>NC_141399.1:30936926-32136926 GCF_034619465.1 Leptosomus discolor
TGTACTTGGAATTTAAAATAACAAGCATGCAGAAACAAATCATGCTGTGAACTGCACAATTTTACAATATTCACTGTTTATTATGCCACAGTTGCTTATAAACAAGCTGTGAATATTGCTGATATCCAAATACACTGTACTATTAAAAACACTCTTAATTATTGCTGCCAGAAACAAACAGTACCACACCAAGAAAGCTGCAGTGGGGCAAAAAATGAAGTTGATTCTGAGACCTCTCCACTTGGAAATATCACCATTTTCACAAAAAGAAGTCATAAACCCATGCAGAAAAAAGTACTCAAACCCATCTCTAATCGCCTGCTGAGTTCTATTGATTTCAAACAACTGACCTTGAGTCAATAGCTTTTATGTCACCCATGTCAATTATTGACAGACAGTCAAGAGCCAGTAGTAGCACTGCTTACTGCCTTGCAATTACCAACAAGGTTAATCTGCTTGTAAATGTAGTTCTTTTTCCACAAGCACCAGTGAATTTAACTCCTTTTCCCAAAGCGTACATAAATTTGTAATGACAACTCCCTAAAATTTACACAGTTCTTATTAAAATTTCAGTATTCTGTCCTCTTCAGCTACCTCAAGAATGGTTTAAGTGATTCAGAATCATTCTTATGGTTTTACAATAAAATTGGAGTTCTATATTGAAAACATAACCTCTGTCCATCTACTCCTTATTACCACCTAGTTATTCATTGAATATTAACTTTATTTGGTTTATTAATAAAAGGAAAATCCAGCTCATGTCTAATATCCAGTTTGTTTTAATCACTTTATGTCTATTATGTGCCCTCAGCACACAACTAGAACCACCTGGCCTAAAGGAACACAGCTCCTCTGAGATTCCAGCTAAGACCTTACCTCTAGTAGAGTATCAGTTACCTCTGCGGGGTGTCAGTTTAAAAGAGCAACTTTATAGTGTGGTGTAGGACTGGCAGCAAACGGACTACAAGCAGAAATTGCAAAAAACCCAGTCATTTACATTTTCTTCTTTATGTATCAATAAAAATCAAGCTGACGTTTTCTATGAAGTACTCACTGGAGATTGCCACTTTATAACTAAACTAAGAGAAAGGAGAAAAGATGGTTTGGAGAGGGCATTTACATTTCTAACCATCCAAGGAGGAAAGCTCAAATTAGCTCTCCAAAAGAGACAGCGGTGAGTCAAACCCAGTCCCTTTAAGGCACAATTTGATCAGTTTACCCATGGTATTACGTGGCACACCTATTCACTTTACAGGTGACCAGAACAGATAACTTGGCAGGTCCCAATAGGATCTGCAGCCTCATATTACCTTGCTGCCCAATATGGGGATGGTGCACAAAGGACTGTATCAAGCACTCTCCTCCCAGAAATCACCGCCGCACTACCAGCTTGGTGCTCTACTTTCTGTGCATGTTCTCCACAACAGACAAACTTTGTCTAGTTTGCATCTAAGCAATGATGTACGCTGAAATAAGGGCCCAAGAACATCCAATGAAGCTAGTGTGGGTACAAGAAAAATGATGCACATTATTGGTCTGCTGTGGCAGAAAAACAGCCCCTTTCCATGACTGCAATATGGGGTCAGATTCATAATCTAGTGAACTATTAGGCATTTCTATTTCAATTAATCCTACATGGCAGTTATGGACTGATCTTGTCCAGAAAAATAAAACCAGTCAGGTCTTATTCCTTGGAATCCAACAACAAAATCCCCACCTAGTCTGTCTGGCAGGAAGAGGCTGAGAGCTCAGGTTCTAGTTCTGCTGCCACTGTTACAACCAAAGAATCTCAAATGCAAAATATAAACCAGCAAGCGCAGCACTATTGTCTCAGCAGTACTGCAGCAACATCATGCAGTGTTGAACAGAAGCTGCAACAGAAACCTTGAAAGGAAATACAGATGAAGACTATAAGAAGGTTCCTGCCTCCTTGGAGAAGAGGGAATAAGGAGAAGAGCACTCTGAACTGCTGCAGACAAAACACCCATTTGGGGTTCTAGAGCCTGTTGCTCTGGATAGACTGTTTCCCTATTAATGATCATTATATTTTCTTAGAGTCATTCAGCTGTTTAAATTTTAGCCCCAAAACAAAGTGACATAATTAATCCTATTTCATATGTATTTCAGTTAAAATACCATAATTTGTATGCTTGCGTGTGAGAGTCTGTGATACCGTTCTATTCTCTTTTTTTCCCCCTCTCTTTTTGACTTGATTGTACCACCCTGTCATGCAATCCAAAATAAGAAAGAAGCCCCTTAAAGAGTGAAACTAATATTTTAATGTAGGGAGTGTTTCCGTTTCTACTTACTAAAAGGAAGCTGTGTGAATGCGTCGCAGCACTAGCACTTTCTTTCCTTGGCTTCATCTGCCACCTGGTGGTACCGTCCCAGGGAGCAGAAACCAGCATTTTGGTGGAAGGACCCTGCACGTTCCAACAGGCACCTGGAGTTAAGTGCTGACTGTAAGGCTACAAAAAGCAACGAGCAGCAATTCAATTGCAAACATCTGTGCAGTTCTGTCCACGCACAATGCAACGTTTTAAAAGTGTTATGCAATTAAAACAATGTTTTAACAGAAAGTTTTAAATTCAGATTTTTCAGCATATGAAATGAAACAGCTGCAAACTCCCAAGTATCAGAAATTGTCCCAACAATTTGTAACACTTATGACAAGTTCCTGAGCCCAACAGAAGCTCAACTGGAAAAGCAGGACTCACAGTCGCACATAGGATTGAAAACGTAAAAGCGTGAGAACCACTTTGTTACCTGCCTGCAAATAGCTTGCCATGTCCCGCTGTTACGCCATAACAATAAAGCAGGAAGGACAGAATAGGTACTAGCCTAAACTTTTTAAGCTACTGTATTCTGTTTGGAATACAATCTTTATTGTATATTCTATTCAGAACATTTCAGTAAAGTTGCAAATCAAAAGAAACTCCTGTTTTCTCATTCTGAAATCAATAGCCCTCTTTTGTGTGTTCCCATGTGTTGTAGAAAGACAGGACAACACTGAAGCTGCCCTGCTAGGGCGATCTGGTATCTGCATCATGTCACTTTGCAGCTGTGGGTAGGAAAGTAAATAGTTACTACCAGGAGTTGGCCTTTTGGCAAAAACCTAAAGGCCAGGTCTACTTGGCACAGTGTGGTACTGTGCTGGGATATTCAGGCTGCCTTGGGTCTGGCAGCATTACTATCAATCAGCAGACAGAATGCTTTGTCAGGCATTCCCAAGATATCCAAGACAGCACAGTACCTTCGCACTGACACGCTCAAGGACAGGTACCTTGCATTGTTTCCATTTCTGATATATGGGGAAAATGAGGCAAATACACATTAGGATACTGGCCCATGCTGCCTTACAGCCAGGCCCCTGCCATGCACCAGGGAGATGGTGGCAGCCCCATGTATTTGCAGAGGCTTTTGGAAGACAACTGTATAGCAGCTCAGAGTAAAGCCCCTGCTGCTTGCTTGGCTCTTACCATATCCCAAAGAGACACGTGCATAACGTGGACAAATGCTGATGAACACAGAGCAAACAAACAAAGAAAAAAAAGAGCTACAAGTATTCTTACAGCCACCTGTGTATTTACATGAGCCCTGTGGGATGACATCCTTCTGATACCTGGAAAGCAAATTTCAATCACACTGTCAAACTTCTAACTCAAACACAGTTTTTACTTCCTCATCAAACATGAAAAAGAAAACAGCAAATGTCTAATCCAAGCCCTCATGACAGCACGATCCTACTCATATCTGGTACTTCAGGTGTTGGAGACCAATTCTTAAAGCTAAAAGGAGCATTTTCCCTATTTTCTATTATAGGCCACAACTAAGACTAACCCTTCACTAGCTTGGCTGCTGAGGGAAGAGAGCTGAATGCTGCGCATAATGTTTGTGATAGGGTTTGCAAAAACACCTAGAGGAACTGGGAGCACAGAACCCACTACATTTCCCTGACATGCATGTACCGAACTCCCTTGAAGTGTTTTTGCAAAACCCCACTGAAAACCACATTGAAACGACTACAAGGAAACACCAGGCAGATGTCAGTGTTGGGGAGATCAGCAGAGATGCCACCTCCATCCCCCTGAGATGAGGCTCCAGCAGCCCAGATGAATTGAGTCTGGCGGTGACTACCTTCCTGCCTGAGAAAAGCCAGAAGACCCTGGTCCAGGTCAGAGTTGAGTGTGAAGTGTCCAAAGCCCAGTCCTGCCCAAACGTCAGGCCGCCCAACCACAGTGGCTGCAGCATTCAGTAGCAAGCAGATGCTTTTGAAATGACAGTGCCTCTTGCCAAGTCAGACCTGTTCCAACTCCTCTGTTTCTGCATTACCCATGTCGTTTGCAAACGCTCTGTGTAAACACAGCTTACAAGGAAAGCTCTTCTCTCAGCAGCATGCAAGCATTTACAGCCAAAATCAATACACACTTCAGTGTTCCTAAAAGTAATTTCATTTATGATAATTAAATAAATTAACTCTAATAAAATAATGATTTCACTATTTACCAGAGGAAAATAATGGGTTGAAAGTCATTTAATTTGACACAAACTTGGGGTTGGGTCTAATCCTTTAGATTTTATTCTTTACTTCTGCTGATATTTTATAACAGTATAAATCATAATTATTTTATTTTTCCTGTGATAACACATGAAAATAAACTACTGAAAGCCCCGGACAGAAAAGGATACACAGACATCCCTGAATGCAAGTCAGATGAGGAAGTGTCCTGCATTGTTTGGAAAGTCAGCCTCAAGTTCCCTGTATGCAAGTCAATAAAAGCAAAACACTTTGCAAGTGGATTCAGATCATGTTTATACCTAGGAATTCCTGATACGAAGACACATAAGTTGTACTGTATTTGCATAGGTATAAATGAGATGGAAGTCTCCATCCTTGCCACACTGTCCAGACTCTGCACCACCAGCCACATAAGTTAATGCCTTGAAGAAGTTTGAGCTAAGCACAAAGTTAAATATTCTTGTCCCAAAGTTCCATTCCACAGACAAGATGCTGCAGCAAGTACTACTAGAAAAGTGCGACTGAAAGACATTAATAGATTAAATGGGCTCTTATGTGCCAGTATCATCCATCAGGCCTTCGTTCTCACTGTTAAATGTACCATCCCAGAACTATGCTTACATGCAGATTTATGCTACTCTTGGGGAACTGATCTTTACTGTTAATAAAAGATGTCTAACATGTTTACCAGACGTACAAGCATAAACCTCTATCAGACAAAAAAACTCTCACCACTTTTTTCAGACATCATTCTAGCCTACTTTCCTCATTAGGGGAAAAAGCATGATTCAAGCACTCAAAAAAACCTCAATAAAATATTTGCCACTAGAGGAGGCTATTTCATAATTTTTTCCCAGTGACATACCTGCACCAGTGAAATTTCAGCAGAGAGTTTCTGCAAAACCACCACTACTGTTTTCCAGCTAGTCCCATTATTAATTCCTCCAAAATAAGGAAATTTCTCAATAACTGTATTTGTACTTAATCTTGAGCCAAAGGAAAAGTAAATCCACAAAACCCACAGAGACCATAACCTGGATAATTTCTGTCCATTTTAGTATGATGGTACTTTTCACCGCCTGTAGAGCTGCCAAAGAAAGATGCTGGTGAAGAAGCCAAGGACTTTCAGGGACTCCACTGATCTGTAAATATAATAATCCTCGGCAGTGAAACTTCAGATGGATGAATTACCAATGAAGCCCTACTATCAGCAAACATACTGGGTTTTTTCCCACTATTTCCCATCTTTTCTTTGAAGTCTTTTGAGCACCTGGCCCTGGGTTAATATTCCAGACACCCACATTCCAGGCCACAAATCTAACGATTAATTCCCTTGGAGAACTGTGTTGTCTTGCATTTTGTTTCAGATCTCAATAGAACCAAACTTTAAAACATTCCAATTTTCTATGAAACAGCTTTGCCCTTTCCAGTCTGGACTAGGTTTAAACAGATATTAAGGGAAATGGGCCGTGTAATTCTGTTGGACAAATCTTGTGCTCATAAAACATCTCTGGCTGATGGTCCCAGAAACAGATGCCCTTTCTCCATTGACAGAACAAGCACATCCCAGAGGAGATCTGCACAGCTATGGGAGAAAGGTTCGTCCAACAACCCCATCTTTTGATGCATGCATCATAGGTTGTCGTACCCCATGGTATCTTTAGAGACTCCTTCTTCCTGAGCAACAGAAGCTTGGACTTGGGTTTTGGCCACAATGCCCCATATTCAGCTAATGCTCATGGTCAGAGGTGCCTTTGACAGAGGGTGCCAACTGCAAATTTCAGCCATGCTTCCTTGAGTTTTGCTAGCTCCCAAGGGAGCTCAAGCAGATGCAGGGTCCCAAGTG
Source organism: Leptosomus discolor (assembly GCF_034619465.1). Taxonomy (NCBI): domain Eukaryota; kingdom Metazoa; phylum Chordata; class Aves; order Leptosomiformes; family Leptosomidae; genus Leptosomus; species Leptosomus discolor. The sequence goes on from NC_141399.1 coordinate 30,943,292, forward strand.
ACAGCCCTCCTTTAGAAACGACCCAAAAATGCTGCTTGTATCCTCTGCCACAGGTCAGGCTAGGAAGTGCCTCCTACACTGGGAAGTGTACTTGAGAAGTCGGAAATAAGGAAATAATATTGTGTAGGGCTTAAATGATGTGGGTACCACATCAGCCCACCACTCCACTTGGGGCTCCAAGACACTGAAAATGCACCCTTCCACTGCAGCTCTTCAGAGCCCCAGCGCTTCAGCAGGAAGCACCCAAGTTCATTTTTGGGGACAGAGGCTGGAAGCCAGGTACTTAGTGATGTCTTCTGTGCTGTTCCTCTGGCTTCCAACTCAAACTCCGAATCTGAGTCTGCATCATTAAACATTCCCACCTCCATTTCCTTTACAAAGAAGCGGCTGGAAAACAAAGTAATTTAATTTAATTACAATTTTTTAACTAAGCATCTATGTAACTAAGTGCTTAACTATAGTGGTGAGAGCCCTAACCCCACATCTCAGCGTTAGAGGGAGTCCTACTCCCATTTAATTCACTTTGCAGAGAGATGAGGAAAGTTGGAAGCATGGCCTTAGGGAACAGCATCCCAGCATTCAGTCAGCAGCACTAGAAAAATTAACAAGAAAAAACCCCGAGAACATATTTCATGCTCTGCAGTGGACCCACAGCACACAGCAGCGTAAAAATCTGGTCCTTCTCCTCACGTCAAGCATTAGCATTCCTGCTCTAAGCAATCCTGCTCTGAGCTGCAGCACTTGAAGATTCATGCAGATATTCAGGTTCAGTGACCTTGGAGATCCAAAAGGATATATCAGCCTTTCAAGCAGTTAGCTTTTATATTGATGGGCTTGGAGAAATCCATCAGACATGGGCAGACAGATAGGAGTCACTCATCTCTGGTTCTTGGATATTATGGTAATGACTGACGAATACAGACACCGATAAATAAATGGGCAGACGACTCCAGTGACATCATGTTCTTAAGTACTACAACAACAGAGGCAAGAAAAGTAGACAGGCAGACGGAAGACAATCCAGTCATGCCCTATCTGCGCATTACAGCGTGAGTCATATTACCTTTTTCAGTATAGAGGTTTAGTGGTGTACTTGGACTGCTGCTGAAGGTGTGAGCAGATTGAACCAAGGCAAGTATTTGCCAGTGCCTTGTCTGTGCAAACATCACCAGCCCATAAAGACTGCTCCATATTAAAGAATCTAGACCAGATCTTGACTTCAGGGCTTGGATTGAACAGCCCAGGCTCGGATTAAACAGCCCAGGCTCATAGATCCTTGGAAATACTCCTTTCAGCATTATTTATCAACTATGACCCTATATATTTTTCCTTTTTATTTTACCTTCACATCCCCTGGAAACGGACTTACATTTTGCAGTACTCCATATCCAGTATGAGAAAGTAATGAGAGCCAGTTAAGAAACTTCCCAAAAGAGTATTCTGGACTCCACTATCATACAAGTGTCTCTGCAATCAATAACTGGGCAAGAACAGCTTCTTAAATCCAATTTTAGAACAGCAGCAGCAACATCAACAAAATAGCTCTGATAAGGACACTACAAGCTCATTGACAGGAGAGCTCTGAATTCCTCTGAAGAAGTGAGTCCCCAAGCTCCTGAGCTCCCAGCAACTAAGCACCTCATCTGTTTGAGCACCAATAATACGGTAACAGAAAACAGGACAAAGTTAAGCTGAGGAAGAATAAAAGGAGCAGCTAATTTCATCTTCTGTTTGGGACATTGGGAAAATTCACTCAGACCAAGAGGGGCACTGAAAGAGCAGGACTAGGAAGAGATGCTCTCTGTGCAGCACAGGAGCCTGTGCCATACTGTTATCTGACAACAGGCTGCTTATGAAAATATGAACATCTGTGAGAAATGATTTAGGGGATTTGAAAATGGGAAATGGAGCTTCCTTTCCCTAGCTCCTGTTTAACCACAGTCATGATCACCAATGCCTGAAAGCTGTCAACACCCAGAGGCTTTTCAAAAAGCTGTGGTTCTGCTGAAAAACAAAGCGCTTAAAGTTAGGCACCCAAATCTAAGCTTGCATGTCTATGTCGGAGAAAGGTGAGTCTCATATCACAGCAGTTTCACAGCTCACCAGCACAAGGAGATGGTCTCAGCTTGCCAAAACCACAGGCCGACAGAGCAATGCAAACCTGCTCTGGTGGGATGTGCTACACTGTCTGCCATCAGGATCCTGCCAACTTAGAGGCCTCCAGCACAGAAATTCAGCCCCATTTTCAAACATGCAGTGCAGCAGCCAAGAGATCTTCTTAGTTATGGGCCTTTCCATGACTTAAAGGCACCCGATTTTCTGAAACATTAGGTCTCATCTGCATTTCTCAACTTGGGCACACGGACTCACTTGGGTGTTGAAGGAATCACAAATATCAGAAATCTCAGTGAAATGCAGAAAGAAGCTAAATTTCGGTGAAAACTAGAAATTCTAAGCACAGATGAGCAAACATTAAGAGCATAATAACAAGTACATATCATCTCTAACACCAGGATCTTAAACAAACTGCAGATTGTGCTACACTAAATTACTGTCCAGCTCACGAGGCTGTTTTGGCTGAGGTTTGTGTTTACCTGTTACATGCAAGACAGGTATGTAAGACAGGTCCATGTGGTCTTACAATTCCTTTAGAAGACAACAGTATGCTACATACCCCGAAATAAATATTTCAGAAATACACAGACCTCTAGCATTTTCTTAATTTTCATTTTAAAAGTGGTAACTCAGGATAGAGTATGGTCTAGAGATATGTCTCATTTTTATACTTCTTTATGTACTTAAATGATCTCTTGTTTTGGGGTGCCTTTGGTCAGCAGCAAATAATTTTAATAGACTTATTACTTTGCTGTCAACACTTTCAGAGAGAAGAGGATTTATCCCTTTGCCAGTTATTAAAGGAAAGGTGTTAAGTCAGGTGACATTTTGAAGTTCTCTCTCTATCTAGAAGCAACCAGTGAATGGGGTAAATGCTAACTGACTATCAATGACAGTTAAGTACTATTACATATGCCCACTGTATTTCTAAGTTAGTTTTTCTGCAACTTCTTGTAACTGCCTTTTACATCAATCCTCCTTCTTGGAATTAAAGGTCCATCCTCTCCAGCTGGTGTCTAACATGGTATTCAATTGTATTTTGGAGCCAGACTCTGGTTTCCAGTTTGTCCACAGTGACAATTCCTTCCCTGTACCTTCAGGTTTGACACGGCTGGGACACAACCCCTCTGGTGCGGACACCAGGGCTTAATTTCTGGGAGGATGGGAGGAACATTCAAAGAGAGCAATGTTGCTGATCTGCATCTTCACACAACTCTAGACACAGCTCAGGAGCAAACTGCCTCCTCAAGTTCACCATCATGACCATTCAAGGAACCCTGACTAGTGCCACCATAGATACCAACTACCTTTCTGGTATATAGTGTATGAAGCTTCTCCATAAACTAGCATTCTAAGGAAAATGTAAGGGACATTTTGGCACTGTTAGGTTTACAGTTGGACTCAATGACCTTCAGGGTCTTTTCCAACCTAAATGATTCTATATATCTGACTTCAAAGAATTCTTTCTGGTGTGGGCCCTGAATAACTCTGAAATGGGTGGGAAATGATTCTCCACTGCCAAGTAGCTTAGCCCAAGCTAAGCACAACTATCTGATAGGAAACGGAGAAGGAGGGACCATATTCTGCCCTTGTTCAGCACTTGAACCTGGCATGTTCAAGACAGCGATGGCATATGGAATTTACTGGGGAATTTGTTGTCTTCCAAGCTCTAAGACTGCAGGAGTTTTTTAAAAATGGGAACAGTTCCAAGCTCATTCTGTTAACTCAAGTTTTGACTGCCCTAGATAGAGCGCAGGGGATGGTGCAGTCTTACTCTTCTGTGCATGTTCTCTCAATGCTGATGACACATCACTTAGACTGATGGGGGTATGCACTTTCTGCTATTTTTAGGCTCCTGCAAACCTAAAGATGGGATAAACAACACTACCCAAGCTGGATAAAACAAGGTAACACTGAACAGAACAGGTCATATGAGGAAATCGTATGGGATGCTGATTTTTATCATCTATTTCCTTAATTTAAAACTCACAAGAGCATATTCTGTGCATCAATGCAGCTGTCACTCACAAAGGTGGCCACTTGAACATACGACTGATGTTCAGTAATAACAACTCCTTTTTTGGCAATCCAAAGGAGTCAATGCAGAATTTGACTACTTCTTAAAGCACTAAAAATGGTTAAGTGCCACTGTGAGGAAGAAAAGTGGCCGGTGTGGAGAAACCAGGTATCGATGATACTGTGTCTAATATTCTTTTACCCAGGAATATCTATATATATTTGACTCAACACTCAGTGCTGAGAATTTTCCCAACTCTTTTCAACTTTAAGCCAGAGAACTCACGAAAATAAAGGTGAAAGGCAGATTACTATTTAGCTCTTGTTATGTCAAGCTTAACAGTCTTCTAATGAATGCATGTCAAGAAAATACTTATTACCAACTTTCCCGTAGTTTAAGCAGTAGGTGTGCCTATAAGAAAGTCAGGCACTTTTGTTTAATTCAACAGAGAAAGAAATACTCTGGAAAAGAGGAGGAAGAGCTGGTTCACTCCTGACGACTACTCGGGGTGGCCAGATGAGGCCGTGCGAGCTGCACAGATCCCCGATGCTGCACACTGCAGCGTCTGGCTGCCACAGCCGGGGGCACCGGGGCACCCACGCCAAGCAGAACCCCCTCTGCACCCTGCTTCTCAGCTGTGGGATGACTCTGTGCAGCACCATACGAGGATGATCTCCTATGCTGATGCTGCTACTAGAATACAAAGCATCTGTTTTCCTACCTCTGCTGCTGCTAAGACAGTATTTTAACAACCAGGCTACAGTTATTCAATATAAATTGGGAGACAGGATTAACACGACATTGTTTTTTATGCTCCGCTCCATGTTCTGCTATGCTCTTCCAATCAATCTATGAGCATCCAGTGTTTGATCTTTGGCTGCAATTAAACCTTCAGGAAACATGTGGTAAACATAACCTTCCCACAGGGAATATTACTCTGCAAGCCACTGACTAACTACTAGATAAAACACCTAAATGACACCAGCATGAATTCTTCACAAAGCAAGACTAAGATGAACATCTCATAGTAATAATGTTAATTACACTTGTTGGATAAAATGAGAAGAAGAACACCCAGAGAATTCAGTGAGGGATGCTAAGATCTGTAATGCTTAAATAACTAAATGCAATTAAAAGACTCACTCTCTAGTCATCAGCATTTTTGCAGCTATATTGTAGGACATAAGCACCAGAGCCAGTGCACTGTGACAAGAGAACAAATTTCTGCTTTGCTCTACAGCTGACAATCCTTTTTCTGGGGGATGTTTGACATTCTTTTTTTTTTAAAATAAACTTGGCAAAACTGGACAATCGGATGAGTGTAACAAATTAGCAGTCATTTCCTAAAGCAATCATTTATCCCATCAGATCATATATGATTTTTAGATTAGACCAAGAGAATTTTAATATCAAAACACAATTACGGATCTTCAGATGAGCTGAGAACATACCTGAACATCCAACATCTCTCTGACTAAGTGCAAACTAAGCATGCCTAGGCTGGGTTCAGCACGGATGTCTTTCCTTCAGAAGTCATGAGCAGTGGGTTCACAGGATCAGGGTGCCTCAGAGCAGATCTGCTTAATCTCAACCACATCAGCACCATAAAGCCTAAGCACAGGAAGAGTTTAAAAGACTGAACCACCCTGAGCCTGTGGCTAGCTCATCTACAGTTTGTCAAAACCCAGGAAAACTCAGAAAGGCCCAACTGCTCCATGGGTTGGAGTCACCTCCAACATGTTTCACAGGGACAGCCATGACAACTCTTCATGACCTGTCCATTAAACAAATCTATAACCATAGACCTTCTTCCTAATCATGTCATAGCTACCTTTAGCAAAACGACTCTGTAAATTTGGCTGCAGCTTAAAGGCACCTCCTCCACAGATAAAATTCTCTTAACCTCTTGGCCTGCATAGCATAAGTTAACTTACCAGGATCCTCAAATTATGATTACTAGTTAGGGCCAAGGAGGCACGGGTTACTTGGATAAATATGCCCTGCTGACCAGTAATTTTGAAAGTGCTACAGAAAGCCACAAAACTATTCCACAAGCCAGGGGCACATGTGAGTATTGAATATTCCTTTATTACAAAAATAAGACTGGCTGTCATTCACCAGAGCAAGCACACAGGGAAATGACCATTTCCCACCCACCAGCACCATGCAGGGCTACCTGTTACGTCTCACTGCCTCACACAAGTCTTTCTGTTTTATCGCATCTGCTCTCCCTAAATAATGCCTTGTTACTACATTGCAACATATAGTTCAGCTCATCTACCTGAATTGCTTGTTGAAATATGCATGTATTCTTTAATTACCACAGTTTTATTATTTTTACGGCTAACTTTGCAATTGGTTGCTAATCAAAATCAGTTCTAGTACACAGCTCACACAATTATTTCTTGGGAAAATATCCTGACTTTATTACCATGTTCATCTGAAAACCAAACAAGGTCACTATAATTTTCTGGATATTAGGTTGGCTGCCATGCATCAGCATACCCACAATTCATTTACTAGATCAAATAGCTGAATGCTTAACAAGCAGCACTTCTCAAGTCTTCCCTGTCTGTATGTCCACAAACTAAAAACAAAAAAGCAAACCAAAAAGAAGTCAACAACTTATTTAGGTTTCTACAATCAGATGTTAAATTAACCTGGTTGCACAGTAACTATAAAAATTAGCCCCTTGTCTTCATAGAGTCCAGCTACAAATCTCACAGATACAAAATATGAAGCAGAAGTCTGTTGTTAGACTTACAGAATTACCTACAAGTGCTCTCAGCAAGATTAGACTACAAATCAATGACAGCTATGCTGAGAGCCAAATTATGGCTGACCCTGAGAGAGTATAAAAAATATGAAGAATGTGCAATACATTCCTTTTTCCTCTATTTTGTTTCCACGCAACACTACGCACAACTGAACCCATTCAGCTTTCACAACTAATGGATTTTTTTTTAGTTTGACATCAAATAAAACATTTGCTTTCTCCTTAAAATGATAAGTTTTGCTTTAATGTGTTTTTTCAGTTGTGTTTTCACACAATCTTCAGCACTTCAGAATGATATCTAATTTTGAATTAAAAGGCCAAACCATCCTGCTTTTAAGAACTGCAACACCTTCTTTTCTTTTAACCAGGCTGAAGCTACTTATTGAACATCACTCATTCATCCCCAAACTGCAGCTCTTCATGAAAAATGCTTTGTGTCATTTTCTTCCTAATGTTATGTAAGACAGGAGACAGCTGTGGCACTTCAGGACATGGTTTAGTGGGTATGGTGACATTGGGTTGATGATTGGACTTGATTATCTTAGAGGTCTTTTCCAACCTAATGATTCTACGATTCCTTTTTCTCATGAAAATTCTAGGCGCCTCAAGAAAGTTTCAGTTGTAAGGCTTGTTTGCAAGGACCCCCATGTTATTAATCAAAGGAGACCAGCTGCTCAATGGAGGGAAGAAAATCAAGTTCACCTGGGTGTGAGTGCTCTGGTTTGCCCAAAAGGATCCAGCCAAGCAGGGACAAAGCCAGCAATAAAATCCCAGTATCCTGGACTGCAGTTAACACACTCCCAATTACAGGACATGTTTTCCCTACTGCACTGCTGCTTTTCCAAAAGCTGATACTATCAGCCTAGTGCTTCTTCTCAATAGCCATGAGGCTATCAGAAGAAGAATAGCCATGATAAATTCAGATGCCCACCTTTTTTCAAGCCAATAAAGTCACTCACCATAGTGGCCAATGCCTACCACAGACAGAAGAAGTCACCTCCAGCTTGGTACATACAAAAGAAAAATAAATGCTCTCAGCTACCAAACATACACTTTAAAAATGTGATCTGTGTGGCCAAGAGATGGGTTAGAGGAGTTAAGTCCAATGCTCATGCTCCATCATTTCCAGTTCATCTGCTCATTTCACTAACAACTGATAGCATGGAAGGGAATCAGTGGAAGTTTTGTAAAATAAATACTCCTACATCTGTTGACAGCTTCTAGGCATTCAGCTAAAAAAGAAGTAATTTGTTTTCAAATTGCACATTAAGGCGCAGAAACGATCAAACTATCATCTTCTTCATCAAATAGTGCAGTATTTTAATATGGTAACATCTAGAAGCCACAATCAGGTTCATAAACTGAATCTGCAAAGGGATGGAGACACAGATCCTGCTCTGAACAGTCAACTAGCATTGCAAACTGACAAATCATTGTTTCTACCATCAATAACTTGACTTAAATTGTGGATGGAGACACAAATAGCTAGAAAAAAAGCCCCAGATATTTTGCACTGTTCTAGCTTTGCATGCTACAGTCTTAAAATGAATCCACTCCACTGGAAGAAATGCATATCTACTCTCAGCTGAAGGAGGGAAGACTTTGTATTTTCATACAGCCCTTCCCTGCTTCACATCTTGCCTCTCCTAAGCCTCTTTTGAGCATACGGAGTGGCAAAGGTGTGATGTGCCAGTTCACAAAAACATGGACAGACTAGAAGTATTTGACGAAAAAAAAAAAAAATCCACCTTTTTTTTTTAGAAATTAGTATCTGCTAATTTAATTTTGGGTGAAATTCAGCTCTTTACAAAGGTTATTTTTTTATTTTTCATTTTCAGCACCTGGAAATGGTGTACAATGGATATACCTAAATGAAAGTTTTCCATTTACAGATTTTTTTTTCTCAAGATTTCTTTTTAAATTCGTATTTTACCAAAATCAGGAAGAACTCATGAAATGTTTCAGTTTCATCAAGCCTTTAGTCTAGACCCCAAAAGATGACACAGTAAAACCAATTAAGAGTTTTTCTACCTTTAATATATGTCCATAGTAAGCGATGAGGCTGAAGCAAGACTGACTGTCCAGCTATGTGTAGGTAAGAAAAGCTTGTGGATACCATGGCACAGAATGACCACACTGTCATTTCCACCTGGTGGTAGCAGTGCGGACTAAAGGAAAACCCACCTCAGACAGAATTATGTATCTTAGTTCTGTCATCATCAACAAGAGCTACGTAGCTGTGAAATTTAAGATGTTACAAAAGCTGCTGATACATATGTACAGGCTATAAACAACTGGCTCCTTTCAGAAATAAGGAAGGAGTGTCATTTTTATTAAGCAGCAAAAATCAATTAAAACGTGAGAAGAGACACTGAGAAAACTTACGTTCCAGCTACTATAGCAACACCTTTTTAATCAGTAGGGAGAATGCAAAGAATATACACAGCAATGGACAACACAGCTGCAATTACTACTTCATGTGAGACCATGCTTCATTTGCATTGTGACATCCAATCAGTCAGAATTAAATTTTGTGTGCTACCCTATGTCCCCAGATCTTTCCTTCAGCTAATCTGTCACATCCCTTACAGAAGTGTTACAAATAAGATTTATCAAGATGACAAATAGAGCTTTCATTCCTACTGTGCACCGCACTTGCTGTGCTCAGTGTACAATCAGCAGCTCAGCTGCTAAGCAACAAAAAGAAACAGAGAAAGACAAAGCTCCCCCCATACCCCCTAACCCCCATCAGAAATCCCCATCCTTTGGCATAATGAGTGGGAACAACTGACATGAGAATCAACTGCACTATGGATGGAATAATTTTACTGTGGATTCTCAGGCATTGGGGGAAAAAGTTATATTTATTTGCCATCTGTGATTAACAACCACCTTTGATTTGCTGGGTGCTACAGCGAGTTCCTGTTTTCAAAAACATGTTCTGTTCTTCCATTTTTCGAAGCTGACTCATAAAATAACTGCTGCCTTGGGGCAACACAATGTCTGCTGTTGCCCGCACCAAGACACTGCTCTGATACTTCATACTTTGCTAACGTACTAGCTTGACGCTTGTGCTCTCTCAATTAGTAAAGCACACAGACAACGCACATAACACAGAGCTCGGCAATCACACTTCAGAGTAATCTACTTCTGAATGATTTTTAAACTACTATTACATTTATTTCAGATTTCCTCATCTCCAATCCTTGTCAGAATTTATTAGGCAGTGCATACTACGCATTCCACTTAATACTGATATTCTGCTTTGCACTGTTTTATTTTCACTAACCCAAGCACTGAATTTAACTGCCAGCCCTACCATATATCTTTATAACAAACCAAACAATGTTTTGCTCTTCAGCCAGCAAGACTCTCACCTCCAAGGGAACTGCAGGGGAAAGGTTTGAAGACTGACATGGTTTATATCTCCAAGTCTAGAACTGTCCACGGCAACAGGCCGTCATGGGTTAGAGCTGGGTTGGCCACTAACAAGTGACAGATGCAGGTTTATAGCCAAAATAACTTTAGCTCCACCACAATGTCCATGACAGTCAAATGAAAAACTCACAGCTGAGTTTACAAACAAGTCACGGCAAGGTAACAAGTTTCCATAAGCTGATAGATCTAAGGTTCCTCACTAAACGCAGTCTTTGTTCCCAGAAAACAAGGAACAATACAGTGAATTCATTCTATTCCCTTTGAATTTAAATAAATTGGATGGCATCTTTGTACCTGAAATTTCCTCTACTTCAATATCATTCATATGAGAACATATGATACATAGTCACTATTATTTTCTTAATGTTGTACTATATAGCAGACTTAGCACAGTACTTATCACAGGTTACAAAATTAACTCCAGTAGAGCAAAATAGATGTCTCTGTCTACAAATATTGTTATGGATGGGATAATTTAGTAAAACAACAGCTTAGACACACATTTAAGAACCTAAATATTACCTAAAGAGCTATGTGAGCTCTATCTGTGTTTTAAGTGATGGTTCTTAGCTGGTTCCTAACAACAGAAGTACAGATTCATTCCTCATTTCAAATGCTGAACAGCACAACCCATCTGAGCTCTTCCCTAGCTCTGATCTGTACTGCACCTAAGCACCTCCCAGTCTTCGATATACTTATCTTTGCAAGATCCCTTTTAACCAGTTTTGCTCATGTTACTATATGTAGAGGATATCTGCTATCCTACACCTGAGCACAGCTTCCAAACAGCCAAGTTGCCTGACTCTGATTGCTATCACTAAGCAGCAGCAAGGCTGCATTACCCAAGGGTAACTTAGCCAAGAGTGGTACATTATGATGTAGAGCCTTTGGAAGCTATGCAGAAGAAGGGCTAGCAAACAGGAGAGAAATACGAAGTTCAGTGCATAGGCATAGCCCCTTGAAGACAGTGATACATAACCACATTCAAAATAATCACGCCTTTAATTTTCAAGCAGAACCTTATTTACCTACAGTGGGACAACATGTAGTATAACATCTAATAACTGAGTTACCAGGCAACTTTCTGCAAGGTTTATCATTGTTAATAAAAACAGCACAATAAAGGAATTACCATACCAGGTAGAAATGGAGGTCCACCTACCCTAAATACTAAAAAGAAAAGTATATACGTTCTGCAGTACATAACTCCTCTTCTTTCCCATGCAACCTCTATTTGATACTACGAGAGTGGTTTAAATCCTAAACCATCTAAACATGAATCCCTGCTAAAAACGAGCTGCAATTAATTTACAACTAGATATTTTGATCACTGGCACTTCCATGGAGACACATGGATACCAGAAGCCCAAGTGCACCACCTCCCAGCTACCCCCACACGAACTCCAGTTTCTAGAGGACCCAGTTCAAACTCATTTTACTTCTTTTAACTCCATCTATTTATAGAAAAAACAGAACTTTGCGTAAAGGTTTAGAAAACCAATGCCCAAACTGAACACAGCCTTGGCCAATATAGCGTCAGAGCCAGAGTCTGAGAGAAATTGGATTCACATCTCAGTCATCAGCTTTAACCACAGACATGTTTATTTGTCAATGGCCAGAAATACAGTAATGGTAAACCTCACCCAGTCACCCAAGACTAACATCACCCCACATCTGAAGTCCCCAAGCAGCAATCGCCTGCAAGGGCCAAAGCCAGGTGCAGCTGAGGGACTACAAGGGAACATCTATGCTCAAAATTAACTTCAGGCTCAAAGCCAACCTCCATACCAGATTTGCATCAGCAACATTCCTGACACTCGCTGCCCACGCCCCTGGGAGACCTGGTCACACTCAGCATCTCAACAGAGACCCAGGGTCCCACCTCTGCAGTCTGAACTGGTCATCAGCATGGCTGGACCTCAGCAAGACACGGCTCAGCCACACAGCAGGTATTACACATTTAGCTCTTCCTACCCACAACCTGGGTGATTTGAGCTAGAGCAAATAGCTCTTTCTGCTATTTCTAGGCAGGCAGAAAGAAACCATGGGGCCCAATGCACTTAACTATTTTTTGGACATACTCTTCAGTTCATCTGAAGATCCAGCTTTATTGTTTCAACAGACACTGAATCAAAACTCTCCTAAGGACATCTAGTTTGCCTTTGCTACATGGTCTGCATCAGCAAGTAGCTGCAGAGTCTCCTTACTGAAATTTATACATATTAAAAGTGCCAGAAAGGTACCTTTGAGTCATGTTGATAAATCCTTGTTTAATAGCTGTCAAGGGAACATGACAATTTAGCCAGAGGGAGAATCTCTGGGCATCCAGCACTCACAGGCATATCATGTACGATAAAATGCAGATGTAAGGAAAGATCACATCACAGTGCCAGGCAGCATCATGCCTGCCCATAACATATGGATATCAGCCTTCATAGGAAAAATAGCATTATAAACCTTCGTGGTGTTATCATAGGCAAAGTGAAACTCTAGAGCCTGTTTTGGCTGCAGGAGTCAATAGCACAAAAACCATGTGTTGCCTCACCATGAAGAATGCAAACACAGCCTGGCTCCTGGAGAGTCCAGCCCCAGACGCAAGAGGCACATGCTATTACTTTGATTGCCACAGTAACACAGCTGCTGCCACAAGGGGTTTAATTTACTTCTTTTGTCAAATATCCATTGTACCCAAGCAGTTACGTGAAGTAGATTAATTCAAAATACAAATGCTTTGGCCTTTAGATCAAACATGTAACAAGAAACCCCTACTTTTTCCTATTCTACTATTGCTGTCCTCTTGAATCTCAAATGTTAGATTACTGTAACTCCAAAATGGTTTTTATGCAAGTATCTATGTACAACATTTGGACAACTTTTCCTCCTGTGCTGTATCTTTGTCATGTAATGCTCATGGTCTTGCATACAAAATGACTGAGTCCAGACGTAAAATTTGCAGATAAAATCTTTATAAACAGCACACAAAATCCCACTGGGGACACACCACAAGCCTGTGATGTATAGCAAGTTTAATCTTCCTGAATAATTGTTTTCTTTCCCATCCCACACTGCTATATTTTTCTCTATCTTAATTTATTTTAATAAAACATACGTTTGTTTGGAAACAGCATATATTATTGAGCTGTTCCTCGTTTAGAAAACAGAGTCATTAACATGATATAGCATACAAGTGCATCTCTAGTTCATGTTATTTTCTGCTTTGTCAGTTTGACTCAGTGTTTTAAATTGCGCAAGCTATTTTTAATGGCCTTTTTGCAATTCAAATCTGCATTCTGTAAGTATAACTGAAAAGATAACAGTTCATTTTCAGTCTTGCACTCAAATCTGTTGAAGAAGGCTTTAGTAACTGTTGGATATTGTCATTTAAACTGCCTTTTTGATTGTATTAATTTTGAAACAAAATTTTCTTTAAAAAGTTAAGACCTATAAAATGAAGTGAAAAAAGGTGGCTTGATTTGCGGTCTTTCACACAGGCATGAAAGGCTGATTTGCGGTCTTTCACACAGGCATGAAAGGCAGGCAGGTTCCAAGAAGACTAGTGAGATGGATGCTTCACGACAGTAAATTTGAACTGGAGCTCGGTGGATGGAAATGTTTATCCCAAGCCTGTTGTGTCACAGTAATAATGACACCAAGCCTCCATGGCTGGAGCTCTGAGGTTAGACCATACAAACACACCCTTGATGAGTCTCTTCTGGACTTTCCCAACAGTATCTTTTTCCCCTCCTTGTTCCCATCACATACCAGAGAACTGCTCTAGCTATGTTCTGGAAAATCTATGTTTTCACTTATATCTCTTGGCCATACTGTAAAGTTGCATGAAAGTGGAAAACACAGTGCAGAACAAAATCAGCTATCTCCTTGCACACATTTCCATTTCTTTGGCTGGAGCCTTGGATCAAGTCATGAATCACAGAGCGTTTTGTCCTAATTTAAAGTGATAACTGTAAAAGAAATTTGTAATGTATATAAAAGTGCCTTGGGTAATAATAATTTTCCTGACTCTGCATAACGCAGTGTTAGAATAATTACTACATGTTTGGTGCTGCAGGGCCAAAGAAGAGCTGGTGTCAGGGAACACTGCTGAAGCAGGCTTAGAAACCAGCTTGCAGCAAGGGGAGCTGCCACAGATAGTGCGGCACACAGGGCACTGGCACAATCCATACAGCACGGTCCGACACATCGTCCTCGCTGATTACTTTCCAATTAGTGATTACCTTCCATGGACTGTGGAAATTGGGGGTGCCTTTGCATCACTGTGAAATCAGTATGCAGGTTTATCACTGGCCTTTGGGTTACCAACAGACTTTTGTGGCAGACTCCAGAACTTTGATTTACGAGACTGTATCAATAATTAGAATTACTGAATCTCATTAAGGCCACACAGCTTGATGTCTCTGTGGCGGTGAGTCTGTATCAGTCCTGCTGAACTGGCAGAGATCGGCAAGGTTGCAAAAAGCATGAGATAGTGTTTGGAAAGGTTATTCATGCCAGCGAGACAGGCAGCATGACAGTTTTGCAGAGCATTGGGCAGTGGATTGGAGTTTGGATGCCAAAGGGAATAGGTGATTCTGAGCCACTCTCGGCATCATCACCAGACCAATTCAAAGTTCAAACTCTCCAGGTCATGAGTTCGTTCACACCTCCTCTGTCCCCTATGAGCATTGCTTAGCTGCAGTAAGAGATTTTAACATATGTGATCAAACCCATTACCATATAGTCTTCTATTAAAATACCTTCACAGCTGTACATTCAAGAGGTGAATAGGCAGAACAAGGTTTAGTAATTATAGGACCATGTTAAACTCATTCTGGGTTACTCTGATTTAGAAGATCATGACGAAAAAATGTATAATTGAAAAGTGCCCTAGTAGAGCAGCAGAGCTCCTACACTCTCCGGATTCCCAAGGTACCTGTGGATGGAGAAAGCTTTCATGTCAAGACTCTCATTAGACATGCACAAGGCTTTATAAAAATAAAGCTTGCTTTTGAATTCTGAAGCTATAAAAATGTAATTAGCAGAAAAAGAGGGTATAAGCAAACCTGCTTGGGCATTCATGTATTCAAACTGATGTGTGCATTGAGAGCCACATGAATCAATGAAGATGCTATGCCCAACCTGAGAACCGTCAGGGACACCTAGGCTTTATGTCACAGCTCACTAGCACTCTCATTACATTCATTTCACGCATGTTGCTTAAGCCATCGTGTTGCTATAATAGGCCACGGAAATCAAGTCTGCCAGTAACAGTCCTTCTTTCAGCTTCAAGGGTCAGAGGAGAAACAGGTTCAGCCCTGGCTTTAGGCACCCTTAGGGCCACATTCAGCAAGGAGCAAGCAGGGACAAAGGCCACTCTCCCTCTATGGTCAGGCAGCTATGCCTGCTCGCACGAGAGCCACCAGGCCACAGTGTTCCCACAATGATGTGCAAGTGGCTTTACACCCCAGTCCTAGCTCGTACATTTAAATGACTTTCCATGTTTCAGTGTTGACAGCTGGGGAATCTGAGGCATTATGACAGTACTATTCCACAGAGTTTGACCTTAAAAAATACATATGTTAACAGCAGGGGAAGAGAACAGTTACTTAAGCTATTGATTTCAATTAATGTTCATCCTTTAATTACTTGCCTTTCTAATTAAATTGCTGTTAAGTTGGAATGCTGAAGCATCCCTAGAGATCAGTACATTGTTCCTATGTGTCTTTTACCTTTAATATTTTATCCTTAAAGGATACTTGTTAAACTTCAGAATGAAACCCAAAATTTTCAGTGGGTGTATGTTGAGGAAGGCGCAGAGGATAATTACTGGGCCAACCACATTCACAGCTAAGATGTTTCTTTCTAAGTGCAGTTGCAACAAGGGCTATATATCTCTTACCAGCAGCCTAAGAATAGACAGGAAAGCATGTGCAACCCTCATGTAGATTTATTATTTGACAAGGAAATAATACCTGGGAGTATCTACTTAGATTGTCATGGTTTTGGGCGGGAATGAAACAGCTTTTGTTATATCAGACAACACCAAACCATGGATAGATACTACTATAATCCAATTACAGTAACAATAGACGTTATCACCCCTTTTTGCTTTACTGTCTAGCTTAGAATATATTGTCTTAACTAAAAGCACATACTCTTTACTGATCTCAGTTATGGAGCAGGCTCTGGCACCTGTGCTAACCTTTCAAGAACAGTTACACGGTGTGTAAGCATGAGATCTATGCTATCTATTTTTGCCACAAGTAAACAGAGAATGATCCTCACAGCCATCCTGAGCTGGGGCTGCAAACAGAACCAAATGATGCCAGGAAAGGAGACAAAAGCGCATTTATGGCATTCTTTAGGTATGAAGTAAGCAACAACTTTAAGGAGAAGCGTTATCTTTTAAATGTTAAAAACACTGCCTTTTCCTACAAACCACGTCTGACTTCTTATGTTACAACAGCACTATATTATGCTGCAAATGTATTAGAAAACCTAAATTGAATAAAGTCATCACAGCAATACATTCTAAAACAAGAGGAAAAATAGAAACACTGAAGACAAAAACATTACAGATTTAAGTAGAGAGGGCAGAGGAACTTTTTCCAAAAGCAAAGCTCCCACAAGAGCGCCATAGTGTAGACTATATTTCCTCTCTTCTGAGCCTTGTACCTTGGTTCCTTCCATCATACTGCCCTATACTTTGGCCCAGTCAGACACTGCTGTAAATATGATTCACTGTTATGATGCCAAAGAGGTAAGTTCTCAGGAGAGCTCTGCCCCACAGTGTGGGCTTCCCCCTTTGACAAACCAGGGATCTCTGTGGAGGTTTCCTTTGGCAGCTTCCCTAGTTTTGCTCTGAATTTCATAAACATACAAACCCCAAATCACATGAATCAAAATTTCCACCTAGCATCAGTAGGAAAAAAAAATTTAAAAATCTGTAAGTCTTGTACCAACAGGCTACAAAACTACAAATGCCCTGCTTCTCTCAAAAAGCAGGATTTTGGTTTTCTGTAGAGATTGCTGAACCTTAAGGAATATTTCTGTCCATGTGAGTTCTATTTCCCTTTGGAACCTGCACTTTGTCTTTCCATTGCCAGTGTTACAGTGCACTGGTGAGCACTAACCAGCAGCAGCAGTTCGATATCCCATTTCCTCTCCTTGGCTTTGCTGCTGAATAGGCATTTTTTCTCCAGTAACTTCTCACTTTTTCCCCGAGTCAGCTTGCTGCAGCATCTATCTGAGCAGTCATTTACTATGGAGTTCTTTACTCCTAAGCTTATTATCTTCCATTTATCTGCATTGAGCTGTGCTGCCCTATTACAACCCAGGTACTCAAATTTAATCCTCCTCATGTATCAGATTAAATTGTTTCTCATTATCTGCTTGACTCTCAATTCAGGACCATTTGTAAAACCAAAACCTACTTTTCCATATTATTATTCATCAAGACATTTTTTTTGGTGACAAAAAGTCATTGTGTCCCAATCTGAATAATCTAAAACAGTTCAAGTAATATTTCTCCTGCTAGCCAAACTTGAATGTTTCCCTATTCTTCTTTTTCCTTCCTCCTGAAGTCCTGTTCTGTAACTAACCTTTTGAAATAAGAATTTAATGCATTTAATGCATATTTCTCTAACATGTACTGTCTCCTTATAGCTAAAGGTTCTCAGTGATCAATATTTCACATGATCAGATCAATCATAGCCTGTGCAGCTGCTCCGGGAGCCCTGATAAAACAATTTCCTATTGCTTTTTTAAAATGGATTTACAAGGCAATTTCCTTACTTGTTCACTAGCTGTACCAGCCTACCTCTAGCCTTATAGGTTCATTTATGCCAATTTCTTGAACTTTCTTTTGTTGCAGATTAGGGGGTATGGAGTTTGAAATCTGTGCAATTTTAAAATCTACCGTGAATCACCTTTCAATTTGCCAATATTTGAATTCTATTTAATAACAAAGACAGTAATAACCCCTCAGTAAATATGCATATTTCCCTACTTTGATTAACTGCCTTTAATTATGCCACTCCAATTAGTTACTCATAATTCACCACACCATTAAATCTGAAACATATGTGGCCTCTTTCCCTGACCCTCCCCACCTTCCCATCCTACACAACCCTGTTCTAAATGCAATTTGGTTGCTTAGGAGATCTCTTCCGGGGCAATAAAAGCAAAGTCTAAGTCTTCTTCATACGCCAGAGATGCACAGGGAGGACACCAGCAAGACAGCCGGCTTGGAGGAGATAGCAAATGCCTCTTGTGGGCAAACCTATAGGAGATTTTGAGGGCCACAGTATTCTGATAACATCCCCTGTACATATGGTGGTCTGTAACCATAGCAAGTATGATGATAACCTTAGAGACAGGTGTTATGGTTTGAGCCTACCCAGCTGGCAACAAAAGCCCCCAGCAGCTGCTTGCTCAACCCTACCCTGTCCCCTGAGGGATGGGGAGGAGAAAATACAACCAAAAGGCTTGAGGGTCAAGACAAAGGACGGGGAGGGCTCAATCGCCCGTTAAGGTCATGGGCAAAAGACAGACTCAACTTGGGGATAACAACATAAATTTAATACAAACAACCACCACCAAGGATAATGAGAGGTACAATCAGGTCTTGAAAACCTTTTCTAAGGGAAACCTTTGCACCAGCACAGCTCCCCCTCTCCTTCCTCCCTGACCTGGGTGTCCGCATGGTTGTCTCTCTCCCATCCCCTTCTCTCTCCAGCTCACCAACACAGACATGCAAAACAAAAGCTGACAATCAGCAGGTTCTTTCACTCTGAAATAGCTATTCGCAGAGGCGCCATTGGTCTGGCCTTGGCCAGAGGCAAATCTGAAATTGGAGCCAGGGGAGCTTATCAAAGCCTCTTACAGGAGCCACCTCTGTAGCCCCTGCTCCCACTACCAAAACCCCACCAGACACCAAACCACCACAACAGGATAATTGTCAGATTATAGGATAGATAGGACCCAAGTTTGAGAAGCCCTTAGGGAAAATCTGCTGATACCTTTGCTCTCTGACTCCAAAACTCACAAGAACTTTTTCAGAACATTTATTTTATACTCATGATTCCATTTCCCTCTACTGTATTTATCCACTTTTAAAATGGAGGAGAAATAGAAAATGACACATACTTGAAATTTAATTTAAGAATGGCTTTGTTCCAGAAAAGAACCACCTTGCTTTATCCAGTCCCTCAGTGACCAAAAAGCACGTCAGCCCAGGTCTGTCTCTTTCTCTAGACACCCCAGCATGGGAGGAGGACTCTCACTAACACACCACCCCTTGAGCATTTCCTAATACATCTCTTCTGCTGACAGACCTCTGCAGACAAATGAATGGGTTTTAAATCTGCTGACACCAATTTTCCAAATTTAGGTTAATTAATTAGCTGGAAATAATTCCCTACTAGGTCCCAAATGCTTTTGGAGTAAACTTCATAAAAAAAAATCACCCCAAACCTAGACTAGTACTCAGGGGAGCTTTCCAAGGGCACTGCCAGAGCTGGCCCAAAAGCTGCACACCTTCCCTGTTGGTAGGGAAGCCACAGGTGTGTCCCCCCACACTGTCCCCCTCCCCTTCCCCGCGTAACACTGGTGCACACGCTGTCCTTGGACAGATGCTCTACAGCTGTTGCAAACACAGTTGGAGAACTTTCCTTCTATGGAACTCCACACAAACTAATTTTCCACTAACATATCATGTTATTGTATGTATACTTGAATGAAAAACTATGCTTTTCTTTAAATATACTAAAACTTAGTCTACTTAGAAAATACCGTTAAAATACGGAAACGACAAAAGAAATTTTACGGTAAATGAAGACAATCACATCAACCATTTTTCAGATCAATTTTTTCTTCTGGGAGGAAAACAGACCACCAATAAGATGGTGCATCTTGAATATGAAGTGACTTTCCAAGATATATATTTGAGTCAAACAAAGTGTTGAGCTTAATACAACAGTCTGAAAGAGATTCTGTGGCCTCCATTATTCAGATGATCTAATATCACTTCTGCCTTGAGTCATGGCAGTCCATTTGCAATTCAGAAAAACCTAATCCTCTCAGGCTTGAAATCCAAGTAGAAAACTTCCTACTGTGCTTTTTGAGTGAGGTTAGTTCCATGCTTCCTGCTGTAATACTCTTCCATGCAGAATGCTGCTCAATTCATATACAATTCATGCATAGAAAGATCTTTTCTTCTGGTTGAATTCCTGCCTGCCATTGCTTAATAGGATACATGAACTCACAGCATTTATTAGAAACCTGACACTATTCAGCACTTTTTACACCTAGTCACAACACCTCTGCATTAATTGGTCGAATCAAACGATTTTGCCACGAAAAACAATTTGATATACTGTGCAGAATATCTCATCTGGTCTCTGCATTGGTATTTTCCTTCATTCACAATGAGAAGGAAGAACACATGCCTGGCTTTGCCACTATTCAGCACTAATAGACTTAATTACAGTATAGAGGCTACAGAAAAAAATTCTCAAGACTGTCTTAAGGCATTTCATATATTTGTTAACTATTAAGGAAGCATACAATCCAATTACACTTGACTTTTATTTGCCTTTGGTGCAAAGGGAACTAAAAGGCGATGTAACATTCTTAAAAGAATAACTTAAGGTCACCGCAAGGCTCCTTCCAACCATCCAAATGGGTGAATGACCTAGTACAAGTAAGAACCAAGTCTATTACTTTAATGAAATAGCATCCTTAAATGGAAATACACTGTCCTAGGACAACTGCAATTACTGTTGCAGGGCAGCATACCCAGTCAATAAACTCTGAATCTTTTAATGCTGAAACTGCCAGTGCAATTCAGCAAGCACAACAGTCTCTTCTCTATGAAGATGTTTGCTAGTGTTTCTGCTCATTCATCTTTTAGCTTCTGGTCCACAAACCCAACAACCAGGGAGGAAATACAACCACTGTAAACCACAGGGATTACACTGATTTTTGGATTTTCCTATACGCTTTCATTTCCTAGCCATTCCTTTGCTTATAGTTTATTCTTAGTAACTGCATTTTTCACTGATGCCCTTCTCTCTGCCAAACACTGTCAAAGTGAACACGCACTGTAGAGGTATGAGCAGAAGAGATCTTAGAGAAGAACTTTACCTGCATTTGTTAATATGTGATATAACTTGAACTTACGGGTTGGATATGCTTATGGAAACATAAAATTTGGCCATCCTTTACCCATGAGATGATTACTAGCTACCAGTGAAAGAGACCAAGAGACTTCTTCATCAACTATTAACATCATAAATGGCTAAAAAAACCTAAACCACACATAGATAGAGGAGTCCTATGCAGAAGGAGCAGCAAAACCAGACTGATCAATTCAGCCTACATTGAATGCAATACATGTATTACATTTCACTTTCTTGCCCTGCAACCACATGGAACAAGTGAAGTGGCATCACAGGATTGCCCTGAAAGGACACGACAAGGGATTGAGCTAAGTTGTTAGCTCATTTGTTGAGATGGACAGACAATTCATGGATTCCGCTTCCTGAAAATCTGAGATTCTCCAATATACAAAGCCCTGACTCATGTCCAAACTACACCTTTCTCTAATATTCCAATAGCCTTCTCCATCATGTTGAAAAAAAGCTCACATCTTCTACTAGTTCAAGCAGTCTTGTTGAAGAAGGCAGATACCCTGTAAGGTATGTTGATATATTAATCTTCAGAGCAATCTTCAAGAGAAATGTGAAGGTTTAGAATGATTTTGTAAGAAGACTAGGATATGGCCTCCAGTTTCATTATTACAGAAGATGGAGCATGAGATGGCTTATAACTTCTATATAATGAACTTCTATAAACCATGAAAGGAGAAGTCCACATGAGAAGACTCCAGTAAACCTCCTGCAACTGCTCAGGAGACTTTCACACGGTTACAGAGGAAGCGCTGACCTGCTCCCACAGTTTCTTAAGCATTAAATATGGGTGGCGGCTCTAGCCAACCACTGTCCTAGCTACTTGTCCACTAAACTAGGAATTTCCTCAGCAGAGAGGAGCTCAGGAAGTACAATTAATAAAAGTGATTAAGAGAGAGACTGTGCACATCCCAAAGTCATCTCAAAGCCAGATGCCATTTAAGAACACAGATTTTAAAGCCAGTCTAGTTTCAGGTTGTCACAAGTTCCTATTTATGTTCGGATCTCACAGTATCAAAGCTGGAAAGCAGAGCAGGGAATCCATAAAATTACACTATCAAAAAAAATTTTAAAAAAAGAAGAAAGAAAAAAACCAATTTGAGAAAAAAACAGAAAATATTTTCTTGGCTTAATTTAGACCCCAAATGGAAGTAATCAATTTCTGCAATGCAAAGTTGATAATGAAATGTGACCCATGCAATTATATGGCACATTTGCACAGCCACACCCCTTTTTTGACGAACCACATTCCTTCCTTAACAACAGCCAGTTTTGAAAGAACTTCGCTCCTAAGTCTTCAGGGTTCATGTTACAGACATTCTTAAAAGCTGCAGAAGATCCAGTTCCAGATAAGATCTCTCAGTTTTGTGCATATGGATTTCATCATCATCTTCTTTTTCTTCTCCCCTTTCACTCGTTTTTTAATAGACTACTGAGAAGAAGGGCTATTAGGAGTATCTGAAGCAGGCAAAGCCATTATCACTTGTTCTTTACAGGACCTTCATTGCAGCTAAGCTTAATGGAGTGGCAGACAATTCCTAGAACATTTGGCAGCATTACATATGAAATCAACCTTGAGTATTTAGTCTCTCAAGAAGCTGGAAGAAAGTATTAGGAGTCAGTTCTCAGCCAATACTCACTCCACTCCTGCAACTCCTCTGTTTCACAGCTTCAAGATCCATTGACTTCAAACGGGGCAATGCCAATTTGAACAAGTTATATTACACAAGAAATAACAAGTCTTGTTATTACAGCGATGGAGAAATCAGACATCAACTGTCCCATACTCTAACACTGCTGCCACTAGATTTTGAAAGACCATAAAGAAGCCCTAAACTATTTGTGAATTTGCTCATACTACCAACTGCAAGAACCAATCTGTTTTGATCCTTCCCTGGAGTCCCATCCTAAATCAAAGTAGTATAACTGAACCTTTTAACGAACGTTTCCTTTCTAACCAACCTACGGCAATAGAAGTCTCTTGAGATATCTGGTGAGTGAGTTTAATTTGCTTGTTTTCCCTTATAAATCTTGACTTACGGATTATTAAAAAAAAAATATTCCTACAGATTTGCATCCTTAAAAGTAAGCGTTCATCACAGAAAATATTCCTACAGATTTGCATCCTTAAAAGTAAGCGTTCATTACAGATATCAACTCTAGGAGACCAAAAGGCTGACAGCATCTTACAGGGTGCTCCTGCCTCCCAGCCAGAATCCTTTTCCTAGAACAAAACAGAGAGAAGATGGACTTCTTAGAACAACAACAGATTGAGCTCAGACATCAACTCAGAAGGAAACAGAATGATTCATGAAAACACAGGTTATACAGAAAGATTGCTAGAAATAAAACAAGGAATGAAGGTAGAGAGTATGGCACATGAATGAGAAACGGCTCCTGTAAGAGAGGACAGCTAAATATAGAACTCCTCTGCAACACCAAGTTAAGCCACTGGTGCCTTTGAAAGGTATGTGATGAAACCTTCAGGGATCTATTACAGAACTCAGACAGTAAGCTGACCTGAAGCCAACTATCACTCTCACCACATCCATCCTAGGATGAGTGAATTCCAATTTTACCCATAAATAAGAATCTGGCCAAGGACTTACAAAGAAAAATGTCGGCAAGCATCCATCTCAACATCATTATGTTGGAAACAAGCTGACTTTAAAAGTTGGCAATAGAACTTCTAAAAAATAATCCAACTCCAAAACACAACACTAAAAAAAAAACCTGGCAGGAGCGTTGGGCTTGGGTTGTGGGTTTTTTGTTGTTGCTGTGTTTTGTTTTTTTTTTAATGATGTCCTTTTGAGACATTTGCTTTTAAAAGGCAGCTTTTTAATTCTGTTGAGGCAGTACAAATTCTGCTATAGGAAACAAATTGTCATTACCCTTCAAATTTCCTCAGTTAGTCTCTTGGACGAACAGTTATGCATGTTTTCATTTGCATGTGCAAATTAAAGGACCTGCCCATAAATACACCTGATCAGATATAAATTGTCAGCTTTCTACAGCAGTCAATGTACTTCAATAAAAATATATAAGTTGAGGTTATGGACAACTACTTGTGTGGTTGGAACCTACCGTTTATATTATTAAATAATTTCATGCATATGATGGTATGTACAGAGCTCTGAACATGGAGTTAAGAGCAGAAACTGCTGTGCTTTGTGCATCTGTCCAGTCGGTTCATGGGGCCTGATCTTCACATGGTGAGGCAGAACAACCCAAGGAGAACAGATCCTGTTTCTCTGGCATAATAAAGATGATATTACTCAAAACAAAGTGACAGCTGAGTAACTAATCTGTTTTTCTTTGGATATCTCTGTCCATTCCAGGTCATTTCTCACACTTTTAGGTTTTCATCCAGAAGTTTCCAACTCCTTTCTAATGTAGTAGCTTTCTAACTCTGTTGGAGCTCAGGGATCCCCCTCTTTTTCAATTTTGGAGCTCACCTGCAGCACCAACAAGTTCATCCAGAAGCACCCTGCTGAGCTGTCTGTACTACCAGCTTTTTAACCACTCTCCTAGCAGACTTTTCTTCCCCATCATCAGACTCGGCTTCTCCCATTTCAGCATCTCCTCCTCCGTACCACAATGCTTTATTGTTCAAAAACTGCCTTTGTCTCCTTGATGCTGTTTATACCCATCTCCTGTCATTGTTTGCCACCCTATTCAACCCATCTTTCATCCTGATCATTAGTCCACACTTATTTGCAACTTGATTTCAAATTAAAATTAATAGGAATGGGCAACAGAAGTGTTTTTCAGCAAACAAAAAGTACATTTATCTTCAAAAGTGTCTTCAGTGGACATGACCTATCAACTCATCAGACCATGGTTACCCATGGTACCAGCTTGCACATAAGATAAGCATCTGCTGCCATTATGTCCTGAAGAATGTTCTCCTGTATTCTGAATTTGAAAGAAATATTATTTACACACAGAACAGGTGTTCTTAGAAAAGCATGTACTTTAGTGTGCCAAAGAATAAGCAGCCAAGAGAAATCTCCACAGGAGAAATTGCCATCCTTTAAAACAACATACTAATCTTTAGTTAGAAGGTCATCACTCTTAAAGAGAAGTCTGGGTTAGTTCAGGAACCTTTTGGCTATCTGCTTAGTCTTCCTCAAGGCTAATCAGCATGCCTTGAAGGTGGCTAGCTCAGCAACGTAGCAGGCAAGTGATTTTAAGTAACCTCCTTGTCTGCTATTAGGAAAGAAACTATAAAGGGGTAAAGGAATTTTTGAAGCAGAGCATCTGAATTTTAGAGAATGTATAACTTCCACTTGAGTAGCAATTGCATATCATAAAGAATACGCTCTTCAGCAGGAAAGCTTGTTTTGACTCAGAGCCTCCCTCAACTTTGAAATAACTAGCATTACATTTTTTTAAATATCCAGAGTCATATAATAGTGACTGCACATTACACTGCACATAGTATTAAATGCTCTACATAAAATTATTTTCAGTTCAAATAGTAATTTCCTAAACATGCTCCTTTGTTATTAGTACAAAGACCAGCAAAATCTCTCACCATTTTTACATTTATCTGATTTAATATCCAAGTGATTTAAGAAACTACTTGCATTTGGCAGCTCAAGACCCATTCAAATTTTTGCTTACTACTGGTTTTACAGTGTATTTGATCTAAATTTATCGTAAAAAGGCCAGCCATATGAACTCTACTGGGTTAATGCTGATAGTTTAGCAGTAGAAGGGAACATCCTATGTGAAGCTTAAACTTTTTCTACTAACAATATTTGAGAGACACTAGCAATATTTGATGTCAGTTTTGCCACTTGTCTGAAATGAGAGAATGATTTTACTCACCAGAGGTAAGAGGAACTAGAGAGTAAAACTCGGTCTTCAACTACTGACTCAAGCTGGAGTTGCAAAGAAAGAGAAACAGGAGCAGGCACCAATTACGCAAAGGTGCACAACTGAAATAAACTCTACATTTTTAACAACTCTTACAATTAAGTGTCATATATGGCATCACCTGTTGCAGAAGTGAAAAACAGTATGACTGTTCAGAGGAAAGGCAGGTTTAGAGAACAGACTGACAGTCACCACAGATGTGGTTTGTGCTGTTAACATCTTTTTCAAAAGATGGTAAACTTAGCACTGCATTCACTGCAGTCTCAGATTCTTGTCCTGCAAATGGTCTTCATCGCTGACTCTTTCTGCAGCCCCATCTGTCTTCACCACATTGAAGTCAAAGTTGGTAAAGCTTCCAAAAGCAATGACGTCCATGAGGGCAAGCAGAAGATATGACTGAAAACCCCCCTATTCCTGAAGTTATCAGCCCACAGTTTACTGGCAAAGACCTCCACGCCCTGAGAAGTCTCATGACAGTTTATTGATGCATCAATGGAGTGAATTCTGCTGATTCAGGGATATAGATACTTTTTCATTCTCTATAGTAAACTGATGAGTTTCATTCTCTAAGGGTGTGAGGCTCTAGGGGCAGCTAAGCCTCTAACCTTCTCATAAAGGTTGCAAGAAACACAGCTGAGGAATGAAATGTGCCTCTTCCACAAGATCCAAGGAAAAAAATCCCTGAGGGAGGTGTATTGTAACAAGAAGGAAAACCAAGCATAAGGAGAAAGGTTAGGCTGTTATTTAGAAAATATTTGTTAAGAACCCTAAACCTCAATCAGAGCAATTAGGAGGAAGCAGGGTTGGGCCACTTCATTTGTCTTCTGTGCAGGGCTCCAGCAAAACAACCAAGATGCTTAGATATTTGTGTAATGTTACACTCAGTCATCACTCTATACACTGGTGCTCTTCTGACTTCTCTATGCCAAGGGCCACACAAAACAAATTAAAATCTGGCTTAATAATGCTGGCAGAAATCCGAAGAGTGGCCTCTAGATTTTTGTTCTGTCGAGCGTGCTAAATTCAACCAGATAGTGTAGAACAGTAAGAACTAAAACAGCTACACCAATAAGCCTTCTAGAAGGGACTGTTGTGTAATGTGAAAATGTCAAGCATGAAAGACAGCTAGTCCCTAAATACTTCTTGTGCAGTAAGTTGTATATATTCTTCATTTTTTTCCTTGCTAAATCAACATGCAAGAATTATTTAGCACACATGAAAACTGTGGCAGACAGCTTCAGATCAGGAGTATCCAAGACATCTGAGAAAGGATTTCTCCTTGTTTCCAAAATGCACCATAATTTTCTTTACAGTAGGAGTTCAAGAAACATTCTGTCACTTGAAGAGGATGTACAGCCATGTGCTGGATACACCTCTGCAGGTCAAGAACCTTTGCAGGTTGATGTCCCTTGTAATCTTTAGGGTTTAATCTACCTCTTCATAATCTCAGTCTTTCAGGAAAAAAAAAATATGTCTGTCTCAGTGTTTTCAAACACATGGTAGGAAGAAGCAAACATGTACGCTGGGATCAATACCCAGCAATCACCCGTTCAGTCTTTGTGAACACCATTGCTTGATAGTACACCTTTCTGTCCTGGAGGACAAGAGCTAGTTTAAAAGATGTGCAAATATTTTGCACTCTTCTACAAAAGATGGGGTTTTTTTAAAGCATATAAGTAAAATCAAAGAACTTGTATACAGCAGGAAAACTCTGTAAATAGATACCAGTGAGCAAAAACCTGAATATGAAACAATCTAAGCACTGACTTTTTCCCAAACTCCCATATACTACTGAAAAAGTATTCAATAATTTTACATAAGCGTTCTAAGAAAACTCTGGCCTTTTGCAATGTTTGGACCTCTGTTGTGCTCACTTAAGTATGGGTAAAGCTTCTTCAGTTTCTTTACCTTTACTGGTCAGGACACCTAAAAGAGAATAAAAAATAGAGACAAAAGTACTACCACCAAAAGTTAACTGCTTATACAATCACAAATGAACACTAACCCACATTACTGCATAGTATGATCACCACATATTTGAAACAAAATGCACTGCACTCAAAATTCCTCAGCTTTGTTCTGAAAGCATCTGCAGCTCTGACAGAGCAGTATCCAGAACAAGGAGAAGCATGAGAGACCAACACAGAGTTGAGGAAGCACATGGAGACCAGTCTGAGTTCGAAGTAAGACCACATTCCTCCTCTTCTCCAGATAATCCTAGAGGTAAGGAGTCTGCTAGACTTTCTGATAAACTTGCTATTTGTTGTGGCTTTGCTTTTGTGCACTCGGAGGTATCAGCTGCTGATGTGCACTCAGAGGTATCAGCTGCTGAAGGCCCAGACTGTTGACGGAATGAAAAGCAGAAACCCCTGAGTTAGATTTGGGCTGAGCTAACACTGGAACTGGAAACCATAGACATGCTGCAACATAATACTGTGAGTTACTCAATCTAATTATCCCTGAGATAACTAGCACCATTGCATGGTGCTGCACTGGGCTGCTTAGATGTGGGATGGTAGTTAGGGGATTTCTGCACTATGCTCTGCTGTACCATGTACACACTTTTGTAAGCAATTGACTTGGGAAAGGAAACAACTTTCCAGTGATAGCTAAAAAGCTTAATAACTCCTTGTTTCCAGACTTGTCCTAACCTAGACCAGCATGAAAAATTGGGTGTGCTCTCAACCCAAAGGCCAGTATTTAAATACTACAGACGTTACCACTGATAAAGGGTTGTGCAATAATTATGATGGGCCATGTAGCTGAATAAGGTACAAAGAAAAACCTTCATTATTAATAAAGAACCACATCTTATTTAAAACGAGGACAGATTGAAGAGTGAAGTCTGACGCTTTCTCAGGAGAGTCATGGAATGAAAAAGTAGTAAGACAAAGGCCTTCCTCCATACAGGGAGCACTCTCTGAAGCTCTCAAAGCATCCTTTTCAGATGAGATGAGAAAAGAACATCAGTGTGACTCATTTGGTCTAAATGTCCTACTTGAGATATGCTAAGTACCAGATACTGTCTCCATAGTGAATATTTATTCTGAGATGAGAGCAGAATAGCTAAAGGCGTAGATGAAAGATTTGCCTTGAAGAGTACACAGGCAAGGTAAGAGATAAGAGTTCTCTTTAGGTTGCCATAACCTGTTTAGTGGTGAGGCCAGCTCCAGCTTGAGAAGTAAACCCCATCGTCTTGAAATAAAAGCACTAAAACTGCTCCTAATGCCATTACTTAAACTTCTTTGATGCTACAAAGTGCAAATTTGGCTAACAATTATACAGTTCACAATTACTGTTCCACCTTTGAAATTTTCCACCAGGAAAACCCAATTCAACAAACCAACTAATTTCCAAGTTGTTATTTGTGTGGCCAGGTGAGATGGCAAATAAAAGTACTGTGAAGACTCTTAGTGTCTCTCCTGGTGTATCTATTACCTACAGACTTGGGACCACCCAGTTGATGACTCTATGAGGACAGTTATCCAGAAAGGGAGGTCTGCATATCCTTGAAATTCAGCATCAACTAGAAGGCTGAAATCTGACCATGCTTTACAGAGGTCAGAAAACATCTGGGCACTACAGAAAGCATCTAGCAGAAAAAAAGAACATTGACCAAAAGGGACTAGGGATTCAATAGCAGGTCTACACACAAAGGTACGTTACAACATTAGGTTTGATCAAAGGTTATAGCCTGCAGGAACTATGACTTAAATATCAGCTCCTCTGAAGCGCGCTGGGTAAGAAGCAGCTGCAGGGTGAGCATTGGTCCATCAATGCCAGACACCAGCTGAATTCCCCCTCTGTGAGCTGCCGGCCTGGACAGCAGCCTGGGAAGAGCAGTGGCACTGTTAAGTTTGAAATCCTTCTTCTACCAGAAGGAGGGTGCTTGGGCTACCTTATTCCTTATATTTTATCTTAATTTCCTCCAGACACTTTATGCTGAAGATTTGAGTCTGACAAACAGGCTAAGGTGTGCATGCTATTTCCTGGACTGAGATGTGTGCATACACAGTGAGAAGGATCTTCCAGCTGTAATCCCTATTTTTCAGGGAGGTAGGAATAACCTGGCAGGTGTATTAGATAAAAGC
The DNA here is from genome assembly GCF_034619465.1 of Leptosomus discolor. Classification (NCBI taxonomy): domain Eukaryota; kingdom Metazoa; phylum Chordata; class Aves; order Leptosomiformes; family Leptosomidae; genus Leptosomus; species Leptosomus discolor. The sequence continues at coordinate 30,973,796 of NC_141399.1, forward strand.
AATTAGCAAAGCATATCAATAGGATGCAGGAATCATGGCTGTGCATAACCCTGATCTCCAAGCCTCCCATAATCTAACTAAAGCCCTAAGGAAAGCTCTTGAACTGTGTCCTGTGAGGTGGCAGGTACATGTGAATTCAGTAACAAAAGAGATTTGCAAGCCATTTGAAACTCTACATTTAGTAACTTTTCTTAAAACCTCAAATGCCTTCCTCAATATACACTTGGTAATCACTCTAGTACCTGCTGATAGAAGTGTTTTATCAACAATTAGACGCCTCCTGCTCAGGGCTTTAAACAGTGAATTTTATTCTTTAAATCATGTCCAGACACCTTAAAAAGAGACAGTTTTTATAAGGCAGCACATAGCTGGATGTGTAAACATCAAACATAGAACCAAGTACTTGGTGGAATGTAAATAAGGTGCAGAAAATTAAAGTAGTAGTAGAGGTTAACAGTTTAGGGTAAAGCTGAAATAAGAACATAACCACTTGCCACCATTCATGCATTACCTCCTAATGCTGGCTGCTCCTGTCCCCCTGTCCTCTGTCCCTCACCATGCCACCCCACCACTCCTGCCACGGCTGGCACTGGGCTCACCTAGTGCTGAGCCACTCCTTAACCCACATGGTGAGAAAAGGCGGCATTTGGTGGAGGAGATTACTGAAGCAGAGGTCAATGCACAAACACACAGTGGGAGGTGAGAGGAAGGCAAGGCTGGAGGAAGTTGGCAGTGCAGCTGGCACAGGCTGCCACAGAGCCGCTGCTGAACAGAAAGATGAAAAACTCAGCTTCTAAGTTTAAGTCCATAGAAAAATGTTGACTTCCCAACTTTGCTTTATTTCTGCATGGCTAGAAGTGTCACACCCCAGAATCTTCCAAAGATAATATATTGTTAAATACCTAGTGCTCAGCCAATTCAGAAGGCAGTGTTACTGTTACTAATGCTGATGAGGTGCCCAAATAGTTTTGAGAATCAAGTCCATCACTTCCCTCTTTATAACCAGAAACATTAAATTTCCCTACTGCACAAGAGTGCTATGATGATGTGCATGTTCAATCACGAATCATTGTGGCAATAAGGACCACATAAAACTCCTAAGGGAATAAGAAAAGAAGAAGTCAAATTAAACTCTACCAGGGGGTTCTGATCTCATTTGCAGACAAGTAAATATTGAGTAAATCTTGGATTTTGGTGGAATTATTCTGGATTTGCACTGTCTGAGCCTGAACCCAAGCTAGGCCCAGACTGCTTTCAGGTAAGCTCATTAAATACATCCCAACCCCTTTGACTCTGCTGGGAGCACTCACATGTTTAAAGTTAATCATGTACTTAAAGGCTTTGGAGGATCAGGGCAAGAGGGCTCAGCCACTTATAGGACCAAGCTATTCCACTTTATGTACTAAGTATCTGAAGAAAATAAGAGTGCAGTTGTCACCACCACTTCCCATTGCTCTGAAATAGAAGATTATCACTTAATCACTCAAGTCAAAGTCGGTTTCTCTTTGGGGGAAAACACCATTATAACAGTGGCAGCTTTAGACCTTTGGCTTTTGTGGTCTATGTCACTCCCTTTAGATCATCCTTCGCTACAGATATGGTCCCATAGCTGCAGCAACTTCATGTGTATCCAGACAGACAGGATTTAGAGCTGATTTTCATTCAGTATTTGACAAGGCTCAGGCATTGCTCATTGCTGCATCTTGCCGGTGTTAGGACTCAGGAGCAAGGCAAGGTGAAAGCTTCACGTTCCCACAGGAAGACCCAAGAGGTGCAGGCAAAAGCAGACTGAAGAACAAGGTTTTGCTGAGAGAAAGGCTGAAGATGAGAGCACTGAGGGCTGCAGGGCCCACCACCAGGCAATGCCCTCCCTCTTCCCTCCCTGGATGAACTGCTCCAGGCCAGAAAGCTTAGCTGCAGGAGGAAAGGGGACTCATGTTGGCAAGAGCCTTAGCAAATGGGATACCAAGGCTTCACTTTTCACCTCCACTGAAAGCAGAAGACATGATGAAAAACATCATGGAAGATTACAAAATGTGATTAATTTAGTATCAAGGGATCTTTTAGTAGGAGCCCCTATTCAATGAACCAGTGAGTTCCTTTCAGGGGCCCGTTGGTCCAGATTAAATCTGAGGTTGAACACACCCACAGCACAGATGCTGAAGCTCCTTGCTTGTGTCTCACAGCCAAGTGTGCTGGGTCTGAACATCTCAGACATGACTGGCACAGGCGGCTGTACCTATGTTTCACATGGCTCATCTCTATTGTTCCCCACTGGAATATAAAGTCTTTTTCAGTTCTTAACAATATGTAAAGTTTAAAAACCTCTCACAGTTCTCCATGATTTCAAATACAGGTTCTCCTCCCCATTCTTTTTCTCCTCTAAAATGCAGAAATGAGCATGCATTAACATAATTAAATGAGGGAGCTGGGCTAATAGGACTGATGTGGACTAGAAGAAAAGCGTATAATTAGAGTGCCAAGTAACAGTACTATCAGTGATGACACAACGCTTGGAGCACCAAAGGGACATTCAGTATGACAACATAAAGGCTCTGAATTTCTGCTGGTGACAAAACTGCATGTGCATACGGAGTAGGCGTAAGAGCCAGCCTCCCACATAATGTGCTTAAATGTCCTACCTTTTCCTCGCCCCGAGGACTGGCTCTGCCAGTCATCCCTTTGCTAGGGATGAAGATAATAAGCCATTGTCAAGGGCAACCGCAAAGCTGCTTGTTTCACATTAGCATCCTTAACATTTTCTATCTAATCAGATTTCCTGTTGGTTGAGAAAAGCTGCCTTTCCTCATTACCAGCTGCTATCCCAGATTTCCCTCTTCCCATCCCCAATATATATTTTGCCATGCTTGTCTGCTTTTCTGTGTAAAAAGGTTATGCATGCCTGGAGGGAGACTAAATGTTACCAAAAAAAAAAAAAAAAAGGGCAAAAAAATCCCACGTGAAAACAGAACTGTGGGCAAGAGGCCAAGACTCTTGATTATGTGACTGTGACTAACCAATGGGTGTTTTTAAAAAACATTTCTCTCATTATATTCCCTCCTTTGAATGTAACAACCCAACTCAAATTAGCTTTCCAGGAGCAGACTTCTTTTTATGTAACCATGTTTTATACAGATAGCAGCAGCTTATGTTTAAACTATTTAAGAGAACAAATAGCTGCAAAATGTACTTCAGATGGCCCTTCTGCTAGCAGTGTATTCCTGGCTTGAGGGAATTTGTTTACAACTACATCCAGGCAGCAGCAATGCACAATGCCCACAGGACCTAGCATCCAGGTAAGGATGTCAGGTCCGCTTGTTTTATTGCATTTGAGAGATCCACAACATTGTAAACTGTAGAATGACTTTGACAAAACAAAGCTGGAATGATGCAGAATAAAGCAGCAGTTCATCTTTTAACTTAGTCCGAAGTTTCCCATAACATTAGGAAAGGCAGCATCCTATCTGAACTGCGGTCCAGACTGACAGACATCCCCCTGCTGGCACTAGACCCAAATGGAAATTTCCACATTTTGGGAAGATAATATTGTTGTGATTTCCTATTGTTCTCCTCCTTCCTTCCATGTTTACCAGGAAAAAGACTGGCAGGGAGGGTGTTAGGAAAAGAACAAGAAGCCAAGTGAGGTTAATTTAGGAAACATGAATCTAATTTTCTCATTCCTTCTCTTGCTTTTAGAAATCAGCCTGAGATATGAGATATGATGGGCCACCTGGTTCAGAAACCAGAGTGAGGTGGTATTTAAGTCATTCAGCAAATAGTAGATCATCCCCCAAACACCCTCACAAAAAGCCAGGAAAATCTTTTACCTGGTATCATAATACACGGCTAGGGGGTTCAAATCCCAAAGTGATAAATGAGGCTCCCCAAGAATTGACCCTGTATGAAAGTGGTTAAAAAGTGCAGAAAAGAAATCCATCATCTAAATGAAATATTTAGGCAAAGAGTTGCAAAGTTAGAAACATGCAGGATTTACTGTGTATTCCCATGTCATTACTCAGCAGATAAAGTACATTTTTATACCCTGCAGTGTCTTTCAAGTCTGCAATTTTCCATAAAACTTCCATTATGACATATTCTCAGAAAGCTTTCCTAATAAACTCTTAGTTGCCATACTTTTCAGTAACTTCAAAAATGTGTATATTATGCTACAGTAACAAGTTTAAACATTTATTTCCATTCATCCTCACAGCACGAGTGAGCTGTTAACTGCTGGGTTCACACTAGAAGGTATTCAGGTAAGGTTTGTTTCAGCCACTCCATTAACTTCAACAGACTGTTTCAGTGTTTGCACTGAAAGCACAGTTCAGACCATTTCATACTCAAAATTTTTCAAGCTTCATGCCAACAAACCACTAAGGATGACACACATCAGTCTTTCAGTCCGTCTAACACCCTTGCCAGGCAATTCACAGATTTTGAAGAAAAAGACCAATGCTGCCCAAGCAATTTAAGCTGCAACAGAGGCTAAAAGGACTCCTAAACATATATTTTAGCGCTCATGCTAGGGGCAACATCTTTCACAGAAACATATATAGAAATCACACAACAATAAAAACTGATACCTCTATGAATTCCCACCAACTCAGATGGTTGTGGGACAAGCCAATAGGGCCATGGCTTCTTCTGGCCTGTCTAGTAATGCAAAATTCCTGGAGGAAAGGAGGAGGAACACAAAGGGGAAGAGGAAGAGGCATTCATCCTGGTATACTGCAGAAAAAGATGAAAAGCTTTCCTCTTAGAACTAAATGTTTTCAGTAAGAATGTTTAATAATACCATATGCCATGGAGGAAGGAGTGACACGGCTGTTGTTGGAGAGAGACAGTATGTAGATTTATGGAGAATCTAAGAAGAGCAGCTGCTGGCTTCCAGATGACAATACAGCAGAACCAATGCTTCCAGAGTCTTCACTTAGAGCCTGCCCCTTGGAAGCTTCTCCCAGTAGATCCTGAATTCTTCAAGATTGAGCCAAACCATGCTCCCAGGAGACTCATGCTCTGGAGATAAAAGGCCCAGCACACCTCCACTTCTTTTGTTCCTCTTGAACATGCCATTAGCGCATAAATTGTTGATCTACTCACTGAAAGTGATCAGACCTAGCTAAGAGCTAGTCCCTAGCAGGAATCCAGCTCCTAGTATAAGTTCCACTGAAATGACCATCAGCTTCTGCTGGAGTTACATATGAGCACAAAGAAAACTTGAAATACAGCATGTGAGTCAATGACACCAAGTTTAGGCCCCTTCTTCTTATGGCTCATGTGGAATCTTTCATTCAACCAAATATCACTTGCCAATGATGCTAAACACCTCTAGTAGCTCAGTTGTCATCACCTTCCTAGAGGAGCTTGACATGAACAGTTCTGAGCTCAGAATTTACTCATGAACACCACAAACCCAGGCAGATGAGAGGAAATTCATTACATTTGCTAATCCAGAAGAGGTGTTATGGGATTCACTTTTCCTTCATGTTTATTGAGTTCAGCATTATGAAATCACAGCTTCTCTCAAGTCAGCCCCAGAACTGATAGGAGAATTAGACTTTGTTTTCAAAACCCAATTTTAATATTCAGTTGTATCATCACTAATACAAAAAACCTCTCCCCACAACTTACACCAGTGGTTGTGTCAGACTTAATATTTCTGGTGAGATAAGAAAGAAATGCTATTTTAATAAAATACTGTTATTTAAAAAGACTCAGATCTCCCAAAGTTGTGCATAGAACATTCATGCAAAATCTGGGGTTTGTAACAGGAGAAAGCAGTTGATTCAAATGGTCTGGGCTAACAGTGACAGCTCAGGACCTGATGCCCATCATTACAGAGTGAATAATACAAGTGATTTGTGAGGAAGGACTCCAACCTGCTCACTTTGCCATTCCTGCAGACTCAATTGTGGCAGAATCCATCCCTGAATATTTAATCTTAAAATACATCTACCAGCAGTAGCATTATTAGTCTTGGTAGATACTGGAGCTTATGCAAAAAGTAGAAAGCTTACCATGTAGAATATGAGTCAGTAACGCAAAACACATATGGAACAATAAAAGAAAATATTAAAAATTAATATTAAATATATAATTTAAAATAGTCTATTCTTATGTACACTAGATGAACAAGGTAAAGATATAGATACCTCATTAGTAATTTCATATTAGTAAACACAGCATTAGAAGAGACCATACCTTTGCTTTATCTGAAAAGGAAAACATTCCACTTATTTTTTTTCTGCTCTGCATGCATTTCATTTTCCAAAATGCAACTAGGCGTGCATTACATACAAACTTCATCCTGCTTCACTGAAGTACAGCTGTCATGAGCATTCTCTAGCACTATGCAGAAGCCTTATGGAGTGAAAGGTGTTGGGGACAAGCTGAATCTGAGTCTAAATGCCATATTTTCAGCAGAGTGCAGCTTCAGAAATGTTACTGGAAAGAACCAACTAGGAATTGATGCCGTTTAAGTAGCAAGCAACTTTGGGCAGCCAAAAAAAGGGCAGTGTGTAATGATGAGAGCTGAAACAAACAAACTTTATTTAAGAAAAAGCAGCGTCACTTTACTTCTTGTCTAGAACAATACCGTACATGGCTTATATTATACTGTCCACTAACAGGCAAGCAAAGGGGGACATGGAGTGCATCACGCTTCCTGCATCAGTTGCACTACACTGACACAGGCTGGAAAACACACAGCACGCTCTAGGGACATACATGGAAAAATAAAAATAATAGAAACAAACAGAACATGGATCCATAGTGCCACAAACCTTCTGGCTCTGTGTTCTCTTTGAGGTGCACTTGCTTCAGTGGGCAGCAGAAGATTTCGTGACACTTAGCACGAAAAGGGGACTCTTTTTTCTTTAATTCCGCAGATTGGATCGAATCTTGCCGTAACATAATGTACTCCTGTGTGCCAGGGGGAGCGTCATCCATAACTGTGGTCACCACATAACAAAATGAACTCAAGTTAGAGCTTGAGGAAAGCAATCTAGAGAATTAAATCAACTACATAATGTCAGGGTGGGGGAAAGAAAGGAGGGGAAAATATGTTTATAGGAAGGAAAATAAATTTTTAAGTGCAAAGTATCTTAGTCACAGTGGTGGAAGGGTGGGGAAAACATTTACTTTTATAAACAACGCTTCTCATAAACATCAACACTTTGTATTGTTTCATGCAGCTTTAATAAATAGTAGAATAACACGCTGCTCCAAAAAGCAACAAGATTCTCTCCTATGTCTTTGCTTTATTCTCCTATAGGACCTATATCTATTCTGCATGCAGATTAAGGAAAAAAGCAAACAAAACATGCTTTGATTGCCTAGCCATAAGCAATCTCTATGTTAACACCAGGGAGCAATCATTCCACCTCTGCAGGTAATGCAACATCAGTGTATCTATTCCCCAAAGTAAAAAGAACATGCCATTTAACAGGATATATAATTATACACAGCTCCTTAGAGCGAGGATGATAATCCAACGACATTTGACTTGATCATCATTTCTAATGGATAGAACAGTAGATGTACAAAGAGCATTAATCCTTTTGATGGTTTTCTTGTAAAACAGCAAGTAATTTTTTAAAGTTGATCTTGTAAATCAATACTGCCATTAATAATATAAATGATAAGCAGTCTGAAATGTTTTCTGAATGGAGTCAGACTATTAAACGGTAAAAAGATAAAATATATAGCACACAGAAAGCTCCAGCTACCTCAAAGTATTACATTACCAGAAAGAATTGAAACACTTTTCCACTATCTAAAAATGAAGCCTTAATAACAGAGATAGTGAGATTCCTCAGCTTACAGCTTTAAGGCACAGATCATCTCTCAAGAACAAAAATTAAATGCTTTTTCAAAAGACAGTCTCTAACCACTAGTAGTTATTTATAGCGTGATGCAGAGATATAAAACCACAGTCAAAACCAAGCCGAGATTCTCCAACCCTATGGCAAAAAAAAAAAAAAATTAAAAAAAAAATCTCTAAGTATTAGGAAAGTAAAATTCCAACAATCAAGAAAGTAACTATTGATAGGCTATTCTAAAACTACAGATGCACTAGCACTATGTAAGTTTATATGGTTCTAGAAGTGTTGGCCATTAATTCAAACAATTTATCTGTTTCCTAAATATCTGCCCATGCATAATCATTTTAAAAAACGGAGTTTTAAACATGGATCCCCTCAAACAAATATTACCCTCTTACATTTTTATGCAGAGTCATATCTAGGTGATAAATAAGTGATTCAACTTGATAGGCTATCTTTTCACAGTGGGCAGTCACCTTCTTTCAAGACCTCATTAATCCACAGGAGACACTCTGCACCTTGGCTGTTGTTGCTTCATTAGACTACAGGCAGCGTCAGTAACACACACTAATAATCCATGTAAAGTGTCATTAAAAGGGACGCATGAGCTAATAAGAAAGCATAAGTGGTCCAAAAAAGTGCAGCGGGTCAATGGAGCACAAGGTCTGGGTTGCTGTATAATTGCTCCCTTAACAATACTAGTTTCACTTTGGCTTGTTTGAAGGGTACATATGTGTTTGTGAAACATACTGACAGCTCTGAGAGTGAAGGGCAACCGCTGGGAGTAATTACTAAGAGTCAACATCCAAGATAAGCCAAAGACCAACAAGCCCCAATGGGTCACTCCTTCAAAAAGATACCACGCAGAAGCTGCTGTCGCAGGTGTCCGCTGTGTGCAGCACCACTGACGTCAACAGTGCAGGAGCCCTACGGCACATCCCTCTGACATTTACAGGGATAAAGGATAACATGCACTGTGAAACATGAATAACTAGCAGAGGAAATGTACAGCTGCCTTCTGTCAGCAAGCTGGCTGATCCACAGCAGAGCATACCCTGCTGTCAAAACCTCAGCTTTGGGCAAAAGGCATGACCTTGGGCTGACCCTCTGAGAGGCAGAGTCCTTCCTGAGAAGTTGTGTTTGGCTGCAGGAGCTCAGAGAATTACCCAGAAGGTTCAATGCTGTGTGGTGCTGGACTGCCACTTTAGCGAAAAAAAAAGGCTAGCAGCTGCTAAACAGGGTCTGCAGGTGAGAAGGAGCTACTGGTGATTACCCACAGGTACGGCATAAGGACCTATTCCTCTAGTCACAAACCTGTTCGGTACTGTGCTATGATTTCTCAGCTTCTGTAAGCTTGAAGGGCTCATGCAGCATTTGAAACCCAACTCCATGGACCAGGTGATCATTGAGGTCCCTTCCAATGAGGTATTCTATAATTGAATGATTCCATTCATCAAGTGTTTGGCAAATAGTTGCTTGACATCATTAGGTAAGTCCACCTCTATCTCAGGCAAGCTCACTAAGGCCAGTCACCTGTATGCTGATCTCACACAGATTTAGTTAAATGTGAATAAGCCACAAAGAGAACCACACCTTCTAAGTGAAGAACAGGCTGAAATCAACAAAAGCACATTGGATTACTAGAATCAAGGAGATGAGGTGCAAATGAGTCTTGGTTTTGAGGACCATCATAGCACTGACATCTGGAGCAAATCCTAGGAACCACAGCTCTAATAAAGCCTTAATCCTGGAATGATGTATGGATAACTTAATTGATGTCAGTGTTCTGAAGGGAACAGCTAAAACCTTTTCTTAACATGATGAATGGCCTCAAGTCAGGCTGAGAATTTATTACAAAACGAGAAGCAGCCCCTGACCCCAATGCCTCCCTTTCCCTGCTATGATGACAGCCAGACACCCTCATGGAGCCACTGAAATCACAGCTACAGGACCTCAATTATGGGTCCCAAGAACCAATTCACAAGCAAGTTTCAATGACACAGAATCTAATGTAAAAAGCCTTAAAAACCTGATGTCCATTTTTGATGACTAAAAATAATCAGTGCACAACCATGAAAGGATCATTATTAAACAATTGTGAACAAGGACTTTGGAAAAGAAAGAAATATCACCAGGAATCTGCTATGATTTTGCTAATGGGATTAAAACTGCACTTCTGAAAGAATCACACATACACCAGAGCAGAAGAGAAACGGTAAATTTTAAGGAATGAACAAAAATCCAAACCAGTATTTACTTACTCTGCTACATGGAGCAGAGGACGTTGGTTTTACTCAGTTGTTCCCTCCATTATAGATTCTGCTAATTGCAGGACCTAGGATACGCTTACACTCCTCTGTGTAATGCACAAGCTAGCTTTAAATCACCCAACTTAGGTAGTAATCACAAGCACCAAGCTCAACATGGGCAGCAGAAGACCCATGAGAAGCGTGGCAGATGTCCAGCTCACTCTGTCACATGGATGCTGTTCTCAAGAGTGATTAGAAATCCTCGCTGAGGCACATCTACATCTCCTTGGCTGCCCTCCTGAAGGCAGATGCGTAGTCACCCTGCCAGCCTACAGTATTCAGCTATGCCTCTGTTATACTTCAGCAGCTGCTCACCCTAACGTACTCCCCACCCTCATGCATAAAACACCTGTGGTCTACATTTCCATCTTCCCATGAGTAAAATAGGGACAAGATTTCATACATCACGGACCCAGGTCATTAAGATACTAGTAACGAACTTGTTTGTCATCTTCCAACTGAGAATATACAAATACTTCATAGCTTTAAAAAAAAAAAAAATAAATAATCATTTTCTTCCCCCCACCCTCCCCTCGTAATTTGGAGACCGAAAACACAGCAACTGTGTATACATGAGAGGAATTTGCTTAGCAGTTAGCACTGCTGCAGTAACTATTATGTTTCCTACATCAAAACATTCAACTGGCTAAATATCACCCTGTAGCATATTCCTTAGTTTTAAAAAGCAATAATAATTACAATAATAAAAACTTACTGTCAACACGCCAACAAGAAAACAATTCCTTCTTACTATAAGCCTTACTGAGAGAGAGGAATGTGATCTTTAGGAGGATTGCTGGCACCAGGATGTTTTTCAAGATAAATTCAAACATGTTTACTTTATACAAACACACCAGCTAAACACTCTGCTGGTTTGTGTCTGTTTTTTACATTCAACTGCATTTCAGTTCCATCTAGAATTGCCAGAAACCATAACATCAAACCTGTCCATAGGCCTTGGCTCAGGTTCCAACTGAATAATCTCTGATGTAATTACCGTTTAATAAAGCTGTAAGGAAACATCTTTTTTTGCCCCCTCGTTTTACATGCAGATGCTTCACCTCTGCTAGCTAAAAGCTGTAGCAACCATAGGATAAATATGTATTAATATACAGGCAAAAGAAATCCTCATGTTCTTGTTAGACTGTTGTTCTTGTATGCATAATATTTAACACAAAAATTTTATACTTCTGTGGATCCATTCCCTCCTTGGATGACCTTTCAGGTCATGACCTGAAACATTAATTTCCTCCCTCCTCCTTCAGTTCCCTTACTTTTCTTAGTCTAGTTAGTTTTACATGCTGTGAGCCCCAGGATACTTACATTTGCAATAAATTAGTTTTTCTGGCATTTCGGAAGGACTAAAGTCATAGCTCTACACTAGATCTTCAAGCCACAAAGAGCATTAGAGTGCCTTTTATATCATGCATCCACAAAGTGAAGAAAATCCCCTCTCTTTGGCACAAAGGAGCAAGTTTTAAAGAAAATATTCCCCCAATATGACTCTCTTTTGAAAAATAAGAGCAGCAGCACATGCCTCACCACTGTAGCCTGTAGGCTGCTGTGAAACAAAATGGCGATGCTCCCTGAGCACCTCCTTCATCCTCTGCCTCCTCCACCCATAAAAAGGCAAGAAAGATCAGAGTGAAGGTGCCCAGGCCCTGAGGCTGTTTAGTGTCATGTAGGAAATGTTTTTTAACATTAGGATATCAAGTTGCTTTCAGCTCCTTAAAGGAACATATCCAAAAAAACCCTCTCCAAAATAACTTGCTTCAAGTGATTGCCTGCAGGACAAGGAATGGGTAGAAAAGTGGGCTACTTTTCTGTAATAATACATTCCCAGTTGAAGCAGCTGATGGAAAGCTCTCAGGTATACATGCAATAACAATGCTCTTTGCTTCTTTTCATTGCTGCTTTGTTTTCTCCCTAATTTATTCCAGTTGAAGGTGTGATTTTTGCTAGCCACCTGAACAACATAATGAACTCAGGGCACAAAAATACTTACAAGCTAATTAAAAAATAAAATTCTGTTCTGGGGTTCTCAAGACCTCTTAATGGCAACACAGCCTATCCATACCATTTGCCTATCCAGCTTTGCCAAAAGCCCAACAAAGTATTCTTACCAAAACCAGCCCTGGTATTTGCATGTCACCCAGAAACCTTACTTTCAGCTTGCATCTGTGTCCTCACAACTTTGAAGTCTGGTTGATTCTGACTTGCGGTTTTCACAATGAAGATAGGTATCACAGGAAACACAAGCAGCCAAATTCTCTAATTTTTACTCACAACAAGCCATTTCTGGAGTTCTTCCTTCTGCCCCACTCCTTTCTTCCCAGTACCCCACCAAAACCAGGCACCACACTAGAAATACACCAGCTCATTGAAAGTTAAAAACCAAACCAGCAGAAATACCTTGTGGAAGACACAAATTTTACCTTGAGTTTCTTTAGATGGTATTTCAAACTTAAAAATATTTGAAATGAACTCTCATTACATCTGAAGGCTGCTGCTGGATGGGGTCCATAACAGATGACAGCTGGCCAGCAACAAGGTGGCACAACTCATTCACTCTTCTTATTGGGAAACAGTACCTGGTCTTTTGTTCTCAAACCAGTACTATAAATTTCCTCTATGACAACTATTTCTCCATACTTACTTTTGAACTGATATTAATATGACAGTTTTATGATATGCATGAATAGAGCATAAATTTTGAGATGGGCAATAGCTGTCTCTAAGAGTTCAGACACTTACAGTTTTGGGGAGGGAAATTCCTTATCCAATAGAGGACTTCTACTACTCAAACTAATCATTTTTCAAACTGCTGATCTAAATTAGATTGCAGTTGGTTATAAGGACTTGAGGCTTTTGAGATTCAAAGGATATGGTCTAAGAGCTCTTTTCTGTGTCTGGTGGGAGAGGGAGGATGAAGTCCTATTTATGGCATAAATGGCCCAGGAATATTTAATATTCACCATTGATGTCCAAGTAATAATCCTTACGGTAAAGCCAACAACCTAGCTCCTGCTGTGATTGCTATCACAGAGATTCCCAAACACTTACACAGGCAGCAGCAGCCTGGACCTCAGCATTCACCCAGCTCCTGGGGAAGGTTCCCAATCCCACATTGAATATTGATTTTGTTTGTTGCATCATTTTTTGTTACCCCAGCAGCAGCCACAGCCAAACACACCAGCCTGAATCTCATCCAAACAACCCCAAACTGCTGAAGTCACAGCAGAGGCTGCAGCATAAGCACCCCCAAAGACTGCGAAATCCTAAACCTACTTGGGGGCCTCATTCCTAGATGGAAATGAAGCAGCAAACAGAAATCCCCTCTGCAAAAGGCTGTAGGATGAGATGGAGTGCCACAGTCCTACTCCCAGGGCTTGGTCAAGCACATGCAAAGCAGAACATCCAATCTGGCTCATCAAATGCAACACCATCCCCCTCAATAATGTAGAAACAAACTCCACTTAAATCTGTTCCAGTTCATCCACAGGTGGATTTCTCCTCTTCAAGACAGCACTCCTCCTTGCTTTAGTGGGATCATTGGTAGTCATTGCACAGTCCCTTCCTATATGCTCAATAATATCCTTATTAGAGAACCAGGAACAAAGTGAGCCAAAATAACGTGGTTAAAACCTGCTTTAGGCAAATCATTTAATTCTGGATTAATTCTTAAGGTTTGCACAACCCTGCCTTCACCCCCCCTAATCAAAGAAATTCATTGATGATTCTACATAGTGCTTTTTATTTTCTGATTTGAAACTACCTTCCATTGTGAAATAGCTCCATTTTTAAAACAAGCAACTATTGTCTTGCAGTCAAAATTGAAAGCCTGCAGCCATTTTGAACATGTTTCTTTCCATATGTGTAGGAATTTCTAAATTTTTTGACCTGTTGAAAAATTCTGAAATATGCTGTCTTTTGGGTCAACTACACAGAATCATTTTTTCAATCTTCCAAAAATATTTGCACAGAACACTCCCCCTTGACCTAAAAGAGTAATTGGATTAACTGCTAGCAGTAACAGGCTGTTATCCTCTAAAAAGACTAGCCAAGATAACGCTGCATTTAGATCCTTGCGCATAATAGACAATGACATCCAACATCAAAAATTTGTTGATAAATTCTGCTAAGAATGAATCTTCTCTTTCCCCTGTGGAAAGGGCACTAACATTTCTGCACATAGCCTTATTTCCTAGCTATTCTCGGCACCCATCTACTACCAAACATCCTTTGATTAACTCTAATCTGGCCGCTATTCAGTGATACAGCTGCCCATAACCATGATCTTGCTGTTCCCACATGCAAGAGCGTGGTTTGGGAGAACTGCGGTTTCCTTTTCAGATGCTGCTAGGCAGTACTGTTAGCCTTCTGCATCTGAGCTGTGATAAAGAGATGCTCCTGCTCATCAAGGGCTAAGCAACATCCACAATTTACTCTCCATTGAGCAGACTCACTGCCTTTCTCTTCCCAGCCACCAGGATCTGTGGTCTTCCTATACAAGACAAGTGCCCACTCTTATTTAACTCTGCAGCTCAGTTCACCACTTTGCCATGCTTGCCACTGAATGAATAAATATTGCTTCCCTGCCTACTCTGAGTGGCTTTCTGCTTTTCCCATCCTCTAAAATAAACGCAAGCTGGCTGCTTTCCAAACAGGTGGGTTGCTCCATGCACCACAGCAGACATGATAGTAATTTACAGTGTACTATTCATTTTTCTGGAGTGTGCGTATCAAGAGCAACAGGCACACAGACCAGCGCATGGCAGAGCTGTAAGCAAGCACACCAGAGTGTTATCAGGGACACTTCATTAAGAAGTAGGTGCTGGCTCAAGGGAGGATACTGAAATGGCAGGACCTGCTTGGCCAGCTTCAGCAGAGAACCTGTCCAAATTGCACAGCCAACAAAAGATGTTGCAACTTTAGATCAAGTTCTGGCTGCCACCTAATGCACCAGCACACAGTTTGTGGATCAACCATTCCTCTTTCTGCTCCAAAGATGCAAGGAAGGGAACCTTGTGGATGTCAGGAGGAGATGGAAGGCAACCCCGAATGGAAATGAGAGCTTGCTCACACCCCTCACTCATCCCTATCTATCACAGAACTCACTCTGACTAGCTCAATGCAGAGAGTATCTCTGAGTCACACAATGTTCAACAGTGAACTATGTTTCCCTCCATTGAGAAAGTTTGGGAGAAAAAGCAAGGAATGTCACAGTTTCTAAGAGAATATCGTTCCAGTGTGGTGAAAATCAGACAAGCAGAGGAGGAGGTGGCAAGAGAACTGCTAGAAAGGTCCAGGGATGAGTGGGAAGCTAGCAGTTTTTGAGAGCGCTTTGGAAACCTATAGTTCATTACTCAGGAAATACTAGAATGCTCTTGTGCAACATAACTTTAATAAGAATTTATTAATCTAGCCCTATCTCATGCTAGGAGAATAGTTTCAAATGACAGAGGAAGTCAAGAAAAGTGGGAATGCCTGTAGCTTTTTTCTTCCTATTTATAGAGCATCTGTTGACAACAGCAGGGCTACAACAGGAGACAAACTTCCCTAGCATTTGGGAGAAAAATAAAACAAAACCACAAAGAACGAACTAACAGAAATTGGAATAATATTGGAAGAGCAAAGCAAGGAATAGTAGCATGCAAAAGGCAACAAAATCAAATACAAGACTGCATCCTTCCTGGAAATCTGAAAGAAGTATCAGCCATACCTCTTGGGAACAAGAGTTGAGCAGCAGTACAATAGTCTAAGGCTTTGTTTCAGAGACTCTCCACTGCTGCTGCTCTTGGGCATTTTGCTTAGAAGAAGAGGACAATAACAGAAGCACCATTCATGAAAGGACAGGTGACACCTCCCAATTATTTGCCTCATTTACCGGGGATTAACAAAAGGAAGGAGGCAAGAAATGGAGTGTTTTAAAATTCAAACTCATTACAGAAAGAGCTGTTCTGAGAAATGGCCTCAGAGGAAATCTTTCAAAGCAAGGCACAGAAAATTAATCATCAGGAGCAAACAACCTCAGTGTGCCACGGAGAGGTGCACAGTGTGTTCCCATGGCCCTGGGAAGAGGCAGACCCCTGTATGCTGCTTTGGTTCTGCAGCACTACCCAAAGGGGCGAGTGTCTCTGGCCAGAGCTATGTACCCAGCTGCTCGATGAACAGCAGAAAAATCCTCTCAGAAAAGAAAAAAAAAAAAAAAATCTAATTTAACCTGAAATTAACATTCCTCTTCATTTTAAGGGTGGAAGTTATTTTAAACAGGTTAAAGATTAAGCTTCTACAAATTGGGTCTCTGTACTACACACATGTACACAAACCATTTCATTCTTAATATCATCAAATGAAAGGCTGCAACATTTTCTCATGTTCTTTTCTTGGACTAAAGCTTTAGTTAAATTCATCTCCATCCAGAAGTGATTTCTGCAACCCTGAAATTTTTTCAAGCAAGTTCCAGCACCCTGAAAAACACTATTCAACTGTAGTCTCAATGGAGTCATTCACATGATCAAGAGAAACCTCTGCCCACACTGTCATTTCTATTTACCAGCATGGTATCTACTGCAGAAGCCACTGCTGGAACAGCTCTCCCCAGCCAGCAACTCTCAAACACCCAGGTTGCCAACACTGTGACTGATTAATGCACCTCAAATAATTTGATAATTAGCCAGTTTCCCCATGGCCCATGAAGTGTTAAGTCATTAAATCCACTTGAACAGCATATCGATTGACAATGATGTGCAAAAATTCTCACAATACTGCATTTCCCTCTGCCTTCCTGAAATAAAGACCACATTTCAGAAGCCTTCACTTGACACAGGTTTAGCAATTGTACTTGAAAATGTTTTTTTCCCACTTATCTAAATCCCTTTGGACATTACATAAATCCATGTGCAATTATGCTATCACTGTTACACAGTGTAGCTACAATGCACTTGCTGCATATACACAGAGGGGTTTCACTTTTCACTGTTAATCAATTTAATCAGCACTGAGCCAAATTAGCAGAAGATTAAACTACCTGTTTTCCTGTTACTGTCCGCCTTAATGATCGTGCTTGTAGAGCCCAGCTACATGTTCTGTATACCATTCTATACCCAACAACTTTCTTCTGTACCGTATCATGGTACTTCCACGTGTGGGCAGCACATCCGCCACGTACCAGCAGCCTAACTACACCAGAATTACAGTAATTTTCACGAAGCGTGACTTTAGAAGTTATATTATTACTTTATGTTTGAAGTGGTATCTTTCTATTCATTGAGACAGCTGCTAGACCATATGAAAGACAAGGCGAGAGAGATGATCAGTGCTGGGTCACAGACAGCAGGAAGGGTTTCGCTACCTTGCTGTGAACAGCAACCGTGCAGCGACCTGGCTAATGACACTGACCTGACAGACCAGGGAGCATGCGAGGAGGACTTTCACTGCCCTT
The DNA here is from genome assembly GCF_034619465.1 of Leptosomus discolor. NCBI lineage: Eukaryota > Metazoa > Chordata > Aves > Leptosomiformes > Leptosomidae > Leptosomus > Leptosomus discolor. Next base: position 30,991,372 of record NC_141399.1, read on the forward strand.
TTATTCCAGCTTGAAGAGATACAAGCTCACAGCAGAAATTGGAACTAACTTCACCTCAGCAAGCGTGAAGCTACCAGCTCCTCCCTCTCCAAATGGACTCTGCAGGGGGATGTTCTAGGTGGATCTAGGATCTTCTTCTCCCTGCCCTGCGGGTGGGCAGTGGAGGAACAAGACCTTCTTGGCTCTCCAAAACAGAGAAGCCAACCTCCCCCATGTATGCGCAGCCTGGTGGTAGTACCAAGACAGGCTGCATAAGCACAACTTTACAAGATTTTCCTGTTCCTCCCACTGTTTTAAGCTGCCTTCACTCAGATAGGAGCACCAATGCCGCTGAATTCACTGAGCAGGCATGTATGCAGGGAGGGAAGATAAACCAAGAAACCTGCCACTGGTGTTGCTTAGAGTACATTCACAATGATGCCTGCATGCCCCCAGGTGCATTGACATGGCTATGCACACAACCTGGAACACAAAAGTGCTGGCATTCTACAGTGAAGCCTGATCCAAAAGGAATTTCAATGCTATGTGTTTGCATACTAGCAAAAAAGAGTTAAAACTGAATGAGGTACTGTGATTAAGCCAAACTGTAAATAACTCAGATGAGTGACTCTGGCCTAGCAGATTGCTGGTCTGCTCAGAACAGTCCAGCCAAGGCCAACATATCTTGCAGTTGTTCATGACTGAGTGACACATTGTCATCAATGGGAAGGGCATTGTGACAAGGTCGTAGGAAAGAGATTTTAAATCTTTTACAAACCAGCACACATTTCCACACAACTTAGCATGAAATTCAAATGTTGCTACAGGTGATCTCCATGCCCGGGTGGCTGCTGCTCCCTGAGCTTGCACAACTACCATCCACTACCAGCCACGGGAGGTGGCTTTGCAGCAGGAACTTCTACAATGCACATAAACGTGCACTCATAAATGCTCAGGATGCAATACACTATTTGGAATTAACTTTTCCAGAAATCAAAAGGCAAAATGATCAAATAAGGCTGTCCTGTTAAAGCAGAAATAACAGTGGAGTTTATTGCCTTTATATATTTTTTTACACTACATTGCGTAATATGCTCACATTAGTGTTCAGCACTATAAATGACATAAAAAATAACCCAAGGCAGCAAGCATAGCAGAGCTCTAAGAAAAAAATCATCACATTTCACATTCCAGTGCACGAAGTGAATAGTGCAGTCCTCTAGCTTATAGCAGTATATCAAAGTTAGCAAAGACAAATGTCTTTCTCGGAAAAAAGATATTGTTTCAATACTGAGCTATAAATTAACTTCTAGTGTTTAGGATGTAGTAAGTGGTCTTTATTTTAGTAGAAGAAAAAGCCACTGACTTCAAACTAAGTAAGGACATTGCGTACTGCAGATTGAAGTTGGGGAGCTGCCTTTGGGCATACCACAATCACATTTTGTACTGCTTTGAAATCATCCATATTAGAGACAAGTCATTATTTCACGTCACTATCATATTTATGCCTACCGGGCCTTTACATAGCTCAACATAAATTAAAACATTTATTCTGGAAGCTGGTTCAAAAACTTTAAAACATGGAGAAGAGTTTTTGTTGCTGTAAACGTTTGGAACTTGTAGATTCATACCAGCTCCAGTTAAAGAAAAAAAAAAAATCAAGAAAAGCTTCAGAGCAATTTGCAGTAGCTCAGTATTTGGCCCGTACAACCGTCAAAACACGTGCTTGAGTACGTAGGTCCTGCAAACACTCATTACTGAGCATTGAGATGCTTTGGACATCAGTTCAGTTTTGCAAACTGTGCGCTCAGCAGTATTTGCACAGTTCCTAATCACCAGTGGTAGGAGTCTTTCTATTGCTCCTTGCCCTGTATGCCCTATAAGCACTTACAGTATTTTTGCTATTAGACCCCACAACTTCATTTGCAGCTTAAACGACTGCTAAAGAACACAAATTTTTATAAGGTTCTCGCAGAATTCATTTAAGAAATGCCTTTTCAGGTTGAAAACAAACCCACCTTTCCTTTTATTTTTAAATCTACTAATCTGTAACTTCCACCTTACCAATGTACTCCGCTCCTGAACTGAAATCCTAAACAGATTTTTGCAAAACTTTATTAGCATTTTAGTCGCCCTTTAACTATTCATTTCACATCAGACACACAACTGACACAGGCTAACGTGGTCACTGTCACATGCACCAGCTTGCCACCACACTAAGGAGAAGAGGATAAAGGCTGCAGATAACAGACATGCTATCCCACACCACCACCCCCCCCCCACAAGCACCTATCTGCAATAGATCCTGCTTCTCACTGCCTTGATCTTCTGGGTTCAATCCTACATGAAGCCCTCTCTGGAAGGAAGAAGACAGTGACTCTGAGCTGCTTCTCCTTGTCCTCAGCTGTCATGCAGATGTGGGATTGAGGCCTTCCTGGGTGTCTGTGGCTCTCCAGGCTGCTAAACACAATGATCAGAGATGACTCGCTGTCACTCTCACATATATTAAATGTTTCTGTCAATTTTCTGACTCGAATTATTGCTGTAATCGTTGTGTCTCATAGCTGAGGAGATGCCACTAGGGCTGAGTCAACCACCAGAGAGCTCCCACAGCTGTGCTGGGCCAGGCTGCTCGTGATGCTGGGGCTCAGACACTGTCCTTACCCTTCAGAAGTCATTCTCTCCCATCAGGTAAGACAATGAGAGCACGCCTCCCTTGGCCACATCTGACAGATCTGCACTGAAGTTTCTCTCCAGGAATGCTTTGCATATCATATATTAATAGAGTTTGACTAACAGCTTTAGCTTCACATCATGTCTAGACAAAGTGTCCTGCTGCAGGCAGTTGCCTGGAAGGGCACTTGAAATAGCTGGGGATGAAAGAGCCAGAAACTGTGTGGAGAGCTGACATGTATGTTCACTGCATCTCATTTATTTATTTTCAGAAAAGCGAAAACAAGGGGAATCTAAAGTTTTAGGCAGAAAGAGGCCAAAGCCCCAATATCCATTCCTTTCAGTAGATGTCCATCACCCAACCACCTAGAACAATGGAAATAGCCAGAAGACAAGAAGTGAAGTAATTAAAAGTTCCACAGAAGCTTTTTGAGGGTAAAAACGTAAACAGACACAAATTGCATAAACAAGGTGTTTAACCAAATGCTTTCCAGTGCCGAATTTCTCCTGAGCCAGCTCTCTCCTGAGCCCCAGTGTACTCAGCAATATCCAACTACACCTCGGTTGCACTCTGACAATACAACTTTTACCCAAGCATTAACCAAAACTCCTTAGCACCACATACTCCATGCAGCAAAGGGACTGTCGACACAGAACACAAAAGCACCTCAATTGCAAAGTCACAGTAAACTGATGCTAGAAACAAAGAATGGATGGTAAAGTATTTATAGCCCATCACAGAGTCTCTACTTCTCAGCAACTACAGGAGTTTACTTGCCCTTGCCATGTTTCTTAGGGGAACGCTGCATCTAGATACAAAATTGCACCACTGCTTTCCTTCATTTAAATGATCAATTTAAACTGAATGCATTTAACTCCCTTTCAGTGCCTTTTATTATCCTCTAACATGCTGTGGCACAATTACAGCTTTAAATATTTACTTGACATTATCTTGCATCTACCAAATGCATTCTGATATTCCCAAGTAAGTCCTATGCAGGATTCAGTCATCCAGTGGCCTTCACACAGTTGCAATGGATCCCATTTATTTTACCACTGCAATTCTCTCTGATTCAGGCCTGCAAAGTCTAAGGAGTTTTCTGATGATTATGTTATGACAGATGAGATTTGTGGAAACCAGACTAATTTCTAAGTTTCTATAGAAGCCTTTTTTTCCTCCATTAGCATTTCCCAGTTTCTATGTTATTCAAACCCTTATAAAGCCTGGCTATTATTCTGTTAGTGCTGTCAGTTTGTATGCATCTTTTCAGTTTGTTCTCTTTCTTATTGTTAATTAACTATTTCATACTGCAGATTCCATTTTTAAGATAAGGTGCTGTTGTCACAATAGGCTGTAAGTGAATCATTATAACTATAATGCATTCATAAATAACACATTACAAGACTTAAAATATTTTTTTTTTTTTTTTTACAGCTGTTGCAACCCAATTGGCCTACATGTAATAGAAATTGTGCACCCATGAAATTAAGCTGAATAAAAAAATAATTTTCAAAGGCTTAGTTCTCTGAAAAAGTTATTGCCTCCAATTCTTTTTGGTCAATGTTATTTTATTTTTGATCCTAAAATAGAAGTTAGAACACTAAAATAAATAAAAATGGCAGCCTCTGGGTACGGAGCTGAAGTAATGAACGGCAACCAAATTCCCCTGAAGGCCAGACAATCACAGTGGTGGGAAGAAGAGAGGAATGGGAAGGAGGCAGGAGAAAACACAAATATCTGCTAATGAACCTGTGGCAGGATAACACAATTCTCAGACAAGTCTTCAGTAAAACTTTTCCAAGTCAACTTCTCCATTAATTTCTTCAGAGGGGTTCACAGTCTCTTTCCTGGGGATTGGGTTAGTGTTTCAGAGATCCAAGAGGCAGCCCTTAAGCCTGGAGCTCCAGGAGACTAGAGATACCTGTATGTCTGGCAGCTCCTCAAGTTCTAGAGTCCACCCCAGTTTCTGCATATTTTGCAGCGGCTCTGCAAACCCAGTGTGGGCACAGCCAGTGCCCAGGGAGAAGCAATGGGCAACAGCCCTTGACCATGTCTTCTCCTCCCCAGAGGCAAGGTCAGGTAAGAGGAAAGGGACCACAGGAAAGGTTTTCTCCCTCTTCTGTACAGGGCAAGGGCAGAAAGGTCTGCATGGATCTGAGACCCTAATCTCACGAGTTGGAAGGCAGTGAGAGGCTGGCAGGATGACACACAGAATTTATCCTCATGGCTACAGCAACACACCCACACTGGAAACTTGCAACTTAAAGGGCCTCAAAAGCAATGAGACATCTTCAGGATAAGAATTAAGAAGCAGGGTCCTGACCATCAACGATCTCCACACGTTTTTAGAACATGGAGGGTACAATACCAAGCGTGGTTCACCACTAATTGCATCTCCACATTCCTCCCTCCTGGAAGAGACAGTAAATTCAACTGTGCTTTGATAACACCAAGCCTTTTGCAATTAATTCATCTGTGCTCTCAAAGAACCCGCTGACAACAGAGAGCTCTGTGCAGATGTCCAATGTGCTGTACTGACATTTGCAAAGGCTACCACAGTGCCCATGGCTGTGCTCTTCCCTCTGCCTTTGCTCAGGTTTTCATGCCCATAGATAACACACAATTGCTCACCTCCTTCTGGTAATCACCCCCCATTCCGCTCAGGACAGCGGCCTAATGAGCAACAGTAACAAACAAAACGCTACTCCATTGTAAGCTTCAGTTGGGTTTTCACAGTCCCATAAGAGGCAACAGGACTTTAATTTGATCTCAAAGCCCATATGTAAGTTAAGGAAATTTAACTGATTAAAATCACAAAAAAGGCCAGACACCTCTGGTGCAGAACAGCCAGGAACTGGGTGCCCTGCAGTGCCAGACTGACCAGCACAAAGAGTCTGCACTCCTCCCTTCCAAGGATTCAACAGGGATGCTCCAGCACAAAGACAAGAGAACATTTTAAATGTTTCTACCACCCTTTCTGCTCCAATCAACTTGAAAGGACTAAAGAGTACCCTTGCTTTTCCCACACTCCCTTTGCCACTACTTCTCCATTTCACATATGCTGCTGTGGGAATCACCTTGCCGTATGCCCGACAGCACATGCTGCAGGCATACTCTGCTCCACGCAGACAACAACTTTGCCAGTTTCTATAAAAGTAAAAATTCAAAAGCACACTTTTTCCCCCAAGTTGAAATAATTAGACAAGTTCACATTTTTTGGCTGACCCAACTTCATGTTTAGTCAAACACTCTGTAAAATGTCTCTGATTTCTCCTGAATGGCCTTTAAAACACTGGCAGTTCAGTCTGCTTAGTCAGCACTACACAGAGAAAGCTATTAAAAACTGAGCCTTAATAACTAATCTCTCATAGCCACTCATGTCTATCCCACAGAGCAGTAACATGACATGTCGGAGTTGTTCTCAGCGCTGACTGCAGTACGGACAACGTTTAAATTTCCTTCATACCTAAACTAGCAAGACTTCAATTTTATTTTTGGCTCACTCTTTATCACAGGGCTAGCAAGTCCTGGTCAGATAAGGCTTTTGCAGACTATCCACGGCTAAATCACCTAAATGTACACCTCCAACTCCTAGCATTTTGCTGTTGTTGCTTCTGGCATATGGAGAGTTTAGATGAAAACGATGAAATACTGTGTAAAAACTATTCCAGAAAAAGATGAATATTTATGGGTTGTACACAGAAACCTGACTGGCAAGTGCAAGCTTTAGGTAGAGATAAAAGGAGTGACAGAAGAATAACTTTTATTCATGCAGTCTACATTTAATGAATGCATCAACATTTGCAGATGGTTAGGGCTAACCTAAGTGCTTTGTTGTTCCTGTTTCAATTCCAAAGGGTTTGGACTTTATTTATTCTTTTTCTTCTTTTTTTCCTCCCCCCATGGTTGCAACTAAATATAATTTTTGGCTTTGCAAAGGCCTATTTCCATTTATAGAATCCAGATGACAGACTATTTTCCTAGCTGAGGCATCCGCCTCCTTGACAGAGGGAGAGATAATCACGTTGGGTGAAACGGGCTCGGCGTCTGTGACAAGCTTAAGATGTCAGAAATGAGAGCATCACATCTTGTCCCTCTGGATATTTTTTTCTTGAGAAATTTAGCCACATCTCATGTGAAACGCAGCCAGCTTGCAGTGCTACTCTGCCGTCAGCAACAAAGAGGGGGAGGAGGGAGGGGACTGTTTCACTTCTGAGGCTGCCACAGTTTCTATTTAATTGCTTGCTTATTTATTTAATTATGGCAGCAACAAGAACTTCTGGTCAAGCTGCCAGCATGCTTTCCCTGAAACAACTCACTGCTCTGAAGTGACTTTTGATGGACAATCCTCCTTCCCTCCTGGATCTCCACCTGGAGTGGCCAAAGCAGAGAGCAGCCCCATCCTCTGCATCCCCAACAAGAAGCAGTGAGATGTCACAGCTGACTGAAGCCACCTTGCCCCAAGGCAGCAGAGGCAGGAGGCCCAGGACACAAAGGGCTTGCAAGGGGACTGAGGCTGAAGAAGCATCTCCAGGTGGACTGAATGCTCAGATCTGAACAAATGTGCCTCCATGGCACATGTCCCTGCCTTCCGAATCAGCACTAACCTACAGCATTTCCCCTGCTCCACACTGATCAACTCCTGCTTTTTAAATCATAGATCAAATGTTCTGCAGTCACAGTTCAAATTAGTCAGATCAAGGTGCTACTTTTTCTTTTGAGACAGGCCATTTGATGTTGCAAAATGCCACCAAATAAACCCTTCTGAAAGCAGATTCCTCCTCACTCTCACAACTAACTACTTCTTGCCAGATGCTGATGTAAATGCTCAAAAATCATGGAAGATTTCCATTCACCTTCAGTGGAATACACAAGAACAAGGGGGCTTTTTGAATTCAAGAATAATATTAATCCATAAGTGATTGCTTGATGCAGGTAACTGTTGTATAAATATTTTAACTAATGTTCAGCAGGGAATTTTTTTTCCCAAGGAAGAATGTTTTCCTTGAATTGATTTTTAAGCTACTGTTTTGTAATGACTTACACTATATCATGGTAAGTCTTCCCTCAGCCTGTCTTAACAGAAGTGCAAGTACTCTCTTCACAAAGCTCAGTGCTAACGAGACGAAGAAAAGGTTTTTTCTTCCCCCAACATTATTTTCTAACTCAGAAATCGGCCCCGACTCAGAAAAAATGAAAAAAAGTGTCATAGAAAATAATCCTGCTGAAACTATAAAACGTTCCTTGAATCCAACACTTTCATCCCATTCCCTTCACAGCAAAAATATCAAAGTCAAGAAAAGCCAGTACATAAAAGATATACAAGGTGACACTAAAAGAGTTTCTGCAAGTCATACATACTCTTTGACAAATATGAGCTCTGGTCCAATACAGCTACTCAAAGACTGTACAGTAACCAACTAACAGGCAAAAGTATTCCTTTTAAAACACTTACATCAGGCAACTTGGGCTAGCAGACCAACAGTGCCACAGACAGCAGACAGCTATTGTTTGACAAGCTATAGTCTATTTACTTTACTGCAAGGTCATATTTATCTTGTAAATGCTACCACAGCAGATGAAATTCCATCTGAATTGACTGAAGCTAAGTTAATAGCCCCCCACCCCTCCCTGGCTACACCTTTCCCACTCTCCAGTGGTCATGTCCCTGAAGAAACCCAAAAGGATCAAGGTGTCAGCAGAGGAGAACAGAAGCAACAGCAGCAGGTTTTGGAGAAAAACAAGATGATGCTGAAAATCAGTTTCTTTTTGCCAGAGCTACCTAAATAATTCAAAACTCTAGACTCTTCACCAGTCTTTTCCTACTATAGTCACAACTGTTTCCCCTGAAGGAATCCTTCTCACTACTCCTGCTTTATTTTGGGACCAACATTTTTGTCCTGTACTATGGATCCTGTAACATAACAGACTCTCACAACATTTGCCTTGTTCTGACACTTAACTAGCAGCTTCTGCAGGAAGAGCAGACTGCTGTACTGCCTACCACAGAGATTTCTATAAACAATGTATTTTAATCTCCTCGAGTGTTCAGTGCAATATTTTAGAGGTTAATTTTCGCTCTGCATAGTACTAGTGGTCTATATTCACCAATTTAATTACAACCTTGTCAACACATTATAGCTAAAGGAAAAGGTCCAAAATCTATCCTTGGAAACACACATTCAGCTGTTACTCCAGTCCTCCTCCCTCAGTCCAAGGGGATTTAAGTCCAAAGCTCTATAGTTGCGAAGATGAAGATGTGAAATATGTTTGAAAGATGTGCCAATCATTTTTCATACCCTCTTCATCATTCAGCAAAGAATGACAGATGAGCAATCTAGTAGAGGCCTTTGCAGTTTCTAGTCCTTCTCTGTGATATAGCTTCATAAGCTCTGCTGTATCGTCTTCTACCTCATCCATTTGGCTTAGGCCAAATTTATTCACTGTAAAGCGCGAATTATGCACAGCATGTAATCAATGGGGGGACCTTTGCTGTGAAACACTGAGGCACCAACATGGCCAAGTACTAAAACATGCAGACTGCATGCATAAATACAGTCATATCCATAAACATATTTATATATACTCTTTTTTTAAGATAGATGGATAGGTAGGTATCTTCGAACACTATAGCTACTTAACGAAGATAAACATCAGGACTAAGAATATGGTCAGATCTTCCAGTTGTCTTTGAAGACAATGCAGACATGGTGGATTCATCTTCATTCTACCATGCAGTTGTAGTGTAGGCACCTAGGAATAACTTTTGCATGAAAGAGGGGTTTGTGTGCTTGCTTTTTACTTGAAAGAGGTTATTATTTGAATCTTGAGACTTCCAGACAGCCACAACCACCACCAAATATTCACAGACCTGTACAAGCAAATGCACACACACACGAAGCAGGTTGTGTTTGACAGGTGGTATTGGAAAAGATTTCAAACATGCCCTTGCCATATCACTAATGTCAGGGAAAGTGACCAGAGTAAGGACAGCGTAAAAAGTAATTTTTGGTATATGCATCCTACTGGATTTTATATTTTGCTTTTTACTTTTAACAGTCGAAACTGTAGAACATGACCCACCTTTTTTAAATTTATAAAAGGACTCCAAAAAGAGGGAAGTTCCATGTGTAAACTTCTGTGGTAGGATAGCTTCTCATTCGCAATATATTCAATAAAATCAGTTCAAAACCATTCAGTACAGTTCAGCACATAGCAGAAAGCTGTATTTAGGATTATCTTGAATGACAAGTGGGAAACACTCTTCAAGAAAAGCTGAAAAATAATAAAGGAAAGCAAACTGGCAAAAGAAGAGGCAAAATGATTGGACACCAAGGGCAGAAAAACTGCAAAGACAAACTTTCCAGTTTATACATAGCATATGAAAGTGGTTCTGCAGCTGCTTGGGTTGGCATATATTACACAACAATAGGGTGTCCAGGAAGTCCCACTGAGATGCTACATTCCCATGGAAACAATCCCTTGTGCTATGTGGGAACTCCTCTACAAACTACAGTAGAGCTTTTAATCTCAATTTCTTCTCTCATTATCACAGTTAGAATATTTGGCCCCACAAGACGGAACAATTTTATTATTACTATTAAAATACAAAAATAACAAAAATTAAACCAGACAACAGTAACCCTATATCCATCCTCCAGACAAGTCTAAATGAAAACCAGTTTTGATGAAGCTACTTAAATATTGTTCCTTTCAAATCATTTCAGCATGCATCACTGGTTATTCTAACTATGACAGGTCACTTAATTTACATTAAGTGCCATTTCAAAACAGCCTCCCACCACTGAGACAGCCACATTCATAGATGACATCTGTGGTGGTGTGTGTGTAATTTTAGGAAATTTTCTTGGCCTGGTTCTCAGCTACTTTCAGGTTACACAGCGAGCGTCTCTTCAGGTTTCAACTGGTTATCAAAGGAGGGCCCACGTCCACCCTCCCCGCATGCGGGTGCACACTGCCAGAAGGCAGAAGGTGTCAAGGGAAGGGTGGTACAAGAGGACAGGAGTTCTACACTTTGTCTCTCCACCTTCCCTCCCAAAAGTGCTCTTCTCCTCAGGAACCCTATCACTAAACACCCTTCACATTACTCTGACCTGAAGGGAATGGACAAAAAAGCAACCTTCCAAATCATGCTAGATTTCAGGGTGCAAGGACTTTTTTTTTCTAAGAGAGGCAGGCAGAACAAATATGTATTGCATAAACATAGTGAAGCGCAAAGGCTTGCTACAAGTCAGAAAGCAGAGATGTGTATAGCTGTACCTACAGGGAGCCTAGTGAAACGTGACAAAATGTTACACGGGAAGTGGCGGAGCGTTGATTTGAAATGTTTGAGCGGTATCTGCTTACAAGAGCTTGGAAAGCTCTGCATGCACTTACTGGACAGAAACAGTCCTAAAAGATGATTCACCACCCATTTTGCTCTTCAAACATATCACAGCCATCCCTCCTCCCATTCCACTACATTCCCTCTGTCTAGTGCCATGGGAAGGGAGCTGATGGCTATGTCAAAACCTTGGGACTCCCTGATGGTTCTCAAGGCTCACAAGACTAAGCATTCACCCTCCTTATTGCAATGAAACCAACACACACAGTCTGGAAGGGAAGCTGTGATCAAGTCTAAATTATCAGAGGACTGGGGAACTGGTATGCACCACAGTACATAGCTTAAATGCAGGTGCCTTTGGTCCAATTACTTGAGGCTTAACCTGATAGTTAGGAAGGATGCTTCTTTCCCACTCCTTTTCATCTGCTAACAATTTCACAATTAAAACAGAGATCATGAAAATATTGATAAGCCACAACTATCTTGCCCACTGCACAGTCAGGAACAGATCGGTAATCTGTTTCCCAAGTATATTTGCATACTGTTTTTTGCATAGACTGATCACCCAGGTGAATGGCAAGTTTTAATAACTATCAGCACGTTTCAGCATGGAACTCAACCCATGATGTAGTTCAGACGCTAAGATCTGTGCTGGAGACTCACTCCCTGAATATCATGAAAACCCTGCAAAGCAATTACAGAAGCAAATAAATTATTAAGAGAAAGAAGTGACAGCTCTGGGAATTGATGCAGATCCTGGTGTGAATCTAGGTTGTTACTGACAGAAAGTTATTGTTCAGTAGGTGATTAGTAATGCATAAGAAGTAAGAGTTTGGTCCTGTTTTGAATACACCCCTTTCCAGCCCCAGAATGAATGAACAACACAAGTTACTTTCAGGGTTTTGGTGGCTGTTCATTCCTTCAGTCTGCTTCAGACAAACAACCAAGCCCAGCTACCTCTGCCCTTACTCTCACTCAGAAGTTGACTTTCCAGCACCCATCCTCTCAGTTGCTTCGATGCCAGATGTAGTTTCCTCCCCTACCCCCAAGGAGCACCGCCACCATCTTCTCCCCACCTCCAGCACCACTTCATGGGCTGCACTTCCTGGAAACACAGCCTGGCAGCAAGCAAAGCAGAACAGGCCTTGCACCCACATGCTCCTTCCTTAAATTGGTTTTCAGTTCTCTCACATATGAGTAAAACTAAAACTTGCAAACTTCTACTGCTGTCCTTGGCACTCTTGACATCTATGTATTTTTTTTGTTTTATTTTTCTCTTTTCACTCTTCTTTTCTGCATCTGACACAGGACTTGTCAGAAAGGACGTAAGTGGGAGAAAGCACCTGACAGAAGATGAATTGAAACATTCAATGTAAACTTCTACAGGAAAGCAAAGTTTCCAGCCCAAGATCCCTTGTCTTTTCAAAATATATTTTTTTCTAATTGAAGTCTTTCCAAGAAAACAGACACTAGCCACAAAGCATTTGCTTAGTTGCCAACCTAGGATGTTCTGGAGCAGAACAATAGACAGAGGAAGAGATCGCAGAAGAGGGGAAACATTTTTTGAACAGCTGTGAATCTATGTCAGTTCCCTGCAAAACCACTAGAAATCTTTCCATCTAATGTAAAAGGCCTGGCCTGTGCTCCCGGACCGCAAACCAACGTGGGCCTTTCTTTCACTCGGTAATTTGCTGCCGCTCAAGATCTGCTACCTCTCTCTCCCACTCGTACGTGTTATCAAATAAAACAGCTCATGGAAGGGCAGATATGATAGTCTGTCAAGATGTAAAGAGGTTGTTATGAAAATTTATGTTACAGTGATCAACGGCTCTCTCTGGCCCTACGAGAGATTGTTTCATCAGCAACAGTATCAGCCTTTGGGGGGGAAATATCTTTGCTAATGTTCAAGTGTGGACAGGATGGAATAATCCAGGAAAGCTGTTTGTGTTGGGAAGTTCACAGTGCTCCTGCAGCTAATAAGAAGCTTGTGTTACAGTTTATTATGTAAGTTGAATCTTTAATACAATGTATCAGCTAACAAAAATGAGACCAAAGACTTTGAGATGAAAATTCTGCATGTTTCCTCTCTTCAAACATTAATGACATAATTGAACTTAGACACTCAACTTAACCTGAATACTCTTGAGATGTCACATCTATACCGGAGCCCCAAACAGACAAGTATACTTCCAATTAATAATTTGTATGTAAAAGTTAATATATATACATAGGTATGCATATATCCACACATACCTCAATCTCTGCAATACTTGTACATCTTTCTGGTGCCTTTCTTTTGGTGCTGTGTCATCTCCTCTATCACCTTCACATACTCTGTTTCAAAACTTGTACAGTTTCTCGCATTTCTTATCCTTCTCTTCCAGGAGAAGTGGAAGAGACCTCCCAAATATCATTTCAGCTAGCAACAACCCCAGCATCCACAGTACTGCCCTGAAAGCCAGTAGACAGAAATCCGAGTCTGATTCTCTGGCTTCTATAGCATTCCTTTTCATAAGATCATTAAACTGCAGGCTCAAAGTTACAGAGTTTAAATCACGTCCTTTTGTAAAAAAGTGTAAATTCCAAACAGTGGAATTGTGATTCATTATCTGTCATTTTCAGTCAATACATCATGTCTAGCAAATATTGATTTACATGTAAGATTACAGACTCTGCAGTTGTATTTTCCAACAAAGCTATTCAATAATAGCAACGATAACCAAGAAGCGACAGGTAATTTTTCCAGTACAGACAAATTATTCTTTGCTAATTTGAACCTAAATGACTCTAAAGTTTCACGATTGATTTTCACATGCAAAATCGCAGGTGTTGACTTTTTTTTCTGGTCACATTATTCTTCTCCCCACCCCACCCCTTCTCGTCCTTTGATTATTAAACTCTCTGATGGTATCCCATGCTTTCATTTTACTTGCTTTATGTATTTGGCAGAAATGCAGTTTCCCTTCTCCATCTCTGCACATATCTTTTAGTTTTGATTCTCTTGCAAAGTATATTCTTATCTGTTAATGTGTTCCAATACATCTGCCTGTGTGACATCTGCAAATCCGAACCTGACATCCCACTTTTCAAAACAATTTCAGAATGATTTTCCAAAGCAGTCAGGCAGTACCTCACATGCCCTCACCCAAAGGAACAATATTCCCACCAGCTGCTCTGCACGTGCCTTGCCTTGGAGGTTTCTCTTCACAGCCTTTATTATAGCCTCAGCTCTCACATGAACTGTGGTACCAATGTACTAGCTACCACCTTGTAAAAGTGTATTTTCACTCATCTGGGTAAGATGCGGTCTTAAAGGTTTTGCATAAGCAAATTTGTGACTTGGTATGAAGTGTCTCTGTTTATACTCTGCAACTGCAGATTGGATTTCTGTTTTCCTTGGAGCTGCATGCTGCAAGCTCATCTGCTGCAGCACTGCCTTGGTTTCCCCACTAAAACTTGTAGACTGATTTGAGGAGACTCTGCTTAGCAGGAAATTAAATTGTCCGTGTCCCCGCCCCCCACCTCTCTTTTTTCTTTAAAACATTAAGCAATTATTTTCTACTAACCTTCTCAGCTTTGAGTCTCTGGATATTCATTATCACTTCATTTAAAATTTGGGACCCCACATGCCCTCCAAAATCACATCTGACACAGGAGTATCAAAGCATCTGTTAACAGTTGAAAAGTTTGGGTTTTTGGTTTTTTTTAATTGATGCTTCTAAACACTCCAATCACTTCAGCAGTGATTCTATTCTTTAATTATCAACGTATAGTCACATAATGGCTTGGTTTTCCCACTAACCATCGGTTGTTAAACAATTCCAATGCCTCAGGGTCAGTACTATTAGCACAAACACCTTTTTCTCACTGTCACTCTCATGATCTCCATTCAGCTTCACAAAGGAGGTTACCAGGAACCCTCCAGTTAACCTTCACAATTTGTTCCATTTGCACAGTGTTCTCAGAACTATGACTGCGTTTTGTTATTTTTCATCTTTTCTCCTATTTCCCTACTGCAAGTTATTATATCCTGTTTCTAGTATCACACAGTATTTTTAATAACAGCCAATGAAAACTCTATGCCATTACATATAATCTACAGGAAACTATACTAGGTAAGCCAGAAATGAAATAACTGAGAAAAGACAGTTCTCTGTATTGACTTTTCACACCATAACTAAACAAAACCAAAATATCCACACTAAACTAAACCTAAAAAAATAAAATAAAACAAAAAATTAAAAGCTTCTAATGTTGAATGGTCACAGGTTTTGCCTTGACTGGGAAAAAGATGAACCCTGTGCTAGATGACATTTGTTCAACTAAAAATAAGGCTGTTGTGATGGAGGGTGACTATCCCAACCTGGCACCATACCCCACCACCAAGATAAAGACTAACCGCATTAGAGCTTCTGCTTTGGTAAGTTGCCATGTATGCAATAAAAAAGTTCTTCTTTCCCTTTAGGGCAGACTGGCTTCAGCCTGGCAGTCCTGCACAGGTACCACACACATGGCTCCTGACACACAGAGGAGGGATAGGATGCCTGATGTGACCACGGGCAGGGCTGTGTTCGCTCAGAAGCTTTAGCTCACTGCCGTTACAATTAAAAGAGACACCGATGATCTGAAATGGCCACCCACAGTTATACATGCAGACCCGGCACCCTAACCATTGGGACGGTTATTTTAACACCTATCTGTTGCTACATAGTTGTTTTATTAATAGAAAGGATCACACACAGTCTAAGAAAATTTAAATTCCAATTCTGCTATTTCATGTCATTGTACAGTATGGCAGGCTGCTGTTGATTTGATTTCAAGTAAAGCAGACTAGTAAACTTCCTTCCAAGCCATTAATTCAGAAATGTAATAAGGCTAACACAACTGCACTGACTCATTGAAGCAATTTGATGTAAGCTACACTCGTTAGAGCAGGTACCATCTATATTCCTATGACTGCAGCCTTGTTTTCAGATACCATCAGAGATGACCTGCTGTGCCAAATGCTTCTTCTGTCTGAGGAAAACTTTACAGAAACAGCAAAATGGAAAACCTTGATTTGCTCAAGCCTTAAAATCCATTAGAACACAAGAATATTATAACATTCTGAGTCTCTCTTTTCATTCAGAAAAATGTTATTTCACTAGACAAGAAGGGAAATTCTACAGTACAGCAAAGATTACCATGCAGGACCAAAGTTTACAGATAAAACTGATAAACTCCCTCCTATATTTGGTGGAAAAGATGGTTTAAGAGTATGGGAAAGAAAATACAGAAAAGACAAGTAGTGGCTTGAAATTTAAATAAATAAATAAATCTGACAAATATTCAACACTTTCCATGTTCATAATCTCTTCTTGTTCACCTGTGATTTCTCTGGCTCTTAGAGGTATTCTGCAGCTTTTCTCCCTCATCAATCCTTTTCCCAGCACATGCTGGTCCAAATGGTTTTGCAACTTACCACACTCTGAACAGGTTTTTCTGATACCTTGGGGTTTCCAGGTGAACATCAGAAGGAACCAAGGTGGTGACAACAGTAGGAAACACCACAAGCAAATTCTCAACCAGAAAAATCCTCAGCTACTTTTGAAAGCTTTCTATCCTTGAGCTCAGCACAAGCAGCACTACAGATCAGAAGGAGCAAAGGCCTTTCACAAGCATCTCCAGATTACACTCTCAAAATTACTCCTTACAATTTAGCTGCATAGTCTGGGAGACAACCAAATGTTTGCTGTAGTACTGCACCAGATGCAAATTCACAACTCCAGATACAAGCTCTGAAACAATGCAGCTTACGTTCTTTTCAAAAATCTACCTTCGCTTTATTAAATGCTCTGTTATCAAGGTGATTAGTTTTTACTTTAAACTCCTATATGCTGCTAAATTCCATTTTTCATTTCTAAAGATTTTCCTGTTCGTGGCAATTAAAATTGTGACCACATCTTTGTTCCATTTTATTTTGTCTTTTTCTTTGGCCAAGAAAATCCACATAATTTAGGTTAGTTAACATTTTCTGTTTTCTTTTTGTATACACAGAGTTGCTAGGCATTAAAACATGGAAAGAAATAAATCAAGAGAAGGACAGTGAAGATATACTATTGACATTATCTTTGCAAACCTTTGGCCTTATTTCAGTGAAACAAATGAAGAAACTCCATCAGTCTCCAAAATAATTTGGAAATGAACAGTCAGGCTTATTTCAGTGCTCTGGGCTTTGAATTTGACCAATGAGTTACATCTAGTAATGTCCAAGGAGCCCCAAAGAAGTACGCATTTAACCATGCACTGAGGTGACAGCTACAACCCTTTTGCTGTGCCCTTAGTTTTCCAGGAGTGCTACTGCAGGAATCAGCTTGATGGATAGAAGGTGCATTTTCCATCACCGCTATTTTTTGTCTCGTGCATCTGTCTTATTTCGTCTTCAAGGAAGTGGAATAAACTCGCAACAGCAGCTCCCAAATATTTCAGCTCCCCACTGGATGTTCCTTCTCTCTCCCCCATGCCATTGAACACTGAACTCTGCCTTCAAAACTCAAATGTGGAAGAAGTTCACTTCTCAACTGAAACAATTTAAAGGGACGATTGCCTCTTCCCTCCTTCCTCTCTCCATTTTTAACACTCTTAATTTCAATGCCATCCTCACTTGCCATAAGGTTTATAAAGTATCAGCATAATTAAGTATAAGGCTAAAATTCACGATAGGTAACTGATAGCAGTTAGGATGTTTTTATAAAAATAGGTTAGAGACTAGCCAATCAGTCTCCAAACTAATGTACAGACTCTAAGAGGAATTTTCCCCACCTACACAATCCCTGAGGGTGAAGGAGGCTCTTGGAAAAATGGAACAGAGTGTTCAAAACACCAGCAGACCACGTGCAATACAACCATGCCTTCAAAATTATCAGCAGGCCACCAAGCCTGCACATTAAAAGCTAGGATCTATATAAATATTGTCCTTGTGAAATGGATGTATCTTCATTTTGTCTGAAGGGCACTTAAAACTACATGGCAACATTACATTTGTAGCTGTAGGAACATACTCCAATCTGCCTTACTGTTCAGTGAGATTGAGGAAATTAGCATTTCTCCGAATCACACGTTACAGATGGAGTGCCATTAGACTTGTAAGAGGTTGATTACTGTGCTACATTCATTAGAACAGCAAGGAAACACATTTTGTTTGAACCGAGGCTTCTCTTCAGAAGAGAAGTCCTAAAAGGAAAAGAATAAACCTATTTATGATTTGTTTAAAAAGTGAAATAGAGGCCTGTAATTATCACATTTTTAATGGTCTCTATCAAGTTAATGTTTCAAAGCAACAGACCTGCTACAGGACTTACAGAAGGAATATCTTAGTGTTTGCACACTATTTAATGCACACCATTATGAAGTGCAAAGAAAAGGGCTGAGGTGACCCCTGGGTAAGGACTGGTGCTGGCACATTGTTTGTGGTAGTTAAGCATTCAAGAAATAACTGGGGTATCAGGAAGAGATGCAGGCAGAGCCCTGCAGGCACAAGCCAAAGGAAAACAGGACCACGGAGGACAAAGTGAACAGCCTGGCAGAACAGCCGAAGCACTCTGGTCTTGGGGGTTTTAACTCCCCAGCACAGAAAGAGGAGAAGAAAAGGCATATCTCCTACCTTGACCTATGGACTTCCACCTTCTCTCCATTTAATAGCTCCTGGGCAGACTTACTTCATGGGAAAAAAGCATGATCCAAGAGCAACTTGCAGTCCAAATCACATGTCCATCTCGCTTTAACAAAAATAAATGCTCAGGAATGCATTCAAGCAGCAACTGGAAAATTTTGGAGTAGGAAGATCCGAGAAACGTGAATACATTTACGTCAAGCAGGCCCAATTCTCATGCTCTCATGTCCTGCAAATGTCTGGGCACCAGCATGCGTTACAGGGTGTAGCACTGCACCCTGCAATGGTGCGTGTGAGCTCAGTATGTACAGACAGGAGAGGCACCCCAGCACGGTGTGATGGAGAACTGCCCGGGCTGTGTTAGCTCCCCGTGTGAATACAAGGATACAAACATCCTTCTGGGAATTAGCATTTACATTTTATTTGTGGGTTTTTTTTTCAGTTTGCTCTAGGAAACATGTTTGTAGTTCACTGGACACAGACTTCCTAATAATCTTTATTGTTCCTGGTAATTTTAATGAGTTGATGTAAGGTAATTTCAGTTCCTTCCCTCTTAAAAGGAATTTATAAAAAAATATCTGTACGGGAGTAAAACCCTCATAAACAGAGGAGCCACATGCCCATTATTAGAATTAAAGGAGCCATCTGTTTCTTTGCAGTCATGCACATTTCAGACAAAAAGTACACATACAACATATGTCATTACTTCCACTTTCCTAACAGAAAATATTTGTCATGATTCCCTCCCACAGGAGCGCAAGAAGCTCCACTACCAGCTTGCAATGCTACAGGAACCCCTCCCACTAAAGCTCTGCAAGCAGTGCATTCAGCCCTTTTCCTCTTCCTCAGCCAACCCAACATAGTTTTTCATGCTTCTGTGAATCCTTTGCAAACGTATTTTCTGCAAGATCTACAGCCCAGTATCAGCTTGCTGAATTTTACCATCGACAGGAACTGCACTGTTGAGCTCCATACATATAGTTGTGTCTTACCATTTAAAAGTCAATTTAGGAAATGAAGCTGTTCATCGGATGATATATTTTTATGTCAATGGATTGTAGCTTGCAATTTTTTCCCTTCACCTACTTGCAAATTGCTCTGACAAAAGCAGACTGATGGAAATGCACCAGACATACCTAGACATACTCCTCAGCATCAACTTTCAGGCAGTTACAGACAGAAAGGGCAAAAATTCCCACTTTCCCTCACTGGCAGAACTAAGCAGCGGCACCGTACTCTCTCTCCTTTGCTCTTCATCACACACATGTAACCATGAGACCGAGAAGCTGGGGATCATACTTCAAGGTAACACATCTACACGAACAGCACATGGCTACGCTTTCACTTGTACCCTATTAACAAAAGTGACAGACTAAGAAGTGTATTTATAAAGCGTTCAAATCATCATCTGTGGTCGCATATATCCCCAGAGTGGTCTCCTGGAGCAAAAATGCCTCAGCTGGGCCAGATTTTGGAAAAAAGATATGGTAGACACCAAAGCTGCTATTTCATGTTCCTCTCCTGCTGGAAATGCTAACACTGCACAGCCACTTTTATCCCGAGACTCCCTGTACATGGCAGCTTTTGGGTGCATCCGACCTCAACTTAAAAGGCTTGCTCAGTTAAATGTCTCCCAGACAAATTCCTGTTCCCAGAAGCTTTTCAGCATGTTCAATTAGCATCTAATCAACAGAAAAGGAGGACCCGTAGGACAATTGAAATAATCAGTACTTTTTTAATCTAACCAACTACTAAAGAGCTGGCGTCTTGCTAGAAGTTACAAATTTACGCAATCTACCCACCAAAACAGCTCCTGCCAGAGGCAAAATCAGTGCAGCCTCTGCAGGAGTCAAAACTGCCCCAGTGATGCTGGCCTGGAATCTGAGCATGGATGCTTTAGAGAAGCCATCAGGAGGCCACCATTGCACTGAAACACGGCTGCCGTTAGTTCTGCTCTCTTCTGCTACCTCAACCCTGCCAAACCAGTCTATCCTTAAACTATAAAACCCAAACCAATGACAAATGTTCTCAAAAAAAATTCACGAAAAGATAAAATTTTTCCATCTAAAACACGTCTTCCTCTTTCCCTGCCTTGCCACTGTTCAAACACTGAAGAGTACAAGACTGCCTACTGTGCCACTGAGACATTGTGAAAGTATTTCTTCAGAAAAATCAAAGAGTAGCTTAATTTAAGTTTGTCTGACCTGGGATGTTACCCTTGCTCTCAGGTTCCTTTAAATAGGAACAGCAGAGGGGGGAAAAAAAAAGTTGTCTGATACTTCAGCTTTTTTCTTTGCAGGCATGAATGCTTTTGATACAAGCTATTTACTAGAGGCTAGGAGAAAACTTCTGAAACTAAAACACTGGCAGCTCTGCAGTTACGCAAAGGGAATATTTCCGTCACCCATTGTGCTCTCCCATGCAGATAATCGTTTCTGTGCGTAGACACGCATTTCATTATTCACAATACTGGGTGACCCTGTGCTGTTCTGTAAATTCTTCATTTCAGTTCAGTAAAAAACATTGTCTTCTTCATGTCTATCTATATTCAGTTTCTGTGACATCTCCTTGCACTATTATGCAGGATTGCCCATCCATGGCAATCGCTTCTTTGTTTTGATCACCTATGGAATGCATAATGATGAAAGATGTTAAGATGAAAAAATAAAACAAAGCACTTTATCCTTAATTCAAATATTGAATAAGTTAATGCACATTTTTAAAGTCCTGTACAAAAATATATAAAAAAAGAAAAGCATCTATGTTTTTATCTAGCCTTCTAAATGGACTCTTGTAACACAAGATTTGCACTGGGGCTATAACCAAACATCATACTTGCGTTTCAGAGGCATGAAGTTAGGACATACCTCATGATTTCCACTTTCTTCCATTCCAAAAATACATTCCTAAATAGCTATGTACACTGACACTGTATTTAAAAGAATAACTGAGTTAAGCCCCTGCTGAAGAGGACAGCAAGGTGTAATCTACATTTATTGATGTTTTATCTATCCTTATGTAATTTTCATGTGTCATTCTGCCTTCTAATAATTACAGTGTAACGCAGAGTAGGTAAATACATCCATCCTGAATATCCCTCGTCTACACAGGAAAATCTCTCTTCAAAACATTTATGAAAATAAAATCAATTGTATATGTATTAGAAAAAAGCAAATTAATAAGGCAAGAGCGGCTGGGTGGAAATGCTCAACACTTCGACAAAAAAGGAACAAAGAATCAGTGAAGTATGTAAGAAAAATATTTTCCATATCTACTCACACACAGATTGTTTTTCCTTAGCTTCCCCTTCAGTACCTGTCTGTAACGTGGATTACACTTTGTGCCAGCATAAAAGCCCATCAGAGCAAACCCTGTGCCTGCTCAGAAACGTGCATGCACCGATGCAGCAGCAGTGCAACGCTGTACGCGCTGATGCTCTCCACTGCTAATTCTCTACTTGAGTAGCTGCACTCTTTGGAGGTAAGCGTGAACAGAGGGTTGCAGACTTGTTTGTACCAGCACGCTGTCCTGTCTGCTGCGTGTTCTCTCTGTTGGCTCCAGCTGGCACACCCTACTCTGCAGACAAGCTCCCATACCTGTGAGTCTTGTCCCTGAGCTTCCAGGCGCCTGTGGAACCTTACCTATCTCTAAATCACACCACTTAAAACCATGACACTGAGCGAGTCAAGTCAATTTTTTCTCTGGTTTAGAAACATATTGTCAATTAAACAATGGAACAATTGGGAGTGCTAAATCGAGACATAAATGTTATTTGTTTGACTAAAGATTTTTAAAATTATACTATTAGGAATTACATGTGATGTGGAACTAATTTTCAAGCTACCTTGGATTTCTGCATGAAGGACGATATATAAACCTGAAAGTGAGCATAAAATAACAGCAGACTGATCTGTGCAAACCTCAAAGATGGGTGCTGTCCTGCCCCAGCCTCCTTGTAATTGGCTTATTTCAGGAGGAAATCAGCTTACTAAATTTCAAACTGATATCCAAGTCATCAAACAGTCATAAAACAAAACCCAGCATCAGCACCAGTATCACTGCTAGCCTCCTCAGCAGCATTAGCCAACAAGCCATTTACCTGGGTCGGCCAGGAAGACGGCAACAAACCTTTTCTCTCTGGAGGTGGTTCCCCCAGAGCAAGGTCAAGAGCAGCAGGGGGAAATAGCTTTTGGTAGAAAACTTGCAGCTGACAAGGCTCCCTAGGGCGGACCCGCTCACTGGCATAGATGCAGGCAATAGCTCAGTGGCATGACTGCTGTCAATCTCGCCCAAAACAACACCCACGGCTGAACCCGGCAGGGGCAGCACAGCTGGCATTCTTCCTGGGTGTGCCAGAAAAACTTTCTTTGTCACCCACTAGCAACATTAAGGTTTTTCTTGGTGATGGATTCTGCTTCATTTTTATGTTCTCCCTGACAAAGCAGTTTTACTAGCCAGAAACTATCCACACCTTGTGCTAATAAATGCTATATATTCATTTATTTCTATTTATTAAACCTCTTTTAGCAACAGTAGAGGTTATTTTAAGACTTGGAAGTAAAAAAAGCAATCATTCAGTCACAGAGGGGAGTGTCAGTAAACTAAGATCAGCTAAGGAAACCAGAAATATGTCAGGAAAGCTCCTTCTGGATCCTTCCACTGCTTCTTAACTGACAAAGCCTGGCTGAGATGAAGCACAAGCACACATACGTGGAAGTAACCGCCACTTGCTACTTACACAAGTTTTGAAAGGATCTTTTAATGCTCTCTTTTTACAGTGGGAAGAAATCATCCAACAGGCATAGTTTCATAAACCTGAAGCACCTAGAACATAAAAGCCTACCAGCTTAGACTTGCTAAATCGTCCAACCTGGCTGCTGCTACTGTACGAGGATGAAGGAATAATGAACACATCAAACTATTTTATGCAGTGCACAGATTGACACTATTACGTTATATGGAGGACATAGCAAATGAGAGAACTGCAACTTGACAGAAAATGTACACAATTAAAATTTAAAACTCCAGGGGGGTGGATAGGAGATGCTTGCCTAGGAGACATAATTCACTACTGTATGGTGCAGCTCTTGGCTCCGTTTCAGCTTGAGGGAAATACTTAAGCATGGGCGTCTGTTTGTTTTAAAGATGTCAAACCATCAACCAATTTTATAAAACAAGAAGCACTCTGAATGAAAAGTACTTCAGAATAACCAACATGCTGCAAATTTTTTTTGTATATAATTAAAAAGTTCTTTATATATGTATCTTCCCTATTTGCATGTCTAATTTGGTTTCAGCTCTTTACCAAGTTTATTCTGAAGTGGTATTTCCAAGGAGAATAAAAAAGCACTAAAAGATGAACAATGAATTTTGGCAATATTAAAACTTTTATGCAAAACTGACCTGATTCTGGAAAAAGTGAAATGTGAACACAGCATGATATCATTGCAGGGATTTGTTATTACAGAGTCATTCTGACAACATCTGCTTCTTTCTTTGCCTCACTGACTTGCACAGTATAAAAAGCAGACTGCATTAGATGCTGGTCATTCAGGAAGGACACCAGCTGACTGTGATCCGTATTTCCAACTTGATTATTTTAGGCATATTTATGACATGCCAGAAAATGTTTGTTATATAGAAAATAACCATCTTCAAAAAACTACCAATAGCAAAGTTGAAATACTTCTAAAATGTGACTGAAAGAACAACTTGAAAACAAATACCATAAGAAGGGTTAATTTTGTATGAGAACATACTCAAGGATTTTGCACTGGGATTTCTTTTTTTACTGTGATTTATCACTTTCATTTTTGCTTGGTGTTTCCTCATTTCATTTTCATGCATCAGTGTATCACATTCAAGAACAAAGTTTGATTCTATTGCTCCTACTGGAAGGCTGTTTCAGGGTGACATGCTCAGAAATCCATGTAATACAAAAAGAACATGGAAAGTATCATAGAGTATCACTAGCAGAAGGGTTATAAATAGTTTCTCATTAATTTGCTCTTTTGCTTATAATTAGATTGATCCTCCAGTGGTCCTACCTAATCAGTCGGTCTACACACAAAAAGCAACAGAATTAGACCAAATAAGAATAAAAGGGTAGAGAAAATTACATTAAATAGGTATTATCATAATTAAGGACTGAAAGATAACAATGGCAAAATTCTCCTTTCTGACCTGTGTTGCTGATCAAAGCACAGGGTGTACCTGTACTGTAATTTCTGAATTGGTGATATAAATGATACGGACAGTGACTTTCACGGATCTCCCCTGCGCAAATAAAACTCAGAAAACCTAAATGGCAATGATGGATCTGTAAAGAGAATCTTTTCACTTTAAGGGAAATACGATGTTAGAACATAAAGAAATAAAGTGATAATTTAAGCTACCTGGAACACGCTTGAGATAAAAACCAAAATCCCCGAACTGACAATCACGAGCCATGATATCCAGGGGCCATGCCATTCAGCATGGCCTGAATGCTGCAGAAGACAGGTTGCTGGACCAGGTAGCTTGATACAGTCTAGCAGGACTTATGTGGTATTTCATAACCCAGCTATATTTTACTCTACATGATATATAGACAGATAGTCCGAAGGAAGTTCCTTGCACCAAAACTAGTAGGATGCTTCGTTCTTAAGTAGCCCACTCTAAACCTGCCCACTCTTGTATGCACCATTAAGAAACAGAAAATTATTTATTTCACTATGCAACAAACCACTTCTAATTGAGTCTGAATAGATACAATATGGAAATTACAGCTATAGTAACTCCAGCTGCTTGAGACAGAATGTGAACAGCAGCCACAGACTCTACATCCCAGTTTAACAGTGCTTTCCAAAATTCCCCAGCAAGACTGATTAATATAGACAATCCTGCAGTGAGACTAGAGCATATTTTTGTAAAAATATCTTTTTGTTTTCGTTTGGGTTTTTTTTGCTTTCTTCTTATTTTTTATACTACATGCATTAATTGGAATAATAATAACTATGTTATGTGTTCAGCAACAGCAATTATGGTACTGAGACTCACAATAAGTCTTTATGACAAATACCTTTCTTGTCCTATCTAAAATTATCATAAGATATGCATTAAGTTTAACAAGTAACATGAGGATAGTCATAGAATTATAGAATGGTTTGGGTTGGAAGGGACCTTTAAAGATCATCTAGACCAAGCCCCAATAGTACTAAGCTTTTTGAGCCTTGAGATCCAACAAGAAGGTGGCACAACAGGAGAATGCCATTTTTAGTAAGAATTAAAAGAGATTACATTTGTTTGTAATGAATTTTCCACTTACATTGAAACATCAATCACAGCTCCTACTTTCAAATTATCCCATCACTGTTGATACACTGCTTACACAACAATTAAAACCAGAAGGTTTATTTCATTTTTCAAGTACAGCTCTCCTGCTGTTTTGTTGGATTTTTTTTCCTCCCCTCAAAGGTGGCCATAAAAACAACTAGACACGTTTTTACCCTTAGATACAAAACAGGTCTCTCACATTTATTGGTTTCTTTAAAGAGCCGTTAGGTACAACTTAAAGAATAGAAAAGAAATTCTGGTTCAAGGTCCATCAGACTGAACTTGTACTTCAGTCAATTAATTAATTAATCCATGCCTTAATTCAAAATGAGTGGTCTCAGGCCTGTCATTACATTCTATAAGCCCTGATGACTATAAAACATTAGTTCTGACTGCTCTTGTTAATATTAGGCTGAAGCAAATCAATAAATCCAAACTTAGATTAACTGGCATCAAAAGATAGCGTGTATCTTTAAACTACACAGGCATTGATCTTTGTGTTCAATATTTCCTTTATTTAAAGATATTTAAAAGTATATGGTAACAGGAAGTCTTTCCACTGAGAAATGCAGGATATTACTACACAAGAGACAGTGAAAACCTGTCTGGTTTTCACACGCTTCGCTGAGAAAGTGCCAGAGGTAATGAAGACCCATTGCACAACCCCACCTGCCGCTGAAAGAGAGCCAACGTTGAAAGGGATCTATTTTTAGATGGATGCTAAAGGTCAGCTAGCTAAGGCCTTTAGTCATGCAATATCATCCACATATTAAGCTTTAAGATGCTTTTGAGTAAGGCATTTGCTATATAGTAAATGGCTTTTTTTTTTTTCCCAAGACATTACATATTTGCAAGTTCACCTTCAGTAAACAGTGCCAAAAGTGCTCTCAGGAAAAAGAAATGGCACAATTACAACTTGAGCAGGAATCGGAAAACGGCTGCACAATATAATGAGAGCCTCTGGAATGCTGTCATGATCCTGTTCCCATGAGAACAGCAAGAATAAGAGGATGGATTTTTAGGAAACTGCAACATTTTAAAGTTCCTGAAGAGCCACTGAAATGTCATACAGTCTACAGCATACTATAGAATGGGGGGGGGGGGGGGGAAACACCTTCTCTATGTACACAATGATAAACCATCACATTGCACACATGCACATACAAAACACTGTCTTCGACAAGGGGTGGATGAGCCTAAAATATCCCAGCTACCTGGGACCAGGAATTTCACTGCCTCAGCTTAGCCACATAAGTGATACTCAGCAAAGCCCCAAGACCTGCATTTCTCTGGCTCTGAGCACCATAGGGATTTCAAGCATACAGAGTCTGGGACTTGCTCAGCCACCTCATCAGAAAAACAATGGCTGACACAAGGCTTCACCTATGGCAAAACACAACATATGCAGGAAGACCCATGTAAAGAGCGATGCCATCCACTTGCTAGAAAGAGTGTGGGATGTTTGGCTGAACAATTCCAAAGGCTGAATCCAACAGTAGGTGAGCCAAGCATGGTGTACAATGGGAGGTGTAGCTATAGCGGCACAGCACACCTTATGGAGTAAAGCCCAGGCAAGGCAAGTGCCAAGGACCAACACGTGGAAGACAGATGTGGAGCTATAGCTAAGGAGCAGCCACAGGGCTGTAATTACTGGCAGAGAAAGGAAATGGCCTCCAGGTCTGTGCAAACCAAGTCTTCTCTGTTTGACCAGTTTGGTCTCCTACAGCTAGCATCCTGTCCCAATGTACATGATAGAGGAATTATCCCCTAAGACAAACAGGCACTATTTAACCCCTTTGCATTTACAAGCAAAATTTTTTTCCCTGCTGTTCAGTCCCACTTTAGCACTCCTGTCTAAGGTTTCACCCATGACGTCTGTGTTGAAATTAAGCCACTCCTTATCTTCCCAAAATGGGATTTCTTGGTGGGAGGGAACAGCTCACAGAATTATAAGAGAAGAACCATCTTCCTCCTCTACAGCAGGTCTCCCTTTTCACTGTGTAGGTGGCAACCCTCTCTGCCAGTCCTGCAGACATCATGTTGGGGAGCTGGTGTTCAATGAGCAGCAGCATTTCAGAGGAGGCCTACTAGGACTACTGCCCACAAGAAACGTAACCTGGCTTCTTTTCTGGATGTAGTTTGCTACGTGGTATGTAAACGAAACTTTAAAAATATCTCAAATATTTCTACTACTAATATCCAGGTCTTTGGCCAAGGAGGGAATGATCATAGTCCTGTCACAATGAATGAGATGAACAGCAGCACAGAAGGTCACTACTGATACACAGTTGTGAGCTCCCAGAAAAAATTGCTTACTGCAGCATAAGTCAATGCACATTTGTAGATGCTTGTACACAAATGGTTAGATAAAATGGTGGGGATTGATTTCATGTTTTAATTTGCAAAATAAACTTGTACAGCAAACTTGTAGAGAATCAGAACACCAAGAATTTTGACAGCTTTGTAGAAAGGAAGAAAGAACAGCAGAAAACAATGAAAGAACACAGGATCGAAAGAGACGAAAGAGCAGACTTTGCAGACTGACACTGCTCATCCAGGAGACTTTCCAACTGGAACACTACCAGCAGTGCTGTGCTGGTATCAGTCAGAGGAGGATCCAACTCATTCTCTGTCCTTTCAGAGTCCAGACACCTAACAGGAGCAAAAATGTAGTCCTTGAGGATGCTAGATGTGACTTTGAATGGCAGGAGGAAGAAGGTGGCCTACTAGGTGGTCTATGTCCAGTGGGAAGACATGTAACCCAGGAAAGAGATCTATAGTGCCTACTATCTGCCATGCCTTCAAAGACCTTATCTGCCCATCAACAAAATGCTCATTTTACTTAGTAACTGCTCTCACAAATTGTTCAAGTTATATAATGCAGAAAGCAGGGCCAATGAACTGCAGTGAATCTTAAATGCTTTTAGTGACGCTGGAAAGAAAGCAATGCTTTGCCTGTATTCTCTTCTTGCAAAACAGTGAAAGAAAAAGGAAAAAAAGAACTGAAGATGATGTAGCTTGTTGTGCAGCCATTCTGGTTCACTGTTATTTTTATTATTTGTCACTGTCTAGGGCACATGCTAAGTCAAAAAGCAGAAGAACAAGTTACAAGTTTTATTTTTTCTCTCCTACATTCCCACAAGTTACACAGCTGCTGACATGCCACAACTTTTCTCCCCGTTATTCAGAATGGGCCTTCCTGCTCTTTTATCACACTATATTCTGTTTCATCAGAAGTTGAGCAGCGATTTCCTCCACAGCTCAGATCACAGACGTAAAAATGTTCACCACCATCAGGATGATTTACAAAAGGCACTGGTCCTCTATATCCTCAATACAGACACTGGCCGCCTTGTCTCCACTTTTATGACAGGTAGCAAATGAAGTAATGAAGTAGAAATGAAGCAATAAAATGAAGACACATCATTCATCTTGGGAAGGTCTGCATCAGACCAATTAAAATAACGTCTTGGAAACACTGCGATAACATATCGTACCTATGAGAAGAGGCTACTAGCATGAGCAAGCCCTGCAATTGCTATTTTCTCCGGTTATATCCCCAGAGATTTCTAGTTCCAGCATAATAAAAGATTAACAAATTAAAACATATTAAAAAATTAGCCTTTGTATTTTTTCCAATAAGCTATTAAAGGTGATGAGAGTAACAAATCTCTGCCTACAAACTGGCCCTCACAGAGGAAGCTCACATAAGGTAAGATGAACACCAGCTACAGTAGAATTACTGAGGGCAAGGAGGGTTTGCAGACCTGGGTGCAGAGACGGGTCGCACAGCTGCAGTCCACGTTATGAGCCCATCGACTTCCCTGTGAGGCAAGGACTTTCCTGAAGTAGGTAAAAAGGCTGTATCCTGCACTCCCATTAGCACCAGAGATGCAAAAGCTTAGCTCTCTCCCACTTCACATTTGATGTCACGGAGCCAGGCAGCTCTTTCCTCCCCACCCAGGTCAGGGATGCATCTATCCATATCACAGGCCCAAACACTCAGGGCTGTACATTTATGTGCCAGTATCCACCGTCACCCTACAGAGAATCAAATAAAGTAAAGAGGACGTAAAACCTCAGCACTCCCCAGTACAAGCCCTCCACGTTGCTCCATCCTTTGCCATGTCCTCAACAGCAGTTTCCTCTAGAGTTAAAGCATAGGCATAAAAGTGCTCACTGTCGGACTGATTTACGGAGCTGTAATACAAACAGTAGCCTCCATCCCTCCTGCTGCAGCAGGCAGCACAGAAAATGCTAGAGACCAGAGCATGAAGACAGCTGTCAAGAGGGCAAGCTAGGGATGGTCTCAGGCGGGCAAAACCCAGCCCAATTTCATTCAGCCCTGCACTCAAAGTGCCCTACTAGTCCTATAAATGTCCTATCTGCATTTCAGAGCTGTGTCTCTCCCCAGCAACAAGGATATGGGCACCTGCTACCACAGATTTTCCTCTAGACAGTCGGTCCTACTGTCAGAGATGCTGAGATGCTCCCTGGTTTGTGGATTCTCCCATGTGCCTATAATTCAGAGTCCGGTTTAGAATTTTGTTCTTCTCCCATCTAGAGTGCTAGTCTAGAAATAGCACCCATCTCTTCACATCTGTTGATTTGCAAACAATTTTATAACACCAGTATCTAATTATAGTGTATCACTGCTCATTACAATTACAAGCCTTTCACTGTTCGGATGGCCAGTGGAAACTCTCTTCATACTCCAAATAAATTCTCCATCAATACCACTCATGGTTTTGTCCCAAAGATCTAGGAGAAAGACTAAAAAAAAGTTCTTCTTTTTAGCTCATCATTTCTGACCATTTCAAAGGTTTACAACAAAATTCGGTGTCAAAAACAATGAACAAGAGTTGAACATTGGGAAGATTGCAAACCACAGAAAATCCACTGTGACAGAGTTAACTGAAGCATGATCACACAGGCTATCAGACAAATCTGGATCACTTGAATGGACTGGCACAGCTTAAAGGGGTTTTTCTTTCATTTATAATTAACCACTTGGCTGTCACATCACTGTATCCACGCATTCCGTTTGTGAATGTTTACACTGAAATGTCTGTAGCAGACACACAGACTGTGAGCTAGAAAAGGTGAGAAGGGAAGTTATGCATGTGCACCAGTGAGATGCCAAGTTTAGCATCACGGAAGCAGCCAGAGCAAAGGGAGAACCATTCACCAACAAAACAGCCACAGAGGCAGCAGCTCTGTGTGTTTCCCTGGGTGCCCCAGCCTACAGAAACATTATTTTAGGGTGGGTGATGGAGGTTATCAGACAAAAGTCGCTAATGCTTCCAAAACCCATCAGATGATGCAGACAGTGGTCTATATAACTTGAGATAGATTTCCCAGGAAGTTCTCAAGGAGACAAAAAGCTTGTCACGCTATTAGCAACACTCAAAATGGAAACTGCATTAAGAAATATATCAATGAAGTGTGGAACTCCAGTTTAAACAACAAATGAATGAATTTAAGCAAATTAAATACAGCCCATCCTGCTTTAAAAATAGCTGCTTCTGCTAGTAAATATACTCAAAATAATTTTACAGAATGCCAGAGTAGTTGAGGTCAGAAGGGACCTCTGGAGGCCATCTAGCACAAACCCCGACTCATGCAGGGCCAGATAGATCAGGTCACAGAAAGTTTAAACATTCAGGTCCTCAGCTACTCCTCTTAGAGAGCGCCATTTCACAGGAGGTAAGGGCAAGCTCAGGGCAAGCTCATTTCTTTAAAATGCTGAAAATGTGGCTGTGAAGACTGAACCTTCCAATAAGGCCAGGGAAACAGCCAGTGCTTCACCAACAAAGCCTTCAGCAGTGCAGCTAGCACATTCGTATCTCATGAAGACAGTCCTTGAAGAGGACCTCTGTATAAATCTAGCATCTCTAAACTTGATGCCACACGGGTATCTTCAGTGGCTTATCTACTCATGTACCTCAAATATTTTTAAACTAGACTTTGCTTCCTCTTCCCTACTGAGAATGTTCTTCAAAGTGTAGTTCAACTAATTTATCACTGCAATCAGGGTCCAAAAATGTGTGCAGCAAAATCTTTAAGCCCCCAGACAAGGCAGGCAGTGACACTCAGCTTTGGAGAGCCACAGACACATCTCACTGGCACATGAGCCAGAAATGGGCACACGTGCGTTTTAGAGACTTCCCGACATCATACAGAGCCTGTCCCTCGCTGACTGCGTCACAGCGAATGGAGAGCACTCTCCCAGTGTGATGCCAGACCTCCAATCTGCCACCCATACTCTGCTCTCCAGCAGCTAATGGTAAGAGGGGGCATCGTGTGGCAAGTGTGTCACCTGCGCTGACTGAGAAGTGGTCAGAACTGCTGATTATTTGGATCAGTTGTGTCTCACGTGTTGCCATGTACCTGTCATGTCCCTTCTCCCTTTAAGCTTTTAAAGGAAGGAGCCGTTTGCTTAACAAAGTAGTCAAAGGGAATGAGGTTTACACGATCATAACGCATCCAGAGGGCGAAAGTCTGACACTCTACAACTCAACCACAAGCCACGATTCCTTAGGACACTGGATTTCGTTAGTCCCACTGCTGATTCTGATACATGTTTCCACAGCCCTTTATACAACGATGCAACATCGCTCCAAAAGTAACAAACACAGGCTTCGGTTCACTCCAAGCCCTTCGCTTTGTCTCCTGGCAGCTCTGAGGGATTACTAATTTTGCAACAGTTGCCAGCATCAATACACCAATCAGTGGGTTGAATATTTTAGCTGTAATAAATAGGTTTAAAGAAAGGATTTCTTCATTGACAACCTGCTTTTTTTTTTGCCAGCAGGCATGAATCAAAACAGAAACACAGTACCCTAGCCTGACTTCAAAGCATATGAACATTTAGTTTTTTGCAGCTTTTGCTTCACTGTCCATTGTACTGCAAACATACCCCCGGGCCCCCAAAATCTCTTTCATCACTAATTTAACGTCCTTTTTTTAAAGAGGACAATACAAAGAGGATGAGATGCATTACCAGCAAAAGCTGACCTGGCATGACCTTGTTTATTTTCCCGGGCATGCCCAGCCCATGGACACACAGTGGCTTTCTCCACAGGAAGAAGGCTGAGCTGGGCCCAGCATAGCTGGAGGATGCAATGCTCCTGGACTCACAGCGATGTTTCCTCAGACAGAGGCCGGGTTCCAAAGGTCAACGTGTGCCAGCAGATTGGAGGCAGCACATGATTTCCTTTTGCTCTATGGCATAGCAGAGAACTAGAGATCAGATCTAGGATTTAATGCAATGATGCAAGTGAGGCAATCGGTAAATGACTAGGCATCTGTAGACCAGCAGGCCCCCTATTAGCCAGCTAAGTACATTATCTTCATGGAAATCATAGATTTTTCCCCTAAGCTAATTGTCTGTATAATTTCTGCAACTTGTCATATCTTACTGCAGACTTGGGCTCCAACCCTGCAAGGTACCTAGTGCCCTTGCTCCACTGACATCCATGGGAAGCAGCATGCCCCAGCCTCCTCGAGGAGAGCATCCTCAGGCTCAGTAGTCTCATTGAAAGATGGAGGAAAAGACATTACCAAACCAATAATACTTCCTATGCTCCCAAATAACCTCCTCCCCCGCCCCTTGAATGGAAGCTAATGAACAAAAAAAAAAAAAAAAGGTTTCACTTGTGAACAGCCTGAACAGGCTCTAATTAGCACTGCCTTTCTCATTCTCTCAAGTCTCTGTTCATCTTTACTCTGTGCCTGTTTCACAACCAGGAGAACATAAACCAGTCCAGGCAACAGCCCTTGCAAAATGCTAGTGTTTCTCAAGCAGGGGGACTCCACCAAGCAATATAGCCAATTTCCACTAAGCTTAGTACAAGTAAAAGGAAAATAATGAAAAATCTCTTGTCCTCCTGCCCCACCATTATCTAGTTAAGAGTCAAGCTAAAGATGAGTTGCATTAAGTTCTCAGAATGTTTATTCCAGTTGAAAGAGTGGAACATATCTTGGCAGTGGTGACTAAAGCCTCCACGATACTTTGAGAACCCAGCAACAACC
Organism: Leptosomus discolor; assembly: GCF_034619465.1. Lineage (NCBI taxonomy): Eukaryota > Metazoa > Chordata > Aves > Leptosomiformes > Leptosomidae > Leptosomus > Leptosomus discolor. Next base: position 31,025,368 of record NC_141399.1, read on the forward strand.
TCTTTCTGACTTTCAGGCACTGAACAGGCTTCAGCCTGTTTACTATATCCAAAAACCCAATGCTGGCAATTAAACACTGGTCATTTTAACCAAGTGGCTCACATTTTAGGCAGATGCAATGTTGGCCATAAGGCTACATACAGTTAAAAGGACAGACATTGTACAGAGGCTGCTTTCTATAGGAGGAAAATGATGTGTGGTCCATCCAAGAGAGAAGATAAGGACATGCTTTACAGTGAAAGAAACCCTCCTCTGTCATCTACCACACAGCCTGGCAACCCCTTACTGCGGGGAGAGAAGAGAGATGTGAGTAGCCATTAGACAATCACAGAGCATGCTACATCAGTGCGCCTTTCATCTCAAAGGGCTTGAAGGTATTGTCCGTCCTTTGATGCTCACAAATATCCTGGAATCTGTTATTTCAGGCAATGGATGTTTCACTCAGATGCTGCCCAGGTACTGTCTTACTGAATCCTCGCCAGCTATGCCAGTAACGAAGGGACCACACAGCTAAACTACAAAAGTGTGGCTAGGAGCAGGGCCAACACCACAAGAGGGTAAGAGTCCTCAAAAGAGTGCTACGGGGTTTGTATTAAAGCTGTGCAGAAAATCATACAACTGCCCTGTGAAAATATTTGAGTGTGCAGGAGGAATATTTCCTTCTGTCTTGGGATCAAAAGCTAACACCTCCATAACCATCACCAGTCTGAAAAGTGTAAAACCACATTTCAGTTCAGGTCAGACAAAAATGCCATTTAATTTCAACCATATGAAAATAAACAAACAAAAAACCTGCAAGGTTGGTTTGTTTGCTTTAAACAGACCCGAAACGTAAAAGAGGTTACATTCATCTCTCTCTCCTTTACATTTCAGGTACGTTACTTTCACCTCTTTTACAAGAATTTTAGGCCCTTTTTCAGGGCTTTTTACACCCCTGCTTTATTTGGTACATCAACCATTTGTCTCCTCAATCAACTCCATCTACTGTCCCCTTGAGCTTTGGAGGCAGATGACAGGAGTACTGAGTGTTTTGAAATGTACCATTCTGTTATCTGCAGGCCCCACGTAGCTTCCCTTACACAGCTTCCAGCTGATCTTGGGCTTGACTCTAATCCTTTGCCACATGATGCTGTTCCTCTGCCCGGTGCTCCAGGGGTCTGTTGTCCCCTTTATAAGGCCCATGTGAGGTTTGCTGCAGATATATGCTGCATGGCTGGGACCAGCTTCTGGACAGCTGCACATTACTGAATGCCAGACCTACAGTCCTCCAGGGACCTGCCAGATCAGGCTACTGAACTACCACTCGGTATGTAGATGGATTGATGTTTTCAAACATTTTTCCTTCACCAGAAAAAGACTCCAGCGAGGCTAAAACAAACTGTATTCTCAAAATGAGTATTGATCATACAACAATGCTCACTTTGAAACAGCCAAGTTATCTGATCATTTCTGCTCTTCAATTTCCTCTGTGGATAATTTTCATTTCACTTTTGAAATCATGTTCTGCCCCATTGAGATATTTAGACCTGCAACGTCACACAGAGCTGCAAACTATTGCAGAAGGCAAGTATTCAGCAGAAGCACAGAGCAGCATTTTGTCGATGCTTATTTTACAAGCACTGCCCATGTCAGAAGCATTTTCAGATGCTTGAAATCCCCTATCCCATCTTTTGCCTTTGTCATATCGTAAGATGACCTGTAAGGCGAATATAGCCCTCCTCTATCTCAGATGCAGTTATTACGTTCCCACTCTTGCCCTTCATATTTTATTATCATGGCAAGCTCCATGCCTGTCCCAATTGCAAAGAGCAGGCCAAGACCTCCCTCAGGCAGGACAAAACCGCTTCCTTGGAAGCCTTGCCACATGCACAGACACTAAGCAGTAGGTAGAGCTGGAACTGCCAGCTTCGTGGCAGCTGTTGATAAGGCCAGTTTCTCGACAGTGACAAAGTGTGCTCTCGCAGCTGGATGGGAACGTAGTGGTAAGAGGCTTTGCTATCTGACGGCCTTGAGCCAGCTGGGACGTGCGCATTACTGCACTGCCGAAGGTCTCTGCAGCGCACTGCTCTGTCAGGTGGGTTACAGGCAGGGAAACATTTTGCAGATGCAAGTGAAGAAGGACTTAAAGAGAACACCATTAATATGCTTGCATTCAAATTCCATGTAGAGACTAAACACCTTGTCACAACACGCTGTTCAGCAACACTACCACAGCTAACGTTGCAACAGTGAGCTTTCAAGGACAGAACTTGATAAGCACTTTTATTAAACACAGTCCAATGTTTGCTACTTTACTACACCTTGACATTTCCAGAAGGTCACAGACAAGCACATCTTTAATTTAAACTATTCAGTAACACCGCCAGTCTGCATAATATTTGGAACATTTAAACTTTCTCATGATTTCCCTTACGAGAGTAACAGGTTTCAATTCACCAAATTGAGAGCAACTGATGCTCTGTGGCTGCGCTAGAAATTAAGTTTTGTAAACTGCAGTGCAGTGTGGGTGCTGACTGCTGTCCAGTAAAGAGAAAATTTAACGCAGTTTAGTATCAGAAAATCGTAAACATATTTAATTGTTTGTGAACAGCCCCATTGTAAATAGTGGCAATACATTACTGTGTAGCATTGAAAACATGCTAAGGGTCACAAACTCTTTCAAAACATGGTTCAGGAACTACCCTAGAAGTCAAAACTGAAGATGGTGCGATAGAAATTGAAGGCAGTGTGTTATTCTGATAAAATAACAATATTCCCCTCCTCTGGCACCTCAGAAGCTACCACCATTACATTTCAGCCCAAGCACCACTGGTGATTTATATTTACTGAAGATGAAAGCCAAAGACAAGCCCACTCGAAGCTGTTTTCTCTTTCAACTTATGCAAAGGCCAAATATAACTTCAATGAGATTAGCACAGGAAAGTTCTGTTCATCAGCTGAGTGCAGTTCAGCTTGTAACTATCTTTTGGTTTTTGCTTTCATATTCTATTGATTTGTATTGGCAAACATCTATGAGTTTCATCTCTTGTCTGAGACTGAGATGAACTCTCTGCTGAGAGTCTCTCAGAGAGACAGCTGACTGTCCACTTTTAATATTTGTCACAGAAAAATTCACTAGAATTGGTACAAAGCATTAGATGTCAGAAGCTGAAGACATGAAGATAATGAAACTCTCTGAAATTTTTTGTTAAATCTTTTAACATTAAGTTAAAACTTCTATAGACTTACAGAAAGCTACAAAATAAACTACAATATATCAATCAGGCAATTTAAGAAATGAACAGATAAAGGCAGAAGCACACAGAGCACCAGCAGCATCAAATCACAAATAGGAGTATAAAGACAACATCCCTGTTTATGCCACTGATTATGTGTGCTACCCAAGTCTGTTTGGCCATCACATTAAATCTAACCATACTCACACCAGCATCTACAGAGAACCACAAAATCTCTTGCAGGCTTTGCTTATGTCCCAGTGCTCAAACCTCAGTGTTTTCTTTTCTTGGATCAAAAATATTTAAGGCAACTCCAAGTGTTTCTTCTGTCTTAAAAATAAACTCCTCAACTTCAGTCAATTACCATTATATTCACTTTCAGTAATTCAGCCACTGAAATTGAAAAAGAAATGTAGGATCAAGCAAGCAGCTACCTCTCCACCAACCATGTAGGGATTGACAATCACAGATGCAACTCAGTTTGCAAACTACCACACAGACAACCTGATATCAGGATTTTGGACCATGTATCTAAACTGAGCATACATACTCTTAAAGTAATTAGACAGTCCCTGCACACAGGGAGCTAAATTCTACACGCTGCCAGGCCGCAATAATCAGCCTACCAAGAGTCTTCTATGCATGTTCAGCAAGTGAAGATAGATGTGGAAATGAAGCACAGGACCCAGCGGGGAGAAGAGGTCCTCACTCAGCATCAACATTCAGTTTATATACTGCACTGTTTACACACAGAATATATAAGCATTTCTTCACAAGTTTTCAAATTTCCAGAGAGCAAGCTAGTGCTGACAAAGACCAAAAAAAAAAAAAAACAAAACAAAACAAAGAAAGAAATCTATTGTGCACTTCACTTTTAATACGTAACATTTCAAGATATACTTTCCTTAATCTAAAGCTGGGGTCTCCCAAGCAGTAATATGCAACAAAGTAATAAAGAATTCATTCAGACTCAGAAGGTGTTGAGTTACACAAGATTGCTTGTTGGCTTTGCTCTCAACTTCCTACATCTAACCTCAGGAAATTCCCACACCAGCTTGACAATAAATTAAGTTCTTTGTCACACTTAATGAAGGAACAGCCACAGAGTTAATTCCTGCCTGCTTGGCCCACAGCCAATACAAAGCAAAGAAATTTGAGGACATCAGCATTTAAGCTGAATTTCACATAGTTGCTACCATTGTATATTTAAGCAGAAGTAGCTCAAAGGTTTATTAAACAGGGAACACCTTGACTGGCTGCAGAGAGTTTCACAGCTTCTGAATATCTCCAAAAAGCACAAGGAAACAGTTAATGAACCCCTGCCCCATGCAGTGCTTTAGGAGAATGAAAAAGAGGAAGAAAAAAACCTCTCAGGCAACATAAAGAAGGCAATATCTAACTTGCTTATAGAGTGGTAGTATCAACCACTAAACACAAAGCGCCAGGATTCATGCAACGCTCAAGAATACCAAAATACTATTCTATAAGCTACAGGGTCTAAAAGAGCAAAACCACTGTCCATTGCTGCTCTGCTGGCACCCAGGGCTTGGGAGATGCAGACACCTGACCTATAGGCTTAAAATATAAAATAATAAACATGTATCAAAACCTACCAGGTGATGTAATGACGTTATACAGGCAGGTTTTTAAAAGTGAAAGGACCTGCCGCAGAACTAGCACTTTAAATAAACATGCAGCGAAGTATGTGAAAAGCTCTAATCCATTTGCCTGTTTGAAATATTACTCTGTAGATGGTTCATCTCAAAGCAGCACAGGCTTTGTAGTTTATCCTCCTCAAATGACTCACAGATAAAATTAGTCAGGTGATTTGCAGGATATATTGACTAGAAAAGATTTAGCTAGGGCAACATAAAAAACATCCAGCTTTATCTTTCAGTGAAAATGAAAGAGAAAATAGAAAGCCTCCAAGCTATTATCACTGTGTATAAATTAAGCTTTATTAATGAATGAATTAATTAACTACAAGAAAAAATGCTAGATAAGAATTAAAATGTGTTTTCCCTCTCAAAAAAAAAGGAGATCCAAGGAAAAAAAAAAAAAAAGCAAACCAAATAAAACAGTTCTCCACTGTTTGGTTGTGCTCTTTTCTAAATGTAACAGGCTGAATTTTCATCTGAGCATTCCTGAAAAACCCTGAGATGAGATGCTCAGTTTTCTCCTCCTGTTCACAGCCTTGACATATCAAACATCCTCAGCTTCTCTCTATTAAATTCCAGGCAACATGAACTTCCCAAACTTTTCCCACTGAACATTGGTTTCCTTGGGATTAACTTTCAAGTGCTCAAAAGACAAGATGTCCTGTGCTATGCACAGACTGAAAAATCAGGGATTCTTCCGTCACAGGGGAACAGAAATGGGCACCCTCCACTCACCCAGCTGGGTGGGGGAACTCCTGGGGCTCTAGCTTTGCATAACACGAGAAGAGCGTCCTGGCAATAGCTTGACAAATGGACTGTTTTATCTACAGGCTAAAATGTCTTTCATGTTACAGATCTGTGAGAAAATATGTATTGTACTGACCATTTTTATGTAATGTAAAAATCAAAATCCACCAATCTGAGCATATTGGGTAAAAGCAGCATAATTCCCTAAAAGGGGTCAATCTTAAACCTACATGTGCATACGACAAAAGTCCTATATGGAATTGTCCATAACACTGGCATTGAAAGAAAAATAATAACTTCTTGGATATGATTTAATACCATATTCCTCACACTGACAAATGCTTGTACTCCCCTCAAGCAGTGCCACTGATAGCAAGGAATTCATCAAAATACATGGCAGTTCACAGTACCTAGTAACATTTAGAAGTATAATTTTGTGTGAAATGTCTGTTGCTCCAGTTTTCTCCAAAAGTCCTTAAGCACCCATTGTCCTTTACAAACCCTGTCAACACTGGCCCCAAAAGCTGCAGAGTGCACCCAACTCCTGACCATGCTGCACACGGGGAAGTGAAAGGAAGGTACACTCCAGAAGGCCAGCTAGGAAACCCATGTTGGGGGGGTCTTAATACATCTACTCGCTTGCTAACGACTCCTCCGAGATGGGTTTGGTGCATCTTAATACGCTGGGCAAGATGGACCTTCCCAATGGCAGAATACACTCCATTACAGAGAAAAGGTGTGTGGGGGGAAAGTCTGCTTAACACACTGCTTGCCTAGAAAGCTGCTTTGGTCAAGCCATAATTTGGGTTAAATCTGCCCAGGAGGCTTGAGGTGAGGGAAAAAAAAAAAAAAAAAAAAAAAGAGGGGTTCAGCCTGGCTGACACAAGAGCAGTGGTGTCAGCAGCCCCCTTCTCATCTGCTGTCAGCTGGAGCACTCATCTGCAATGCAATATCCTGCCTACACTTGAGCAGATTTGAACTCGCAGTATTTATTGCCCAGGAAGGTGCCACAACTGCAGTACATCACAAGGGAAGTGAGAATGACAGTTTTCAATCCGTCTTCTCAACATTGATTTATCTTCTTAAACATTCATCTGAGCCCAAACTGACTCTACAGGTCAGCAGCTAGATACTTTCCAGGGATGCAGGAGAAGAGCATTTAAATTCCCTCAGGCTGAAAAGGGAAATGAGTTTAAATCCATAATCCGAGGTTCATCATCTCATCCAGGAACGACTGGGAAAAAGTGCTACATCCCAGATGTGTTCTTGTTTTATGAATCACGCTTCTCTAGCAATTAACTCATTTCAAGAAGATAAAGATGCTTCAGAGGTATTTTTATTTTTATTTTTGGTTTGAGTTAAAAAATATGTTCTTGTCAGCAAGACATACTGACAAATTTTCTTTTAGATTCAAAGCATATCTATTTTGGTTGTGTGTGCTATTTTAGACAAAGTGCAGAGCCCAAAAAAGAAATGCAATTATGCATTCAGCTCTATGCTGAAGTTTCATTTAAAGTCAAAATTGAAAATATTGACAGACAATGGCAGGGTAAAGCAGTAAAGTGGCAGATTAAAAGATCCAGGAGTTGTGCTTAGTAGGCACGTTTCTACGCTTTATTGTTGTCTTCACAGCCCTTCCTGAAATTCTCATCATTGGCAAGAAAGTTCTCATGAGAACAAACCAATTTCTTGACTGTCATGTTGCACTTTGGAGAAGAGAAAGACACCAGCTTGTTTTTACTGTATCCGAGGCACAAAAAAGAAATTGGAGGCTGGCAGCACAGCCACCTCAAGCCCACTTTGTAGTGACTTCTGTGACCCCATTGCTTCAGCAGCATGTATGGAAGGGGGAAACCAAACCCAGGAATCATCTTGCAGGAGACCTGTAAAAACATGAGATCTTCTTTCTATGTTGAACAGGAGATAGACTCACTGGGTCTTTATTTTTTTGTTTTCAGAGGAGGGGGAGTTTGTTTGGGGGGTTGTTGTTTTGTTTTGTGGGTGGGTTTTTTGGGTTTGTTTTTGGGTTTGTTTTTGGTTTTTTACACACAATGCAAACCTGTTTCTTTCCTCCATTTGAATTTAATAGTAACCTGAGGAGGAACAAAACGTAACCCTCACACCCTCACATTCAGTTTTAGCCCAAGGTCAAACCGTTTCCCAGGGAGACTAATTAAGGTTGTACGGCTTGCTTTCAAGTTCAGCTAAAAAAAATTATATTTTTACTTTAACTTCTGACTCTGTTAACAAGACAATGGAATTCCCATATTCTGAGCTGTGATTGACTCTATGGAAAGGCCCAAACTCTAACACTCTGAGACAAAAATTCTCCTCATGTCAGTGGGAATACTTGTGCAAGTAAAGCAAGCAAGATGTATGAGCCAACAGACTGTCATCCTTCAGCAAAATGAACCAATTTATGTTGTTTTATGTTTAAAGAAGGCATTTCATTGTTTTATAAAAATAAATGTTCTAGCCTTTAAAAGAAAAAAAAAACCAACAAAAACCTCCACACATCCACCGATTCCCACATCAAGAGCACTGAAATAAAAATCTCTGTCTCAATCTGCAAAATAGCTGTTGTCAAGATTTTGTTAATTTAGGTCAGTCAATTGCTTGTAAAATTGTAAAAGCTCATTGCAGACTTTCTGCATATTCAGCAATTAAACTTCCTCATTGCACCTGGTAGTTTCCCACCTTGCATTCATAAAACAGATCCAGTTTTATGGAAGCGCAGCATGTGTTGTGTAATTACTTCCGAGAAGTCAAGTAAAGCAGTTGGTCTCTTTTACAGACCAATGACTTTCAATACAAAAATCACTTTAAAGAAACAATTTAAATGAAATTAAAGCAATTTGAGCTTTCATGACTTGAATTTTTTTTAATTGCTATGGTTGTTCAAAAGCAACCTGTGCTCCTTCCATTGTGGCATCTCAGACTGAAAGCACTACCTGATTTCTTTGCAGAGCATTTCATTTAACCTCATACCCCTATAGCACTGAAGTCATAATCCTACATTTAATGAAGGCAACAGGAAATTTAATTTTAATAGCAACTCGGGATTGAAACCATCTTTCCACCACTAGGAAACTGGTTACCTGGATTGTACAGAGGGAGAGCTCATGTCCAAAAGGACTGGAATGAAGTATTCTGCTGGACATATTTGCTACAGTTTTGGGGGGCAATATTTCAGAAACAGGGCACAAAAAAGCACATCCATGAGAGTATTCATGTATTCCCTTACTGCTGCCAAGAATTTGAGTGTGCATAATCATATGTTACTATCAGTGGGCATAATTAAGGTGATTTGGAAGGCTCCTTTGGACGTCCCGTTAGCAGCGTTGTTCTCTTGAGTCAGAGCTCTTTTAGTCACTGGACAAGCTAGTAAAGCACGCCATACCTGCTTGTTGTAACACTGACACACCCCCCTAACAATTTCTCTACACAGCTTTCCTACTCAGGCTAGAATGCACATGAGGCTTAAGAAAACTCAAGTATGCAGGCTCCCAGTTTGCGCAAGATGTCATCTTCTCTAAACATAGAGCTGCTCACATTGTAATTGTTTCTAACATTCCCTTTTTGCACATATGCCAGCACACACATGCTCATGCATGTGTATGTACACACATACACTCTTTGAGAGGCCTCACTTGTTTTTCTTTCTCTCCCTCTAAGCCCCTTGACTCACTCACATAAGCACCCTTCTACCCTCTCATTTCTTGTCAAATTAAAAAAGTTATAAAGCTAAGTCAGTCACTCATGGAGGCTCCTCAATGTACTGCTGCAATTCAATCCATCATTAATATTCAAGAGATGAATCAACTGCTTTATAACCATGTTATCTCACCAACTCTGTTGATGTCCCATCGTGTGTGTGTGTGCCGTGTGTCCCCTCCCCACCCCCCTTCTCCATTCTCCCTTCTTTTGTACATTGAAATCCTTTTGTTCTTTTTCTCCCTGTTAGCAGGCATAATTATTTACTGCACTTAAGTACAACATGCCAAAACCCATTTTGGGCTCTCTCACCAGTCCAGTAAAACAAATTGCCTTCTTTGCCTTTGATGAATTAGAAAAACGTAACACACAAAACATGGTCGATCACAGCAAATGGAGTTAAAAACAGACAGTTAGCTTCTTACGTTGTGACTCTTACATGAATGAGTTTATCTTTAATCCTACAGAGAACTCTACAGAACTAAACAAAACTTCAATAGATCAAAAATTGAATTCCTCATGTGAAAAGATCAGAAACACATATATGACTGAAAATTAGTCAGACAAATCCTCAGCCTTCACTAGAACTTACTGTGGATGTGAGGTACCCAGCCTAACCCCAACCTCACACACAGGCAACTCTGCAGAGCTCTCATGGACTCAGCAGAAACATGAAACAAGGACAGACAACCCTAGAGACTAAGCATCAGTTTTTGCAACTAGTGGGCAAGGGTTCCGTCACGTGGCTTCATGAGTTACCACACACCCACAGAACTGCAGTAACAGTGTGGAAGCTTAGCTGCTGTTACTGTGACTTCTCTTAGCATAGGACTAAGCTCAATCACATTAACTTGTATTTGCTATGGGCTAAGAGTTCATATATTGACAGCCCATGTGATCAGTTGATGTAACTCAAAAGCACGTGCAAGTCTATTTTCAAGACAAAATTGAGCAGTGCTGACATGGTGAGTTAGCTCTTTCACTTGCTTAAAATATATTAACAGCTCTTTTCTTTTCTTCTCTATATATTATGAAGACTTCGATCCCTATTATGAATTATGAACGTCATTCTTTTCCCAGCAATGTTAATGGCAGACAAATGCATCTACACTTAATATACTCTTTTCAATGTCATTTACTTATTAGTGAATATCAAGTTCTTCTGCCACTATAAAACATTTTGTTATTCTACAAAATGATCTAATATCTCAGAGAAGAAAGAAATGTGTACTAAGAGAACAGTCATCTCTCTTCTTAAGAGCCTAAGGTGGAACATCATTTTGATGTCACTCCTTTCACCACTTAATTTAATTTGCATCCATATTTTGCCCCAGTCCAAGGCACGCACATCATGGCTGAACTTGCAAAAGGAGGCAGAGTGTTGCAGGGAATGTCTCATGATCAACATCACTTTCTGTAAAATGAACTAAAACAAACAGTAATAAAAACAAACAAAAGAAACAAACCAAAGCAAATCCCTTGTTATTCTCTAGAAACAAATTCTGGATGGGCCCATCTATTTGTCTTGACCAGTTCATCCCCTCCTAATTATTCCAAACTTAATTTGGAAAGTATTCAGTTTTAGTCCTGAGCATATTCTCATTTAAGCAAAAAAAATATCCACACAACACAGTATCATAGATCAAGGGAAGTAATCCTGTCACAGTAAGAAAACCCACAAAACATCCAGGGATTTGATGAGCATGAGAAATCAATCGTGCATCAAGTCAATTGATGTGGTTTATTTTAAGTCCTTCTCGTCTGATTTATTGCCATCATTGCCACCAATTTGCATAGATAATAGAACAAGACACTCTCTTAAAGTCTTAATCAGGAATTAAAAAGTAATATACTGTTACATCTCTCTCCGCTCATCAGAAAATCGCACACATTAATGTTTAATGTCAGTTTTATTATAGGGATGGTACCGGATTGCAAAGAGGCACTTTAAACTGCCTTGTGACATCACCACCAATTTGTTACTGAAAAAGTTGGAAATCAAAAAAAAGTCAACAAATCCTTCAATCTAAAACAGCTTGTAAATGTGACTGTTACAACAAGGGTGAGCTGCTCTTCCAAGAACAGCACAATATTCTTTTCAATATGGCAAGTACTGCTGCAACACCAATATTCTTTCAATGCATTTCCAAACGTCACCAATTTTTTGTTGGAAGTGAGAGGATTTTTTCATACTTTCAGTGTACTGAAGATTGAGTGGGTTGTTTGCTGCTCAGTAAAGTGATTTCCTTGACAGGTACTTACATCATTCATGAAACCACCATAAATATGCACAGTTGTTTATAAACAGTGGAGAAACAATGAAAGCCTTGCCTCAAAGAGCCAGAGAAAAATGTGTTACAAAAGCAAGAGTTCAGACACAAAGCATATGTGTGAGAGGAAAGATGGAGAAGGGAACTCTAACAGATCAGCATTGAACTGCTACCTCTGAGCAGGAGGTTCTGCACAAAGATGTGAGCAGCCTTGAAAGAAAAACCTCTGAAAGAGAAGCTCAAATTGCACATTGACTTCAGGAAGTGTGTTGGGAGGATGTGCTCACAAAGAATCTGGGAAAGAGAAGCAGGAAAGATTATTCTCCGTTTTTCATGGAGAACAAAAATGGGCATAGCAAACACCAGGCAAGACTGGATGCTAACCCTGCCTACAGGACAGCGGGCTGGATTAGGCTCTGGATCGAGCTGATACAGTTCTAAGAAGTTCAGTACCATGCACCTTAAAAAAGGTAATTTCTCTTGAGGGTAAGACCCAATCCATCCAAACACTGTATGAGATCCTCAGGTCACAGGCTGCTGGACCCCAGTTTACACAGGGGCTAGAGATAACTATGTATTTGTGCTCCCACTTCCTAGATGAGCAGCTTTCTCCTCCACGATTCCTGCTTGAAAGAACTGCTTGCTTCCACTCTCCTCCCTTCTTGGTTGCTTCTATCACACCTTTGCTCAGGGCATACCATATTTGGCCCTATAACAAAGCAGCTTGCTTATCTGTACTGCAGGGCCAAGGCAAAAAAAAAAAAACCAAAACCATTCAATATGATTGTTTCCATAGAAAGAAATGTAGAGCAGAGCTCCCAGGACCAAATGTTGAAGACTCAGAAGTGTTTTCCCCCAAATTTCCCATCTATTGTAGAGGGGTTTTTCTTTTCACCTGTGTCAAAAGAGCTGTGGCTCTTTGACTAACAGACCCAGTTCCTGGATTTCACCAACCTTTCAGAGGATAAAGCATGGTGACAGCCATGACCAGGAGAGACTCACAGTCTTGCAGCAGTGAACCAGGCTCAGCTTCTAGCAGGGTAACCTGAGCTTAAAGATGTGCGACTGTGGCATTGGGCTGCCCCGCAGCTCAAGATCCAACCTTGTAATCATCCTCACAAAAAACCTATTCAAGTCAGGAGGATTGCTTATATGGTTAACTGACATCAGTCATGACGTGTGAGACTGCATCTTTTACTTGCTAAATAAGGAAGACATCATGTGGACTCTGTCATTAAGCAGCTTTACAGGTGTCAGTATCTTTTACTTTTTTAAAATAATGAAGAATTGAAGTTTGCTAAGAAGCTTCTCACTCCAAAAGAGCCTATATATAGATGAAAGATGATATCTGCTACATCTCCACGTTAAAAATAACTGAAATATTAAAAATTAAAATTCTCCTACAAAGAACTGTCATTATTAACAGTTCTAATGCCAAGTTAAAAAATTATACCAAATCAGCACAGAACAACATTTGGAAACTCATTTAAAAATGAATGAGACAAAGATTAGCTACTATACAATACAGTATCACTTGTATGAAGTGAAAATTATCTGCCCAGAAAAAAAAAAAAAAAAAAAAATCACTTGCCATTACTGACATATAGCTAACACAGTAGAGCTGAAACAAGAATGGGGCATGGATTTTTAAAATCAAATCAGCTTCAAGCCAATTTCCAAAACAAGAAAAATTTAGGATGCAGGTTTTGTTCGGTATGGTTATTGACAGAGGTTGTTAAAACACAATCCTCAAAACATCACAAGGAATCCTAGATATATGCTGATTAAGGGATTAGCTTCCAACTTGAAAAAGGTTCTTGCTTCTTGTATTTCCTATAAAAATCTGTTAATGAACAAACTGAACAGTAATATCAACTGAATCATTTTATTAAAACAATTAACCATGTTGGTATGAGGATATCTGTTGAGTTTAGGTGTTCTTTTTCCGTAATGGACACCCACTCATCTAATACTGCACATTTGTTGCAAGGCCCACGTTTCCCCAAAACCTTTTAAAAATGGAAATTGCAGAGCAGAAGAGTATATGCATGTTAAAAAAAAAAATCCCACAGTTAAAGATACACTATAACCACACTTACTGGGTTGGCTCAAAGCTGAAACAGATACCTACGCAAACACACAAGTGTGATAGATTTTGTCTCTCTCCTTCTCCTCCCCTTCTTCCACCCCTTGTCAGTACAAGCCACTGCAGAGGAGATGGGTGACACCATAAGGCAATTGCCACACAGGTGCCAGTGGTCCCTTCACTCCATCAGCTTTAGAAGCTGCCTAACTAGCAGGCCAGATGGCTGCTTCTAGTTCTTTACTGCATACTTCTCCTAATGTCTCACTACAGGGAATTTCCTTCACAATTTTAATAGAAAATCCCCTCTTGAAACTAATTTGATGGAATGGAATCTAAATTGCACTCTGCTTCAAATAAAATACCTTCAGAACAATATACTTTGGGTGTAGAAGGAGAAGAAGAAATAATAGACACTGAAGATAAAAATTGCAAATTTTTCAGTGGAGAATGATAGCACTTAGTAAAGATAATTGCACATGTTCACCACAAAATAAGAACTTGAGGAGAACACTGTTAAGTCATAAAATACTTGGATTTGAAGTATTAAAAATATATTGCAACTGAGGTCCTATCAGCTGAAAAAACGATGTTCCCTATTTCCTTCATTGTAAGTTAACTTATTTTACATGGAAAGCTATGCAATTTACATTGTTACAAAAATGACTTCTTTTTCCGGCTCTTTCTACTGCAGCAATACTATTCTTTTTGCAGCATCAAAGAACAAACATCAGACTGAAAATAAAAAGTGACAAAAAGATGTCCAGGCCTTTAATTAGTGTAAATGGCATAAGTCCACAAAATGAAGGGAAACTAAATAAGTGGACATGACCTTCTGATGTAGACCAGAGTGGGTGGAGGAGGGTGGAGGTAGCAAGACAAACATCATCTTCCATTTACCTTGTTATCCTAGCGTGACCAAATTTGCTTCAGAAAAGAGAGTTATATGTATGTGTTGCCTTAATAGTTTCATCACCTCTTCAATCTCCAAAGCAAAGGTAGCTGAGTAGATTGAAGGTTTGGGGTTTTCTAAATCTTTTATATGTCCAGCTAACACACAGGAGGTTGTTTGGTCTGTTTTGTGTTTCCCTGCTCACACAAAATATAAGACTTATTACTATCAATGAAAAAGAGAATTTAGTTTGGAGTATCTGTAACATCTTTTCCTTCCTCAATAATAATAAGATCTTGTGATGCTTTAGGGTTTACTTTATTATGCCAGGGATATCTAAATTGTATCTCTTCAGTTACATGCTAGATAAAAATTGCCCAGTACAGTTCTCTTTGCCTGTCTTCATGGTGTTTATATGTTAAGATATCTTTATCTTCGGGATAGCATAGTTGGTAAAAAATTATTTGCCCTCTGAGACCATGTTATTACTTCAGTATTGAATTCCAACTTTTCAGTGAAGGCTACCATGCAACTTCTCCAACAGCCTAATAATAAAAAAAAACCCACCAGAGGAAAGTATTTCCAAGAGAATAAATAGCTCATATTTAGAATAAATCTAATGATAATATTTATTTTTAATTATACTTACAGCATCAGCTATAGCCCTCCACCCTCATTCAATTACACAAGCCAAAGTCTATACTACCAGTATTCTCAGAATAGTTTTAAGGAAGAGGACATTTCCAGGAATCCGGCTCAGTTGTACCTTTCTGCTACCACTAGCACAAGAGCGCCCTGATTTTGCAGGTCCTAGGTTTGTTTGTCTAACAAGCTCTACTTTTTCTGAACTAATTTGAGAAAAACACACCACAATTACACCTCATTTCAACAGAAAACCACATTAAGCACATGCCAAAGATGCTGCCTCTGCTTGTAGACATTTGATTCCTGTTAATCCAAGGCCCATTGCTCACCATGAGGAATACTTTTGTGCAAACCTCTTGTTGCAGTGCTTACAAAGTACTGCTAGGTAACACTGCCAGACTACCACGGTCCTCTTAAATTGCCAAAGCATTTAAGACCCTAAAGTAGTTCAGATAAACATTATTTCACCTCCAGCTATGGGAGTGTTGGGTGTTAGTGTTGTTTTGTTTTTAAAGCAACAGTATTGGAAAGAATACATCATCATCACCTACCAAACAGTTAACAGGACTGTTAGCGATGTAGGAGCTATTAAGTTTTGCTTACACTACAGCTTGTGCAAAAAATACAATAAATCCGAAGCTTTCTCACACTTCTCTGCCCTGGTTCAAATCTGCTCAACAGGGAAGCTTTGACAGAAATGTGGTGGAAGGAAGGAGGGCAGAGCTTTCAGGCAAAGATATTTTTCAAGGAGTTAATTAATTTTGCAAGTATAATTATTTTGAATCTGGGTACCAAAGTCTCTCCCCCCGTTCCACGAAACCCTGGTGCTGTAACATTACAAAAGGAGCACATGAGCCCTCAGCTCTCATTACAGCATCATGAGATCATTCACAAATATCAGCGTCAAGTTAAATCTACTTAAATGGGTTTTACCTCACTGAGAGAGTACTAAGGAATAGGGTATCTATGGACTCTCAGAGCCCATGGCAGCTGAGGACCTCCAAATCTGGCCTTCAACAAGTCAGGGAGGTGAACAAATTCCATCACAATGAAAGCTTGCTTATGCAGAAAGCTCTTGCCAAGTTGAACTCAACAGAAGGCTGCAAGGAGACCCACCAGCCACTGGCTGCCATGGGAAGCAAAGCCAAGAGCATACTGGAGCTGATTAACATCCACACGCCACCGCTACTGTCTTTGGGCAATAAATATTAAGCGAGGAAAAATTGGTAAGGGAGGAAGTCACTCTGAAATAATCTCTCAGTCCAGGACTCGCTGCTTCTTTAGCATCTACTCCCTACCCAGAAGCAGTAAATGCTGCTCAACTTACTTGGCTCTAGAGCAGACCCCAGTGTGGGGAAAAGATTATACTCCTGAGCACCACAAAAAGCCCACAAAAAGCCAACCCAGAAAACAAAAAGCTAAATAGAACCACTCAGTTAACCTCTGGTTATGACAGAGAAATAAAACAAGCGAAATCGAAAAGGAAACACACAGCTTCAGTGGTACAGCCCACCCTCACTATACAGCAAGGCAGCTCTGCCTGCCAGACTACTGGACTGGATTTAGCAGATGCTTCATGTTCTCATTTTTGGGTCAATCCACACAGTTCAGATACTTTTAGGAAGCCATAGACTGCCCAGTCTGCTCAGAGCTCTCAAGTCCTCCTGTGTTTGGATCCCAGAAAGAAGCTGTTGCCCTTCAGTGTGCCACTGCTACCACGCTCCCTGGTTGTTTTGGGCACCAATCCAGATGAGCTTGCATGCAGACAGACACTCCATGGCTGGCTAAAATCTGCTATAGGGTATTGCAGTCTGGCCAGAAGCATTTATTAAAGAAAACTGCTGTAACAGCAAATACACATATATTTAGATTCTGTTCCAATTTTCTCCTTTCGTTTCCTGGGCACGTCAGTGTGTTAATGCTGTACTACCCACAGGGGAATATCCGGCAACTCAACAGCACAACTGCAAGGAATATTTCATTCCAGGCTAGAGATTTCCAAGAAGCTAAAAAAATTCCTGTCAATTTCCTTACTGTAAAAATCTGTGATCGCAGACAAAAGGCAAATTTAACATAAGAACAAACATATTGGCTAAATGAAAAACGCAGTAACCCCATAATTTAGTTTTTGATATGGCCGATGGTGGCTACTCAGGGAACAGTCCAAGGATAAGGCAAATACACATTGACACTTCTGAGCCACCCTCCCAGCATCCAAGCAACCAGAGTCTCATCCCTTTTTAAAACCCATTCTGAAGACAGGTTTCTTCCTCCACCATTCACACAGTTTCAAGCATATGTAGCATAAAATAACTGGTTTTGTGTTAAAACAAAGGCAGATCTGCCCAACAAGAATCCTGCTTTTGGTCTGGATCTCGGTCTTGGTGCTTATCTCCAACCAAGTGATACAAACATTGAGTTTAGGTCAAGACTTCAAATGAAATGAAGTCTGCTCTGTCAGCCATTCAGTGAGGTTTATATGCCTTCTATTTCCTTCCTACAGTGTGTACACTGTTTTATAAGATTCTGGAGAAAAACACCTTAGAATTTTCGACGAGGTGTTACTAGTTGTCAGAAGACAGCAGGCAGCTTCCTCAGGTATGGTAGTCTGACAGCAAGAGCCTGCCATTCAGCTGGTGTAGCTAGACCATCTTGAAAGAGAAATTTAGATGCGCAGAGAAATTAATTTGTGCAATTTGCAAAAAGAAGCCATCGACAAATAACAGCAATTTCCAAAATCACTGACAGCAGATGCCATGTTTATAAAATTTCCCCACAAATGAGCATCTGTAATACAAAAAGGAAAAACTACAGAAAGGCTTCTGGGTAAGGAAACTCTTAAAATACATCTTTATAATCCAAGGTTTTTGTGATCATGTCTTGGATTAAAGGTTAGACTTTAATCTAGACATCGGGGGCAAACTGGAAACAACTGTTCCCCATCCCAAAATCAGCAGCAGACAGGCTCTTTCCATTGTTTTGCATAACAATACTGCGGAAATGAGCTTAAAGTGACATTTTCACTCAAGCTTTTGTTACAGAAGAATGCTAATCATTCCCATCCTGCATCCCAATCACTCCCTGCTTCTAAACTTTGTTAACAACTCAAGATTCAGCATAGACACATAAATCCTACAGAATAAAAAGACACTGAAGCAGAAATAAATACATCAAAATCATTATGAAGCCTCTTCTCACTGCCAAATAAAAGCTATGTTTAGATGAGCCATCGTAATACCAGGAGAGGCCACGTGGTGATGGCACTGGATTGTGACTCATAAGGCTATACTCAAGTGCCAACAAGACTCCTTGGGATGACGTTAGGCAAATCATCCCATCCAGCTCTTGAAGCAGCACAAAAATGAAAAGATGATAATAAGCCTGAAACCTCCCTGAGATAGCAAAAGGGTATATTGGTGTATATGAGACACTAAGATGCAGTGAAAGGGACCACAAAGTACTTGAATAGACACCTCTCTAGTGAGAGGGGGAAAACTACATCATAAAACTATAATTGGTAAGTCTAACAAAGTTAAGACTGATTTGCCCTGCTTGATTTAAAGCCCTTGAGCACACTCTTCTGATTCATAGTTAAGGCTATGCTGGCACCGTCCCATTATTTAAAGCAATCCCAATTGTCCCATATGGATGATTTTGGGGATCTCATCTTTACACAGCTGAGCCAGTCTATTTTTAAACCTAGCTATCTGCAGGCAGGATATTGGTATAAAACTGATTAAACATAACGTCACATACAGAAAGACAAAGGATGGATCTGGCAAAGAAATGAGTCAGTACAATGAATACACACATGTAACAGTAGAACAGACAATATGCAGCAGAGTGTCCATTTAAGAGCAAATTTTAAATTTGACCTTCACAACAAAAGTAGTGTACATACACAAGCATGGTTTTATAGAAAGAATATTTATCCATCAAGTCCAACTGAGTTTCTATAAATAATGCAGAAGCAAAACACTAATTGGCCTGTTGCAGAAAAATTTTGCATTTCACAACTCACTGCTCTTCCTGTATATTATCTAGGGGTTTACCCTGACTAATCCAAGAATGCAAGAAATCTGTTCAAGGAGTCAGTGCAAGGCTCCCAGAAGAAGTACCAGCTTTTTCTTTCTTAACCTGGTTTCCTGTGGAAAAGAGATTAGACACTGTCGAGCTATCCATCCCTCTATTATTTCACCTCTCCTTTGAAGTTTTTTGCAAATTTCAACCATGTCTCAAGACGAGAACATGTCTCAAAAATACTAAGTTTGTAAAAGTTCAATCCAAACCAAAGAAAAGAGATCCAAAATAGTGTCTCAATGATGAAAAGGCAGTTATAAACCACTCCTTCCCCATTTCAAGAGGAGACATCCAGCAGTCACCACTTGTACTGCCTTGCTAACCTGCAGGCCGGAGACTCTGAGCTCGCTCTGCCAGACAAAGAAAGGACAGATGCAAGGGTGAAGAGCACAAGGGAGCCAAGCACAGGAACCAAAGAACAGAGGCTCCAAAGCTGTTAGGAACCCCTTCGCTACTTTCGTCACTTACAGAACAAGTGTCCTTTCAAGTACAGAGAAATTATCATCAAAACTTCAGGTTCTGAACATGTTTCCTCATGTTTAAAGGTTTTGGGGTTTTCCCCCATGTAAATAGAATACCTGCCTGAAATTAATCTCATTCCTTCAGCTCCTTCAATTACACCTTTTTTGTAATTATAATTAACTCAAACATATTTTCCAACAGCAAAAATAATTCTTCCAGCCTTTGAAAAGGGTCTGCTCTGTCAAGAGAAGAGCCTTGGAAAATTTTTCTCCAAGGCCTGACACACAATCGAATTGCTATGCATCAGCGAGTTACCATCTGCCACCTGGAGCAGTACCTGCCCCGGCATGCACTCTGTCCTCACCACCAATGCGAAGCAAAACAACCGTGCTGCAAGAGACATACTAATATGCTTGGTTAAATCTTCATGAATGCTTCAGAGAGGGTATTTAACCTGGTGTCCACCACAGGCTGAGAACAGGCATTCAGCCAGTTACCGTGACTCAGGGGACACATAGTTACCCCGTGCCCTGCAGGATCTCTGACAGGGTCACACAGGGGAAACAAGGCACGTCTGCTTTTTGCAGTACTACTCGTCTTCATTCTTTATACATGGAACGAACCAACACTTGCTGAGCATGTTAAGTGGACAAACATTCAAAATTCCTGAAAGTTGTACCCAAGGAGTTTACTTGTGTTAAGCTCATTTCCATGATTCCAGTGGAACTTTTTTTTCCGTCAGGAGTTGATCATCAGATTAGCAACTACTTACATTTTAAAATCCATCCACTTTTTGAAGTGTAATACCCCAAACAGGAGACTTCTCTACTCTGCTACCTGCCTGGGTAGCATACATGGAAGAGGATGTGCAGCACAGATGGGCTGCATTAAATTGCCTGCTGTAAGAACCAGATGCCCATGTAGAAAGTAGTCTGCTAACTTCAGCAGCTGACTCCTTGGCTAGTTCCACTGATAATAGCTGAGATGACAGTTCTGAAGATGCCTCTGGGTCTATCACATGGTTATCCAGCTGATGAGCTACCCAGGCTGTCCTAACCTTTGAGATAACTTTTATTCAATTTGCCTCTCTTCCAGGGGAAATGATGCATTCTCCTTCACTTACTGCACAAGTTATTGCACAAGTCCTTCAATAAAAATCTCCCAGCAGATTCTTTATGGGTAGATAAAAAGAAATGTTCCTGCTTGCTTAGTCTAGTTTCTTCTTAGATCTCACTGGACAATTTTAGGTAACATTTTTGGAAGAGGTAGTCTCTGATTGGATCAATAATATCTTCTTGATATCAAGACAAATGTTATCTTCAAAGAAACAAAAAGTAAGCGACATAAATCAGTAAGAAATTCACCCAAAATCTCTAATACAGATCTCTGAAAAAGCTAGCATTTATGAGAGATCAGTGGAAAGGCTTTAGGAGCCTGAATGAAGGTCTTTTGCTGATTCCTTTTAGCAGACTGGTTCCCAAACTTCAAATGAGAAGAATTCCTATCAAAGCATTGCTTCTTTTGAAGCTTGCTTTCCACAGGGAGGAAGAATCATAGAGAAAAGTCCTGGAGGGAGTCCAGGGTAAAGTTTATGTTTACAAACACAATCCTGCCTCAGGGTTCTGTTACTTGAGTCCCTACAAGGTGTGAGTTTTGGACAGCATTCATAAATCTTCAAATCTTAAGAAAAATTATAAATGCTGAACCAGACCCAACCATTCTGGCAATATAAGCTGAATTTTTGCATAACATAGGTCATAAACAAACAAACGATTCTCAACAGGTCTTTTTGGTGCACCAGAGTGGGGGAAACGTACTCTTCTCCTGAGCATGACTCTGACAGCCTTCTGGTTTGTGCCCTGTGAGGCACATTCAGCTCATGGGCCTGATCTCCTTTCCCATTGCTCCAATGAGAGACTTGCTTAAAACTTGGATCTTCTATAGTATCTTCTTCAGAAAGAGAAAACTCACCTTAAAAAATAGCCAATGAAGAACCCGCTGCCATTCCTAATTAAGGTCTTCTGAAATCGGTAATGATAAAGATGTTCATCTTATTTCTTGTATAAATTGCTCTAGGTACTAACATGAACTTCACCCTCTCCCAACCCTGCCTGTTCAATGACACTGTATTTCCCTTGTGACATACTGGGAATCCATTTGCTTTCCCACAACTTCTGTGGAGTAAATCTTGCTTATCCTGGATTCAAGAAAAGCACGAATGGGGCATCCATAACACATGGACCTATCCCAGCATCTGACTCAGCATACACAAGTATCTCTGAATAGACAGATGGCAGCTAATACAGTACATTATTAACAGGGTTTAATGACCAGAATAAGTAATTATATGCCAGAAGCTTGTTTCAGTCAGGCTAAGTAGTAGCAAACCAAGCAAATCATTCTGCCACTAATGTAAAGGGGCAATGCTATTTACAACAATTTAAGACTTTACCCTAGGCAAAGAAGAATTAAACTTCACAGAAAAAACACTAAAGGGCAGCAGGTGGGCTGGATGGAGGGGAAGCAGAAAGCAGACGGAGAAGGAGAGACCACATGTCCTTCAGGAAGGACAGCATGTATTGGGGAAAAGAGGCCAAGTGCCAAGATTGGCTGATGTCTTCTAAAGGTACATCCAAACTTCTAGTCTTCAGAGCTTGCTTTCAGGATGTTCAGAGTAAGTTCCTCCTCTGAATCATCAGATATATCAACATCTTGATCATATATTTGACATCCTTCAAGTGCTAGACAAACATGAATTAATAAAAATTCTACCCAAGAACCAAGGTAAATGTGATTACCCCAAATAAAAACGTAGAACTACAACACAGAAAGGGTAGCAACTTCAAGGCATGCTGCCAAGCCAACTTTACTGCTGCAAGGTCCTGGCTATTTCAATGTTTGATTGATCAGTTTTCAGACTGTTGTGTGCATGACTTCCCATTTCAGAAGATAAAACATCCTATTTACTCTGAATAATACAAGCACCACCAACAAAAGTACGATTTGTACCCCCAGAATACAGTATTTCATGCTTCTCCACAGTCTGTCTCTATGGTGCAACTTCTACTCAGCTTGAAAATCTCTAAACTGGACCAGCAATACTGTGATTACCTCTGCCCAACATATCCAGCATAATAAACTACAAGGAACACAGCTCATTAAAAAAGATTGACATAATTGCTTAGGGACAAATAAAAATTTGATGTCTGGATGTATTATGGTAACTCTTTTGCATATATTTTCAATACAGATAAAGTTTAAGTATGTTAAAGATGAGGTTAAAATACTCCTCCCACAATAAAACGAAAGAAAAAGCATGATCAGTTAAAAATATATATATAAAAAAATCAGATAGAGCCACAACTACTTTTAAAGAACAAGTGATTTCACCTTTTTTGATTTTATCAAATGCTACATATAAATGATATTCTTGTTCATTGCATTAACAGTAGCTAACTCTTCTATTTTGGTGGTAAATTAGGTACACTCTTTTCAACATAAAAATGCAAAAGATCAGGTATTTCAAAGACTTGATGCTACCTATGAAAAAAAATCATAATCTCAGCTTGGTCTTATACAGTGCTTCCTTCTACCTTATACTTTCACTCTTCCTGTCTGCCAACTGCATTATTTAGTCTATCAGAATATGTCATATAAACAACGATGTACTGCCCATTCCACATATACCACATATAATGCCCATACGGGCACTCCTGGCATTCTCCAAACTGCCAGTAATTTCAGTGTCTTTCTAATGCAAGTGGAAACAGGGTATGACAAAGTAATAGCTGAAAGACAACGAAAAATATGTTATCATCTGTTGTCAAGAAAAGATATTGTTTTCACTCCCACACTTCTATTTATTGCATTGCTAAAGCATGAAACACTTTCTGAAAGGTTACTTATGAAGTACGCAAAGACTCTGTGTCACATCAGATGGCTCAAGCTGTTGGATGATTTACTGTGATTGTGCTAATTATCTCTTACTAATTATTGCAGTCTCATGTTCAAAGTCCTAAGCAATATGCAGAACTCGCATTCAGCCCAACTGCAAGAGATCAATTCAAAAAACAAACAAAAAACCCCCGTAAAAAAACCTACAAACCAACAGTCAAATTTACACCTATTTCAAAGTCTCCACCTGTCCATCATGCAACACCATTTTGCATCCCAGAAAAGCTCAGAGGAATAGGACCTTCTCCAGTGCATACTAGACATCAGTAAATCGGTATTTCAAGGGCATGACCTGGAGAACGCTTTACCCATCAGCTTCATTCTAAGAAGGAAGGGCTGGAGCACCTCCCCTGTGAGGACAGCCTGAAAGAGTTGGGGTTGTTCAGCCTGGAGAAGGGAAGGCTCCAGGGACACCTTAAAGCAGCCTTCCAGTACTTAAAGGGGGCCTACAGGAAAGGTGGGGAGGGACTCTTGGTCAGGGAGGTTAGTGACAGGACAAGGGGTAATGGCTTCAAGCTGAAAAATGGGAGATTTAGATTGAATATTAGGAAGAAGTTCTTTACTGTGTGGGCAGTGAGACACTGGAACAGGCTGCCCAGAGAAGCTTCCCCCTCTCCCTGGCAGTGTTCAAGGTCAGGTTGGACAGGGCTTGGAGCAACCTGGACTAGTGGAAGGTGTCCCTGCCCATGGCAGGGGGGCTAGGAACTAGATGATCTTTAAGGTGCCTTCCAGCCCAAACTATTCTATGATTCTAAGTACTTTGGAAGACCACAAGCAGACCAAGGCTGGCTCAGTGCGGCCCCATGGCTGGGCAGGGCAGTGTCAGAACAGGAGACTGACACCCTACAGCATTGCTGGGGAAGACACTGGTGGCCCCCAACTGGGCTGAAATGGGGTCCTGGGCCAAGGGTGTGGGGAGATCAGGATGGAGGCAGAGGCAGGTGTCCTTTCAAACCAAATGTGCAAGGTACAGAAAGGGAGGAGAGGGAAGGCATCCAAAGACAGCACCTTTCAAAAATCACACGCACTACCACAGCTCTGCAAGGTGCTCTATGATAAATATTTCTTAGGATTATTTTTGCTTGCTCAAGGTTAGCAAGGGAGTCTGTGCCATCATCTTGAGGACAGACTGGGAATGCAAGCCTGCCATATTTTTCTCTTCCCTTTCAAAATCAGATGATCAGCTGTGGCTTTAGTCCTGCCAAATTTTCCCAAATATAGCACAAAATTACACAGAACCATAGTAACTGCACTCCCACTATTGTTCCGATTTAAAGCGGAGTTTGATTACATTAGGTAAATATTTGTCCTTATGTAATAGCTCCCTCCAACCTTCTAAAAATTTTCTGTGTCCTAGAATTTAACTGAAGAGGGTACTTTTATATGTCACTTCTCTGCCCCAAAATCAAGTATACTCTATTATACTGTGAGTAATGTTATTACAAGCAATAATAGTTATCCAGACAATTATGCAGTTGCAATTGCAGTTTTCCTATTAAATCTAGAAGCTTTAAGTAAGTTCAGAGGCAATATGAATTGCAACACCAACTCTGATGAGCTAAATAGCCGTTATTTATTCACAGATTGTTAAATTCTTGGGGCCTTGAGACTTCCAGAAAGAAAGCAACAAAGAATTGACACCACATCTAAATACTGGCTCATTCTTCATGTTGATATAATTATGAAGTTTCAGTCATTGCAAAGCTGTTCTCACTGCTTTATCAACTACATGCATTGCAAAATATATGCTAACTGCAGTTTTTCCATTATAAAACTAGCTGGTGAAGTCACTGTTCTATTTCCAGCTCAGCTCTGGCACTGTGCGGATGCTCACTGCTTAGTAAATAGATTTTTTTTTTTTAGGGAAAAAAGACCATACTGAATAAAAAGCTAGAGGCTTTTGATACACTTTCTTCCAAGTCATTTTAAATAAGGTAATGAAATAAATGAATAATGAAGAGCAAATAGAGGTTTGTGTGATGACTCAACACACCAGGAGTCATGAGGAAAATGCCAAATTCTTGACTACATGTTCCATTATAATACACAGGAGCATACACTTAGAAAAGCTTTCACCTTTTAAAATAGGTGTTATCAACAGCCTAGGCAGCATTAATCAGCATTCTTATCACTTAAATAATTACATTCCTCCTAGCAGTCATACACAAAGGGAAGAAGCTTAAGACCTTAACTTTAGGCTTGGAAAAGAAAGAACAAAGTAAGCAAGCTCATTTGCCCTATGTCTTTCCTTGACAGCTCCAGCTAGAGTCTCAACTTCTTCAGTGTCCTGGTTTGATGTCCTAACCTACAACATTTGGTCAATCTCCGTGATGAAGACAGTTTTAGCCCCATGTAAATATATCAGCTAACTATTCCTATGAATATTTGCTCAAATTAATTATTTAATTTGCCTTGGCTGCATTGACATTTATGTTCTGTTAATCTCGGAGGTAAGGTGACTGTCACAAACATTTGCTCGAACAAAGGATTTAAAAGAAGCCTGTTGACAGTGTTCTTCTGAAACACTGAATATTTCTATCAGAAACATGGTTATTAAAAGAGTCCAGGTCAAACAATCACAAAACTTGCGAGTTACTTACTGTATCATAAACAAACAGCATGGTTCAAATGACTTACTCTCCTATAGAAGACTCGTCTACAGAAATAAATGCATACAACTTTCTGAATCCTATTTCAAAAAGGAAAAGTTTCAGCACAAAACCCTGCCCACTCAGGAGCCAGGTTGTCTGTCCAGGTCTCAATCAGCAATTTCAGTGAAACACAAATTTCAATGCACCTGTGACATTCCCACTTTTCAAGATCTGAATGTAAAAGCGCAGCAACGCAATCCTATGCAAGAATACAGCTGCCTTATGATGTTTCCACCTTACCTAACCTACAGCAGATATAGTTTCTAAGTATAACTGGTGCTTCGCTTAGCAACACCGTCGCCCAAACATTGCTCTAGCAAAACTCCCTCTGCCCTCGACCAGAATTTGGTCCAAGGATGAAAATATTGGAAGTCACATGGGAGATGTATGTACAGACTTCATGGAAAGGCTGTAAGAAAAAAGTATTTAAAGAGATACATCTGGAACATAAAAATAGGCTATAGCAGTGCCAAAAATACTTTTCAAAATAGAGCACACTTGTTCTATCCCTTTCTGCTGCCAAGAGGAATCTGCGGCACAGGACCGGAGGCAGCAGGGACAGGTGTTTTCTCTAAAAGTAGAACTCATTCTTTTGGCCACCTATGCAACACGGTTGGCCAATGTGTTCAAATCCAAGTGTGGGATTCTTCCAACAGCAACATTCAGTCACTGGCAAGATTTGCTAGAAGCTCTGCAGTTGCCTTTCGTATGATCAGATGAAAAGCTGCTCTCTGAGCTCCTGTTTGCAGTTCCTTTTTTCCTCTGAAACACGTATGCTTTAAAATTATCTGGAAGAGTTACAAATTACTCTAACCAACTCTTTCACCATGCAAGAATATGTGACTGTAAGGAGATTATAAATATATTTTCTTACAGCTGAGTAGTTCAAGCCCAACATTTAAGTGTTGGTATAAAAATATGCAAAACCAAATTGTATGACAGAGCCTGCTTTGTCAAAACACAAATGTCTCATAAAATATGCTGTCTAGCATCATAAGTGGTAGGTGATATTTTTCAGACAAATTTTTTCAGTAAGAAATACCTATTGAAATTAATAAATATTCAAAATTTTGATTTGAGATTTTAATTGACTTCTGATTTGAAATGGCAACAATTCTGACATTTATCTAGATGTGTTTAAATGTCAAACACACACCCCCTCCCCAATTTTCAGCTATGTAAAACATTTTGTTTAACCCTTTGTCACTTCTTAAAATTAATGTTTCTTAGGTGGAAACTGCCTCCAAAACACTCGTATCTATCCTCTATCTGCCTTTCCCTCCAATCTTTCTCATCGGTCCACAAACCAAAATATCGATTTGACTAATGCAAAAGGCCTACACCTATAAAACACATCAGTAGCTTTTTTTGGATTTTAAGTCTCCCAAGTAGCTGTCATCTTTTGGCAACTGGTGTGAGGAGAAGGTGAGTTCAATTTACTGGAAAAAAAAATACTCTCTACCATTCATGCATGGCCACACAAACCCCTGAGAAGCATTGCTGCATTGCAGGTAGACCAAGGCAAGATGCAGAGGTAAAATGGCTTAACGATACCTGCAAAGGAGGAAGGGGAGGGTGAAGGAAAACCTGTCAGACTGCACTGAAGACACAAGATGTCTGTTGGCAAGTATTAGGTAGAAACCTGGAGGACTGGGAGATGGTTACCACCCTCTCCCTGCCAGGATGGAGACCTAGGTAGGTCTCCAGAAGAGGAACTGCCAGCAGGGAATCTGCTGGAGGAAGATAAAAGCACTCCCCACAGGGGTGTTTTCCACCTGGACTCCTGGGCAACAAGGCTGAAGCATATGGGAACACAGAGTCAAGAGAAGCAAAGACTTCTCTGATACAGCATGCTCAGAAGCTAGGAACCTGATCTGCAGGAACCCATGCTTATTTCTGCCCATTTATCTCCCTGCCTTTCTCTAATTACAGTTCCACTGTTCAGAGCGATTACATCTCAGTTCTTGAGAGGCAGTTCTGATTATTTCAGACAAATGAAAGCAACTGATTTGGACATTTCCCCCAAGTAAAGCAAAAAGTATTAGGCTGCATTACATCAAATTATGATCAGTTTTACCCCTCTAGGAAAGACTCACAAATAACCAAGAGACCTGTGAGTACAAATTTTTGAACTCAAGTTTGAAAATATGGAGGTCTTTATCATCTCTTGCTTTATCAAAGCAAGATGCAAAGCCTTGGATCTATTCAGTTACAGCCTGGTCATCCACAATAACATGGGTTTTATTAATAGAGCAGACATCAGGCAAGATACTCTTGTTCTGCATCAGCCTCAAAAGGCTACTGTCATATGTGACCCTGAAAAACAGGAAAAAAAAAAAAAAAAAGAGAAGAAAAAAAGAGAGCTTAAATCAAGATACAGATGAGCTTCCCAGTAACCCTTACTGTAATCTATTTATACGGCTCCTGCAGAGAATCCTTAGAAGGACAACTGTTCTATTTACATGGTGCTTTATACTTCAAGTTCCAGCCATTTACTTGAGCAGCTAAAAATTTTTAAGCAGATAAAATCAGAAGAGATCAGACATCCCCAGGTAGGCGATTCCAGACAAAAAGCATGTTAGCAACAGATTTTGTACTATATTAGCCAAAAGTGAGAAACAGTTATGGGCACTGTGTTTAAAGCTTGCTGTGTTATTAGTTATCTCACTGAAATAAGTCATGTCCAAATCCATCTATGACATGACCAGTGGCAAAACCTGAAAAGGATGACACATGACTTAAAGGATACTCACCCTGCAAATAAATACAGTATCTCTCTTGATAAAGATGGCAGGCTTTTTTTTTTTTCTTACAAGGCAAATTACTATGAAAATCAGGTGAGCTATGGGTCATGTACTGTATTAGTTAGAAGTCAGCAGCCTGCAAATGTGCTGAGCACCCTTACTGCATTTTGCAGTGCAAAAGCATCCAGTGCATCACTGAATCAGGCCCCACAGCCAATTAAGAATTAGTGATTACAAGATGATGGTCTAAAACACAACTGCCACCACATACAGAATAATTCCTCCCTTTTTACACTAAGCATTTTACCATTTACAGTAACACCCATCGGGCTCAGCTGCATCCAGTGTCCATTGCAAAACAGTAGCTTTGCCCATAAGTGAGAACTTCACATACTTTGTCATGATAAGCAGGAAGTGCAAGCAGATGACCATGTTGCTGGTCTCTCCTGCCTTCTTTCAAAACTAAGATAGAAAGCATCTAAGATATTACTCTGCCTAAATCCAGCGAGGTCCAAAATTGCCCCAGCTGCTGGAAAGCCATCCTATGACATCCCACAGATATAAGGGTGACCAACAGCACAGACCCAACTGCTACATTCCATCTCTGAAAAATCAATGGAGGCCATGACTAGGACCAGGGTATTGGTCATCAGCGCATCGCCATACTGCCTGCGAAGGTGATGCAATCATTTGATTTTCTCACCCCACCCCAAGATTTCAAGGAACAAAATCCTGACTACAGGTAAAATAACAGCAAACAAGACTAGTCTCCAATGGAACCCTTCCTATTTCTCTAAAATGCTTTTCATTTTGGCAAGTCTATATTTTCCACAAGACATAATCCTACCTTGTCAGAAAGCTTCTAGCCAGCTCAGACCTTTAACACACTTTGCCTCTGAAGCAGCAAACAAGTCAGCTATTTCTTATTAGATGACAAACTGAACACATGCGTAGCTCATCTCTGCTGGCTATTCAAGACCCCTCTTCACTCTTCACTATTCAAGAACTACAGCAGCAGGTTATACTCTAGCCATGAGCCCATTTTGATGTTCAAATCCAGTCAAAATTAATTATTAAACTGCTGAAATAAAATGAAAAGTTATAAAGCAATATTTCTTGCTGGCCCTACAGGCTGCACTCTGTCTTACATTACACAAGCCCATAAAATATTTAAAGTGACCATGTCTACACAATTACACATAATTCAGTTGAGAGGAATATACTGCTAAACGAAATAAATCATGCTGGCATTCGTATCTATGCAGGACTAATATTAAATATAATTAAAATACTTCATTTTTTTTTCCTGAGAGAAATTACTAGGCTGACTGCATTTGAACAACATGGTTGTTTCATAGTCCCCCTATACAGGTGACAAATGTAGGGGCAAGATCTCAAGCAAGCACTTGGACATTTGGAAGTAAATCTTGCATGAAATTCAAAACACCTAAACTGTGCTACAGCCCCAACATGCTACTGGGCAATGTGAGCACACTGGTGTGCGCCTTCAAAACTAAAGCATTTTGAAGCCTCTGCATTGAAGTCCTCTGAGGAACTCAATCCAGACAACATATTCAGAGACACGGATAGCTTTGATTTCACTACAAACCACATCGAACAGGCATACTGACTTGAAAACACTGCAAGTCAACAGCAACATTTCAAAGATTTCTATTTTTTTATGTGACATCAAAGAGTGGGCAATCAGGCTTCTCGTCCCAAATATCCCCCACTTCCTAGGTCAGTGCCTTCTCCATCAAACTAAGGATGAGATCAAAACGTGACCAATATGACATATGTAACACACAGTTCTTCATGATGAAAGCAGGACATGAACAATTATCTTGGATCAACTGATGACCAGAACAGTTGCCAATGAAAGTAACTCAAATTCTCTGTGTGATCTTAGTTTTACCCTCAAGTCCAGCCTTTGCAAAATTAAGCCTAGAGGCTATATTTTGTGTACAATCAGCTAAGAAACACAAGTCAAACCATATGCTATTTGATAAGCAGAGTATTATGAAAATTCAGAAAGCGTTACCAGTTATTTCAACCCCTTCTAAGAACAAGTGAACATACACAGAAGACAGCTGTTCCATGAGATCACTTGAGCGATTGATTCAAATTACTATTGAAATGCTACAACTAAGATTTTTTTTTCACATCCTTTTACAATTCTTTTCCCAGCCATTATTCCTTAAGTGTATACCAGTAGTATAAAATTTTTATTTCATAAATTTTCCATTATTCTACCTTTAGTAGGAAGGCTCTGCTCTCTGAAGAGACTCATAAAGCCTCCCATATCGTATCAAAACACAAGGTAAATTTCTATTACTACAGAAATTGAAGCATTGTTTTGCTACTTTCTTACACCATAACATGTATTCTAAATCCTGTGGTTTTCTATTGCTCTTCTACTTTGGCCCATCTAAAAGCACATCACCTATGCTATATGCATGGAATTATAAGAAGAGCTAAGAAATGAAACTGAGATTACTCAAAAGACTCACCCATACATGCACACCCCCCATCACTATCATACATAGTCTCAGAAATCCTTTGTCTACTTAAAACCACAGCGTCATTCTTAAATTACAAATTGAGAGAATAAGGTAGCTTCTAATTTCTTCCAACAGTACAAGATCTCTGGTCTCCAGCAAACCCTGCCAGATTTGGAATTAATTTCTTTAGGACAATTTGTTAAGGATGTCCGGCTGCCAGCCTCCTCCCAAAGAGTCTGAGGTGCCAAGCCCAGAGGATTTGAAAGTCAGCGTATGTTGTCGTGTAACCTGGAAAGACAAGCTCCTGGAGCAGGCACACACAAACCATTTAGCCCATTGCAGGCGAACATCAACACTTCAAGTGCCACCTGCAAAACACTTGATAGTTTATACAGAGAATGGTTCGCAGGTGTTATCTAGTCTCTGCATGAAACATGGCTTGGCAAGCAAGCGTGTGCAAGCTGA
Source organism: Leptosomus discolor (assembly GCF_034619465.1). Classification (NCBI taxonomy): domain Eukaryota; kingdom Metazoa; phylum Chordata; class Aves; order Leptosomiformes; family Leptosomidae; genus Leptosomus; species Leptosomus discolor. Next base: position 31,057,449 of record NC_141399.1, read on the forward strand.
CACCTCCAGATGGCTTCATAGCAGCCAAAAATGCAGAAGACAAAGCTCCACTGAGGGAGAAATAGCATCCAGCCTTTCTGCACATGGAGGAAATAAATTCTGAGGTTATGGAGCTCCTGAGCTCCAGTGGGACTTTGCAGCTTAAAAACCAGCACAGTGGACTACAGGAAACAGCCTTGGTCCTTTTGGTCGTCCCCTCACCTTATAACATCTTATGCATCACTCAATTGCATTTCAGTGACCTCCAGACACCCCAAAGCAGGCAGCAGAAGGCTTACCTAGAGCTCCCCCAAGAGCTAGCAGACTGATTCTAAGTTCCACATGACCCAATTAACCAGTCTCCTCAATGCCTTGGTAATACTTTGTGCCCTCACATCATGGGTACAAAGACCAAAAGACAGCCAAGGAGTGTCAGCAGCATCTTTACTAATTTCTCTCATAATTCTTTACGTAAGTTAAGAACAAGACAGCAAAACCCATTGGCCTGCAAGCCAGGGAAGAACTGTGTGTTCTGGATTTTTCTGCACCTTTGCCCTGCCTTTCGTCTGCTAGTTATTTAAAACAACCTCAGGGTTTTCTGTTGTAGTAAGTTAAAGAAAGTATTTTCCTTTCCATTCAGATTCTTTCACATTTAGGAATACTATCATCAGGCACAGTGATTCTTCATTGACTAACTACACTGAGGAAATGAATAATGTGTTAGTCCTTACACACAGCTTTTCCAAATGGCTTTGTTGCCCAGGGTGTGATGTGGTAGACCCTGTGCTGCCCTTGTTGCCAACTGATACAAATGCATGCTGCAATCTCATATTCCACCCTTTGCTTACCCAACAAGGGGTAGCTGCTGCACATGGGGTCTGCTAGAAATGCAGGTGGCCGCAGTGCTCCAGCATCTACTGTATTACAGGAAGCCATAGCAGTAAAAAAAAAATAAAAATATATTGACCAGATAGAGTTCAGATAGAGTTTATACACACTGTAACACACACTGTACTTGGTATAGCATCATCAACAGTGTTTCAAACACAACCTCCTCATGCCTCAAGCTAGGGTTGTTTTGGTAGATGATGTCCATGAGAATTTGAGATTTATTCCCAGCAAAACTCCAGACAGGAGTACAGTATCAAAAATTCCCTGATCTAGAGCATGAAACTGTCTCAAAGCTGTGACACATTACAGACTGTGACTGTAAAAGAGAAGAAATCATTTCACAGTTCAGCATGACTCCAGCTGTTTGGCAAACAAGCAATAAATAACACAAAGTGGTAACGGCTTCATAAAGGTAAGGGAGCCATTGAAGGTGGACGTGCTGAGGAATGAGGAAAGGCATGCTTTGGATTCAGGAAGAAAACAAGAATCAAGCTGCAGGGAGTGAAGGGGACAGGAGATAGTGTGTCAGGAGGGAACAACTGGGATTGACCAGATCAAGAACACATAGCAAGGACAAAACCAAAACCATGGTCAGCTGGTTCCTCACTGCCCTGCCAGCTGTGCAAGCCCAGGGTGGAAATAACAAACCAGAATAGCAACATCTGCACCCTTGGTGAAGACCTCTGGGGCTACATATGAATGTAGGTGAAAGTAAAATGACATCTACTGAGAACATATTAAAAAAAAATTCAACAAATACTTAGTCCTGTTAGGTAGCATGACAAATTTCCACAGGCTGAGCACAATCATACTTGCGTTCTTTGAAAGATCACTGACAACAGGACCCTTGCATTTTCCTCTTATGAAAACGCAGCTACTTTGTGTGTCATGAGGACAGGAAATAAAAAGCAAATATAGATGCACTTTAGCAGACCTTCACACCTGTGAACAATTCTCCCTCTCAGGGGAAGCTCCCTTACTCTTGAGGTAACTGTTCATAGCAGATTTGTGGGATTAGGCCCTAAATGATTCAAAAGGAAAGGAAATACACAACCCAGTGTGCAAGTGAAACTCACCACACTATTTATTTTCGTCTCCTGAATCACAGAATGGTTTGGGCTGGAAGGGACCTTAAAGATCACCTAGTTCCAACCCCTTGCCATGGCAGGGTCACCTTCCACTAGACCAGGTTGCTCAAAGCCCCATCCAACCTGGCCTTATCAATTCCAGGGAGTGGGCAGCCACAGCTTCTCCGGGCAACCTGTTCCTGAAGCTGCCACGATATCAATTTTGCAGAGCAAGGATGGTGCAGCTGTATGTTCATGGGTTGGCAGAAGGGTAGGGGACAAGGCAAAACTTTTCAGCACAACTGCCTGTGGAGTTTGTCCTTCACTTCATTAAAACTGGAAGGTTATTTATAGAATAAAGTTTCACTTCAAGCCCTGTCAAATAATATATTACTCAGGAAGCGTCAAAAGTACAACAGCAAAACTGAAATGAATTAAAATCATCTTTTGAACCATCTGACGCCTGGCAAAATAGAAAAGGACAGGATGAGCAACGATACCCTTTGGAACCAGAACAAGGAGAACAGAATTCTAATCCATCTCTTTAGAGCTTATCTTCCATTTTGAGTATTTTAGGAAGAAGTTGACATATCTGACTGCAAGGCACAGACAACTCAGCCAGTGATGGAATTTGTAGCTTACAAAACAAAAATGGTGTTTTGCTTACCACCATTTTGCATCATCAGACAAGTAACACCTGTGACTTGTACACTAGTACACTATTCAAGTATAGTTGCAAGTATGCTCCCACCCTCACTCTGTCCAAGGAGTTTTTGCATTGCACTTTGTCCTGGTTTGGGCTAAACCAGAACTAATTCTGGTTTAGTGCTTTAACTGTTCAGTTAAGTCTCCTCTAACTAACGGCACTTTCTGAAACAGCAGCGTGTTTTTCCAGACAGTGACTGCTTCTAGCAGTGATAAGGCCTGATGTTTATAGTTCGTACTATGGGAATGGGATGCAGAGAGGCCCTTGCTTATACTTGTTCTTGTAGAGACCAAGGTAACTGCTAAATCTTGTACTCCGTGTTGGGGTGCTGGGAGTGAAAAGGGTCACAAGCACGAAAAAGGTCGCACCTGCAGGGAGAAGCGAACCGGACAGGTGACCCAAACCTGACCAACAGAGTATTCCATCCCATAGAAGTCATATTCAGTATAAAGCTGAGAGATCATGAGGGTCTCTCTCTTCTTCAATGGCCGACATCTGAGGAGGACTCTGTCTGTTCTTCTGTCGTTGATCCCAATCCATGCATCCCTGAATCCAGTGCCTGAGTCCAGCTCCTGCATCCCATCCCTGTCTGCTGCCGAGTCCAGCCTGGGACTGCCCAAGTGCCAGCCCTGCGGTGTGGTGGTGATGTATCGTCATCGGGGTGGGGGGAGTTGGGTTCGGTATGGGTTTTGTATATATTTGTACATATTGTATATATTTCATTATTTCTTTATTATTATCTTTTCTTTTATTGTTATTGTTTCATTAAAGCTGTTTTAGGTTTTTTTTTTCCAAACTGGAAGGTCTCTCTCCCTTGTTCTCTCTCCCTTTCCCTTTTGGGAGGGGAGAGGGGTTAATAAAGAGCGTCTGTCATTTGTTAGTGGCTGGTCCAGCCTCAAACCGTGACACACTTAAAGTTGGAACTGATTTTTTCAATCATAAGAGAAGATACAAGAGATGTAAGAGTATGAAGAAGCAGAAGGGAATTTGAGGGAATTTCTTTAAAAAAAAAAAAAAATCCACACAATTGCTTTTATTTCTATGCATGTCTGTCCAGCAGATGCAAAGACAATGAATGATCAGGCAACATTTAGTAGCCTGATCAGAACCAACTGATCATCCCAGGAATAACACATATATAATATAACATGATGCCTGGCAGCAGTATATTTCAAGTATTTCATTCAGAGAGCTACATAAATAAAAATTCAAACACAGTCCTCAAGCTCATTTAACCCCAACATAAGCCAAACAAGGAAACAAAAGTGTTTCTTTTACATGCATTCTTAAGGCTGCTCCAGGTTATACCACATGCTGTTACTGAAAGGTAACATGTCTGTCAGGAATCAGAGCAGAAGGGATGACGAGAAGACAATTTTTAAATATCTCCACACCAGAATCTGCAGACCTTGTCAAATAAAGGGGGGGTGGGGGAAATACCCATGATTTTCCTGAAAGAAAACAAATTTCTAACTTCTCACATCGGAACATTTCCTCAAATTTTACTGTTCAGGGAAGGAATTAAGTTAATTATTTCCTGCTACATCAGAATACTTTTTGATAGCCCTAAGACATTTTGCGTTGAATCAGTTCACACTGTATCACTTTGCTTTCTTACTGCTATCAAAGTATTACTGAATGGTAACAAGTTAAAGCCACCGTTATTTCACTTGTCCAGGCACTTTGGCTGCCACAGTGCACATACCTTTTCCTCTGACCAAATCATATGGATTTACCTGACTTCAGAGCATTATGAAAATCACGTAGTGGCCTTACAACTCCAAGCCCTCCTCTGGACGTGGCTTAATTTCCTGAACTGCAGCAAAGAAACAAATACATCACAGGAAACATTTTATAATCAAACTGATCTGTAAGAATACTTCTGCTCATCTCATGCACTGAAACAAAACACTTCCATTTCAGAATTGTTGAGATTTCTTTTTAAATAAAAAATGGCTAAGTTGAACATTATAAATTTAAAAATAACCTCGGAACCTTTATTTTCTACACAAAGGAATTCCATCCTACTTATAGTTGTGTCCTCAGCTTGCTTTTGGGTGATGCAAAGGCTTGGATACTTTACCAGCCCAAGGAGCAAAAAAAACCAGATGCTGCATGACCTTTCTGAAGCAGGCATTGCTTGATAGCTGCATCAACCTAGACCTCAAAGTCTAATCTTTTCCTTCCAAATTAGTTCTTAATTTAGGATGAAAAAAAACCCAGCAGAAATGTCAGAATTTTCCACCTGATGGAAAACCTAAATTCATTCAGCTCAGCTGTCCTCCTCAGCTTGTCAATGCTCCTGGCTCCATGCGGACAATTGCTTTCCCCAGAGCGTGGCAGAGCAGTGATTTCTCAAACCAGCCCACAATATTAGCACCAGACTGCTGTGGACCTGTATCTGACAACTCGCTGTTGTGGAAAACATTAGAAAGTGAATTCATGGTAAGAGGTTAATCACAGAGTTACTCTTATTTGTAAATTCACTGGAGTCTCTAGAAGGACTCATATGGAAAAGGCTGATGAACCCAAAAATTATCTCAGTTCATTGCAAACCTCACTATTTTCCTGAAAACTTCTACAGAAATATCTTGAACATGTTTTTATTTTTGATGTTTCACCAGAAACGGTAAATTCTACCCATACACGTTCCAACCAAAACAGGCGGTAAAAATCCTTTATTTTATTATTTTCTTGGGTTTATTTTGCTATCTGTTATGCAGAGTTCAAAAAGGAACACAACTAAAAATTTACTCTTCAGAACCAAGTTTTCATCTTTTTTTTCCCACAGATCCAACTGGGGGAGGAGGAGGGAAGAGGGGGGAAGAAAAGAAAAAAAAGACTTCCTGTCACATAAATAATGAAAAAGATGCTCAAAGACTAAAAATTTCACACACAGCTTTTGAAGTTATTTTTTACTTCTCTATATTTTGTTGCATGCTCTACCTGCTGGTTTTTTCCCTTGGTAGCTTGACAAGTTCTTTTTAAAAAAGATTTTTGAAAGGCTGAGAAGGCGGCAATTCAAGAAGTTTTCACTGATCTTGTCCAAATAGAAGATTCTTTTTGTTAAGTATGCAAACTGAAATCCTTTGAACAAAAGGCACTTGACTCACATGATGCCAAATCTTTTCTCAGCTGAGAGCTTACACAATGCAGTCTCCATCCACAATAACACAAGTGTAATAGAGGAGGGGAAAAAAAAAATTAAACCAATCTCTTCCTTTGGCCAGGCTCACCGTATAGAAATTATCTCTTTGCCATTTAGGCACGAAGAAGTGTCATGTTTTGCTGTGTTATTTTTCTGTGAGAGACAATGTCTGGGTCCAGGCAGGCAAGGTGACAGAGCAGTGCCTGCATGTAACATGGGCAGGCAGCTCTGCCAGCCAAGGAGGGGAACAAAGCTCCCAGCATCAGTCCGCATTGAGCTCATTTCCTCAGAGCTTGCTGCATTACCCACAAAACGGTTACAAAACAAAAGCAAATCTCCAGAAAACCATTCAACTGTAATCTCTATAGACATTTCCAGCATCAGCCAGCCAAAAGGCAAGAAACTCACCTTTCTCCTTAGCTTACCTTTACTCAGCTTTCCTTTCTACTTGCACTGTTCCCCAAACTACCAAACACAGGAGCCTGTTAACCCCTTACAAACTGCTGTTCTTTGTACAATCTAACACAAAACACACTTGTAATACTTCAGACAGGTAGCTCCCAAAGCCACTTGCTGTCGTCCTTTACCATACGTTTTTAGGTACTGGGATGCTAACCACTGTCTCTGTGTGAGGCAGGTACCAAGAAGACCATAGGTCTAAACGGACTCCCAAACTTTTGGTGTGCGCTTCAGGTTTTGCACAGTAATGCAACCCAATCTGTATAAAAGCAAGGAGTGAACCTTGTAGAAAAAGGCTCAATGAAAATAGTCTATGCTTCATATAGCTTGCAAAAGCTATATGCATACTGCTGCTCCTGGCATTCAAGACTCCATCCCATTAGTTTTATGTTGGCTTTATCTTGGCTTTACCTCCCGGGAAGAACTTGGAGAACCAGACACATTGACCTCCAAATCCCTTGCTATTTTCTCTTTTAAATTAAATACAAACTAATCACGTTACAATAGCCACAAGGGTTCTGAGAAGACCTTCATCAGATAGCACTCCACAGGCCATGCTGCACCCAGTGGTACATAGCATTAGCCATGCTCCAAGCACACCCACAGTCTCAAAACCAGAAAAGCCATTTGAATCAGCAGTTCTCACATTCAGACAAATCCATTTGTGAAGCAAACAAAATACGCAATGGTATGTGTAAATGCTTTAATTTTCCTCTGCTTTCTTTAAGCAAAAAGAACACAAACCTAATTCACAAATGTGGACTCTCAGTGTATCAGCAATCTGCCTCTGCGGTCTCCCAGTGTAAAGAACATGGAAATTTAAGGTTTGAAAACCGTATCTTTTCTAAGCCAAATGGGTTCCTTTAAGTCACTAATAGCTTTGCAGAAAATTCCCCTGTGAAGATGAAGGGGGGGTGATATGTTCAAAACACTGTTCTGAGCTAATTTATGAGTACTGCATGTGGCCAGGCTGTAGAAACATTTTCGACATGATTAAATAGAATTACTAGAAGGCTTATTGTATGCATGTGTTGATTACCTTTAATTGCAGAGCTCTTGTGAAACTAGCTGGAAAGAACACAATAGACCATAGTACCTTCTTGGACACTCCTCATACCAAGAAAATTCAGGAGAAAGACGTAGGGAAGTAAAAGAGGCATATGGGATACCAAACTCCTCAGCTTACATGGTCATTCTGTTCAGGCAGCATTCCCATAGCTTCAGCAGGAGCTTTCCCTCTTCCTAATACAAAATGCTTGTGTCTTCCTCATACAGTAGTAATGTGGTGTCCTCTCCAAGCAAAAAAAATGACAATGAGATAACTCATGTAACAGCCTCCGTGAAACAGCCGTTTCATGGGTGGTTTCAAAACCAGAACAGAGTTAACGCTGTGTTTGATGGTGTGGTACATGCCTACAACTTTCCAGATTATTGACATGAAGCTGCTATTCACACCAAAGCCTCCCTCAAGCACTCCAGTCTCATGGTTTTTCAGACACACTGCATAAATCCCAAGTAACGCTTCCCTGTAGCAGTCACAACTGTGAGCATAGCATCTTTTTTCAGCCTCTGATTTACACTACAGCATCACTTTAAAATGCCTTCCACACTTTTGGGATATATCAGAACAGGTTTGCCTTTTTTTTAATACTAGATATAACAGCACCAAAGACACGTTACATCCAGATAAACACATAGTCCACCCCCTCACCCCAGGAGGCTGTAAGACCTGAAACATGAAGATTTGAAGCATGTATTCTATTACCAGTTAATGATGCTTGTTCACTACATTTTAAGTCCCACAAGCAGTAAGTAGTAATATAACAGAAACTAACACAGTCTCTGGCATCACCGTTGTTCATTCTTTCCTTTATACATTGGCATTATCATCATCATCATCATGAAAGCTTTGGGCTCAGTTTATCATTTGGATGGGTGAAGAGCCACACAGGGAGGGATTAACATACATTTGAAATGTAATAGCAAATGCAATTTCAAACTGTAGGCCTACATCTTCTGCCTTTCTTCCTTTCAACAAGATTATTGAACATGGTTCAGAAGTGCATTTTAGTTTCAACTTTTTCCCACAGCCACATCTCTATCCCTTGTGGCATATGCACCCTCAGACAGCAAAAGATCAACTCCTACCATAAAAGCTTGATCCTATTTGCACTTAAATATACTTGCTAAACCTTTGATAAGAACACACAGAACTCAGAAAAACATCAGGATTTACCGATTCACTCTGACACGCATCACTGCAAACCAGTGAATGTTTTACTGAACCCTTTTCAGCTTTTCAAATTGGTTCTTCACCTGAGCAAGTTCAGTCTCAGAGAACACCAGACACTACTTCTGCAGCCATTCTCCTTGGAGGCACGTGTCTTCCACGAGCGTAATCAACCGAGCCCATGCTAGAGCTGTCCTCTGTGCTCCCAATCAACTGCAAAGGAAACAATGTGCCCTTTGCTGGAAGGGCACATGACGTGTCAGAGACACACTAATTCATCACAAGTATCTGCTGATTAAATTAGCTGAGCTCTAGAACACTGATATTAACAGGACCCATCAAATTGCTTTAAGGACCACGAAGTAGACACCTACCTACTCAAAGACAAGCAGGAAAGCAAAATGGCCAGATGTAAACACTTGTAATTCACCAATTGCTTCCCATGTCACAGAGGCACTAATTTATCACAATGTTAGAATTGTCCTGTTCCTAAGTGTGAAGCAACAGTATTTAGATTCTTGCGGATAATGATGGAAAATTTCTAGGGTCTAAGGGAGGAAAAGAGCTATTTTATCTTTTCTGACTCTAAGAGATGGGGAAACGCACCAGACTTCCCCTGAGAATTCTGCTGGAGCTCAGGTGGGCCAGGAGAAGGAGGACATCTACAACATGTGTTACTTTTTTCCCCACAGTTTTACTAGGTACGAAGCAAACCAGCATGAATTCAAATTTATTCTTTCAGTCAAATGACATTCTAAGATAGGTATTCATGAACCTCCCATGTTCACGATGCCTGAATGACCCACAGAGAATTCGCGTTTGTCAAGTTTAAAATTTTACCTGCCTCTGACTGCAGCCTAGAGCATCTGAGCTCCACAAGCTGTTCCTGTATGCCAGAGGCAGAGATCACTGGCATCAGCTTTATGTTACCACAGGTCATACACAGCTCTCACACAGCTCTCCGGCTTTTACAGGGTTGACAATGGACCTCCATACTGGCAAAATCCTATAGCCCTCTGCAAAGGCAATACATCCACCAGGTTCTTCTTCCAGATAGGAAGCAGCCAAGAAACAAGAAGTCTTTTCATAACCTGACTAAGCAACTCAAGTGTTAAACCCAACCATTATATTCTGATTACTATGACAGCCTTCACATGGTTCAAATGCTTTTCACATTCAGTTCAGGCACTGGACCCACTTCTCCTTTTAACTGCAGGTTCTACACCAACGGTTAATTCATAGGACTAGACATTTAAGAGTGTTGATCCAGCTTTGCATATTGGCAAGAGTGGCATTCAAAATTCTATCAGTATCAAAAGTGAAACTTTCAAATAAAGATGCAATGCATTTAATCCTTTGGTTTTCCCTAAAACATCATGATGACTTCACTAGAGGTTAAAATAGCACAATGAATTTAATTTCTATTTCCTAATTTTATCATCTGAAGTCACAACTCAATAATCATGGGAGTGGGTACCTCACTATTGCACCTGAATTGTTACTGAGAGCAGGATTTAACAGCAGAAATGATACTCGGTTGCTTTGAAAGGCCACACTCCTCAGTCAATTCTGTTTGGTGGATACTTACTGCAACACCTCCTGTTTTCCCATGCCACCAACCACTGCACTTGGTAGCCACCTGCACCAAAACCCCTTCGTGTGGTGGTAGTATGAACCTGGCACTGTGATGCCCAGGCAGTGGCAAGGCAGAGGCAACTTGAGAACTCCTTGGCAGAGCTGGGAGGGCAGCCACCCCTGCAGGAGGGACAAGGCATGCTGGCAAATATGCTGCAGTGGAGATAAAGAGAGAATTAAATGCACTCTGGCAGAGGCAGAGTCGAAGTTACAGGCACCTGATCTCTGTGACAGTAACTGCTACTGGAAACACTTGTCCACTAACCAGTTTATTGGTGAGTACAGCAGGAGAAGAGAAAGAAAAAGCAGGAGTTAGCATAGCAGGCCACTCTGAAGGCAGATGTTTATTCAGGACTGCTTCTGCACACATGAAACAGGCACAATAGAAAAGGCTTTTATTTGGTTAACGCTCTAAAAAGTAGATGCTTTTATTATTTGAGGTTTTATAATGTTAATCCTGCAAGAATAGCTGGACTGGAGCTATTTATCATCCGGCACTCTATACTTTGTTTCCATAGAAGGAAATGAAAAAGGCCAGGAAGGTTCAGCCAATTTGTCTTTTAATACTCTTCATTGGCTCATTAATGATTAATTCTTTCTAACACCCTGCCCTAGATCCTAAATTCACAATGGCTCAACGTAGATGAAAGATTTCAAATCCCCATCTCTCCTCCCTCTTCTCTTCTGCTTCCTGAGGCTATGCAAAAAAAAAAAAAAAAAAAAAAAAAAAAAAAAAAAAAAAAAAAAAAAAAAAAGCTACCACTGCTCAGCACACTGCTGTCAAAGGAAGTCATCCAGGACAGAAAAACACCTTTGGAAGATTAAGTGGTGCAAGAGATGAAAGAATCAAAGTTCACAACCCAACCCAGTCCTGAAGAGCCACAAACAGTAAAGGACCCACTCAATAATGACAATAGCTGCCACCGCTTAGCCACCACGTCTACAACTTATTTATGCCTAGCACTGCACTACTGCAGTACTGCAGCATTCAACTGTGTTTAGTTATTGAATTCTTCTTTTTGAAGGAACATGGATGTATTTCTTCAGCATATTATTAAAAGCAGAAAGCATTACTGTTCCACAGTCAGAAATCAAAGAACAGTCTTAGAAATGCCCTGTAACAAGAACATTATTCATTTGAACATTTCCTTTGGATTAAAGAAAGCTACAGCCCTGATCACAGTGGTCTTTACAAGTCTCACAGCAATTTAATAACAACGCATTTGTCAATACACTGTCCTATATGCTATGATATGCATAAGAATATTCTGCCTACATGAAGTTTCTTCCAGGATTTCAGTTAATCTCTTCACAGTCTTCCCTGAAGCTGCAAAAGCATCAGGTGAACAGGATGGGAGTCTCTGATCCTTTTCCTAGCACAACTATTTGTGGCCAATTCACTTATGCATTTTGCATCTCACTTCTGTTTACAGACAAGGAAGAAAGTAAATAGCCACCTTCCCAGTGCACTTTGAGATCTCTGGTGGAACGATGACATTTCTGTTCAGTATTTTTACTAATCTGCTTATGTACTGTTACTAGCTGTTGCAGTTCAAAGCAAAGGTGACTGTTTCAGTGATCCTGGATGAAAAGCATGATATAAATATCAGTGTTACTATTAAATTCATTAAGTAGGCCTACTTAATTATTAATACATTAAATAATCATCATGTCATGTGTAACACCGTGCTTACCACAGAAAAATGGAGCACCCGTAGGAAGCCTGTTTGAGCAATACCATCTGCAGACGCATATTCCTTGTTTAGCACATTTTTGTTCATACAGCTACAGAGCAAGGGAACGCCATGGATTCAGCAAACACGAGTAGTAGTAATCGTCAGGTAGAGGAGAATCAGCATAAAGACTGATTTCTAACAGATGACTATATTAGCACACAACTCATTCACTCAAATTGGCTGATATGACAGAATTTTAAGAGTACTTTATACAGTGGATGCTAATGAAGATAATCTGCAATTGAAATCACAGGTGCATAAATTCTGAAAAGTCTCCTGGATAACAGAACATGAAGCCTCTGCCTGCTGGTAACCTGCTCCACTGCAGCTTACACCTGCAGTGCTGTAAGCCTTTGTCGGTGACCAACACAAATGGAGATAAACATCACTATACTAGGAACTAAAATGAGTAATACAATCTCCCTAGAACACCACTGCTAAAAAGAATGTCTATCAGAAACTCGGGAGGGAGGTCAGGGACTCTACTGAAAAAAGAAACTGGATTATCCTCCCTCCCATACTCTGCTAATAAGGATGTGGGCAGTGGCAGCCTCCATTGTCCTGCCAGTATCGTAGGAGTTTCAAGAGAAACTTTAGTCAGCAAGATTGTCAATCCAAGTCCTTCCAAGTCCAAAAATCATTTTTAAAAAGGGATTTGCAAGAATGAGGCAGTACAATGTAGCGTCTTTATGCAGATGCAAGTACCTGTGCCTTCTAACAGCCACTTTGGAATGATCCTTAATCTTTTGCTATTAGTTCTGTGTTTCAAAACACAGAACTAAGTCTGCTAGTAAGATTTCATTAAACTATATGCAATCTTAATCAAAGGTCATTGCCATCATTACCTATAATCACTCCAATTTGAAACTGAATCTTACAGATAAGGCTTTCATGGGAAAAAATGATTCATACCTCCAACAGGTTCTTTTTACAGAGATGGCTAGAGTTCAATAGCTTCAGATTCAGTGAAGTCAATGTATAGAAGGGAAAGGTCAATCTCAAATCAGTAACATTTTATACATCTCATTCATTAGCATTAAAAAAAAAATCTTGTAACATTCCCAATACATGCAGAAGCTTTAATGAATACGTATTTACCTCTAAGCACACTTGAGAAGACTGTAGCTCTACCATTAATCCCAAAGGAAGAGAAACATGCAAATTTCCATGCAATTCAATTAACCCAGGTGATGTAGTCATCTGAATCACAGCAGCTTTTTTTTTTTTTTAAATGAAAACAAACAAAAAACTCCCACAACAACAAAAAAATAACCCCGAAGAACTTTAGTTCCCTAGATAGACTAATATTTTTGGCCTAAGGACACTGGCACCACCACTCCACACAGTTTACTCGGAAAGGTAAAGCTTGGGTACCACAGACAGGAAGATTACTCTTAACTTCGAAGTTAATGGAGATCTTTGAGGAGATTTAACACTTGAGGAGCTGGTTGGTCTCTAGCCAGCTGTCTCAATGTTGTTAGTTAGAACACTACCTAGTCAGTATTGCTAAAAATACATTTGCCACAGTGATGTGCTGAGTAGTGTCCACTCTGTTACAGTACTTTAAGCAGTTTCCCACTGTCATTAACCATAAGCAAATCTGTGCAAGAACAAAACAATGTTGCCCGAATCTTTTTGTATCTGTCATCACACAGATGATCAACACTGTTGGAAATGCCTCTAGAGTAATAGCCCCCAACAATTCATCACTAATTCTGCTTTTTCATTCCCTTCCTCCTACTATGTTGCAATTCTTATTGCTAGCAAACTGGAAAGCCTGGAAACTCTGACCAAAATCACTGGGTCTAACCAACCCAGTGCTGGTCCAGGGCACCAGAAGGGTGTCAGCAAGCACTGCAGCCTCTCTGCCCAGGACGTGTCCCGTTCCACCCCATAAAGCAGAGGCAGGGCTGCTCCACAGCATACCTTCTGCAGCAAGGCATCTTTGAAGTCTTAAGTCACACTTTTCTTTCCATTCTCACCACTACAGACATGGACTTCCAAGGTTGGAGCATGGCACACTAAAATAAAAACTATCAGCAATCATGGATATACCAAATACTAGGCTCTATTACTTCTCAAAAAGTAGCAAACATTCATTTCTTTAACACTATGGATTATAACAAGTTTTCAGGAAATCTGCTTTGTCTGATAAAGTATGTGATTCCCTACAGAAGCAGATAGAGCCTTACATTGTTTTGTTTGCATTTTAAAACTTCTCAAGAGGTTGTGGTGGGTGGGGGACGTTACGCTTTTTTTCATTTTAAGGTACAGTTTTTCTTTCTACAAGAAATGCATTTAAAGGCCTCTGACAAGGAGACGATGCTTTCGTTGCTCCCTGTACCTTACTTTCCTCAACACCTTCATAGCTAATAGAGATGTCAAGTATTATTATATGTTACTGTAGCTTCAGGCCACTTCCGAAGGCACTTTTGTAAATTTTGGTGTTTAGTTTTGGGGGTTTGTTTGTTTGTTTTTAAATAACAGCACTATGTTGTTGGGGTTTTTTTTTCTGTATAAAAAGGATTTTCGAGAGCATCCATTTGTTTTTTACTAATCATTCCAAGGGCATGAAAGATCCACTGTTCCCTGCAAGTCTCTTCACTTAGGCCTTTCTACTTAACAGTTCCCAGGTTGCCTTGGAGATCCAGAGGGCATGAAAATCCTGAAGGAGAGAGCCCCTGAGAACACTACCATATTAGGTTTACTGCTGTGTGTTGATCACTGTGGGTGCTGTGAAATCCAGAAGTTCCTCGTGGACCTCACAGCCATTGTAATCTGCTCCTCAGCAATCACACACAACATAAAGCGCATACGAACATCCTGCAGTTTCTGTTCACGTTCATCTTTTCAAACTTTCTCCAAACTTCTTCCACCCTCAGCCGCTGGGGATGGCCTGCTTCAGGAATTGCCAGATTCGTTTTGGCAATTACCAGCACAAGGCACCCAGGTGCCCCAGGAAGGCAATACCAGCAGCAACTTCTGGTTGCAGGCAGAGCTTCAAATTGCTCTGAAGTGGTTTGAGCGCCACAACTGCTCTCCTGCCTGCTCTCCTCCTGATTATACACACAGAAGTCCCAAAGGCCCCAGTACCACCAAAAAAAAAAAAAAGTCTGCCCTCTATAATGCTATTTTAAGCAAGTGCATAGTCAAATTTATTTCAGAGGACCTACTCATATGCTGAGCTGGACATAGGCATAAATACTTCCCTGAATTAATGCCAGATACTACCTCACCCACACCAAGCCCTCTGCTCTCCTCCCATGCCCTCCCACACTCCATCTCCCGAGACACTCAGAGCCTGCTCTGATACGGCGCTCCTGCAGCACGGGGACAACGGTGTCCACACAGATTATACTCAGGAGCATTGTAAAATCCTGGTCTAAGTGCATATGTAGCCTGAAGCATGCCTGAGACTGATCTTGGAGCTATAGCCTCTTTGCATTTCCATGCTAGAAACAAAGATCAGAATCTCTTCTTGCATTTGCCAAACATGGCGTTTCCTCCTATAGCACCTTTTCCTCTGAAAGCAAACACCTGAATTTTAGTCTGGACAAACACACCTGCTAAAACTGTTTCATGTACATCAGCTCAAGAAACACTCTCACTTGGCTGGAGCAGCATGAACACCTGTAATATGCTGGATTGGACCCTGCTCTCACTCTACAGAAATTCAGCAGTAACAGCACCGAAATAATCTGGTCCATAGAGATGTTGGCAGAATTCATAATTATGCTACTGTATTTATACCAGCTGCATAGAAAGATACACACCCCCCCCATGCCCCAATGTTTGTTTTGTTTTGGCTTTTTTTAAAAAAAGGTCAGTAAACCATAAGCTCTACAGGCCCTCTGAAGTACAAAGAGAGAAACCTATGCCTGTCTGCCTTTGTTTGGATTCATTATCCACTTTCCTTATACATTCTGCGGAGCTGAGAAGGCACCCAAGATAAATAGCTTGTAATCATCTGATATCTACATGTGACCTCCTCTCTGCAATTTGCATTGGCTTTGAGTTCCCCGATGAAGACGTTGGACGAAATACTGCTAGAATTAATTTTAGCCTCCCCCTCAAGATGACTCGCTGATACCAGAGTAAAGCTATAACACTTGACAGAGCAGAATATTTTCATTGTCAACATAGTCTGTTTGAGGCTTCTCAGGACTGAAATAAAGTGTGCAAAAACAACTCCAAGTAAAGAAGTGTTGTGAGCTTTTGGAGCAGAGAATTAAAATAGCATCATTCTTCCTGGTTTGCAAATCAGGATACACAGCATGCACCCACAGTGCAGCCTTCCCAGTACAAATCCAAACACAACAGTATCTCCTTTAAATGAGACATTCACTAAAGCTTGTCAAAAGATGGTACAAACACAGTTTGAGTACACCAACAGAATAAATTTTCTCTAGTTTTTAACTTCACCTGCATCAATAGACTTAACTGTGGGAAGCTTTAGTACCACAAGGCACAAAGGCATTTTTACAGTGATGGCCTGTTATGGTTTCGGCCCAGCCAGCAACTAAGCACCACACGGCAGCTTGCTCACTCCTCCCAGCCAGTTATATGTTGAGTATGATGTCATACAGTATCGAATACCCCCTTGGCTAGTTTGGTCAGCTGTCCTGGCCATGTCCTCCCCAGCTTCTTGTGAAAATTAACTCTACCCCAGCTGAACCCACGACACTGCCTTGCATCCTTCAGTCTAAAGCACTACATGCTGTACTTAGAGCTGTGCATCAGTTCATTTATTTTAGCATATGCTCCACAGGACAGTTAAAACAGCTTCAAGACTGTATTACCTTGATCTTTCAGAAATGTTTGATGAGAACAGCTCTAGAGAAAGCAGTCAAGCCTTTCTGAATCTCCACCATACAGAAAGAGAGCCCAGTTCTTCCCTCTCTTATACATTATCAGCCTCCCTGTAGCCCCTGAACATGCTCATTTTGAGTTGTAGTCATGCAACTTTCAAAAATGAGCTGATGCTTCAATAATTTCAGTATTTTGGCTGACAATGGAACTATCAGGCATATTTGTAAAACAAACAAACAAACAAACAAACAAAAACCACAAGAAAAAGCCAAACACATACACTTTCCCAGACAATTGTCAGAGCAAAACAAAATCTACTGTGGTAGCACGGTCATGCTATTTTGGCAGGTTAATGAAGAACTGAAGGAGTGAAAAGCACTGAACACCAAGGTTGCTGAGATAAGAGGTAAGTCGTGGATGAGGACATTTTTGAGAGCATCCAAACTGCACCGAGAAGGAGTCTGAAAACTGAATTCTGTGACTGCCACAGAGCTGAGATTGAGGGGTTTGGTACGTGTCAAAGTCATTGCCTCAGCTCACAAGGAAGCAAGTGCACATTGTGGTAGCAGAAGCGAGACTGTTCACTCTTCAGTGACATAGCAGCCTGACCTTTTCCTGTCTGTTACAAATCAACCCACCACGAAAACTCTTGCAACTTTTCCTCTCTGCCACAGAAAGAGCAATTAACCTACTTGTGTCCAATATACACACAAAAACCAGCAGCGCTGTCTCCATTTCCACAGGCATATCATCTTGGAAGTTCTGTGTGGGAAGAACTTTTATACACTTTTGGGGGATTTCTAAGTATTTGAGCACCCAGTAAGAGCTACTGACTTGCAAGTTGTGTGGAAAAATCAAGACATATTTACTGTGCATATCACAAGACATATTTACAAGCAAGTAAACTCACGGGTGTATACATATTTCTGTCCAGAAAATCCCATGAAAAAATAAAACAAGACTAAATAGTGCCTGAAAAAAAACCCCACTCAATCATGTTCTAATACTTAGATTATTAATAAACTACACGGATGGATTTTGCATGAGCTACACCATAAATGAATTACAGTGGAAGCTAATGCAGATCATGGCTATATCTGTTACATGAACTTTCTCTTGCTGTGGATAACTGCTTGACTCTACCAGGATGACTGCTGGCTTGTAAGTGGACTTCAGGGGATTATTTCTTGAACTACTATGCTCTAACGAGACTTTCCAACAGAGTCTACATTTTCAGCAGTTGAAAGAGAATGAAGAGGGGTGAAACCTGGGGTAAAAAGATACAGAAGCAGAAAAATATCCCAGCTCAACACAAGCAGAACAAAATGCTGTCTTACCAACAACAACCTGAACAAAGAGGGAAAAGTAGCTGATGAAATCAGCAGATGAATTCAAGAGACAAATACGTCAATGGATTGGGAAGCCTTGGCAGAACAACACCTGTCTTGGAAAGCTGTAGGAGGGATGTGGAAAATGAAGCGATTAAGGACAGAGAAAATGGAAGTCAGCCTCATGGGCAGAGATGAACAAGATTGTTGGAGACCATGAAAGCCACCAGGGCAAGGAGATGAAGACACTGTCACAACTGAAACCAGCAACTCAAACACACACTAACAGCAAAGACAGATAAATAGCATTGCCCTAAAAACATGATGTTTGGGCTGGCAAGGACTCTGGCTGCTCTTGCTGAGGGGTAGTCTTGCTCACAAGCTTGCAGCAGCTGGTGCTGTCTGGTGCTGCGGCTCCTCAAGCAGCCCTAAAGGTGCCATGATGGCATTTCACACCCTTGCTGCTGCCAAAGCCATGACATTCGACGTCAGCTCTGCTCCATCAGCCCAGGAATGCCTTGCCAGGCACCCAGCCCTGGGAGGGGGTGAGGGGAGCCGCTCTAGGGATTACGCAGGCACAGCTGTAATCACAGCCAGTCTCACCAGTAGTTTCTCCCCCTTGACAGAGCCCAGGAAGCTGCATACTATAAGGGATGGCCATGACATTTTAGACCAGACCAAATAAAAGACATTGACTGTAATCCTAGACTTTTACAGTCAACAGCACTTGTCTTCAGAGGCACTGGGATTTCATCCCTGACATTCAAATGGCCCTGCTGCCTGCAGCCCACCCCCCAGGAATAGCCACCTCTGCAGCAGGAGCAACACTAGTGGGTCGTCAGAGGAAATACCCAAAAAGTCCAAACACTCTTGACCAACAGGAGCAAATAACTACTGCAAAAAAAAAGCTGCTGCAAACATGGTTTGGGTTTTTTATTTTGTTTTTTTTTTTTTACAAGCACACATATTTAATACCTAAAGTTCTTTAGAAAGTATTTTAAGAAATAAAAACAAAGCCAGACAGCAGCAGGATGATCTTTGGAAAGCTTCAAGGAAACACAGTATGCACTCGTTTGTCTTTCCTGTGAAGTAAAGGATTTTTGTATATTTATGGACTGAGAAAAAAAATAAAGTGGTGTTTGAGCAACTATAATCCGTCCCAACGCAAAGAATTTGTGAGATGGTAAAAAGAAATAAGGGGAAAGGCTGGTATCTCCTCATTTTATAAACATAGAAAATAAAGATAAATGAAAACGAGGAGTTCTTGAGTAGCGGGAATAGTAGTCCAAATGCTACCTGAAAGCACTTTTGCATATGCTGCAGCAGATTAAAAGTATTAAACAGACACATATGCCTTTGCTTTGTCTATGTGACACAGTTTGTCTTGAAAACCTTAAAAAGAAAAAGAATCCCAGGATTTATGAGAAGCCATGAAGAATTTAAGTTACAATATATTGAAAGATGAAAACTGGCATAGCAATAGCAATTGTACTGTTTGTTTTGGTGCATTAAAGAATACAAATTAACATAACTAATAAAACCCAAGGTAATACTCCCTCTCATTGTTACGCCTCATATTTGGAAAGAGATAAGTTATGAAGGTTAAAGAATTCACGAAATACGGCAAGGAAAATATGCTGTAGCTCTCCTACAAAAGAAAAACTGTCAAGCTATATTTCTCTATCCAATTAATCACATCAGGAGAACACCACATGAGCTTTTAAGGCTTTTCAGCACTACAGACCAAATACCAAACTAAATTAATTCTCCTGAGTTTCTGGTAGTAGGGTAGGAGGTACGATTTTGCACAGCATGGTGTAATTCTTTCCTATTATATACATACTTTTTTTCTCTTTTCTTTTAAAAAAACCCCAACTAAACAGACAAGTAAATTATCAGTTTTCATGACATTTACTTCCTATTGTTCCTTCCAAAGAATTTCATCTCTCCTAAAGTTAGATCTGCATGGAAGAACTGAAATTAAAAGAAACTGGCAGACCTATAAATCATATCTTGCTTTACATACCCCTTCATCAGAAGTCACAAGTCTACTACTTAATTTCCAATGAATTAATTACTAGTGAAACCCATTATGATAAAGTGTGCACAGAATAAATGCAAAAACTGAAATCCGAGTAAAATCTTGAGTAAGAGCTGTCACCAAAGTAGTATTTGTCTGAATTTTCTTTCAAATTTGTGCAAATACTGTAATTTAAGCTTTCTTTTAAAAAGCCACAATTTTTTCAAAATGAAAACTACAAAACTGAAATGTTCAGCTGACTTTTCTTATTACTGTGCTCAGCAATTCCACAATCCTGAAAAAATTACATCTCCATAGTCATAAAATGAAGTCATGCAAAGCAGATAATTCACCTACGCAAAAATGCCAAGATTTTTCTACTCTTTAAGCATCCTGTCTTTTAAAATAATTGACAGGAAAGCATGTGCAGAATTCCACCATAAATAAATATTAGAGAGAAAAAAAATCCAAAGAAAAATACTGTAATATTGACAGAATATATATAGACATCTCATTAACAGAATTAGTCTGATCCAGTTACAGAATAAAAACTTCTTGAAAATGGCCAGTTCACTTCGAGTTTACTTCCTGAATGTTTGAAAACATCTTGTCATGAGCAATACACAGATCAAGAATTCATCATGCTAATTCAATTAATAACTTTGAATGTATAACATTTTTCCCCGCAAGCAGTTTATTTTCTCAGTGGATAAATAAAACCTACTTTTATCAAGCATGCAATTATTTTTTCAGTTTTTATCTCATCTCTGAATGAAGGCAGACAAAGAAGGGAGAGTAGTTTCATTACAAAACCAACCTGTTACTGGTGCCAACCCAGAAACGTCTTTTCAAAACCTCAAAGAATTTTAAACATCACTTAATCGAACCTACAAACAAATGGTTATCAGTTTTAATTGGAACACTCATAGCATCTCTCTGAAACCATTTCTTAACCTATATTTACCTGCTCCCAGACAAGTGAAAATAGGATGTCTGTGTTTATTATTGGGTAATTAAATTAAGCCAAAAAAAATACCATCTGTGATCAAGCATTCTATAATTAACATATGTTTACATATGTGGTGTCATCAAAATTAACTACACTCTAATCTCAATAAATATGAATTTTGATCTTTTTATTAACTGATCTATTGAACACATTTTCCAGGCTCTTGACAAAAGGTCATTTCATTAGCAGTGAACTCTGGCTGTAAGAACACTTGACACTGTGTTGAACTGCTCCAGTTACTTGCCAAATACCAGCTCCAAGCCTTAGAAGAGAGGAAGGAAAAAAAAAAAAAAGTTTTACAGTAGATAGACTCTTCCTCCTCCAAAAGCTTTCACATTTTTCTGTCCTGTGCAAACAACCCACCACGAATATACTAAAAGTTCAGGACAAAATGACAACTATATTGTAACATTAACACACAGCAGAATGGAGCACAAATACCACGGAGTGAGCAGCTGAGCTGTGCCAGTTCATTTAATGTTACGCATTACAAGTTTAGAGAGTATCATAACATGACACAACTGAAGCCTAGTTTCTCCTAGATTGACAAAAAGACCACCAATATACCTATGTGCATGAGGCAAAGCAACTGCATTGGCTGTTGCAGAAACACAGGCAAGACACCAGTGGGGACACAGCCTGGATCCGGAAGGTTCATGTCTCCTCAGATGCGCTAGTCTTTCCTTGATGATATGTGCTAGGCATCTACTGGAATCTTGGCTGCACTACCAATGATATTTCAAGATGTGCTTCAAAACATACTTTTCCCACTTGTGTAATTTGCATAGGCAGCACCTTTATTTACTAACCAACGACTCTCCAACACATAGCTTCCTGACCACAGGACTAAGCAGAGACATCTCCTTCTTGACCAGACATCTCCCTTGATGAGAAGGCAGCCATGCATTTCACGTGAGCAACTGTGCTCACACCATACCTGCTCTTGTACTTCTCCTGTTGCCCGTGGACAAACCGATAGCAGCTTCTAAGCTGTCTCTGCTGCTTGTTAAAAATGCAAGCTTTAGAACCACCCTGCCAGGCTGTACAATCTGTTCTGTACTCATTTGAGATCACTTTTTTAATCACAGTGGGCACAAACTGGACTAATGGGAGCCCTATCTACAAAAGAAAGGGCTGAATCCAGATAAGTCTCCAAGAGACACTCTTTTAAAAAAAGCAAATCATTATACTACCAAATTTGTAGATAAATAGGCTTTTGCTGCCATCAGCCTTAGGATACGGAGCTTAGGAACACAGACCCGTATCCAAAAATCTAGCTGGACTCACTATACAAGCTAGAGATGAAGACAGAAGATGACACGATCCCTGCTGAATACATTCAAATACAGAAAACTGTCTGAATATGGCATTTCCAGTCAAACCCACTCTGAGATCCGCTGATCTGCATATGTTTAGCCATGAGTCTTTGAAGAGCAGCAAGGTTTTCCAAAAAGCCACTGTAAGTGACACTGGATGCCAAGGTGTCTTCAGGAAAGAGGTAGTAAAGACTTTGAAAATGAAACTACATTTGGCCACTAGATAGAAGTAATGCAGAGGCCTGAAGGGAATGAAGCAAGACAGAAAATCCACCCATTTTAAGAGTATTTGAAAAGTAAGAGGCAAAAAAGACAGGAAAAAGTAAATTTCACATTAAATATAACAAATACTAAGGAAAAAAGCTTTCCTAGCTCTCCTTCCTGCTTTCCCAACCAAAGCTGATATAAGAACAAGACCTAGCCCACTTCTTGTGACATTATTCTGTAGCTTTACTCTAGTCTCTAGACTTCCCAAACACACATTTTAATTTAGTTTTCAATGTCAAATAACTGATTTCAAGTGCATTTCCCACAGCAATGCATACATTCTCTGGCTTTCTATTTTTAAATGTGATAGCTCACAGCTCTTTGAGGCTGCAGTATACATTATACTGCAAAATTAGCATGTCAACAAATAACTTTACTTGTAAACAGTGCCTCTTTGTGAGCTAGCAGATGCCTGCCAAATTATGCTTTTACTCATCGAGATGTTCACTGGGAAAAATATCAGTAAGATACAACCTTCTTTTGCAGCAAGCAGCAACAAAAGACTTGATGGAAAATACTCATATCAGCAGTAAAAGGCAGTTCTGAGAACTGGTGTGCAAGCAAGGGATCTCAGGCCCTGGAGGAGAGCAGTTGTCTGATAAATTCTTTACAAAACGGACACGTAATTCAAAACCAATCAATAAGTAGGTGCCAAATTCTCAGAAAATGAGTCCTGGAGTACACACATAAAGTGTGTAGATACGTGCCGTTATACTTGCATGTATACTGAGGCTGCAAACACAAACAGCACTTGAATTCACACCCTTGTAGGTGTGTAGAGGTCAAATGGTGCCAAAATGCCAGGTTGCTAGTCCCAGCTATGTGCACAGATCAGCTCATGTCCATCAACTGACCCCAGAGGGCACATGACGCTCAGCTGCCTTTCCAGACAGAGCGCAAACCCTCTGCCCCACTGTCCCTTCCAGCCACACTGCGTACTCACCCCAAAGCATCCCTGGAGCTCAGCCTCCCCAAGCAAGCTGGGGCACTTTGAGGGGCTGCACCAAGAGCCTCCATTTGGGGATGCTCCAGGACCAGCCCATTACCAGCCTTGGCATCATTCGTCTAACATGGATGCAGCTCTGCCTCAATGCAATACCTACAACGGGGAGGACTCAGCTGCTTCCCCCAGCTAAAATTAATCAGACGATGCCTTATTTATTAGTGGGGTAAGTCAAGCCACTACTTGAAGAGCCACTTTTTATAAAGTGGTTGTCGGTGTGTCCATTTCACTTTGTTTTAAAAGCTGTGCGTCACAAAACACACAAACAGATTTTAAAACAAGAATATGTAGGTGCACATACCCAACTTTAACCCCAGCACCTGATGAAAGGATCAAAACTGCAAACTTCCCAAGTAAAAGGAAGGCATCCTATCACTCCTGAAATGTAGGCAGCAGAAAAATGCTGGTGTTCATGGGCATAATTCCTGTTCCTGGAGATAAAGCCAGAGGAGGAGGCACAGAGGCGTAACTGTTGTGCTGGAAGCACCTGGGTTCCTGGGGACAACAGATTCAGAGCTCTGCGGGGCTCCCCATAGCTGTCTTACCCTTTCAAAGCAAGAATTAAAATCCATGCAGGATGTCGTGAAAGATCCTTCTAATGAACACTGATTTCTCCTTCATCCTGCAGGGAGATGAAGAGCTGAGAGGAAAAGGGTGAGTATTTCCATGGCCGCAACCTGGCAACCCACGATAGCTGGGCTACACCCTGATGTACACATTCATAACGTGCTCCTCATTTCTGATGCTTTTTATCCAAAAGGATTGCAGGGCCATACAAAGTAAACAAAAAAGCATTTCATCCCCACAAACACTTGATTATGCTGTGTCCCTTGACAGGAGACGATTCAAAAAAGAAGGTTTCACTGATTTGCATCACCATCACCTAGGCAGAAGTAATTGTGCAAGGATTTTCTCCTGGTGCAGACAAAAGGGAAAAGAAAACAACAAACCTTTGAAAATATTATTATGAACTGTCATAAACAGGTACCAATAACAACCATGGAAACAAGGGTGGGCATATGAGGAGCAGGCCAGAACACATCTACGTTCTGGTCTCAACACCACAAACCAAGAGGACAGGAAGAGAATACTTGCTATAAATGGCAGAAAAGGGGGCAATGAGGCCATGTGGATGCAGGAAAAGCTATAGTTACTGCTGGCAGTGCCAAAATGAGCACAGGTAACTAAAATTGTATGACCTTTTTATTTTTAAGCATACACTGCAAGATTAATTAAAAGGATTCATTTTCATCATATGCAAGATCTGTTTGCTGCTGCATTATCACAGCTACATACGGCACATAGAAATTCAGCATATAGAAATGAGATGAACTTCATATGGAAACTAACCATAAAAGACTGAAAAGAGTAAACGTGAGCCAAATAAGTAAGTCATATAGCTTTGACAGCATGACTGAAACGCCAAATCAGACAGGTGGCCATAGACACCAGCCTAGAAAAGCAGCTAGGACATACACTAAGAAAAAACAATAATAAACCAAATAAAAAGTCTCTCCATGGACACTTAACTTCTTTATGGAGCCAACAGCAGCCATGCAAATGTAGCACTAAAACAATAGAGAAATAGAGGAATTCAGAAACACATGCATGAGACACGCTGTTCCATACAGAAATTCTCGTAAAACTGGAAACTTTTAAATGAAGCTGAAGAAGTTTGTTCATGTCACAGGAATCCAGGTCTTGCAACAAACAGTAAAATTTAATATCCTTCTACTAATATCCTTCTGTGAAACCTAGGTCTTGCAACAAACACCCCAATCCAATATCCTTCTATTGAAGCACGAAATGAAATCCTCATGTACCAAAAAGGACAAAACAGCTTTCTGCACTGAACAATAGCTACCCTCAATTTGCATTTAAAATTTTCTAATCTAAGTACAATCTGATTGTAACTCCCGAAGCAGTCAAACCTCATGTATTTTGATATTATTTTTAAGTGAACAGGTAAAATGCACACCCATACACAGGAGAGGGATGCCACCTTCAACAAACAATTATTGAGCTGACTTGAAAACGAGGACAATTATGAGATCCCACCAATGGGAATAAAGTGTCTGATTCAATCACGCAGCTATACAATAATGACTTGGAAGGGGAAAAACACATTAGGTATCTGAAGGTAAATGGTAAATCATTTTACAGTTAACAGAAATGGGGACAGTCTCTATAAAACTTGAGTAGTTTATAAAGTTTACTTTATATAGCCATCTTAAATCAGCAGTCTGTCTTTAATTTCCACAGACCACCTTGACAAAGTACATACATAATCATTTCCTGACAGAAGGAGACAGTGGCCCTCACTGGATAATTACAAGCAGGTGCTTTATCTTGGATGGGCCTTTCTAGAGCAAGCCATCTTCACAAGTTTTTTTTGTTCTGTTTGTTGTTGGTTTGGGTTTTTTTTTGGTGGGTTGCTTTTTTAATCATAAAGTGTGATAGCTAAAACTTCTTAGCAATGATTATAGACATCATATGACCTTGAGTGTATAACACATACACATTCTGTAATACTGGCTTGAAACACAATAAGAGATGAAACCTGCAAATCAATGTCTTTCATTCAGTCATTTTTGTCTCTGCGCTTAGCTACAATCCTCCTAATTAAGCTAACATTTTGTGGAGGTACAATACGATACCCGCACACTCCTCAGAGCTTATAGGGCCTGATCCAAAAATCCACTGGTCAAGGTTTGTTCATCTCATGCAGTGGCTCAAGGGAGGCAGAATCCAATGAGCAAGGAGAGCATCAGCACTGTTTCTGGAGGGGAATTCTCCACTGACTTATCCTGACAAACAAAAGTAGCCATATTCAGGAATTCATGAGTTTTATTCTGCTTCTACTGTGCAGCTTTACAGCAAATGGGCTTTGTGCAAAGAATCAAAGCATGATCAGGTACCAAGGACCAATTACAACTTTAAATAAGCTGCTGGATAGCCATGCAGAAGAGCACCAAGAAGAGGCATCACCTTGCTGGGCCCTGTCTACAGGGTGATGCTCTAGCAGCTCCTG
This sequence comes from Leptosomus discolor, assembly GCF_034619465.1. NCBI lineage: Eukaryota > Metazoa > Chordata > Aves > Leptosomiformes > Leptosomidae > Leptosomus > Leptosomus discolor. Next base: position 31,084,083 of record NC_141399.1, read on the forward strand.
CCTGCAGGCAGCACAGAGGGCAGGGCACTCAGGCTGCCCACCCCCATACCACCCCAGCCCAAGTGGCAGTAAGAGGGGGGCATGGCAGCTCCCCCATGAGCCAGGTCCAGCCCTGCTCCCCCAGCCACAGCTTGACATGGTAGCAATGTCTCCCAGCTGGCGGCAGCATAGCCTGTGGGTTTCTAAACACTTTGGTGCTGCATGATAAACCAATGCCACAGCTCCTCTAATGCATTTATCTTGCTGTAAGTTAAGCTCTCTAACAAGCAGCACAGTATTTTCACAAGCTCATCTTCAGTCGTCATTGTTTTCATGTTCACCACAATTATTTCTTCACCATAGAAGTGAAGGTAATAAGAGACCTTGTAGGCATTTCACTGCCAAAATTACATCCACTTGATCTGAATCAGCCTTGTGTCATCTTCTGCATAAATGCTGGACTGAACTTTTCTACACCAGTAGAGTCTGCCTTAATCTCCAGTGTAACTCCTTGACACATAATGATAATGATGACAACAAGGAAAAGTGACAGAACATGGTTCTGGTTTGTAACTACACATACTTTTGCCCAAACTGTGTTTAAAGAACTTGGAGGGAAACCCCAAATCCTGCTTTAACATTAAGATGTTGTCACTGGTAGCAAAGAGCTGCAGAAAGCAAACAACTTTTGTTTAAAAACCATGTGTTCATTCAGTTATTTTTTTGACTAGTCACACCCTCTCATTCTTTTTAAAAGCAAGATTTCTCAAAGTTGCCAATAGCTGTTTCAAACATCTTTCTTTGCCGAATAAGCCTCCCAGCTTCTATATTCAGAGCACAACTGATGCAGAAGTCTCTTAACACCCACTAAACTTGAATAATTTATACTCTTACAGTCTTGTATGGCAAGATACAAAGTGACTTAATCATGAGGTATTCATAGCATTCTCCTCCACAGAAGTACGAAACTCAGTGAAAAATACCATTCCGATACAAGTCCTCGGGCAGTATGTTCCACATAGGAGATTGACATGAGTTTCCATTAAAAATTCAGAGCCATAGACAAATCAAATACTTTTGTTTTTGTATGACTGCTTGCCTGGGCAGTTGGACAATTCATTATTAAGCATACTCCATTTCCAGATTAAGCTGAGAAAACAGGATAGGTCATTTTAATATTAATTCATGTGTCTGCATGGTGCCTACTGCACCTTGTGAAGATTTTTAAGCACAATTCAAACTTAAAATGTCTTTTACTGCTTCAGCGTTTACAGTGAACACACCTACATCATGGCTAAACTTCACCGTATGGATACTACTCTCTAAAAAGGAAAATGTGGCATGATAGCAGGGCTCATATATGTTTCCTTGCTTTGTTTTTATCCTGCTTGTATTTTTTACAAATATATAAACAAAGCAAGCAGATGTGCCCCTTACGTCCTGGGACACAAGCTACTGTAGCAGTTTCCGCAAGTGAGCCACAGAAGTAATCCTGTCTCTGGGCTCTCTGGTCAGTTTTGGTTTGGGATAAAGATTTTTCCAAGAGACAAGTAGGTGCTAGTACTCAAACACTACTGATTTGCTGTGGAAGCTGAGAAAAAACTCTCTACAGAGATGTTTTGCTCCTTTAAATGTTTTGAAGGTCTATGAAAATGAAAGGGGATTTAAAACATCTATGTAACTGCCTGTTACATAAGTAGTTTTTTGAAAGCATGCTGAGTTTAATGATATCTCAGTAGAACAAAACGAAGCAAATCAATAATCACAGTTTCAAAAAAAAAAATCGTATGTCAAAATATTTTCTCAGGAGTTTCTTGGGTTTTTGCAAGTTAAAAGTGGTTTCACCTGCCTTATAAACATGTACATTTAATCCACTCATTGTTAAAAAGTATATTTATATCAAAGTGCCCCAAAACAACAAAAAAACAACACACCACATGCCTGACTAACTGTCCAACAAACACATCTGAGACAGTGCAGTTCAATGGATAAGACACAGGACTGATAGCCAGGGGACATGGACATAAAAACTTATGTCCTATGTCAGGGCAAAGGTTCACCCTAGTCCACTTTGCAGCAGCAGCAGGCACCAGGGGAGCGATATGAGCACTGAGGATGCATGAACCGATACCCTCCCAGTGCCCAGAAATTGGCAGCTAATCATCTCCCTTGGCAGCTGTGTATCTTCACATTTAACAGCCACTGGCAGATCTGCTGCAACCTAAGCTAACCATACCACTAAGTGCTACGATCAGCTGCAGTTCATTTGGTCTTTTTTCTTCTCCTTCCCTCTCCTTTCTTCTGTCCTATCTATTTAAACTTACCTTTTCAAGGCAAGGACCATCTCTTACATTATTGCATTCACATAATACACAGTTCAATGCAGCCTTGATCTCAGCTAAGGCCTCCAAGAGTTATGATCTCTGGTAAGGCATATGTGTTAAGCAAATAGAATAACAGGCTGGATGCACGCTATCCGTAAGGTGGTAATTTCCTGGCAACCAGCAAGTACCCAAGGATTGCCATTAAAGTCATCAGGCTCACCTAACCAGGGAAGTTAGGCTCTCTTTTTTTATTAAGTGCATGCAAGGTTATTTATATTTCAGTTCTCAGTTAACATCATAGGTCTGTGTTTTCCCAAATCATGTTTTAGCAGTTCCCTTTTGCTGTGACATCTGGCAGCATATCTTCAATATTCCCTCAGAGCAGATACAGCTGTCAGTATTCAGTTCAATATCTGGATTACAATCACATTGACTAGGTGTTCATCTGCAAGCGGTTCCATCAGTTACTCTGAAACTGTTCTCACGAAAGAAAGTAAAAGCAACAGAATTTCGCTTCAAACACATGCGTACTTGCTGGGTAGAAATTTTAAGGATTGACACCTAAATGAATAAAACAATTCATTTGACTATCCCACTGAAAGCAATGTCATCTAGGCTTTTTTTTATAAATGGAAAAGCTTTTAAGAAATCAGCTTTAATTGGCTGAACTCAGTTATGCTACCTACTATTATGGAATAAAGTAAATCTTGGTGCCTCTTTTTTAGCATCTGCTGCACTACAGAACAGTGTTTTCGACAAAAAACCTACTCTGTTCACCAGCCAAAAGGCCTTTCTCCTTTCACATAGTTAAAGCCACTAGCAACCAGCTGTTCTCTACACTAAGTCAATACCATACCACACAAGTAATATCACAGATTCAACACCAAAAGGCTAACAGAATCCTACTCTTTCAAAGTTAATAACAGAACGGTGCAATGTGGCACCCCCAGGCTTGCAGATCAAGTGGCTACAAGGGGAACGGACCAGCTCAGCTTTTATGGAAGCTGAAGTGAGTACACAGTTAATGCTGGAAACCCCCTGGGATTATTAACCACCTGTCCACAAAGCAACAGCACTTCTGTGGGATCCAATTGCAGCCATGCCAGCAGTGGATTTACTCATTAAGTAGCAATACATGCACAATAATTATAGCTATCACATCAGACATTCTCCCCTAATTATTTCTAGTCATAATTTTTACACCTTAGAATACAACAGAAATGGCAAAGGACTTCCTTATAGTTCTTACCAATTTTCCCCACATGAATTTTCACTGTTCAATGGAGAACTACAACCAGTGCGAATGCAAGCTAGGGCTGAACGTTGTTACATAAATGTGACCTTGAAGGCACTGAGCCAAAAGCAAGCTGATTTATTTATTCAGTTTTATTGGGATGTGTGTTTATTTGAGAATGTGAATTTCATATACATACATCCTGGCTGACTAAAGTAGCAAAGAGCTGTCAAATGATAACCATTGTGAAAAAAATTATATTTAAACCGGGGCTTCTAATTGCCTTCCATCAGACTCACTACCACTTTTTCCAAGGTTTCCTTGTACATGCATTTCTGCAGTAGTGGAAAACACATTTCAAACTTTCAAGCCATCTAAAGATGAACTATACAAAAAAGAAACACAATCTGCTACCTACCCAAAAGCTGTTGGGTTAGTGTGAGAAAATCCCAGTCACTGGCAACTTGTTCTGTTAAACATAGTAAGACAATATTCTTGAAGTCTCAAGAATCCAAAGCAACAAAAGAAGAATTCACAAAATGGGACATACTGATTCCTGTTACTACTAAAATAAATTATCACCTAAGCAGTTTGAGAGCATGCACATTTTTCCAATTAAACAGAAAATTTTAACCCACAGTAGTCGACATAAGACTAACTCCTAGCTAAAGCAATCAGAGCAAAAATACATGGATATGTCTCTATCAGCCTCTGAGCTACCAGACTTACCAAGCAACAGTTTGCCAAAACCAAGCATATTTTCCTCTTTGAATGCTAATATGAGCGTATGCCTGTTTCTTACTAGAGCTTTATGAGACCTCAAATTACATCCAACCACTCGTGCATTCTCTGCCATGGGTGTTCTGTCACTCTCTATACTTGCAATAGTTAGGTATACATGCCAGCGAGAAGATTTATCTTGCATTTATAGCTACGCAGAAGAGATATTTGTATCTACCTGGTTCACAGACCTACCTTTCATAGAACTATCTGGAGATGCAATGAAACAAGCAACATGACCTCCTATTTAAGGTTTTTTTGCTTTTACTGTGCAGGGAATATCATCCAGTGAAAATATGATCAGAGATCTCATCAACTTCCATGTGCCTTCATAGCTGACACAAATAACATGAAATATACGTAGACATAAGCGCCTTTAAGTCTGAATAAGTCTACTTTTGCCCCATTAGGGTCAGCTCCTTTCACTGCAGAAGCTCTGCAGTTTCTCCACTGCTGGAAGGCAGCTTCACTCCAGTTTTGCAAGTCCTGCACTGTGAATATATCAGTCCTACAGGACTGAGGATGAAGTTCATTACAGCATTTAGGTGGCAGCTGAGGGCTATACAGAGCACACTCATTCTCCTGACCAGGGCTCTTGGGAGCTCAACAACAGCCAGATCCTGGCAACTGGCACACAGACCAATCTCTCCACATCCCTACCACTGCTTTCCAGGGGGGTCAAAGAAGAACGAATCCCTCCTGTCTCCAACTTACTGCAAGACAGCCAGCATGTACTAGGAAGATAACCCTTTCCTCTTGTGAAGGCAGCATTCAAACCTAAGGGTCTTGCCAGGGGATTTCATTCACAGACTACCACAAGAGGGTTGGTGTTTTACCAGCACTTGCCACCAAGCCATTACAACCCACTTCCCACAACACAAAGCTGTGACTTTGAGCTGTATGAGAAAATTATCTCAGCTCAATCATTTGAATGAATGCAGTGCCAAGCAGACACACCAGTCCTGCAGCATCCCTTGACAAAAACAGATGCGTGCCCAGAGCGTGCCACCATACCCCACACAATTCTGTTCACAGTAGCATCACATCCCAAACCCCTGACCCCAATTTATAAGCCTCTATATAGGCACAACCTGTGAGCCTCTGATAACACTTCACCAGCCACAGCCTTCCCAGGCTATGAGAGACAGAAAATGAAGAAATTAAGCAAATCCATCTCAGCTGCTGTGGGCTCCCTTAGTGCTTCCTTATCAGTAGATCTCCCTTACTGAAGATCCCTTCAAGTGCTGCTGGCTTAGGCACATATTGAAATGCAGCTCGCCCCTCTCCAAGCACGAGGCTTTCTGATTCCTTTCAGATGAGGGATCAGAAAGAGTAAAGGAGAAAGTAATAGGAAAGAAAAACTAAATCAGGATGAGATCCAAACACTGCCAAAATCAATAGGAGCCTCTCTATTAACTTCAGTGGGTTTTTGATGTAGCAGAGAAGTCAAATAGACTGAACGGCAAGCAAATTGATTTGTTAGATGCTCAGATACCATGGTGAATGATGCCTTGGGCAGAGACTAGAGATTACGGATCTTCACTTATTATGGTTTTCATATATTATATATAACACACACTCATGCAGATTTCCTAAATAGTATTGAAAACACCAGAATAAAGGCATTCTGTATTACCTCATTAAGCATGTCAAAAAATACTTGAGAGAAAAATATCACCCTTCATCTCCTCTTTTGCCTCCAATATTACACGTTCCCATTATTTTTTAAATAGCAATACACTGGCAAAAATATAGAGCAATTGAGACTTTTGCACTGAAAATATTCACTAGCAACAATTACTTCTTGTCAAACTGTAAAAACATCATGAAATTGAGTCTAATTTTGAATGCACACAGAAGGAAAATAAATCTGGTTTTCAATTTCTAATTCACTTATCTTCGCAAGCACGTATTCCCATTGGGTATTTTAAAAGAAATTTTTTTTTTTCCTCCAGATGTTAAGGAAAAATGGGACTACACTATAAGAACAAATTCTGCAATTCTTAAATGAAAAATTTCAAGTATAGCATGGTAATCAGAGAAGAAAGAAATAAGCCAGTTATTACAGATCTTGGTCAAGAAATCCAGGCAGAAGTGGCTGCATATCTTTACTATCGCCAGTTGTACTTCATCCTTATGGTTTGTTGTCTTATATGTTGTTATTAATTTCACTAAAATCATGATAACTGTCCCCTAAATTTCTCTTGCTCAGAATAAAAATGCAAAAGTTCAAAGCTGGCAAACTTTTGCTTCAACCAAAAGGACTACTCCTATGGCTGTGCTTTTGCCACCGTTGTTCGCATCTGTTCAGCAGGACTGGCCTTGTCGTGCCAAAGGCCAGGTACAGCGCTGGTGATATACCGAAGAGAAATAGCGCTATTGTTTAAATCGTGTTACCAGTCTAAGCCAGTAAACTACTCCATCACATCACGGCCTCTTGCTTTTTAAGGCACGTTTATTAAGACAGATGGTCCTGCTACCACTTCTGCTACTCCAAATGCAAATTCTTTTGCCATTCCTGACACGAGGAAGTGAGCCTGAACTGCCTAAATCATCTTACAGAGCCTGACTCCCATCTCGAAGGCTGATTAAGAACTTATGAAAAACAATACTTGCCCCATTAAAACGTGTTTTTTCTGAATTATTTGTATGTGCCATTCATTGATTTTCACATTCATACCACACCCACAGCAGTGTCATATGTAAAGTGCCCGATTCACCAGCTTCCATTTGCTCGTGAATCACTCCCATCTTCGGGGACCACAGCACTAGCATACTTCCAACACACATTTTCACTTTGCATTTGTAAGCAACCCCATAGCTGCCTACAATCTCCCCACAACACATGAGGAAGCTCTCCCTCCATCGGCAGTCTTCACTGGCGCTTTCCCCTTGTCACTGTTACTCCAATTGTTTATACACGTATAGATCTAGAGAAAATGGTAATTGCCTACATTACAACACAGTTAAGTCTTACAGTTGCAGAAATGGAGAGTCAGGCAACATTATGGTTCTAACGGCATCAGCATGTCCTCCTTCCACAGTACAGATTTGGCACCATAAATCTACTTGTAACATACAGAGCTGCAGGTTCAACCAGTAAAGCCAGAGTAGAAGACTACATATGCATATGCTGTTATAATACTAAGTTTGTGCAGGAATGGCAGCTTTTGTACTTCACACTATGTGTTTATTTTAATTATGCAGCCTCAGAGATGTAGCCAAAGTAACTGCTTTCATTTTAAACACTTCAAGTATTTGGCTTCAGGGTGATTTTTGGGGGGTTGGAGGGGTGGGAAGTGGTGGTGGTGTTTCTTTGGGGGCTTTTGTTCTGTTTTCCTCTTAAAGTCTCTTCATGGCAGATTCTAACCACACCAAAAAACCTCCCAGAAATTTGGAAAGTCTAGTAAGCAAAAACTATTCTGAAGTGCAAAAGCTGCATTGTTGTCCCCCAGGTGCTCCTCAAGATAGTATTGATCCAGTAAGTTAACATTGTGGTTTCTTGCCATCTTTAAGTCATGCCAGCACTTTGCACTGAGGCAGTGTCTCTCCTATAAAACAGTCCGCACTTGCTCAGCTGCACTTATCCTGTAATTGCAACAGCCCTTCTGAAAAGCAAATCATACCGCTTGTTTAGCTCATCAGCCCAACAGCCACAGGCTATATAGTCTGCCTTTTTTTTTTTTCTTCTCCTTTTTAATTGCAATACTTTGGACATGAGTAGCTCTTCCTGCAGAGGAAATCAATTATGAAATAAATCTAATATTCAGATCAGACTATATTAGAAGGGACTACTCATCCTATATATGATATTTCCAGATTACATCTTAGCATGGCTCACTGAGTCATCACTTTAGCATTCGCACTAAATCAAAAATTAAACAAAGCAAATCAGTCAATTAACATGGCTGCTTCTTGCTCTGTGCACGTATAATCTTTTCAAGTTCAATTCTTAACTTAATTTGGAGCAGGGAGCGCTCAGTATCTAGGAAGAAGCATTCACCTCACGGAGCTGGCTCCACTGCTACAGTACAAGACGTCCATCTGAGTCTTTGAAATCACTGCTACACAAATGCAACCTCAGCCAGCCAAAGCCTCATAGCCATTCATTTCCATCAGAGATACTACCAAATAGTACACAAAGTAACAATCACTACCAACAACCAAAATTCAATATTCTGCTTTACTCCTCCTGCACTTCCCGCCCCCCCCCCCCCCCCCCCCCCAAACCTTTGCCAAACATGGAAGACACACTGGGAATCTACTCATTTACCCATCTATTTGACAAACTGCCTACACTCACAGCTGTTACACAAGGAAGATGCAAAACACTTTGATCCTCCCAACAGACACAGAATTGAGTAACTTACTGACTATACATGTAGCATATAGTTTTCAGCAGGTATAATCTAAGGTAAAGGAAAGGGAAGGATGGGTTAACTGCACAAGGAAATATTCTGCCCTTGAGAAATACTTCTTAAGTCTTCACTTGAATGTCTGTCTTATTGTTACAGAGAGGGACCTAATTCCATCAAATGCAATGATTTATGCAGCCTCTGTCCAGTTACAGGAGGGTTAGATGTTCATTTTGTTTTTAAAGCAAAAATAAAAAAGTTTCTAGAAGCTCCTTTTAGCACAAAAGCTAAAACTCCTAAATCATTGTCCACCACTCCTGGTTTTGAGTGCCCACGCAAATGCTTGTAAAAGAAATAAACCCCGGCACGTCTAACACAATGATGCTCTATTTCCAATGTCACTGCCACACTGGGTCAGACTAAAGCTGTGTTCAGTATCTAGCTTCTGAAGTACCTGGAACACAGCCACGTTCAAATTTTTTCTCAGCTGAGATACAGGTGAAGCATAAAAGGTACAGGCAAAGGAAGGGGGTAAATATTCCTCAGTAGCAAAGATAAGACCCTTTCCCCCTCTTACACAAAAGTGCTTGCGCATTTGCTTTATGATCCAAAACATGCTAATTCCCTACTCCCTCCTCACACGCCCCAAGAAAAACAATTCTGAACTAGTGGTGAAACAAGCTCTCGTCTCAGTAAGTCAGCACAGGAGCTTTGCAATGGACTTAAATGGGATTAGAGCATTTATCTAGATTAACAATGCTTAATAGCACGGCTACCAAACAAATTGCTCTGTATACAGAAGCGATGACTGTATTTTTTGTTGACTCGTCACTTTTCCCCCCAAAAAAACATCTCTTCTATCAGCATCTGTAGTGCCTATGCACATTCTAACCCACAACGATTTCCCACTTTCCCCCAGTTCCTGGTCTGGCAGGCTGGACACATGGTGCTGATTCAGGCATACAATTCCATCAGGCAGCTCACCAGCTCTTTGAAAGCAAGAGATGAGATGCGATCCCCCTCTCTCTCATTGAAGGTGCTAGTTTGGGTCCTTTTCCTTTACACAACAATGCTTTCCATAAAATTTGCAGAAACTGTGTGTTTTAGTCAGAGTCCCACTGACTTTGCCCAGTTCAAGATTTAAATGGGTGAAAACGTTTGAAAGACCACATGATCATGCACAGCCTGATCCTGAAGGAACCAAACCAGGATGTCATATTTTCAACAAATGTAGGTGTGGAATATAAAGTTACAACTACAAAACTAAAAGCCTAAGGACTTATACTTCACCTTGCATTTGCTAAGAATTGCTGCTATGGTGAATGTTCGCAGTGCAAGCTAACAAGGGAGCCATAATCTCAACTATAAAGGCAGAGTGCTATTTGGATATATTTGCATCATTTTCTTCTATTTCATACTGTTCAGATAAATCCAAGTAATTTAACTTCACAGGTATTTTTGCACCTTTGAAAATGACTGCATATATCCATCACCACCCACAGACTCCTGCATTTTGGACCAAGTGTTGTGAGAGGCATTGTTTTCCTAGTACAAGCTACTGCCACTGGTGAACAATTGCCAATAGGTTAGTCCCTGCTTGTGCCGAACAGGCTTGCTGGAAATCTTTTTTTTTCATAACCCTATCCACCAACTTAAAAGTCACTATCACTGCAAAGTCAGGTCTGCATAGCACCCTGTGCTTGAATGCTTTGCAACAAGGTACTGATCACATCAAACGTATTTTCCCTTTTAATGCACGTATTTTGGCACCCCATCTTAAAGTCCTCTATCTACAGCTTTGTCAAAACACCTTCAGAAGAACTGCCTGCTAAGCCTCATAATTATGCTAAGTAACAGAATCCAATAATCCATGGGCATATATGAAAACTAATCTGAACTATTAATCTTACATACTTCTCAATGCAAAGTAAAAGAGAGGTCTGTATGTTCTACTCCTTAGAAGTTCTAGTACCTTTACATAACAATGTTAGAGCAACAGTCACTTGGTCACTCAGTGAAGCATATAACCAGGTTTTTTTAATGATATGGACCTAACCAAAAGATCTCTCTCCCTTTCAATTTTAAACTGACAAAAAAAGAGATGTGTGACCCATTTTGTGGCTAAACACTGTTCACTTCAGATATTTCTACTTACACTGTAGAGATGGTTCCTGTGCCAAACTGAGCTTTTGCATAGAAGGGCAGTGCAGAGGGGCAGTAAGCTCTTCAGATACCCATTCCACGTTTCTCATGCCCTGGTAGTTCTTCACCCTTGTGTGACAGCACTGGCCATGCTAGGCACCACTCTCAGTCCATCTTATCACCATGAGTTTTCACCTCTGCAACTGCTTTACTGCAGCAAGGACATCAGGATGGAGCTAATATCCCCAGCCAAGTCCAGCCATGCTCACCAGAAAGGCTTCAAACCAGGATGCTGTAGAGAGGCAGGAAAGCTACTACACCCATGCTGTCCAGCAGAACCTGCTTGTGCAGGTACCACAGCACAGGGATGTACCTCAGATTGGGAGCCAGTGATCCAAAGCCAACTGCAGTGGACTGACCAAATGAAATCATCCCCAAATCTCTGCCCATTCAAACGTAAGATGGGATCTCCAGCAAACAGCTGGAGCAACGAGCAGCAGCAAGACAAGAAGTAATAGCACTAGAACTCTTAACAGGTTTACAAATATCTTTTTATATAGGAATAAGTATTTTTTTTCCCTGATACGCATTACTTTGACCATATTTACTAGCTGTTACGCTACTATCCCAATTGGTTTTCCTTTTCCCCCCCTCTCCATCTCTTTGCAAATCATCTTCTCTCTGGCAAATACTTTTTAAGAGTCTTCACCTGGTTGTGAACATGAATATAATAATGTAATGAATCAATTTTGGTTTATTACATTTAAAACATCTTCTGCCTCCGATTACTTCTCATTTAGCATACAAAAAGCACTCACATGTAATCTAGCACGTGCAGGGCATACAGACTAATATACAGTGAAGAGCTACCATTTAAATGTGTGTCATTTACATTTAAAATCCTGCTCATTTTTCTTAACATTTCATATTAAAGCTGATTAAAATTATATACTAATACTGCCTTGAAATTGCAAGAGTAAAATTTAGTATTTATTCCAAAGTTAATGAGTATCTATAACCTTCATTAACAGGGAAGCTCTAAGTTATAGTAAAGTATGATTTGCTACACTAAAAACATAGCAGAAATTTTATTCCAGCACGTCAGGTAGTTCCAACTCTCAGTTTTAATAGTGCCACAGGGGACAAACAGAGTCAGCAACAGTCAGCTGAGGCACAGAGATGGCTCTAGCCAATTTTTAATACCTCTGATGCAGAGAAGTACCTTCTGAACACCACTTTCATACTGTTTTTGAGATCTTCAACATCCATAAGCAGGCCATAAGAAATGCAGGGAATGTTCTCAAATCAAGGCATGAAATGCAAACCCCATCATGAAAAATACTGTCTTCTTCGTAAGGGCAAGTACCCCCTCCAGCAGGAAACACCCCTGGGTGCAGGTTTCAGCGTCAAGGTTTAGCCCAACTTCTCAGCAGAACAAGCTAGAATAGGGCAACTTTGCAGGCTACTGCTCCATCAAACAGGTCAGTTCTGTTCTCCTGAAATCAGATGAGTTACACGGTCACACGGACCCACATAGGCTTTCTTTTTTGGCTTTGTTTTCACTATGGAATAGAAATCACTAATATTTTGACAGAACCACTATGAAAAAAGTACCATTTTAATACCTCTATGAAGGAAAAACAGAACAACAGCATATGTGACTCCAGTTTTCTCTGGCTTGGACAGTTGTCTTACAGCTGCCAGCCACAGTCACATCTGCGTCCAGATTAACACAAGGGTCAGATGCCAAATAAGCCTGTGGAAGTGAACCACGAGTGGTAACAGCAGAGAACAGAAAACTTATCTGATGGAAGCCCAAAGACAGCATTGCAGTTACAGAAGGTACTCTGAAATACCAGCCCCATTTGGAACACATACTTAGTAACTACACACCATCATCACTGGAAAGAGAACAAGCCTTCTCAACATTTTGTTTCAGAAGGTACACACCTGTATTCCTAAAGAAATGTGATTTGTTTATTCTACACAGACGTAATTAACACCTACAGAGTGGACACTATCCTTCACATCTGCTTCTGGTTACTAATTTAGCCAATCTTTAAAAATGGAGGCATGCAAACTGGAAAGCCAGATTCATTACCTTTGCAACAAAGACCACCAGTTGCTTCCCACCAGGACCTGGCCTTATTAACCCTAGTTTTAAATTACAAAGTCACAGATGTACTCATCAGTTGCTTGATGAAGATTCATTTGCCAACCTCGTCTCACAAAAGGAGTAATTAACATGCAGACATTACGGGCTGATGATTGAAGTCGTTATAATGCAGGACTATGGACAAATAGTGAGGCACCTGCATATCTAACAACTAGAGCTCTCTCAAAAGTTCCAATTAACCGGCATAATTGTAAGAAATTAAGTAAAAAGCACTGAATTGCATCAGTCATTGGCCTGTTCTGCACACAGTTGGACAAATAAATGTCAGTGCAGAATAAATACAAGTGCAGCAATGTTACAGCCATGGTGGTTTAAGGACAGAAAGAAAGAACTATGTCATTTATTTGACTAATTTATTAGGAAAGATTGGACAAGTCTCTGGCACACAATCCCTTCACCAGATCTGACAAAGCAGAAGCAAACTCCAAGCTAAATACAGGTTAGAGACAATTGCTCTCAATTAACCCAATTATGTTATTCAGATAGGTAACTTTAGAGAAAGGATGGTTAGCACCTGTGGAGGAAAGAAGGGCATTGAGAGGGAGAGATGAAAGGCTGGCAGCTATGGAGCAAGGAGGTAGAACCTGAGGAAGACAAAAGTGTCAGCAGGGAGTGAGCTCAGAAAATAATAGATCATGAAAGCACATAGCCACCAAGGGCATTGGCATTTTCAGCTATGCTCCAGCTCCAGGAGCCAAGGCTCTCCATTAAGTTCAGGGAAAGAAGCTGTATTTGGTCAGCCTGCACCAGCTCTAGAGCTCTCCTGACTACTGAGGACACTCACACCCATGACAGCCTCTCAACAGGAGGTCTGAAGACAGACAGCATGAAAATCCCTGAGAAATTCCAGAGGAACATCCTGGGATCAGCTAGGATGTGCAAATCCACCTAGAAGCTAGTGTTGATGCACAAAGCAGCAGCCTGCCTGTAAAGCCAGATCCAAATTCACTTCAGTACACTGCTGCTATGGGATCCATGAAGCAGTGAATGGCTGGAGACATTCCTCCCCAAGGCACCGCTTCCCTCTCTTGTGGCAGATGCCTGTCTCAGTCTATAAAAGCTGCTTGCCCAAAAGCCTCTTTTTATTTTATTTTCTTGAGTGTTCAAAGGACCAGAGACAGCACATGATATACAGGACAAGAAACCCATCAGTGCCCTTATCAAGTGGTGTCACAGACACACAGAGACCCTGTTGAGCAGCAGGTTTTATGCACTGCTGAAAAATTTGGTATTTTGATGTAGGAGGGTTTGCTTGAGTAGAAATTTTAAACTGCATCTCTCTAATAAAATCAATGGTACCTGTGTCACTTTGCTTTCCTGGCACCTTTAGGGGTATATCTGCACTGCACCACACATCACGCTGCAGAATGCTGCAGGCAAGTGCCAGCTCCTCTCAAAACGGGAACCATATATTCAAGTGAGAGGAAGGGCTAAGCCACAGGACACAACAGCAAGCTGACAAGACACGCAGCCTCTGGGTCCCAGGGCAGCGACTCTGCACAGAGCTGCGTTTTGCCATGCAGATGTGCCAGCCCATTCACAGCTGGAGTCACAAACACAGAGCAACTTGTTGTGCATTGCAGATGCTCCCTCTCCCTTCTACAGAAGCTACTTCAGCACCCCATGGTCTGGGTAGGTCCTGTACGTTTGCACGCCTTTCCCAGCATGATCACTCTTCAAAATCCAAATTCAATGCAACAAAAACCACAGAAATGTTGATTTTGCAGTAAGAACAAAGTTACTCTGGGGAAAAAAGTGAAAGTTGTGTGCATAGAGGGGTCTTCTGTCAAAGATAACACTTTATACATCTCCACATTCTTCATCTTCCCCAGTTTTCTGTTTTACCACTGTCATTTAACAACTCAGAGGCATTTGCTGAGGAGTAGTTCATCTCCAGATACTCTCCTTCCCCTCTGTTTTCCTTGCAACCACCTGATAGTTAAAAGCACTACACACATGCAAGAAACATCCATTAACCAGCTAAACACAGTCAATTTACAGAGCAGCTCCATCATAGAGACATTACTGAGGACTTGTGGATTTAGCCTAAGCATATTTACTGGGAATAGAAAAATAAAAACCTGGACAAGTAAACCACACTGAACCACTGAAGCCCGAGGACAAAAGAAAACCCCACAACCATTATACAAACTTCACAGGGAGACTGGTATCCCAGAAAAGTATATAACGAATATGTGATAGTACTGGAAAAGAAAATAAGTGCCCTTGTAAGGTATACTAAACTAATCTCTCCCCTCCAATGAAAAGCACCAAGATTTCATACTAAGATTCTTAAGCAGCAAAGTTTTTCTAAACATATTCAGGGACAGACAGATGCTATTTTGAAAGATGCCTAGAAGTGTTTTCAAAAGACAAAGACAAAAAAAGTCAATGATGAGCATTAACTGTATAATCCTGAGTCTGTATTGCCTGTCTGAATGTCAGTAATTAAATGTACAGCTCTCCTCTGACGTTTTGCTTTCAAGATTGCCTGCCTGCTCAGTGCTCAAGCTACAAATTTTGTCCAGTTAATCGTGATCTGTTGAGAAGCTTTATCAATATCTCACAATTTAATAGCAACACTGTTACATGAAAACACAAACAAAAAATGAACAGTTGGAGTGCTATGTAGATAGATTTCCTTGCATAACCACCAATATAAGGAATAAAGACAGTTTGAGGATGCATATGGTCATTGAAAAGTTTTTCCACTGACATGAGAAGCACCAGGTTGTACAGGCCTTATTATTAATGAGAAGAATTTACTTAGCTAAGCAGCCTGGAAAATTTAGTCTTTGGGGGATCTGCTTTCAGTGTGAAAGCACTGCAGTGGGGCCCCATACACATGAAGCAAAGAAGAAACCCCTGAAATATTAAATAGCTACTATTCAATTAAGGAAAGCTTTCACACATTATGTGTATTACACTGAAAAGGGACTTAATGGTTTTGAAGACAACTCTCAGTATCTAGTGACTCTGCAAGTACAGGAAATACACTCCACCACCCCTTTTGCTCCAAACCACAGCACAGAATATTGGTTCATTCAATGTATGGATGTAACGACTTAGAGAGTACCCTGACCATAGAAACATGTGTGTCCCCAGTTTAAAAAAAATAAAATAAAAGCACAGAAACCTTCAGAAGCACAGGTTTGGTTTGGTTCTGGTTCTAGTTTTTCTTTTAGCAATGCAAAAACTAGGAACTTAGAACTTACGATGATAGTCAACCACAGTAAAACTACTCTGGTCAGCTCTTCACCTTTATGAAGATAAGATTGAAAGATAAATCTGAGCAGAAGGGTTTCATTTACATCATACCTGTTGTTCTTGGGCAGAGGGCACAGTGCGCAATAATCTCTTGGGCTTTGGATAAGTACTCTTTAAAATGTCATTTCTGACAGGTTATGTAGTTTCATAGGTGTTTTTTTATTATTACTACTTCAGATTGGAGAGGACTAATACCTCACCTCACTATACCCCCTGTATGCTACTGCCTGTTTACCCAGTTCCTCCTTGAAGAAGCCCATTAACTTGGATTAAGGACACACCACAGAAGATTAGAGATGAAAGCTTTCCACACCAAACAAACGGACTGAACAGCACCCAGGCACGATGTTCCTTCCCCAGAGGTGGAGCCCTCGACCAGACATACTGCCACACCACCTTAGACGGGAGATGGTAGGGCCAGCTCAAACCTGGACCAAGCTGTGGCCACAGAAGACCATTCACTACCACCCATCATCCCTCCTCTGACGGTTACCAAACACCTGGTGATTAAGAAGGTGAATAAAATTACTCAGAATACCCTATACCCACAGTAGTACCCCAACACATTTCATGCACCACAGCAACAGGTTTGTGAACTGCCCTGAACATCACATTCATACCCCAATTTTATTATCACCCATGTCTCCCATAAATATCCAGTACCCTTAAGCTGGGTCACTGCTGTCTGGAGCATGGCAGGGGAAGATTCATAAATACTGATGCAGGAAAAAGAAATGAATTTTTAGTGGAGGAGTGGATCCTGCCTACAATGCCCCAGGAGCCTCAGTGCCATCAGCACTTTGTGGTGTCAAACCATCATTTAAAGGCTGAATTTTATACCAGCTCACAGGCCCTGTCTGTGCCAGTCGAGGCCTCCCATTCTCCATTTCAGCTCATTGATATCACAAGAAGCCAAGAGCCTCATGCTCACTGCACAAGCCACTCCTCCTGATGACGCTGTGAGAAAAGGTGCCCTTCATATGCCAGGAAAGCACAAACACCCCCACCTCGAAAACCCAAAGTCCAGGACTGGCCAGTAGGATTTGTGTTTTCAAGTGATACATTTTCAAAAGAGACATGGTTTTCCGATTCAGAAGAGCCTTCTAATAATGAGACTGTATGGATCATAGCTATTTTCATTTCGTGTTTTTCAAATAGCACAAAAAATATTCTTTATAAATTATGGGTTCTAAATAACTTAGAGTAAGGAAAAAAATAATTATAACCAATTCATCTATCTGCAAGGAAAAGCCTCTCAGTAAGTACCTCTTTCAAAAAGGATAGAAAATATAGAAAAGTTCTGCTCTACCCACTAAAATTAAAGTTTTACCAGAGGCCAACAGCAGACACCAAGAGCTGAGCTCAGTAAGCCACTGACTGATTATCTCCCCGAGAGAATAATACAGCTTTCACGTCAAGAACACAGTTATAGGTCTCTGCAAGAAACTGTTCAGAAATACAATTAGCAGACAATGTAACTGAACAAATATGTCTCACGGAAATGAAGGACATAAAACTTGAAATTAAGCACTGCCTGAATTGCCTTTGTTATTGATCACATCTCATACAAGCTCAAACCACTGCAGTTCAACAAACCCAACCTAGAATTATAGGGACATTCAAGCCATCGAAGATGAAACAGCCAAAGTTTGCACTCAACTGGACCAGATGGACAGAAAGACAAAGGTGCTTGCATATTTTTAATTCAATATCTGCTATTCAAGATGTTGTTGTTGTATTGATATTTAAACAATTCTTACTGGTATTCAGGTTACCTACAGTTTGTTGTATCAGCCCAACGAAGAAACAGTGAACTGCAGCAGGGGTGGCAGGAGGTGGTAACAAACTGAAGAAAGCCAGTATGGACCCTTAGAGAATGATCTCTGTCCTTTCACCGTATAGATGTGTATGTGTAAGGAGTCTAGGCTCTCTAAGCTTCATGCCTGAAGGTACACCCCATGAAAATGCCTTCAGGCACCAAACCTGTATGCATGCATAATTTATTTTTTGCATGAGTGAGTAGTTTCAACACCTCTGGTGTTTGCCAAAGAATCAAAACATTAACAATTAAAGCAAACTGACTACTCTCGTCCCACAGCAAAACAGCACAAACACTTGTCATCCCTCATCTCTGCAGTGACGGGCACTGAATAATCCCTTGGTTCTAAAAGTGAGGACTAGCAGTTCAAGGAGAAAAATATCACAGGTAATACAATTGAAACAAAAGTTAAAAAAAAAATTGCACTTAAATGACTCCAATCTCATATGAAAAATACTTCTTAGAGTAATCAATAGGTGTCATGTCCCCTCAAATTGGCAATTTTCTGCATGACCAAATAGGAATATCATCGCCCACTGGAAACCAAATACCACCAGTGCATCAGGATTTCAGGGTAAGTCTAACTGAAACATTTACCTCTCCATGCTGAAAATCTTTGAGGTTTTTAAAATCACAGACAGATTAATAAAATTGACCAAGGATGAAGAGGAACTAAAATAGTTCTTTGTTTTCTAAAGCCAATGGCAAAAATCAAACCAATTAAAATCATGATCTGAGTCAGTTTTAGTCGACTGTTAGCACCTCAGGCAAAATACCACTAAAGCAGAGTTGCAGTTAGTTTCCAACTCAGCTGTCAGCATGACAAGGGAAGGGGCTGGAAGAGATGGAGGAAGGTATTAATAGTAACAGAAGCAGAGACAAGAGACCTTGGTCCACACTGTGGGTACAGGATTTGCATCAACTTTTCATACCTATCTGACAGCAAGCCTTGCCCAGAGCAGGAATAAAACCAGGACGGAAAGAGAAAAACTTACAGGAAGGCCAAAAAATAAAGGTGCATAGACACATAATCAATAAAGATTTTTTTTAAAAAAAGCTGTCTAAGCCAATCGTTCTCAGGAGACACATTTTCAATAAGCATGTGACAAAAGCACCTTGCACAGAGCGCTTTCCATGAAACGTCTGTAGTAAGTCCTCACCTAACCAAGCAGAGCAGGCATGCTGGGAGCATTAACACCAAATTAAACAGAAATATCCCACTAGATCGGTAAGCACCACATCAAGCTGTGTGATGAGTCTACCAAAAGACACCTTACGTATCTATATGACATCTACATTACAGAATCACCTCAGCTGGCTTCATCCAGGACAATAAAATGTAGTCAACGTGACAACAGCAATATTTGCAAGGGCTGGACAAGAGAATTCAGTAACTACATCAATACCAATAAATTAATTTTGCCTAAGGCGCTGTGCTTATTTTACAAGATACCTTGCAACAAGAGCAGCGTTCCAGTCACATCAACAGCACAGATACATCAGCCACAGGACACAGAGCCAATCAGGCTGGACCACAAAGTATTACAGACTGAAAAAACATTCAGCCAGATGCTGTTCTGAACATGCCTAACAGGAGCAGTCCAAATCCAAAAAAAACCACCCACAAAACCCAAACACTCAAACAACAACAAAAGAAACTCCCATAGCTAAAAAATAAGATTTGTCAATACTGCTTTTCATCAGCTCTTCCTCTGAGCCTGAAAGGGAAGAGCTTGCATCAAGCGATACCTACTATCACTTTGGATTCAGGATCACAGACAACTCAATTCATCAATTCCCAATAGCTCACATGCAGCTTGAGAAAAGATACTATTTTTCTGAGGAGGAAGAGCAAGGGTGAGAAACTATTACAACTGTAAAAATATCATGGAGTGACGAACTGGAAGGCTGGGTCCTTAACAGAAACAGATTTTCTTGCCTCTTCTCATGCACATGTGCTTGCTCTGGCAGTACCAGCAGCTGTTCCCCTGCCCAGCAGCAGACACGCCCTGTGAGCTGTGTGTCAAGACACTGTGGGTAGGACCTATTGCCCACTCCAGAGATAAGGGAGGAACTTTTCTTTGCAAGAAAGACTGGCATGGTGCCCTTTTTGCTGTACCCTCCACTGCTTTAGGCTGATCAAAAGCAGGTCCTTTATTGATTTATGAGGCCCTTACAAGGGCACAGGAAGGATTTACATGTTTGTCATCCCATCTCAACTTGTGGGCAGCATCCCACAGAGGCAGAGAAACCGAACAAGTGAACAGTTTTCCAGAGGTAGCCAAGGCGCAGGAATTAATTAGGGAACTATATTAGCCTATTGAAAGAGGTGGAACAACTGTGAGTCTTTGCAGTTTGAGGTTCTCTTCACACCTACCCTTAACCTCTCTTCCAGATGAAGGAAGAAGGATCCAGACATGACCTGTTTCCTATAGGACAGGCTGAAAAAAAGACTAACCTGAGTACAAGCAAAGAAGAGTCTTTAATACCACAGCACCCAGCAAAAAGCCTGTCATTACAGAAGAGGGGAACTTAGCTACCACCATGCCACATTAAAAGAAAGCTCATGAAGTTTCAGTCTTCTACTTTAAAATCTGTCCCACACCGTTCTCATACGCCTGCATATCCTGATCAATTAGCTTACATCAAAGCCTTGTTACACACACACGGAGTTTAATTGATTTACTCAAGTCAGTGAGCAAGGAATAATTACATCTTGGAAAATAAAGCTGGGCAGACTAGGGCAGCCTGCTTCATTGCTGTGAGACTTAGAAGTTCAAAACAAAGGCAGATCTGGTTTCATCCCACAGTTCGATTGTAAGCTTCAAACTGCCTGGTGCTCTGAGACACTGTGTTAGCTGGGCCTAATCATCAGCCAACCCACTGATTTTTCATATCAGCGTATCCAGAGTATTAAGTCTACAAGTACGGTCATGTTCCATATAAAGATATTGTTTATCTGGCAATAAACTTACACTAATCAAAGTAGTATTAGCTTGAATTTACAAAGCATGAGCTGTTCTCTTTACATGGTAGAACAGAGACACATCCTATAGGATATTGCTAATCTGAATACTGATTAGAAAATGCACACAAAACCATTTCCATACTTTGTGGAGGTATTAGACAGATAAGGTCAAAAATTGATGGCACCACATTTTAAAGACTCTTTATTCCCACCATATGTACAAGATACTAACCATCCTTCAAGATCTTTGGGTCAATAACTTGTGGATAAAGGTAAAACATAAAGAAGGAAGAGATACAGGTGAAGAGAACAGAGGAGACTGAATTATGCACTTTTGGTACCATAATTCCCAAAATGCATTTTTGAAGCACAAACTACCATAATAGAGTGGAACTGTAGAAGTGGCAGCTGCCTTCAAGGCCATCCAGCAGAGAATGTTGTAAAATTTCATGCCACAGTTTCAGTTGCAGCATCTTCCAGGTGATCTTTGAAGATGCAAAATAAACACAGGATTCTGCTACCTTTTATTCACCAACAGGGTTTTCCGCTGATTTGCAACATCAGATTTCAGGAGCCAAATCTATTTGCCTTATATACTTCAGTCTCTATTAAAATTGCTGGAACTATAATGGCAATTCATCCTACACACATAAATCCCATATCGCTGAACCAAGCCTCAATACAAAATTTAGTTTATTCTAGCCATCTTCAGGCTTATTTTAAAAACATTGTTTCAACAGAAAAATACTACTTTTTCTAAAGAAAAAAAAAAAAAAAAGATAAAGAGACCAAACACTTAAAATACTCATCACAACAGCAGTCAGCACGATGACCAAGGATATTAGTCAGCAAGACTGATACTAAGCAGAACAAAACATGTTTCAATCTAACCTGACAAGACAGTACTAGTTCAGGTTCTATTCTTTATAAGGTATCACCCAAATAAACACATATAAGCTATTAAAGTCCTTTACCTGTAGAGTTATTCAAATACAGGTCCCACACACAGCAATAGTTTAAAATGTTTAAAGCAGTAATAAGAACAGAAATTAGAGATCCTACTGAGGAGGCCAAAGCACTTTAAGAAAATACATATAAAAGCACAGGGTAAGTGTTTCACATTGAGTGTAATAATCTGCTGATGAATTAACAGCAACAATTTTAACAACTTTATAAAAGAATCATAGAGTGCTTTGGTTTGGAATGGACCTTAGAGATCACCTAGTTCCAACCCCTCTGCCATGGCAGGGACACTTCCCACTAGACCAGGTTGCTCCCAGCCCCATCCAACCTGGCCTTGAACGCTACCAGGGAGGGGGCAGCCACAGCTTCACTGGGCAACCTGTGCCAGTGCCTCATCACCCTCACAGTAATGAATTTCTTCATAATAACTCAACTAAATCTCCCCTCTTTCAGGCCACACTTCTCTTGATGCAGCCCAGGATGCGATTGGCTTTCTGGGCTATCAGCGCACATTGCTGGCTCATTTCAGTTTTTCATCCACCAGCACCCCCAAGTCCTTCTCCGCAGGGCTGCACTCGATCCACTCATCATCCAGCCTGTATCTGTGCTTGGGATTGCCCCGATTCGGGTGCAGGACCTTGCACCTGGCCTTGTGGAACTTCAAGAGTAACGCATTATCTTTTCCTCTTAGTAATAGAGGTACTACTTTGACAAACAGCCCATTCATACATGTTTGAATGAGAGAGATGAAAGCGTGCTATGTTTTGACGAATTCTTTTATAAGCCTTTTGTCACTCACTCAGTCTTCCTCATACACAGTCAATTGCTGTTTCTGAAATACATTTAATGTAAGAGTTTGTGATAGCGGGAGCATGACATGACAGGAATACATGACGTTCACCAATACAGGGCCCAAACCAGAGCACTGAGTTTTCAGGTAATTGAAAAGTAGAGATGCTCAGCACCTCTGAGCACAGATTGTCAAGGTTTTTTTGCAGTGTTTTAGGTTGTCAAACCTGTGTGCTTTAACTACAGCCTGGCATTACTGCTAAGAGTTTCAAAGACAGGGCTGTTGGGGGTTCTTTGCTTTCAATATTACTACAGAAGTTAATCCCGTTCATGCCACTTAGAAAATACAAGTGCCTAAATTTTCTTTTAAGCTGCTTTATCAGTGAAAGCAAGATTTGGCCTCCAAATCCCAAATAATTATATCTGATTATTATTCAGGTAAGCCTGGTAGAAGTGTACACTTTGAATTCAATGGAATTTGCATGTACCCCCACATGACCTTCAACACACCAGTTAATGTATTCATCCTCTCTGTGACAGAGTTTCTCACCTTAAAAAAAAATAAAAAAAATCAAGTAATAATTCCAGACTTCACTTTTGGGGGTCACAAGGCTCACTGACATTGGTGCAACATGTGGGCTTTCACAGGACTGATTATTAGGGTAGCACTTGTCTCAACCTAGTGCAAGTCCAGGATGGATTTTTTTATGAAGATATTTGAAGGCTTTGATTAAACAAATAGTTTCATCCTTGGGTGTTTGCAGTAATACAGATAGGACACAGATTTTAATAAGCAACACAAAGATAACTCCTAGTTTAGTACATTGAGGAGATGAAAAAAAATCAGGCTAGATGACAAAAGGTTTTTTTAGATCCTTGAGCTCTGACTGACCAGACCACTACACACCACACAGAGCTGGGTCTTCCTTCTTTTATTATCAATGTAGCTATTTAACAATTTTTTTTCTCCTCTAATTTGCAAGCCCAGTTCTGTCTCTCTTGATTTGAGGTTCAGCCTCTCTCACCACTTTACAATTTGGGTGCTTTTCTGACAATTTGCAAAACACTCCACTGGTGGAAAACCTACTTAGGCCATCAACTCCGTGAGTTAACCTGGTATGTAAAGGTATTTCTCTTTATATGCTCAGTATTTGCCTCAGCTTCAGTGGCTCAAATGCTCATGTTTTTGCTAGCTCCTGACAAAAGTGATAATAAACCCACATCTTTGGTGCTGTTATAAAAAGCCCTGGAGTTGCAGTAAATTCATAAGCTCCTTTTCCTCCTTGTGCCTCTCTATCTCCATCTCTGTGTCAT
Source organism: Leptosomus discolor (assembly GCF_034619465.1). Taxonomy (NCBI): domain Eukaryota; kingdom Metazoa; phylum Chordata; class Aves; order Leptosomiformes; family Leptosomidae; genus Leptosomus; species Leptosomus discolor. Next base: position 31,108,193 of record NC_141399.1, read on the forward strand.
TACTAACTTCATCTCTCCCTTGACCCTGGCTCCACTGAAACTCTTTCCAGTTATCACTCCCCGTCTCACCTACCCCCATTGCATCTTTTATGGTCTTCATAAATCCACACTCTGCAGTAAGAAAATACATAGCCGGGCTATTATCACACTCCCAGAAACAGTGATAAATTATGCCCATAATATCCCCTCTTCCATTACATTTTTCAGCTTCCTCATGCTCTCCAGAGCCTTTTCAAAGCTAATTTTCTATTGTTCAAAGTTTTGCTTCCTTCTGCCACTCCATCACAATCTCTCCCCCTTGCATCCTCATCCCAGAATCTCTTATTCCTTCCACAAATTGCAAAGCAATTAAAAGTTCATCCTTCACCATACAATATGCAGTGAAATAAAACCAAAACACTTCCAGTCCAAAAGCGCATATACAAAACCTCCCTGCCTCACTACAAAACTTCCTGCCATCCGCCACACCAACCTGAAATTCTGTTGTTGGTTTGGTTTGTTGGGGTTTTTTTGTGGTTTTTTTTTTTAAAAAAAAAACACTCCTATATTCCAAAATCTACTCCTAACATTGCGCAGAAGTGTCTAACCAATTTTTCTGATCACACTCAAAAGTCTTGCAAAAACATCCCAGTTTTGACTGGAGGGCTTCTCAGATCAAGGGTGGAACAAGGACACAGATGGAAAACCTGACAGGTCTTTTTCCTTAAAATAGTTCTCATCTGCCTCTTTTTGCTCGAGTAGCTTCAAAGAAGTTCTGCTTATGTCCCAGTGAGGGAACAAATACAAGTGTTTAAACCCTGAAAGTTGCAGTGAAACAGAATTGACAGTTTTCACAGTTCTGCATAATCCTGCTCTCCTCTACATTCATTTCTGACACTTAAGTGTTCTAAACAAGAACATCTGCTGTTCTTAAATGTACTAGGAAAAAAGTACAATTTTGCCTTCCTCCTGTCTTCTGTGCTCTTCTCTCCTTGTACATGAGTTACTGCATGAATGTCCACAAAGCTTTCACTCCTTTCCATCTCCTACTACTCAAATACCCAATATGAAAATACTATTATCTACACCAGTTTGTTACTCCCAACGTCCCAGAAATCATGTGACAGAAATTCCTCACAACGACAATTACAAAAAACAAACTTGAAAACTGGTTTCTGCACTGATATTTTGAAAAGAAAAAAAAAACAAACCCAACCAAATGAACAACAACAAAAATAAATAAATAATAAAAAACCCCACCACAAAACAAAACCAAACCCAAAACCCCTCTTCCAGCCAAAGAAACCAAAGACGCAGCTTCCCAGTAGCCAAGTAACACAAGCCTATAAGATCAACAGGCCCGATACCAACTAAACTCCAACATTAAAAGAGACTTATTGCTTTATCAGCCTTCCTGGCCAGGAAGTATCCTGACACTAGAGTGGAACAGGAACAGATCACACTTCATCCCAGAAATCCTTTCTCAGCTCCTGGGACTGGCATCACAGTCTTTCTGCTGCTGTAGCCTTCCCATTAGGTGATCAAGGTACTTGCTATTTGATCCCTTTTGACTTATTTCCCTTTTACCACCTTTCATTGACTTCCACCAAAACAAATTTTAAAACCCCATCCTTTCTTCAGAAAGAAAACACAGGGTAGAGGGCAAAGAGAAAAGAAGAGCAGCAAATGAAAGTCGTTCCAGTTCTCCTCACCCAATCACTTGAAAACAGTTAGCTATTTTTGGCAGGCTCTGAACGTTCAGTCACTGGTATGCAAGATGAGAAGCAAATGTAAAGCAGAGCACATGACAAACCTGCACTGGTTGTACAACCGTATGGTTGCAAAGACCTTTCTCCTATTTACAGTCAGAAGAAATATTACTTCAACTTCTGCAGCAGGGGGTAGGAAGGAGCACCTGCACTACATGATGGTCTCAAACAATTACAAATCATGATTCCCCCAGGAAATGCATATGCCTGTAACTCCCACCAATACTACAACTCCCCAAAATACCATCACATCTTTATTTCACTAGAAAAGGGATTTTCACGGTTCAGGTATTCCAGCTCTGCACCCCATAAGAAGTGACAATGGCTTGCAGTGGCAATTGGCTCCATCATAGTTTCTTATTCTCTTGCAGCACTCAGAGGAACAAAGTGTAAGTGACAGCAGTTTGGAGCACTGTGTATAATTACAATTAAAAAATTTAACATTTTCGAGGCAGCACTGTAGCACAGCTTGGGCAGACTGAGATACAAGAGCAACATTAAGAAATTTCTATGTCCATTGAACGTAAGAGATAGCTGTACAGAAATTCACAGCAGATGTAAAATCCAAAGAAAAAATGTGTCTATGTAAGCAATTTGACAGCACATTGATAATGTGTGGAAGTAAATCCAGCCTAAGCTACTTGAACAAACATTGTGGCCAGTACCAGAGAACTAGAGATGCAAGGGGGGGGGGGGGGGGGGGGGGGGGGAGATACCTACCACCTTCTTAAAATTTTGATAACTCCTAGAAAAATGGTTGGGAGGAAAAAAAAAAAAAAAAAAAAGATTAGATGAAAGCTCTCTCTCCACTTATGTGTCTGCAGGGCAGGTAAGACTGTGTGGAGACAGGCACAAACAGATGACGTGCTGCAGATCACTTGAAGCTCATTCTGCAACGCTCCCTTCTCCTACCAGCCGTCTTCCCTGTCCCTCTCCTGTTAAGCTTTCCTTCCTGATTCTTTCATACTTTCTTTCCATTATGCCTTATTTTATGCAAAAAAAAAAAAAAAAAATAGTCCTTTTTCCCTTCATTTAACAAAAAACAGAAATAATTTATCATTTGAAGAAAAACTCACCTCCAACAGTAGAGGAAAAACTCCTGAGGATTCAATAGACAAAACAAACAGAAAAATCAAACAAAATCATATTAGTGCTACTTACCACTGGATTTGCAAATACAGGCCATGGGGGGCAGGGGAAAACTGCTCAGAACTCCTCAACTTCTGTATGCAGCCCATGGAGAGCCCACACTGGAGCAGGTTTGTCCTGAAGGACTGCAGCTTGTGGGAAGGACCCACACTGGGGCAGGGGAAAAGTGTGAGGAGGAAAGAGTGAGAGAGAACTCCTACAGACTGACCCATTCCCCATCCCTGCTGCATTGCTGGGGTAGGGGGAGGAGGTACAGGAGTTGGGAGCAAAGGAGTGAAGTTGAGCCTGGGGAAAAGGAAGGGGAGTGAGGAAGGTGGTTTAGTTTTTGTCTTTATTTCTCCCCATCCAACTCTATTTTAATCAGCAATAAATTAATTTTTCCCAAATCAAAGTTGTTTTGCCCATGATGGTAATTAGTAATCAGCCTCTCTGGCTTTATCATCTACCCATGAGATTTTCCATCTCTTTTTCTACCCCTGTCCTGTTGAGGAAGGCAAGCAAAAGAGGGGCTGGGTGGGTATCTGGCAGCTGGCCAAGGTCAACTTCCCACATGAGTGTTTTTCCTCTTGGCACAGTATGTTTTAAGGGCATGGAGAAGGAAGAAGATTAGAAAAAGAATCACATGGGTACTACCACTACTGCTGATGAAATCCCACATCTGTGTTGCCAGTCTCAGTTGTTAAAGTTTACATGAACAGGGAGGCAGAAGCCCACCACAGCGGTACAGCAATGCTACTGGATTCCCTGTGCTGTGACTGAGAATGAGTGTTTATGAGTGATAAACAGAGATGAAGCTATCACTTCACAGAAGCCAGCAAATGCCCGTGGACTACTCAGGTCAGATGAGGATTACACAATGCATAAATTTGATCCAATCCCAAGTAAAACAAAAGGAATTCATCGTAAATTGGGTGGTAACTAAAAGCATGTGTATGAAAGATACCAAGCACTGGTTAAACAATTTATTCTTAAAGCAACCAACAGAGCCTTATATCCATTATGTCAAGCCTCAGATGAAAAGTATCTAGAGATTACTTGGGCCACAGAACAGAGTAATCTCTATAAATACACCTTCATTTCAGCTACAGTCACAACTACAGCGTGGAAGGTAATGAACCACCACTAGTTCAGATTTAGTCGATCTTGAACAGTGTACGCGTGATGCCACCCAGACCAATGGCAATTCAATTGCTATTTCAGGAATATCTCTTCTTCCCACTCCATTTCAGTCCCTCTGCTCCCTCCCACCTCAGAATGATGCTCTAATTATTCAAACAACATAAGCAGCATTCAATCCACGCCAGCCCTTTCTTCCTTTAGCAATGACCTTGCCTTATACATCACTCTCACAAAACTAATTAAGTGGAGAACAGTCTCACTTTACACTCCCTTCATGAAAAGAACTGAATTGTTACCTGCCTGAGGGTGCAATTCAAATTATTTTCGCCTCCATCTCTCTCAGCGAAACAATACAAATATTGAGCAAGAAACCAGACCAGTCAATTCAAGGAAACCCTTTACCCAAGTTACTACACAAAAAAAAATAAAATAATTGTTGCAAATAACATACTCCTTTAGTTTTTCATTTTGATTTTTAACATATGTCTTTTCATGTAAGTTTGGCCAAGACATGTTTTGGGAAAAGTGGGGAATTCTGTTGGGCCAAGAGACATAGCTGAGAAAAAAAGAACAATGTTTGGGGCACACAGACCCTAGAGTCAGGCTCAACTAAGAGGTATCTAAGTGGCTACGAAAGTTTTAATCCCACAAAATAGATCTGAAACCACTGAATCTGTAGAAGCATCCAGTAATCAACAGAGCAATTCCTCTCCAGTATACGTTAGCTGACAAACACAAAGATCCTGGTCTGAAAATACTTCGGTGTAGGTCATCTAGGATGCAAAGCTAGTCCTCCCAGACTTACAAATACTTTGTTTGTACACAGGATTGACCACACACCTAGATTCACAGAGGATTTTATAAAAGCATGGATTCACTGCTTGAAGGGAGGAGACTGAGAAACAGGATTTGCCATGTCTTTCCTCCTGAGGAAGTGGTACATTTAACTCCAGAACCATCTCTTTTCCTAAACACACTGTAGCAATAACAGACAATGAGAATCAGAGAAAGAAAATTAACATCCATTTGACCCAGGACTACACTGCAGTTCCCAAAGCATAGGGGTAAGACCAGTCCCTTCCAGGAAATCACAGTAAGTGGCACAAATGCATTTAATGACAAGTCACCAGCATGTTGTGGGTGGCCACGGACCAGAGATGCCAGAAGCCTGAGCCACACAAATTCTTATGCATCTGCTGTGGATGCCACCACTCACCCCTTTGAAGCCCCCTGCCATGCTCTGTGGGGCTACTCATCTCCCAGGCTTCATCTGCCTGGGAGTTTTTCCTTTGAAGACAAGATTTGGCATCCGCCAAGAAGCACCTATTAAGTTTTCCTCTAGAAGCAAAAAAGGACGACTATTTTTTCCTACGTTCCATACAACACAAGTTCTTTGCTTCATACAGCAGCCTTATAAGAACCAACAGTATCAGAAACCCCAGAGTTTAAAGCTTGTTCCTGAAAATACTGCCTTACTGGGGATTTCTTCAGCTAACACTGAAAACCATTACACAGCATAGGCCTGATGTGCTGGCATCGTGATTTGAAAGGCCACTTCCATTTTTTTTTTTTTTTTAATTGCTGGTGTTTTACCAACAGATGTCAGGGATCACCATCTTGGGATTGAGAGGGAAGGATGTTTCTTTTATAAAGAGTTACTGTAGTTTGTGGAATCAAAACCAGTCACAGATAATGAGTCATAACAGGAGGTAGTTACTGTAAATATTCCAAGCATGGGCACGTTAACAACCACCCACTAATCAGAGGCAACGCCACAGGCAGACACAGAGAACTCCCACTGGTGTCAATGGGAATTTTGAATGGATCAGGACCTCAGCCAAGAGCTGAGTAGCTATTGTAACCTGCAGCATTAATATGCAGGATGAGGTGGGTCATGCCTCAGATTTTGGCTGTCACTTTCCAGTGGGCGATGCGGGCATCTATTCAAAGTGGGTCTGCAATCTCAAATTTCAGACAGGAGACACAGAGATTTCCAGTGTGAACTGAACAAAATAAAAGCACTGAGTTTAACCACTCATTCTTTAGCATCATTAAACATTTATGATACAAACACAAGTTCTGATGAGTAAGTCAATAGCACCAACTGACCACAACGAGACCAAATCTACTGCTGGCAAACATCTGCCTGAACAGAGACTCGAGTTCCTATGTTAAACTGCAGTTTGGTGGGGCTTTTTGTCTGGGATGCAAAAGAATTGGCACCCAAACTGCTGATAAAAAGACAAAGAAATGCCCTGCCTCCCACCTGAGCTGGCCAAGCAGCAATAAGGGTGCTAGTAACGTGCTCCCTCCTCCCTTCTCACATGGGTCTGCACTTGCTGCTAATTTTGATTCAGTGGACTCAGACCAAGACATGGTCAGCTTACATGTTGCCTTTGTTGCTCTTCTTCAGTCCCTGAAGTTAAGTCACTTTCTCATTATTCAGTACTATAGAAATATAACTGTTGAGATCAGCTTTTTATTTTTGTCAGCTTTTCTTCAGACCTTTCAATCATAAGCTGCATTATACTATACTCCCATAAAGCCAGGAAAAGCAGTAATAGATACCTCAAAATTCTGACTTCTATTTTTCCTGCCAAGTGCTTTCTTTAAGCGCTTTGTTTTCTGCTGTCACTAAATTAGAACAGCACCTATACTCCCAAAGTCTTCACCCTTACTGTCACTAGTTCAATATGCTCTTCTCAGATTAGAAGCTATCAGCTTCAAAAATACACCTCCTATTTTGTGTTCTCGAGAATAAAATATACTCTGTGTTTTCTCACTGCTTATGGCTGACGTTATCAGACTCCTGGGCAAAGCTATCAAAGTTTCTTGCAGTGAGAGCACAGTGACAGGAAGAGACCCCCCCCCGCGTCTGCCTCGATGGGGAAGGCAACGATACATAATTCAACCAGTAAAAAGAAAAACAAATGCAGATGAATCCATTCCTTGGATTTAATTTCAGATACTCTACTCCATCTCTTGACTTTCTGTGGAGGAGCCACACAAATTTCAAAGCAGCCTCTGGAAAGAGTTTGGCTGTAATACCAGACAGCACGAGCTCTTTAAGGCCCAGATCCAAAGTACAAGGATTTCAGCAGGTCTCAGCTCACTTTCTAATGCCCTACATTCTCCTACTGCCCCATGCCTCTCCTTCAAATAAAAGATTAACAAATATTACATTCAAAATAGGTTGTGTTGATACAACCCCAAGGCTCACTGAGGACACTGGATACACTGTTCTCAAGGTGCAAAGCAAAAGCTTTTTGAGGGAGAACCAGGGAATGTCACCTGTCCCGCCTCACATGTGGCTCTCCATACACCAGCTACATGGCAGGAAAAGAATCCGACTGGTGGGAACTGCACTGCTGCCAGTGGAAATGGACCTAGGGGTATTTCTTGAGCACATAACCAACTTCCATTGAAGAAGAGCTGTTACCAGCCATCAGACTACCACTGCAGGATGCTGAGCTGTTGTTACCCAGATCCTTGTGCTCCTGCTAACCCCAAAGAGAGTGCAAAGTGAGAAGAGACACGAGAACCTGCTCCATGCTTGAAACCACCAACACAGCTGGGACAAGGCTGCTCTCCGAAACAAGGTGCTTGCTGCCACTAACAGACTCCACTCTGGAGCAGCAGTGCTGTCAATCTACTTTTGTGAGGCAGCTTGGAGGCTACCTGGGCTTACAGTATCCTACAGTTCTCTAACACTCACACAGTTAAAACAAACAAAACCAAAAATAATCAATATCATAATCTTATACACATATATTCACAGTTAATGAAGCTTCTTGCAGAATGTAAAGGTGCACATCCCTGACTTCATCATGTTAATCCACCAGCTTTATTTAGATCTGGATAGTTAATTCTCAAACATCCACAGCCCATTTTAAAAGCAGCCAAATTTTGAGCAAAACAGTCATCACTGGGTTTTCTAGGCACGACTCATAAGTAGGGCAAACAGACGCTGAAGCAAGCAGTTACCTTCCTCTTTGGCTTAAGAAAAGATGTGAAAAAAAAATACTACTTTGATACTTCTGCTACATCCGTGCAACTCCACTCAGACCACCACAGGTTTTACAAGAGAGGGTAATTTAGCTGAAAATACCCATTGCAAGACAGTAACTACTTGCCCTGGATCATGCCGATTCCTACCAAAATCCATGGCCTTTCAAGGTTCTGTAAACATCAGGCTTTTCTGCAAAGACCCACCCCAAAAAGCTGGTTGTAGAAAGTGTCATTCAGCAACTTACACAAAGCAGCTCCTTACATTAGGGCTGAATATGGCCCTTCCCAAGTTCTGGAGAGAATTACAGCAAAGTTTCATCTCATGCACAACCCTGTAGTGCACAAGAAAGCTTCAGAAGAAAGGCTGATGCTATTCTGGCTCACAAAGTACTCCACATTTATTATGCAAATACAGCACTGGGACACCTGCATTTACAGCAGGTATTAAAATTACATCATATATCTTACAGGATGTCGGGTACATGAACATATCACCACAATAAGCTACTCTCATACGAAACCTGATTACATTGTTCTTTGAAAGACTAGTTAACTAACTCAAAAACATACAGGCTTCTGTCAAGACTGAAGTATACCTGGTGCCACAGTACAGCTGCAGAAATATGCAGGAAATGGTATCCCATCCTTTCTAGACAAACTACTGTTTCATTGTATTAAAACCAAACAAACAAAAAACCCCAGCCTGTTGTTACTATGGCTAGATGCAAATTAAACATTTCCATTAAGATTAATAATACAATCACCAAAATTACAGGTGGTTCAGAGGAAAAAACATTTCCTATTTCAGTCTATGACACAAGATGCTAAAGAAGGCCATACAGCCTATACGTTAACTGGTAAATACAACCTCCTTACCACTGTACCTGGACCCTTTTTAAAAGCATATTTCACAGACCATAACCATCAGTCACTTTTCTACAGCAGTACCAAACCACCTTATACATGTACTGGCTCCTCCTGCTGTATCTAAAACTGCCTCTTTGTGATAACAGAGAAAGTTTTTATACAAGCTCAAAGAGCATAGCAGTGTCTCCTGGAAGCAGAGTACCAGCACCAACTGCTTTTCTTGGGATTCTCAGAATATACACCTTCTGGTACACTGTCACCACGGGAATCAAAGCCTTGCACATCTAAGTCATTACTGACTCACCAACAGCAGATACAAATGCCTTTGCCCAAGTGTTTTGTAATACATGTCTCCAAACCTATACACAGGCAATTTCACACATGAAGTTAGTAAGTCATTCAAACTTGTAATCATTGCACAAAATGGAATATGCGAGTTTGATTTAAAAAACAAGCTTTCAAGCAAGTACAGTACAAATATTGCAAATTCTTTTTCTGTAGGATTATAGCACTGTTCTAAATCATGCAAAATAATTCCTCCAGCAGGAATCTTTTGTTCTGCATTGCTTAATAAATTATTTAAAGAGCATTTTAGTCAATAAGGCCACCATAAAAAAAATACTCAATATCAAAGAAAATAATGTAAAGACAAAAAAATTTATTTAGAAATTATAAGGTTTTGCAATGCCTCTGAACGGTGAACTTTACAGTGGTGTTATGAATTTTTTTTTTTAAATCTGATGAAGACGCTAAGGTTTTGAACATAAGACATAACATAGTTAGAATTGCAAAGACAGAGTTGGGGGGGGGGGGGGGGGAAGACCATAAAAACAAACCAAACAAAAAAGATCTCAAAAATCTGGTGTTAAGCACAAACTTTCAAAATCAAGAAAGCAAAACGATTTAAAAAAAAAATAATAGAAAGGATTAATTGTTTTGATTTGGCCTCTCAGGCTGCTAAAAAAGTAGAAAAGTGCCCGATACGTTTTGTAAAACTAGTAAATAAGGAGCAGTTTCTTCCTCTTTCAGGGAGGCCAAGGGCATACCCTTCACCTGGGTATCCCACCAGCACCAGCCTACCACATCGATGTACGGTTGAGAAGATACACCGATGCATCTACAAATACACAGGAAAAACCCCAACTTACTGGAGAGCTCCCCAGCGCACACACACCGGCTACTCAGCGAACGCACTCGTACAGCCCCGAGCGGAGTAACGCCGCAGAGCGAGCTGCGCGGGGGATGCGCAGCCCGGCAGAGCGCGGGGCAGAACCACCTGTGCATGCACCCCGCAGCAGGGCACGCCGCCCCCCCCCCGGCATGCACCCCCGGAGAGGGACCCCCTGCATGCACCCCACCCCCCCCCCCCAAGCATGCACCCCCGGAGAGGGCACCCCGCCCCCTGCATGCTCCCGGCTGCCCCGACTGGGGGCGAGCCGGGTTGGGGCAGCCCCCCGTGCCCAGCCCCAAGCTGGGGGGGCCGCATGCAAACCCCCGCCCTCTCGGCACTGGCGGTACCCCGGCTCGGCGTCTCCATGGCGATGGCTCCCGGCTCCGCCGCCCCGGCACGCCTCGGCCGGGGCCGCCCGCAGCGCCGAGCACCCGCCCGGCCCGCGGCAGTAGAACCTGCTCCCCCCGGCGGAGAAGGGCGGGGGGGAGGGGGGGAAATTACTTTCGCCGGTGCCGCATTGAGCCTCCCTACCCCTCCCCGTGCCGGGGTGCCGGTGAAGCGCCCCGCACCGATTCCCCCACCCGTGCCCGGGGTTCCCCGGGCTACGGACTTTCACCGGAGCGGTTCCCCCCCCTCCCCCCGCCCAGTAAGGTCGGGCTGTCCGCGGTCGGGCCGGGGAACATGCCGTTTATCGGAGCGGCTGCGCCTGCCTTACCCTTGGAAGCATCTTTCTCTTCTTTGGGCTTGATCACCTTCCCGCTCATAGACCCCAGCTTGGGTGGGAAAATCCCCGGGAGCGTCACGGATTCCGGCTGGACCCAAAGAAACCTCGGGCGGGGGGCAGCGTGCGTGCGTGTGGGGGATCCTCTACGCCGAAAAGGGAGAAATAACACCAAGAGAAGGGGGGCGGGGGGGGGGGGCAAAAAAAAAAAAAAAATCAGGAGCCGGCGAGCTGCCCGCTCCCCAGCGCGGTGCCTCGGAGCCCGGCGGCGCCGCCGCGGTGCCTACGGGAGCTGAGCGGGGCGGTGAGCGGGGGGCTCCGGCAGCCGCAGCACCGAGCCCCTACGCCGCTCGCCGTGCCGGAGACAAAAGCGATTTTCCCTGTGTCTGCCTGGCCCCGGCCCCCTCCTTCCCCCCGCCTCCCCGGCTCTGCCTCTCCTCCCCAGGGCCAGGGAAGCGCAGCCGGTCCTGGAAGTCCCACCGACTGGGGGGGGGAGGGGGGGGGGGTACTGTGAGTTAGGGGGGCGGGGGGAAAGCTTCGGTTGTTTGCTTGGGTGTGTTGGGTTTTGTTTTTTTCTCTTCGCATCCTCCCTAATAATAATGGGATGGAACAGCAAAGCTGCAGCCGCGGATGGGAGGAGGAGGACGCGAGTCCCCGGCACTGCAGAAGAAGCGGCAGGTTTACGCTCGCCAGCGGCACGGAGGGCTGCAGCTAGAGCTGCCCCCTGCAGCCCGCCCCCTCCCCGGGTCAGCGCATCTCCTTCCACATCACCCAGCCCTGGCCCTCTTGAAACAGTACCGAGGAGGGAGGGGCAACGCGCATCCCTGCTGCCCTCCAGCCCTGGGACGGTGCCCCAGCGGCGGACGGGGGTGACACAGACCCGCCCTGCCCTCCTCTTGGGGAGTCGCTCCCACCCCCCAAAGGGGAGATTCTGCTCCCGGGGCTGTGGCCACCGGCATCGCCCGGTGCCGAGCCCACCAGCCTGTTGCTGCCGTCGCGGGAGCGCAAAGAGCTGCGGGGGGGGGGGGAGGGGGGGGGGCGAAGGGGGGCATCAGGCTCCTTTTAACCGGGGGACACGCAGAGCCTGCTCCGTCCCGCTCCCAGCCCTACTGCTTTGCCCCGGGGGTGTGGGACAGGGCCCACCCCCCCCTCGAGGAGGAGTACGGGACCACCCCCGCCCCCCAAGCAACCGAAGCTCTCTCACCTGTGTGACAAAACCCACCCCCCCGCCCCGTCCTCCTCAGCGGGGACAAAGCTCCCTACGACCGCGGCCGGGAGGTCGGTTCGCGGCCGCCCATCCTCTGCCCCCCGCGGGCCGCGCACGGAGGGCGGGCGAGGGAAACCCGATGCAGCCGGTGCCCCTGGGAGCCTGGCCCTGCTCGGCAGCGCCGAAAATAAAGTGCAGGGAAGGGTGAGCCGCGAAGTGCCTGGGGGAGCCCCTCGGTGCGGCAGCCGAACTCCCCCTTTCCCCCTCAAAGCGGCCTGTTTGGAGTGGGGGACACGGTGGACTTCTTCAAGATCACCAGGGAACAACGTCAGGTCTGGGCGCTCCCCGAGGGACGGCGGTGTGCCCAGGGCACGGCCCTCCCCGTGGCCTCTGGGCACTCCTCCGCGTATCCTGCCCCCACAGCAGGAGAGGCAACACGGCGGCAAGTGTAACTCCCGCCCCGGGGGTCTCCGGGAGAGGCAGCAGCCACCGGGGCTGCGCGGCCGCTATTTTTAGCGGAGACGAATTCCTCCCCCTTCACCCTCCCCTTGCTCCAGCCCAGGGCTGGGGACAGCTGAAAGCGGATCGGCTTACTGCGGACAGCGGGGTCCCAGCCCTGCTCCTGCCCCAAGCGAAAAGGGCCGGACTGCCGGGAGGCAGGACATCACCTGGGCAAACGAGGTCATGAGCCACAGCATGGGGTAAAGTCCCTTTCCCAACTCACACGGGTGGCTGGAGATCAGGTGTGATTAGGAAAATCAGGGCTGTTTAAGCTAAGTTTGAAGAACCAGGATCAAAGCTGCCGCTTGGAATGCCTTTATGCTTGCACTTACTAAATTACTTTCCCCTTAGAAATACGTGAAGCACAAAACTGAACCCCAGGTCCTCAAGCAGAGCTCTTCCACGCATCTGTCTGCATCACGAACAACCTCTACTCTGTTTCTGGAACCGAGGGATTGTCCTGGCAGGGTCAGCTTTGCTTCATGGAGATTCAGGCTGCCCAGGGAAGTGGTTGAGTCACCATCCCTGGAAGTATTTAAAAGATGCATGGATGTGACACTTAGGGACATGGCTTAGTGGTGGACATGTTGGCAGTATTAGGTTTATGGTTGGACTTGATGATCTTAAAGCTCTTTTCCAACACAAATGATTCTATGATTCAGTAAGCCCTCTGATGACAGCGGACTTAGGGTGCTCTCAATATAAAGCTGTTTTACTTGAGCCTTTTCTGTGACTTTTTTTAACCCTTCAGAGGCCTTCCAGGAGCATCGAAAAGTTGGGCTTTTTCTTGTCCGTTTCTCTCCAGTCCAACTTGGACCTCTGACACCAGAGAGCCAGAAGTGGAGGAGTGCAGAAGGAGGGATTCTGTGTTTCAGCTGAGCCAGTGTTGTCAGAAGGAGCTAGTGAGCTCCAGCAAGAAGATTTCAAGATTTCAGCTGTCCAATACAACTTAGACCCTGACTTTCAAAGGCACTTGCAGTGACTTTGATGAGAGTTACAGAGAATTCACACTTCCGGCCCCACGTCTTTCCAGCACCAGAAGCCACTGATAAATGCTGTGCTTAGCAGTGAACTTGCCCTACATTAGCCGTTCTCACCTTTGCCAGGAGATCTGTTAAATTTTACAGGAGCAGTTATCACATTCACCAAATGAGCCCTATACACTAAACTAAACATTGGAAGGAGGCAGCAGCTCAGCAAGTTGTGGAGGAACTGTACCTACTGGTGGGCAGAGAGAGCTTACCCTGCTGTTTTCAAATGAGTTAGTTTTTCCCCTTACTAGTTTGCAAGGCTTAGAAGTGTCAGTTAAAACAGTAATAAAATATGGTGTTGTGCATGCAAAATATAAGGGGATTTGCATGAAGGCTTATTGCAGTCTGGGTACTGTTTGCACAGCCTTTACTTTCAAAACTACCTTGGTGGCTCAAGTATTCCAGTGGAGAGGATATTTGGGGTTGGGGCACTGCTTTATGTCTTTAAATTCCCTCATCAGTTCCTTACTTTGATGTGAGCATCTCTGGATTTGGGGTAAATCACATAAGGTCTGGCTTTGAAACAAAATTGTTTTAACTAACCCACAAATATTTGAACATGAATCTGAGTCTCAGTATCTCTGTACATCACTTTCGCGACTATAGTAGGGAGAAGTGTCACTTCATTGCTTTGCATCTGTAATACTGGAAGCTGAGAAGCACTTGGATATTGTGGTGACAGAACTGATAAGCAATAAGCTACATACCCAAGCCACATATCCAAGCCAGTCTTATGCAGAAACATACATATATGTGGCTCTGACATGGAGCTTGTACCTCTCACTGACAGCGTTCTCCAAGTTTCTAAACGAGAAACAATTTCTGCACCTCCAGATAAATCAGATACCCAGAGGAAGAAGATTTAGAGATGTTTAATACAAGGACATGATATGTCCTGTGCAAATGCTGTTTAGGTGTTCCCTATCCACCTGAGTGGCTACGGAGGGTATAAATTCAAGACTCTTTGGTGGGGAGAGCAAGATTTAAAGTCAAATATAGTAAATTGCTCTAATTACACAACTTTCATGCTCCTTCCAAGATTATGACGGAATCATCTAAACTGAGTGGCAACAAGCCAGTAAGGCAGCACGAACAGTTGAAGCATCATCTATACCCTTTTATGGTTCCTGAACTCTCCTGCCCAGAGGGACAAACACGATTGCTCCAAGCACAGCAAGGTCTCACAAGCTCCAAGTGCGAAGTGAAACATGAGGCTTTTGCAGCAGGGAGACACAGGCAGCAGATCATATTTGGGCGCTCTGAATACTTGCAGCTGAGGGTCGCTCTCTGGAAACAGGCGCGGCAGAGCTGACGTGCTGCACGGAGCTGTGCCTCTGCTGAGGGTATTTATTCCCCCCGAAACATCTCCCAGAAGGTTCTGACTTGGCACAGGCCTGGATAAGTCAGGTATCATTTACAATCTGAAACTGTAAACTCTAAGTGCCTTTATACAAAACAACTATCTCTGCTTAATGTCCAATAGCTGTGCGGTTTGTCCATAAAGCACATACTCAAGTCCTGAACATGCTTTTCCTCTCCTCGTAAAATATCTATAGAGACATAGATCCCCTGAGGAATTCTACAACTCGCATAGATACAGTAGCAGCTTTGCTCCTCAGTATACTTTTTCCTTGGTTCTTTGGCTTATTCTCAAGTTGAAATTTTCCCTTTTCTGCAGACAGTGGTTTGTAAAAGGTCCAGATTCTGCTGTTTAATATAGCAGGAATTCTAGATTATACCTTTAAAACAGTCCAGCAAGTTTAAATTAGCTTTGTCATGATAGTTCCTGATATGTTACCAGCTAAATCTGAAGTAAAACTCTCCCTGCATTCAGGTAGAGCAGGATTAGGCCTTAAATTTAAGATTCCAGGCATGATAAAGTCTCACTAATACAGGTACTTACTCCTGATTTCAAATTATATTTTTATATTCATACTGGCATCTAGAGGTATCTATTGCATTATGATAAAATAGGTAAATGATTAAGTGGCCATCTCTAAAGTTTTGTTGCCACTATTTTGTAATGATGCCTATAAAATGGGTCCAAATAAATCCATCACACATCTCCTGATTACCTGGCCTGCCACTGTTTTAGTTGGAATGCTAGGACAAATTTCTTTACTACCAGTTGTGTGTTTTAACAAAAGCCACAAAGATTTACAGATGAGATTAACCCTAAACACAAGGCCAAAGCACAGCCTATTCAGTGCTAGGCACATCCTTGTTCTAATGGATATTTAATTTGCTCCCCATCTTATTTTACCATTCCTATTCCTACACAGTCTTAAGCACTACACGGAGGATCTTTTTTTGGCAGACAGCTTGCTGTGCAGAATCTTCCTCTTTTTGATTGCCAAAACCCAAGTGCTGTATGCAAATAGAGTTCCAGCTAATGGATAGTATGGAGACTGCAGTTTAATTTCTCAAAATAATTCAGCCTGATAAACAGAGAAGCCCTAAGCAGACAGTAGTGATAAGGGGTAATGATCATACTCACATAGTGAATCTCTCACCTATTTATTATGAATCATTTCAATTAAAATTAGTGGACATCGAGCACTCTGTGCTGCGACCCTGGCACTCAGGTTGCTTCTCTGGGCTGGGGAATGTGCTCAGCACCTGGGAAATGGAGCATCTCACATTTTTATGCAATGATGCCTCTGGCTGATCAAGCTTTGTGAACTGCAAAGCAAATCCTGATCAAGGCTGCTGGGTCGAGCACCACACTGATGTGAGGCCTTTAGCACTGGAGATCAAAGTCTTCCAGATTACTGAAAGTCTAAAATAGACCAGTCTGGAAGGTCATTTCTCTCAGTACATTTGCTGAAGTAGATTGATCACAGCTTACAAAGGCATGCATTTCTGTAACAGGATATGGTATTAGTTTTGGTGTCTAAGTAAAAAAAAAATAAAAATAATTCTTCTTACAGCTCTAGAAAAGCCTACAAAGTAGTGGTTTAGTGTACAAAGACTCATCTCACATGCAATTGCAGAGCTTCACTCCCAGCTAACAAATCTTTTAAAGGCTCACAGCAGACCTTGGTTTTAAGTCCTGGATTTACTGAAACTAAAACATCCTGAAATATACCAGGAAGTTCTGAAATAAATTAATTTTGGCAAAATGTGTTTGGCGGATGCTAGTGGTTATGCAAATACCACATGGCAAATGCAATATATTTATGGGAATCACTGACAGTATTTAACACAATCTATGAAATACCACTTTAAATCTTCATCTAGCAGAAATGTTTACACAGATTTTTATTAAGCCTGGAAAGTCCAAGTAGACCTATAAAAGAAGTTTCCCATCTCAAAATCCTACCCAGATTACCTCTGGTAGATGCTTGCTTGGCAGCCTGCCTTTTTTTGAGTTTGCCCCTCTCCTCAAGTTTGGTGAAATGCAGCTGCTTAAGAAATCTCATCTACTTTGCACCAGCAGCATCTGTCTGACACCAGAGCCTCTATACATCCAATAACCATTTATCAGCAGCACACTAAAATGGAATAACACTGGAAACACGAAGGACACAGGTTTGCAGCTATATGAGGCGGCAATGTCGCAACGGCAGGATGCAATATAGGGCCCCCGAGTTCTTTCTAGCACTTGTGCTAAAACCAGCCCCAGCAGCAGAGGCTGAAGCATTGCATGGTTTAAGGCATGTCATAGAAGCACTACCTGCGCGCTGGCCTTGAGAAACGGACAAATAAACTCGGCTTCGTGACCCTGAACTTGAGTCCTAATTTCTAATTTGTCCTCTCACAGGTACATTAAAAGATGCGAGGTTTTGTATGAAGTCTCTTCATATTACCGCTGCCAGACGGAAGCCAGTCTGACAGCCATAAACCGAAGATGCCAGCCGAGCAGTTAGAGCTGCAGCTGCACTCTTTACCTTCACCTCATCCAGACGTTCTTAAGTTTGCATGAATACATACATATGCACAAAGTAGGCAAAATTAGGACCTTGCAAAAATGACAGGCAGTTCATTTCCTCTCCAGGGAAGGCAGTGCAGAACATACTCAATCAAAAGAAAGTTGTTACGCGATAGCTTTTGTTACACATCTGCAGACTGAATTCTGCAGGTGGAGTGGGAAAAAGGGGGCATTCAGTATCCTAACTGAAACCAGGTGCCTTGATGTCAAAACAGATTTTTGCCCAAGGCCCCTTCTCCAAGGCTGGTGAAAGGTTTGAATGAAAGACCTGGGAGTGGTTCTTCTGCTATTCATAGCACAAGTCAAAAGGTGAAGGTGGTCCCCTCATGGCCATAATAACAATAAGCACAAATCAAACTACGGCTATCACTCGCTACTTATTACTGTGTAAAGTAAGAGGAAAATGCACTTCACAGAGCCTGTCATCCTGCACATTACAGCTTTCCTGACAACTCTTTCTGCTACTTGGTCAAGTCTTTAAAACCTGAAAGGTTTTGAAGTTGAGCTGGAAAGGAGCTTTGATGTTCAACTCCACCAAGCTGCAGACTGGCAGAGGCGGCTGATCTCACTCCAGCCTTTGTGGAGCTGAGAGAAAACAGTATTTGAAGAAGAGGCTGGGGAGGCAAAAATATATACCATACCAAATCTGGGCCTGAAATCCAGAGGTAAACTCAGATGGACATGAAGTCCCAGTGCAATGGGAGACCTGACGTTAGAAACCCTGGGCCACCTCAATAATAGGCAGGCAAGGACTCTGATGAGCATTATGTGATCGATCCAAGCCTTCCCTGGAGTTACCCTGGAGTTTCAGACACAGAAAGCTAATAGAGCAACAGCAGGAAAAAGAACATACAGCAATCTTTGAAAGGAAACTTGCCAAGTAGAGCTCTAACATTATTGCAGGCTTGCATATGCAATGATATCATAGGATAACATTTTTTCATGCCTGACTGTTTCCTTAAGAGTGGTAAAAATTAATCAGTGTTTGATTTTTACAAGCCTGAGAAACAGAGAGAGAAATGTAATGATTAGTTTTTCAGACCTATTTTTGGGCTCAAAGAAATCTAAAAAAGCAGTTATGCTTAAAGTTCAGAGCGGATCCTTAAAGGAAAAATGGAAAGACATTAAATTAGTTCAAGAAACTCATCTTAAAAGGAAGTTCTAAGTGTTGCAAGAAGCCTACGGAACGTAAGGCAAGATATTTGCTGTTAGTTTGAACACACTCTTATGCATCAAGCAATGCTAGAATTGTATAGCCACAAAATAAGTTGCTTTCCTCTGTCGTGAACCTCACACGCCTCTGCTACTTTCCCACATGAAATTGTCTTCCCCTTTAAAGCTCTATGCAGTTCACCCCAGATGCCTCAGTTCTCTTGCAGCAATTTTAAGCTGCATTTGGTGGAATTTTTCCAGCATTTCCTTCACTGAGACATGACCTAGGTTCAGCGCTCACCCAGGATCAGAAGATGAAGCTCACCTATATTACACTGAGCCCTTATGCACCGTTGCTCCTGACATGCACAGTGCCATGGGTAAGTACTAGCAAAGAGAAGAGAAAGTCTTTTCCCTTTTGTTTTTATAGGTTTCCTTGAGTCCTGATGACCTGTTAAATTCCCATAGTAGAAGGTGGTTGGCTGTGACAGTGGTCTAGCTTGATCTTTGAGAAGAAGCAAAGCTTTAGCTCTGAAAGTCAAGTGTTGCATGACCTGGGGACTTTTTTTACAAAGCAGACTTCAGGTAAGTTGGGGGATTTGGATTTGTTCAAGGCAGAGCATGTAGCTACAGCCTTTCTCCTTCAAACTGGCATTGAGTCCAGGTCCTTGCCTTGCCAGCCCAGGAGAATTCTTCCTGCTCATCCTTTGTAGAAAACCACAAAAGCTTTAGGAGATGTTCCCTGTTCAAAGAACTGCATTTGGAGGTCATGGCTCTGAAAGGAATAGAATTTTAAACTGGTTTGTGTGTATTTAAAATCTCTTTCTAAAGCTCCATGTGAACTGTGTTGACACAATTGAATTTTTTTGACTTTCTGCTCTCGCCTCATTTCAAAGCAGCAGCAAAATGATGCATTCAGTTCAGGGACACTGTATGCAGTAACTGGTGTGCACCAACACTTGGCATTTCAGTTGAGGCAGGACTGCACCCAGGCTCGGTGCTGGTGACAGCTGTCAAATGTAGCTACAACTTGATTACTCCTTGTCATGCCATTCTACTTTGTCCTTTTCCTGAGCCATTGCTAGATACTGCCTTGGAGCACCACTAAGAAGCGGTGCTTTCAGGCTCAGCTCCCTGTTCCCCATTTCTCTGCTTCAAAATTGTTCCTAGGTGTATATCCTTCCTACTTTCTGGTGACACTATGATATCTGCAGATACATTATTTATAGCCAGAAGATTTGGCCTTCTGTGCCTCCAATCTGAACGCTCCCTCAGCATCTTTTAATAGCTATCACTATTTTGTATCCCATTTGTTTTTTCTCCAGGGAACATGTCAGGAGGGATGGGGCTGAAATCCTTCTGGATCAGGAGCAGAGACAAATGCTGCTCTGTTTGTAAACACTCCGAGGCTAAAATTAGCAGGAGTCAGAAGAAGAATCGTTTATAAACTTCAGGCTCCCCAAGCCGTCTTGAGGAACGTCACAGGCATATTGACACATCTGCTGCCGACTTAAATAGCAACCAGCATTACCTTCCCCGCCCCCCACCCCCAGTGCCCCGCAGGGAGCCGTGCCTCCAGGGCCCGCCCCACCAGCTGACTTCCCTGCATGTCACAGCCCCTCTCCTTGTTTTAGACTCCTCGGCCTAACACCACAACCACAAATGATCAAGCACATTTTCAGCTGGAGGAACTATGCAGATCCTCCTGAACACCTTTCAGAAGCCTTGATTAGCCAGAATACTGTCCCACAAAAAGAAGAGGAGGGTTTCAGGGTCTGATTAAACATTGGAAGATCAGGAAAACTCTCACAACATGAGCAGTTTTTAAGCAGGCTTGTGCTCTGCAATTTCAAGCTTGAGGGAAAAATAAGCCACATTGGGTACAGCAAACAACATTAACTAGGATGGGTAACCTCTACATAAGTGCCTCCTTTCAGCAGCTACAGGCAATGGCATATAAAAATGACCTTGGCTGTGTCTGAAGGAAAACACAACAATAGAGAAGCAGTGGTATGCTCAAATACTGTGTTCAATAAAATCTATGCTTCACAGAACAGGCTGCCAACCAAATGCCAAACGATCTGAATATATCATGTCAACAGTTAAACTCAAGTCTTTGTAGACTCTAAAGTCGCAACTTGGCTTTTTTTGTTTTGCAAAGCACGTGAATACATACAACTACCCATCTAAAGCTTTTTTAAAAGGCATAGCAAAACCATGGCATCTTGTTCTTTGGCTATCTATTGGCTTCCTAAGACTGAAGGAGATTAAAATATATACAAGGGAAATAGGTGGCATATTCTACAAAGAAACAAACAAAAACAGGGTTACAGCCAAACAAAGCAAATGTCTTTAGAAAATGTCAGAGGCCACAACTATTTGGAGTGTTATTCGGTGTTGGAGAATACGGTCACTCTTTTTTGAAAGTGAAAATTTATGCCCATAAGCCTGAGAATATAGAAGGAACTTACAGAAAGAGAGAATTTTATTTAAGAGAGAAGAACAACTGAACTGAAAAATATAACTCCTCTCTGCTTTGTGTTACTGGCTGGACATGGGAAAAAACTGACATCTTCGTCTTCACCAAAGAAATGGAGAGAAGAATTCAGTGAGAAGAGCTTGCACCCAGTTTCCAGGTTAGGAGATCTTATTGAGCCTATTTTGTACAACTAATACAATTGGTAACACTACTGGGATTTTCTTTGAGAAAAAAAAGGAAAATATTAAACTAGGTGTTTGTAATGAGCAATCAGGATATTCTAGACACACTGTCTGTTCAGTGTTTTGCTCTTCAAGTCATCTTCTGAGTGCAGGAGAGCTGCTCCAAGGGAAAGAGCATTGCACAGTCCTGTCTATAAGGGCTTGCATAGAAAGCATTGGCTCTGACTCTTCTGACTGCTGTGCACCCTTCTTTTATAGTGCTTTCTCTGCAGCAGACCCCTGTAACACCATTTGAGAGGCCATTGGTAACAGTCTCCAGCATCGTTAGCAGCAGGCACTCTCCTCCTGGGACACCCCGATCGATCACTGCTTCTCAGGGCGCTGCTGTCGCAGGCTATAGATCCCCTGCATAGCCTCATGCTGTGAGATGCTCTCAATTTAAGAAGTGATTTTTTTTTTCCCCTCAGTCTTGTCTAATCCTGAACTTGACAAGCTTGTTCCAGTTTCAACCAATTGCAATCCCCTCCACTGATGTGAAGAACAAAGGACTGGGGCATGCTTTGCTTCAACTCCCTCCTGCAGAAAGTGTGGTAGGAGAAACCATCATCACAGTGTGAGACAGGCTTATGGGCAGGGAGCCGATGGCAGAAGCTGTCGCTCTTGCAAAGCCACCACCAGCAGCAGAGGTGTGATTGGGACTGAACAGCCTCAGTTGCAGTCCTCGAGGGATGCAAAGCCCTGACTGTTGACCCTCTCAGTAATGGATATGAGGACATCTCAGTTGGTGACAAAGCACGCTGCCATCCCTTGGGCAGGCACAAATCAAGCAGCAGGACATGGGGAGACTGATGTGCCCAAGACCACCCCAGGCTGACATGGCAGTAGCCCAGCATCCACCAGCCCACCAAAAAAACACAGATCCTATCAGACTTACACACGAACCCAGAGCTGCTATATTTGGAAAGCAATGGCAACTCCTTAAAAGAAGCAGTAAGAGTCAAAGTATGTCACTCAAGGCATTTTCAAAAGAGCCATATCCTTTCCATTTAAAGCGTGGTGCTTGTCGACATGTCCATTTCTCTGCCCTTGGCAGAACACGCACACATACAACATGTCATGTCCACAAAATACTTGGCTGCAATTTATATCCCCAGAATCCTTACCATACGCAAAATATCCCATCCATTTAAATAGAAGGATTATAGGAGTAGGAGGAAGCTTAGCACAAACAATAGCTGTGATCAAACCCAGCGTGCACGAGTGATTTGTGGGAAGTGCGAGACATATCAAAGATGGCAGGTGCTGCTCTTTCTTGCGAGCTATTTATACTCACAGAGTCACTCTATAAACACTTCTTACTTTAGTACGCTTGTAGGATTCTTTTTCAAAGGGAGAGAAGAGGTGTGGAGTATGACTGCACGGGCCAAGTCTGTCATTTTAAAGATAACCGAATTAAGTATGGCATAAAAATCCCACTATAATATATAAAGACGAGTAGCCTGATATAACTAGTTTCAAAGTAGGGAATCATGACAAACCAGGAGATATGTAACAGGGGGAAAAAAGACAAAAAAGGAGTGGAGAGGAAGCAAATAAAACATTTTCCTCTTAGAAAGTACTAATCTTAGAGATCCAGGCTTTGCTGGGATTTTGTCTTTTATTTTTTTAATGAAGGAATCACAGTCTCCCACAAGAGATAAATATATTAGGTAAACATGACTTGGATGCTTACTTCTGAGGTTCAAAAGAGCGATGAACATGACTTCTCACCCAAGAGATGCGTTTGGGGAGTTTTGGGCTTGAGGAGGATGCCCCTGGACTTTGGCAGGCGCAGG
The DNA here is from genome assembly GCF_034619465.1 of Leptosomus discolor. Classification (NCBI taxonomy): domain Eukaryota; kingdom Metazoa; phylum Chordata; class Aves; order Leptosomiformes; family Leptosomidae; genus Leptosomus; species Leptosomus discolor. The sequence goes on from NC_141399.1 coordinate 31,131,294, forward strand.
GCTGAGGGAGCCAGGAGCACTACTCGGGCAATGTGCCGGCCACGGGGCATGGCCCAGGGCTGCAGCCACAGCAGTCCCTCACAGGATCCTGATCTTGCACCTTCCCCTCAAACCACTGCAGGATCCAGTCACAGGGTGAAGGCTTATGAATTCAGCTGGAAATAAAAGCTGAAAACCATAGAGCATGGACCATCCAGGGACATCATCATAATCGGTCACAGCATTTCTCAGTTGATGTGAGATGTTGTAAAACCCAGGATGAATCTCTTGGACACACTCTCCTTGGACTTGGGGAGGAGCAGAGATGTCACCACAATCTGAACCCTACATCCACACTCCAGCATCCATGCTGTGAAAACACAGGGAGCTGCAATTCAGATGCCCTTTCAGTGATAACACCCACAGCGCTGTCATGCTCACTTGTGTGTGTCTGGAAATAATTGTTCGAGAAACTGCTATTTCTGACTCACGATTCCAGTTGTGAGCATGCGTATGCTGGAAAGGTTAGTGCCCATGTTATTTACATGTCAGCACAGTTCAGAGGCACTAACAAAGGTTAAAGAAAGCAAGTCAAGATGAATGTGACCTATTCTTTGTAGTCCTGATCTTAAGCCTTTTGGGCTGGCAGATCTCCATTAAATGAATGAGAGTTTTTGTGCTAAGGCTGGAAAACACACCAAAAATAATTTTCCTTGGGTTTTGTTATTACAGCCATGTAGTTTTCAATTGCTCCTCAGACACAGTTCTTGTAGGCATGAATTGCATTATTACCAATTATTTTTCTTGAAGCACCAAGTATCACTGTCACTGTGTCATAACTAAGGCAATAATACAAGTCTCAGAAGTGATTTTGGAAGAAAAAAACAAACTGATTAGCAAGCATCTTCTTTAAAGCAAACTACCATGAGTGATTAATCATAAAAGTTTATAATTTCAGAAATGAGTTAACTGAACTTCAATGAGACAAACAGCTTTCAAAAGCTGCCACCACAAGACTGTATGCATTAAACTGGACAGTGTTGCAAAACATCTGATTTCATTACCAATTCCAGGAAATGCTCCACCAGAAGCAGCTTGAGGAATCGATGAAATCCCCAAATTCCTTTCAAAAATTCTACTTATTTATAGTACTTGGTATTCCAGGACATCCGCGGTACATTTGCACATAGGGCTGAGGCCACCACCATAGCATGACAGCTGATACTTTTATAATTAGCGAAGCAGATTCCATGCCATGTCCCAAATGGTTTTGGCTGGTGGGAGCTGTCAGCCTCACTGAGAAGCACTGCAATCCAGCGACCTCCATCAGCAAGAAGGCTGTTGGAGGCAGAGAAGAGCTCCTGAGCACCCATCTCATGCATGATACCATTGTATGTCCCACCTATCCTTTCCTCCAGCTTCTTAACCCTTCAGTAAGAAGTTGGGAGGGAGAGGAGGGGACTGGAGGGAGGGCACAGAGGAGTTGGCAATGGCCGTGGCATACCCTGCCAGTGCCTGAGCTCCTAAGGTCTCTTCCAGACCAGTGTTTCTGTGATTAATGACCTCAGGTTGTCAACACAGATGTATGTATTTAAATCAAATACAAAAGGGAGAGACACAGATAATTTCTGCTGGGGAACTGCTCCTTCCTGTGTGTAATGTTAAAGCAGAGTCCTTGTGCTGTTGGTGCAGGAGAACTCATAGACGTTGATAACTGAAGACAGCAAATCAACCCAAATACTAGCACTAAGAATGTGTTAGTTACTGGGGGGAAAAAAAGGGGAAGCTTGATGTCATTGCCACATCTGGTCTAAGCAGAAAGTTGCTCTGAAAGGGTTGAAAGGTTTTCTGAGAAGTATTCAGCAATAAAATCACTGCAAATGAAACACACGGTCCTGGAACAATCCTCAATTTCAAAACTACACCCCGCTGACCTTCAGGCAAACAGATGTTCACAGGCAAGTGACTTACTGTTATCTTCTCATGACAAAAGCTAAAGTAGACAGATTGTTGTGTAAGGCATGGACTGGATGCTGCTGTGAGCAAATGACAACATCACCCTGTCAAGGCAGGAGCGCCAGCATGCAGAGAACTGCCAAAGCTGTGCTCACGTACAGCAATACACACTTTGCAGGCATCTAGCTCCCTCATCTACAGCATGGAGAAGATACCACCTGAGGTGCTCAGACCACCTCCTTCTCCTGAGAAGCATTTTCAGCCTCGTTCCCCAAAACCATGAGTTTATGCAAGGATGTGCTGCTAGCCTGCCATCAGCCAACTTTAGCAATATTTCCTACATAGCCACAGGTCACATCTTTGTCTTTATACGGAAAAGTCAGGGGGCCACAAGGCCTGAACTGGTTGGAAAGGAGGCTTGGTTTGTGCCTGAGGACTCCCTTGGTTTTGGGCGGGGAGGTGAGGATGTGCCCCTTGCCTGTTTTCCTGCTGGACCCTGGATCAGTGATGGAGCCAGAGGCACTGCACACAGATTCACATGGCCAGCCATGAAGAACCTACCTCCCTTTACAGCAAAGCTCTCAGGCTCACCCCCACCGTCAGGTCCTCTGGAAACAGCTCTTTCCCCAGAGGAGAGGGAGGGTGGGATGTGAATGCTCGGAGCTGGACAGCAGCTTTGCAGGCTGCTGGGTGCCTGCACGTTGCATTGCCACCAAGTGACTAGCACCATAACCCAGCAGCCTGCTAGCCTGGGGCAATAGTTTTGCTCCCATAAGAATAAAATCACCCCCAGCCATTGCACAGGCAGGTGCTGGCTCTCTGCTCGCCTGAAGCCAGCCACTACCTGCCCTCCTGTTCCCCCTCTACTGTCCAGGTACCACAAAGCCACAGAGTTTTAAATGAAAACCTTGAGTGGTTAACGTACCAGTTACTAATCACAGTGGTTACTGTTAAAGTAAAAAGCCAAACACATCAGTAATGTGCACGGGAGGGACAGATGCTTTGTTCTGCAAATGAACTTGCCTCACCGAATGTTGTACTTGCAAAGCAGATTGGAATTAACAATACAAGTGACTTCAACCACTAAATTTAAACAAATTTGACTATAAGCAGTTTAGGAATCTTTTTACTCTGTTAATCGGTACAACATATTGTCATATTTGTTTTTCCATGAAAAGATAATTAAAGCAAACAGCAGCAGCCAATAACTTGAAAAAAAGGGAATTGAGTCAACTAAAAACTCCTTTCCTTGAGCAAAAAGTCAGATACACCTGTATTTACTGACGTCTAGTGTGGCAAGATAATGCTTCTTGAGAAACAATTCAGCTTCTATCCCTGACTTTGAAGCAATAAGCACAATTTCGATTAAGAATACCTAGAAGAGCTACTTCTTCCTGAAGAAGGGATGAACTGAGAGCTCTTCACTAATGACTTCTGATTCATTTCCTCAACACTTCCGGTAATGAAGTACTATTGCGTTCACTTCCATGGGTGAAGCACCTACTCCTTCATCTTCTGAGCTGTGCCCAGCACACAATTCAGGCTTTTCCCTTTCCTGACTTAGGCAAAACTTAAAAATACCATTACAGTATCTGGGTAGTTTTGGTCTCGAGGAAAAACAGGTTATTTCTAGATGAAATGTTTGCTCTCCAAACTTGCTGTTTTAACTGTGCTGCTAGGAATTCAGGAAGGTCAGCAATGACATCAAGCCAGCACTCACTAGCAAGAAATTAAGGGTGGAAATTGCCAAAAAGTCAAGTGGACAAATGCAAGAAAATGTTGTGCAACCTGGTCTTTTTTCCTGGAGCCATCCAGGAAGCAACATAAAGCATTGCCATACCAAGAAAGCATTTTATGGCTTTATGTATCCAACAGTTCTGAAGTAGCTTGCTATGGTAAATAATGCCCTCAGCTTTGTGAAGGCCAGTTCCCACTTAAACAGACAATGTGCTTCCCACACTCCAGAAAGAGCTAAAACTCGTTTCATGAAGCCTGTGAAACATCGTGCAGCACAGCTCTGAGAACTGAGAGCCCTGCCTATGGAGTCTTCAACTGTAGAGGAGAGGCTGATGACTATTCCTTCCCCCCCAAAACTATCATTGTTTCCAAATGCTGTCAGTACATTTCTACTTGGTTGTACAGTCACAAAAAATCATGTCAATTCTCCTGCTTTGCTAGATGTACTGAACTTGGCTTGCTACATTATGTGGCCTTTGGTCAAACTCAGATGCATTCATAATTAATGTGCAATGCTTTAAATGGATACTTTTTAAAGAATCCACTTTCCATACCCAACCGTACGGCCTTATTTTGTATGGTGTGGCTACTTGGCTTGGACTCACCTTAAGCAGGAATGGAGAAAAGGGCTTCTCAACTTTATAAGAAAAGAAGATACATTTTTAAACCACATGAAATATGCCTTAGAAAATTACTTAACAGTATTCACAATTGCAGGACTCTAATATCACTGCTTATTAGCTGACTATAACCTAGTGGTGACACTCCAGAACACTACTTACATCTAATTGCAAGATCGTTGTTTCTTGCTCAGCCGTTGTCATGGGCGGGGGGGGGGGGGGGGGCACACAGGTGGCTGGGAGCCTCTCCATCCATCCAGCGGCTTTTGAATGTGGCCTAATGAAAGGAACCAATGTTCCTCGAAGGATCACAGTATTTGATGGTATGCAAACTCTGCATCCTCATAGATCTAATGATGAGCACTAAGGTTGTTTACAAACAGCATGCTGCACTTCAGAAATGAAGCCCTTACCTTCTACAATTAGTATTTCATGACTTATTGAAGAATACTGCCATATCTCAAAGGGCTTCAATCCCACAGCACAAGGAAACTGCTTCCTCCACCATGGCTCAGAAAAACTGGGACGAAGCCTCCCTGCCCACTAAGCCTCCATGGCCACGCCAAATTAGCAAATGTAATTAATCATATTCCATCATTTGGTTCAATCAATATTTTGCTGGCTGCCCAACCTCCATGGGAGCGTTTCTGGGCCAGTTCATCCCTGCGTTGTGATTTCTGGAAAGAAGTGCGACTACATTTGGAATGTAAATGGCTGTGTCTCTGCTTGGACTGCAAGATTCAGGCTTGCTCTGTGTCTAGTAAAGTAGAAGCCATAAATGCCCTCTCCAGGCTGGGATTCATTTTAATTACACAATAGCCTCTGATGCTGAACGTCAGCTTCTGGAGAGCTGTTATCGTTGTATCTCATTTGTCATGCAGGATCAAAACCCCGCAGTATTTGCACAGCTGTTCCTATTGCTTGCGTACCTGTGCGTGAAGCAGCCTCACTGGTTTGTCTCCCATCACGTACAATCACAGGTCCAATTCTCTTGATTTAGGGGAGGGGAGGGCAGTATGACAGTGGTTAATACTACTTATTGATTAATTTCACAGCTTTTCACCCAAACTGGATGTTTTCATTATAGACTGCAGCACTGCTATGTGCTGTTGCATCAACACAAAGAAACCAAGGTTCCATGCAAAAATGTTGGTATTTTAAAAATTCTCCATTTATCTCTTTTCTCCTGTGGTGGTTTGGTGTCTAGCAGGGTTTCGGTAGCAGCGGAGGGGGCTACAGAGGTGGGTTCTCTAAGAGGCTTCGAGAAGCTCCCCTGGCTCCAATTTCGGACCCACCTCTGGCCAAGGCCAGACCAATGGCGCCTCTGAGAATAACTGAGCGTGAAAGAAGCGGTTGATTGTCTGCTTTTTTGTTTTGTCTGTCTGTGTTGGTGAGCTGGAGAGAGAAGGGGATGGGAGAGAGACAGCCCTGCTGACACCCAGGTCATGAGGAAGGGGAACGGGGAGCTGTGCCGGTGCAGAGGCTCCCCTGCGGCCCGCGGTGGGGTGGCGGCTGAGCAGCCCCTGCAGCCCCTGGAGCCCGTGGAGGAGCCCAGGCCGGAGGAGCAGGGCCCGGGCCCGGAGCAGCCGTGGCTCCGAGGCAGCCCGCGCTGGAGCCGCCCGTCGGTGGGAGGGCGGCAGCCCCGGGAGGGACCCGCCCCGGGGGGTTCTGGGGAGCTGCGGCCCCGCGGGAAGGACTCGCGTTGGGGCGGTTGGAGGAGGAATGTCTGCCGGGAGAGGGACCCCGCGGTGGGGCAGGGGAGGGCTGCGAGGGCCCCTCTGCCTGAGGAGGAAGGAGCAGCGGAGACACCTTGTGCCGGACGGACTGTGACCCCCATTCCCTGCCCCTGCGCTGCTGGGGAGAAGAGGTAGCAGAGCTGAGCTCGGGAAGACCGGAGGGGGAGGTGTGTTGTTTTTAAGATCTAGTTGTGTATCTCATTATCCTTGATGGTGGTGGTTGGTTGTATTAAATGTATGTTGTTATCCCCAAGTTGAGTCTGTCTTTTGCCTGTGACCATAACAGGTGAGTGAGCTCTCCCCGTCCTTTCTCTCGACCCTCAAGTCTTTTGGTTGTATTTTCTCCTCCCCATCCCTCAGGGGACGGGATAGGGGTGAGTGAGCAGCTGCTGGGGGCTTTTGTTGCCAGCTGGGTAGGCTCAAACTACGGCATCTCCCTTCTGTCTCCTTCCTCCTACACTGTTAACTAGATGCTAGAAAAAGCAGGGCTGGACCTGTGCTAGGTCTGAATCACACTATGCTTACAATTAATAAAAAAAGTCATGTCACCTAACACCACACAAGAAGATGTTCTAGAAGCTCAATGCTGGTGCTCATGAGATGCTGAATAGATCAAAGAGCACTGTCTGCATTCCTAGGCGTCACAGGTGTTCAGGCCTGAGGTCTGGCCCATCTCATCATCTTCCCCATGTTCTATTAGCGATGCTTTTGTCACTGTAGATTAAATAGCAACGGATCAACTCTCATAAAAGCCTCTTGTTCTATTCCCTTTGCCCCTTCCCATCTTTCACTGGTAGTACATTAGCCAGTTGCAAATGACGACTCGTGTTTGCTGGGCAGCAGAGCCAGGGCCCTCAGGATGCTATCTGGAGACAGGGGGAAGCTTGTGCCTGCAGAGCACAAAAGTCCCTGGGCCCAGGGAAACACACAGTGTTTGGCAGCTGCACAGTGCTGAGTGCTCTTTGTTAGCTGCTTTTCCAGGGTTGGCTTTTATGAAATATTAATTACGATTCTGCAAGTTCCCAAATGTCCTTTCAACCACAAATCAAGCTGAAGATATAAGATCTGTTGCAGAATGACACAGCAAAGCTCTCATTCAATAACAAAGGGAGCAAAGGTCTTATTCTATCCCATGCATGGCTGTGTTTCCTTTATTGGGCTGCAGAAAGACAAACCCATCTTTTGTACAAATTTGTTTGGCAAGTGTTTGTGGCAGGGACCACACTCCGCTCTCTCAGCACAGGACATGTTGGGTCTGCACAACACTGACTGTGTGAACACCTCTCTAGTTGGAGATGCTCATAGCATTACATTCACTGATTCCTGCTGTCAGCAGGAAAACCCCAATTATGCCCATGAGGGGAAGAACATCCCCACAGAGAGGAAGAGGTGATGGGGTGGGTGCCGCTATGCTAGCTGTGAGAGAGGGGAAAGGAGCCACCTGTGCTCTCTCCTCCATCTAACATGCTGGAGCTCAGCAGCAACAATTAGCACTAGATGGGGGGTTTTAAATGGGCTAACTACCTATCATGCACGCTGGATCTGACTTCCAGGTACCCTAATCGCAGAGATGAAAGGGCTCTTTTGTCCATCTGCGTCTGAGGGAGTTTTGCATCTATTAGCAATTATGATAATGGATCTGTTTCCAGAGAATTAATTGCTCCTTTGCCCAACTCCTAGACAAGTTTGCTGTAAAAATTAATTACTTGGCATATACGATATGCTTAACAGTCAAGTAATAAGCTGATTTTCAGAGAATCCACGGAGGGCCCCCAGTCTCCTAGCTTCTCAGAGGAGTTTCTGAATATACAGTGAAAAGTCAGTTGTCTTCTTGCAATTCCTTTCCCATGGTATTTGACAGTCCCAAAACACCTGACCGGGCATTTGACAGCTCAGGAGACAGCAAACAGCCCAGGAAATCACAACGGTATTAAGATAAACCTCTCTACAAAACAGCCCTCCCAACCAAGCAATTCCCTCCTCCCAAAACTCCTGATGCTCTCCCGACTGGCAGTGTGCAAATGGCAGCATGCATTATGTCTCAAAATGGACAAGGATAATGCCAACAAGCAGTGGAGAATCAGAATCAACAAAACACATTGCTCTCCTTTCTCAGTTCACATCTTCCTCTTGGGAAGGCTTCACCATTTATATCAGTGGGATGTACCAACAGGGAAGAAAAAGAAATAGCTTTATTGTCAGAAGATCACCCAACACTGAAAACCTTCAGCTTTAGGTCTCTTTCTAGTTCAGGGACTTGATGTTGCGTGTCCCCATATCTCGGGTGAGTACCCTATCCATTGCAGAGGTGGCTGATCCAAGGCAGCAGGCATGGATATCTCTGTGCTTTGCTGTCTAAGATGACTTGAGCTCCCATCGTTGTCTCTTCATAGAATCACAGAATCAGAGAATGTTAGGGGTTGAAAGGGACCTCGAAAGATCATCATCACCCCCCTGCCAAAGCAGGACCACCTAGAGTAGGTCACACAGGAACGCATCCAGGCGGGTTTTGAATGTGTCCAGAGAAGGAGACTCCACAACCTCTCCAGGCAGCCTGTTCCAGTGCTCTGTCACCCTCAGAGTGAAAAAGTTTTTCCTTATGTTAAAGTGGAACGTGCTTTCTGCCTAGCTATCTAGCTGTCTCAGAAAAGACAATATTTTGCAGCCTCTGCTCTTTTCTCCAATTTTGTTGGAGCTGACCACAGAGTTCAACAGAGAAGGACAGCAGGATCTCAACAAGACTTTTTTCCTTAGGAAAGCAGACAGAAAATTTGCATGATGTGTTTGCAAGCAACCTAATTACCTCTCCTGAACAAGCTACCACCCGTCATGTAGCCCACAGTAATTGCTGCCATGTGCTCCTCTTGCCTGCTCCAAAAGCAGAATGAAAGAGTTTTACTTACATTAGCACAAAGACATTGTTTTTGACCAAGATCTGATTCCTTTTGCCTTATGCCCACAATAAACAAAGCTAAACACTTCCTGTGCGTGCATGAACACGAGATAGTTAATCTACTCAGGTTTGTAAAATGACCAGCCCCACACTTCAAAAGAACAGGAATGCTTAGATGTTTTCCTTGTAGTTTATTGCAGCTATTTGCAGTCCCTGTTTCTTTCAGGAGTTTAAATATTAGGGTTTTTTTTGTAGCCCTTACAAACATATGTAGTACTTCACACAAAACACATACAAACAGATGCAAAAGGGTTGTTTTCAATAACAGAGATGACCCAGTGCGTAGATGTAAATGAAAGGAGACAAGCTTGCAGAGGACAGAGAGGCTGGATGCAAAAGCAAGAGAGCATGGTCAGCACACACAGCAGCCTCCTGGGCCAGTTGGCCCCAACAGAACTTCTCAGAGCTAGTACAGGGCTTTGGATGTTTTGCTCCTATTCATTTAATGAGAACTGAGCATCCAAATACCAGCATTGGAAATCTCAGTCTAGTTACCACACTGATAAGGAGACTGCTTTCAAAAGACCTGCCCAAAGTATGGAAACTCCTCCAGCTCAGGAGGAAATCAATGGTCAGTTCCCATGGATATCAACGGGAAGAGCATTAAGCTACCATTGAGCATGTTTGGGGGAAAAAAGTCCCAAAACCCACAAAAACACTAAACCAGAAAAACAGCACCCGCCTGATAGTAGAGACTATGATTTTAACATAAAACTCCTTCTTTTTTGCTAGTGTGTTTCATGACTGCTTTGTTTTTAGCAATAAGACCACCCTCAACAAATCAACAACCAATCTAAGTGTTAATATAACTTCTCTTTAGGAAATTAATTCCTTTCAAAAGTACAGAACAGTCCTGGCTCAGCTGTTTTCTTAACCTCCTCTGAGCCCTTGAGCATACACAGTTCATACAAGGAAACAGCATTTTTAATTTCTTGTGGACATATGTTATACAACCTCACAGACGAATGCTGGAAATGATCATCTATGAAGAGCATGGGGCTTCCATCTGGCACCGTTTTGATTTGAGGCTGACAAAAATATCTGCAGAACTGCATAGAAAATGCTGAGATCACTAATGGCCCAAATGGTATCTTCTGGGGGGAAGGGGGAAAGAAAGGGAATAAAGATAATAAAAATCAGGCCATCTGCAAAGAGACATTTCAAGACGAAAAAGGTGCTGTAAATGTACTGATTCCTGCTGCAGGGAGCCACACAAATCTTTTCTTCAAGTTATATTCACGGGAGGAGGGGAAATCACAACGGCCAAAAGAAGACAGGTCAGGATTAAAAGCAAGAAATATGTTGGTTTGGTCCCAGAAAATTTGGTAGCAAAGAACCCCATCAGAAACCTTCAGTTCTGCTTTGGCTTGTGTTAACTGAAATTTGAAAACTGAAATTTGCATCCATTTAATACAAACCATAAACAGTTTTATGGAGAATTAAAAAAAATTAAAAGAAAAAACAAAAAAGGTAGGGAAAGGGATATCACATGTGAAATTATCACATGGTCCTGGTAACCAGAGATAACTGCTTGAACTGGAGTCTCGAACAACTGAAAGCAAACAAATACGGACAGATACCTTTTAAACCTCCCAGGTGGAGGTTTCATACATCTGTGTTTCAGGACGGAGATGGGATTTAGGAAAAGTTTCCACAGTGCTCTGCCTCTCGCTCCCCTCCAGCCAGCTGCACTTTTATATACTGGGAAATTGATGCGATGGGATAAATTTCTCACATAAGAGAGGAAAAAGTTTGGCAAGGAATATCTTCTCATGGTGAAAGCCAGTGTGGAGGATGCACCATCAAATTTTTACAGACTTCTAAACATCAGTCAGACTGGCAAGACCTTTTACTGTAACCCAGGGTATTTATTTCATAGTGGACATTTAAAAGGAAAAATGATCTGCTTTCCTGGTACTCCAGAAAGCCTGTTATGGCTTATTACATCATTCTGCATCTGACTGGAGTGATGAGAAGGTTTTGTATCATTTAAAGGGGTTTTATTAAGTTAAGACCACAGATAGCATTTGGAGATATTGCACAAGTTATGACTAACATTGAAATATGAGAGAAATATCTCCAGACAAAAAAGAACATAAGGCAAAGCAAGCCTATAGCATGACCTGGTGATAGCAAGGACTGTACCTCTCCTCAGTCGTTGCTCTGCTGGTGGTAAGATGAGGAGTGTACCATGCTTTCATCCTCCTGATGTGTCTGGCAGCCTCCACCACACAGTGCAGGGAAAGAAAGGAGATCTTCACCTTCTCTTGCTCTTTGCAGCTGAAAGGCTGTATGGTCCCAGGAACAGGGAATCTCTAATTCAGGGGTGGCTGTTAGATCTGTCTCTTGAGGACCACTTGCTCCGTCTGCTTCTCAAGCAGGAGTCGAACCTGAGCACATCCCCAGCTTCTTTGATGCAAGCATCCTTCTCCCTTCATTTTGCCTTAGCTGTGTGTTTTGTCTGCAGCATCTCTCCTGCTCATCTCCCAGAGGCATTTCTCTCCCCTCGTTTGCACCCCACCGTGCCTCATTTCCTATGCAGGGGCTCAGCAGCAGGACTCAAGCTGAAAATAAGGCAGGTCAGCGCTAAACCTGGGGAGGTGCTGACCAGGCTCCCTGCTCTGCTGTCCTGACCTGTCCCAACCTGGCCGGGGGGCATTAGCTGGCTGCTGCCACCCTCCTGCAGGGCAACGGGACTGGACCACGCTCACTTTGCTCCTGTTCCTGCACAGCTTTGCCCACAAACCATTGCAGAGTCTGCACCCTGCAGATGTTTGAATCTCTTTGGCCCTCTGCTCTCCAAAATGCACAAACAATTTTTGGGGAAAACACTAAAAAAGCTCCTTTGATCTTGTGTTTCCCTACCAAGACTGCCCATCATAGCCTAGTCCTCTCTGTATCCCCAGACAAACCTGCCTATACTCTTGACATACACATATTTCTGTGTTTGGGGAACATGTAACATACTTTGCAAGCCCAATTCCTGCCAGAACAAATCCCTTTAGCATCCTTACCTTCAGCAGAATTTCTAGGAATGGCACAGAAAAGTGTTTAGAGGGTTCTTTATTGATGCTGTTTCCGTCGCAAACCCTCCCAGGGCCTTTGGCCACATCGCTATCGTATCACAGCTGGGAAGTGGGTCAGCATCTCACCAGCACAGAGGGTAAAACACATCGAGAGTTTTGAACAGAAAACAGCTTTATAAATTCCCAGCACCGTTCCTAGAGACTTAGCTGCTCTGCCTTGGATAAGGTATTTCCCAGCCTGCAGGTTTTGCTTCAGAACATTCAGAGAAATGTAGACCAGTTTTAAACAATACATTTAAAGGAAATATTCAGCTGTTAAATGCCTTGGCTATCTACCTCTCTGCAGAAAAGGATGCAAATTCTGAGTCCAGGCAGTTTCCAAAAAAATCAGGTATCTGCCTAGTAGTATTACTGCTGAGTGCTAAGAAATACTTCTTTAGCTCTGAGCCACGATAAACTTAATCCAGGGGAAAAATTTCTAATTTGACTCTCAGTTTGACAAACAGACGCTGCACCCCTACCTTTCAGACACCTAGAAGCTCTTGTTTGTAGACATGTCCATGTTACAGTAATATCAGAAAAATAATGTAAATCGGGTGTGGCATTCAAGGTGATGGAACCTTGCTTGCCATAACACTGGAAAAAATCTCTAGCCCAGCAGAACAGTGGAGGCATATTGGTATAACTACCACACAAGCAGTGTGGAAGGAGAAAAGCAAAAAATGCAAGACACAAAGTGGTCTTTTTTGGTACCGGAGTACCCACAGCTTCACCAGTCGGCACAGTCTCTGGCAGTCTGTGCTGCCTTCCTTTTGCCATAGAGTCATGGCAATAAAGGCAAGACATTTTTTATTTCAGGGTGTGCAGCTACTGGTTTTATAGAGCTATAGATTAGATTTGGATAGACTAAATGTTGATAGATCCAATATATCTCCCGATTGCTCCTCAAGGAGAACAAATGCCTTTGAGGCCTCTGAATAAATATACTTTAGGACCAAAGGTAAGAGGCTACAAAGTGCACACTGTCTACGCTTTGCATGTTACTGAGGTAAGATCTCAAAAGCAAAAAAAAAATCCTCCAAACTGTGTGAAAACAAACTTCTTAATTGGTGAAAACCACAGTTGGGAAACATCCCAGGCAGCTGTTCTTCAGCTATCTGGAGACGTGCCAAGTCTTATATATCAGCTTTGAGCTGAGAACAAGTGTGATAAATTCCTGCCAAGAGGGTAATGTTTTTGAGTTATAAGCACCTAAAAATAGGCATATGTAATGAAATTGCCTTCTCAGCCATAACTGGAGTGTCACTGGTATAAAGGTATAATGCACCATGTGTCCTCAAAAGCTTATGGGGTCCTGCATCCCACTGAGTCAGTGAAAGGCTCCTGTTGCTGTTGGTAGAACAGGGCATCATCAGTCCAGGGTGTCCTGCAAACCTCCGTTCACCAGACTGTCACACAGGCTGAAAATTGTCACCAGGAACAGGTCCTCCCATTGCATGTGCTCTCTTCATCCATGACTCAGGCAGAAGGACCTGCTCCAGCTCCAGCCAGGGCAGCAATGTTTGCAGCACCATTATGCATGTTTTCACTGGGATAATGCAGAATGATAATTTCCAAATATTACCCTTTCAATGCACACAGAAAGCTCAGTGTTAATCTCATAACATTTGCAAGGAAATCTTTTTAATCAGTAATGAAAGCCAAACATTATCTAGCCTTTATTGACCTGCAATAACAGAACACCACTGCTACTTTTCCCCTGTGCCTCTTACACAGGTTCATTTGACTCGATCTGTGGTTGGTGTTTATTCTTAGCTCACAAAGCTCGTAGAGTTTATATTATTGATTTGCTGTATTTCAGGTTCAATCCCTTGGTGCCCCTCAACCTGAATGAATTAAGTCAGAAAGAGTTAACACCTTTACTTCCAAGACACAAACGTGATGGTGGTTTATATAATCCGCACATCAGTTTTGACTGTGCCAGGGTTCAGCACATTAACTGGAAAACACCAAATGCTGCAGCAATATTGATATTTGCAGCAGCAAAGATATTCACAGACAAGAGCTGGCTCCCGGCAGAAGAAGAAGTGATGCATTCGGAAAAGTAGTGTGAAGAGGCACAGCAGAGTAGACCACACAGTGTGGGAATCATCCTTCCCTCACTAATGGCAACAGAGGTGGTTTGTTACCCTGTGTGCAGGTATAGCCTCTGCAGCACCATGTTGAGGTCATGGTATCCAAATCCTTTTTCCCACTGCTTATTTATTTCATGTACCTCTTTCAGTTGGTCTACAAGCTAGCTGGTAAACACATGGGGCAGGGGCTATCACTTTATCTGGTAGTTATATGACACTTGCTCGCTATCTCTCAGTGCATGAAACAAGGAACATCAACTGAAACTAGTAGTTAGAGACTTCAAAACCAAGAAAAAGAGAGGCTATTGCCAGCAGCAAGCAGTGGACCTGTGGAATGCCTTGCCCTGCAGATTTGTGGATGCTTATAGCTTACAGGGATTTAAGAAGTGATCGGACAAATCTGAGAGGGAAAACTACATCAGGACCATTAAAAACACAAGCCTCCAGGAAATCCTTGAACTACCTATAAACAGAAGCTGGGAAAGGAGCTAGGTATGTACCATTACACCTCTATCTTATTCTCATACTCTTCCCCAGAATTGCTTTTGGTCACTGTTGGAGACGGGATACAGAGCTGATGGCCCACTGCTCCTGATAGGACAACTGCTCTTCAGTCACATTAAAAACCTGTGGCACCAGGAAAACTTGAAAATTTTGTGTCTTGCAGAAGCTGGGAATTTATTTCTTCCCACATTTATACCAACTGAACCAAAGAGTCTTCATTAAATGGAACAAAACCTCCCAGGGAAGCAGACTGGGTGGCTGGAGTCTAGGTAGGAAAATATGCAAAGAATTTGGATTTCCTTTAGAAAGTTGCTAGCGGAATTTCATCAGTTTATGCCCTCCCCCCCCCCCCCCCCCCCCCCCCGAAACCAGCACCAGATCATACCAGTTCTTTCCAAGATTGTTTTTTGCTCGCTTTTAACCATGGTTCAAATTCTTTATCTTTGGGATGGCCATCATTCAAAACACACTCCTCCACCTGTTTTGTCTTCCTTAGAAAAGAAGATCTGTTTGTTTTCCAGCAGAGGAAAGCTCCCTACCAAATATTTCTGTGTGGCAAGGAACCATGATATTCCCAGTTGTACGGGATGCTGTGGTCCAGCATCTAAATATGAAGCTCCTCTCATAGAGTTTCTCACGGTACATTCGGGCTCTGCTTAGAACAGGACTGACTGTTGAGACATGCTACCAACACATAACCTGGTAGGTTTAATTCCTTCTGATCCTCAGGGCTTCTCTAACCTCAAAATGAACAATGCAACTTTCTGCACAAAGTCAACAACCTGCCTCCCATATGATGGAGGAGTCTCCAAGGTTGGGAACATGTTCCATTAATGCCTCTGGGTGCTTGTTTGGCAGCAGTAAACATGTGTATGGCTTTTCTTTCCTAAGAGCTTTATGGTACACAGCCCGGTCCCTTGAGCTTTCTGCAATGGGTGAGCTTTTTCAAGAGCATCTGCCTCTTTCAGAAGTGGCTCACCCAGAGTTTCTTTTCCGCTTAGAGGAACCCAAAGCCACAGTAAACGTTATACAATTTCCACATTATTTTTCTCTCAATATGTTGCATCCCTGAGGATATGACAAGAGCTTCAAGAAGATTTAATAAGTAGCACAGAGAGGGTGAGCACAGACCAGACCACGTCCTGCTCTGCAGCAGCTATGGAAAAATTTTCCCTGGTATGTCAGCTGCATGAAAATGCTATTTCTCTCACTCTTCAGAGCACTAAGCACCAGCCTGGGGCAGCGCTGCCCAAGTGCAACCCAGGAGTACACTGTACCCAGACCCATCTCAAAAACTGCACTGATCACAGCAAGGTGGAAGAGAGGATAGAGAGATGCCACAACTGCTTTTATTTTCCCTTCCTCACAAACCTTGCCAATCAATCTGAGCTAAAACTTACCTTCTTGAATTTGGCTACACCAGTAACATAGGAGTAGCAACAGCCACTGCTATGCAACTTGAGTGGCAATAAGCTTCCTACATCCTATTGCCAGTGCCGTGGCTGCATGCCAAAGCCACCTTCATAGTGAGCCAAGTTGCAGGACAGGGAGCTTTTCAAACGTTAGCATGGGGCATTCTCATGTAAGAATATACCTTATGAAGGAAATACACCTGAAAAAAGTGAACTATTGCACTAAAATACAGAACCCAGGAATAAAAGAACCCTGCCCAGAGTGTGGACAGGAAAGCCTGCAGTGCTTTAATCACCATGGCTTCAGTAACAGGAATCTTAAAACAGCTACTACAACAGCTCAGGTACCATTAATGTGTTAACCATTAACCCTTTTTTCTATGCAAAAAGCTTAAACAGAGTGCTCCAGCATCTGCTAGATCCATAATCACGATCTCACCCACTGCCTGGTGGTGTGCAGCATTACACAGGTTCAGCTTAGCCCTTTTCCATTCATTGCAGAGTGGGTCAAGAGATGGTGCTTTCAAACATGAATAGCCAGCCTCTGCATTAATGCAGTTGCCTAGGTAAGTGTTTTTCAAATAGATTTGTGCTGGGGCTGCGTGCCCAGCCACAGTAAATTTATAGTGACCAGAGGGTGACAGAACACTAAAATATTAAAGTCTTTGTATGGTGATTGTACTTGGGAATTGCTCGGTTGGCTTGGAAAAGTAGCTATGACTCTATAAATAGTAAGCACTTTATCATTTCTTGCCTACTTTAAACACACAGCTATGTTTCAATCATGATTCAGAGTAAATCAAATTCAATGTAAGGTATGGTAGAAATGTTGTGTGCACCAGAGGTGCACCCTAAGCTCATATAAATCAGCACAGCTCCATTGATGCCTGGGGAAAGGATGCCAGTTTATGCCAGCTGAAAATTGCAGGCCAGTGTTACTATCATTCTCTTAAGGCTGAGATACAAGTAAGTAAACACTGAACATCGAATTATTCACTATGGTCCTCACTGTCCTCCTGAGATCCACTGAAAAAAGGCGCTGTAAAAGTGCTTATCCTCTCCTAAGCCATTCACTCTTATAAAAATACTAGAAGTGTTTCTTAGAACAAGTTCTGATTTGCCATAAATCTCAGTGCCATGTAATGATACATTTTGTTTAGGAATATTACCTGGAAATTAGAAACCCAGTGAGCCATTGGTTTTTAAAATGCCATGGATCCAAAATTTCTTCACAAGAGGATGCAAATAAACTCAAAATAAATTAGTGTTTACCAGAGGGGAAAAGTGAACAGGATCTATATCCTAGGTAACATTACAAAACGGAAGACTAATGAAACCCTCATTTGAAAACTCTAATGGCCAAAGAACTAAAAAATGTACCCTTAAAAGGTAAGATTAATTGAAGATCTATGGGGAAATATGCAGCTGTTACAGCACAAATATATTTTCCTCCTCTCTGCAGCTGTACAGCTTGCTGTGCACACCATGGCCATCTTCTGAGTTGAGATTATAACTGTCTTTTTAATGCATAGTTGCATAGTGTCTTAGGTCATAGGGAATCATTAAATCATCCAGCCTGGCTTTTCACATAACATAGGTCTTTGCATTTCACCCATTTACCTCTACGTTGAACACAGCAACCTGACGTAAGCAAATTTTTTTTCTTGGCCTCAGACAAAGCGTTGCTATCCTTTCTCCAAGGATGACTTCCCTTGGTGTCTCAGAACAACTGGAAAGACTCCTGTATAGCTGCTTTCAAAGGACTGTGAGGTACCAAAAAGGCAGAAGCAAAGACTCATGTTATCCCGCGCTCCTGAGCCCTGGTTTTCAAATACTCTCTGCTGGTGGCATCAAAGCATCAAAGTCCTCTTCTGCCCCCGTAGGATAGCGCAACAGGCACAGCCACCACACAGATTCACCATACAGCACATTAACACATCCACAGAAGAGTTAAAGCAGCATCACATAAAAGCAGGCAGCAGTGCTAAAAATAGACAACAGTTAAAAAAAAAAAAAGAAAGAAAGAAAAAAAGAAAGAAAAAAACCTTCAACACATCTCAAATAAATCCATTTATTCCAGGGTTTCATGGAAACCATATAGCTGAAATTGCTACAGGATAATTCCTTATAAGCCTTATAAGAAATTTTGCTGTCCCAGAGCCCCAGTACAAATCCTGGCAAGAATATTGGAGATAACAGATTGGATGCCATGGAAACCGAGACAGACCTAATTTGAGCAGTAACCATTGCTGTTATTTATTTAATTCTGATAAGCCATCTAAATGTAGAATGACTAAAGGATCCTCTGCACTAAAAATAGCAGGCTTGTAATATTTCAAATCACAAATCGCTTGTGTTTAACAACATTTTGGGCATCTGACTTTAACATTTTGCATGCACTTTTAAAATCTTAAAATTAACCCCATTCGATTTTATACTGTAAGAAGGAGAAGAGTGCCTTGTCCCTTCCTTCTTGTATTAACGCTGTATGTCAAGGATGCCTTCCATCAGCCCAGGTTTCTCATGTGAGAGTGGGAGCTTGGATGTCCCTGCTGCCTTCTCGTCCTCCCCCAAGCTTAAAGCAAATGTTGGAAAGAAGGCAGAACTGGGCCGTAGGAACCAAATTCCCCTTCTCCAATTGGTACCAAGGATCTTTGATTGTTTGATCTGAACATCTCCATAAATAAAACACCTCCTGAGTCATGTCATTTTTGAGCTGGCTGACAGCTCCCATCTGTTTTTGCACCCCTGCCTCCCTTTCCTGAGCTGGAGAAGCAAAAACCCACAGGTGTAAATTTGCAATTTCTGGGGATTTGGGGTTTTGCAATGCCGCCAAAATGCCTAGAAGCAGGGGAGAAGCGAGGTTGCTGTTGGGATGTCAGTACCACCTGAAGGACCAAATTGAATTTCCTCATATCTCTGCTATGTTTTTCCCCCTTGTGATCTTCACTGTTTCCACAGCAGGAATAACACCTCCATTTCTCTACTGTTTCAGATTTTAACCTTAAAGTGTAAATGCAACTGTATTCCCTAGGAAGTTGTACACATCGTGTACAACAAATAAAAAAATCCTAGACTGTTTTGTTTCTTTGAAATTCTCTCTGCTTCTTGCGCTCCTAGCTCCGTCAACAGATCGTCAGCAGCCCTATTCCTGTCCTTGCACACCCAGTTCCTCACAGCAGCATTAGCATTTGCTCTCTTGGGGGAAGGATCCATCAGCCAGAGCATCAGTCACCTGCCATGCCTCAGCACACCTTCCCTCAGAAGCTTCCCCATCCTCCTACACTTGCTTCAGTTTTCATTTTACTATCTTTTGAGCTGAGAATTCATGTTGTGGATGGCAAGGATAAAGCAGCTACTGACAGCACTGGAAGGTCCAGAGAAGCCCAAAGCATTGGCTGGGCTAGTGAAGCTACAAGGCTGGATCCTCTTGCCAATTAACACCAAAAAGTGCTGATGACATCAATATAGCAGTGCCAGTCTAAATCAGCCTAGGATCCTGGCTGTAGCATTTAGTGGCAGTCTGGATTTCGTACAGAAAGGAGGCAAATGACCAATATTTTTCACTTTGCAATTAGCTGAGCTCTGTAACGTTACTCAAGCCTGTCTTGTCTGCAGCACAGCGCTGAAGGGCGAGTTGTCAGTGTTGTTTTCTTCAACATTTCAGAAGTAGGACTGCAAGAAAGATATTCTGGGCAAGAATCAAAATGAATAAGAATCGCTTTCAGGATCTGTCACAGTAGAGTCGGCATATATTTAGCTTCCATTGCTCTCGTTTACAAACAGGGGTATTTATAGCCTTCAAAGACCTTTTTCAATGGATTGCAGCTCCAAGAGCCCTTTCTAGGATGGACAAGCAGTGATACACTATATTAGTATACCATGGTATACCATTCAATCTACATATGGCACAACAAAAGTGGAATGATTTGGAAAAAGCACAGGTTGCAATTACAGCTTTTTACCATTTCACTGACTGTGCTACAGGACTGTTGCCAGTTTAAGACTTTAATGGTTAGCAATTACATTCAGAAGTGAAGGGTTCATTCATCAGCTAGAGTTTAATCTCAAGCATGATATGACTGCACAGTGAATATTCCACAACACACCGCTCATGTTATCTGGGTAAATGAAATCATGTTGGGCAGGCTCAAGATGAAGGAACAAGGCTTCTAACAACCAGATTTTAGCTGTTACAGAAACAGAAACAGCTTTGAGTCCAGCTTTCCAAAAGGAAAAAGTTTTAGGGGATAGAGGGCATGTGAGATCTCACAGCATGGTTAACTCTCTTTTCTCATTAGAGTCTGCAAACACGTTCATCTTCTGAAGAGTACCTGACGGCTGCTTTTCATAAAGGCAATCTCTTCTGACTTATCCAACTAACAGCAAAGTAGTACTTTCTGAAAGGATTTTTATTCAGATGGTTTCACAGTGGAGTAAAACATTGATTATTCAAATATAATAAGAAGATGTTGAATAATTTCAAACTGAGATTTCACCTAATAGCTATCAGACTGTCTATATTTAGCCACCCAAATCTATACTTAAACTCCTGCGTAAAAATAGCCAAATGAAGATCGGCCATTGGAAGTTGGTTGTTACAGCTCATATCATTATCGGTATGTCGGTACCGTTTCATATTTTCTTTCTCTTTCTAATCCTCCTCCTCTCTGCTACTAAGCTTCTTCCCCACTGTCTTTCTCTGCCTTTTAATAAAGACGCACGAAAACGGCACTTGTCTTGGAAGGTGCTTGGACAGCAGCACCTTTGAAAATTTGGACCAAGACTTTGAAAAACATCTGAAAACTTCTGTGACCTTAAAGGATGATGTGGTGGAACCGCTGTATGACCATGTCTTTCCATCTTCTTTGGAGACCCCATCCACCACCCACCCATCTGTACTGATACCCCAAGACACCAGAGAAGAACTTGGGTGTCTTATTAACTGATTCCTTGAATTACACATGATATTATGTCCTAAATTTAAATAGACAAATCTATAGACTTCAAGGGACTTGTGGTGTGCACAAGATGAGAATCTGGCTGCCACTTGTATAACAACACTGTTCAACACCAAAACCTTTTGCAACCCCCTCACTGCTTCAAAGCTGAAGTAATTTCATTACAGTGGAGGACATGGGAAGAAATTGTTAACTCTGTTTAATTCTTGAGCTGCCCTTGACATTCAGCAGGAAGACATGAGTGTACTGAAACAAGTGTAAATAAGGTTAACACATCAAGAGAATTGCTCCTAAAATTGAAAAATGTAGTCATCTGCTGACAGCAGTCTATTCTCTCCTCTCAGAGTCATAGCAGGGCCACTGTGACTACAGCTATGGTTGAGTCAGCATTTCCATTATCAACTGCCATTTTCAAGGTTTTATATCTTGGCCATTTAAAAAAAAAAAAAAAAAAAAAAAAAAAAAAGGGTTCTTGGCTGAAATTTCCATACAAGCTCCTTGGGCCTGATCACGTCTCTGCGCTCCACCTGGTACTATTAGCTGTTCCTGCACAGCGTGAGTATGAAACACTCTGGCGCTGAATTACTGGTGATCAAATCACTTTGCACAACTAGGACTGGCAACCAAAGGGGCAAGAGTTCAACGAGTCCGCCCCTGCAAAAATGGTGCCTTTACTGTACATGGATATCAGAAGCCTGCCAGAGCTGGAGAGTTATTTGAATTAGCTTCCAGAAATTAAATCTGGCAAATGACTTCCCTACCATGCCGGACAGCAGCATCACAGAATCAGGCATGTCATAACTGGAAAGCACAACTGTTGGGTTTGCAGTCAAAGTTTTTCCCTTAAAGACATCTCTTATGGGGTTTACTGTATGTTTGACTCCTGCTTGGAGTAGACAGGCAAGCTCCTTTGCGATGTGGTGTTCACAAAGCTATTACCAGGTTTTAGAAACTGTTTGTAACAAAGTATTCAGCTACACAGGATGGATCTGCAATGAAGAATTTATTCAGCGACTATCAGTTTAGCCACAGGAAGAGGCACTTTTTAGCAAAAGAGCAGTCATGTGCACATCAGCTGGCTCACTGCAGAAGCAGAGGAAGGTTTACTCAAGATTTATGTTAAGGTTTTCCATCTGGCACCAAATCAGACCACAGACTCACTGAACTACATCAGCTGGGTGAATTTGAGAGCCACCAAATAACATGCTGGAAGTTACACCAAGGGTTCACATTAATCACAGTTTTGCACTGCCAGCCTGGCTACTAAAAGCAGCTTCTAGTCATAGAGATGCTTATAGAGATCATGAGTTAATTTGACAAGTTAATTTTAAGCTACTAATTCACATCCTACAAGCTGGTTGTGTGTAGGAGCATCATGTAATATAGAGCAGATCAAATGAAACTGTCTTCACCAGGGCCAGTTCACTGTGAATAGGTTATTTTGGTCCTTCTCGATTTTACAAGAGCATTACAACATGACCTACTTGTGACCGAGTCCTTCACAGACGTGGAGGCTAACCTGGGATGGAGAGAGCATTTTTCCATAGCTGTTTCCCCCATCTCTCCCCGCACACATCAGCTAACGTGCGTCCTGGGTCATGGGGCTGCAGGAGCCTTGACAAGCATACCACCTGCCCTGCCTGCACTTTTGGGCATCCCCACGCTGGAGGACTTTTGAGTCTTCCTACCTATGGGTTCTACTGGCACAGCTGAGGTCTCAGCATGTACTTTAATAAGAACTACTTTGTTTGGCGTTGTTTACACAAAGCCTTAGTAATCCTTATGTTTTCACTCTGTTTTCTTTGCACTGTTTTTTCCCCAAAGGAGAAGGCTTTATCCTATCAGTTCTCATGCAGTAGCCCTGAGTTACTACATTTTGTTCACCTCTTTCTTAATGTTCTTTCCTGCCTTATGAAACGTTCAGAGCCACATCTGTTCCTCCATGCTGAGTGTTTCTTTTCCTCCTCTGATCCATTGTGGCTGTCACTTACCTTCTAATGACATTCAAATGGAAGTGCCATGCTGTCAGGCTAATCAATGCTAATAATATAATTCAAATAATCGACTAGTCTTCAGAGACTGTGTTTACTTGTTTTGTACAATAAAGAAATTGAAGAGAAACAAAGCTAAAAGCTGTAGACCTCAGAATGTGTTTAGGTAAATCAGGCACATGTAATTTCAACTAGAAAACACCTCACAGCAACTATTTATGTAAATATTGAGTGCATCTCAATAAGAAATGTAATTCATCTTTTCTCTGGCTTTTCCTAGCTAGAACTAAATATTGCCATTGGGATATTTTTAAGTTACATGGAAGAATGAATTTAAGTCTCAACGGGAGGCTTCAACATGGTGAAATACTTAGGCACTTGTGTAACTTTAAAAGGACATGAATAGTCCCACTGAAGTCAATGGGATTTAATACATATACTTTAGAGCCAAGTTGAATCGTGGCCTGAACAAATGTTGGTTTCATCTTAACGAATTGTGTGACCTGATACCCTACTTCCAGCCATAGCCCAGCTCTGCTGACTGCTCTCCATCGTGCACAGCCTGAACACTAAACCCAAATCCTGTCTCACTTGCAGCTTAACAGGACTCAATTTTTTTAAAAAGCCACATTCCTCAGACATCTTGTTACCTCCCCTATTAGAAGTAACACTAGATATGGCTATTATAAAACGAGATTCCAGGGAAAACTATTTGCCAGTCCATTTACTTTATGCACTTGTCAATCATTAATGTATCAACACTGTCAGTATATGGCTAGTCCTACTGTCTGTATCTGATAGTTCTCTCCTACAGGTTGTTTCTGTCACCAGCATGTCCCTGCACAGCAGCAGGAGGCACAGCAAAGAATTAAAACACAAACACACCCCTGTAAGGACATGAAATGCACAGGAGCTCTTGTGGCAGAGGATTTGTATCTCCAGGGGTGGACACAGTCCTTGTCTAACTGGAAGGGATGCCATTGGTAATGCCAGGAGCCTATACACCATCCTGGACGGTGCTAAGGAGAGGGAGGGTAAGGACAGAGCACCATGCCACCTGTGTGGCAGTCAGGATCCCAGCCACCACAACCCCCACATGGGACCTCCCTCCAGTTCAGTGCCCCTCCCACTATCTCTGCCCAGGTGGACACCAGGCAGGGCCAGGTGCTGGGACCAGGAGAAAGGCTGCAGAACACCCACGTCCCACATCTGGCCCCTTCTGCCTCCAGCATCTTTCCTTCGACCATAGGGATGCAGAGGAGGAGTGCAGGCCAGGGTTCTTGCTCCATACAGTCCATGCAGGGGAGGCAAATGCTCATCATCCAAATCACAATTTAGTCTTGCGCTGCAGTAGGTTTGGTCTGTGGGCTATAAACACCTTTAAAAATGGGGAGGAGGAGCTGAATTCTCTTCCAAGTAGAGGAGAAAAGAGGTCATTTAAATATTAAACTCTCCTTTGTCTTTGAAAGGGCTAGATGTGCCAAGGACAGGATTTTTTCTGTAGGCAAAGTTTCTCTGTACACTTGAATTCAGCAGCATAAGAGAGAGGTTTAGCTGTGGACAACAGAATCTCACAGCTGTGTCAGACAAGAAGCTTCATCCTTACCCTGTACAGAAGATTTTCCAAGCTTCTGTTACCAAAAAGGGAACAGGCAAGCTGAGCAAACCTGTTTGCTTGCCAATTTAAGGGTTACAATTCAGCTCAATGCTATGGCTCTGTACACCAAAGCAACTAAAATATTGACAAGGCTACTTCCAGGACTGATAGCGTTGCTAAAAAAGAACGACAGTAAATAGGGCAATTGACTGGAAGCTAAAATGGTGTATGCTTTCTGGGCTAAAAATTCCTTCAAAGATATTTATTAATTCATTATTCAATGATGACGTGCATAGTGCTGCGCACACTTAAACATGCGACACTGCTGTAACTGCTTCTTGAAATTCTGATTTGCTTAAAATATTTAGTCCATTTTCATGCTAATTAAGGAGCAGTCAAGAAAGGAAGCCATAGATCTGTGAGAGGAAAGCCAGATCTTCTCATTGAAATGAGGCTTGCCCCTTTCACCCTTCCCCGCAGCCAAAATCTTACATGACCTTATGAACTCTCATATATTTTAGCCATTTGAAGCAATCACAGCTACAGGACAGATCGCAGCCAGCACAGGTCAAGAGGTGAGATGTGTCAGACATGGTCAAGAATTACAGGTAAGATACAAAATGCAAAGCAACAGCTGTCAAAAGCAAATCAAGCTACTTGGAGCCTGCTGTGTTCCCCAGCTAGTCTCTTTTGCTACTTCAGTAGCAATAATTGTACATCTGGCAGCAAGGATTTGAGCACAGAAGCAGCTCTCCAGTCATTTCTCAATTGCAATTGTGACTGGAGGATGCCAGAGCTGGCTGACCAGCTGGGAAACAGCAGTTTTTGCCAACAAGATCAAAAGACTAATCTTTCTGAACACTGTGATATTATTACTCTCGAGTTACAGGTTTTGAGGGCTCACGATTTTCAGCTCTCTGTTTCATTTCTCCATCAGTTTGCTATCCCACCCACCCTCTTCCTCAGGCAACAAATAAAGTCATCCACAAAGAGCCAGTTGGGGGAGAATGAGGGGCTGGCAGCTGAAACCCAAATCCCAGATTTTGTGATTACTATTGTTTTTGGACACAATCCAGTAATCAAAGTAGCATTTGTTTAGACAGTGCATTTCTTCAGGTTTCCAAGGCTGTTCCAGACAAATGGCCCTCCTTGGCTGACAGAAGGAGATTGACCATAGCGTTGCAGCAGATCTTGCTGGAGGTTGCCAATCATGATGTAACATGGGAACTGCAATCTGAAGGACCATAGTAGAGAAGAGGCAGAGTTCCCATTTCGTCTTACCTATCAGGCTGAAAGCAATTTTCAAAATGTTGACCAGAAAATGTTGCCTAGAGAAACTACTAAAACAGGTAAAACAAAAGAGAACAAGGTCTGGGAAAGCTGCTGCTGTGTTAGAGAGACCATTGCCCTAAGAAACTCTCTCTTTGCAAATACATATTCCAGCATTTCACAGTTCAAGTGAAAGTGCAAGGAGAACTACCCCAAGAGATTTTGCTGCACTGAACTAGTACAAAGAGACTCCAGAGAAGAGACGTCTTCCTAGATTACTAGATTCCTAGAGCAATTTACAAAGAATGTGAAATGGATCTGGGTGACTCTTCCCACCTGCGCAAGCTTTGTGAGCAAGTTCATTACTTCTTCCTGCTTTACTATTCTGTTTTCATTGAGAAGCACCAGCAACACTTTGGTGATACCTAATCCTCTTCACAAAAAAAAAAAAAAGCAGAAAGGAGTTCTCTTTCTAGAACAAGCCCTGACTCATCCTGGTGAGTCAGGCTATCATTCATTTAAGTTTGTATGATAATTTTGAATCTCCAACTTTGGATGGGTGCACTGACCTTTTCATTGGCAAGTGCTAGAAGTTAACCCTCTACCCACTCGTTAAAACCCATTATGACCTCCTAAAACCAGTATGAACTAGGAACCCACACTGCCTTTAGAAGCTATAACTGATTCTTGTCTTCTCTGTGGTCTGTAGACTGCTTCAAGTTCTGAAGATGTGTCTGTTTGCATAGGAACTCAAGAAGTACTTCATATCTACAGCTCATCATTTTAGCTCTGATTCTTCTCTCAGATCTCCAAATAAATATCACATAATCCACCAAAAAGCTGCCTGACTGCCACCCGCCAAAACTGACCCCACTGAACCTGAGGTATTTCACTGCACTTTCATTTTGCTGGTGCAGTTCTGCCAACTGGAATTTCTAGCTGCAAATTACATTTGAGAAGATGTGCAAATATTTTAGGTGCACCATCAATATGCTGTAGATGACAAATTACAAAGTAGGAAAGGAATAGCTGGCCATAGAGCATGGCTTCAATGCTAAATTAAGAAGTCTAATAAAGTGACAGCTACCATCGTGCAACATAGACATCTGATTCACTCTGCCAATGAGCGCATTATTTCAAAGAATCATTGATATGGTATTTATCATAGCCTATTCATCAGCTCCCATCAAATCAAGAGTGTCCCTACACTACAGATTCTCTGCCCTTAAAGCTGTGAAAACTGAAAGGCTGAAGAGATGAAAGTTGCATTATGGATAATGCAAATATATATGCTAATTATCTATGTATGGAGAACTGCCACAGCAGTTTTGAAATCAGTGGTCTACATTTACTAAGCAGTAAGTGACACATGGTATGATGCAATAGGCATGTGGGGAAAGCACTTTGCAATGTTTTAATAAATATTTTCCTTTTAAAGTATCATCCTGATTTTTAAAACACTCTGACAAGTACAATCAATCAGATGCTAGAGGAAATGTCTGTGCTTGTCCTCCCAGTGTTCCCAGTATACCCCAATTCTGCTGTGCCTCTGGGTCAAAGCAGACATGCTCGTGCTTAGCGTGTTGGCAGCATGTCTACCTAACTTGCCTTCCCATGCCCTTGAAGGGTATTACACTTCTGACCTCTATTCACCAAGAAGGTTGAGCTTTTGCAGAGGATACAGTGCAGTTCTGCCCTTTTTCTGGAGCAGGCATTTTGTTTGTGCTGGAATGGGTCCGTTGAACTGCAAATCCAGCTGATTACCTGTTAAGGCATGTTAAGTACTCTTTTATAAAGCCTTGCCTATGAGTATGAGTCTAGCCCCACAGTAAGAGGAAGCTCGCACAAACATCAGCAGCAATCATAGCAGGTCCTCTGCCTATTTCCACAGCAGCCCTTGGTAGGCAGCCGTGGCAGAGCTTTATACAGAATTATGAATAAAACTTAGGGACTCACCTTTCCCAAGACATCAAAAATTCACATCTCCAAGTCTTTACGTACAGCTTCTAACCTTTCCCCAACCAGGTGTATGCTAGTCCATAGCTCCAAGAGTTGATGCTTCCCTTTTTCTGGAACAGGGAAAGGAGCAGGGTGAGGAAAAGCTAAAGGAATCCAGGATGTACATAGGCACCACTCTGAGCTTGTTAGAAGACCCTAAAAGTGATTTAGGCGCCAAACTAGTAGCATTCCTGCTTCACACACACACACACCAGTGACAGTGCTAAAGAATTCCTCAGCTTAGGATATCTGAACACCTGTGGAGAGATCAAAGCCACCCAGGAGAAGGCTCCAGCCATTTGCACCATCTGCAATCACAGCTCTTTGTGAAGTCTTCCCCTTGCAGTTTAATATTTTCACCATTCCAGGAAGAAGCGTAAGAAAAATTGGAGATTTTTGCATAGAGAATTTTTTCCAAAACCAGTCTATCTGTAGTAGCTGACCCCTAAATTTATTATCCTCCTCCTCAACCTTGATTTTGGACAAAGATCAGCCCAACCGAGTCTGCTGACTTACTGGGCTTCCCATGCGTTTTTCTGACAGCCATTAGATGAGCCTTGCGTTTGCTTCTCTTATCTGTGGTGGCTAGTGGAGGTGAGGGCTTAGTTTGCAGCCATCACTACATGATTTTTCTTTCTAGAAGTACTGAAGTGAGCAACTAGATTCAGAGGTGTTGAAATGAGATTCAGAGAGGCATTTGCGTTAAGAATTTGATGGAGCAAGGCATTATTCCCTTTCAAGTATGAGAAAAGCAGGTGGGTTTTGAAGTCTGCTCCTCTAATGGAAAAAGTGCTGGAATCTGGCTGTTTTGAATCAGAGAGAATAAAACAGACAGTAAAAATGAGTGTGAATGAATGATCGGCCTGTCTTTCTCCTACATAAAAATACCATTAGCTCATTTCATGTGCCACATGTTATTTACTGGCTAGGTCACTGAGAAGCCTGTGTTCTCCACCGTGAATGCTGCCGCTGAATGCACAAATGCTTTTTTCCAGAGGGTGGACTGAGGCAGGAGTGACTCTCTCCAACGAGAGCTAGTGCTGCTATTGGGGTTAAACATCCATTTAATCTGCAGTGGCAGCAGGCAAAGAGCTTATACCAGCACCTGAAACTCTTCCCAAAACAGCCTCGGACCAAAACACAGAAGAGGTGTTAATAGCTCTGAGCCAAAACATTGCCCTGTTCTTTTAGGAGTGGTTGTCCCACCAGCCCTACGAGTTTTGTCAGTCTAGGTATGAACTTGGGCAAACCTGCAAATCTCAATGCTTTGCCCCTGACAGACTCCACATCGCCATCAGGAGCCAAGAAAACAGGGAGCCTAATAGTCATGCCAGACACATGATCACTGCTGAACGTCCAAGAGCAAGACCAAGAGCTGCCATGTTCACCTGAGTCATTCCCAGCAGGTACGCTGTGCTTTGAACAAGACCAGCCCCCCGAGATGAGGTCTCTGGTTTACCTGCTGCTCTTATGGGTAGGTTGGGACAGAGCGACAGACAGGAATCCTGCTCAGGCCCTCTGCCTGAGCCTGCTTGGGGTTGTAAAAGGATGACTTTGAGAATAATGACACACAAAAGCAGCCTAGTTATTAATTGAGCTCGCCAAGAAACCTAAGCTGTCTATGATATGACAAGTATTGCCAAAGGTAGAGAAAAAAAGATCATGTTGCGAACATCCCATCAGACCTGAGTCTCAGCAGAACTGGACATTTGTCAAGTTCTCCAGTAAATGCCATGTCAGATATCTGTGTGTTTTCCTATCAACCAAACAGGGACAGCATCACACCCTTCTCTACCCAAGGGATGGCAGAGACCATCCCTTACCTGGGGTACATAGAGCACTTTATTTTGGTAGGTGTGACAGTACTAGAAGCCTTGAGATGCACCTTCAGAGATGAAGAGGCTCTTCCAGGGTGAGAGGGATGGACCTTTTCTACCCCAGGACAACGGGAGGCAACACAACTCTTCAGTACATGGGGATGAGACTGTGCATAAGATCCCAGCCAGAACAGAGTGGAGTTCAAAGCCTTCCTCCTTCATTACAGAAAGGATCCAGCTGAAAAACATTATTCAGCAAATAAGCAGGCATCTGGGATTCAGTGTGAATTTCAAGACCGACCAGGGCTGGCTGAGAAGTAATGTATTTAATTATTAAGAAACCAAGACAAGGCTGATTCTGCTGCAGTCCAGCCTGGCTGTCTCCCCCCAATAGCATCTGGGCTGCAGAGAAAGGTGAGAAGAGGGGCCTGGCACCGGGTCCCACTAGAGCCCTGCACCCCCCAGGCACACAGACCCTTCAGACAGAACCTTCACATACAGGAGGTGCCCAGAAAAGCCAGCTCTCCTGCCCTCCGCCGCCATACATACCATTGGGCAGCTATTCAGGGAGATGCAGTTTTGCATGATGGTTTTGACATCGCCACATCAACATCCTCGTTAGAGAAACTGCTGTTGGTTTGGTCCAGCTCCCGCGCACTCAACCTGGGGCCAGGGCCTCCAGGCAGCGGCTGCAGATGCAAACAAGCCAGCAACAGCAACCGTCAGCACCATTTCACCAGGAGCTTCACATCCTCCTCCTGGTTGTCATTTCTGATTTTGCAGCCCGCTGGCCCAGACCATTTGCATACGTTGCCTCTGCAGAATAAGGACAGAGCCAAGCTTTTTGTCGCAGAACTTTGCACTCAGCAAGCAAGCTTCTTCCCGTGTCTTGGTAGCACTGGAGGAAATTTAGCATGCTCCATCTTGCTGTTCATTACCAAAAGGCAGTGGTCACCTGGGGTCAGACCGCTAAAGAGCACAGACAATAGGATGAGGCTTCACTTAAGGGGCAATGAGGCACTGCCCTGTTCAATGGCTAACCTTGCACTTCAGAATCAGAGGCATCTTCCCACAAAAGATAACCTGTTTCCTCCATAACCACCCAGGAGGTGTGGAGAAATACAGAAAGTAAAGGAAATCTCATTGTGTACAGGAATTTGCAATGTGAAAACAATATCAAGCCTAACTCCAACATTCGCCTACATTAAGGCAGACTAGAGGTCAACCAGCAATCCAGCTTCAGCCAAAGCAAAACCCCTTGAAAACCAGGCTCCTGACTGCAGCAGTACAGACATATTTATTTATAGAAATAGAAAGTTTTAGGCTTTTCAAAATATTTCTTAGTAAATAGGGCCTTGGGTTCCACTGTGTGATAAGGGAACATAAGGAATAAAGATAGGTAGAGAGCCCTCGGGGAAAGAAGGAAAAGTGAACATTAAATTTGTTTGTGAAAATTTTTTTCCTGTAAAATAATCTCTTTCAAGCACATTGGCAGCACTTTGTTCAGCAAAATCTAGCAACCTCAGGAATAGACAATTTTTGGAAAGATAATTAAACAAGAGGTCAAAACACGTTTGGGGGAGCAGGTATGGCAATTACTTAGCCCTAATGCTAATTTGAGAGACAAACTGGGCAGTTTCAACTTCCATTTTCCTATTCCAGTGGCTTAACCGCTTCTGAACTAGCTAATATCTAACCTACAATGAAGCAACCTATTCTCCTTGTAGCTAGGCTAAAAAGACAGCCTGAAAGGCTTCCCAAACTGTGGAAAACTGACACTCCAAAACCTGCCCAGGCCTCTGACCTCTGCACTTTCTGATCCAGGCTGTGTTTAGGTCATATTATTTAGCCTGAGAAACCAGACACAGCCACCTTAACACCCATCAGAATTTGCATCTACATTGAGGGAAGCCAGCTAGCTATAGTGTCCTTCAATGAGTTTTGCCATGGAAAAGCACGGATTTCTATGCCCAGGCAGTTTAACAGAGGGCAGACAGACTAGAGTGTAGAAACATGGAACCCAACAAATGGAGAGACACCCCAAGAGCACAGGAAACTGCACCAGGTCTGGCCTCCATCAGCAGACTCTCAGCTACTTCTAGACACCAGCCGCTTGCAAACTCAATTCTGACTTTGCTTTGAGCAAGAGATTGGTCTAGATGACTTCCTCAGGTCCCTTTCCGGAAGATTTCTCTCCCTTACAGTTACAAAGAGCCTACATGGCATTGCAAAAATGTATAAAGAAGAGGAAAACCACCAGCAGGAGGATGCTCAGCAGCAATTTGCTCTTTGCTGACTGGAAAGTGGGAGATGGCTCAGGATGCCCAAGACAGGTCATTCCTGAATGAACTTGTAGGGAGATGCATCCTCTAGCCCCATGGGAAGGAGCTTGCTGCTCCACCCATGATGCCTGTTGATGGCACAGCACCGGCACTCGAGAAGGCATGAGGGGAATTCTTGCCCACTCCTCCTGATGCAAGGGATGAAGAATTGAAGCTGGTTGAGGTGCAAACAGGAAAACTGCTAATGGGAAACAGAAATTAGCACAAGAGGATAAATCTGCAGTCAAACTGCCTTCACCTCTCATTAGTTAGTCCTGCTACCCTGAGATAGCTAAATCACTGAAATAACAGTAGGTCCATTTGGGACCCTATTTGGAGGCCTCAGGGCTAGTTTCTGTGGCTCTTCATGGAGGTGTAATAATGTGTGGCATAGAGAAATCTACTTCGAATCACCCCAAGCTGTCAAGACAGAGCTAAGCCTTCACATTTGCTTTAATCCCAAGAAACATTCAGCTTCTCCCTGCCCCACCCCCTGCAAGAGCTATATACATCACAGCTTTGATCTCAAGGGGAATGAGTACAAGATCAATGCTTCCCCTGATGGTTAATAATGAAGGCTTAGGTAGGAGCACTGAGCATCAGGTAATGCTAGAAATGGGCTGCCTGCTGTAGAGGCAGTAGACCAAAATACTTGACCTCGTCTTCCCCAAGGCACCTGCCAATAGTCCCAGATGCACAGCTTGCCTTGTGTTGCCAGTCAAGAAGATAAATCCATGACCACCAGCCTCTGCAGAGCAGCAAAGTGAAGCGGTGTTATTGCCAAGAAAGGCAGGCAGGATGATTCAGAGTTGCTTTTAAATTACAGGCTTCCTTCAAAGTGGCAGCCATCTGCAGTCACACAAGCTGCAAGACAAGCGCCTAGGGGAGACAACTCAGTTTCTTTACTAAATGAAGTGGAAGAGGCACCTTACTCACTCTCACTTGCTCTAATTGCTACTGTTTCCATCAATTTTTAGGCCTGAATGTTGAATAAGAAATAGACTTCCTATTTTAAAACCATCCTCGGTTCTTCACTCTGTGCAAAGTCAATGGGAAACAGAAAAAAACCCAATGTAAAGCTTTGATCCTGCAGATTCCTGGAGATGCTTAACGCCTTATAGAGAGACCTGTGTGGTGGAATAGGTTTCTGTCTCCATGATGCTGCTGAGGCCACAGAACTTTTCCCAAGCTGTTAGATTTCAGCTGTTCAGAAAGAAGTGGGCCAACCTCTGGGACTGAATTCAGAGGGCTCTTGGGACACCTCCCCTGGAACAGAGGGGAAAGAACTGCTTTGAACCTCTAGCCTAAACTGCATAGATGGAGCCACAGATCTTCCCAATATGTCATTTTTTTAATTCCACATCAATGCTCATTGCATCTACAATTCTCCAGCAATAGGACTTGACCATGATCTCTGTTACTGTCCCAATGACCATTCATTCATATTTCTTGTGTGAAGATGCTTCTCTTCAACTTCCAGGATCTTGACAGACCTTTATCTGCTATATTGAAAAGGTTCCTCTTACAACCTTTTGTCCTAGATGTGGAAAGTTAATACTTGCCTTGGTTAATATGAAATTGTTATTCTAACAGCTAAGCAAATTGCTCAGGTTTCTCACAGTAAATCATGTTAATCAGTCTTTCTATTATTTTGACAAATCTTCTTAGAGAGGACCCTGATTAACCCCAACCTTTTTTGAACTGCTGACCTGGACAGACTCTTCATACAGCAATTATATTAGCACAGAGGCAATACCCCTTTCCCAGAGTATATGTGCTCAAGTACCACACTAAAATTTTGCTATATTTGAACTCATGTTCAGTATATTTTTCCACTGGCCATCCTTTGCCATGCCTCTCCATGGCACTGTGCCAGCTTGTGAGCTGGAATCTCACAAGTGCCAGTGCCATTTCCAGTCAGCTGGTAAGTATCGTGGAGAGGGAAAAAAAGATGTGTCCTAGAGAGCACCCACTATACCAGCAGGTGACGGTATTGTGGGTGCTCTCCAGGACTCATCTTTTTCTCCTTTTCCATGAGGATCATTAGTTAAGCAGCTCTACATCCATCTAATACACACTATATTAATTTTTATGCTCTCTAGTTACTCAATACGAAGGGCTCTGTGGTACCAAATTATGTGTCTTGCAGAAGTCTATGTATATTCTGTATCAAACCAAGTGTTTTGATCAACTGAACTTGTAATCGCACCCAAAAATACTACATCAAGCCCCTTCAACAAGACTACATTTCCCTTAGACCACAGTGGTAGGAATGAAGGAAATTTTTCCTCCTATAATTCACTATTAGGTCTAATTATTTGAGATTTATTTCAGATAGCATCAACAGTCCATAAAATTTGTGATTCTCTGCATACATTCAAAATCCAGCTAGTTTAATCACTGTTTTATTTGTGTTTGCTTGAAGCATAAACACCAAAGACTTAAAAGCATCCCTATTTGGAGCAGGTAAAAAAAAAAAAAAAAAGACAGAAAATGAAAACAGCAACAAAAAATAACTCCTTCCCTCTGCATCTAACATGCAAGTCTAAATTCGTTTTCATTTCAAAGCACCGGCTGTTTTCTGCTGTTAAATGTACCACGGAGGCTACAGGATAGAAGACTACAGAGATCTGCCATAACACCATTCTGTGTAATGTAAAAGGAAGAAATGGCTGAGGCTCCTGACAGATTATTCACACATTTAAGCATCAGCAGAATAAGGATGCGTCAAATTTGCAGGATGGTAAAAACAATAGAGAGAAACAATACTTACTTGTGGCTCTGCACAAGCTTATTTTTCAGAAAGGCTTGTTTTAGTTTTAAGTTTCCTTTTATTAGAAAGAATTCCTCAACAACGAGATACACTTAACATTAATCGTGTATGTCAGACTCCGCAGAACATTTACATATCTTAGGGTCTGTGCGAAAATGCTACAGAAAGGCCCCCACTGGAATAAGACTTTGATTGGACTGTAATGCCATTTCTACTCATAGAGGTGAATCAGCAACCAGCTCAGCTCACTGAGCTTTTATTTCTACAGGTGAGGACCAAAGGCTCCACAGATATGCAATCAGCTCCACTGCAAGATCAGAAGTAAAGGACTGAAGGGCTCTGGGGCTAGCTGCAAAATCGGAGAGATAAGTTCCCATTTTGCTTCTGTTTCATTTTGCAGATCACCTTCAGGGACTTGGAGCACTTCTACAATTAGCAGTGGGTCTTTTCATCCAAGAAACTCTTCCTTTAATGAGCATAGGGCAGAAGCATGGATAAACCTTGCCCTTTGTGGTCACAAACACAGTTGTGTCCCCTCCTGCCCCAGTCCCAGGTTGCCTACTGTCCCATCCAATCACTTTTAACAGGTTTCGCTTGTAAGCTTTTTTTGACCACTTTTTCCCCACCTGTCCCCCATCGCCGCTGCTACTGGGCAGTTCCCAAACTCTTCCTTCACTCTGAGGCAAGGAACTTGCCTCTAAATTCTAGATCAGATTTATTTATGGCTGCTTTATACTCTTCTGTTCTTACATCACTGTTCCTTTTCTCCTGCAGGACACAAAATCCAGATTTAAAAGAAGCCGAACAGCAGCAAAAAAACCCAACAAGATCTTGTCCTAGTCTTGTAGAGTATCTCCAGCCTGCAAGCTATGTGCACACTAGCAAGAGGTGGATTTGCTTTTTTCTGCAGGTATGAATTGTGTAGTTTTTAAGCGAAAAACAGAGGGAAAAACTGATATGGACAGGAAAAATAAATGTCTGCACCTAAACAGCTTGCTTTGTGTTCTACAGAACGTATGCTGGGAAAAAGGTGTTACCCAGATTTAACTCTGAATAAATTACCTTCTGGAAGGTTTAAATTCCTTCTCCAGCTAAAGAGAAAGCCTTCCCCTTCCCCAGGCAGGACCACTGCTTAGTGATGTTGGTTTTGCAAGCCGCTTGCAGAAAGAATCCACGACCAGTTCTTTCCGTGTTGGAGCACACAGGGAGAGGTCTCCTTCCAAAAGGCAGGACTGGGAGTATGTGGATTGTGTCTGCAGGAGTTCTCACACTGTCTGACTGGGAGTGAATAGAAATCCCAGTTCTATTCCGTTAATTGATACGTAAAGCTCCTGGAGGTGAGATGTGATGCATGAACTTCAGGGCTAGAACAGGTTCCCCTACAACGTACTTCTTTCCCAAATTACTTATTTCACTTCTGATATGTTTTAGTTTTAGTGGCACACATTGCAATTTTTTTGCCTCTGATGAGTTTACCACTGTTTAGACTAACAATGAAGACACAAATGGCATTTAGAACTTTCACTAGACAAAGTAGATGCATTTGTTAAAACTCATTTGATTTCAGATATGATAATTTGTTTTCCTTCATTCTGCCATCAACAGTCTTGATGCCGCCTTATCTTTTGCAGCGAAGCCTAACAGCAACAGCCCTTTTAGCTGAGGGCTCAGTTACCAAGAATCTGTTGGCTTCTGGCACCGGAGAGAGGGAAGCTGGGCCGTTTAGAATACAAGACGGAGGTCATGTCTACACAGACTGAACTAGCAGACTTAAGAGGGAGGGTTGAATGTACATTGTGCAAGTTAAGTGGCTCAGCTGAAGGCAAAGTGTGTTACCTGGCTTTATATTTGCTTATCTATAAAAATTACACACTTGTGAGAAAGTCCTACCTCATTTAATGGATAATATTCCCTTTTATCAAGGTTTTTATTGCTCCATGTCTGAGAGAATTTCAGTGACAATTCAATTATGTAGAGTAGCTTTAACACACTACAGAAAAACACCATGCCCTATACAGACCCTCCAAAAACACTGCTGGTCTTATCGTGATGGGGTTAGCCTGAAAGAAGAGTCAGGGGGCTGGATTAGCTCTCTAGAAAACCAGAGATCTCTGTCCTGGCTCTGGCACTTTTTCATTGCACTGTTTTGGGTAGGCTATTCTACTATCTCTATCTCCCCTTCCTCTGTGGGTTCTTGGTCGAAAGGTTTCCTCTCCCTGTACATTGTTACAGATGACCACTGTGAAGCCTTTATTTCCACTGAATGCATTGATGGGATGCACACACACACACAAATTCCGGACTCTCCCAGAAGGATAAGGTCTTAAATATTCACTAGTAAGTGATCAAAACAACCTAGCATGGTCCTTTTAGCTGTGGTTAACCCAGCAACCTTTACAGAAGGTAACTTTGCAGAGATTTACAAATGAGACAATTTTCTTACATGAGATAATTTTCTTTGGGAACTCACATTTTAAATTAAGGTTTTCATCATTCCCCTCCTCCCAAGAGGTACCAGGCACCTCCCCAGGCAAAGCAATGCCAGATCCATGTGCATTCACGATTCAGGAGGTTCTTTTCCAGCTGACAACTCGATGCAGATTAAATTTGAAAACCTAGTCAACAATCACATCTTTCTTCACCACTGTTTACTACTGTGTAGAGAATTATTGTAAAGATTTAAAGGGGTTTTTTCCTTTTTTTTAAAAAAAAAAAAAAGAAAGAAAAAGTACAGGTAGTTTGATCAGCGGATGGGGAGATAAAGTTTCCTCAGATTTCCCAAACCCTCTGACATTACAGCAGGCTGTTTCCTACATAGCTAAAGCAAGGGAATAGCAGAACTTAAAATAGAACAATAAGCACCCAGGGGCTCCGCATCTGCAAATGAAGCACATGAAGAACTCAATTTAGGGAGCAGCTTGATGGATCTGCCCAGAGAAATATCACCATTGCTCCTACAGTGTCCATGAGAAAGAATGACAAAGTTTGTACGGCAAAGCAGGTTTATGGGAGGAAACAAAACTAAAACCCATTTGTAGCTGTACTACCTGAAAGACAAAAGTGCCGATTATTTTTCCAAACACTGTAATCTGACTTGAAGGCCTTCTTTAGAAACGGCATTTGCTCTTCGGTTTTAATCAAATGGATAGTTTTCCTCCTTGGAACAGAGCTGAGCCTTTTAACATTGCTGCAGAGCAGAGACACTGCTAATAAATATTTAAAGACTCAAAACTTTAAGTGAAAGGAAGGATTTGTTGGATAATATTTCACTTTCCTTAAACTGTTTGTTCACCATTAAAATTGAAAATTTTAGTTTTATGGTGATTGCTCAGAGAGCTGATGTTCAGACACTTCCCCAAGAAACCCAAGAGCCAAGAAGGCAGTCTATAAATAACTGCCTTGGAAATAAACTTCTGTGAATTGGACATAACCCAGATCAGATTTTCAAGCATGTTGTAAATTACCCACAGCCAGAACATAGGTCAAAAATATTTACTAGCATTGAACTTCATTCGTAAGATTCACCTCCCAAGAGTGTTTTAAACCCAGAGCAGACAATAGGGAGGTCTGAGGTTCAGTTCTTCTTACCCTCAGCCCGGGGTGGTTATTTATCCCTGTGCTGACACAGCAGTATTGTCTCCTGGCCTTGCACTAGTGCAAATGTCCATAACAACCAGAAGCTTCTCAATTTTCTATTATATTAATACTGAAAGGATTGCTTGTGACTAAGGACTTCTTAGGATTAAGCTGACTTGAAGAGTACTACAACAGCCTTAGAGAAATGCAGAAGAGCAGAATTATATGGGAGAACAGAAGGGAGAAAGGGGAAAGGGAGGGAGGGGTTGCACCATCACTCTCCCGAAGAGGAGACAGAGGCACCTGACAGATGTCCTCCTTAAAAGGAGCGGAGTAGTGGCTATATGCGATAACACATGCTATTTTAGGTGCCATTTTCTACCACCGTCATTTAGCTCCAACACAGGCTGTCCCTGTCAATAGAGGGTGACCCAGCAGCACTGCCAGCGTCTCCCAGGGAGGTTGAATCCAGTCACTTGTGCAAGGCAAAGACAGACTCATTGCTTTTGCGTATTAGTGCCTGAATTCCCACTGAAGAAGAGGTAATTAACTGGACAAGAGGTAATGTGCACAAACTTGAATATGGGAGGTTCCATCTAAACATGAGGAGGAACTTCTTTACTTTGAGGGTTGCAGAGCACTGGAACAGGCTGCCCAGGGAGGTTGTGGATTCTCCTTCCCGGGAGATATTCAAAACCCGCCTGGATGCAGTCCTGTGCAA
The DNA here is from genome assembly GCF_034619465.1 of Leptosomus discolor. NCBI lineage: Eukaryota > Metazoa > Chordata > Aves > Leptosomiformes > Leptosomidae > Leptosomus > Leptosomus discolor. The sequence continues at coordinate 31,170,376 of NC_141399.1, forward strand.
CCTGCTGTAGGTGAACCTGCTTTAGCAGGGGGTTGGACTGGATGATCTCCAGAGGTCCCTTCCAACCCCTATCATTCTGTGATTCTGTGTGTTTCTATGAAGTCTCTACTCTTTGAGTACCTCTCTCCATTTATTTTTTCCAGGCTTCAAGTAATTAAGGTTGTTGATTTATAAAGTCCCACCTCTCTGATCCCTATCTGCTGTGCCTTTTGTGAAGCTCTCCTTGGGCACACACAGTTCTCAGACTTCAGTGCTTCAGACACTGCAGCAAACCAACCAGAGAAAACATTAGAAGAGAAAAGAAGTGGAGACCATTCAGAGGTGATGACCTGGCTAACCTACTGGGGGGACGATTTTTCCTCACAGGTTCACTGCACAACTACCAACAGAGTTGATGTCATGGCTGTGAAGTCCTGCCAGCTGACTTGTTTACTAGCCTGGTTTTATCCAAGGATTGAGACAGCCAGTGCTATCACGCCACCAGACGCCTTGTCACAAAGCTTTGCAGCAAGGTGGCCCATTAAGAGGTTGCCAAACCACAGCCCCATTCCATGTGCTGGCATGAAGGGGTGGCAGAATTTGGCCCTAAATCTACAAGATGAGGTCAGTACTTGAGCAAGATTGTGTTCCCATCCTTTATTCCTTGCATGGTGCAACCTTAGCTGGAAAGCTCAAAACCTTGAAGAGAAGAAACACTCAGGCCCATATTCGTTTGTAGGAAGAGCATATGTAGCATTTACCTGTCCAATCAAGATTCACAGCTGGGAGCTGTGATGCTTTTTAGGAGCACACATCGCAAACTTTTTATGTTTCCATGAGTTTGACACAGCTTTCAAGATAAAAGCTGATGTGAAGAAGCATCCATCAAAAACCCTTGAGAGATGCTTTTTGTGATTTCTAAGATAATCCTCTGCAGTTTCAAATTATGATCTAAGCCTGAGCTGTGGAACTCATGCATTTTTTTCAGAAACAAGCCTAATTTAGAAGGAGTCTGCATCTTTTAACTGGTTGTATTTCCATGTGCAGGAGATAATTTCACTTGATTTAAGAAGTTTACAGTATGCTTCCACTCAAACGGTATATTCACAATTAGTCATACAACCTTAACTGCAAAGAGGGCTAGACAGACCAAGACAGAGAACTTTCCTAAGGTAGGATAGTGATGCTGCTTTTTAGGATTACTTTGTGTTAGTTCAAACGCAAAACTCTCAGGACATCTGCAGTAAAATTTAAATTAGCATCTTCAACCAAAAGTTCAACCAGTGCAAATCTGATGAAGCACCATTGCATTCTGTACAGTCATCTTGGGTTCCATCCCTCATCTGCCCCTTTGCATCCTACTGTCCATCCATCCTCTTACTATCAAGGATCCCAACATCTTCTGAACAAAGCATAGGCCTGATACAGCAATCTACAGGCACCAAACACATACTGATACTCAGGTGTGATTTTCCCATTGCACTTGGAACATTAGGTGTGTACATTCCCCATGAAGTTTACACAGTGAGGAAGGCACTTCAAAGCCCAGCCATATCCCCAGGTCTGACGTTTTGAGTTTCTGAGCCTCTCAAAGTACCTCTTTCCTGCAACTATAGAGACTGTGGCCCCAGACTTGGCAATTCAGGTTGGGAGATTAAATTCAGAAAGATGAACCCAAGCTTCTGTGCCTTCTTAGAACCAGAGACTGGAAAGACCACCTACAAACAGTCATGGCAGATCCTTATGTCAGCAGGTTTCTTCCTCCATCAGGGAGGTGACTCCACTGTACACCAGTGAAAATCACCCCTCTGAAGCAACCACTGGGTACACAACTACCATCCTTCTTGAATTTTCAAAATAGTGCCCAAGTGGTGCAGAAGAGTTTGGCTAGCTGTCTTGGTGAATTTGGCTGCAAATTGACCTTCATAGCAGTGCGCTGTTGGCTTTGTTAGAACTGGCAAGTCAGAGCATCCAACCGTCCATTAGTGAACGCTGTTAGCAAGAAAATTTCTCCAGGGCACTCGGTCAGGTGAACAGAAGAGAAAACCCAAGTAGGTCAAACTCACTAGAAAGACCAATTCAGTCTTAACTGTTCATCATATCATACACCTCTGATGGTCCTGGGATTTCAGGAGAAAAATTGCAATGTCTCCCTGTGGAACCAAAGTGTTAGTTTCATGCATCGTATGTGTTGATATGAGCAGATAATGGAGACTGTGAGGTCCCTTTCTCTGAATATTTCAACTATTGACTGCCTCTTGCAGTATGTCCAACAGTCATGAGAGGGGTTCTCAGCTCTTCCAGTTCCCTCCCAAGGCGATCAGCTGGAAGGGGTGTTCTGAGACAGGAGGACAAGCTTCGTGTGTCACTGCTTCAAGTGCCTATGACTCAGGGAGATGGCCAGTGGTATCAGTTAGGGATACACAGATTAGAAATATCTTTATCTCTTTTCTGCATATCCTACCCTTAGGTTTTAATGTTAATACCACAGACAGTTTGGTTCCTAAAGGGCAAGAAGGCACATTATAAAGACAGCAGAAAGAAAGGAAGGTAGAGAAGGCAAATGGGGTACAAGGATGCCCTGGTACAAACAAAAGATAGAAACTTCAGGTGGAATATGGTTAAGGCAAAGAAAATTAACAAGGGCATAGTCACAAACATTGACGTAGAAAATAGGCAAAGGTACAATAGGCAAAGCCCAGTACAGAGTTAAGTGCAAGGACTTTGACTGTGGTGGGTTTGGATATGCTGGTGGAGACTTATTTCATCCATTTTAACTAGCCAAAAATAAAATTTGACATATAGTGCAAGCTGTTGATCGAGGCCCCTCTTCTAGTCAACAGAAAGGTAGAAAACAAGAGACACCTCCCTCCTCCAACAGGCATCAGAGCAAGACAAGACATCTCCTTTTCCATGTGTGAAGAAGGAAACAAGCTCCTTCTGCTTAATTGGATGCTGCTGGCTGGGGTTAATCTGTCTCTATTAACAGAGTCCTGCTCCAGGAGTGTTTGCTTCAGACATTAAGCTACTAATACCATCAGCAGGTGGGAGCAATGGGTTTGCTGGAGAATATAGAAACGTCTTTCAGAGATCTGTTTCAAAGCAAACTCCAGAACTCACATTCATGTCAGCAAGCCTGGGGCAGGACAAGCCTCTGTTCCACACATATGCCTGGACACGGTGGCAAGCCAGCTTTTGAGCTTATTTTTGATATAGTTCTTTCTTTGTACAATGATGTAGGAGCTTGGTGATCTACCTGACCCATCAAAACCTGCAAGAGCTGCTGCCTCCTCTGAGCTTTTTTTCATTGCTTTATCCAGAGTCTGAAGTGGAGATGTCAAAGTCTGAATTTAGAGTAACTTCAGTAGCATGGTGCATCTGTGTTTGCACTCTGCTTTCTGAAAAGATGATGACCAAACCGACCCCAAATTTCCTTTTAATCTGGCCTATTTTAAAATCAAACTGTAAAGGAAGATATTAAAGCTGCTACTGTGAAACATGCTGCTCCATGAATTAGTAATTGTGTTTACCTTCTACATTGGGAATTTTTTCCCTGTGTTGCTGTTTCTTACTGCCACTCAACGTGAGGAGCTTTTATTCGAATGAGACTATTTCAAAGTACTTTTGCAGTTATGTAGAGTCAGGGACTTATTTACTTTCTGACAGTTATTTACTTCCCGTAAATATTTCACAGCCACAGGATCTCCCAGATGAAAGCAGAGTTTGCTCTGTGCTCCTGTTCAGGAGTCTAATTAAAAACTGAATAAAATGGGAGGGACGGAGCTTAAGTACTAACTGCGATGGATGTGTCTAGGGGGAATCCAGCAAGGGGAGCCTGTTTCTTGGCACAAGTATTGAAGCCTCTGCATAAAAGAAGAAGAAAAATGCCCAACACAGGAACTGAAAGCCCTGAGATAGATAGGGGGAGTAGGGGAGAGGTTTTCAGAGACGAGAGAGCTATGAGCCAGCAATGCTCTGGCACAAACTGTATGCTGCTGTCACTAAAAAGTTGGTCCTGGTTGCTATTTCACATCACCAAATCCAGCCACCTCCTTTTGTCTGAACACCCCTCCCACAGCAGAGATTTGAAGTCAGAAGCAGCATCTCCCTGTGCCTGTGATCCCCCCAGCCCAGAGCCACCACCACGGGTAAAAGGCTTCTGCATCCCACTTGTGAAAGCTGAGGGCATAGCCTCACCTGGGGTAGGTCACTAATGCCACTGATGTCCAAATACACCTTAGTATCTCTAGAAGCTATGGGACTTTTAACAGAATTTGTACTTTTTTCAGTATGTTAATCATTACAACAGAATGATGGGCACTGCAAAGGACTCCATGGCTGCGCTGCCTCTATATTTGGACAATTTTCCACAATCACTGCTCCAGAAAAAGCCAGGGACTTCAAAGTAATCAAATAAAAAAGAAAAAAAAATAAAGACCAAGCATTACTTTCCCTGTTTTTTCAGAAATAGCTTGTTTGCTGTTGGTTAAGAAAAGATTACTTACCATAGCTGTCTAGAGGGCAAGGGCAAATTGCAATGTGCTTAAGGTTTTGAGCGAGGATTTTTTGCTTAAAAGAGTGTATTTGGAGACAAGGGAGATTATGAACAATCCTTTAACAAGATCCTCAAGCCATCAGGCTCTTTAACATTATTGATCAGAGCAGCCAGAGCAAATTTAAAGAAAATCTATCAGATTAAAATGGAAACAGCTTTCTTTTTTGAGTTCTCATAAACTTCATTTCACTTTGCAGCAGAAAGCTTCTCTGAAAGATGGGCAGTCCCTAAGTGCGAGGTGGCGGCCCTGACGGGAGCCACCTCCTTCTGCCTTTGACACAAACACATCCCAAACAACCACATGTGTGTGAAGGTTCCATTCCAACAAAAACAGAATATTTCAAAAAAAAAAAAAAAAAAGCCCCAAACCTAACACCTTAAACCAGAAGAGACATCTCCTAACAGCTCATTGCTGCAGAAAGCCTTTTTAATAGGAAGGAACATGACTTGGGAATGCATTTTAAAGAGCTTTGTTTTGAGAACATGGAACACTAAATCAAAATATACCTGGATCCGATTGATGTCATACACCTGAAACAGCAAAGCCTTCATCTCTGAAGTGTCCATGGTGGGGATCGCAATTCTGGAGATTTAGTTTGCAAAATAAATAAAATGAAACACTTGGCTTTCGATTTAGTGCCCCAGAAGTTGACAGCAATAGTAGTAAACAATAGAAATTGCTTGTATTAATAGCCTTGTTTATTCTAATGATGTTGGCATTTTCTGTGAAGATTAATTAACAATAATATTGCAAACACTATTACAAGTGAAATACGCATCATAAACCAAAAATAATTTGACTGACCTATGTTCTAAAGTAAAATATTTACAATAATGAGATTCTAATTATCCTTTGTTATGGCAGGCCATTCTCTACACTCCTCTTTATTGATAGGAGATGTATTGTTTCAGCACTTTAGCTCAATTTGTTTTCTCACATTTACATTTTCTTATGCACAGAAAATGAGAGATGATCATTACCTTCTTCACTTTGCATTCAATTTACATCAACAGCAGATTACCTCATCCTAACTCATTTATGTACCACAGAAATTTGATAACAAAAGCGACTGTCAGTGATGAATAAAGATGATTTCAAATGGAGCAAGAAGAAACAAGATGAATTATACGTTTCAGGACCTTTTGTTTGCTCAAGAAAGGGAAAATAAAGGATTTGTTCCACCTAGGCAACATGGATCTCACAAGGCTGTAACTCACATTCAGCATCTCATGTTTACCTGCAGCCGATTGGTCCTTTCTACATACAAAAGTAACTTCAAATGCCCATGCAACCATAAATGTCTCTCCCATTTGCTGCACAAAGGAACATTTTTAATTTTTTGGACTGAGTGCACAGAATTTATGGTTCATAAGCACAAGCAAACACAGTAACAACTACCCAAGGGCTATTACGGCCTCAACGCGACTGGTAGCTCTCCTGCCTGCAAGACTCAAGGCACATCCAACACAGTACGTACTCTGTGTCTCACCAGACGGCATTAGCTGTTTGTGAGCACTCACGGCACCACCAAACATGCTGTGGGACTCCCTTGCATTGACAACAGCAGAATATCCATCCATCTTGCTTTGCTGGGAACTAGTGAAACCTGCCAGCTCCCCTCTTCTAGCTCTTCTGCTTTAACAAGCCATCGGAGCCTGCTAGCCTCTTGCTGCTGCTCTTAAGCATAGTATTGGAGCTAAGCCAATACCAAAAGGCAATAGCACAAACAACACACTCAGAAATGGAATTCTGCTTTAAAATGCCTCTATCCGAGACCTTTTTGTTGTCGGGCAGAGCACCGCAAGCCTCAGATGTACATGGGTGCAATAATGGATTTCAGTTCTGCCTTGTGCACAGGGGAGCGGGGGGGTAGAAGCAGAAACTGGGAAGCAGGTTTTGAGGAACAGGTCATTGGCAGAAAGCCCTCAAGCCCTCCCCAGCGTGGGATGAATGATTTCAGCCTACTTTCCCTACAACTCCTCAAGGAAGGGTGCGGGTGTGTCGTGGATTTTTTGACCTTTCCAGAAGTGAATGTAGCATTTTTTATTTTTATTTTTTTACAATATTCAGTATTTTCCCAAAAGCAATTACTCACCTTGAAATAGGTCTTCCTACTAAGGGAAAGTCAGAAGGGAAGAAATGGGTTTTAAAAGTTGTAAGTAACCCACCATTAAATACGAATAGTTTCATATGAAAACCCACTCTTTCTTTTCTGTATGAAAACCTGCTTTTTTTCCTATTTTATTTCGCCCATGTTCCCTCCCTTTCAGTCTGCTCTTTGGCAAGTGTGGATCAGGACCAGTCTGCAAACCTGCCCTGGGCAACGGCTGCCCTGCAGCCAGAAGCATGCACACTCTCTGCTCCAGAGCTGGCATTTTATCAGCATATCCCTACATCAGCCCACTGTCCAAGCCACCAAGTAGCAGGCTCCTTCCTGTGGCCTCAAGTACAGGACCTAGGAAACTCCATGTGTTTCCAGGGTTTGCCCCAGCAGATCTAGATAATGGACCCATAGCCTCACTTTTTAAATTAGATAATCCACGTGAGACCATGCTGGCTGACATCGCTCTGCTCCAAGGGCACCTGGTCCTCGAGAGGAAACACCATCTGTAGGATCATCTTCAAGGGAAATGTGCCGGCTCTTTTGGATGGAACATGGATCACAATGAGGCCTTTGAAGATGCTGCTGTGGACTTTTATATGGCCAACAACATCACCTGGATAGGAGTGGGAAATCCAGTGCTTTAAAGAGGTTCACTGAAGCTGAATTAATTTGTTCTTGTGCCATGGTTAACTCGCAAACATGGCAGTAATACCATACAGGGCAGAAGATGAGCCCAAGGGCTGCAGCTACCTAGCAGGTTTCTTATATGTGGACATGTCCCCTCCATTAACACCCATGCTGCCATTTCAAGCTTCAGCAATGGCGCATCTGGGGACCTTAAATTAAAGGGTTACCCAGGGTAAATAAACAAGCACTTGCACTTTGGAACTGTTGACTGAGCTCCACCACATGAACAATTTTTTAGTGAGAGGTTTGGGCAGCGGGAAGAAGATGGCAAATATCCCCGTCGTACTCTCCATTTGTCTTCTGGGAGCTTGCCTTGGTGCCGAACGTACAGGTGGGTTCATTTAAGACTTCACAAGTTCTTCACTTCTGGGTGCAGAGCATTACTGGCACAGGTGAAGGGACAGTTTGTCACCTGACAGTGAAACAGCTTGTGCAGTCTCATAAGAGACGAGAGCTCAGAGGGATTGCTGCGTTTCATAGCTCCTGTCTTTAAAGCTCTAGTTCTTTCCTTGGGAGTGAAATAATAGTTTTTATGCTGATTTTACACAGAATGTGTCACAGGGATTAATTTTAAGAATGGGATTTTTCTTAAATTTTTGCAGCTTTTAAGCTTTCAGAGCTTGATTCAGCCATTTTAGAATGCACGCACCCGCACAGAGAAGGGAAAAGAGGAGAGAGTGTCACTGGTGGAGTAACATCCACACCTCTGTGTGTGCCGCTGCTTTGTCCTGGAGTACAAACAAGTACTCACATCTGTAAAACAGTCATTGGACTTGCCACTGCAAAAACTGTTTAAAGCCAAACCCAGCGTGAATTTAACAAAGACTGTAAGATGCAGCCAAAATTGTAGACAAGATAGAGTAGTTGATGGATGTGGGCAATCACACATAGTAATGCAGGCTGTTGCTTGATTTATCTGTAGCAGCAACAGTTCCAGCAGAGGCTGATTCACATCCAGCACGAGTATTTGTTTGGTGCAAGGCTGGCCTTTCTTCTTGCATTAAAACATTGCATGTAACAGGTTAAAAAAACCCAGCCTCTTTCCAAAGTATTTGCTTAGCAGTGAAAAGCAAGCAGAACTTCATATTGGTACCACCACCCACCTAGGTGTTCCTCTTAGAAGGTACTGTACTCAGCTGGCAGGGCAGGTCTGCCCCTACAGCCCCTTGGCCCAGAGACCCATCTCACTCTCTCAGATACTGATTCAGAAGTTGGTAAGTCACGTGTGAGTACATTCTTGGTGTGAGGATGGTTTCCAGCCAGGGTGATTACCATGCCTGGGACCCCATGGGGCCTGCAACCTTCAATTCAAATCAAGTTTTACTTGTAAAGCAGCATGTGGGATCAGTAAGCAACCAAGAGAGCCTAGAGGGATCTGAGGGAGGGAAAGCTGCATTCATTAAAATGAGTTCTCTCCATTAAATGGGTTAATGGCAGGTGCCTGGCACATCCCACCGGGAAGAGATGAAGGAGTAGGTCTAACACAGCTGCCTCACTTCACTCAGGGCAGTGTGTGGCTGCGCCCACATCGGGTTCCCCAGGCACTAAGCACATGGAGAGCCCAAAAGGGTTACAAAACCAAGGAAGGCTGCTCCACAATTCTCACCTGACCCTTTTCTGCCCAGCTTGGGGACAAGCTGGAGGCTGTAGCCCATGCCATGGGGACAAGGCGGCGGGTCTTCTCCAGCAAGGAGAAGCTTGCTTGGGGGTGTATGTTCATGTCCCACACGTAAACAGCAATGCTGCAGCTGGGAGATGACCGGCCACCCTATGGGGGCTGCAGTGTTTGAGTCAAGCCTGGCTTCTTCAGAGGTAAGTGCTTTACCTATCAGTATCTACTGCCAAACAATAGATTAAGGTCAGGATTTGAATACACTCCTTTTCATTTTTAACCAAAAATACACTAGCATGAAGAAGGCAGAGGTGCAAGCTTACTGAAAAATGATTAAAAGCATTGCAAAAACAATTAGTTCAGTCTCTTGCAAAGAGATCTTTAGATGAAGGGCTGGTTACACCGTCAGGGGCATGGTGTAAATCAGAGCAGCCTGCCTGGGGCTCACGAGAGTTCAACAAAACCAATCTTCTGCAGGTTCAGAGAGGCTGGGATCTGCTCCAGATTGAGAGCGGAGGTTAGCCATGAGAAGGAACGTGCAGCTGGTACTTGCCCCTCACTCTCCCCACTGCCCACCTGGCTGAGCTCATGCCCTCCTTAACCCTCAGAGGGGCCAGGCCCACAAGTACCTGAACCCTTTCCAGCACAGAGTCCCCAGATAAGGGTCTATGTCCAGGGTGGCCATCAGCAGCTCCAAGAAGAGCTGCTCTACCATGCCATCTGGTGACAAAAAGGGACATTGGCAGCTAACACTAAGGGAGGGTGGAGAGAGAAGAGAGACTGGGGAGGCAAAGCAGGAAGCTCCTCTGGCTGAATAACGTCTTTTTTAGAGCACTGGGATGGGGAAGGAGTGCTCAGCAGAGGCAGGAATCTCCGAGAAGTGGGTCAGGAGCAAACCCTGACGGACATCTGCCAGGAGGAGGCTGCTGCTGCTGACTTTGCCAATGCGACACATGGCCCTGCCAGGAGACCATTCATAGTGACACCGTGATGGGATATGTCCTTGTACCCTTCACCAGGCAGCCACCATAGGAAGGCTGATGGCCACTGCAGACATCCCATCTAGACTGAGGGTCTCTGCAGCAGCAGCAGCTCTCTGCTGGTGGTTTCTGCCCAGGAGCTCATCCAGCAAGTTGAAGGCAGATGCACACCACCTCGTTGATGTGACCGTGCCCAGAGGATGAGGAGGGCTCATATCACCTCTCCTGCTGGCAGGAAACCGCAGTACCCAGGTGCATGGGCAAGGGTGAGGAGCAGGGAGAGAAATAAACGGCCTGTGGCTTCCAACGGCCGCAGCTTCTTGCAGAGGCAAATGGCCTTTCACAGCCAAAACAGGCAGAGACACTTAAAGCAGGACAATTTCTGTGTCCAAACAAGACCTCACGAAGCAGCAGCATGAAAAAGCCTATTGTTTTCCCTCTTAAATAGCTTATTCTGGTCTGTGTATTTATGATAGGAGATACTCACACCATCTGCTTTAGGGTATTTTAAGCATCAAACTTCAGCACTTCTACTCACCTTCTCACCATCAGTCATTTCTGTCTATCAACTACTTTGACTCTTGGTTCTCCAGTTTTGATCCTCTGCATTGCACTTAAGTTAGACACCAAAGAAACCTCAAGTAGATAATAACACTCCTGAAATGTCCCAGGCCATGGGGCAATGGGGGGGTTGAACACATGAAAACGGATTGCTTTCTCTGAGAAAGAGCCTTGACAACCCATCCCAGCTGCATCACACAATGACGTGTGCTCCACTCTAGCCCCTATTCCTCTTCAAATTGCAGTCTTCATCGAGAACAAAGAGGCAAGCTTGGTTCTGAGCAGGCAAAAGCGTGCCAATTCAAACAGACTGGAAGAGGTTATTCCTGGAAACCTTGAGAGAGAATGCATAGAAGAAAAATGCAGCTTTGAAGAAGCCCGAGAAGTGTTTGAAAACACAGAGAAAACAGTGAGTATTGCTGCTGCAAAACGGCCACACCTGGTTCCCCCCAGTCCACACCTTTACAAGCCTTTCAGGTGAGGATGCACAGAGGGGGAAGAAGGAGTAAACAGCAAGGGAAAAACCTGCAGGGGCCAACTGCAGCATCTATTGTGTTTTATTCTCAATTGTGATCCATCAGTTGGCCTGAGGAACTGCTTTAAAGGTTCGTTGGTCACCATTGGGATTGCAGAGGTAGTTGTCTTCCTGCAAGTCTTTTGTTTTAGCTTTGGAGTCATCCCTTTACTACTTCAGTCAGGTAGGGCCCAGAAATTAGAAATCAAAGGAATTTTTTTTTTTTCCTCTCCTTTGCAGATGGAGTTTTGGAAAACATACATTGGTAAGAGCTGCTTTCTTCATCTTCAAATGCATAATATTAATCTCTCAGTGCATAAGTAGCAGATGTTTATGGAAACAAATGTATTCCAGCATTCCAAAACTGTGTTATGACAGAGCTAGTCGGAGTTATGCACCCTAAATCCTGCAGCCACCCAGTCTGTGCCTGTCCTGTTGGTATACAAATTGCAAGTGCTAAAAAAATCCCCCACAATATTTCTTTGTTCAAGCAGGTTTTTTTGAACAAACTTCAAAAACCTCACAGAACAAAACCAGATCACACAGACCACTGCATCCATTGAACCCAGGTCACACTCTGGGCTTCTAGTTTCAGCACTGGTAGAGTAAAACACACAACAGTAATTAACACCCCTTCAGCAAACAGCAAATACTCTGTCCTCAAGCACAGATCCCCAGATAAGGCACAACCTTGTGCAAACACAACACGAATTCCTCAACGTGATCATAGCAAACAGCTGTTTGCAATTCACACCAGTGGTCCCAAACCCTTGCTTCTCAACCATTTTCTTTCCACCATCCTTTTTTTCCCTTTCAGCCTCCAACCCCATGACTCTTCAATCCCTTACCAAAAAGATTTCAATGCCCACTAAAACATCTGAAACTAATTTTAAGAACATTTCAATAAATTAACTGCTTTGTAGATTGGCGAAGCGCCCAGAACATCTCACTAAAAAGCCTTAAATAATTCAGATTATTCATTCCAGACTATAAAATAAAAAAGTTACATTTGCATTGTAGGATGGTCCTCTGAAAAAACAACTGATGAAACTCAACTGTGCATTTGTTTCCCTGACACTGTAACCAATTAGCTCTTCAAAAATAATGAATGCCATATATTCCTGTCATCCAAAGTGCCTGATTTACTGTTCAGCTTACAAGCTGCTGTTCCCAACACGTGCAGCCCACAGGAGCTCACCCTTTGCACAGCACCCAAGTGGTACCAAGCCCCAATTGCCCTCACCAGGTGGCAACAACAGCCGCAACTCATGCCTTGCATGTAAAACCCAATACCCTGCCTTAGACAAGACAAAACCACTTTGTCCCTGTTTGCAATCCACCTTTCGTGTTCCAGCCCATTCCTGAAAGCACCACAAAGAGCCACGCTTGCTGGCAGGACACAAATGCATCAAGACATTCCCCTTCCTAGTTGGCTTTGCATTACCATTTCAAAGCACGCTTCCCTGTAATTTAACATCACTGACTTACTCTTCCAAAGATCACTAATTTTGCAACACTGGCATTTTTATTAAAGCCTCAGCTTCTTAGCTGTAGGCAACTGTGAAAATAAAAGCCCTGATATGTAAAAAATACAACCCCCAAAAAAATCTAGACCAGCTAATAGTAGTACAAGACTTAGAAAGAAAGAGCAATGACCGAGATTCTCAATCCTAATACAGAGAGATCCAATAAACAGGCCCAAACCTTCAGAGAACAGACAGTAGGGTTAAAATTATTCAGATTATGAAATCCTAACCACTCTTGAGGAAGGAAAACATCTAACTTTGTCTGTCTAACTTAGCCAAGACAGGAAGTCCTGTTGAGATGATGCAGGAAGGAGACTGAAGAGGAGTTCTGCTGAAATGAGAAGTACCCACATGGGACAGGGTACATAATTAGGACTCTAGGTAAAGCACTGCTGCTGATGTTATGCCATCACTGACATTGCCTGTTGTGCACTTGGATGCCAGAATGTGACTTATTTTCCGTTACCAAGAAGGAAGGTGTGCAGTCTCTTTCTCGTCTTTAAGAGGAGGCTTGCACAGAGCAAGGCTCCAGTGCTTGCTTGGCACCAGCCATGGTTGACACTTGTGTTCGTAATTCTCCTGTCTTCTCTCCAAGATGGGGATCAGTGCGACCCAAATCCATGCAAAAATGGAGCCATTTGCAAGGATGCAGTAAGTTCCTATGTGTGCTGGTGCCCAGCTGGGTACGAAGGCAGAAACTGTGAGATAGGTACGTACCCTGTTGTTGTTCTGCCCTACTTGAAATCCTACAGGATCAAAGTGGACGTTGAGTATCATCCTAATAGAGGGCTTTTTCGGACACATTTTGCCTTGCTGTAAGGCACTGCATGAATGTGCAAATTCAGCCTGTTGGCAATGGGATTACAGGGGGACATGCTTGGGGATACAGGAGCAGAGGTCTCTGTCCTCTCCTGTCCTTGCCTCTGCTGAGCTCCGAGATGCCTGCTCTTACTCAGGGTTCAACAGAGACTCAGGCTCAAGGTCTTTTGTTCAGCACGCTGCAGCTGCCAGTGCAAATGTTGATGGAGAGACCTTCCTTTATCTCCCCAGCACAAGCCTTTCCGGGGCTGCTTGTCAATCAGGGACAACATGCTCACCTGCTGAAAGCAACAGTTTTCCACCAACCCCAATGGGGCCCTCATGCTCTCACTCCTCCTCTCCATTTCTCATGCCAGGCTGGGCAGCAGGTGCTGAGCAGGGCAGGATTATCGCAACCTTCTCTCAATGACACTCTGCTAAATTCATAATTATAATTATCAACAGCAACCTTGATTCTGAAGGCAAACAAAAGGCAAATATTTTCCTGATGGGTTGAAGAGTTTATGAAAACCAAACAGCTGATAATTTCAGCAAGAGGGATATTCAGCTCTTATATTTATAATATAATCAGGAGCTGCGCGACTCGCATAATATGCTAGACTCACTGCACTAATAAAAGATTCTCTTTCTAGTTGTGCTTCTGCTCTAGCAAGAGAGGAGTGTACGTTAAAAAGAGCATTTCAAAGCTGCACCAAATTTAAAGCGCCTCATTGCAGATTTCTCATGGAAGTGAGACAGGAACAAAAATAGAGCTAGAAGTGAGGCGTGAAAAGGAGCTCTGTAAAAATAGTAAATGATGGCATTAAAATGGCTACAGGAAGGGAGGTGTCCTTGAGGAAGTAGGAGTGGAGTTAATCTGCTGCAAATTCATTTGAAAACTCACTGAGAATTAAAAGGGCATCTGCGGATTAGTGGTTTCCCACCTCCAAGAGATGGTGTTCCCACCACAGAGGAGTGTGAGGTGGGGTGGGAGAAGACACACTCAAGTCATAGGAATCTTGCCATGCCTCAGGCTGGGACTTGTTTCATCAAACATCCTTCTGAAATGGGTCTTCCATGTCAAGCTGCAATGATTTACTGGTATGTCAGGAAGAACATATGGCTTTGCTTGAGGTTTTAAATTCAGAGCCCAGCGATAATCCCAGGACAAAGGTTCAGAGTTTGAGTTTACTTCCATTTGACACACAGTGTTCTCCGCTAGCATCCACACCAGGGCTGGATTGCCGTAAGCATTAGTGGGGGAAAAGCAACATGACGGTGGGGAAATCACGTGGCTCGTAACCAAATATTTGCAGGAGCCCTTTACAGTCAGGCTGCCAAATTTCAGACAGAACACAGCTGTTGGAGGCAAGAGGCTGCGCCAGGGCTCTCATAGGGCCATTCTTCAACCTGCGTTCTCAAGGAGGTGCCCAGCGCTCCTTCATTACAAGCAGGGATGTGATTTGAAAGAAGGATGCTCTCCTTGCAAACAAGCATGCATTTTCCATAATCCAGAGTGGGTTATAGGCCGAGTCCAAAGGCCCAAGTCACAACAAATCTCTGACCACTCATATTTCAAAAGAGCTTTCACAGTTTCATTTTGATTTCTTTCAGACTTCACTTGTGCTATTAAAAATGGAGGCTGCAAACACTTTTGCAGGCATGACCCACCACAGAAAGTTGTATGTTCCTGTGCCGCTGGCTATAGACTTCATGAAGATGGAAAGTCCTGTGAACCTGCAGGTTAACTTTTGAAGTGTTTTTAAGAGATTTGGGTGAAAGTTTCTGAGGTCTTGTGCTGTATTTAGATATATGAATCTCACAGAAATGCAGTATCCTGTTGGAAACCAGCCTTGTTTTCCTGCTTAGCAAATGTAAAGAGCCTGACCCTGCACTTTCCCAACGGCAGACATGGGGTCAGACTTGAAGGTTGCAATTTAAACACCCTTTCTTTTTAGTATAGCTGGGTGGAGAAGGAGGGTAGTTGTCCAGGAATTTGTTCATAAGGCAAATGCTCATTTCAGATGGCTGCTTGCACAGGTGCCTCTCCTACTTGCAGACATCTTATATTTCCCAATATGGATCAGTAGTTTTATGGAGGCAGAAACGTGGTGTTCAGCTACACCAGCATTCACACTGGCATCACTGCTGTCCAGTCAGCCAAAGCTCACTCCCATGTTCTTCCAATAGGAGCTACTATTTAGTTACTGATTCTATATTGAGGATACTGTGGGGTTTTTCAGAATAAAAGACAATCTTTCTTACTGTAAATCCCCTTGATGGCCAGTTTCATGGCTGGACGTCACGCAGTGCCTTATAATTACCTGAGTTGGGTGGAAACAAGTTGTGGTGGTGCTGTCCTCCCAACAGTGTGTGTCTGCACACAAAGACCCTCAACAGCAACTAGACTCAGTCGTTGAGCTGTGATACTAAGTGGAGTGGAGTGGAGGGTAAATGCATTGCTTGAGGTTGTAACTTCATAAGGGACTAAAGAAAAACTGGTTCTTGTTATATTCCCTGACTTTATACCACTCCTGGGCTGTAAAATATCTCAAACTACACCGACACATGCAAACCCAACCCACTGCAACACAGCAACTGGCACGAACATCTCAGAAACACATCTGGCAGAGGAAAGAGGAGATAGAGTACAGAAATATTTTGCCATCTAAGGTCAATTCAGCATTTGACATGGTCATAGTTCTAACTCTCTACCTGAGAGTAACGGATTTGCACACCTAAGCACAGGTGAATTAGTTTTTGAAGGTCTGATAACTACAGTCAGAAACACTTTGAGCTCCTGAAAATGCCAACTTTTAGCAATCAGTGTAGGAAATATCTTAGGCTGGGAGTCCATCTGTTAATGGAGATCATTAAGAGCTTCAGGCCTGTGTTGCCCAACATGCTATATCACTTTCACTGGACCAGAAAGTTTTACTGTTAGCAACAAGATCGCCTTTCAGGTTGGGTAATTGCCCTTCCTGCAAAAGCTTATCTTTTGTTGGCTCCGAAACCTTCATTTCCTAGCCTAACCTCACAGGTAGTACTTTCCATCACTCAACACTTATTTAAGCCCTGTTCCTAAAGTGGACTGGTTAAAAAAAAAAAAAAAAAAAAAAAAAAAAGAAATCTCAGTAGGCCACACTTACATCTGATTTTACACTAATGTTTGTTTGCACAGTGCTGTCAAAAGCTTTTCAGATGAAAGACAATACTTGATGCTGTTTACTATTTTGACTGCCACTATCAGCAGGAATTTTTCACACACTGCGTAGGAGAGAAATGGGAAGAGCTCATCTGAAATGAGCCTACAGATGAGATCTTCATTAACAGGGAAAATCTACAACTCTAAAAAGAGTTTATTAATGTTTTCCTCACCTTGGTGCCAAGCAGGATTAGCTGTTCAATTGGCAGATATTATTTCCTGCCCTCTCCCAGCTGGACTTTTATTGTACTGGAGTTACTTGCTGTGGAAATGTCAGCCAAGTGCCCGGCTGCCTACCACAGCAAGCCTCTCAGGTATGCACCTCAGTGTCCCGTGAAATAAAGGCACAGCCCCACCGCCCCGTCAGAGGTGCACTCTCTCTCACAAGCTTTATTCTTTTTAGAAGCTGTTCAGATGTCATTTCTAAAGCCCAGAAACAATTTGTGCTTTTGCTGCTCTTACATATTACCTGCCCTGCGGCCAAAAGGCACAGGAATGTGTTTGCACAGAGAACGCACGGTTGGCCCATGGCCCTGTATCTCCCATGTCGGTCCCAAAACAGGGTGCTGAGACAAGGCAGCATTTGCCTCCTCGCCTGACCCTTCGATCACTGTAACTCTCAGCATGAAGTGCAGCCAGTCATAACCGTGACTGTTCCCCTCCCAGTGCCATATCCCTGTGGGAAGATCACAGCTCCTGAAGCGAAGAGCAAGCTCACCCGAGCCATAAACACCTTTGAGCACTGGAATATCACCTTCGATGACCACAATGATGCTCATGATGAGCTGCTCGACAACACCACGGAAACCAGTACCGCCGCCACCACGAAAATCACACCGATAATTAAGACGGGCACCCGGGTTGTTGGTGGATCAGACAGCATGAGAGGCGAGGTGCCTTGGCAGGTACTGGCTATTTCTGCAGCTCTCCTGTAATCCCAGCAATTACTCTGTCTATTAATTTCCTTCTGAATGCAGGATCATTGCATACCCAAAGCCCTCCCTGTGGTTACCTTAGCCATAGATCTCAAGTCTAACAAGAACACAGCTGCTTTCTGTACAGAGTTTTATGCCATAGCAACAAAACTTGCCTGGCTGGGGGTCTACCCTGGCAAAAAAGCTGGAAGTCAGAGTCACAGCAGCTTTATGTGGCAGCACACAAAGGATTCAGTTTTGAGCTATAGCAACAGATTCCCCTGTAGTCCATGAATTTACCAACACTGAGCTGAAGACTGAGGGAAGGGAGCTTTGCAAGGCACAGTTTTGCAAGGAAGAACACAGCTCATTTTTTGGCTCTATCAGTTTCAACAGATCCACGATAATTTATACCAACAAAGGAACTGTCCTTGTATGACATTCATCTAAATCCAGCCACTCTTTCTTTATCCAACTTGCACATGCTAGTCATATCTACCTCACCAAAAGTGACATCACAGACAAGGGAAGGCTGCAAAGGAACCTCCTCCAGCCCACCGCGCTGCAAATACTTCTAAATTGCTGTTAAGAGGAAAGTTAGCTCCTAGCTTGGATCTTTTTCAAAATCATCTGCTGCCCTTAAATTCTACTCTGGCTTCAGTGAGTGCAGAAATCTCAGTGGCCGAGAGTGCAAAATAATAAATTCAGATGAGGTTTTAGGAACAGCAAAACTCTTTCTGTTGCAAGCTCTGGCACAGGTTGACACTGGTGATGTCAATGAAAAGTTGCCCCCACAGGGATGCAAATGCCCATTGGCACAGATCAGCTGATCCCTCTACATCCGCTGAGGGAGCGAAGCAGTGAATAGGGTGTATACAGATAGGTCAGGAGTAGGCATCTGCCCTCCACTTCAGAGCTAAAAAAGCCAGTAATGTGTTGGGGACATACACAGTCACCAGAAGGAGCAGCAGGAGGTTTGTTGGGAGGTCCTGTCTTGTGCCTGAAAGGAAGCGGCCATCCTGCTGCCCTAGCCGCACAGACCTTTCTGGCACAGCCTTTTGTGGGACAGATCATAGGCGATCCAGGCACCCACCATGCATTCACAGAGGGTCAAGAGGAGAACCAGGAAGTTAAATGTGAGAAATCAGTATCCATAAAGAAAGTAAATTCACATGCTACAAGCCCACCAGGTCTGGCTAGTTGGCTGCACTCATGGAGACCTTTACCTCACCAGGCACCCTCCAAAAAAAATCTAGTTGCCCTTTTGCCAGCTGGCAGACGAAGATGCTCAGCCTGGAGGGGTTCAGGCAGCAGTCAGGAGAGGTGCTACCTGCCCCCGGGGATTTGGGGTAGTCATGGGGCTCAGATCCCAGTGAAGTGCCTTACAAACCATGTCACTGCCTTGTCTCTGGCTGCTCCACGGGCAGTCCCACACCCACAGGCAAGCGTGGGCACCAGGCTCCACGGCGGCAGCTGCCACCAGCAGCCTGCACTGACCTCCTGCGGCTGGGCAGCACTGGGGGCCACGGGCAGGCACAGCTGGGGCAGAGACCACATGGGACATTGGGGCGATGGCTGTGGACACTCCTCCTCATCACCAAAGGCGAGCTTTGTCCTCTTCGTTATGGATACTGAGCCCCTTAAAATGCAGCCAGCTGTCTAACGAGGCATCAAATGAGTAAACACGTGGAAAGTACGAGGCAGACAGACGGTGAGTAGATAGAGCCATGTCACGTGAAAGGGACAAAATGGGTGAAGTATAAAGAAATCTTTCTTTTAATCACAGTCCATTGAGTCAGCTTATCAATTTAATTAGAGGTTTAAGCATAAGGGATGTCCTGGCTTCTGCCGCATAAATGCTAAGGCAGTTAGATGCCCAAATGAAATGTGTAGTTAAGATTTTGTCCCTAGTTAACTTGTTAACATCTAGTCACTGGCAAACCACTTTTAGGAGGTACATGTGGAAGTGCTTGTATTTCGGATGCTCTGAGTTATGTGCTGAGATTTATGTTCAGGGCTGTCTGCTCCCCCAGCCAGGCAGCAAAGGGAGAAGTGCAACGGCGCACTTATGCACGTGCAGGGCGGTGTTGGCCACCCTCTGCAACAGAGTGGGGGATGGAGGGGCAGGGGCACCCCAAGGAGCAGCATCTCTGGCAGCACCGGGTCTGTATGACCTAAACACAGACTGTCCTATGGCCAAACAAAACCCCTGCCTCCCACTCTTCTTCCCCACCGATTTACACAAACCCACGGATGTGATTTCTTTCTGCTCCCACAGGTTTATCTGGTGGATAGCCATGGCGTGGGCTTCTGCGGCGGGTCCATCATCAATGAGAAATGGGTAGTGACAGCAGCACACTGCCTGCAGCCAGGCGACAACGTCACTGCTGTGGCAGGTGAGGACCTGGGGTGGCATCGGGCTGGCGCAGGCAAGGGATGTGGGACAGGGCTTGCAACTGGCCAGGCACAAGGCATTGCACAGAACCCTGGGACCCACACCACCATGATGGGCAGTAATGCAGCACAGCTTGCTTTAGGGCACCAAGGCCCCAGATTGCAGCATTTTGGCAGCCTGGTCTCTGCAGGTACCACCACCTCTGGTGGCAGCAGTGAGCTGGGTCTGGCCTCGGTCCCAAAGCCACAGAGGTGCTGGACTGTGTTGCAAACCCAGCTCAACCTGACCACAGGCAATCATCTCACCTGAGCCAAAGAGAACCCCAGGCTGCTTAGAAGCCCAGTGGGCTCCAGTTAAGATGCTGCTTCATGAGCTGGTGTGATGGATTTTTATCTCTGCTGGCCGTGTGGGATCTCACTAGGGATTTCTGCTCTTCCTGGGGGTCACACTAAGTTTTCACACAACTCTCAGAGAATGGATTCGTGTAGCTGGTGCAAGAGGGGCGGCAGTAAGCTGACTAACTCCTTGCAAGGAGATGATGACTACTTTTTCTCCTAACTTCTTTAGAAGTAAACAGAATTTACGGATTGAAGCAGAGAAACCAGGCTGCCATGTGGGAAAGTGTGCTTTTACAGCAGGGGCTCTGGCAAGTTAAGCAGGGGCAGCGTGGCCAGACTGCACAGCAAGTGATGCTGCTACTTTACAAAACAAATGTATCTCTGCTTGAATAACGGTCGTCATCCCCCCCTGTCCCCCGTCCCCTCCCCCGACTCTTGGTAGCCAGCTATTCTAGACTGCCTGCTAGGCAGCCTGCTGGTAACTCAGCGTGGGGCCTTGGCAAGCATCATGGTGCCACATTTCACAGCTGTGGCAGAATCAGCTTCCCCAAATTATTTTTTTCCCCCTTGTATGAATATCTTACATAGGAGAGTTACACTGCTAGATACAGGAGGAGAACACCAATATGGCTAGTAATTGCTACCAGCAGCACTGAGAGGAGGCATGGAAGAATCACACTTTCTGTTTAAACATACGAAATGTATTAGCAACAAAAAATTACATTCTACCTGAGCCTTGAAGCACTGAGTTTATATCTCCAGAAACAAGCTCATCAAGAGGGCTCCAGCTGCATCTTCATCTTTCGTGTCAACACGGCCAAGCTCCTGGGTGTGCCTTGGCTGGACCCTGGAGACTGAGTGCCATGGGGCTGAGCACCACCTGCCCAGTGCTGGCAGGATGAGGCTCACAGCTTGCACACAGTGTTTTTTGCTATCTACTTTCAGGCAGTTTGCTGGAAAGCCCAGCACAAAGCCCAGCCTTGCACCCACTAACATGAGAAAGAACAAAATGCCCCGTGCAAAAACAGTCTCCCCCCAGAAAAGCATGTTTCCACCTGGGCAGAGGTTTTGCATTTGCTGCATCTGCATGCAATCTGCCTCTCCTTTCAGGCTCTCACCTGCATGTCACACCCCCCTCCATTTAGGATACATTATCAGCCAAGTCCCCTCATGCTACCTTCACACCACTCTGCAGCACTGCTGGGTTTCCAGGGCAGGATTTTGAACAGGCAGCAAGTCAAGAAAGCAAAACATGATTTTGTAGGGCTTCAGGGACTGCACCATGTACTCTGCATGGGCAACCTCTGGTTCCTTCACGTCCATTCATGCTAAATGTTTAGCTTGGTATATAGCATTCTGGGAGGCCCAAAAATTGATGGCAGAGGTGGAAGAAGCATTCCTCTCCCCTGTCCTTCTTTGCCTCTCTGCTTTCATCCCTGAAGCATATTTTCAGGTCCCCAGCAACAGTAAGTAGCCGTAGCATAAGAACCTTCTGAAAGTCTCCCCTACATCTGTCTTGCATCTACACGGTAGAAACACAGCCTGCAAGGAAGCTGACATTCACACTCTGCTGCAAAAAAAAAAAAAAACCACAAACCAAACCTCACAGAGCACATCAGCAGCACCAACCACCAAACCCTCCTTTATCAGGCGCCAGCGTTAACACGAACGCAGAAAGCTGCCTCACCTCTTTTGCTGGGCTCCGTGACGCTCCTCGCAGGGAGATGCAGCAGACACAGGACACTGCCAGGGCCAGCAGTGCTGCAGATACTGTTTAGATGAGATCGTATATTCTGGAGATTACAGCGAAGCATGTAGAAATACTGCAGCAGGGGTTAAACACACCCTGCGCCTCTTGGGCTGCGAGAAAGCAAGCGGGAAAAATCATCCTGCTCTCCAGCCTTCAGCACAGCCAGTTCACAGGCAGGAGAGGGAATTCAGCTACGGACAGACCCAGATGCTGCCCATTCGCCAACCCAAGACCACAGAACATTTTTCCCTTCCCTCTACCTGTTACACAAGTCAGGAAGGGAGGTAACAGGCTGCCAGCAACTCAATCACAGGAGCCTGAAGCTGCCAACAGCACCCTGCAATTGCCAGCAGCTGAGCCTCGTGCAGGCAGCACGAGGCAGCACCCAGGGGCACCTGTGGCATCATGGGGGTGGCATTTTGTGGTCCCCTGCACCCCACTCTGCCCCATGGCTGTGTGGTTTTTAAAAAGGGAAGATCAAGTTTCTTTTTGCTTACAAAATGATTTATTTGAAACAAATTAATTCTAGAAGCTTTCCCCCCTTTGATGCAAGAGCAGCATCCCCTTACATCTCTTTGCAGGTACTAAATTCCCAAAACAGACACACTACTAATAACCTTGGCAAAAGCATCTGGACCTTTGTCACTTGATTGGCCAGTGCGTGTCTGGGGTCACGTATGTGGGTTCAGGTCCTGCCGGATACAGGGACCAAGCAGGTGCTGCTGTGGGGGAACCTCCAATGCTGTTTGAAAAGGAGCAAGCAGCCTTGCGAGCACCAGGCTCGGAGCAGCCTGAGGGTGTGCAGTGCTCATCCTTTTACAACCACCTGGCTGGGGTGGTATCGCATCAGGATGGCATGGTCAGGTCATGGTCACTGGTCCAGCTGTGGAGCCCAAGCCACACTTGTCTCTGCAGGTGAATACAACATCAACGAGGAAGACAACACGGAGCAGCGGCGTAAAGTGGTGAAAATCCTTCCCCACCCCACGTACAACTCCATGATTGACAAGCACCACAACGACATTGCCCTCCTGGAGCTGGACCAGCCGCTTAGCTTCAACAGCTACGTCACCCCCATCTGCATCGGCAGCCGGGAGTTCACCAACGCCCTGCTGAAGCACGGCATGGGGACAGTGAGCGGCTGGGGCAGCATGCTCTTCCGCGGCCGGCCAGCCACCATCCTCCAGATCCTCAAGGTGCCCTTCGTTGACCGGCCAACCTGCCTCAAGAGCACCTCCACCACCATCCTGCAGAACATGTTCTGTGCAGGCTTCTCAGCTGGGGGCAGTGACACCTGTGGGGGGGACAGTGGAGGTCCCTACACCACCGAGATTGAGGGCACCTGGTTTCTCACGGGCATCACCAGCTGGGGCGAGGAATGTGCCAAGCCAGGTAAATATGGCATCTACACCAGGGTCTCCAAATACCTGAAGTGGATAAAGGAAACCACAAGGCTTACCTAACTCACAGGAGGTGACACCATGCCAGGGGATGGACTGGTTAGTTGAGATACCACAGCAATCTACGTGTTTTTCAGAAATCAATGCGTTTCAATCAACATTTCTAAATTAATTAATTTCTGCTCTTGGAAGGCAAAAGTTGAGAGAACGCAGTGGAAATGTGCTAATAAGGAAATAAAAAGCCCTTACAATTACCAATGGCTGCATTCCTGAATGCACTGGCACTGCTGAGGTAGTGTAAGTCCCCAAATCCCAAATGTAGAGGCTGTTGTGGATGAGCTGGGGCATGGCTCACACATGCCCCGGGGCAATGTGCCACCAGCATTACCCATGGCTGCCGCATGGCACTGTGGGCAAGGGGAACCCGGCAGGCACTGGGTGCTTTGGGCATCAGCATCCAGCACCGCCACTGTAGCAGGAGCCCACGAGGGAAGTGAACACACAAAGCACTGTGCCCGCAGCACTCTGGCCAGACATTTTCACGTGAGCCAGGCTGAGATGGATCATGGGCACCAGGAAATTCTTCTCCAGCTTTAGGACAGCATAAAATTGTCTGTATAAATGACCTTAAATCTGTATAAAACTGACCTAAACATGGTGGCAAGCTGTACGCTAATGATTTCTGCAGAGCCTGGTTAGGATTATAAAGAGAACTGCTTAGTGCTCATTACCTGTCCTGGTCTCCATATTAATCATGTTAAATTAGGGACTGCAACCATGGGCACTGCTGCTGGTGATGGAGATGGTGCTTTGCCCTCCCCAAACAAGCTTGTGGGATGTTCCCTGAGTACAGACACTGTGGGATACTCCAGCATCTGGTCTGAGCAGGTGGCAGAAACCTTGCTGGGAGGTGTCTGCCCCATGCCCAGGGTGGGCACTGGCAGCAAGACACTGGGAAGGGGAGGTGGCATCCTGGGGAAAGGCTATGCTGGGCAGAGGTCCTGTGCCAGGCTGCCTCCAGTGGGCTTGATTAAGTTCCCAACTTCAAGGGAAAGGAATAATCCCAGAGTAAGGGACATTTACCTCTGATCAGTGCTGGTTTGTCTTGTAACTCCCTCCATGGAAATCTCCAGGGGCGCACAGGGAAACAGTGTGACCTTTGGGAACTGCACCCTGTGATGCCTGAGGTGGGCAGCTCGTCCACAGGCTTTACCAGGTTGCAGACACCATGCACAGGACCACAGCCCATCCCCAGAGGCAGAACTCCACTGACAGGGGTCTCCACCCTCCCACCTGGTAAGATGTGCCTCCAAGACCACCTCTCCCCCCACACCACCTGCAAAAGGGCTGTTGATGCCTGCACAGCCCCCATGCACCCACCCATGAGCATGGCCCCACGGCCAGCAGCCCAGAGGTCCCTCCTGGCAGCACTGCCTGGTGCTGGGATGCAGGGGATGCTGGTGATGGAGACACCCTGAGCTAGGGCAGGATTTCAATAGCTGCGATTTCAGACATCTGTATGAGCACTAAGGTGTCTCTCCCAATTTCATTGCCACTACATCCAGCAAAAAGGTAATCGCTTATTTTAAAATCAAAATGCATGTGAGAAGGTTATACTTGTTCCAAAGAAATCAAATAAAACCAATGTAAGAATTTTTTTTTTTTTCTGTAGAATTATACCAGAGGTGTCCTTGGACAGAATTGCACGTTCTCATACGAATTTATTTAACAAGTTTTTAATCTTTAAATATAGATTTAACACATTTTTTTACAGGTACATATACAATATAGTTCATTTAAACTTGCAGTCAGAGAAAATTCTCTACTGTAATTTATACATATATGAAGAGCCTAGTTTGACAGCATACTTAAAGTAACATACCATGTCGTGTGCAAAGTTTCAAATGCTAAAAATCTCAGACTGTACATTCAGATTTGCACAACTTGTCAACCTCATAAATCAATAAAAGCCTAGGTTTAAAACTATGGAAGACAAAAAATATTAAAACCATTTAATATGCAATGTGTGCTACGTTTGAGACAAATATTTACAGTTGTACCTCAAAATGTGTAGTTACCACAATTGTTACCACTATAAACAGCCCTGATAGTAACTTAAGAAACTCCTACTTCGCCATCTAGCAAGTGCATTGTGACCAGTTTTAAAGTAGACAGAAATAACCTTCAGTGACTTAAAATCTCTCTGCTATGATTGCCAGTGGCTGAAGAACACTGGGATCTTTCGAGGTCTTGCAGCATTGCTCAGTTCAGACTCAGGTGGTCACGTTTTTGAGGGTGTACAGGGGTTACCTGCAATACTGGCCACTTGAACTGGAGAAATGCCCACCAGTGTGGTGGGGAACCCCCCAGGCAACCACAGCCATCACGTAATTCAACAATTTCTCCACACAAAAATGGTCACCGAAAAAAAAACCAACCCAGTACGTTTTAACTTAACAACTTGGGACTGTGTCTAAGAATCCATGGTTCACAAACCAAAGTCAGATCATAAAGGTCCCCCTTTAGTCCACGGTATAAAATGTTTCATTTTGATGGGACAGAGCAAATTCACTACCGCATGCATACTATTAACCCTGCTCTCAACACAGTCAGATGCTCTTTGCACACATCCGCTTAAAAGTCAAATCACCTGTACCTATATTCTACAAAAGCAAAACTAGGCAAAGAAACACAAAATTAAATGATGAATGTTCAATATTCTTTCTTCTTTCTCAAAAATTCAATAGATACATTGTTGTTAAAGATGCTGAAAAGTACAGTCTTATCACAAGAACATCCTTAGTGCAAACATGGACATTTAATTTCGATTTATGGCACGTGTTCTGAAAGTACATATATTTAATGTAAACTTCAACACTTGCTAGATACAGGTTTCAGCCTTGGGACACGTTGGGACCCTAAGTGATCGGTGACAACCCTGAGTTGTCAGTTTGACCTGATCCAAACCTCACTGAAATCAATGGGACTGACTGCAGTGGGCTGGAGTCAGACCCTAAGTGCAAAAAGAGGATCTTTAGCATTATTGCATCTTCACATGTGAGTCAGCCAGATGATGCTCTTACAGAACATTACATTCACACAGCTGAAGTAGGTATTTAAGAAAAATCCATCCATAAAATCAATTAAGCAGGATATACAGCTTCTTTGTTTGGTATTTTTTTGGGGTTTTATTTGGTTTACCAACACTCAACTCTTATTTGCAACTTCAACAGTTGTCAGCTAATAAGTAGGTAAAGCCTTCAACCTGTAGAGGAAATTTCAAAGCATCTAAACAAAGTGTCAGGAAACTGTAGTGTACTTCTCTGATGAAACATGATGGATGTCATGGAAAAACAGCAGGTAAAAATAATAAAATACTGTACTTTCCATAGGAGAAAAAAAAGAAAAAGCAGAGAATGGCTTCCTTTATGACTATGAGAAGCTGCTTAGGACCCCAGTCCCGTTCAGTGCAGATGAAGCTGTGGAGGTCTGTGAATGTGATGAATAGTACAGGACAACTCCAACTATTGTGCTATTTCTCTGTAACACTTAGTTGAAAGCTTCCAAAGAGCATCGAAAATAGGATGCTACTAGTTCACCCTTAATTCAAGGGGAACTAAACTTTCTTGTGTTACACAGGGCAGCATCTATAAAGTAATGAAGAATGATGTTAATATTAAAGCATCTTATTCCAAGAAATACATTGTTCCCTGTAATCACATCACATTTGTATAACATAAAAAATAATAAGTGCACTCCTGCAGTTCTCCCTAAATGCTGAACTCCCACTAGCTTCAGTGAGAGTTTTGTCTAAGGCAGGACCACAGGGTTTGACTCATTTCCATCATCAATCACTTGATTATCACAGCGCAGCCAGCTGATATCTTCTCTAGGCTCCTTATTTTGTCAGGCTCAAAATGGTTTTCTACAGCGTTACAAAATAGCTGTTCTGTGAAGCTGGCTGGCATCGCAGGCTGTACATGGAGACCCTGCTTTAAGTTTCAAAGGCCAAAAGGAAATCAACGTTACCTTTAATGGACCCTGCATAAATACAAAAGCCTGTGGCTGCAATCATTAAAGTGCATGAGTAATAGTGCAAACAGCTGTGCTGCATCTGCAAAACTACAAGTGGCATTTTAATCAGAATTTAGACAAAACTTGCACATTTCAGCTAACATGCTTATGCCAGCCTGCAAAGAGCTCAGCCACGTAGGATTACTCTTATCGGGCAGACTCAAATCATGCGGCCTACGGAGCCACATAAAGGGTTGCCTCAAGCTCACCATAGTCAAGACGACGATCCCCACCGCCCTGGCCAGCAGGAGCAGAGGACATGTAAGCTCAGTCCTTCAGCCACTACCAGTGGGGAAACCTTTCCCTTGATGAGAGGGGAGGCTGAGGTGCTGCTGGACATGAGCACTGTGCCACTGAAGTGGAAACAAGTCACGCATTTGCTTTGAGTTATGGCAAGGACCTCATTTCTGCCGTCCCCCCTCTCCATTTGCCATGCAGTGGGTGCTGCAGCACAGCTGAGGGGCGAGATGCCTTTTCCTTCACTGACACAAGCGCTGTCAGTGCTCTACATCCTGATCTTTGGCACATGAGCAACCAGGGGACTTGCAGAAATGTTTTGTCTCCTGCCCCACTGTGGAAAAGGAATTGAGATTGAAAGGCTGCAGCCCTCACCTTCCTCAAGATGTGCATCTTGCACAAGGGAAATGAAGAGATAATCTTTCATCTCCTTGTTAATGCATATAGAAGTTGAGCCAGTTGACCAGGCAATGCCTGAGCGCTTCAGCAAGGCAGCTTAAACTAGCAACACACAGGTAAATCTCAGCAGTAGCTATTTTCTGAATATTGCTTTTTCTGAGCAGAGTTGTCTCCAAACCTTTTCCATGTTCAGATCTGCACATTATCACCTGTGATAAGAAACTACTCCTATGGCACACACATAAAAAAAATCCACCATGCATTTGCACAGGAGACAGAATAAATCTATTCAGAAAAAAGCAGCAAGGACTAATCTCAGAAATTACAGCTAGAGGCACACCAGAGGGAAAACTGGTTTTCAAAATTACCTCCAAGCCAGCCATCTTCCTCCCTAAAAGCCCCCTGGCTTATATCCTGGCCAAGATTTACAAAAAGTTCAACAAGGTTTCCCACATACACACCTTTGCAAAAGAAGCCTTGGACCAAAATACTTCTTTTAACAAGAGTTACATGGCATTGCCTATAGTAACAACCCACCTATAAGGAAAATTACCTGTGCAACCATGTAAGGAAAGGAAGAAAAATCATCTGTGGATTTGTTTCAATATTTCAAGTTCAGCTTTGCACATAAGCTTTCAACTGGCACGCTAGGTGCAGGAGGAAGGTGGATTTGCAAAGCTAGCAGTGGTAGGGGAGTGGGGCAGTGACAAAATACACATCTAATACCTTAAAATGGGCAGCAAAAAAGTTCCCTGTAACTTCTGCATGATTTGTACCGGCCCAGCACTGGGATAATTAGCAGGTGGGGAGAGGAATAGCTTGTAAGTGTGCAGGTACCAGCCATCCTGTGGTGGGATGTTTTTGTTATGGCCACAGTGTAAATCTAAGAAAAAAAGTGAAGGTAAGGGAACTGTTTCATCTATTCAGCTAAAGGCTTCGCACTGAGAAAATAAAAAACAACAAACAAAACCCCAAAACAACCCAAATCCCAGTTTTTTATGAATTCTAGTTGTAAAATTCTGTGATTGAAGATATGTTTCTATTAACTGGGGAAAGGTGAAGCCCAGCAATAACGGAGGCACTACCCCCCTCAAAGGGCCAGGAGTGCCTCTCCCCCAGCTCTGAAGCAACTCCAGCACGCTCTAGCTCTTAGAGACTCCACAATATGTTAATCAAGTTTACACTGCTTACATGCAAAACAGCATTTCAGCGCAAACAGCTAATAACAGGTGAGGGTTACGGTGCTCCCTCCTGCCCCTACTTTGCTCTACAAGCTTGGCTGCCTACTTCTCCCTCTGCTATATTGGAGCAAGAGCTCCATCTTCTGAAGAAGCAAAGAGCCCGATCCAGACCACGTCCCAGAGCTGGCAGTGCTACAAAGTCACCTGCAGTATAAAATGACCAGTCCACAGTGGAAACGGAATTGCTAAATGCAAAGGTATTGTTTAAAGTCAGTTTTCAGAGTGCAATTATATTATGGCTATAAGGACACGTCACTGAAAAGCTCTAGGAATAGCTCTAGGAAATGGCAAGAAAACATCCTACATCACCCTACAATCTTGCCTGGAGTGCATGTAAAATTAGAATCATGCCTAGAGACTGCATACACAATCTGCAACAGCGAGAGAGAACAGAGTTAAACTTAACAGGGAAAATAGAGCCTCAGTGCTATAACTAGACCCTGGCAACGTGATTGCAAAGTGTCTGGGCAGCGGTGTGAGACTTAACAGGAGGAGCTTTCCGTGGTTTCATCTTGTGAAATTCTCTTTAGTTTGTATCCAGAAACTTCGTAAATGAGCCTGGAGCTGCGAGTCTCTAGACTTTGGGGGATACGGCCACTGGCAAAGCAAACTGGTGTTCAAAGTTTGCTGACACCCTACTTTCAGGATGCAATCACGGCTGGAGAAACCTCCTGCACAGGCTGCAGCCAAGGACCCAGCAAGATATGATGACCAGACTTCCTGAAAAAACAACACATGGTGCTCCAGGGTGGGAGCGCGCCAAAGGGAGTCCTCTCAGCTGTGCTGCTAGCCCACTCCTACCCCTCACATAAAGTCAGAAAACCTCCATCCTGTGAAATCTGACTGCCCTGCAACCAAGGGGATAAAAAATTACCTTCCTGTATAGGAAGGATCTCACTGAAATATACTGGAAAACCATCAAGAGCAGACTGGAATAATTTTAGGCCTTTCAGAAGGCTTCCTTCTTGTTCATCAAAACAACAGATTTTGACAGAAAGGAAGTATTTAAAAAGAAATCTACTGGCAAAATTTGTTTCATACGGCCACAACTGGTGGATTTTTTTTTTTTTTTTTTTAATGGACTAAATCTATGTGGGTTTCCTAAGCTGCTTCCATCACAAACCCTGGTCTCCCATTTCCAGTGGACAGCATGGTGATGAGGCACACATGAAGCAGTGATGCTGTGTACACGGCAAAGGTGACAGGCTGCTCTTAAGGCATTTTCTTGTGTCATCTGTTATGCGTCCCTATCTATTTCTATGTACATTTATGGCTAGAAAATGAGAAATATGATTTTGGAGACTACAAGCCTTCTGACAAAAACCTGGTAACCTGTTTATAATAAACTTTCTTCTAACGATGGATTAACAAGCAGGCAGCAATGAGGGCAAGAGTGAGGCTGCAGAAATTACATATTGCCTTTAGAGTGCTGGGGGTCAGGCCACAGCGTCTTTTGTGGCAGGAGGAGATTTTGCCTAGGCACCTCCTATTCACACAGGTTTTGATCTACAGCAGCGAGTAGGCAGAACAATCACGGGAACCCCCGGTCAGACTCCGTTTCTTCTCCCTGATCTTCTACTCAGTGCTCTTGCAAAGAAATCTAAGTTTTTAAATGCTTGAGTTTAATTTACTAGTGCCTAGAGTCACAGAAATTTCTTAAGGTGTTAACAAACAAACAAAAAGCTTAATTTACTACTTTTGCAGACTTTTTGGAGTAGCTGCTTTCTTTTTTTTTCCTGCAGAGGCATATGCAGACAGATTTAGTACACCAAGTGTAATGCAAATGGCTTAAAAGACCTGATCGCAGTTACAAAATGTTTCTGCTAGGCGTGCTATATGATACCTGTGACTTTGGCATTCCGAAATCTGCAGTCACCAACTACTATCTGCAGACTGTGGACAGGAATCCAGCCTTCTTTTCTTCTGTTTAGGTTTTTCACCAACCTTTGAACGACAACAGCATTAGTAAAAGAAGGAAACCAACCCAGGAGCAGTTTGATATGGGGACACTCTACACAACTGTCAGTGCAACAACAATTTGCTCAAATCAGTGAAGCATTTTATCAAGAGCTGGGCATGCATTTAAAGTATTCTTCCCACTTAAATTTAGGAATCTAATTAAAAAAGCCTATGTTGGGAGCACAGCTGCCTTGGGCCCCTCTCTAGTCGATGGAGAGGAACAGGGCTCTCCAGAGCATCAGTTATCCTGCCTGAGACCTCCAGAGACACCAGTTTTCCTCCATTGACTACCGATGGACCCAAGGGCAATTACTTTCCTTGCTTCTCTGCTATTGAGCCAGACTGGTAGGATTAATTTAATCAGGGTACTATAAGTAAATTTGAGCCAAGATTTAGGCAGCTGGAAATACTCATGCTCATAAATGACATCCCTCTGTCTCATTCATGCAGTGAAATTTGTGCTAACAAAAAAGTTTGCTGTGAGAAATCTTTGCCTGGCACTGGCTGAAACCACCATGAGAGGTGGTGAGCATTCAGCAAAACTGAGATGCTTTACATCTTGCTTTTGCTAACAACAAACTGAATTTTTCAAAAAGCAGTTGGACTAGATGGTCATTTTAGGTCTCTTCCAACTGAAATACTCTACTGTACTCTACTCTGCTCTGTTTTCCCACAAAGTGCAAGGGCTGTAGATGTTGGCCAGAAATGCTCCACAGGGCATTTGTGTCTGTGCATGTATTGGTTAGTGCCTGCACAAATCTGATCAGGTTCCTGCTAATACCACCCTTCCCACATCCCGAACAAGGCATTATTAGCTCGCTGTGCTCTCTCCTACTGAGACCCTGGGGCTGGCTGACAAGACCTAGTCAGAAATCAATCTGGAAAGGAAAGACAGCTAGAAATCTCAGCCAAATTGCTGCAAAAATCAGAAGAGGACATGCTGCCCTCCAAGACAAGAAGACCAATTGTTCAACAGGCAGGGGGCTGGGTATGGTGATTTCCCAGCCATAAGGAGAGAACCAGCTGTGCAGTGTTATCTTGCAAGCCACAGCTTTAAATACAACAGAAAGATGGTCAGCAGCCATTAACCAGTTAACACCCATACAGCTGTCTGAGGGAGGAAAATGCCTTGCAATTACTCAATTTGTCCAGAGGAACAAAACCAACACTGAGCTGGGGCAGGCAAAGAGCTCCCACTTGAAGCACCATTTGAAGAGGGAAGAGCATGGCAAGAGGGGCTGTGAAGATGTTGGCAAAACACAGCTCGCTCACACACCCATGGCAAGGGAAGTCCTGACACGTTTTTCCAGGCCAAGACAGTGCATATGGCCTCTAGTCTTGGCAAAGGAATGAATTCCCCAGCTTTCTGGAATAGTCTAAAACTTAATTAGAAGCTGCAATGAGTGTTATCACCAGGCAAGCGAGGTTGCACAGGACTGCCTTGCAGGCCCTGAGAGATAAGGCAAAGTAATCCTAAAATACCTACCACTGTCCCTCACCATCTTCATGCAAAAGCTGAATTTCATCCCCATTTTTCACCAGCAGGTCCTCTGATCCTCTCCTCTTGCAGTCTGCAAGGGCTTTGTATTTTCCTGGAGACTGTGGTAGTAAGAAAAAACTATCTTATTTAGCTGCATTTCATATCACGCAGCTGTTATGTCTGACTGCCGCAGGGAACGTGACAGAGCCCTATCAGCTACTTTAATTTAAATTATTTCAAGAAACTGTGTCTAAGACATCTCCTCATTTGCCAAATTGAGATACGGAAAATCTGAGTGACACGGACAAGACACAGACATTATCCAGCGAAGCAAAACAAAGCGAGATGACCAAAACCAGCAGCACCCCAAGCTTTGGGATCATTGCACCTCTGTACTAACCAGCTGGTTCCCATCCTCCTCCTCGGTGTCCGAGCAGTTCGAGAGGTATTGGTTACCTGACCACTCCTCCAGCCCCTCGCAGATTTCCAGGGACTGTGACATTCCTGGCCAGCCTGCAAGACAGCGTTCAGCTCAGGCTGGGGTTACCCCAGCACCTGCAAAGCATGCCCCGAAGGACTGGGAAGGGTCCGTACTTCTGTGGGGCTTGTTCTGGGGGGACAGGAGCCCACTGTCCAGCATCACTGGGCTGGTGCGCTCCGAGTCGTTCTCTTCTGAGCTTATGGAGGCTCTCTGCTGCTTTCTGAATGACAAAAAAAGCCAGAAATCAATCTTAGTTTTACTTTATGAATGAACACAAACTCCACAAGGTTCTGTAAAACAGGGTCAGAAATAATAATGGTACTTTTTAATGTATGTTTCTGTAAAGGTTAAAAACTTCAGTGCCTGGTTTTAATTTTTTGGAAGGGAAATAAAATTGCTACGGTATCTCTTTCCCTGAATTTGAGCACTGTCTTTGATCTTTGTCTCCATTTGCAGAGGAGCTGCAGCTCAGGCTGTGCTGCCAGGCGAGCGCTTGAGGGTGCCCCTTACAGACCCTCTCCCCAGACCACCAAAGGATGAATGGCAGCACATCCCTCCTGCCCCTACCCAGAGGTCTCAGACAGAAATGGGGTGGGGGGAATAGCACAGAGCCAGGATACAGCCAGAAGTCAGGAGGCACCCAGCGAGGGGAGGGTACTGGAGAGAGCCTCCGGTCTGGCTCCTGGGACTCACCCATCACTCAGCTGGGAGGAGAGTGGGAGCTGGTCTGTGCACGAGCTGGGCTGCTGCTTCTCCACTGTGGGGAGGACAAACACCAGCTTAAAATCCATTTTTTTAATCAGTAACCGTCACACTTGAGGCACTATTTTAAAAGTTAGACCTTTTGTACAACTCTAATAATTTCTGTTTAGAGAAAAACAGACCTAGAGACTCTTGCAAAGCACAGACTTAGTTACGATTAAGATGGTATGTTAGCACAAATCCAATAGCGAGCATGCCACTAATATGCTTAAAACTAGGCATCTGCTATGTATCTTGTTGGGTTAAGCCTATGATAACAAATGTGAAATAATCCCCAAGGTAATGACAAAAAAAGAAATGTACTTCTGCAATTCATTTTCACATAAGCACCTGGCTTTTACTGTTCTAAGTTATCTCCATGTAATGTAAGGCCTCACTCCAGTATTTTGCTACTAGGCTTCTTCTGAAAAATCAATTCTATATTGTGAATTAGTGGATTTGAAGATCAGCAACGTGAAAACAGAAAAGGTTCCGCTGCAGAGTGAATGCCACAGAGAAATTGGTTAAATGTACCTTTTATAAGCTCCTGCTGCTTGAACAAAATTTTTCTTATTTCATTCAACCATGCCATCTTCAGATCTACTGTTTGGGCCTGGAAGAAGGGAAAATTGTCTGAATTTTGTATGAAGAATCATCCATTATAATGTATGAATAAAATCTTACTTTTCTATGCTGTAATTATCTGAAATCTCCTTTTATCCAAAGCCACCACTAAATTTTAAATATTCTTGATCTTTTAAAATTGATGATCCCCACTACACCCAGGCAAAACACAGTGGAAACTGTGGAGCCATCTCTACAACACAAGGAGTGCAGGCAAAAGCACACGTGTGCATGCAACTCATCTCATCTCTTTTACAGGATACCTAAAGAGCCAAATTTTCCTTTTGAATATATATGTACTTTGCTACATACAGCCGCTTTATGAATTTGAGTTGGCGACTGTGTTGTAACATAGAGGAAAAAAGCTAAGCAGAAGACTAATTAAAAAAAAAAGTCAATGAAAAATATTTTCACAACAGGTTCTCTTGTGAACACCCTGTTAGGCAAACATTTCACCACTACAAATTTCTATTCAAAATGCTACAAAAGGGGAAAAAAAAAATCAGGAAAAGATCTGGTCAATCGGGCTACTGTTTTGTAGAAGAGTCAAAAGACTACTGGAAATAGCAGCATGGAGACCAAGCCTTTGCTCTGGGAGCAGTTCTGATGTCTAATTGTAGAGGAACACATGTAACCCGTGCCCATTAAAGCATGAGGACTATTTCCCAGCTCAATCTATAAATATAAACTATTAAGCACAGTAAAACTACTGGTCTATTTGAGATTTCATCCGAAATAAAAGGCTCTATTTCCAAGGAGCAATTCTGTCTCCACTTTAAGATGACTTTCACACTCAGAACTAGACACCAAGGACCAGCTGCTGGGACAGATCTGTGAACACTGACATGGGCAAAGAGGAAGAAGAAATGCACGTTAAATGTCTGATAATCCTGTAAAGATCAATAGGACACACTTCCTTAACACTGTTATGAGGATGTACAAATGTCCAGATTTTTGAAGCTACAAACCTGCACGACATAGACCTCTTCTCGCCCACTATACCAGATTTCAAATTTCCGATGATCTCCTTTCACATTCTCAGTTATTCCAACTGCATTCATCTGCAAATCCAAAGAACCAAAAAATTAAACATACTACAAATCTTCCCCTCTTTCCTATGAATCCAGACATTTTGCAGCATGTTAAACAAACCTGTTTCCACTCACTTTAATTTCAGTAGCAACTGAAAGTCATTGTCTGACTTATGCCCCCTGACTTTCCATCAGCTTGCTGTATTTGTAAAAGCTTTCTGAAACCAATCAATGGACCTGAGAAGACTTTTCATTCAGGAATCAGTGGAACTAACTGAAAAGTCATCTCATACCTCTTTCAGCATGAAATCTCTCAGATGAGGCTTATGAAGATGTATAAATGCATGGCATATTATTTTTCTACATACGTTACTTTTGCCATATTATTCTTTATTTACTCTCTGCATTCTGTTTCATTCTTTCAGTGATCTTTAAAACTGATTTGTGGAGCCCTTAGCTCCTTTAGAAATTTCAGCTCAACATCTTTTGGTCCCTGACCATCCCTGTAGTTGAGATATCATCCCAAGGTTTCCAAAAGATGGCTTAATTTTTGGATATACAGCCTGAGCTGCCATAAACCTGGCTTTCAGGAAGGACACAGACTCCAAGCTAGGTGTGGCTGGATGCTGCCATACCCAGGTACCCCTTATCACAGACAACTTTTGATAAGTTGGATGGAAATGCCGAAGGTCCAAATAATTCAGGATCTGCACAACATGACCCAGCTGAATCAGTAGCTCAAACTGTGATTAGAGACCAAGGAACTCTTCAGCAGCAGATCTTTGACCCACTTGCTGAACATGCCATAAAGCTGAAAAATGCTTTAATACCTGATACTGCATAAACCATCTTCTCACTTAAAGCAGTTTGCTAGCAATTTATCACTGATTAATGTGTGGTCAAAAATAGCTAAAATATCCCACTTGCATCTTTTGAAACAGATCTAATAATAATGGTATCATCTATCATAAATTATTGACACAGACTGCATTAGATAAATCAGTATAACTACAAATAAGGCCTTAGCAAGAACATCTGTTTAACATTGCCGTTCCATGTGCACCCTCAGAGCTTTTGGTCTGAATGACCACGAGGATTTACAGACTAGGCCACCTGGGCAAACTTTCTGCTCCTAGTTACTTTTTCAAAGGTTCGCACCCATTTTCAGTGACTCTGAACAGCCTCAGAAAATAGGAAGCAAGCTGCTAATTAGCTTTCCGCATTTCTTCACTGGTATGAACAGAAGAGCTCTTATGAACTTCTGAGAAAGTGTTCGCCTCCAGATGCAGAAAGGCCCATCACTGAACAGCAGTGATGTATTTCCCAGTTTTATGTTATTTTTAAAATTTTAAAATAATTTTAAAAAATTATTTTATCCTGTGCAGTATAGTGCCATAAAGCCTTAGAAAGGCAGATCAGGCTCCATTCTGATTTTATGAAAACTTAAAAAACTTTAAAAAAAAATTTACAGAAGATATGGAAAGGGCAGCCTAGAGAGTGCCTTTCCCATATTCTGCCATTCCCAGTTCTGTGCATCCCCTCTGGCACGGCAATTTATACGTAAGCTCGTACAAAACTGCCCAGGCTTCAAGATATTAGAAATTAGTAGATGATCTACCTTGAGGATGCAAAAGAAAGTGCCAGAAATAGACATATTTAAGGTCTGTTCATTCATGTTAGCGGATTTTGAAATTTCCTCCCCCTGGCCAGGATTTACTGTCCCTCAGCTGTTGGTTCACTGCAATGCAGACCAAGCTGGGTTAGTGTAGAGCTCTGGGATGGCGTTCATCTGCATCACCTTCCACAGCAGTATGAGGCAAACTGATTTACATGGCATTGCAGTGAGTTATGAACCTGCATCCTGTAAGTTACTGAATCTCAGCTGAAGAGGTATGGTATTTTACATAGTATGCAAAATATTATCCTGAGGAGTTCTTTTGTTTGTTTTACAGAGGTCCAGTTACACAACTTCTACCCAGCAGCTTGCTTTAATTCTGAATCCCCAGAAAACATTCTTGCAAAGAAAAGTAATTTCCTGATAGTATCATGAATCAAACAAATGTCAAGTTCCAGAAACCTGATTTTGCCCTCAGGACAGCAATTCTGAAAATGGATGTAATCCTGCAGCATCCGTGGATTGTCTAACCCCAGCCTCCCAGTGTGGCCACGCAAACGAGCTCTCCCAAAGCAAAGAAAAACCCTGGCCACATTGCCTGGACTCCTGAGCACAGGATTTTCTCCTCCAAGCAGGCTTTCCCCATGCCACCTCTTCAGTTCTTTCAAAAGCACGTATGGTAGAACAAGCACTACAGGGAAAACAAGCTCTCCAGAAAGAAAATTATGCTGTTTGGGAAAAACATTGAAGTACCTAAACATATGGCCTGGGATTTGCTTTTAATACACAATTTGTAACACGCACTGGAGCTGAACAGATTTATCTACTGTTACATGGCTTTCTGATTACTTGTGGCAAGCCCCTCCCCAGACCTCGCCGAGATCAGGGACCTGCAGCGTCTGGCCTGAAGGCTTTGCCTCCAAGTGCCCATTTTTTTTCCCATTCTAAGATATACCCATATTGGGTTTTTATTTATAAAGAAAAACAAGGCAGAGTACTGAGATAGAACGCTGATGTTAGAAGGACTCATCACATGCAGTACGCCAGAAGGTCTTCTCTTTTAGAGAAGCAGTTTGGGATTTTTATTGAGAATAGTTAACATTTACAGGCTTGGGACAGTTGTTTATGTCCCTCATTTTGCCATAGGCTACTCTTTTCATCTGATAATTGTACTTTTAGCTGCAGTCAGAGCCTGCCAAAGGAGAAAGGCAATGAAAGAGGAAGAAGAGTTAACTCTGCATCCTCCTGCCCGGGAAACAGGGCTCAAAAGCAGCCAGGCAGACCGCAGCCCAAGGGGCCTTCCTGGGGACCAGGGACGTGAGGAGCCCCCTTGCTCTCCCAGGCAGGCTGGGGAAGATGCAAAGGGCCTTCCCAGATTCACGCCCTGGCCCCCGCTCCTGGAAAGCAGACTATGGGAGCGGGGAAGGCACTTCTCACCCCTGGGACTTGCCCGCAGCATTATTTCCCTGGCAGATGCCATCACATATGTGACTCCGAGTCCATGGGCTCTCTCAGCTGCTGCTTCAGCTATGGGGGTCCTCACAGCTTATTACAACCAACAGCCTTTGATGGGTGTGACACTTCCATATGAAGCATTACAGCCCTTAATAGCAGAAAACAAGCCACAATGTTAAAGGAAAAATACTATCTGGGTCTGCGGAGTTATTGGTTTACAATATACATGACAATGGCCCCAACTAAAGAGTCCTTACTTTCAAAAAATGCTTGAAACTGTAAGATGAGGTTTTGTCATATCCATCTCCATGCTCCTCTCGCTTCTTGCAGAAAACCAAGGCTTTCTCGTATAGGAACAGATGCCTCTGCATTGGCTTGAACCTGGCAAGATCTTTCATTTTTGTTGGACCTTTCCGGTGTCCTGTCCAAACACTGAAAGATCCTTGCATCAATACTTTCCCCAGTTCACTCAGGTCACCCTGGTGAGAGTATCACAAAAAAAAAAAAAAAAAAAAAAAAAGAAAAGAAAGAAAAAGATGTCAATTAAAATATAAGAGGACTGTCAAAACAATGACAGGCAATGGGGCCAGCTCTGTTCCAAGGCACGTCACTCTAAGAATAGGTCTTCCTGGAAGGATCAGATGATCTTTTGGGAGTGACGGCATGGTGCCAGGAGAGAAGCAGAGGTCTCAGACGCAGGGCTGCAGCTAGTCTATGTGAAGGGATACAAGCCAGCAACTGGAAGAACTAGGAAGATAGGAAAACTCTCCAGCTCCTATGGAATTCCAGGTCAAGGGCTCCGGCTACTTCAGTGGGAGAGGGCAGATGAGATTTGAACCTGAACTGAGGTCTTGGAGGATGGTCTTCTCAAAGAGGCCAGGACTGGGACCAGCTGCTTAGAAAGCCATCCCTTCACCCTCTCCTGAAACCCTAGGAAAGACAACCACTTCAATGAGCAAGGATCAAAATCAGCCTCAGAGACTATTTAGTTAAATGTTGAATGAGAAATGCTATGAAGACACACCGGGTGCATTATAAGGTCATCCATGAGAGAACTAAGGTGCATGCTGGAAAAATACTCTCAAAAACCACAAGGTGGCAAGTGTGGGCACTATGCGACTTTGGATACGTCCTTTGGATGCAGATATTTTCCAAAATCCTGCAATCAGATGGAAGACTGTCACCTGTAAGAGCTTCCTGATCCCATTCACTTCGTAGCTGTTGTAGTACAGTTTTTAGCTCATACATTCTGGGACACTATCCATTCCCAAAGCATCATCTGGCCTTGTGCGAGGTCTCATTACCCGAATCTACTCACATCATATCCTGTTATTGAAATCTGATGCATAGAGTCATTGACTGACTTTAGCAAATCCAACATTGCAACCAGAGCTTCTTGAAGTTCCTGAACTCCATCACAGCTCGTGCTGTACTTTAGCAACTCCTGAAAATAGAAATGGAAAAGCATGTGTTTGCACTTGAACAAAGCAGACTTTTCCATCTCACCCAAAGTTTCCAATGCCCAAGAGCAACCTACACTGCCTGAGTTTCTTTTTCATATGTCACTGGAAAAAAGACTCACTCTAAACCACAGTCAGGATGAGGTGTGGAACAGATCACTGAGCGTAACCCATTTTTTCTGGGTTTCCTTAAGGGCACTGTCAGGTTATAGAGCGGCATCACGCTCATCTGAGTTCTTTGTGTTGTGTTTTCCTGCTTGGTAAGAAATGGGAAATAAGGCTCAGGTTTTCCATTAGCTGCCAATATGCCATATACACCTTCAAATGAGGTTGCAGCAGATGATTGTCTTCAGACTGGCAGACACAAAGAATAGAATGTATAAAATCCAGAGCCTTGAAGTCAATAAATGGAAGACAGATTAGGGAATTACACCATTGATACAAAATTACTTTCATTCCAGATCTCCTGTGCCCACTTAGAGCTTCATGTGTACACATTTCTCATTCAAGAGGCTAGAGGGTGGGGTTCAGAAGCCACTACCCCACTGTTAATCCCATTTTACAGAGCGGGAATAACAGCAATGCCCTGCTTCAGACAGGGGGCACAAGAATAAATGCATTAAAGATTAGATGCCCTATAATAACCTAAGGAGAAGCAGCAATGCATCGATAGAATATATTTCATTCATCATACTCTCACAATTATCTCTGGATCAGTTTTCTTAGAAGTGCTTCTGTCATTTTGCATCTCTGAACAGATTCAAAGAGTCTTTCTACCCTTAAAAACATGGCTTGTTAAAAGCACTTGTTCCTTTTTCAGGTATGCGAATTTTCATCTTCACTGAAAGTCACTACAGAGGGCCAAGATAAGCAATATGTAATCTAAGGCTTGGTGCTGATTTACACGTAACCTTTAATTGAAAAATAAAACAAACTGGAAAACAAATCTATCTTCTGACGTTCTTTCAAAGCAGATCATGAAATACCTTCAGAAGTAACTGGTATTTTGTCAGGCGCTGCACCGGTTTGAGCAAATACGAATCCAGCCCGAGTTTGTGCTCTAATTTTCTTTGGCATTCCTGGAACAAAGAATTCAGATTAAGTTAGTTCTGCACCAACTATAAGTAGTTATTCTAACAGCATGACTACTATGGTGTGATGACTTCAAAGATTTAATGTAAAAATGGCATATGGTGCCTATAGCTAAAGAAATTTTATAAAAACACATAAAATAATATAATGAATGGATCTGCCTTAAACTCCTTGTGTACAAGGAACTCCAACTGCTATTTTTGTGGGGCTTCCATGCAACAGTAAACAGAATATGCTGCAAAATTATGGGGTACTGAGGAGGGTGTTTAGGACAAGTGAGTGTCCCAGGAAGACTCCTGCCTTGGTAGGAACGAACAGCTCACCTGGAAGAAGGTGCTTTCAGAGCACTGCCTCCACAGGGACTCTGACCGGGGCTTGTTCTGGCAGTATTTCTCATACATCTGGAAATCCTCTCGCTGTAAGGGAAGCCAAAAGGCAAGTCACACACATGCACGCAAACCTGCTGGGCAGCCAAATAAGGTGAACACCCAAACTGTAGATTTGCTTTTATCTCTGCTGCCAACTTCAATATCTAAAAGTCAGAGTCTGGGTAAAAATAGCACTGCTGGGAATCACAGCAGACCGCAGTGTAGTCACGACTGCTGCTCTCCCCCATCTGCTGCTGGCCATGCACCTACGCTCCCTGCCTTGCTGTTGGTATTGCCTATCAGAAGCATCTTACTCAACTGACATAACTGAGATGCTGCAGGGTGCAACAAATCAGGAGAAACATTGGCCTTCAAGTCTGCTGTATATATGAAAATGAGTCACCCACCCTGTCTAGGAAACAAAATCCCACTCTCTCGGGTGCTCCCAGGCAGCCTTCCAAACTGTGCAGGAAAATTCTGCAAGAGACGGGAGAAAAGACAAAATGCAGCGGTAAGCAAAGTACACAGTTTGGGTATTTAATTGTAACAGGAAATCAGGCTGATAAAAAGAGGAATAGAGCCAGCATCATACTTGTTGTGGAAGTCATATATCTCGGGCATGTTTCCGAAGAGGACATCCTTCCTGTTCCTCAGCATGGGAGGCATGAGGATGAACATGGCGGGGTTATCCATCTCAGCTCTGTAGCCCTGTGGGACGAAAAAGGGGCTCATCACTCAGTGGGTAAGAACTTGGCTTGGCATCTCCTCGAAGGCGATGAAAAGGGGACATGAAGAGACTTTCAATACAATCTGCTTTGTTTCAAAGTGCAACATTCCTTTTCATCCCTTATTTTTGTCTCTAAACCTCTGTCTTTCAGTCCCTGGGCATGTGGGGTTGTGGTCCTGCAGAGGATGGCTTGGGATGGCTCCCATGGAGCTGGCCAGCGCTGTGGAGGTGCTCTCTATTCACCAAAGGGAAATCACAGCCACTTTCTCCTTGCTATGGTCTGACTGTGGGAGAGGTCCCAGTGGAATACTTGTCTGGGTTGAACACATCTGCTGCTATGACCACGGGACACAGGAGTGAGAATGTGTTTGTATGGGGTATGCAGTTATACACAACTTCACAAGAACCAGTGCATGAGGTGACTTGCTGCAAAGCAGAGGTGGCTTGAGATCAACTACCAAAACCAACGGGCTTTTTGCTCTTGTACAAGACCCCCTGAGCACCAGGGTCTCACTCTCCTTGATGCCTCAGGATTTCTGTCCTCTGTGGCTCCACCTGCCTCTTGAAATCACAGCCTCCCAAGCAGGGAGGAGCTGGAAGGGACACCACTGCACTACAAATTGTTGTGTGGAACTAGGAAACAATGCAAATCTACCCTCAGTAAAGTCACATCGCTGCACCAACGCAAAAACATTCATCAGATTTGGTAAACATCCTAACAGTTGGGTAGGGAGAAGGCACGGACGTAGCTCAGGACTGTTGCTGCAAAGAAGACATCAAGAAGGCCATTAGCCCCAGCTCAAACTGGCCATGCTAGTCACCAAGCACTGCACAGAACTGAGGTCTTTTAACACAAGTAGCAAAAATGTTTATAAAAAGGTATTCGGTATGTACAGCATATCTTCCTTGGCTTTCCAAATTAATCTCTCACACTCACTACGGTTAGAATCTGTATTTCTTATACTAAGCAGTATATCTTGTAATTGATTAAAGACGCAGTAGAAGATAAGTAACTGGAAAATTAGTCATTTATATTTGACCACTGCAAGCAGGCTTCCCTCTTTAAAGGAAATACTATTTTCAGAAAACTTAAGTCTAGCTGTCCATTTTCCTCTATCTAGACGATATGCACAATAATAAATCTGTGTACCTGTCAGCTGCTTTATCATACAGAGTGTGGTTTAACAAAAAAAAAAAAACCCCAATCAGTGCAGGGCAATTACACGTAACTACCTGCAGTCCAACAGATTTATATCCTGCTTGCTCCTGGGTGAGATAAACGCAAGGGGAGAGAGCTATTTAACAGACAACTGGTTTTGGCCATCAGCAAGAGTTATTTTGGAATAAAGCAGAAGTGTCTAAAATGGCACTATGAGAAATTACAACCTGTTTTATAAAGAAACGTGTTTTATATGTTC
Organism: Leptosomus discolor; assembly: GCF_034619465.1. Taxonomy (NCBI): domain Eukaryota; kingdom Metazoa; phylum Chordata; class Aves; order Leptosomiformes; family Leptosomidae; genus Leptosomus; species Leptosomus discolor. The sequence continues at coordinate 31,214,097 of NC_141399.1, forward strand.
ACGAACGTCACAGTATTGAGGCAGAATCCTCCCAAGGCTAAAACACAAGCTTCTTTCTTTTGTCTCCAAAAGGTAAAAGAAATTAGGGAACAGTTAAAACAGTTAACAGCTTTTTGTACATTTTTTCAGGCACTGATAAAACTAATTACCAGTGATTTTGTGTACAAACAGAAGGCTTCTCCCTCATTCTAGATGAAAAGCTCATCCTGACACCAACTGTTCCTGCAGATGCCTCCAACAAAGAAAAGCTAGGGAGAAAACTTGAAAATTTGGATCTGACAGTTTGGTAGAAACCTGCCACATCATATTTTTGCTTAGTTTGACAGAGCAGGAGGTGCCCTTTTGTACAAGTCACCGGGGAACAGTAATGAGCAATCTGAAGAAGTCACTCACCGTCAAAACAGTGAAGAGTTCCTCTACGTACACCCTCTCAGTTTCTATAAGCTCATTTATGACATGGCTAAAACAAAAGGGGGGAAAAAAAGCCTATTATTTTTATGTCTGTTAAAAAACCACAGGTAATCAGTGCGGTTCAACTAGCCCAAAACATAGTGCGATCTCATGAACAACCAACATAGGGACGATAAAACAGGTAAAAGCGCAAGAAATGACACCTAGGTCAGGTTGAAAGAACACATGGATGGAGCAAGGGCCGGCCAGGAATAAGCACCATTTTGAGCAATGTAAACAGGGTGGAAACTTACCCTTTTAGTATATCTAAGTTGTCATCACTGTCTGAAATAAAATACTGCAAGGAATTCCGTTTTTCCTGATAGTCGTGCATTACTTCGATCTGTAAGAGAAATGGGATGCACTGGGAAGAGCTGTGGGCAGGTCACTGCAGAGGCAGCACAAGTCCAAACGCTGATGTTGGCATGGGAACTCCTTGGGGAAGGCTGAAATATGCTTCCTTTGAAGAAAGCCTTTGTGACTCAAAACTTTAAAAGGGCATAGCGTACAACGGGTAGCCAAATACTCCCAGAAATTACTCTGTTACATAAAACCCGAAAATACTGGTAACATAATTCATTAGTACAGAGAACAAAGAACAGTTTCCACAGGGGAAATATCTGTGGATGGGGAGTTTTCCTAATAGACATCACTGTTATGCAAAGAACAAGTTCAGGGAATAACACACAGGAGATCAGCATCTGTGACTTACAAAAACAATCAAAGATAGATCTCAGGTGCTGGACTAATCCAACTAAACCATACTGATATGAAACGTTGTTTGTTTCGGGGTTGGTTTTTTTTCAAATGGAAAAAAAAGAGCACCTTCAAATCTAAAGTCTAAGTACAACCAATTTTTAGAAGGGTTTCTGCTTTGCAGTGTACAAAACTCACTCAGATTGTATGAATAATTTTTACCTTGCGAGAACTTGGAGTTTTTCTTGATGTTTTCTTTCCAGGGAGAGAGAGATCAAATGAAAATTTCAAACTGGAATTAAAATCCACACCTTGGGTAGAAAAAAACCATAATTACATAATGTAAATCTATAGTGAAGGAGATGGTTCAGAGATAAACTAGTACGTCACAAAGAAAAATGGGTTAAATTTTAAGTTAGCTAAGACTACAAGCAAACTGAAAAATATCTCTAATACTAATAGCAAATAGCACAAGTTACACAGATGGTCATAAAGGCCATAAAGTAAAAAGTAATTAGAAAAAACAAAATGCTCATTAAGTGAATACTGTAATCAAAACCTAACAAAGTCTGTGAAGCCTGTGCAAATGATAGAAAACAATAAAATCAAATAAACTACCAAAAGGAACATCACCTACTGGGATACCATTTTAAAGTCCTTTTATGAACGTAGGGCAAGATGCTCAGCTGGTGTAAACTGTTTCTCCACCTTGGAAGAATTTATTGATATCATCAGTAAATAATCACAAGTTGTAATACTTGGGGTTACAGAGGTAAATTGGAAGCTTAAAAATAAAACATCAATCTCCTCAACGAGTTATACGGCATCTTTGAAACACTTCTTCCTCCTGAATAGTCAATATGGCAATTCTTCACCAAGAAAGTCTTCTCCCCCAACATGAATGGCAATAATGAATTTCTCTAGCATTGCACCAGCTCCAGCTTCAATGACAGCTCCATGTGCCAGGCTGGAGCCCCAGTGGCTGCACCAAATTCTGAGACAGTCCAAAAATAAATGCATTCTGACGTCACCTTATTTACAAATAGAAATGCATTCACCTTATTTACAAATAGAAAAAAGAGGCTAGCAAAGTGGAAAAAAACTCACTAAAAAACCTGGATTAATGAACTATCTTTCCATTAGGGTGAAAAAAGGTATCACAGCATATATGAATGCAACAACAGCTGTGTCTAGATCGCAGGTTTGAACAGCGCTGACCCCGAAGAGCCACCTTTTGTGAAGCAGAAGATGTAGGGAGAAAAACGGATGCAGAGGAACGCAAACCCATGTGGAGAGCAGGTGTCCCATCTTCAGATAAGATAAAGCTATTACATATTATCACACCAATGAGGCCTTAGACCTCCACGTGTAAACACACCAAATAAGGAAGGAGAGGGATCAAGATGCTGTAGAGCAGACCAGAGGTGCGCGTGGGATGTGACCCATCAGACAGGAAGACCCACAAGAAGCGAGAACTTGCCAGTGGTCCTACTGGGAGACTCCCACTGGGAGGAAGACAACACGGATAAGAAGTTAGACAGGAGATGGTCACCAGCTGCAGCTCAGCATTCTGTACAAGAGTGACTTTACTCCAGCGCTCAGGCTCCACCGCAGCCTGCCGTACCACTTCTGCACACCTCGCTACACTTTATGGCTCAGGACAGCATAGGTTTACTCTTTTTGCCCCCAAAAAGTGGTTTCAAAATTAGAACCACATTTATCAGACAGGCTTCAAATCCAGGGCAAAGATGGAAGAGGAAGCATCTGTCCTCAGACAGAAAAAGAAGCAGGGGCAGTGGGAACGAACGAACGAACAAAAGGACGGATAAAAGTAATGTGCTCAGAGGTGGTTTGGTTTCAATCCACACCATAAAACCCATCCATCTCAAAGCACTCCTGGCAGAGCCCAGCATGTGTCTTTGACACTGCACATCACGCCAGCAGGCCTGCAGTATTTTGATGTTTTGTATCAAACAGAGGCCTTATTAAAAAGCTCTCTTGTCATGATCTATCCAAAGAGAAGCCTTTTGTCTTTCCCCGCTTGCTGGCTATGCTCATTTCAACGCACTTGATCATCTCTTTCAGGAAGAGGATTAATGGAGGATACCTGTGCTTTGCAGGCGACTGAGTGCCTTTGCTAGAAAAACGTGCATCTCGTAAAGGCATGAAATAAGTCCAGCTGATTGATGATTGTCTCACATCATCCCGCAGAGATGGCCACCCATTTACCCTTACTCTTCGAGACAGTATTTCCTCCTTAACACTGTCCTTTTTCTAGAAAGCTGAAAAAGTTACATTGGGGAACATGAGCAATACTCTAGTTTAAAGACTCAGAGCGCTTTTCCCACTTAAGGAAAGGGGTTCAGAGGGCAATGAAGTCTAGTGAAGGTGGCATCAGCCTGGGAAGAGGAAATTTGGGATTTATTTGCTGCACCGGCCTGCATCTTGAGTAGCTTAATTCCCCTCACTGCATCTAGTTTCACTCCCATCCCTCCACTACCTTGGCCATTTACATTAGTTGTCACTCCCTGGAGACACTTCTACGGTTTGAATGACACCTGCTACAATTCACATTAACCAATTCATCATAAAAATTCTGTGTTAAAACACAACTGTTTAATCGCTTTCTGCAGTCAGATCACTGAATTTAATAGCATGTCCCTGGTTTAAAATACATGGACATTACTTTGGAATACTTTTTAATTCTGATACATACAGGGCTGCCAAGGATGAAAGTTTTAATGTTATCATTTAAAGCTAACACTATGCCACATCCCATTACCGAAATCAGGGCAGAACATTCAGTGACCTCAGTTCAACCAGAATTTGTACTTTATGGGCATTAATTATTCCACAATTGGGATTTAAGGAAGACATCCTCCAGGAATCACAGCAAATTAAACATCCAGCTCATTTCTGTGTATGAGATTTGAGCTCCTCTTTTCTCCAAGATCCTTTTCAAACATCAGTCTAATTTTATGTCAGCTCCAGCTCAAGACAGCCACAAAGAACAGGTATGCTAACAAATTTATAAACCTTCCCCTTTTTCCCTGTAGTACTAATTCACCAGTTTTCAGCCCAGTAGGATGCTAGTAAAGCATAACTGAAAGTTTGTACTGTTTAGAGCTCTCTTTTTTCGCTAAGTAGGAAGTGAAAATAAATACCAAGCAACCAGCCCCATCCTTCACACAGGTATGGGAAGCTAGACACAAAAATTCAAAAGATAATAAATCATCTCATATACACTTAGCATTATACAACAACTCTGTATCAGCCAGGAAGGTTTAGCTGGTTTCTCAAAACTGTCCTTAGCCTTACTCTTCCTGCCTCAAAGCAAAACTACCATTTGAAAATACCATAACCTTAAAATATTTTACCATGTTTAGGAGAGAATAATGGTGATTTTGATCTCGGTGAATTTTCTGGCCGAGGGGCTACTAACTGGACGGGCCGCACGTGCTTATCCAACAGCTTCTTGAAGCAAGACTGCCGATTCTCGAACATGCTTCGAACGTTTTCAAGCTTGACCTGTACTGACTGTATCTGGCACTGCAGAGAGTGAAAAAAACTCCCGTGATCAAATAACTACCATCATTTTGCACTTTGACCCAAAACAGAGGACTATAAAGCTGACACCACTGCAACACAGTCCAATCCCGCTTTTTACTTGTGTAACAGGGAACTGGAGGGGTGGCTTACCTTCAATTCAGAAGTTAAGACTGACTCAAAATCGTAGTGTAGGGCTTGGGGATCATAGTTTAAGTAGGCTGAAGAGCTTTCAAGAAATCTTTCTATATCCTGGAGAGCTTTCTGAGCGCCTTCTTTAGACTGGCACTTATCCATCTGCTGGTTGGCAAGCAGGTAGGCACCTTCGTCACAGCACTGCAGAGCCTGGTAACAGCACAGGGCAAACACCAGGAGTGAGACCGTCAGCAGCACCCCTACTAAATCAAGGTTCCCATGAAGAATATCATTTACTGGATCTGTATTTTCAACATGGAGCTCAGTAGTACTCCTAAGGACCTCAGCAGCTATTGCATTTTGATTAGAAAGTAGAAAGGCCATGTTTTTTCTGCAGGGTGACTGCAGTCCTCGACATACACAGCCAAGTTGTGCTCTCACTTGTACGTGGATAAAACCAGTGGTATAAGTGACACAGAAGCACTATTTAATGCATAGTTGAACCAAATGATAAGCAGATCTTTATTTATCCAACTCAGAAAGCTGAAGGGGACACGACAGAGTTTACAATGAGACAGGTGGGTTTTTTGAGATGAATGCCTGGCTAAGTGCAGACCTGAACCACAAGGAATGATCAAAGTAATTGCATTCATGTTTTTTCAAAAAATAAGGATTTTAAATTGCAGTTTAAAGTTCAACTTTTAACATGCACCAGTAATAGGTGAACACCAGGCTGGGGTTCAGTTAGCATTCACACACTGTGATGTGCACAGGCGTGAGAAGATGCTGCAGCCAAGAACAACAGAGGACCTCCAGTGTGACAGGCTGTGAATGGGAAGGAAGGCTGTGGAGAGCGGGACCACGGTGTGCTTCAGGAGAGCCCATGGGTTAGATCACTAGCACCAACCTGGACCACAAGAAGCCCAAGAGAGGACACTGTCCTGCAGCTGAGTGGCTGCTGAGGAATGGTCTGTCCCCACAGATAAATGCAATATTGAAGTGGAGCACACAGAGAAAAAAAAAAACAAGTTCCCTACTCCCCCAAAACAGTGAAATGGAACAGGGTCAAACTTCGCTGCTTCTCTTAATGGCTCCAAGCATATTACAGTTGTGTGCCTTCTGGCCCAATTAGCGTGAATTTCCCTAAATGAATTTTTGATGCTGATTAAGATATCAAAAAGCATTGGAGCCACATGACTCCACTTCCATGCTAGCACACAGCAGCTGTGCCTATTTACCAATCTGTCACCTTATTTTACAGTCAGCTATGTTCACTCTTAATAAATCGCTAACAAAAACCGGCTAGAGTTTATCTGAAAGCTTTGCCTCTATTGCACTGGGTATGAAAACCTCAAAAGTCAATTAATATAGGGATGCAGCATGAAAGCATGACCAACAGCAGCAGCTGAACTTTGGTGTTCTGAATTGACCCCTGGAGATGCCCACCTCTGCTGACTATTCAGAGCACCAGCAGATATCTGTTTGCTAATTTAACCAGCTAAGTGAGGGGTGAAGGACACCTCCAGCCCCTGGGGAACACTTTCCCACCACGAACTGCTGAAGCAAAGCTGCAAATTTCAGATGCTTCCAGCTAAGAAGTGAAGAGACTAACCCCATGGAGAAGCCAACTATCTACTTAGGGCACTGTGTCTCTTAACTCTACCTGCTGAAGGCGTGTATGAAGATCCAAGGTCTTCTGCAGTCGCATCTGCTTCCTTTTGATCTCATCAGACAAGACATCAGAATGGTGCCGCAGCTCGTTGCATTGCTGGCAGATTAAGTTGAGGGCGTAGTGATGATTTGCTGCTAGCTGGTGTCCATGTAGTATCACCACCTGAGCCTTCCCTATCAGATCCTTCAGTGAAAGGAAGAGAATGGATTGCACACTTGCTGAAACAATGCCAAAATATCTACGTATAACAACATGCACTTTCTCGTCTTACCAGATTTCAGGTACCCATGGAGATGACTGCCATTAGGAGTAGCCAGAATGGGTGGCTTACGCGGGATAAAATGGCACCCATCATCTGGGAAAAAAGACTTTTGCTATCCAAAAAGAGGATGAAGAAGGAAACAGTATTTCACCAAACTAGCAATGCTGTGACTCGCTGCTGGCAATATATTGCTGCCATCTCCAGGAACTGCACTCTAAAAAACAATGCAGCTGATGTCCAGTTTAGGCACACTATGCTCATAAGCATGAAAGGGAATTTGAGCAGTTAAGGTTTACAGTGAAAACAAACCAGGCCCTTTGCAGAAAAACTTGATGCAAAGAACATGCAATCTCAGACAGCATAATGGCCAATGTATGTCTTCTCCAGGGTTGCCCTTCTGCTGGGATTGCACCCTGTCTGTCTGGCCTTTTATTCCCTCTCCCTTTCTCCACAAACATTTCTTCCAAATGGCCAAAAAGCCTTAGTCCTTTCCCCTAGGGCTCTTACTTTCAAAGAGATGTCTAGGGGTTCTGCCCAGATCCCTCAGGATTTCTCTACTGACCCTGGCCCACTTACCCAGCACATCCCTTTACAGAAGTCACATCCTTAGTTGGACTCCTGTGAATCATCTTTCTTCACTCTTCTTTCCCCTATGTCCCTCAGTCTTCATCCATATGTTATGTTCGAATTGCAGGCACATCAAAATAGCAACTTTTCTGCCTCTCCATGTGCCTGGTAACAAGTCTCTGCCTATTAGCACTGCTAAAGCACTTAACATATAAATAATTCTTCTTCCAGCTCATTAACTCCCACGTCTCCCCTATGTTCAGACATTTATCTGTTCTGGATTTTCATGGTGGTTCAGCAATTTATTTTAACTATAATAATTAAACACCCTGTTCCTGGCCTTCAGAGTGATCACAGCATTGCTGCACAGAGCAAAGACATGAAATCAATCCTTTTGTGCAGCCACTTACCAACAAATTACACTAGAAGCAGGTAATTTCAGAAAACACCTCCTACCACAAATACAGAATGTGCCTCTTGTGTTTCATTAGTGCTTCTTTCTGTGAAAAATTATCTTACCTGAGCCATACCATCAAAATGACCCAAGTCCTTGAGCCTCTGTTTAACTTGGGGGACACTGTCGCCAGTGTCAGGCAGCTCTGCTTGCTGACCCATTAAAAATTCAATGGCATTCTTGACCTAAACACAAAGAAGAAGACTGCTGCAAAAGGATACAAAGAGCAGGCAGAAAATAATTTTCAGGCCAAAATTAATCACACTTTAGCTAAGACTGCTAAATCCAATAATAAAACTAGTGTCCAAGAACTAGTTTCTAAATTCAAAGATGTTTCTGTCAGCAAAATCTACGCGACTGCAGAGCAGTGATACCTAAATTAGCTCTGACTGAGGAAGCACAGTGGTTTCCCCAAGCTACCTAGCCCTGCCAGAGTCAAGGAACGGCAGTATAAATTAAACACTCTCAAAATGAAAAGCATAAAAACTTCTCTCCTCTCTCCTCCTTTTCATCTCCAACTCTTCCTTCTGCCAACAGAAGTGCATCTGACCATACCTCTTGAAAACTTTGCTCAAATTTCCACAGTTGTAAATATTGCTCCATTTTTAACTGATGTTTTTCCCAGAAACCATCAAAAGCAGTCTCCATCTCATGCAGCTGACCAAGTAACCTTGAGCACAGAAAAAGGACAGGAACAATTTGCAAACAGAGAACAAGCAGAGATGGACAAGCCCTATAGATCACCCTAGAGGTCTTCTGGACCCAAACTCTCAGGACAAGTCAACGAACATGTACATATGACTTGTGAAGATCTCAGAGAGAATTTTAGTTAAATCACCACCGCAGATGACAGCACCTGTGTGAAGCAGTTGTTGCTGTCTCCATTTATCTGAATAATACCTGAGAGCCTGGCAAGGGACAACCCTGCATCTGCTCCACAGCCTCATCTTGAGGCAGGGGGAAGGAAAATCAGAGCAGGTCAAAGTTGCTTGACAGAAGTCACCCAGTAATTTGGTTGGTCTGGAGCAAAACTCTGGTATCTTTGTCTTTACCTCTTTGATAGGTAACCTAAATAACACATCTACACTTAAATAACTTGAGTGTTTCCACTCAAAAATCAGGCAAATTAGGAACATAGCGCACTCACCGATTCACAGTCTCCCAGTCCCCAGGCCTCTCGTGGTGTTGGTCCTGACTGCATTCCCCGGCATCAGGGTCTTCAAAACTGCTCAAAAGCAAGTTTCCCTCTTTTGTGACTGCTGTAATATCTTCCTGTATAATGCAAAGTATGTCTGATTCAGGGTACTTTTTGTGAGGTAAGGATAAGCCATTTTGTGTTTCTCCTGCCTTAGTTTCCCTGTATGAAATGTAGCACAAGTATCCATCTGGATAGGACTCCCAGCAGATGTTTTAGCCCCCTTAATGTGCGGTTAGTCCCTGGAGCTGGTGGAGGCTGAACCACAGGCTGGTTGTCAGGTTGGGTGGAAACTGGCATGCATGAAAACATCAGGCCACAAAATGATTCAAGAAGCAGGAGGGCAGCACTACCACAGGTCTCCCTTGGTGAGCAAGCGTGTTTGTATTAGATATCTATCTACAAGTTCACGTATTCAAGCAAGTATTTCTGCAGCTTGGAGGCTTTGCTTCTCCATCAAGATCATCATAGGAGGTTGTAGGAAGAGCATCCCATAGTGGGGCAAAGCTGGAACTGAGACCACGTGGCATCACTTACTAGAGCCTCTACATACAAAAACAAGTCAGTACTTTCAATGTACCCTCCACTTAGGGAAAATTTAAAGCCTTGGTGTGCTCATTAGCATCAGCTAGGATGCTTTGTGCTGTGTTGGGCTTAGTGCCAAGCAAACAGATGCATTTAGTCAATTATCTTCAGAAAAAAGAGACCAAACACAGAGGTGAGAAGGAAGGAGAAAACAGATGTGACTGATGAACTGAGTTGGAAGAGGTCCTGAAGGAGAGACTTGTGCACGGCTCCACTGGAGAGCCAGCTCCTGGAGGAGTAAAAGCCCATCCTAGGAGATTGCCAGATTTCTAGTGGAAGAGAAACAATGGCAAAACCGCTTTGGGGAAAAGATTCAGAAAGCACAGACTCGCTTAAAGGTCTGCCTGCCCCAGATAGCTCACAGCCACCTAAATAGCATCTTCAGGGCAGTAGCCCAGGAGCTGGAGGATATGGCCACAAGAGCTTCTCATCTCCCACACACAAAGTGTCCACTGCCAGTTTGCATCCCTATCACTAAAACATCATGGACAATGACCACAAGGCAAAACCCCTGTCTGCTTTTGATACTACCACATCCAGGAGACTCAAAAGGGAAGAGGAATTATGCAGCATGCTTTAGACCGCAGGTGGCTGTTATTTCATCCTCTTACGCCTCAGTCTCCAGAGCCCCGCGTTCCCCTTTTGATCCAAAGCCTTTCATTATATGTACGACAAAGTAGCCTGACTGTCAAACAGGTGTTAACTTGCTTTTTTCCCATTCAGTATATCAAAGAGGTTAATTTCTTAGTTACTCTGTTTAATTAATTTCTGTCATTTTTTCATTGTGTTTGCAACCAGCTTCTGTTCTATATCACAGCTACATAAATTATTCTGATTGACTCATTATTTGAATTCAGGAATCAGCTGTACCAGTCTTGGGATTGATATGAGAGAGACAAAGATCCCATGTCTTGCTGTCACCACAATCTGTGCAGTTTCTCATCTGCTTTCATCTTTCATGGTCTTAGAAGGAACAAAAGAAAAAAGCCAAGGGACTTCATTTCAGTCAAAAATCCAATGAGTGGTTTGATATTTGAAATTAATAGACAAGGCATTAAAAGCAACCGATGCCTTGTACTAAGTGCTGCTGTGCTTTATATGCAAATTAAAACACATGATGTGTTTTATTTCTCCACAGAGGAAAGTGTATATTACTGACTCGTTACATACAGGACTACGTTGTGTAGCCAATATTTGCCCCCTACACCTTGGCTATGGTCCTAAGCACGAAGTTTAAGTCAGCAAGTCGTATTGCAATATATGTAGCTGTTTTATACTACAGCTCTCTTCATTGTCAAAGAAGAAATAAATGACTATTGGCAGTATCTACTATGATACTTTCTGTAAGTACACACATACATTTATGCCTACATCCGGCACACTTTGGATGTCACTTTGCATATTTCTTCCCGGCAGCCTTCTGGGAACTCACTGTCAGGTGAAAGACAAATGATTATAAATGAAAATAAATAAACTTCTTTGACTTGTATAAATGAATCCTGTCATAAAGCAAAGGAGCTCATTCTTCAGCCACACAGCACAGCTATTAACATGGGAATTGTTTCTGAAGTTTGGGGTTAAGGGGACAAGCCTGTGTTGTCCCCAGAAAGATGCAGGAGCAGCAAAGACAACAGCTTGATCTAGCAGCACTTGGCTGCACTAAAGCTTCCACTAACTCCTATAATAATACTAATCACAATCACAAATAGTGGAAAGAAAAATTTTAAAACATTAAAGAAACAAATGTTGTTTAAGAGGACAAATGAAGGCCCACATGAAGATAGGGATCACATTGTGGATCCTCTGTACCATGCACTCACACAAAATCTTCACCTTGGATGCTCTCCAACACATTTTCCTTAAGTCCTCCCTGAGAAGTCGCATTAGGCAGAGGGGCCTGGGCACAAACTGTCCCTCCAGACCTGCTGATGACCTTTGCACGCAGCTTCCTCCAGCCAGGGGGGTGAAGCGGAGGGAATCCCACCAGGGGCATGAACACCCAGGTGATGAAGCTTCCCACCCACCCTCCTGCCAACAAGATGTGCAAACCCATGGGAGGAGCACACTGTAGACACCAACTTCTGCAGCCAGCAAGGAGGCGGCAGCTGAGACAGTTTCCTGGATGCTGGCAGGGTAATTTGCTTGAGTAGATGGCAAATATAAGGGTAACATACAGAATAGTCACGCTGTGTTTTATTTTGTCTGTCAACATGCATGGGAGGGAAGGAGGAGTGGGCACCAAACAAAGAGGCAGTCAAATCTCAGAAATCCCATCTTGCTGTGCAAACGAGCTTGGAACACACGGCAGAGCTGCTGATGAGACGTACCTTGAGCTGGTAGTACTTTTCTGTGCGCAGGGCCAGGATGCGCTCGATGGAATACATGTCGTCCGGTAGCTCGGTCTCTGCGAGCTCCGTGCCAAAGGATTGTAACATCTGTGCAATTTCCTTCACGGTTAGTGCAAAACTCTCTATTGCCTGGTGGGAGAAAATAATTGCAATCAGCTTGGGATTCAGGGTATTCCTGCAGCTCATTAAGAGTATGTGAAGAGCCAAGGCTGAGATCTGCAGGGGAATCTAACAGCTTGCTCTGATGTCCGCTCCAGATGGAGCTGATGTGTGCTGCGGTGCATTAGCGAGTGACCACCAACACGTGGCCAGGTGGCTTTTAGTTCAGTCTGAATCTGTAACAGGGACTTAAATAAGGGGTATTGGGCATACTTAGTTTTATTCTGCCTGTTCTTGTGCACTCTGAGATTTTTTCCTACCGCATACTGGAGGTCTATAGCAGAAGCCACTACAGGAGCCATCTCACAAATTCCTTAATTCCTCTTCTGTTATTCTTCTCCTCTGGTTAACCCATATTGGGAACCACCTCCAGGCAGTAGGGCTTTGGAGATATATTTGGCTTCCAGGTGACTGATGTTTCCAGCTTTGCAAGCCCGAATGGCAGGCTACAAGGCAGTCTGGCACCATGGCCACCTCATCTGCAGCTTCACCAAGAGGACAAGGGAGGGAGCCAAGCAGTGTGCTGGAGACAAACTGAAGACAGTGGGATGGAAATGAGTGCTGTTGGTACCTCCCCAGCACATCCCTGGCAGCCAGTGGGAACTCTGGATGTCAGATGGCTCCCTCACCACAGGGCAAGGTGGGGCTCTCCCAGCCCCGCTCACAGCTCCAGCTCTGCTTTTGAGAACAGGGTAATAAACTCAAATGTAACTGACTGCATTTAGATTTTCTTTAAACAGCATATTTTCCATGGAAATTTCAGGAAATATTTTATGAGCACACTACAAGGGAATTTTGAGAGAAGTTTTTCATATACAGACTTATCTACCATATGCAGTTATGGTCTAGAAACTATCCTTTTCTTTGATTAACACTTTTTGTCATTCATTTTGTCATTTCGTCTCCAAGCGCGAGAGCTATGCCATTATCGCTTTAACACATCATGCAAAAGAACAAAACTGAAAGCCAAAAATGTAAAAAATTTGTTAATTTGGCAGTGCATCAGTGTAAACTGGCACAAGGTTAATGGCACAAGCAATAGCTTAAGTTATTCCAGCTCCAATGTCTTGTGCTTTTGTCTTTATACTGAGCTCAACATCTGCTGGTGTGGATGACATTGCAGGACAAGGGGCACTAGGATGCCTCCTACATTTTTCATTAGTGCTTTGATTTGTTGGGAAGGTAACTGAGAATCCAACCTGACATTAATCTGGGAGACAAAGTCCCAGTGAACACTGAGAGTGTACAGGAAGCATAGAAACACATGGCAAGGCACAGCTTGGAATTATGCGCCTGACTCCTGGCAATATTAAAGGAAAATTCTTGCAAAGAAAAAAAAATAAAAGGAAATTTTCCGAATTCTCTGCATTCAATCAGTATGCAGACAGCAGTCTCATTGCCCTGGTTCTCAAACACATTAGTGATATCAATCACATGAAGCAAGCATCATTAAAAAAAAAAAAAAAAAAAAAAAGCCTATTTTGTATCTACCATTAAGGGAATTCTAATAAAGACTCAAGAAGACAGATCTTTCAGGACCAGTTTCAAAAGGAGCCTGAGGAAGTTAATCATCCAATTCCCTTATAAACCCATCAAGTGCCTAATGCCACTTGACTCCTTTGCAAATCTGATCGAGAAAAGGTAGCTGGCTTCAGGGGTTACTTTCAGCTACCCATTGCTCATTGCCCTACAGAAAACATTCCTCAGTTGATCCCAAACACCCAAAAGCCCAGGACCCAGTCTCAGTACGTACAGTCCTGAAGATGACCCACTCGCTGTGGCAGTACTCCAGGGTGCCTCCAAACTCTGGGGTTAATTGCTGTTCATCAATGTATGTTAGCAGATCGCTAACCGAGCTCAGCATAACAACCTACAAACAAGGCAACACCGTTAGCTGATCATCACTTCTACCCCAGTCATACACAGACCAAGCCTACAAATCTTTTATGTACCTAAAAATTTGATTTGCTTTAAATATTGCTCTACAGCATGGCTTTCTTCCTATGCTTATGGCTTAACATGACTTTCAGTTGATGTATTTGACCATTTTTGTAAGCCAGCCCTGATCTCCCAGATGTTTTCTTCCTTAAATGCAAAGTATGGTGAGATGCTGCAGTACCTGACTGCAGAACAGAGCTGAAAGCAAAAGTAATGCGTTTTTTGCAAGGGATGACCAGTAATCTGGAAAAAATATATACATTTTAGTAAGTCTGAAGCATTGGCCAGTTTCACATAAATATAGTTTTTGTGTGTCTTGATCTGCCCTGGGATAATTTTCAAAACTGTGCAAATGACAATTATTTTAGAGTGAAAAATGCAAAGTTTGGGAAAATCATACTATTTCCTAAAGGAAAACATCGGTTTGTTTTGTGCATTTGTAATTGTGTCAACCTTAGATTCCATAAATGTACTTTTCTTCTCTTAATTATTCTTATTATGTCCTATAATCAAGGTGGCTTTAGAAGTCTTGGAAATATTGACTTGAGAAAATTAAAATGGTGATTATAGGTGGAATTCATAGCAAAAGCTTCACTAAACACCTCTTTTGACTTTTCAGACATTGAACAAATTTCTGAGCATAGTTTTATCCTCCACAGAAGCATGCAGCATATATGGGAGATGAGGACAGCATGGGAAGTCCACCATCCACCACCATGGACATGCTCTGTGGGGAGCCAGCTGTGCACAAGGGAGCTGAAAAATGCTACAGGAGGGATTTGGTGGAGAGAGATTTGGTAGAAATACGGCACCTCTGGCAGAGACACTCCAGTTACTCTTCAAATGGGTGCCTGCAGAGGGGAACACTCTCACCCCATGACCCAAGGTGTGCAGGCAGCCTCCAATCAGGCACAGGCACAACACCTCTGCACGCCCGTACCGGTAACTTGAGTAGAAAATCCTCCTGACTGAACCGAAATCCAATGTCAGTGAAGGTGCGCTGGAAAAACCCCGTGGGACGAAGAACCATCACTAAGTGGAGGTTCCCTGGGAAAGATGCCTGCAAGGAAAGAGATGACACTCAACCTGGGAACATGGCAGGTCCAACAATGGCTTTCAAACACCTTGAAAAGAGGGGATATCGTTCAGACCTCAGTATTTTTTTCTGATTGTCCCAGATAGCCTTTTCTTATTTTCAAAACAGAAGGGAGACACTGTAAGTGGTTTAGAAATACAGAACGTAACTGCAGGAGGATTGTCCAGTCCCGTTTCCCTTTGGAGCAGACAGGAGTTCAGCCATGCACCTTGGAGGGCCACTTAATATATAGTATTAAAGTTTGTAATAAGTGGCCTTCCAAGGTGCATGGCATTGGTGTTCAGCATTATAACTTGGGGAGTGAAATTACAACTTCGCAGGGAACAGAGGGCTGGAACATCAAGAAGAATGACAGATTGAGGAAGAAAAATTTATTGCCAAATCATCCCATACTCTTCATCAAGCATACTCTCCTTGTCCCTGGTGATTACCAGGCAACATTTAATTTGTGGTAAGAATTTGGAATTTCCTGTCTACGCTTCTGGAGCCTTTTTTCAAGCATATGGTTGGCAGGTGCGTTTTTAAATAGATCTGTGAAAAGAGTGCTTGAAATGAAAAGGAATTTTTAAGAAAGTAGGAGTCATATCATTAAATTATGGATAAGTGCATGATGCAAAGAATTAATTAAGACATATGATTTGTTCTCAGATCCTGCCAGGCCAGGTTACAATTCTCCATATATTCCTTATATTTTCCTCCTCCATGCAACATGATAGTAGTATCCATGCCAAGGGTGAGAGTAATGAACGTGTTTAGGTATTTTGTTCTGCAAGGCACTTAATCTATGCCTTCAAAACAAAGATCGCTCCCATAAACATGCATTAGTGTTGTTCAAAAAAGCCACTATTTACAGTTGAGATCTGACATCCATCAACTGCATTGTAACTCATTTGCTATGTTTTCTTGTGTAGGAAAGGTCAGGTTGTGGCTTCCATTGCCCACAACTCCAAAATGGACAGTGGCTTTTAGGATCAAACAAGACACATGAATTCAACATATTGATCTGCAGTTATTTTAAGTAGAAGCAGAAAAAAAATAAAGAAATTAATGTGAATGAAGTGCCAAATTCATACCCTTTGGAAGTCAACAAGAATGGTGCCAGGGACAAAGACTTGGCATTAGAAACAAGAGCAAACCATTATATAACAGAGATGTTTGTGCTGGCTCTGGGCCCTGAGTGCAGTACCTCTGTTACACAGCACCTGGTTAGCACACAATGTCTCTGAAATGACTGCCAGCCCCAGGCACACAATCATGGCTACAGCCACGGGAGACTCCAGGAACCAACTTCCAACCCCATCAAACCTGCAGATGGTCCAAAGGTCTAAACGTGGCCATGAAGTCACCAGACCTTCAGAGCTCTGAGACAGGTCTTGCCAAAGAAAGTGTGGGTGAGAGGCTGCAGGAGATCCCTGCTTAAATGCCTGCTTAATTTGCTCTACAAGGAAGATCAGCTCTCCTTCAACACAACCCCAGGCAGATCCTCCAACAGCCCAGCTACTAGACACAGCTCTGAAGAGAAACCCATCCCAGAGACCCTGCTCAGCTAAAGATTTTTAACCTGAGCTTCCCATGTTACTAGAAAGAAAGTCATCCACAGGCTACTGGATATCTCTGAGGAGTTGGAGCAGCTCCTCACTTTGAGAAGAATCTCTGCCTGGGATGCAGAAAACCTTCACTGAGGAAAGCACCACCAGAACTGGCACAGGCTTGTAGACATTTTGAATGAACTGAAAATTTACAGCATTAATATTTCACTGGAAAGTCTCTGGCAAGCTCAATGCTCATCCTCCAGTGCATCCCAGAGAAGCCAGCTGCCTCTCCCACTTCACCATGCTGGTTCTCTGTTGGACCCAATAAAAGGAACTATTGCTCTTTCCAGTCCTGTTGGCTGACCTGGCTAGTCCTTGACACTCGTCATGCTCTGACTTGTCCCATGGCACTAGGACATCCCAGGAAGAGACTTGTCAGTCTGCGTTCATGGCAATGTCATGCCCATCCCCGCAGAGCTGTGAGTCCATCATGTGTCATTCCTTCACACACACTCTTATGTCCGTGTTTGTCTCATTTTTACATCTTGGTCATTTCCCAGTGGTCATTTCTCTTCAGACAGGACAACAGTAGCATCCCCCAACAAGGTTTCAAAGGTATCACCAAGGAGCCACCACAAGCTGCAAACCTCAAAGGACAGGATGCTTTTGCTTCAAGACAGGCCCTGCACCTCTGGCGTTAATGGCTCAAACTGACTCAAACCAAAGCCTTGTGAGGCCAATGGTCTTACAAAGCTTTAAAGGTGCTCGGAGGATGCAATTTTAGGTCCTTTTGCATGGTTATGAGTCCACTGTAGGTGAATCCAATGGTGAAGTCCCACAGAGTGTGGGGAAAGTCACTGTTTCCAGCTCAGAAACACAACATTGTGTTCAGGTCTCTAAACTTTAGGCTCCTACCTTGACCCCCTCCTGAAAAATGCATCAGCAGTATCTTTGAGAAGAGCAACCAGCCAGAGATGCATCCTCCCTTGGTCTTATCTCATTACTCCCCCCCATCCCCTGTTCCCTTTAATGGTGTTCAGCACTTCAAGCAGAGATGAGTCTGCTTTGCCCTCTCCTACTCCTTCAAGTCCTTTTTGACACGCACCCTTCGTGTGCAGAGCAGACTCACTGGAGGAAGGGCCTGGGTCTCCAAAACATATCACCCCATGGGAACCTGCAGACTTTGAGTGTCTTCTCCTATGAGCCCTTGGGCAGGAAACCCACAGCTCCAGGAAGATGGACCAGGGATCAGGAGGCAAGCAGAGCTGCCTGCCAAAACTACACTGCAACAGTGGTAAGGTATGAAACGCCTCTCCGAGAGCAAAGGTGCCTTTGGACACCGTTGGTTACATGACTGCAGGATACCAACATGTTCCACACAACATACAAGAGACCATAACCTGGTGCTCACATCCTTCTGCCACATTCACCACAGGGGCAAACTCTTCTTCGATACAACTTTATGCCCCATACACACACAACTGTATCCCTTTTGCTCCTTGGTATGTTTCAGCTCAGAGGTAGGTGGGGTTTCCAGGACAGGTGACTTGATTTTCATTCCATTTAGAAAGCATTTGGGGATTTTTCAACTGATCTTATACATATGGGATCAAGGTCAGCCCTTACGAATAGCTACAAAACAAGAAAATACAGCTTTGCAAATGATACCTAATGTATTTCCAGCATGGAAAAAACTAAACAAGCCAAAAAAATAAGCTTACAGAAAGACAGCCATCAATCAAACCATGTCCTGTGCCCTCTTACAGACTTCAGAGAAATGATGAAATATTAAATATATATATATATACACACATATCTATCTATCTATAATTCCTCAGAGATAACATTCCTGAAGGGACTACATCTTTTTCAATCACTGCTACAACTCTAGTTCTTCTAAGGGTTGAAGTGTAGATAAGTTACAAACTGAACTCTAATGATACTGAAGGTACTGCTGAGAAAAAACCCTTCCCCACAATATATTCAAGAAAGCAAAGACAAAAGAGTCCTTAATCTTGCCTTACAGCTTATCTTGTTATTTACAACACTACAAAGAATCTCGTGCATTTGACAAACTTGGATTTATGTAACAAAACACTTAAAAGAACCCTCTGAAGCCTTTGCCCTCTGCTACTCCTCTGCAGCATATCAGGAAAGGCAGAAAACTACGGGCGCAATTCCACTAAATCAGGCAATCAGCAAGATTTCACTGCTATTAACTATCTCAATGACCAAAGACCATGCTCAGAACATTCTTCCCCTCCTGAGGACTCAAACGTGTACACCTTAAGGCCCCAGTTCAGCAACTTATTTAAAAGCACACTCAACTATAACCACATAGAAAGCCCTGATATAATCAATATAGACGAGCTGGGCTAATAAAGCGCAAGAAAGGGCATGCACTGAAAGCATCACAGTTATTATCTCCCTCATGAATATCTCATTCTGACACATTTAACATGATTTTTCCTAATTTTAGGAATTCAGTTCTCAGAGAATATTCTTCCCTGCAGTTCACTCGGTCATTCACGAGGTTGGAAATCAATAAACATAAAGTAGTATCTGGCAGTAAGTTTGTCTCTGAGCAATGGAGACTGAGGCTAGTGCTCCTTATGCAGGTGCTGAAGTGAAGGACTTTCTGCTGTCCCTTACAGGAAAAGTCATGCAACAAAATGCCAGGTACTGCTAATTTGAGCTTTAACTTCCCCCTGAGCCAAAATGAAACTCCACAGTGCTCTGCTACCTTTATTAATTATGCCGGCTGCATAATTAACGCCCGAAGATGCTGTTAGCATCGCCGGTGCACAAATTCTACCTAGGGCCCGCTCTCTGCGAGAGGCTTTCTCTTACTGCAAGCGCAATGAATAAAGCCTTTCCCACAACATTCCAGGGATGCGCTGGAAGAAGCACCGCAGGACAGCGATGCCCAACGCCCGCAAGAAGAGCCTGGAGAATTTCCCGCACGGAAAATGGTCCTAAAAATACCCCCCCCGCGCCGCTCAAAACCGCTCCAGTCAACACTCCCGCTCCCTCCGTCCCCCCCCCCGCCCCCCAAGCCCGGTACAAAAAGGCCTCTCGCCGCCGCCGCCCCCGTCCTTGGGCGCTGCAGCGGCCGGGCCCGGAGCCTTACCGCAGTCCTGCCGGCCCGCCGCCCGCCCCGCCGCGGGCTCGCCTCCGCCATCGCCCCGCCGGGGCCGCGGTGGCGACGGGGATGGGCGACCGCGGCGCTCCCCGCGCTCGCCCCGCTGCCGGGGCGGGAGGGCAGGCAGCGGGCAGGCAGCGGGCAGGCAGGCAGCCCTGCCGGCACCCGGCTCCCGGCTGGCAGCCCCGCTCTCCTTCCCAGCGCCGGGTTTGGTTTTAAGGTGGAATGCCAAAAATCATCCTGCAGACGGGGCCAGTTCCTTCCTTCGAGGACTGGGCTCGCATCTCGGAGCTTTTACCCTTCCCTTTCCCTAGCTTTTTCTCCTTGATCTCAAAGGTACGTTTTAAAGTTGTTTAGGATTTGGGGGAGGGAGGGCAGTAAGGAAAGATGCTCCTGCCAAAACCTGAGGCTTGACCCTGGCAGGAGAGCCTGGCTTCCCAAAGTAGTACCAGGGCGAGCCTCGTTTGCCCATGCAATTAGAGACATACACAAAGAGTTAAATAAAAATCTGATACAAATTTTTTTCTGGATCAGATGCACAACCGCAGAGCTGCAATTGCATATACATATGCTCAAAAAAAATAGGACACTCCGCTTATTTCAAATTCAGCTTATTTGCAGTTCTTTATCCCAAAATTATACGAAGATCAGAAAAAAGATTATTTTTTTTTTTATTGCAGCATGGCTTATGGTTTATGATTGGAAAGAAATCAAGATTTAATCTTTTGTGTTAGCCGCACAAAGGCAAGTCCAGTCAAACGCCTCCTGGACACAAAGATAGCCCTCTAAGGCCAGACCCTCTTTCAAGGCAAGATTCCCAAGCCTTAAAATTTAGTGGACACAGGTTTCCTGCTTCTCATTCCTCTTTGCACAGAGCACCTCCACATTATTTATACATGGACAGCCCTGACACTGCAGGCAAACTTACTTCTCTACATGGATGCACAGCGCATACAGGCACACAAATGGGGTGTGTGCTCAAAGGTCACACGATAATTGAATTTTCTTACTAAACACAAAATGAATGACACTTCTGCAGAAGCTACAAATTAAGATAGGATTTTTCCACATTTGAAACTTCCAAACTATGCAAAGCAACCACATCATCCTTAAAGGATGCTCTTAGTACTAGCACCTGTTCAAATGCTGGCAGCAGAACTGGATTTTGATGATCACGTTAAAGAACAACTTTTTAAATGCTGCTTCTTCTCTAATGGTATGGTAACCATAATTGGAAAGTCAGTTTATGACATTCAGGAAAATCAAAACCCAAAATATTGACAGTGGTATCTTATGCACACTGCAAAAAGTTAACCCTCTCTTCCTTCTACGGGATACCTATCAGCAAAATGCCAGCAAAACCGGACATTTTTAATGCCAAGTTCAGCTGTACCAGTATTAACTACTTAAAATAGTGTAGGATTTAATTTTGATCAGATCTAGCCAGAATCAAGTAAGAGCTTTCTTTCTCAGTACACACTGTTTATTTCATTCTCTATCAGATGGACCAATGCCTTTAACTGTTTAATGACTACAAGCAGAAACAAAGGTAATAATAATATGCCCAGAATATTTTCATTGACTTACCCACATGGCATGGTCTGGTTGGGAAAGCATTTATCAATTAGCTCCTACCTACCCATGCATCTATAAACACGAGTTTTCTACACCTGCATGCACTACTGTAGTACCATGCTCTGATTTCCTAAGACACAATGCATTGCTGAGTTGCAAAAAGCTTACTTTTGAGATATGTTCAGACAGGATACATGCTACCAATATACAGCACATAAACAGGTGTAATAGATATTTAAAACACATGAATGCACAGATACACGTTTAAAAGAGATTTTTTCCACCCATACCCACATACAAATGCTTATGAAGCCTGTTTTAAGAACCAAACACTTTCAGTTACTGACAACTAGGTAAAATATGGTCTCACTAATAACCAGTGTCTAGAAAGAACATCTATGAAGCCAAATTCTCCATCCATCAAAAGCACAGAAAATGGCACAAAGCACATCTGAACCACTATGAAAAAGGATAAAACCAAGGAAATTAATGAGTTAATACTCAAACAGCTCATTTACACACTCAAATGGGGCACAGAGCTATGCCTGAATTAATTATAGGGACATAAACCAAAACAATACCTAGAAAGAAAGCACGAGCATCATTGCTCCTGGTTCCCACTTTTCTGAAAGTGATACATAATGGGTGCAATGACTTAGTACATTAAAAGAAATTAATATTAAAGAGGACTTACTGCTATTTTTTGGAGAGTCATTTTGACTGATGTCCATGTGTCCAATCTTCTATCCAGGATTAGGATAAATTTGGTGTCAGACTCATGTTGACTATGAGATAAGAAAATACCAATAACCAGATAACATTTTGAGGGAATGTGACTCTGTTCCCCTAAAAAAAAAAAAAAAAACAACCCAAACCCAAGAACACCGAATGCAAACCACATTTTGACTTTTCCACAATTGCGAAAATTTCCTTTGAAAAAATTTTGCTGAGCAGACTCCAGCAAGAAATTTGGGAAGCCCACCTTACGGTTAGTCCAGGATTGAGCATCACCTTTGAATTTCATGGGAGGTGGAGACAACAGATTGCCCCTGAAACCCTCACTGGTCTGAAAAAGGACTTTGCAGAGGTCAGAGGCAGCTGTGCTCCTGCTGAGCAGCTCCAGGGGTGGCCAGCAGCCTCCACCAGCTGCTGCCCCAAGATGCACAACCCTTCCCTCACCGCTGGACTCCTCCCTCCAAGGGAGCTTGCAACCCACTTGCCCAGCTTTCAGCAAGCAAGCCGTGACTCCCGGCTTGTTTTGGCACAGGGCAACAGAGCTGACACCAAGCCAGGAAGGGTGATGCCAGCCTGGCAGGGGGAGGGGTAGGTGGTTCCAAAACAGGCTGTTTCGGTTTCCCCAGCACCTCCCAAGTCCCCACTGGAGACGCAGCGATTGCTAGGAGACACTTTCCAACACGCTCTGGTTCCCTTGGCAAGCACAGGCTTCCTGACATCCCTTGTGACACCCAAATCGTTTAAGTTGCTTTGAAATCCCCAGCCTTACCAAGCAAGCCAGCAGTAGCAGGGATGCCCAGTCTGGCATGTAACCTAACGTGCAGGTGAGCTCCTGTCTGCAACACAAACATTGCCTTCCCAGGCTGGCTGGGTACAGCTCGCCCAGGCTCAGGCCATGACAGTACACACTCCAGGGCAGCCTGAATTACAAACTGGAATTGTGTTTGCACACAGGTAAGGGTACACCAGCTTGTAACTAAGTCCTCTGATGTGACTGTATTTACAGGATACTTAGGTAATATTTACAATATTTATTTTGTAGATGCTGAAACAGGACACCCATGTCCCACGCCACCTTATCCTGGTGTCTCAGTGCTGTGGAGAGGCTCCCAGTACACGGGCTGGCTCCCGAGAGCTGGGTCAGATATGTGCACTGGGCATGGCCCCACACAAGCAGCCTACCACAAGCATCATCTTTGGTAACGCTTGTGTTTGGCAAGCAAGAACACATGGTGGATTACTCACAAGTATCACATGGCAGACAATACTTGGCAACTACAGAAAAAAAAAGACACTTGAAGCCAGCGCAGGAGCTTTCATTCAGTGCACATCTTGCTGCTTTGGTCTGTGATAGCCACACCTTTGACAAATGCATTTCAAAGGAATTAGCAGTTGTGCTGAGAGGAAAAAAAAAAAAAAAAAATTCCCTTTGGCTCATAATAACAATTGACTGAAGATATGCAGAGCCACCCAGCTCCCAAGCTGACCTACAAATATATCTCATGGACCTCTATCGTCACTCCCAAAGTGTAAAGGTTTCATGTGAATTTATACATTGCCATTGAGGCATAGCAGAAAAGAGCAGAGAAAATGAACAGCGTATTTCACACACGGGTCGTACAGAGAACTTCTGCGTGTAATAGTCTGAGATTACACATTGTGAGCTGGATCAGGAATGACTTTTCAGCCAAAACCTTTTTTAGCTAAAGTAGTTTTGGCAATATGAGATGATTCTGCAGGTTTCTGTCAGCTCTGTTCACCATGAGTCAATGACCCGGGAAGGTAGGAGGATGGCAAAAGGATCCTTCTGTTTGAGGAAGAAATAAACCCCTTTGTTTTCTCAGCACACTCTAAAACCTTAAAAGGTAGGCTTCTGTCCTATAAGTAACATTTCCCTAACTCCCCACAGTATTTCCCAATAGGCTGCAATTCAGGGGAAAAAAAAAAAAGTGTTTACACAGCACTGCTGTCATCGTAATAAAACCTGAAGAAAAAACCCAGAATTCAAGTAATTCAGAAAAGACAGCCAGGCTGTAGTGCACCGTCAGTTCATAAAAGTATGACAAAGTATGCCATTTACTCAGGACAAGGTTATATTCAGAGAGTAGCCTCTAAGCATGCTAATTTACTTTTATCAGTTCCCTTACAGACACAAAGAAGAAAGTTCCCAGCTGTCCAAAAGCCTTGAAACCTACTGTGGGAAATTTTTAATTTATTCTGGGGCTAGTGGAGCAAGTCTGTGACTATTTGCATCCCAGGCCTTGCAGGTTTATCAGATTTCCAGTTCTGCGATGTACCTTTTAGACTGACAATAAAAATAAATCAATGCTTTCTCACCAAGGCTGCAGGGGGTGAGTTCATTTGCATCCAGCAGCAGAAAGATGGAAACAGATAACCAGATCGCTTGCTTCTTGTCACTTTTTTTTTCTTACCCTTAATTTTGTATGTATTGCAGGACACACCAGACTAAAAATAAAGACCTGGGATGTTTTGCAGGAGGACTTGAAATCAGATCCTGGAATCTGCAGTTGTGAGATTTCTCTCACAGGACTGAGAGACTCCTTGCAGCTAGTGGGACTGGAGCACGCTGTCAGGACCCACTGCCTAATATTTAAATTTAGAGGTATTTATAGCCAACAGCACCCTTTGCTGTGTCATTACTCCATGTTATCAGCCACAGCTCTAAATCACTTTGTACTTCAAAGTGAAACATGCAGAGCTTGTCCAAATACCAAAAAGCTGGACAGTCAAACAAGATAGAATAGAATAGAATAGAACAGAACAGAACAGAATAGAATAGAATAGAACAGAACAGAAAAGAACAATTTCGGTTGGAAGGGACCTAAGATGATCGTCTAGTCCAACTGCCTGACCGCTTCAGGGCTGACCAAAAGTTAAAGCATGTTCTTAAGGGCATTGTCCAAATGCCTCTTAAGCACTGACAGGCTTGGGGCACCAACCACAGGAAGCCTGTTCCAGTGTCTGACCACCCTCTCGGTAAAGAAATGCTTCCTAATGCCCAGTCTAAACCCCTCCTGGCACAGCTTTGAACCATTCCCACATGTCCTGTCACTGGATCCCATGTAAAAGAGATCAGCACCTCCCTCTCCATGTTCCCTCCTCAGAAGCTGTAGAGAACGATGAGGTCACTCCTCAGCCTCCTGTTCTCCAAACTAGACAAGCCCAAAGTTCTCAGCCACTCCTCACAGGACATTCCTTCCAGCCTTTTCACCAGCTTTGTTGCCCTCCTCTGGATGCATTCAAAGACCTTCACATCCTTCTTAAATTGTGGGGCCCAGAACTGCACACAGTGCTCAAGGTGAGGCCACACCAATGCTGTATATAGAGGGATTTTTTTCATTTCTAGAGATAGCATTATTTTTCTTTTACTTTACTTTAATTGTAATTAGGACAGTTTTTTGTAATAACAATTTTATATATACCGTAACTGACTTCAGTTGACTATTTTCTTTCTTAAAGCTTCTACTGAAATTCTGACTTACCTTGGAAGAAATAAATTATTTTAGGCTACACAAAAGATCAGTGCCTGTTACAAAGCCTACACTGTAGCAGTCTTCAATCCAAGCCTGGATAAAGGGCTGCTTTATCACTGTTACAGTTTCCTTCCTGCAAATACCAGGATTTGTCGCACTTCCCTGTGCCTCTCCTTCAAGCCCACCATCGCACAGTGTTGTTCTGTAAAGCAAGCCTGAAGGCAGGCAGGCAGGCAGCCCATTGCACGCATTTGGAGTTGGATGTGCGGGGCGCGGAAGGTGAGGACCTGCTACTTATTTTTCTGCATAGCCCTTCCATACAAGCACTTTCTGCAGCTGCCTCCTGCCTGCAACACGGTTCCCAAGAATCCTAAAGTAAAATTAACTTGCCTACAAGACTCATCTTCCTCCTGGCTCTGTTATTAATGCACTCACTTTGCGGAGCAAAGAACAGCTTACAGCAGTCATCTCCTTTATCTAACAATTATTTTCAGGAGAAAAATGCTTCATGAAATTCAGCTTCCTAAAATACTACACACCTGACCCCCCATGAGGTTTCCTCAGACTAGTATCAGTAGGACAATACGCAGTCCTTGCTACCGATTGCATAGCAAAGGCACTGTGTGTGTTTTTGACATACCCGCACCCATCCATAGGTATGCGGTAGAATCATAGAATCATTAAGTTGGAATAGACCTCTGAGACCATCAAGTCCAACCGTTGACTTAATACCACCATGCTCACTAAACCATGTCCCAAAGTGCCATATCTACATATTTTTTTAACACCTCCAGGGACGGTGACTCCACCACTTCACTGGGCAGCCTGTTCCAATGTTTGACTGCTCTTTCAGGGAGGACTTGGTGCATCCACAGCTAACTCTGGCAAGCAGGTCAAATATTTATCTCTTCTAAGGACTTTCTGGCTCAAAGTCTGAGCTCTTATCCCATGATGTGATGCTGCTGAGGGATCTGTATCCAGGCATACCAGAGTTGACACACGCCTTCCACCCTCACCTATATGACGCTTTTCCTTCCCCCCGACACCACAGCCTTTTCAACTCCAAAGTGTTAAAAAGCACATGTTTTTAAGATGGTCAGGCACTGAGGCAGGCTGTTATGGTGGTAGGAGGAGCAGAGAAGCATGATTAAAGTGGTTTTACTAATAACATGCTGAACATGACTGAATCACCAGCAAGCTTGCAGCTCTCATTAGTTTCTTGATTGAGTTTGACCTATTACAGGGACAACAAGACTGCTCATCATGCTAATGCCAGGGTGTTTACAGTCATACGAAATACGAAGCCCTGGAGAAACGGGACAGAGCTGGGAAGTGCAGATGCACGGACACAGGCTGCCTACACAGCATGCAGGAGAAACCTCTCTGGCCAGCACACACGCCACGGCACACTCCTGTCTATGCTGGGACAGTGCTCTGTGAGCCAGGAGCCCATGAAACTTCAAAGTCTATCCAAAAAGAGGACAGAGGAACCAGAGGCTCTTTTTTTTCCCTGCAGAGGTGGCTAAACACATGGTACTTCTTCCAAGGCAGCGCTGATGGAAAGCTCCCATCTAGCTGCTGTCAACCTGCTCTCCCTGCAGGAAGAAATTTGCCAAAATAGGCATTATTCAAGGAAATTAAGCATTCCAGGTAACTGAGTCACCAGGCTCAGCAGCAAGAAATAGGAGAGCCATTAATCTAAGTATACAGACCTGTATGTGGCACAGGCAGACTGTCAGCTGCTTAACCCCGAGACACAGGCAGGTAATGGGAGCTGTGGCATGCTGCTGAGCCATCGCGAGTAATGGGGACCCCAAATGGTTTGTTCCTGTAATTAGTCTCTTCCTCCAGTTACATTTCTCTTTTTCCACAGTAATGACTCTCTATTTGTACATGTCAAAATATTATTCTGCAGTGGCATGGCATATTTAAGTGGGTGACACATGTCAAAGCTTAAGTAAAGCTTACTGTTCATTAGAAACTTAATAAACTAAATTTATGATACACGCAGGCTGACAAGCCATAGGGATCACATCCACTTTTTACTCTGCAGTTACTGGCACATTAAATACCATGCATGGACATGGTAACAGCTTGCATCATTCGACTTCTCCCTCTTACTTGCTCTGAGAGCTGGTGTACATGTGTGGCATCACCCTGAAGATCCCCTGCCTAACCCAGGCAGGACCAACACCTCTGCCCATCACAGGTAAGAACTAGAAAGGAGCCACATACCTCGGGACTGATGTTAGATATGTTAAGACTTTAGATACGATCTCCTCGGGCACCTCATTGAAGTGAGCATTGTCAGGGAGGGTGATAATCCAAGCTTTGTCTTTTGCTCGGCCACCTGGAATAAAGACAAGGATGCTTCCCTGGGCATGCTTTCGAGGAGGGCCAGCAGCCAAGCCCAGGTCCACCAGTTAGGTCAGAAAACACGCTGCCATCATTACAGAGGTTTTTTTACATCACCAGAATAGAAAAACCAGGCCAAATCCTGCCTTTGATTTCAAGCACAACACACACACACAGGTGGCAGAAACAAGCATATTAGGTACCAGGTATTTCTTTTATTTACTGAGCATACTTTATACGGGACAGCAAAGGAAGTCAGAAATACAAGGACAAATCAGCATGCTGGTCTGGAACCTATAGAAATACATTTCAAAGTAAAACACTTGTTAATGTGTTGAGTGTTTGAAGGTAAGACTGTTTTACAGTATGGCTTGAGGCAGAAAACTAATATGCTCTTTCAAACTGCCTCAATGTTTTATTAACAACATTTCTAGTGACACTGGAGACTACCTGATGGATAGTATCCCGTGCGGAGTATCATTTTGCCAAATAGCGCGGAAGATCATCTGGAGTATTTAATTACCGCACAGAAAGAGAGACCCTGGAGAAGTTCACTGTACTCACCAGAAAGAAAAGCAAACTCTTTCATCAAATCATCACTGATGTCCTTTGCACAGATGGGTATTGTGGTTTCTGGAAAAAAAAGCCAAAGCAGCAGTCAAAAAGGAAGCAAAAATCCAAACCAAACACAGCTATCAATGTGTTATCCCAAAGGCAGGACTTAAGCCAAATGCAGCTTCCCTAAATTATATATGAAATTTCATAACAAAGGATATACGGTTCTCCTAGAAACCAATGTTTCTAATGACTCTTAACAGAGCAAATGCCACAAGTCAGCAGCAAACGTATTCCAACAAATGGTCTAAGGGAACACAGCCTGGGGACTTGAGTGCTCTCTCCTCAACAGGGTATATTCAATGTTAATTTTGGAGTTACTAACTTTACTTCCCTATTTTGCAACACCCCCCCCCAAGTGCTTCCTAGCCTTGGCAATGTAATGGGCCGAGGTTTCTGCTGGAAACAGCAGCATCCAAGGCTGCCGCGCTGGGAACGAGGTTGGGTTTTCAGGCTGTTAATGGCCTTTAATTTTGAGCAAATAAGCTTCTGAAATCATGTTTTCATCTGGCATGGGGCCACATGCACTGGAAATGCTGTTGTTCTTACATTCGGTTATTAGATTTCTTTTTAATTAAATAATGGGAGAGGCTGTTTTAATACCATATTTAGCATACTGACCATTTCAGTGGCAATGAAGCACATCGGAACAATATACATAGTTTTACCTTTCCCTGGGAGAAGGAAACAAAAAACAGACTGACTAAATACAAGAGGAACTTATAGCTGGTAGACATTTTTCTGGATTATCTATAAACGGAATGATAGCTAAAAATTAAACATCCTTGTTCCTGCAGATAAATGTTTTAAGGCACATCTATACAGATTAAAGTCCTTGTGCTTTCTGATAATCAAATTTTAAACACTGATTATTTTACAGAGTTAGTCCTAGGGAGTAATCTTTTGGCTGTTTTAAATCACATAGGCTGCATACTTCAGCACACTCCAGCATAATCAATATTTATTTTATTTCACTTTTTCCAAAAGCTTTCTGGTCACTTCTATTTTACCTAAGGATTTTTCATGCCTTTAATCACTGTATGGAGCTGCAGCACAGCAGCCCAGAGGGGCACGAGGTGAGGGGGGGACTCTTCCTCCTGCAGTCCCCACCAGCCATGGGTTGCTCTCTGGTCTTCTATGCACACCCTGCTATTTTTTCCTCTTGTAGATAAAAATGTTATTTTTGTTTGTTAAGGATCAAGCCTCAGTCCCCCTGGCATCTACAGAAACATTCTTGATTTTAACAGGCCCCAGAATTGGTCTTGGTAAGAAAGAAGTTTGTCTTGCAAGATACTTCAAATATTTCTCTCTCATTCAACTCCTTCACCTAAGTTGAGGACAAGCAGTGGCAACAGATCTCTTCTATACTAGTTGATTTTTTTCCAAGTCAGTAGTTTCATACTGATAAAAATCACATGTAATAACTTAATGAGCTACAACACATGAAGTAGATGGTGTTAAACATGCAGGTCTCTGAAAATCCAAGACAAAAGTCCACAGCTATGCACACATATTTGCCTCAGAATGGTGTGGGGCTGTTCAGCAGCTTGGCCTCATTTGCAGTCGGGGTGAAGCCTGTCCCCAAAACCAGCTCACTATGCCTACCCCGGCTTTCCCCAAAGACGCAGCCACTGGCAAGCCGGGCAAAGTTTTGCCCTGTGCTGTAACACTGCGTGTGACTCAAGTGTTCAACAGAAAAAGCAAACACAGTTACAGGTTTACAGTAAATGCAGCTTTTGTTTCTGATCCTGAAGTGATATGGGAGGGACATGCTGGTTTATTGATAGCTATTCAGGAAACAGTGTGGGAAAAGGGGGTTAGCCTTTGCATGGTAAAAAAAAATCCAAATCACTTAATTAGAAAGTTTCACAAGACATTTTTTCACTGAGAACAACCTAACAACTTGCAGTCTTAAACTAAGCCGGAGACAACCATAGTTGGACAGAAAAAGTAGCATTTTTCCACAGATATTTTCAAACTTTGCTTTCTGGAAAAGACATATCATCTCAAAAATGCATGCTTTTCACCCCAGAGTCTGATGCTTATTCTCCCACATTTCTCTTAGCTGCGATTTCCCAATGATCATCATGGAAACTGCAAAAAACAACTGATGTTTTACCCTACCTGTGCTGGGGGGCTGCAGTAGGACCTGCTGTGCCGTGCCCTGACAGCTAAGCAAGTACTGCCGGGGTCACGCCAGCAACTGGACCTGGCATTTTTGGGTTTGAAGTGCAAAGCACTATAGGAAAGGGGTTCCTGCCACACTTGGGAGTCTTGCTTTCCAGCAAGGACCTTGCTCCCCAACATTTCATTCTACAGGAAGTTCCATCCTTGACTCTAGCACAGAGGTGGAGACCCAGATTCCTATGCACCTTTATGACTCCGAGTTTCTCTCTTTCCAAGGGATAACATTTTTGGAAGAGGGCACTCAGCACCTTCAGAAAAACAGGCCCTTCCAAGCAGGCCCAAGTTAAGCACTCAAAATAATTCATTTGAGGAGAAACTAGGTGGGAGTACTTTACTCCAAGCAGCGAAGGCTCAGGAAGCATTTCCCTTACAAACCCTCCCCATCTCCTGCGGGATAGGAGAATCCAACAAATGACAGAGGAGCAGGACAGCTGCCCTTTGGTAAGGTCAAGGCACAACAACAGGCTGATTGTAGTCCCATGAGAGCTGCTCCTTGGCCAACTCATTGCTCACTCTGCATTGACCATCGAACTCAACCTCCTGGGCAAATGTTAGGGAAAATCAAGTGCTGGCATCGAATTTGCAAGCGTGTCGCTGTGCCTGAGGCACATCAGTTGGATGTTGCTATAAATCCTGTACACAAGCGTGACCTTTGTACTCAAATATTAATCTCTTCAAAAAGAGCAGTGAAAGGCAGTGGGGCACTGAAGATACCCGCCTCTCAAACAAGGCTTCAGTTGATGTTCATTAGTGAACTGGGGATTTCTTATTTGAAGGACACTCTTGGGACAGTATGGAAAAGACCCCAGGGTACTGCCCAGCACTGGCTATGAACGGCACAGCCAGCCTGAATTTCCCTTGGCACAAGGCGGAGGAAGTCAAGATTTCATGCAAGTCCACTCGTTTCCCTTAAAAAGAGGCTTTGTGATCATCAGCTGCTATAGAGTAGAGCTGTGCTGCTACAAAATCAAGCCTGAACCCCCCACGTTACAGCATCCCAGAGCACTTTACAAACTACACTGCTATCCCCACACAACTCGTATGACCTCAGGCTTTAGGGTCTTACTAAAAACAAGCAGCATCTGGATGATACATCATCATAACACTGTAGTAACATTTTTTTAATATAGCCTTTAAGCTCTGGGTATTTATAAAATGCTGCTGCAATTATTACATTCAGAGACTCTTCTATGGAAGAGATTGTTGCCATGACATGGAGTTTCAGGGGATGCATGAAGGCAAACAGGGAAAAGACAAAGGGCAAATACAGAGATTTCTACCCTGCTGAGAAAAACTAATGTGGCTCAGCAGGGAAACCTACTGAATCTGTCCTGTCCCCATCATTTGGTTTACACAGTCCAGAACGTTTTGCTGGGTCCTCTCCATAGGACCATATCACAAGGCCATTGCACAGACTGCAGTTGTAAGAAGGATGCTTATTGTTAGCAATCTTCCCTTTCGAGGCAATTCAAGCACAGCGGGACTTTATTGTAGGGTGGAGGTCTGCAGTGACATTCAGAGAGGGGACAGCTACAGTCTTGAGTTCAAATTCCTCTCTTAAAACTCAATTAAACTCTGAAGTGCATTGCTTTTTGGTAACTATTGTTTTCTTTTCTTTTCAAAACTTCGCAGGCCCACAGCATCTGCAGACAGCAGCTGGGTAATGTATCTGCCAAGGTGACGTAATAGCGCCGTACACTTCACAATGCTGACCAAATATTGTTTGCAGCTATAAAATCCATTTGGAGATGGCTTTGTTGCGAATGAAGAATAGCAGCTTTTCATGTGAAGGTTGCTGCTGTAGTCTAGGAAACAAAACTGAAGTAAATCAAATGAAAAGGGTAAAGGATCACGTTGAGCTTCTCCATGATCTGCTTGTTCTCTGCTGCTTGTCCATTTGGACATCTACACCCAACAAAGCAGCATTTAT
Organism: Leptosomus discolor; assembly: GCF_034619465.1. Lineage (NCBI taxonomy): Eukaryota > Metazoa > Chordata > Aves > Leptosomiformes > Leptosomidae > Leptosomus > Leptosomus discolor. The sequence continues at coordinate 31,246,765 of NC_141399.1, forward strand.
TTGGTGTCAAAGGAGCCTGCAACTCAGCACATTTGTAACCTGTTTCCACTTCCCTCAGTGACTTTCTGAGCTAACCGCTGTCACCAGCCAGCGTCTGTCTCAGGTTGTCCCACCACAGGAAGGCCCACCTGCCTCCAGAAGTTACTTCGAGGCTAATGACACCCGTAACACCGACCTACATAAACCAACAGAGTTTGCAGGATGGTCTGGTGCTCAGGGAGTTTCAACTATCAGGGCTTCTCCTGGCTGCCATGGGCACCCCTGTCCACAGCCAGGGACCTCCCAGAACAGCCCACGGAGCACAAGCTAGGCTGGGCGTGAGGATTAAGCCATGCCCATCTCATCTGCTTTGGACAGGAGTGGGAACAGAAATCCCTTAGAGCAGAGTGCCCCAGCTGTGAACTCCGTGCAATGCAGACAGCAGCCCTTTCAGCTTCTCCTGCTGAAGTTGCTCCAGTTTGCAAAATTAAATATTCATTGGGGCAAAGAATAGAAACACAGTCCTGTATCCGAGGAGAAAGACCAATGCACCAGCCTGCAATCTGCCCCCCTAACTCAGTCTGGATTGCTATACCCACTCAAAAGACTCAAAAGGAGCGACCCTGCAGCCCGCCGCTTGGGGCCCACACTTTGGATAAGGGGAACACTTGAAATGTAATTATCTGCAGAAGCCAAAGAGCTCCTTCGGGAAGAATGACAGAAACCCTTCCTACAGCAGTGGTTGGGGCCCTAGCTTGCTGCAGGAAACTCAAGCCGCCATAGCCCTAGTCAGTAAGTGGCTGAGCCTCACCTGCTTTCTCACTGAGCAATTTCAAAAGACTTTGGATTCAACCCAATACACAACAGGAAACATGGCAATTCTCCCTATCAGCACACCATGTCCAGAAAGCAAGACAGTTATTAGAGAAAAAAATACTATTTTATACTGTCTGCAAACTGCCCTACTGTGAACACCACGCTTGCATAAGGTCTACACAAAGCCTGCCCAACAGCATGGTGCCAAGTGACAAACTGCCTGTCCCTGGCTGCAGGGAAGGAGCAGGGCAGGAGCAGGGAAGCACGTAGGCAGCTGCCATTACTGTCCATGCACCACTCCAACCAGTATCGTCCCAGGGATCATGCCCCACCTGTATGGTCTCCAAGCAGTGACTTCCCCAACAAGCTTATACCTGGAGTAGGATCCTAATTACCACATCCGCTCTCCCCCTCTCTGTCCTGGTCCGTAACTGCCCAGGAACAGATACAACACTGTGAACACACAGAGCAAATGGACAATTGGACAAGTCCATGGGAACCAGAGCCAGGAGGGGCTGGCAGCTGGCCAGGTGGCATGATGCTGATAGAGATACCACGCTCATCATGCTACATGTTCACCAGAGAACGTGCAGCAGAGAATAGGACATTGTGCTCCTCAACAAGGCCTGCTGTATTCACCAAAAGCTTATTTATAGCACCTGGTCTGAGCAGAGAACCGACAGCCAAGGTCCTGAGGCTGCTTCCTGGCTTTGAGACTAAACTCTTGGTAGCAAATTGTGACTCCTGCGGCTTCAGTTCCTCATCTGCAAAGAGCAACAGGCACAGGTGCCAGCAGGATACAGTGTTAGCAAAGGGCCACGAGCATGCCTGATGACAAGAGCAGAAAAGATCCCTGCAGCCCCCATCCATCAGGCCCATGTAGGTGTCCACATCTGTATGGGTTGTGCAACAGCTGGCATCCAAGGGTGGGTGTTAAAAACCCTGTTGAACTAACCATTGGATGGTGTTGGACTAACCTGGACAGCTGGGTAAGAAAAGGTCTCCACAACCCACGGGACTGGTTTCATGATGCACCAAAGAACTGAGGGTCTCAGGATCAGTGGTGAAGTCCACCAGCCAGGACTCATTGGCTTCCTCCCTGAGGACCCAAGGCCAAGGGATTGTTTTTCCCTCCAAGTGAGCTTGCAGCACGCTGGCACACAGAGGCTTGCAGGTCCCACACCAAGGACTTCTAAAGATTAATAGGGCAGAAAGGCAGAGGGGCCTGCTAATAACAGACATTTCTAGTCAGTTCCACCAAAGTCATCCAGAGCTGCAGAGCACAGGGGCTTAACAGCCTTATGCTGCAATTACATCTTTATAGCTGAGAGAACAGCCTGGCCACAGATTTAGACCTGCGGGGATCTTTCCCCATGTGAGGAATATCCTGCAGTAAAGCATACCCGGCATCAAACAAATTTCCTTCTCTCCACACCTGAGAAGTTCAGCTGCTAAACAAGCTTAGAGACTTGATCGTGTGAAGTGCAAAAACTCCTGTGGTCCTCCTCCACACTTGCAAGTGATCTCAGGTGCGTTGCAGAAGCTAGATATGTAATCATGAGTTATTTCTAATAGAAACTCTGAGCTGCACACACCTCATATGCACCAAAACCACATTCAGCTGCTCACGCTTCCTGCCCGGACTCATATACACTCTTGTCACTGGGGGTACCTGTTGCAAAGACGAGATCCTGTTGCTGTCAAGGGAAGCCACGTGGAGCAAATTCACCTTCAGCCATGTCAGTGTGAGAACAACAACTTCTGTTGCTGCACTAAAACCTGACACATTCAACAGTTTGTAACTCCAGGTGGTGCAGCCATTCCCCATGCCAAGCGAGCGACACAAAAGACCCATTAAAATATTTATGGCTGAAAGCTTCAATAGCCTCGACTGCTGCAAGCCCCTTTGTCCCCTGCTGCCTGCAGGGACAGCTCACACCCCACTGCAGCCAGGGGCTGCACGGGAGCATCTGCATCCCCCTGAGCCCTAGGCTCAGCCTGCAGGCACCTGATTCCTAACTACAGCCAGTCGAAACCAGGTTTTCATTTGGAGGGAGAGATTAGCAATTAGATACGGTTTATAAATGCCTGTTTTTCTGGAGGATGTGATGCATTGATCCTGAGGAAGATGATGGGGCTCCTGAGCCAGTTCTGTCAATAGCCTGATAGCAAACCTCCACCTGCCACAGGTGAATCTTTCGGTAAATCCTCGACTCAACAGAGGCACTTTCAAAACCCACTTCTACAGGGTGGCTGCGCTGCCACCTCAAACATTTCCTGGGAAGAGTGTCAGCACAATACGGGGGACAAGGGATGGCAGAGCCGTGCGGAGAGCTGCACCCCAGGAACGTGGTGGGAGCCGTGGATGGACAGGGTGTATTTAGAGGGAACCAGTAGTCCAGGTGCTGGCAGCACACCCTGGTCCCCAGGCTACAGGTGGCAGTGGGGTCATCCCAGGAGCTGCCAGGAGCCCAGGGATGCTGGCAGCCAGGCACTGGTGGCCCTTGGAGAGCTTGCTACGGAGGCAGGTCAGCAGCAAATACCTCCTTCAGAGCCAGAGGGGACAGACGCACGGCAGTAGCCGCCACACCACCATTTCAAAGGGACTGGGCCCCTGCAAAACCATGCCCTGCACAGGACAGCCACCACCCTCCATGGCCGCAGGGGCACAAACGCAGACCCTTCTTCCCGAATCGTTGCAGTAACTGTCTGCATGTGAGCATGCCCCAGCAAACATGATCTAAACTGAACCAGCAGCATCACCTCATGGCACAGAAGGGAAATCGAGGCAGTCACATCAGGCAGAAACACATCAAAACCACTCAGGGATTCAAAAAGGCTGCAGAAAGCCCCAGGAGGGTTAGTCCATTACTAGGCGTGTTGGGCTGGTCACCACAGCAGGTTCAAGGACTCCTTAAATTATCCTTTGTCAGACTGGGGAGGATATTTTAAGGAAAGGCTCACTCTGTTTGCAACCTTTCTTTTACTTCTCCCCAAGCACCCACTCCGGCACAGCGTAGGAGGCAGGATATGGCACCAGATGGTCCTCTCTTCTGACCTAGTGGCTTCTCTGCTGAGGCCTTCCGGGGCGTATCTGCAGTCGATGCTTCAGCGCAGGCACACATCCCCATCACCCAAATCTGGGAGTGTGCTCAGCTAAGAAACCATACAGCAAAAAAATAAAAAAGCAAAGCTTCTGAAAACTAGAATGACCTTTTCAAAAGGCTTACATTTATATACACTGAGGATAAGAGTCAAAATGCAAAAGAAGATGCTGTGAAAGAAAAAAAAAAAGATAAGAAATAGGGAGAAAATGTTAACTCAGCACAGTCCGGGCTTGTGGACCATCATCCAGGCAGTGTGCCGGCTGAACAGAGGAATGTCCTCACGGGACCAGCTGAAACACCACCTTACAATAGGAGCTGATCCGCATGGCCGAAGAGGGACCAGATGGCACCGCATCCAGGTGTGCCCAGAGCGATCCTGGATCAGGCCCCGTGGCCGAGCCTGTGAGCCCCAGGGCAGGAGTCTCTTGCTTCCAGGCATCCCTCCAGCAACCGCTGCTGGGGAAACACCAGCGGCAAAAGAGCGCCGAGGGCACCGGCATGGCACAGCTGTGGCTGCTCGCTCACACACAAAACCGGCAAAACCTCATTCCTGCTGACCACGGGCCATGGCTGCCAGTAGAACAAGGTGCAGCCATCTAAGGATCCCACATTCATGGGAATGCCATCCTCCGACACAATTTTGGGAGCTGGAATGAACAGAAGGGTCCCCAGGAGCCAGGGCTGAGCCATGCTGCCAGCAAGGAGGAGGATGCTATGGGGAGGTTAAAAGATCCGGGGTGCCCCTGTGCGCTGCGGACCACAGTTTGGAGGGGTGGAATCTCTTCCAATTTAGATTTAACAGCTGGCAAACTGTGGAAGCTTTGCTCAGAAAAGGCAAATCAAAAGTAAACTAAATGGCAATATGGCTTACGTGTTATCTCCTGTTATCGCTGTGGCTAATCCGCCAATGCGAAGGAACAAAATACTGGATGCTCTGACATTTTCACGTCCAATCAAAAAAACTGTCTTCTCATATCACCCCAAATTAAGCCAAAATGGGGAAAGATATAAGCCAGCTCAACTATACATGAATTTAAATCTATTGCAAGAAATGTAATAAAAGTTTCTCAACACCCACCCTTGTGGATTCAAACGCAGTGTGGGAGTTGAGAAAATCTAGTTTCTTGCATTTCTAATAATACTTAGGAGATTTAATGTACTTTTGATTTTCTCCTCTTCCCAATTTCAGTCACTCCTCCCTTAGGGGAGACTCAGGAAAGTGTTCACAGTGTTTGCACACCAGCACCAGGGCACGTTTGCCAGCTGTGCAGGGGAAGGTGAGTTTGGCATCTGCTACCAGTACGCACTTTCCCAGCCAAGATCAGTCTCCAAACCAGAGCCCATTCAGCACAAAAGACTTCCAAAGCCAAATATAAACATACGCACATCAATAACTTTCCCATCATCATTCAATACCATGCCAGCATTGGTTTTTCCAAGCCAAATTCCAGCTTTGTGCACAAAGTAACTCCTGGGAGATATAACAGCAGTAAATCCTTGGGCACCATTACCTACCTAGGAACCCGGAATTCAGTTCACTGAAGTCACTGGAACAACTTATTTGCTTTCATAGCACAAGTAGCCAGGAAACTAAATCGCATAGCCAGGTTCCCACAATGGCATCACCTGGAAACTCTGCTGCAAAGTGAGCAAAACTAAAACCAATTTTTCCTGAATTGAAAACGGAAATGCTCATTTCTGGCATTCGCCAGCACATCTCCAAATCCAGCTAACTGCTCTCCAGCAGCAGGAGCAGGTCAGTGGCATGGAAAGCCAAGTGAGGAGTGGGTGTCGCTGGCGCTCGCTGCCTGTCTACCACCCAGCCCTTGGACAGTCACCCAGGAGCAGCAGATGGATAATTGCACCTCTCAGGTGGCTCAGCCGGAGCGGGTTCCCAGGGAATAACTCTGCCCCAGGAGCTCCTGACTCAGCCCCGCTGTAAAGCCAAGTCTAGCATCACCTGGAAGGAAAAGGGATTCAGAAGACATGGCAGTCCCACCCAGCCAGTTCCACCACAGCTCCTCACGCTCCTGTCCCCAGTTTTGCAATGGCCTTCAATTTTACTGTGTTAGGGAAGCTGGCAGATGAGATGATTGAGGCTTTGGCAGCAGAGCAAGTTGAAGAGCACGGGACCTGAGCTGTGCTCGTCACCCGTGCCGAAATGACCACCGTCACAGCAACATGTGTCAGTCGGCACAAAGTTGCCCGTTTGCAGGACAAGGCTGAGGGCACTCGCCTGGTTTGTGGCTCCGGAATTTCCTTGCAAGTCCTACCTGCCAAAAGTGACTTTAACAAAAGGCTCCTACCACAAGCAGGACCAGCAGCAATATCCGAGAGCTGAACTCCCCTTCTCCAGGCACATGGGGGAAGCTCCGTGTCTCCAAGCATCCTTCAGTTCGGTGGCAAAGACAGCGCTTTGGAAGACTCTTTCTTTCCCCCACCACATTTTACACTTCAGTTTCTTCCCTCCCACACAGCCCTGCTGTCACTTCACTTTTGTCCTTGTAAATGAATGATAAACCATTAAACTGCAGTTGTAGCAAATGTGATGTAGGGAGAGGAAGCACGTCCCACGTACTACTGACTGCTCCCAGACTACTCCATGGTCCACCCAAAGTGGCACACAGCTTTCAGAGGCTGCTGGCCCCATACTCCTGCAGTTCTCTGAGGGAGCCTGAGCCATTTCGGAGAAGTGAATGGCTGTAAAATGCTTGGGATGTATATAGGCTTCCGTCTCACTGTAAGGTAGATAACGAGGGAAACATCACCTTCTACTAGAAACGACCAACAAGTTTCCAGTACTGATGCATGAAGAGAAATTGTTAAAACATGGTCCCAGATCAGGCTGAACTCAGAACTCGGCGATGAGGCAAAAAACCTTCAGATTTATTTTTAATCTCATGATTTGTGGAACCTTACTCAACTTTGTATATTTTTCAATATCTCATTTTAAGAATCTATGTAGATGCCAAATCATGCGTCCAGATCCTGCAGCTATAACCACACAAGCGTGCCTTTGTGGAGATATTTTGATTTTGTATGAGCATTATACAAAGGTCATGTGCCAAGAGCTCACAAGAAACCCACTACCCACTTTCACCTGGTTTCCGTTACATTGCTCACAGAAAACATCCACCATCTGTGTCCCCATCCCTGTGTCACCCAGCTCCTGTTCAAGCCATGTGGGTGTTTCATTGCCGACACCAGCGCAAGGAGGACCAGACTTTTTTAATCACATCCGTTCACGTAGCATCCTTTGCTAACTGATCGTGATCATCCCTGCCTACGTTCTTCCTACCCCATTTGCAGGGTGCAGGAAAACAAAGAGGTCAGCACAGGTCCGGCAGGCAGGACAGCCCACAGCCGAGGGGAAAGTGCTGTGGTGGGCATCACCCCAGGAGAGCACGTATGCAAGCAGCTCCCGAGGGGCAGCTGACACATTGATAAAGTCCTCACCTGTAACTTACTCCCTGAGAAATTCCTCCCGCATCCCAAACTGTGCTTTGCAAACAGATCAAGGAAACTGGAATTAGATTGGAAGCTTTTTTGGGGTCAGTGTGTCTTTTTTGTGGTCAGTGTGTCTTTTTTGTGCCCAGTGTGTCTTTTTTGCGCCTGGCACGGCTCCGAGTGCTCTGCCAGCTGTGAACAAATGAGGAACGATGAATGCCTTCGCCTCCTGATGAGGCACGCATCCTTCGGTGAGGTGGGAGTCACCCAAAATGCCACTACCTCTCCTGGATTATGAAAGACCTTTCTGCAAAAAAACCCTGTTCTCCCCACAAGAAAACAAAATAAGTTTAGGAGCAAATCATTGTCCACCAAAGGAAACATGTTGAGGCACAAGAGCAGCTTAGAGCCTGCGGGCAAGGGATCAGATTGCATTTGCTTCTCACATTAAGGGTGTGCAGCCACACAACCACTGCAACATCATTACAACCCTGTGCCATCCCCAACGCAGCCTGGGATTAAGAAGTGTTTAAAGACCAAGGAATGGGGGAGGGAAGAGCGGGTGTATTAGAGACACACACTTTACACACATCTACTGCTTTTCTACTTCAGAAACTGGGCAAGGGCACACCACAGTCATCAGGCTAAGATGCAACTTCCCAGGGAAGACTTCTTTACTTTTGGCCACGGGGAATCTGAGCAGGTGACCAGCTCTAGCAAACATCCTTCTCCTCACCGAAGGTGAGCATTTGCACAATGCATTCCAGTAACGAGAAGGACATGTCAGCAGCATAGCTTCCCCTTACAAAACGAGACCATTCTACGCCGATCTTGCAATCCATCGAAGCAAGTAACACCCAAAGTCCTCAACAACCCCCGTGCCACAAACGCGCCCGGAGGTTCCCCAGGCGGGCGGACCCGAGGACCAACAAACGTGCCCGCCTTGCCTTCGCATCCCGACTCCTCACCTCAGAGCCGGGTGCCCCCGGTGAGGAGCCGGGCACCCCCGCGCTCCCTCCACCCTGGCGAACCGGCAGCCACGCTCCTTCCCCGGAGGGAAAGACCTCCGCCACCCACGCCGGACCTGCGAGGTCCCCGGCGGCCCCCGCCGCCCCGGACACCTGTGACACCCGCCCCGGCCCCCGGGGGTCCGGCAGCCCCCGGCACTCACCGGCGGCGGCGGCCTCCAGCAGCGCGGCGGCACGCAGCAGGCAGTAGTAGCCCTCCATCTCCCCCGCCGAGGTGCCCCCCGGCGGGGGTCCGGCCGGGGCCGGGGCCGGGGCCGGGGCCGGGGCCAGGGCCATGCCCCGCGGCAGCGCTCCGCCGCCGGCAGCGCTCCGCCGCCGCCGCCCCGGGCCCGCGCGGCCGCCGAGGCGGGGCCGAGGGAAGCGGCCGCCGCCGCCGCCTCCGCCCGCCCCGCGCCCGCCCCCCGCGCCGCCCCGGCGGCCGCCCGCTGCCCGCGCCGCGGCCCCGCTGGCAGCGCCGCCTCCTGCCCGGGGCGCGCTCGGCCTTTGCGCCTTTTTTTGCCTCCTCCCCCGCCTTTTTTTTTCCTTTTTTTTCTTCCCTTCCCCCCCCCCCCCTTTTCCCTTTTTTCCCTTTTTACCCTGCCTTTTTTCCTTTTTTCCCTTCCCCCCATTTTTTTCTTTTCCCCCCTTTCCTCCTTTTTTTCTTTTTTTTCCCTTCCCCCCCCTTTTTTCCTTCCCCCCCCCCCTTTTTTCCCCTTTCCCCCTTTTTCCTCTGTTTCCCCTTTTTTCCTTTTTTCCCCCCTTCCCCCCCCTTTTTTCTCTTTCCCTCCTTTTTTCATTTCCCCCCCCCTTTTTTCATTTCCCCTCCCTTTTTTCATGTTCCCCTTTTTTCTTTTCCCCACTTTTTTATTTCCCCCCTTTTTTGCATTTTTCCTTTTTTCTTTTTTTCCACTTTTTCCCCCCTATTTCCCCCTTTTTCCCCCCCCCTTTTTTCCCCCCCCTTTTTCCTTTTTCTCACCTTTTTTTTTTTTTTTTTTTTTTTTGGATTTACTGCTACTCTCCAGTGTCCCCCAGCACACCACCCTGCAGCTGGAGCTGCTCCACACCTTAGGGCCTATAGCATTTCTCTAAGACAAAAAAAATAAAATGTAAAAAGCATTTTCAGCCTCTGCAAGCAGCAGCATTCTAGCAAATTCCCTGAACAGTGTATAAGACCTACAGTAAGCCACGCTATAGCCAAAGCTGGCCAGAGCTCTAAGCACACTGCCAGCCTGACCCATCAGCTTTAGTTCCCTGATGCTGAGGTTCAAACGATCCCAGCTCATTCTCAGCAGGAGTCTGAGCTGCTCAGGAAGGCAGCACAGAGAAGTGGATGTTCCCGTTTTTCCAAAACAACCTTTTAATTACGCTCCTCACTATAATAGCAGCCTTTTTCCAACACTTCAGCAGTCGGGGCTATTAATTTAGGACCCAAGGTCTAACAAAGGTAGTATGAAAAACATCGTCTTTTGGTAGACCATGTCTCTTACACTGATACAGAATTTTTCAAGGAAAAACACCCGTTCAGTCAGGGCCTCTTGTTTGCAACACAGCAGATTGTCCCTAACTTAGCCATTGAATAGACAATTTTCTGTCTGGTCATAAAGCATGTCTTGTGCGACAAGGAGAGTTCATGTGCAGTTACTCATCAAAAAATCAGCAATAAAACGTGGTTATAAAATAGCCATATGCAAGGCTACAAGCATGGACAGACAGCCACGCTGCATTCCTCCTGTATTCTTATCGCAGAATGCTATTTTCCTTAAACTGCAATAACTCATACAGAAATGAGGCCCATACAAGTGCTGAAAGTCTCTTTTTTATTTCTCCAGCTACACAGAGGATGCCCTGCTGTAACTGGGACTCACCACCGCTGAGTGATACATACCCACTTCTAGCTCCAACTTTGGGGAAAATAAAGCTAGCCAGTAGAAGGTACAGCTATGTTATCCCTGAGGTTTGGCAATCAATCCATTTCTGGCCCTCTGAACAGGAGACAGAATGATTAAGACTGGATCTCGATCAGGTCTTTGCAGTTAATGCACCCAGTGGGCTAGGCTGGACCACTGTGGAGGGTGCCAGCTGGAATCCTGCACATCCCAACGCTGCACCTCCTCCAGCCAGTTCAGCTGGCACAACACCAGCCAGCTCTCAGCATGGAAAAGCTGTGTTTGCTCAAACTGAAGGGCAATTGGTTATGGTTTTCTCTTACCATAATTCCCTTACAAGCTTGTATGGCCACAAAGATTCTTGTTTTGGAAACCTGGCTCCTTACAGTTCTTCCTTTCGGGCATTTCACGATAAAGACCCAGCTATTCCAGCAACGCGTTCAGCAGAGCCACCATTCAGCTTCTTGTATTTTACACTGACAGAAGCTACTTGGCATGTCTGTCTCCTCCAGAGACCAGCGTTACTCTCTGCCTGCCCAAGGAATGATAAGCTGAGACAGAAGGAATCACAGAATCACAGAATGTACTGGGTTGGAAGGGACCTCTAAAGGCCATCTAGTCCAACCCCCCTGTAGTAAGCAGGGACATGTCTAACTAGGTCAGGTTGCTCCGAGCCCTATCAAGCCTGACCTTGATCAAGGAACAAGGAGACAAAGGAAGCAATGACAGCCAGAAACATGGTATTTCTTTTTCAGGGATTTCCCATTCGGGCCCCGTAACAACATTCAGCACTCTGAGCATGGCAGGTCAACATTTGTGCACAAAGGTAAAGAGCCCCTTCAGAGAGCTGGGGAAAATCTTGCCAGCACCTGCAGCACCTCTGTTTGCAGTTTTATTTCGTGTGGGTGCAACTCCTTATCCTTAAATCTTAGGGAGAAGGTGTAGGGAGAATTCCTACTAATTTCATTCATTCAAGATCAGAGGCTGGAAAAATTAAAAACCTTTTTTTTTTTTTTTTCCAGACAAAGGCTGACTGGTGCAATTATTTGGTTTTGAGAAATCACCCTTCAAAAATACCTGTTTAGTCAAACAGGAATCCTCCATTTTAGGCAGCCACAGGCATCTGAGGCCTCACAGTGACGCTATCACCTTTTGAGACTGATCTGAATAATTCTATCAGCTATTTCTCCCCAGCACGTGTTTTTGCTATAATTTGGAGAAAATTTAGGTTTCAGTTCTGAAACTTCCAAAAGCTGCTGCTTTCATATTTCATCGTGGATTGTGCAGAAAGCAAGGGCCGAGCAGTGAGTCTGGTTGCAGCTGCTCCAGCCCCACCGCATCACTTAGAGACATCGCTCGGTTAGAGGCTTCTGAAAGTGCCTGGATAAAAGCCCAGCTGTCACCATCAGCTCAGTCCATCCCATCAGTTACTGGAGAAAAAAGTTCCTGGTTAAACAGGGAAATTTAACTTGTCACCCTCAATTCAGTCCTTTATCCCAGCTCTCACACGCAGTCCTGCGGGTGCCAGATAATTTCTCCAAGATGCAGCCCCACTCTCATAACTCCAGGGCTGAATTGTTGCCATGCTTTTCCCTGGCTTGGCCAAATCCCATTTTTCCTGCTACACCACCTGGGAGGCTGCTGCAAACACCTTTGTCCCACTCCATCACGTTAGCCCCATCTGCTTTCACAGGCAATTCCTCCAGTGATCCTCTCCTCACCTGCACGTCTGCTCCGTGGCCCCTGCTTAGCCCCTGAGCCCCAGCTGCAATGGGGAACAGCCGCTTCGTCTTTCATCCCCAAACTCCAACGGGCAAAACGGGACAGAAGGACTTTAAGTTTTTTTAGGGTGGTGCTGAGAACTGGAAAAACAGAGCTGGCTAAACATAGTTGGGAGTCAAGCTGATGTTGAAGGGAATTGCTCACCTCTGGAATAAGCATAGCGACATCAAAGTACTTGTGCAGCAGAGTAATTAAGCTCTGGTTGGTTTTTATAGACTGGGTTTTTAGGAGGATTTCATGTGCATGAGGCAGCATCACCCCCAATCCTGGGGTACCACCCAGCGCAGGGTTTTTCCAAGCTGGTCCAAGAGGAGCAGAGCCTCCACAGCGTAGCAGAAATCCTGGCCCCACTGAAGCCAGTTAAGCCTCCACTGATTTGATCAGGACCAGGATTTTATGTCACCTGCTATGTCCATGTGAAAAAGAGAAAGGCCTCCACTCTCCTACTTTCATTTTTTCTCTGCGTCAGTCAGATCTGCCTTATTTATTGCTACAACCCCCAGTTTTGGAAGGGAACACACACACACAGGTGCACACACGCCCTTTCTCCAGGCCACAGCGTATTTTCCAGCTTAGCCGGTTATCCGCAGACATGCAAAGATTTAAGCAGCCAACCCCAATGCCAGTAGTGAGGACGCCGTGGACCCATCTCCTGCAACGGCTGCAGGGGAACAGGGAGGGACGGGGACACCACGGCCCCTGCACATGCCAAGAGCCCTCACGCCAACAGCCTGACCTTTACAAAAATTGCTGTCCTCGTTAAAAACCACGTTACAAAGTGACATTGCTTCCCCTTTCTAATATGAAGGGTTACATAGGTGTTTTAAATGCTAATTTGGCGCTTTCTGAAATACCTGGTGACCCATGGCCATCTCCTATCGCTTACATTTACTACTTTTGGCCTATCAGCCTGGGTAGCCAGCTCGGAGTAAAACCCTTTCCAGCTCTTCAGATGATTTTCACTATCACTCACTCAGGATATTAAGATTCTCAATGCGTGTATCTGGTTTCCAATAGTACAAGCTGCTTCTTAAAGGTTATAGTTTGTTTTAAATAGCATAGCCATCTGTCCGCCGGTGGCTGATGGGAGCTGGAGGAATCAAAGCAGCCAAAACAGCATTTTTCAAACTGTCAGTTTTTCATTACAAACATTTCAGTTTGAATAAAACCAATGTCCTAAAAAATAAATAAATAAGTCTATGTATTTTTCTTGTGTATTATACAAACACTGTGAGTCTTGCTTTAACAGTTCCATTGCCTCGCTGGAATTCCATCCATGCAAATATCTGGCCTGAACTTCACCAGCTCCAGGCACTTTACAAACCACAGAATCATCATTTGTGTGCTTCTAGTCTTTGAACTAAAAAAAATGCTCATTTATTACAGGTAGCCACAACGCATAGAACCAGTGCACAGCATTAAGAAAACGTTTTTGTGCACATATCGAAGTCAGGCACATGGACCTGCATTTATTTTTTTACCCAGCTCCTAAAGGTCAGCTAAAGCTCCGAGTTAACATTTTCTACAAAGTTAAATCAATTTATTCACTTAATTCTCAGGACTCACTTTCTTAATTTGACATTATTTTTGAGGGAAGGGGGTTTAGAGCACACAGGCTGGCCATATGCAGCAGCTGTTACCAGCAGAATTGCTAATACCTTCCTGGCAAAATAAAAATATACAAGAAGCAACCAGTTTCCCTAGGTAAACGCTGCTCCTCATCAGAGAGCCAAGTATGGCCTCGCTGGCACCATCTACCCCCCAGTGAAATGCCGATGGTTGCCCTAGGACTGCCTTGGAAAAGCCCACATTACAAACTATTGCCTAGGAGCATCCAAGGAGACAAGACAGACGACAAATATATATTAATCAGAACAACATACCAAAGTTTATTGATTACTTCAAACAAAAGTTTCTGTAATGAAAAAAGAGCAAGTTGCATTCATAAAAGGTAACATTCACATTCAATTTCCTTTATATAAAGCAACGTAAATGTATAAAATTGCATTTAAGTGAAAAAATGTAAGGTTGCAGTCCTTTCTCTTTGCAAGAAGCTGAAAATGTATTTTGTCATTACCTGTATATAATTTACACTTTCTATATACTACATGGATTTAAAAAATAATCCATAGCTGGGAAATTGGATAAATGGTGCAGTATTAGGTAAGTTTTTCCAACTGTGTGTATACAAATTCAATTTTAAGCTTTTATTCAATTCCAAGTCATTTATAATACTCGTAACAATTAGGATTAGTTTTTGAAAAGTAGCTATGAATACACCAAGTTCCTCCATTATCAACAGTTTTAGAGGAAATCTTAATTGCTTTTCTTATCTTTCAGCGTCACTAGCCAGTGATTAAACTTCAACGAATTATTAGGAAAAAAACCCAGCCTTTTTTCCTTCAAGTTTGTCCACCGATGAGCCTGTACTGACCCTTTAGCTCATTAATGAGCACTGTAACAGTGCAGCCTGTATTATAGTACACGAACAACAACCACAGCATCGCTGCTGGATTATGGCCACTTCAGCATCCTGCTGGCTTATACCTCACAATTACTATCACCACTTTTTCTTCCCTTCTCTAACCCCCAAAGGGGTCCCCTGCTTCCCCTGATTTCACAAGTCATCCACAGCAACAGGAATTTCACTTCTTCACAATTGCTGAATGACAAGGATCAGCTCTTCTGCAGGTCCAGGGCAGCCCGGCTGTCCTGGCATCCTTGGCACTTCACCTGGGCACTAGCTGAAAATCCAAGCCTAAGAAAACCTGCATTTTCCCCAAAAGAGCTGCTATTCAAGATATTTCACATTAATTCCAACCCGCTTTTCAGCATGTGTGCCTCGGGTTTGAACATACAGCTATTGCAATGGCTTGCTCCATCCTGAGACAGGACACTTGGAAACGGGAAGAGAAAGATTTGGTTCTTAGAAGGCTCAGTCTTAAATTAGGCCGCAGAAATTAGCCCGTTTAAGTGGCTTTATTCAGACAGTTCACACATACATGGCAAGCTTTGCTCTGTTCCCGCTAACATCACCAGCAAAACCTCCAGTTGAATTTCACGGAAACAGACTTTGACCCTACGAGTAGAGTATGACACAAAACAAACAGAGAAGCAAGGTGTCAGGCTTGGGACCATTCGGGCTTGGAATGGTTTTGAATCACAGGAATTAGGCATTTCAGCGCCCACAGTTTAAAGGTTATGTAAACACAAGTCAGCAACTGTATATTTAAGAAGAAAGGTTAGATTTGGCATATAGAGCGTATCTTCATTGTATTCATCGCATACATGATCTGTAGGCACCACATTTTAGCAAGAAAAGTTGAGAATGGGACAAGGTCTGCAAGTCGAATTCTAGGTCTGTGAAATGAACCAGGAAAAGGAAAAAAAAGAAGAAAAGAAGCTTTAAAAGCTTTGCCCATGGGACACATGCCGGAAGTGCAGCTCCTTACTTGCATGCAGCAGGAGTCGAGCCGCGGTTGCTAATGAACACCACTAGCGTTGAGGCCAGTGCAGCGTGTATAATACAGTGGTCCTGTCCATATGTCCCCTCCCACACTGGGTGACACAAGAGCAGCCACGGGCATAGGGACTGTGCACACCCCTTTTTCACTCAGGTAAAGCCTATTACAAAGTCCTTATGATGCACGCTGGAATTTGCCTGCAGCCGATCCACATCCTGCTTCCATCAGTCAAAGACCACTCAGGGGTGCAGCCAGAGAGCAAGACTTCATTCTTCTGAAACTAAATAGTCCGCCATTAGCAAAATTTCATGACAGGAATGTTCCATCTAGTCCCAAAGTGTTGTTTCTTTACATGTAAGTGACAAGGCTCAAGCGTGGAGCTTGTTACTTCTGAAATGAGACTGGAACGCTTCTCACAGTAGTTCCTCTGCACTGCTCTGCAGAGCACCGGGGCCAGGGGCAGTCAGCACGAGGGGGGACCTTCACACCAAACGGTGGTGGCACGCAGGGTGCTCCATCACTGCTTGTGACTTGATGCAACAAGAAAGCTGCTTTTTCCACATATGAAGTATCAGAGAAAAGAAAAAAAATCAAGTCAGGCATCTCACCTCTGCTGTGCACAACCTAAAGAGAAAAGTTCCCATGACCATGGCACAGGTAGATTTAAAAAGAACATGCCAAGTTAAAAAACAAATAAAGTGTAAAATGAAATCAGGTTCATGTATTCCTTTCATTTTTAAACCGGCTTCTTTTTTTCTTAGTGCAAATAACTCAAGATGCAGTTTTATATGCCTGCAGGTTTACGGGCACATGCCATGTCCCTGGGATCACCCGAGGACTGCACTGTCACTCCTGCCTTTAAAGTGTTGAAGCAACTGCACAGTGCAGTAACGTAAGCACAACCACAGCAGCCTGGGCGAAACGGCTGAAAGTCTGGCACAGCCCAACTTTTGAGATTCTATCCTCCCCCATGAAAGCTTCCTTCCACCACGAACAGCCACAACACGAAGGAAAATGACCTTTTCTTCACCCTCCATCAGGAATAAACCCATCAGCAATAAACTGGCTGCGGGAGGATGCTCAGGCACTTCCCAGCACCATGGGATTCCACACGGATACTTCCGCTGCGGATGGACCACAGCCCGCTTCCAGCCGTACCCGGAGGTGACTGAACGCTTTGCACCGTTGGCGAAGATTTCTCCCGAATTTTCAAGTATTTCTGCCCCGTGCATCTGGCAACCCACTGCTGGGAGGGGGCAACACCCCGCTGAGGGGTCACAGCCCCAGCACCAGGTGAGAGGCTCGCAGGGCTGCATCCAGCTTCTGCATGAGAGGAGCAGGCTTTCCCCGGCGCCTTCGGGGAGCTGGAGGGGGCTGTTATTGGGTTTAAAGTCTGTGCTACTTCTTTGGTCAGGCACAGCAAGAGACTTCAGCAGCTCTCTGCTGCTCTTGGGCAGATCTGCAGCAGGCAGAGGAAGCCCCCGTGTGAAATGGGGCTGGCATTGCTCTCTTGCGCTTCAATTCATGCTGTTTTGGATTAACTCCTAAAGATGCTTTCCCAGCCTCCGATGATGTAGAATTTGACAGAATTTTTTTTTTTGGGGGGGTGGGGAAGCCACAAGCCCAAAGACAAGCGAGTACTGTGGGGCCAGTGTCCTGGCTACTGCTTTATCAGCATGGCTGCTTACTGTACTTGGCAATATTAAAGAGAACTGTTAGGTTAAAACCATGGTTTTTTCCTACAGCATGACAATATGCAGTGTTTGTATGGAGCACTTTAAAGTATCCTGAGAGGATATCTTTCTGCCAAATTAGTAACAGCATCTTCAGTCTTCACATAACCATTCTCTATACGTTTGTATGAGATTAACATAGGCAGATCAAAGGGGCCGGTCTGCAAAAATCAGAGGGAAAATGCTCATGTATTGCAATTGTTATTCCCAAACTCATAAAGCTTTTTTTCTCTATTTTTTAAAAAAATACTTAACATTTTATAGGAGAAGAAGAATAATTAGACCATGATAAAAGTGCCAAATTTCATTCACAACCAAGGAACAAATCAGAAGATGGTAAATTAATTTGCACAATCTGCAAAATGCCATATAAAATCTAGAAGTGGCATCTGCCTTGCTGTCCCCTGCGGCTCCCACTCTGCCCCAGTCCAGCCACCTCCCACACCAGTCTGAACCAGTATATGGTAGCGGAGAGCACCACCTAACGTCTGCAGGGAAGGAACGGCCACTCAGCTCAACAGCAATGCCCAGGCAAGCAGAAACCTGGATTTATGCCAGATACGCTGGAGGTCTGGCAAGCCTGGCTGCTGGACCTGCCATTCTGATTAAACTGATTTCTTCAGAAGGAGGTGTGGGTACAAAGGTAGGAGAGATTTGCAGAAAACTTGCAGTTTTATGTTTGCAGTGGACACCACACAGCTATGTAACATCTCACTAAAAGTAAATTTGTGAATTCAATTGGGCACTTTTACTTTTTTACTCTGCTATCAGCCTACTATGTTGTTTAAAATCAAGTACACTTGCACTAGGACGCTCTCTGTGTGTGTACACACATACAGACACGGAGATATGCCTGCCGTACCGTATGCTGACACACACAGACAAGTATACACGTTTAGTTTCAATCTACGCAGACAAATTAAAATGAACTTATTTCTATCTGACAGAACAGCATGCACCCTAGAAAAAGGGATTTTGGTACAATTCAGATGCAATACCGGAATCATTTTAATAGCTGAGATTTGAATACTTCACTGTAAATACATCAGTGTTAGCTTTTAGAACCACTGTTAGCATGATCACTGACTGCATTCTCAGGTTAAATTTTCTGTTAATATTAGATTAAAATATCAGTGATATTGAAAGATTTGTTTGCATACTTCAAAATATTTCTGTTTGAGAGGATCTGTACACGTATGGGATTCTGAAGGGGTTGGATAGGACGATGGCTCCATATTAAAATGCATCCCAAGCATTGCATCTCCATTCCACAAGGACAGGTGCCCCGCACCGATAGTCAAGAGGATTACAAGAACCTTAGTTTATTTGATTTGGTTAATGGATGCCTTTTAAAACCATCCCAACTCTTTCCATCAGGGTACCTGTTACAACACATTAGACTCATCTGAGAACGTTCTTAAAAGAAGTGGTCTGATAGAAGGTCTGGCCGACAATGAATCAGGTGCCTTCCTGCTGCTCTGCAACAGCGAGGCAAAGAGACTTATAGCACACGCGACACTTGCCCCTGCCTAATGGTCGAACAATGTAAGACAGACATGCATCTTTTACAGCTAACCTAGATCATAAAGGATGTAGCAATACACACTCCCTAAATACAACCATGATTAATCCTGGCTGGGTTTTGCAGTGCAAGAGGCACAGGGGGTATTCAGAAACTAGCCCTGCTTCCTGAACTGGTTAACTTCAGGCTTGGGGATTTATGCTGCAAGTGCTTCTGAGGGAGGAGGAAATCATCCTCGATCTCCTCATGACTGTTATTTTTAAAATAGCAAGTAACACCGGAGATCTGCAGTGAAACCAAACACTAGGGACATGTTTTCAAGGCGCTTTGCTGTGGGGTAGCCTCGCCATCCCCACAGTCAGCAAGTCCAAAACTACCCCTTGCTGAGAGGGCTGAGCACAGTGGCTTATTCACTTGTACAAACAGTAACGGTAGCGCTAACAAGTGGGACGGACTAGGCGAGACGGGCACTTGGGGAGCTCCTCCTAGACCAAAAAAGCCTGAGCTGTGTTCTCTGGATGACTTGGCAAAATCAAAATTGAGTCCACATTATCCCACACTTTAGAGAAGTTTTTATCTAGTCCACTAACACACAAAGCTACAGCGGGGAAGGAGAGTGTAACTAGCATCAGCCGTGTCCACCCCACTCGGACATCCTGAGCACAACCAGCTCACCCCCCTGAGGTGCAGCAGGAGACTAAAGAGGAAGAGACAGATGAAATATTTAAGCAAGAGATTTAAATTAAAGCAAGAGGAGAGGAACAAAGCCAGGGTTTTGCTGGGTGAACAAACCTAAACAGGCGTTTTCAGGAGTTATGCATTCGAAGGAGAAAAAAAGCAGTAGAGCAAGCAACAAATAGTGACTCAGAAAGGAAATCACCTTATTCACTCCAAGAAAAGCTGTGATTGCTGGAAGTTTGAGAAAGCATGAAGATAGTGGATGTTCCTGAGGAAGGAAGGCGCTTCGTTACCTAGTTCACAACAGCACAAAAGACAGAAACTTGCAGTACAAGAAAGAGAAAGGCAGAAACCAAGGAAAACACAAATGTGCCTTGCAGTTAAAAAAAAAACCAAACAAACACCAAACCAAAACATTTCCACACAGAAAACTGAATAAAGACTAAGCAGAGCTGATGTATCGTGTTATAGGGAACTCAGGGGTGAAACCCGGTCCCATTGAAGTCACGGGCAAACCCCCATTGACCTGGCCTCAGTCCATCCTCCCCTCCCAGAGCGGACCCTCAGCTGTCAAGCTGGGGGTTCAAGCATCTGAATAACATCTCTACTCTCATTTTTCATGTAATTTTCCCATGAGGAAACTGATGTTTATTTTTTTCAAATGTTAAGGTCAGGATTTTCAAAAAGGGTCTTCATTTGAAATCACCCACCTGGTCTTACATGACTTTACAAATTAGGTGACTGACTTTGGTGCCTGACTGCTGACACTGACATCTAGAGCTGATATCTGCTTCAGGCATTGTATAAAGCTCTTACTCAAAATGTACATTTAAATATGGCTCAGCCTGTGTTTAGTTTGGGCTGCACACATATAGAGACTTTTCTAGTTGACACTTTGCTTTGCTAAATGATTTCACAAGAGCCTTTTTTATAACACACAAAAAGCACTCTTGAAAGCAAGTATTGCACAGGGGAATGGATCTGCTGGCCAACAACTGAAGGCAAAAATGGGTCACTTCTCAGGTGAGTTGAGCTGGGGCTCAGAAACTCCCAGGTCACTGTCCTTGAACTATACTATGTCCACAGCTGAGAGCAACTCACTCCCAGCCTATTCAATAGGGGTGTCAAGCTACAAACTATTAAATCATACTTAACTGGAAGAAATTACATGGAGCTTCAAAGAATTCAACCACATTTCTTTTACCTACTGCTTTCAACTTTAATAGTTGGGGGGTTCATCTTCCAGATACATGTTTTACTTCATTTCATACTGTGCCAGACTTGTACTTCAAATGTTATGGGAGAGGAAAACATTTACTTAATTAGAAATCTATATTTTTTTTTTTTTTACTGAGATAATAATGATTTTTAAGTAAAGACCAAAGATAACAAGTTATCCCAGGGGAGGAAAGTGCACTGAAACCTCATGCAATATAAGAGCTTAAAGGAGAGAAGCCTGTTTTGAATCTCAGTATTTGGAAGCTCAAACCACAGTTTCCTGGGGGCACAGTCAGACCAGCTGGGCACCAGTCTGCCAGTACCACAGTGCTAGTCTGCGGCATGGCTGGCAGGGCAGAAGCCACCTCTGCACACTGCCACCTCTGCGCTAGCCAAATCCTGCAGCCCAGCAGAGTGATGGCTGGCTCCAGCCACCCGCTGGGGAGCCACCCTGGCCAAACCCAGGCTGCCAGGATCTGCTGGGTGTTGGCAGGGGGTGACCCCACACCAGCAGGGCTGGCCCGTTTCCCTTTGGCTATGCCCTACCACTGCCTAAGCACATGGAAACCTGATGGCAAGAGGCCAGGGCCACCGGCAATACGCAGTGTGCTGACCCCAGGCAGGACTTGCTGATGTTGCAGGGGGAAAGAGAGGGGCTGCAGGAGGGAGGGGAGGCGCAGGGAGCAGCGGAGGCGCAGCCGGGGTGACAGTGCTGTGGGGATGTTTGGCACCCCTGGGCAAGCAGAGAGCAAGGGGCGCGGGGGGTCTCAGCACAGTGAGAGTTGTGAGCCTGGCAGTGCTGGCATTCACCGCTTGCAGAAGTGACAAAGAAAACTTTCAGGAGATGGTTTACACTTCCAAAACGAGCCCTCCTCTTCAGCAGCTGAGGAAAACTGTTAAGGAACCAAGCCACTTTTGAGAAGGGCTAGACACTGCAGGCTAATGCCACAGTATGAGCCCTTGGTTAAGTGAGGGTGGGCACATGGGGCAAGCCCTGCCCCTGTTCCCCCTGCACTAGCAGCTGAGGACATACCCAAGTGGAACATCGTGAGTGTGTTCTTTGACATAAAAACAAATAGCTTTTTTTCAGGACACAATATGGTGGGTTTGATGATCAGTTCAGGTTGGAAAGGGGTTAATGTACTTTTGTAAGAGATGGCAGGTTTCCATCCAGTAAAAACAACTAAGGAAAGGCACGGGCTGAGTCTTTCCTTGCTACCAATCTAGGCAGTATTTTTAGATGAGCTTCTTGATATTTCTGGCATGTGAAAGAGCAAGATGAGACTCTAGAAAGTGTTCCTCGAGACGTGAGTGGTATACAGCACTCTTACAGGTTCATCTAGTGCTTAAAAGTAAGAGATGCCTAAAAATACTGTGCGATAGATCATCTTGTTCCTTACCTGATGACTCTTCTCTTTTATATTTTTTAAAACTATTAGAAGAATTTCTGGGAAAAGGCTGATAAAGATCAGGAGAATTATTGCCAGCCAAGTGGAAACAGAAGTCAGCATATGGGCAAATACAAAATACATTCTTTGCTGCTTCAAGAAAGGCCTGAAAAAGAAAGGATACAAATAAATTCTGGTTAACACAAATTCCCCAAAAAGGTCAGAATCAAAGACAGACTCAGATCAAACTATTAGCAGCAATGCCTCCCTTTCAGATGGAGATGGATACAGCCTGCACAGAAACAGTGTCCATCCTTCTGCCAATGCACCTCCTGCCTTCAATTGCGCTAGTTCTGGAGGACTGTCCTGTCACCTTACATCATGTATTTTGCATCTTCCACATCTGTTTCATTTTGGGATGGGGAGGGGTTTGAATTTTGCTACTATCAATGAAAGATGAATTATTCACCTTTTCAAAAACCAGATAATTTCATTTCAGTTTTGGACTTTACTATAGCTTCTGGTTTGTATTTGCAGTGGAAATCCATAGACTCTCAGTCCTAACAGGTTATTTGCCTCTTCCTCCCTGCCTTGATGACGGAGGGGAAGTGACAGAATCTTGTGAAAAATGCTTCGTAACCAACTGGTGACAAGGATCCCAAAGCAGTTGTCACTTAGTGTCTGGCTAGATCATGGATCTGAATCTCCTGGTTAGGAACGCTGAAGAGTTAAACAAAGTTCGTGACCCCAAATTAAAATATTTGTTCCACATCTTTATCAGCAGGCTGCTGGGTCAAGGATCTAGCCAATAGCCCATGGCATTATCTCACAGGAAAGCAAAGGTGGAAAATGGGAGATACTGTGAATGTCAACATGAACATCTACTCCAGCACAGGAAATAGAAAATGAATAATATGAGCTAGACTATTGCTTGCCTGGTTTTGCAAAATCCTGGTTGCACTCAAATCAGTAAGATTTTCTTCTCCCACTCAGATCCAGGATTTCAGCAGCAGGATCTGCACCCTCTCCTGATTATTTCTCCCTCTTAAGCTGCCCCAGAGTGCCAGGTCCTCTCGCTCTGCATTTCCTCATCTGTTCTTTCCTTCCTTATCACTGAGTCTCCTTCCACCAACAATTTGTCCTTTCTTTCCCATCCACATGCACTAACAGATCCTGAAATATTTACCCTAGAACCTCCCAATGAAGACAAGGGCCTCAAGCACCATAAATGACCCTGTGGGGAGAAAAGCAAACTACCTCTTGCCAAAGCCAAGCACCTGGATGGTGATGAGGGCATTATCTCTTTCCAGGCTATCCCTTTGGTAGGCTGACAGACCTCCTTCAACACATGTCATCACGCAACAGCCCTCTTCCAGCCCTGGGTTTTAGCAGGTGTTGGATGGAGGTATCATCCCTTGCTGCCCCAGTAGAGAAAGGAGCATGGTTGCACACACCACGCCATCTGTCAATCTCCAGACAGCCCAAACAAGGGGATGCTGCAGCCACATCCCCTGCAAAGCCAGAGCTGGGCATTGCCCGAAGAAAGCACAATGGAAAGAAGAAAAGATACTTGCCAAATGACTCCTCCCCAAAAGAATGAGAAAAACACATAGAAGGCAAGGGAGCCCCAAATCACAAAGTGGTTCATCCACGTCCAGAATCGGGTATCTAACGCTAGCTGTGTGAATAAAAAAACAAGACAGAACAGGCATTAGATGCAGAGTGTATTTGACTGTATTCATATGAAATTTTAGACCAGTTTCCCAGTAAGGCTGCAGGTTCTCCAAACAGCTACCTCTCTGCATATGTGCACCAGGGAAAATATTTTCGATACCTACAGCTTGGCACAATGTCAACAGGGAAATAGTGAGTTTCTAATTGTAACTGACACTTTTTAATAGAATAAATTTGATGCAACCACTGATGCTACAGGAGAGGTTACAGGGAGTGTAATTGCCTCCTGCCACCACCTGCTGTCCTGAAGCAAACATAAAAGACCTTTTGTAGGGTTTTATGCAAACTGTTTGTTCTGGAAAGCTTTGTGAAACAAAGCAGATTTCCTATTATCATTAGACAGATGTGCTTTTGTGATCCCTCCAGTGCTTAGCCATGTCTGAAACAAGATGGACAAATCCAAGTTCTCTATTGCACCTCTCCTCTTGCTAGCACTGAACACCAAGGGGTGAAAGGATGGGGAAAAGTCAACCACAACCAACTGGAGTTCTCAGAAGAGGGCAAAAACCAGAAAAATAATTTAACCAAAACACAAACACTTATAGACCAGCACAGCCCAGGAATACAGGCCACAGACTACACAAAGGACAATGGTCAATAAGCAAGTTCTGCCTCTATGAAAGAAGGGAAGATTTAAGCATCATGGGAAACATATTCATAGAAGATTAATCTTCAATGCATTTACCATACAATTTTACAGCACATACACGTGCATTGGAAAATGACTGCAATAAGTGTCTGAAAAAGGAAGATTCTAACCTTCAGAGTGACGGTGAACACCAGCACGGTGAAAACAATCGTCCCAAAGGTCCAGTTCCCAAAAACCTGAAAAACACATTACATTGCCACAGGTGTCTCGGTCCATCTCCTTGGAGAGGCACAGAAACAACGAGGACAGGGGTGCAAGCAGGGACTGGAGGGGAAGGACGGGATGGAGCAACTGCTATGGGGGATTGATGCTCGGAGAGGCGCCAGGTGCCCCGCACGACTCGCCGCCCGCTACGCTACCCTGTGCCATGCAGTGCCACACAGACAAGTGACCCAGAGTTGGGACAGTGACAGGTACAACCTCCTACTAACAGCAATGTCGATTGAGGATAGAAGTCATTGGACCACCTGTATTTCACGATTTCTTGGTATTTTACTCAGTTTCTGCTTTCTCGCAACACCTCTGCTCATCATCTCGTTTTAGTCCCATTTGCAGAATGCACCAATGGGTATTTTTCCATCTGGTTTGGTTTGTGGATACTAGTGACTACGCACAACAAAGAAAAGCAGATACTGTATATAAATCCAAATGATGGCAATGAATGGGAGGGATGCTTACCAAAGGCTGTCAAGATCTGAATGCATACATTAAAACAGAAAGTGAAATGTAAAAGTTTTCAAAAAATGCAAAAAAATTAAAGTCAATAGGAGCGAAAAAGGAGTCAATCAAACATACATGGATATTATGAACAATTGCTGGTAGCAGTTCTTACAGGCATAAGTGTTTACAAAACAGGACATCACCACAGATCTTATTTTAGTGCCACATAGACTTGGTCTCTGAGGGCATTTGCAGAACATATCAGTGCTTCGCGTTTTACCCAAATATAACCAGAATGGCTATAAACACAGAAAAGCACTGAATCTACAATACAGCAGCTTGACTACATATAGCTGGGGCCATAAACGTTGGCAACGATGCAACGTACGCATATACACACATAAATTTCATCCGCTTTTCTCCAAGTGTTAGCTGCTAAAAAACGAAGGTATTTTCAAGGGTCACAAGTGACGGTGTAAAGGAGTTTTCCATCAGCTGAGACCTGATAACACGCTGCATACCCCCTTGAGGAAAGGGTCCTGCCACCACGCTTGGCAGCTGCGCTGCACTAAAGCTTTGCTCTGTACTCAGTTAACCAGCAAAAAGAAAAAAAAAATTCCAGTCTTCTTTTCCCCCCCCGCCTTTCTGTGCGAGTTAACCCAGAGCAGCTCCCACACCTTTGCTCACGTGGCAATGCAAGAGCTTGTCCCGACACAAGAGGCAAGAGCAAGCAGACAGCAGGGAGAAGAACAGCCTGCTCATTCCGACAGCGGTGCTAACTTATGCTGGCTTTGAAACGGTAGCAAAACCCCAGCATCAGCCTTCCCTACTGTGAAGGGAGGAGGGCGGCTGAAATCACGCCCCGGAGCAGACGCAGCATGCAAGCAGCCCTGCGCATCTAATCAAGGTGGGCTACTCTACTTGCTTGTAACCTGATAAACATGTGCTGAATTTCATGTGGCACGCTGGTGGGAAGGATGGACACTGCTCCTGCCCTGGGCCAGTGCCTGGGACCATGCAGAAAAGTGGAAAAGCGCTGTGCAACTCTCACCAGGTTGGAATAAAGCTGTGTGTAAGACTAGTTATTTTACCTATCAAGTATAACCAGCTCTGCCCTGTTTCCATGGCGATCTGGAAAATGTTTTATTTCAAGCATTTGCTGCAGAATCACACCATAAGCAAGGCTACACCCTCAGACAAGACTCGAGACACACTGCACAGATTAAGCGTGTAGATATTCCCTGCCAAGCGTATAAAAGAGGCAGCGCACAAAAGAAACACTCATCTTTCTCTTTCTTTTTTTGGTGGCATTACCTTTCCGTTATCTTCCAACGATGAATTTTGAAAAAGAAAATAAACCCCAAAGAAAAACACGAGTCCTTCAAAGGCGCCCAGAAAGGTCCAGTACAGGAACGGCCTCCACTGCAGCATTGCATTATCTGAAACCTTCCTGCCAAGAGACAGAGTAACAAGAACATACCATCATGCTTAGGATGTGCTGCAAAGCCCCTTGCAGCCAGGTGGATCCGCGGGCTTTGGAGCAAGCCTTAGCTGCAAGAGACAAGGAGGTAACACACATAAGTATCTGCCAGCGTACAGGACAAACAACATTTGCCATATGCAGCTGCTGGTCATGAGAATCATAAGAGGTCCAGCATATTAATCGTTTTGTCCTCCTCCTCTAGGTAACTTGGATGAAAATCCAAGCCAGCTCAAAGAAACATCTGTAATGCTGTCCTGAGTCTCTCCTGCAGCCCCAATACTGCTTGTTGTATCTGACGTTAGCTGCTGAATTTTAAAACCAGGGCAATGCAAAAGAGCAGCTGTACGGGATGCAGCGAATCCGTGGTGTGTTTCCCTCTTTCTGTTGAAAGCTCAAACTTCCCCTTTGAGAAAAGCTTCACAAGTCCTGTTCCTGGAAGTGGTGTTTTGCTCCACAGGCTGAAAATAACCTCCCAAATTGTACAGTGGGTGTTTTTAGCATGCGTGTTGTAGCAGGAGGCTCGTGGCTGAATATAGGATGAGATATAGATTGCACAGAGACAGCAACAGCAAACAGAGGCAGAGCTGTGCATGGATGGCAGGCAAAGCCTGGGGAGTGGAGGAAGGCCAGCAGGGCGTTAAAGTTTGCTGCATCATTAACTTTTCAGATTACTTTAAAATGTGAAGATTGATGAGGGATAAAAGCATGTTTATGGCAAAAACAAATATCCCCATCCTTTCCTCATTTTTCTCCCTAACTATTAAAGCAATACATCCATTTTCAGCAAGATGCATCTTGCAAACCAGTGTGGTGCTAGGCTCCTATAACTGTAGTTTCTAAAAACCACTGATTCCTGTGCACAATGATGCAGTTACAATGCTCTACCACAATTTGGGTATGAGTAAGGAGCACAGATAAACCAGACTGTAAGTGGGTTTTATTGCAAGGAAAGAAAATACAACCAGCTTCCTCACTGTGAGCTGTTTTGCGTTCACGTTTACATCCTGCAGCACTCATCACAAACAGGCTTTTTCCAGCGCCTCAGACTAGAGATCTGCACTGCAGCAACTCAGCACTTCATACAGAGGCGCGCAGCAGTCATTCTGCATTCAGCAGCACATGCAGAGTCATGAATATTCAAACTAAAGCTATCTGCCTGCACAATTAATCTGTTTTCCCTCAACGGACAGACCCCAGAGAGCAGAGAGCCCACCAGGCGAATGCACAGGGGCCTGCTGTTATTGCTCTATGCTGCACAATATTCAATTACCAATTTATTTAAAAATACAGGCAGTGGCATTTTGACACATAAGTGGAGGAACACAGAGGCCTGATCAATCATGGATCTGAGTACTTCAAAAGCACCCAAGCCCCTTCCTAGCCTTACAGCTCTTGTTGCATTCACTGATTTTTCTATACCTAAAGTAACTTTCACACGATGTCTTCAGACGCTTGCTAATTCCCTCTGCTGTCCCTGCAAAGGCATCGCTCTTGGCCCAAGCACGGCTCCTCCGCGGCTGAGGAGCATTGTAGGACAGTGACAGGGCTCGCACAGGGCACTGGCCAAAGCAGCCCCGACCTGATCTCTCTCCATAGGGGTGAACTCAGTGCTGAGCTTACTGTCAGGCAAGGGAATTATCAACAGTGATGTATGAACAGGGGCTTCCCCAAAAAAGCATCTTCCTTAGGCCTTGCAGAAGGGCTGCACCTAAGCGTGTGTGCAGGGGTGGAGGGAAGATGGGAAGCATCTCTTTCCATGGGAGGTTGGAACCCCTCTCAGTTGCAACCAGAGAAGGAAAGAAAGCAACCAGCAAAGCAGAGAAAGGCAGTCTTCTCTTAAACTGCGCTTTCCACAGGCAACGTGGCAGAAAACTCCGAGCATGTGGAGCAGAGCTCCCCAGTAACAGGCTCTGATAGGGGGATTTGGCCTGTGGAAGGGAAGCCTGTAGGAGGATATCCATTTAGACCAGCTGAGAAACTACCTGCCTAAGTTGGGCTTGAGGAACACTCATCTTTCTGAAAGTGAATGGATTTTTTTTTTCCTGAAAGCTAGATGTCTCCTCCATCCATTACACGCTCTGTCATGTGCTTGGCTCATGCTGCCTGGCTCAAAGCTAACATGAACGAATGGTCTGGCCACACTCACAGCTTGATTTTTCTTACAGATGAAGAATTCCACCTACAGTTTATTTTTTTAGAGACACAGCAGTGCAATTTGTTAGAGCAGATACTGTTAGAAAGCATAAATAAGTAGAAATAGGCAGGAAATAGGACACTGCTCAGCTCTAACGCAGCAGCAGTATCAGCAGGGACAGAAACAGCCCTTTCTGGAGTTCATGGTGACCCCATCACTGACATGGGACAGGGACACCTGCTTACACTCTTGCACCAACAAAACTTAAACTGTGGTTAACCAAGTTGTGTGGAGGTCTACCCAGTCCAGTGCTACTCACATATACAGCTGAGGATCTGAGGTCAGTGTGTCGATGTTGATATGCTGCTCCAGGAGGCTGTATGCCAGGATAGGGAGTGATGTGAAGCAGATGTTGTACATTGTAAGATAAGCAGCATCGTACAGTGGCTTAAAAGAGGAAAAAAGGTTAATATGAGACAGAAATTCTGTTTTAAAAGTCTCTCCACAAACAGATTAAAATTTTCCAGCCCTTGGCTCTGTACATACCCTACAGATTCATCCCTTTGTCATAGCCACATAGGACAGTTTCATTTGATAGGGGTCGTGCTCTGTGTGATGCCAAGGGGACCAAGGCACCTGCAGGCTGCATGGCCGGGACCCTGCTCCCACCACTGGTCTCATCTGCAGCTCATTCTCCAGCAAAACGTGATTAAACAGCCCTTATCACAGCTTTTCTGTAGCTGCTCTTGTGCTGCTGTTTCTGTTAATATACTTGATGTCTCCTGTGACTCTCTAAAGACTAGACTGTTTTAGAGTAACTATGGCTTCTTTTTTTAAAAAAAGATCAAGTGTTTCTGCCAAGTCCCATCATTTACTCTTCCTCATCATTACTTCTGAGCCCAAATAGACACAAAAGCCTGTCAAGTTGACACAAAAGCCAAGCACGTGAACCCACTCACCACATGGATCTCTCTCTCTGACACTTGGACTAAACAAGGCTCTGATGACATCAAGCATGTGTCCTTTTTTTAAAGGCTGTCATAAAAGAATAAACTGTTGTTCCTTTTGAGAGCCTTTAATGCAGGGAAATTCAGCAAATGAGAAAAGATTGGGAAGTATTTGAAAACTTTTTCTCTTAAGAGAAAGAAAAGCAGCAAAATCAGGTGCTGACAATCCAGCTAAACCCCTCTCTCATTACTTTGGGAAGGTGTGCATCTGTATTTATGGGTGGTGGATGGGAAAGGAAAGAAAGCAGATGTCTTTTCAGTTATGGGTATCAAAAATATTATGCTCCAGATATGATGCTGAGCAATGAGGTCAGTTCCTACTGTCCTCTAAAGCAAGGTGAGGAAGGGACAGGACACCAAAAGCCAAGTTTCTGCTAGGAAGCCTCATTGTGCCCCTTG
The DNA here is from genome assembly GCF_034619465.1 of Leptosomus discolor. NCBI lineage: Eukaryota > Metazoa > Chordata > Aves > Leptosomiformes > Leptosomidae > Leptosomus > Leptosomus discolor. The sequence continues at coordinate 31,276,858 of NC_141399.1, forward strand.
CTTTTTATCCTACTTTTATAGACATGTTATTGGAAGTTACCTGCTGTGAGAATCCACAGAAGAACTGGTATAAAAACTGTGGTAAAATGAAGCAAAGGTTCTAGGGAAACAAAGACAAACAGTCAGCAGGGAAGCACTTGACTTCTCAATCTGCATAATTTTTCCTGTTACCAGACATTAGTGTCTGATATTACAATAACAGACAAGCTAGAGCACTGTTTTCTACCAAGCACAAAACTAATCCAATGAGCAGTTAGTATCTGCAGAAGACAGGTGAAGAAAGTCATGCTCACATTCCCCTGTAAGCACTGTTTTCAATTGACAGGCACATGGCAGAGACACAGCCTGTTCTAGGGAAGGAAAACAGAGCTACAGAACAACCTATACATTTTTTTCTCCTGTTTACTATTGTTGCTATTGTCAAAGAAACCCATAGTATAAACAAAGAAATAAGCTGCACACGCATCCTTACCTTATAGAAGAAATACTGTACAAGGTGTGCTATTCTCACATAATATAAATGCCCATGTGCTAGTAGCAATTTTCTTAAATGTTTAAACTTTGGCACAGCATAGTCGCTGTTTCTGGAAGCCTGCCGTCCTTCTTTGCCTTTTATACCTGGAGACACAAGTGTGGCAAGGGGTTAATCCCTAAGAGACTGACATCTGGACAGATGCTATGGCAGGGGGTTAATCCCCAAGTGACTGGAATATGGATAGATGCTATGGCAAGGGGTTAATCCCCAAGTGACTGGAATCTGGACCAATGCTACCCCCACTATGTTTGTTCACATCGCTTAGCATTTCAAGGCACAACAAAGGCCGTATTTCCCTCTTGAGTGCCCTAGGAGAACAAACAGTGCTGCAAGACTCAGCGTGGTTTTGGTTCCACAACACTCAGACCTGCCTCTGGAGTTTTTAAGTTATATTTAGGTTGCTGTCAGAGTTCCTGTGTAAGAGAGCGTGGTGAAGAGTATCTAAGCAAATCTGATAAAAGATAAGGAATTGGATTCCCCACAGGCTTGACTGCATCGCACACAGCCTAGTTATTTCCTTGCAGATGCTCAGCCTCCCGAGACATCCCTGCAGAGCTGAGCTCAAGAAAGACAGTTTTGTTCACTCAAAAGCCACAACCAAATGAACTGCACTGGGATCCCATTCACTGGAAAGCACCGCAGCACTTCCAAAAGCCCCAAATAAAGACATTGCCCTTTCTCTTCTATCGACCTTTCTTTAGCGGTATTTCCTGTATCTCTGACACCAGTCTGCAGAACAAAGGACAGTTTCCAGCCTCATGTCAGTCACAGGGACACGGCAGACACAACATAACTGAGCATAAGCCCCCTGGGAAACACATGGAGGTCCCCAGTGTTGAATTACTAGCAGCTGTGACCAGTTAGCCCTAATAAAGTCTGACGTTTTCCTTGCACCACATTTGCAACAACTGCCAGTAATCACTCATCGGTTTGCTACTTGTGCCTTTTTCTGACCAGCAAGCAACCTTTACCATGTTGAATTTGGCCACAGAGTTTTTGAATGCAATCTGCAGTTTATTACTGATAAAGAGAGTGGTACTATCAGAAGTGAGCAGTATGTGATGATCCCAAGACTCATCTGGAGTCAAACCCTGGCTCCAAAGAAAGCAACAGCAGACTTTCCACATTTTTCTGTGGGATCAGTCAAGCCACATGCAATGAAGAATACTGACTGTGCCTCAACAGTGAACCCCAGCAACAGCAGACAGGTCTTAGGTCTCAGATGAGTGTTACTCGGGCGTCTTACCTATTCCAACATGTGCTTCCAAAATCATACTAACATCATTTGCGCCATCCCCTATGGAAAGGGTTATTGGGCTCCCTTTTGTGTTCTTCACCATTCGCACAATCTGAAAGATTTAAAAAAAGGATAGCAGCAGAACCCAAAAATTCAGTTAAAAAAGCCTCCAGAGACCCCCCCACTGCCCCACTTGCAAGAGCTGCCCCAGGATAAGCAGCAAAATTAATACCTAGAGAGTTCAGACTAATAAAACCCCTCGTTACTTCCTTCACAGTCACTAACCAGAGCAAAAGCCAAGATCCAGCTGCACAGGTCAAGAGAACAGTATTTAAAAACAAATCCCAGGTAGCAGCATCACGCCCTTCCCTTCTGCCAGATTCCAGTCTCCCAAAGATGGGACCTCTCAGGTGTTTCAGGGTGCAGGAAACCCTTCATTGGAAGAGGGGCAGAGACACACTGCTTATCAGGCTTGGATACCATCAGCTGGTGTGAGGAAGTGTCCTGGCTTAAGTCATGGACTCCACTTGACAAATTGGGAAAGGAAAACAGAACAAACAAGGGGTTTTCTTTATTTCTAATTGGCTTGGGTTTGTGGCTTCCTGCAAGCATATTAAACAAAGGTTTTACATTCAGCTTTGAAAGACTGGTGTGTTTCCATCACACTCTGAAGCTCAGGCTTACACATAGCCTGGAGAAGTCCTAGCTAAGATGATCAGGTCAAGTCCCAGCCAATGGATCAGAAGTGCATCACATCACCTAACGATGTGCTTCAGTTAGCTGAAAGTAAATACCTGTGCTTTCTGCAAAGGAGCCATCCGGCAGCAGAGGACTGCAGTACACTTCAAGCAGATTTGTAGAAATATGTTTTTGTAATTACTAGAACTGGAGTCCTGAGAAGGGTTGAGTATCAGCGACAGTGTTGAGCCATCTATAATCAGGCCATACTCTTGACTCAACGTCCAGCTTCTGCAACACAATGAGGAACAGGTTTGAAATAAAAATCAGACTTTAAGAAGTCAATCTAGCTGCTTGTATCATCTTAGTGGAAAGAAACTGCTTTTGTATTAATCTTCTTCCACCTTTTTCGGGGGGCTTAGCAATCTTAAAAAATTTGGATTTAACATGCGCCCTTCACTAAGGGAACTACGTAATTAAGTTAAAAACCAACTAAAACTAGAGATGACAAGCAAAATGAAGCAGCAAGCCACAGTATCTGCAAGTAGCCAGTCCCCAGGGCCACAACGTGGTCCTATTGCTCTATAAACTTTGCGTCTGCATCCGAAACACACACAGGCTGGATCTTTTTGTTCACTTACCTCTTCAGGCCTCCCCGGTTTTTGGGAACATCCTGAATCAGCTTTTTATGGTACTCCATCAGCAGCTCATGGAGCCGATCCTCCTTTCTTTCGCTCTCACCCACTGTTTTTGCTGTCAGCTCCAGAAGCTCGGTGCTGGTCTGGAAGAGCCTGCAGGCATAGCAGGTGGATTTGGCAGTTTCCATCTTGTCTCCCGTCAGCACCCAAACCTTCATGCCGGCTGCGTGCAGGGCCTCGATCGTCTCTGCCGACTGCTCCTGCAGCCTGCAAGCAGAAGTAAAACATCACTTCTCAGGCTGGCCCACATTTAATCCATATAACTCATATTTTGCAGGTAGGAAATACCAGCTCAAGAGAAGTTAATTGATTTTCCCCATGCTGGAGAGACCACTGCCATAGGAATAAGGATTAGAAGTCAGCAATCCCAAATTTTTATTTGCAGCCAAAAAAAACCAAAACATAAATCACTGCTTTATACTGTGAGACCTAAGAGTCAAGAGTAAGAGTTTAATTTACAGACGCAGTTACTATAGCTGCATGCGAAACAGAATTTGTTTTGATGTGCAAATTAATGCTGCATGCTTAATTCACTCCCTAGAAGGGTGAGTACTTCTGTAGTTTCATTAATAAATCCCAATTCCTACTATGCTGGCCAATTTTAGCAACTAGGGCGCTGTGTAATGTGTTGTGCCGTGGAGTAATTAATTGCCCTGGACACTTCCAGCATCTGCCTGGCTGCTCAGTTCCACCACAGCGAGTCAGGGTCACGATGCAACATCAGGGAGAAACCACAGGTACTGCAGCATCAGTGGTGGTCACCTCTTTACCTGTCTTCTACGGCAGTAGCCCCAATCAAGTGCATGTCTGCTTCTGTGTCTTCAAAAACCTTCGCCATCTTTTCCTCCCTGTCCTGCAGAGCCATCTTAGCTTCATTAAGTTGTCTGTCAATTTTGTCATACTCTTTTTGAGTTAGTTCTTTGAATGCCACGCAGAGCGTTCGGTAACCATCCTGGTAGGGGGAGGGAAAGAAAATAAAGTGGCAAGTGCCCTAAAACCTGATTTTCTACAGCTCCTTACTTTGGGTTAGTGCTTTCTCCACCACCAGTGCTTTCTGTCATTACTCTGACTCTGATGGCAATGACAATTCGTTGGCTTGAGTCAAAGACCAATTTCTCTGTTTGCACAGCAACTTTTTCCCATCAGAGTAACCATGGTTATGCTTATTACGTGCATGTAACACGGCAGAGAGAAACCAAAAGAAGGACCAGAGCCAAGAGTGTGCATCCTGCCAGGAGAGCGAGGACTGGGTGTCCCCACAACTGGGATCAGGCACTTTGCCCACCAGAGAAAACAGCCTGCTATTGTTATTTCTATTTTAACTTGCTTGGGAGATGCTTGGACACAACTGTGATGGAGACCATGTAAGTACATCAAAAGTCAAATAAAGACGGTAGCCAAAGAAACAGAAAAGGAAAGAAGTCTGGCTTCAAAACAATGTGAAGTGACACTCAGATTTTCAACACTTCCCCCCAAAGCAAGGCCACATTTCTATTTTTGGAGTGAGGCTTTCCTGACCCCAGGAGCCAGCCAAATTCCATCCACGTGCTCACCATAGCGTTGCGGTCCACATGGACTTTTGTTTGTTGGATTTCTTCTTGCTGCACCCTTGGAAAAATAGAGGAGTCTGCTCCTTTACAGAAGAGAAGCAACTTTCCTAAAAGTAAATTATAAATAGTTTATAGCATTCACAAGCTATAGAAAGACTTAACAGCTTCAATAGCCACCAAATGATGCAGAGGGAGGAAATCTGGCAGGACTAAAGAAGGAACTGCTAGAAACCCAGCTGCCTACTGAAGGAGGCCTAACAATAACTTGTGCAAAACCTTGTGTTGACCTCGATGCTGGGACATCAGGCATCCCTACCTGTCTCTGAGCAAGCTTTCTGCAACAGGCTGGACAAAGCTGTTTCTTTTTTCCTATTTAGAAGCCTTGGCAATCTTTTCAAGGAGGGTAAAACCAGCATCCCACACCTTATGGGACTGACATTTGAGAAGGATGGTGATCTCTGGATTTTTGTCTGCTATCCCCATGAAAACCCATCCCACTCAGTGGAAAGTCTCACGTCTCCCCCCTGTACTTGTACCTCCAGGCTAGAACAAGGCAAGCAGGGAGCTCTCCATGGGTCACTGTCCCCATCCCTGTCCCCTCCCCTTACCTACTGCTTGTCCCCAACTGCTGCTATGGAGAAAGTTAACTCTATCCCAAACAGACCCAGTACAGCATTTAATTAGACCAGCTTAGAAAACCCAACAGCTTAGCCTCTCTCGGTTACAGGAATGAAAAGGATGTGTTTTATATTTGTGCACATGTACACAGAGGTATAGGAATCCAGAAAGGCAGTTTAACCGTACCGGTGGTGGTTCTCACAATGACACTCATACGACGACGGACAGGATCGAAGTTCAACACATGGAGAAGTTGGTACCTTAAAAAAAAAAAAAAAAAAAAAGAGCTTAGACTCAGTAAAAGAAAAATAACTGTAAGACAGAAAATCGTTAACAACAAGCTGCAGAAATCAATACACCCTATAAGTGGCAGCACCCACTGGGCAATGTACTTTTTACAGCTACTGCACAAGAAAATGGAGTTAAAAAAACCCAACAAAACTCCAGTGCTGCTTTGAGCACTGGACTGAGGGTGTGGGTGCCCAACCGCACATAGAGGCCTTGGGCTGAGCAGCGGCTCAGCAGCAGGGCACCACATGCTGCAGGCAGTGCCACCATCTCTGGCATTTGAACAAGAAATTTCACCATCAGGGGAGTAAGAAGTGAAATTTGCTTGTGAAGATGAGTTCTTGGGGAGTGCTGGGATTAGGTCAGAGATTCTCAGATGTCCCCCAAGGTGTGGGCACAGGGTAAAATCTAATTATTTTCATCTCAGGAGGGGAAAAATGTTACAGGGAAGGGAGCCGTATCACACAGTTTAGGCTTACAGTATCCCATTGTGAGGCCCAGCCACTGTCTGTGAGGTCAGCAAGCACCCCGTGCATCCCAGGAGCCATCTGCACAGCCAGGCACGGATGAAGGATACATGTAAGGGACTGCAGGCACTTAAGGGACCTGAATTTAGATGTCACTAAAACCACCAGCAGATTTTTGCAAGAAAGCCTTCCAGCCTGCATCTTACTGTGCTGTGCTTTGTAAAAAGCACAGGAGTTTTTGGGCAAGTCAGCAGGGTCTGACAGCCCTCATGGAACAGCTTTGACCTTGCCAGGTTGGCCACACTGACCAAACTTGACCAAGCTGGGTGGGAACCGGCACAGCGCTAGCAGCACTGTTCCTCGGCAGCACCTGCAGCACTTACATTTCAGTTTCATTCTTTTGGTTTCGTATTTTCATGAAATCATTTTCAAGTCCTAGAAAAGTGAAACCATACCTGTCAATAAACAAAAGGACAGAACAACATTGAAAACACCCATTGGCACATATTACACATTAACAACGTTCTCATTTCACCTTCTGTACTGCAGAGGAGAGCAAAAAAATTAGTGAACTCAAGCTAAAAAGCTTGGCTGGGCATTTGCTTGCTCCATGCAGAGCCTGCTATGATGTTCTGGCACTGCTCCCATGACCTGGAGAGTTGGGCACCGCAGCACACAGATGCCAAGAGCCTGTGGACGTGGTCTCCTGGGTCTCCATGAGCAAGCATATACAGCTGCAACAGCCTCCGTCTAAAACCTAGGGGCTGGCAATTGCATAGACTTTGCGTTGAAGGGGATCTTAAAGATCACCTAGCCTCAGCCCCCTGCCATGGGCAGGGATACCTTCCACTAGATCAGGTTACCCAAAGGCCCATCCAACCCAGCCTTGAGCATCTTCAGCAGGATTCAAACGTGGGTTTGATAAAAGTAACTCATCCTATTATTTTGCCACTGCATGACAAGGAAGCAATTTGGCTGCAATATGCACATGGGAACTGGTCTCCATTTCTTGGGGATTAATGTACATGGCCATGGGACCTCCAGCAAAGGAGCCTCTGCCCCAGCCAGGCACTGCAGCACCTTGGGGCTGCTCTCAGCAGTGAATACAAACCATAGCCTCCTGAGGAGCTGCTCAGGGAAGACCTTTGCAGAGCATTCCTTTTACAGAGAGCTCATTTAAACCCACAGGCTCACATGGCTTCACAGGGGTGCAGGTCAGGCCGAGCACTGGTATCACAACGTGCTTGCAGATGAAGCTGCAGTCTTGACCAGGGAAAGGGATCTATCACCTTCAGATAACCCCCACCTCCCTTCCCAACCAGAGAGAGGGAATTAAAAAACCAACATCTTCATATTCTTACTTTTCTGCGCCTTTCACCAAAGCAATTTCATCTGGGGAAGAGGAGATATAGGTGTATTTGCGTTCTGGATGTCCTATCAGCCCATCCACCTGGTCTGCTTCCTTGATCTGAACAGTGTGGCACAGGCAGAGGGCTCGCAGGAACAGCTCCTCGCGGCTCTAGGCAGGAGTGAGGGAGGGCTCGTTACCAGCTTAGTGCCGTGCATCGAGCCCACCTCGCAGCACTTGGCTGCTATTTTTGTGCATGCATATTTCAAAACACAAAAAACCTCACCCTCTCTCAGCTTCTGCTGTATTTATCCAGCCAGGAGCTGACCACAAAATCCTAAGTCAGACACACAGGTTTCTTACCTTTTCTGCTTTGCCATATTTTAGGGGTCCATCGGTCTGAGAGAAGCCATCCACCTCCGAAATGCAGTCTTTGTACTTGTGCCCATCTATACAGCACTCTATGAACTCCATGCTGTTCTCAGTCAGGGTCCCAGTTTTGTCCGTGAAGATGTACTCCACCTAGAAGCAAGCAGGCAGGCTGCCTCGCTGCACCCCCAGCCCCATGCGCTGAGGAAGGAGACCCCCAGAAACAAAGAGGCTGGGACATTTTAGTGCATCTGTGCCAATCCTAGACAGTACTTTGCTGCTATCCTAACCTGGTCGCCCAAGACACAGGTGCCCACAAGAGTTACCCCACTGTGCAGTTCTACCACCTTTGCTCCTCAGAGCAGCTCCTTTGTTTTTCAGCCCATTGCATGGGCAGCAGGAGGCAGCTCCTGAAGACTTAAAATCTGTTTCCAGGCTCTTTGTTTTCCCCTCATCCTCTTTATTGGGTCCTTTGCTATAGCTCCTAGTGACATAGCAGCTGCTGCAGGTCTGCTGCCTCCTTTGGGGGATTTTCATCTTGGTGCTGTATTTAAATTAAGTAATTGCTACTCCAAATATATATTTATTTTTTTAAAAGCAAAACAAAAAGCAGGAGGCATTACACATACCCTCCACTCAGTCCCTCTTGGTGCAGATAAGAAAGGGAAGACTGTGCTGTCTAATTGCCCCAGCAAACCCAGCAGCAGCATGGCTGCATGGGCATTGCATGCCCAGAGACACAACCGGGCAGGCATTTTTGTTAATCCTAGAAGAGACGGAGGATTTCAATTTTTAATTGAAGCAGTGAAAGCAAACCACCCTGACATGCAGAGTGCTGTGCCTGATATTCCCCAATATGGAAACAATTGGCATGACCCAATTCCTGCTCTTTCACGCACTATTTATAACCTTATCCGTTTCAAGGCAGCTTCATGGGCCTGTCTGATGCAGAGCGAGTAGAATCACGTTAAATGAAAAGTGCCACCAAACCAGCGGAAGTTCTGCCCTGAGGGGACTGCAAGGGACTGCCACAACAAGAATTCCTACCAGGGAGGACACTTTTGTCTGCATTTTCATCCAAGGAGATGCAAACAGAGCATGTTCTGACCTGCCCGAGCTCTTCATTCAGGTCAGAGGTGTTGACCAACGCCCCCTCTTTTATTTCTTCATCGTACATCTCCTTGTCCCAAGATATGAAGAAGGAACCCAAGAACTTCTGCATCTCTACTGTAACGTACATGGAGACTGGGATAATAAAGTTGAAGAGGACCATAAATGACAAGAAGTCTGTGAACATCCGCAAGACCTGCAATGGAAAGAGGAGAAGATGCAGCCTGTGCCCAACAGGCCTAGCTCAGGGGCAGTTTACAATAACACCTCTGGGGTTTTAGACAGCTTTTAAGGTTAAAAAGAAAAAAAAAAAAACAACAACCCAAAACTGAATACAGCTAAGATAGACAGCCAAATTCCATTTTACTTTGATGCAAAAAATCTGCCTTCTGCAGATCTACAAGGGTATAATACAAGAGTACATCTCACTGCTGCACAGTGACCAAAACGATGCTTTATTCAAGTATACACTGCTACAGGCTTGTTCTCATCTCAAGCAACTAGAAACAAGGAGCAAGTGGCTTGAGACCAGTCAAGCTATGGCGAGGGTACAACCGATTCAGTGACGTCCCTGTAAGTCCTACTCAATAACCCACCAAAACCGATTTCTACACACTTATACTCACTCTTCTAGGCTTGACTGCCTACGTCTCACTAAGTTTAAGAAGCTGGTTGACATGGCCTCAATTTAAGTTTACCTACTCACAATAGCTTGAGTTCAAGTAAGGATCCAGATTAAATCAGCTGCTGCATTTCTATAACACAAAGTATTTATTTATGCTTTGTCTGCTCCACACAAGCATCACCATGCACAAGCATGAGGGAGGCAGGAAAGAAACATAAACCAGCAGAGGAGACTGAAGGAAACACAGCACTTCCAGTTAGCAAACAGGGCTTGTAGGGCTGGCAGCAGACACTATCAGATTAAATGAAACCATCAGAAGAAAGCTGGAGGAGGTGCTGAAATACAAATCCACTTACCTTGAATGTCTCTCTCTCTTTTTTAGTCTTCTCATTGTACCAAGGCTCATCATTAAATGGATTACTCTGCCAGACATATTTCAGAGTCGTGCACACAGTAGCCTTGCTCAATAGGATGCACAAATACACTATCAAGAAAGCGTTGATAGATCTGAAAAATAGGTTGCTTTTTTAAATTCTTGTAGCTATTTTTATATAGAAAAATCATGCAAATAAGCAGGAACAAGACTTCTTCACTTTTAAGGGAATTGCAGAACAAGCGCTTTTGACGGTGCCGATATTCAGGGTCAGTTCATAAATTCTAACATTTCTTAATTTTGTTTTTAAATAAAAAAAGCTACTAAGTAATGCAGCTTCTTGAAAGATATGCTTAATCAAATATACAGACGTTCTACGCATGTGAAACAAAAGGCAGCCAACTAGGGTATTATTTCTGTACAAGTCATCCATAAAAAAACCCCCAAACAAATTCACAGCTTTTACCCATTTTTTGCTGACTATAAATACTCACTTTTCTACAGCAGACCGTTTCTGAGATTTCCCTTGGTAGTTCAAAGCCATTTTCGTTTCCATTCCAGTATAGACTGCAACTCCTACAGGGTATTAAAGCAGGGCTCATAAGGGACTCGCAGGCCTGGAGGGACCCAGCTTGCACTTAGCCATAAGGGGCATCGGTGTTTACATGAAACTCGAATCCCAATTGAAGAAAGAGGCATTACCCCAGGACCGTTCAACTACAGAAACCTCCGAGGCTGCTAAGAAGTGTAATTGCATATATCCCAGAGCACTCAGCAGGAGCCTATGGATCACATACAGTCAGAAAAAACATCAGTCTTCCATAACAGCCGTCACCCTCAATAACTAGTGTCTCGGACTGTTATCCTAGCACACGTTTTCAGCAAAGGATTTGGGAACAACTTCCTGCTCTTCATACCTCAGGCAAAAAGAAAAGCTTGATGAGGTGTATTAACACAACCTGCACAGCTTGGTAGCACTGCAGATACAACCAGTATCTCCTAATTTCACCCTGTCAACTTTGCAACCAGCTTGTGTACCAAATGTAACTGTACAGCCCAGGCAGACAGGCTGTAGAGAAGTATTTTCCCTCTCCAGATTTAGTGATGAACATCTACATTTGTCATTATTTATCAGAACTATTTAAATAAAGAAAATATGATGATAATAATAATAATAATAACAACAACAACTGTTCACCATAAATCTTCTTGGTATTTTTGAGGGTAGCACCTTTCAGCAACAGATTTTCAGGACCCAAAGACCTAAATGTAAAAGAAGTTATAAAATTACATCACTCAAAGAACATTCAAACTGCTTTATAATTTAGACCCAGCTATAGATTATAAAGCTAAACAGATGTTCTTTAGACGTGATAAGTTGATGTGTTTGCTAAACTGGGCATTGCTTGAGTTTGTTTTCCTCTTTATATGCTTATATTTCCACTTCATTTTACACAGACCTAATGCAAAGTTTCAAATTCAATGCGGGATTATCAGTAAGGCTTTTGAGGAATAAGTGCAAAACGTTCAGGTCTAGTATGTTCCAGTACTTATATAAAAACTTGATTTTAAAAGCACCAAACACCTGTCCATTCCAGCACAGTTGATCAACGGCACCAAAGCCGATGGCTTATTTTGCTCCCATTTGTGTTTTTATTTCCCACCCATGACGCTCTGTTGCTTCTAGGGTCTGGGTAGATTCTCCTCAGCACAAAACCCAGCCAGCACCACTCCAGTGACAGCCATATGGTTTTGCTGACTTACAAATATTATTTCCTCATTTTTTCCTGAAACACTTTGATTGATGCTCAAGTTTCTGCTTTCCCTTGCAAAACAGTATTTTGCAATTGCCTGCTAAATTTGCTGTCCATCAGCAGGGAAGGATGTTACCAGGTAGTCCCACATTGCTTCCCCAAGAGGGGACCAAACAAATCACAGGACAGCAGAAGAGCATAACTGGAGAGCCTAACTACAGGCCTTCCTTAGGAATGAAATACTTGGAACAGTTAAAGAAAAATGACCATTCCCTAATGATGACAGTGCAAGTTCAGATCTTTGAAATCTGATGTAGATGCTGAGCCTCTCTGAGGACGGCCAGCGAGACGGCTGCAAGACTAACCTGGCTACAGGCTCTTGGTTGCTTCTGTAGATGATAATTCTTCCAACAAATCTGCAATAAAAATAAGAGAAACTCATAATACAAACACATTAATGTTATAAAGAGCTACTACAGACATACTGAAAAAGTCGTAGATAGGAAAGAGAAGCAAACAAGTAAATGAGCCCATTTGGGAGTTCAGTGCTTCAGAGGGGTGGCTGTGCTCAGGACACAGAAGCCACACACGCCCCACAGTGGGGGTGCCCCCAGCAGTGGAGCAGCAGTACCATCATGCTCCATTACAGAGTGTAACACAACCCAGCAAGCCTCCTTCAAGGGATTTAATGACAAAGACCGCTTACTCCTGGAAATCATTCAGCCCAATGCATTTTACCTGGGAGGTAGTGTGGCCTAAGAATAGGCACACAGACCATCACTACAGCTGAGCTGACAAAAAATAGCTCATTACACCATGACAAGTGTTACACTGGGGAGGTTCTACTGCAAAGAAACTGAGCCCTGAAGAAGTACAATGTCGACTTTGCCATCCTACATGGAAGAAGCCCAGCAGTTTATCGCTGCCTCAAGAAAACCTTTCTGTCTGATGAAAAGAAAATGCCCTTTGCTTTGCTGAACTGTAACTTATTAGATCCCCTAACCAATGGTGCCGAGGTGACAGCAGGGAGATGACACCAGGCAGTGACAGGGCAGGACAGGCAGGAGGAGCAGACTCACTTGTAGAGGTCGGGCTGTGGCTGTTCACACTCAATCGTGGCAGTGAGGGCGTCAATGGCTTCATCCGTACAGAGTACAGTGGTATCCCGCACTGCGTAGTGAGTCTGGGCAGAGAAACACAGGCAGCGTCACCACAAGACCCCAGCAACGCAGCCAATGTTTCATCCTGTTACTTAAAATACCACCATGCAGGTGCTCATCAGCACTGGCAGCTCACCCGAGCCCTTGTCCCGCTCCCACAAAACAGCTGAAGCATCTCTCAGCTAAAGAGTGAAGCTAATGAGCTTAAGAGAAACCACAGCAGGAAGGAGCTGCTGCATATCTGTTCGGTAAGGCACGCACCAAAAGCACAGCATCTCTGGTTTCTCCCTGGGTAGTCTTGCTGCAGCCCTGGCTGGGGTGGGGGGGAAGCTGTGGGTGCCCCCGGGGCAAAGGGGCTCCTGGGGACCACTCGCCTGCCTGCTCCTGAAGGTAATTAGTCTCCAGCTCCAGCGCCCAGGGATCAGGCAGAGTGCTGGCAGACTCCAAGCTATTTTTAGCAGCTGCTGCTGCAAAGGTTCATCTCTCACAATTAACTGGAAAGCCCATGAAGGATCCACTCACTGCCTTCCAGGCTCTATTTATAGGAGCTACTCAGAGCTCCAAGTCACAGCAGGCTGCACGGCAGGCTGCCTTAATCCACCTTCATAAACAAATTCATTAAAAAAGCTTCTTCGACTCCTTAGGTTTGCATTCCCCTCCCTGCACATCCCGGGAGGAACCGTTACGTTATATGTGCTGTAGTCATAACATTATAAATACCCATCTTCATGCCGTTTTGGTAACCTGTCTGGCTTTTCATATTGAAAGCAGGCACACAAACACACACACACACACGTATCTGGTACAAATCACAGCTTTTGTGAAAGACAACTCAAAACTCCTCCTGCAGTGCCCAGTACCAAACCCAACCCTTGTGCAGGGTTTTACATCCACTGCTCCTGTCACCATGGCCACTGTGCAATTACTGAGTGATACTTCAAAGCCACCTCCTAATCAATTCCACGATCTTTACATCCTCGGTCCCTTAGCGTATTTAGAAAACACATGTTCTTTTAGATAACATATGACCAAAGATTCACGCTTCAAAGACAGAGCCCTGAAAAAATCCCTTTTATAGTTCTGCTCCAGTTGCACTTAACCAGGCATCTTTCCCATACCTCAACCTGACATGCCCCAAATACCAGAAAAATCTGACCCAGGTAGGCAGCAGATATTGGTGCAGATGAGGTTTTGTGAGTACCTGAGTGTGCTTCCCTCACCCTCCTTTTGCAGCAAACCCTGGTTCCTAATGTTAGATCTATTTCCCCAAACAGCACTTGCTTTTCTATTCCCTCTTCCCCTTCAAACTCATCTTCACCTCATCAAGAAACAGAAGACAGTTCCCAGTCACCTACAGAAATCCACAAACCAAGAAAAAAACACCACAGTGCTTGATACAGAAATTCAGCATTGCACTTGCAGACTCAAAAGTTAGTAAGAGCCAAGATTCTGCCAGTTACGTGAACTCATGCATGTAATACACCTGACACAAATAAGCAATTGCTTATTTAACACAGTTAGCTACATTCAGCCTCAAGCCACTTCAAAGCTCCACTCCTCTTCACTAGTGGAACCTGCATGGTGCATCAGCACTGCATCAGTTCCTACACAAGATTTCCAGCACCAATTGACAGCCACTCATAAAGAGGTGAGCCACAGACCCCATACAATACATATCAGATCAACAATGGTATTCCCATTGACTTCAGAGTGTGCTGGAATGAATCACATAATTTTAAAGTATCTTCCAGTCGTACTACTGCAGTTGCTAGTATCTGCATAAATATTTATCAAACACTTGAATCGTGCCTTGTCTTCTGATGTACTGAAGTTTTTTTGTTGTTGCTGCTGCTTCTTTCCCTATTTTAGAGACAGGGCAGGACGAATAAAGAAAGGAAATAAACTGAAGAGGAGATTCATCCTGAGCAAGACTAGAATTAAATTTCACTACTTGATTCAGGGAAAGGGAGAGACAGGAAAAAAACAGAAGTGATGTTTTTCTTACACTGGTGAAAAATTCCCCAAATTAATCTAGACATACTGCCTCCAACAGTCACAGATCTCACTGGAAAAGTTCAGTTAAATAACAGATGCATTGGCAGGTAGTGGGAAAGGGAGCTGAAGCAGCTGCAGGCACTGCTTTACCAATGCACAGGAGCAGGGAAACACTAACATGCTTCTCATGATGGGCAATAAGGCAGCAAAGCCGTACCGACAGACTCCATTCAGGGCAGCGCCAGAAGGAATGGCCCTTGGAGACAAGACAGAAAATAAATAATCCCCAGGGGGCTCCAGGGTTGATGCACTGAGAGTGGACGGAGGGAAGAGCTATTAAATGCAGCCACGGGGATGGGCTCCACAGACGGCTCCAGGCACCCGCGTACCCCCAAGCACTGACTCCCGAACACTGCCCAATCCATCCCTGTCACCTTGAAATTGGACTCGCCATCAAGACTTGCTGTAGTGACATAACAGGTCCCGTCAATGCTGCTAGAGGCCAAAAATATCAAGTCACAGGGGAAGGTCTCATCTGCTTTCACTTCTACTATGTCTCCAACCTGGAAGAAAGGAAACGTTTACATGAAAAGATCTCTTAGCTGTTATTAGATGGTTTCAGATTTAGCTTCTGTCAAAGCCTAGAAGAAATCTCCTTGGCTAAAAGTGAAATCAGGGTTCAAGAGGTGCATGGCTCCCTGAGCATCACTCCACAGCCCGATGGGCCGATCCAGCCCAGCACCAACTCAGAGTGCCCACGTGCCACAGTTAGCATTTATTTCTCTGTCAAATCTTGACAGAGCAAGAGCCTGTACTTGTCTGAAGTGTGGGGTGATAAATTAACATCAAACCTAAGTGTACTTTCCTGGTGTCCTTGGGAGAGTTGGAAATAGAAGAGGACTGCCTGTCCTGGAGAAGTGCAAAATGCTGACAGATCTGTCACTTGTCAGCTCCAGTACAGCTTTTGTGAGACAGCTTTTCAAAAGCAATCAAACAAAGGCAGCTTCACTCCTTAACTGGGAACAGCTCTCAGAGCATCTCATCTGAAAGTGAGCACACGCTGGGGCAGCTCTAACTGTAGCACATCCCTCCTCCCCTGCCCTCGCCTCCTTACCACACACCCTCGTGTTCCCATCGGCTTCAGTGATAACCACATGAGTTCTCTATTAACAATTACCTTGATTTTTTCACTCTCTTTCTGCACTTGTTTTGCATTTTCGACAATGAAGACATTGCTTTTGTTCACTTCATTGTCAGCTCTGTGCCTCAGCCAGTCCTCGTATCCCTAGGCGCACAAAGACAGGCAACACAAACTCATAATGAAGCAAGTAAACTAATCAAAGAGGATGAGTGGGGACGGATTGAGAGGGAGATATTTTTTTAAAAATGAATAAATTAAGCAGTCCTCAGACCTCCTTCATACCTGACAAAACATCAACCACAGTAGCTCAGACTGAAACAATTTATTTTAAAAACTTCATATGCATATTTGACAGATTCAGAACAGATTAAAATAACACACAAAAATAATCTATATGCAGTACATGCTACGAGCAGCTAAACTACTGTAACATGCTTCTATTATTCTCAGTGTTGGCAAGAACAGGCTGATAATATGAATAATACACTTAGCACCCTGCAACTCTTTCCTATGGTAACACAGGATGAGACTCTTCAGTCTTTACTGAAAGAATAAAACGTTCAGATTTGAAGCAGGTTGATTTTACTGTAGCTCTCCCTTTCTGGCCCCTGCAGAAGAAACTTCTTTTATTATTCAGTCCTTCTGTAGAGGAAATTTTAAATGGCACATGCATACGATGAGAGGAGAACAGGCTTTTAACGCTGCAAGATGAGAACCACATCTTTTCGGGACTAGCAGAGTGGTTGAACAGGCCCTGTCCATTTCATTTACCAACACAGGAGCAGAGCACGGGATATATTTGAAGAACATCTCTGCAAAGACTCAGAGAGCATTTCTAAAAAAACAGAAAAGAAAAATTCAAGTAAAGCCAGAACTACAGTGGTAACCTTTACTGACCCTCATGGCTTGCTTACAACAGTACATATAGAGATGCTTTACACTGCCAAAACAAGAGAGACCAATAACCACACTCAACACGCAGCCTCTCTTGCAAAGCACCAGTATAGGTGTGTCACCTTCTGAGAAGGGTTCCCCAAACCTACCTGTCCATTTTGGTGACTTCTGAGTATTCAAGCATATTCTCCTCAGCATATTCAAAAACATGCTCATAATTTTCTCCATTACATATCTTAAAGAGCATCTTCCTCTCCCCAAACTGACGTTCTTACCTGTTTGATAGCTGTGACAGTGATGACAAAGAAGAGCGGGAGGCCACTGGTCACTGGACTGGTTGGGGTGTCCACTATCACCTGCAAAGAAAAAAAACGTACTGCTGACAAATGGTTTTCAGGCAGCAGAAGAAACAAAAACTCTAGGAGCTGGGGAAAAAGGGTGGCTCAGTACGTTGTGGGTAAGTCACATCCCAGCAGAGGAGGGAGGGAAGGAAGGGGCACATGAGGACCAGCACAGGCATTGCGAGGAGACTATAATCCTGCCTCCTCCTGAAGGCTGTGGGATGTCCTCAGATGGGGAAAAACCCTTCCTGAAGTAGCTTGATCTTGCTCTAGCAGGAAATAAAAGCTTGGATGAACAGGCTGCTGCGTATGGGCTACAGAACTGCAATTGCTCCAAGTGCTGATGCCAACACCCTGCTCTCACCATGGGATGTGCTGGAGAGGACTGAGGCAGTGAAGGAGGATGGGGCAGAGGCAGCAGCAATGCACAAAGTGAAAACCACCCTCGTTTCTAACTGAGCCACAGGATGGCCATTTCTCCTCTTCGGCAGTGAAGACAGGGCATATCTGAACCCTAAAACATGGCTGGTTATGAAAGGGAGGACAGTACCAGTCATCTTGAACTACTGACACTCAGAGGTTAAAAACACCACCCATCAGCCCAAATTATCTATGAAATAAACATTTATGTTCCATTCTGCAATGTAAGTAAAACAGAAATTCACACTTTGTCTTTAAGCTCTCAAATTTAGAGTTCAGAGCAGCGTTTAAGCACAGCGACCACACGAGGGCCTTGGGTTGGACAGCTGGATCCATCCGGAGCTCAGTGCAGCACTTGAGCCAGCGCCACAGCAAAGACCAAGCCCTTTCATCATTCATGAAACCTTTGGGCTGTGCAAAACTGCTGTTTCTTCTGACTGTATCATGACCTTGCCCAAAGGGTAAGAACAGCAGAACAGGTTCATAACTGGGAGGGAATAACTCAAGAGGAGGACAAGCTGCACCCTCGCACCCCCTTCCAAACCAGGGCACACAAAATTGGCCATTTTTCCTGCTGTCCCCAGAGAGGATGAGAGCACGAGAGGCAGATGGTGAGGGCTGTGATGAAAGGGATGGGGAAGCTCAGCAGAAAGGCTTTGTGTCCCTACAAAGGGACTTTGTTTCCCTCTGCTTGTTTGCGCTTCTCTGGCATGCTCACAAACGGCAGCATCTGTATATTTATTGTTTCAGGTTGCCCATAAAATGCTGTGCTAAGGGCAGGACCGCTTTTATCAGCTGGGAGGAAGCTACATGGAAATTAACTCTATGAAATGCCGTACATCACAATTTCACCCTGCACTACTGGACCCAAAGAGAGAAGAAGCCAGAAGGTATTGACATGGAAGAGAGATACCACAAGATGCAACCAGGTAGTGGTGTATGAGTTAAGTAGCATGAGGGTAAACAAAGATAAACACAACAAATATTTCCAAGGAACACAAAGCTCTGGCTCACTCAGATGGGTGTAAAACATTTACAAACAGAAAGTCTGGTAGAAACCAGACTTGGAGGAACAAACTTTAGCAAGGGTGGTGCCAATTGTCACACAGACACATTGCACACAGTATGTGTGATGGACACTCACTGGAGTGGCATCATTGAAGTTTAGGCCAGTCAGCCAGAGGGGTTGGACTACATGATCTTTTGAGGTCCCTTCCAACCCCTAACATTCTGTGATTCTGTGATCTTGCAAAAATTGGACAGACCTTGGAAATACAAGAACAACTTTGCTTTTTACCTGAGAAGGGCAAGTGAGAGGGCTTCCTGCTGCCCAGCAGGAGAGTTCTCTGCACCGGACAAGATGCAGTTGTATGCATTTGTTTAAACAAACAATATGATTTCTGTCCACATGAATGCTGTATTATAGATGTATGAACACAAATATCAGATGAAGTCCCCAGAATAACTAATTTATGTACTTGGAGATGGCACTCCCTGCACATCCCGTGGCTGGATACTGCTCTTCCCCTTCACAGCTGGTGGAAAGCCAAGGGACACAAAAGCAATGAGCTGGAACATCAAAGACAGACTCTTTTGAAGCTATTTTTGAGCTGTTTTAGGACTTCAACAGCTTAATTTGGATCCACTTAAAAGTGACAAAATCTTCATGTTACTTACTAGTTTCTTCCTAAGTCATTGCTTAGGAAACCAAAGACCACAGTCCAGAAGTCATCTCCATCAATCAAAAAAGACATTTGTCATTCCTGGCACCTCCTAAATTAGCTTACTGCCATCAGCTTGGTCTACCTACAAATGCCCTTAGATTACGCTTACTCCGGGCCAGCCGTTTCCACCAGGAGTTTAATCACAGTTTCCTTTGAGTGTTGCAACAGATGAACTGAAGAAAGAGCTATTTGTATCCCTGTTAGCATGCTAATAGGTGTTTTATGTTTAATGCATGTACTTTCTCTGCCTAAAACAAGAGCTGAATTTGGAGTCACAAAGTAATAGACATTTTGATAAAGTGTTTCAGCAGCAGGTAGAGCAGATGCACCAGGCAATTCCCCAAGTGCTGTGATACTTCTCTCCTCATGCAGCATGTAGGGCAATTCCATTAATTTAAAGTAATTTAAAGATAAGCACCAACATTTAAGCTATAGATGCCATTTATCAAGGTACAACCCTTGGTATTTTAAATGAATGGAGTGGCCCTGAGTGCTTTTTTAAGGCAAGTGATGTCTCCAGAACAACGAGCACCCCGGGGCAGTCGGTTACTCTGTAGGGCAAGTGTATTAGCGCTGTCAGGTTGGGTTTTGTTCACTTGGGTTTGCTTTTTCTCTAATAGAGCATGAGGGCTGCTTCCTTATTTTAGAGATGCTCACGCAATAAAAACAAGGAGGAATAGCCAGGCTCTTCTCTCACCTGCATACACCTGTGCCCAAACTGGGTAAGCAGCTAAACTGCAATTGGTTTTGTAAGTATAACCAAGAATATCTCATGCTCTTCATGGCCAGAGGGTCAATAGATAAAATGTAATACCACATCACTAAATGGCCAACTACACAAAAAGGACATTCTGACTCGAGGGCATTGCTTCTGTTCAAGGCATATTACAAATTCAGTCTGACAAAATGGAGCAATGCCAGCAAAACCAAGAGATGGGAGGCGAGCCAGCTGACGTCGGGGTAAATTGGCCTTTCATGTAACACTGCCAGGAGGAGCCATCCTCAGCTGTTATCTTGGGATCCCCTGTTTTCTGCAGCAGCCACCAAAATGACTATAAGCCATAATTCTTTACTGTAAGGATAAAACTTTTTAGACTCTCATTTCAAACATGCAACCTAGAAGAGAGTGATACCCCAGACCTGAACCACCAACACCCCGGAGAAGCCATCTAACAGCAGGCTGTTTGCAGTAGTCACACGATGCCATTTAGTTTGCTGGGATAGAGTTTGATGCCTATTTTCAGCCCTAGAGCAGATTGTCTGCTGAGCCCCAAGCCTGAGGATTTAAAAGGTGAGTAAACACATTGTGGTGATCCTCCCAAACTCCCTTCACCCCAACACATTTTGACAGCCTGCTTTTTTTTGGTTGACAGAACAGAAAATAAGTACTTAGGTTTGCTCAGGATTTGCCTCTTAACCAAAGCCACAGAGCAGAGCAGAAAAAGTTTGTCCATATATAAAATTTGCTATTTTGTCTGTGCAGAGAAGCTTCCTGAAGCTTTGTGTTCCCAAAGCTCATGCTACACATTTTCTGAATTTTACTGAGTACAGCCTCTCTCTCCTGCTTGCCTTTAAACTCACTATAACTAAGATATATGCAAATACCTATAACTTGGGAAAAAACATAGTTCTGCAGCAGAAGTAATAAAGGTGACAAAAAACTTGATCTTAATTCTGTAACATCCGATGTATTTTCAATGGTTGACTGATCTTAACAGTTAAAGATTAAAGATGGTTTTTCAATTGTTTCAGCAAACACAATCTCAGACAGGCCCAAATATTTTAATTGTTATTAAATCTTGGATGGTGTGTCAGAATTATAACACAGCTTCCAACTAAAAAAACCCACTTATAAACACCAATAGAGTCATTCAACCTCAATTCTTGTTCAAGCTGTGCTTACCATCAGTACGCAAAGAAAACCCACCCTTGGCATCAAAGCTCTTACCTGCACGAGGAAGATGATGAGGAAGTAGAAGTTGGCAATTCTTCTAAACTGCTCAAAAAGGTTCTTCGGGAGAAAGTTCCAGAGGGTGTACTGCGGGGAGAGAGGAGGGCTCACAAACAGACCAAGGCACAGGGCTTACTGGAGACTTTGGCTACAAAATGGGAAGTATCTGCACAAAATAGGAAAGGAGTTTTCCCTTTAACCCAGTGAGGGGCATCGCAGCAAGCTGTCTGAGCAGCCCTGGTGCTCAGGCAAAGGGCCAGGTCCCTGCTTTAAAACTGGGAGCGCAATGCAGCTGGATGCCAAGATGCCACTAAGCTCCTGCTTCAGCTTCCAGCTCTCTCTGCTGGTTCATTAACAGCTGGAAGTCTCTCTCAGTTACCTGGAGTTTTTTGTTTGTTTGATTTAAAGTAGGCAACTATTTCTCTTTTGACAAAATAACCCAAACCACATGGTTGGAGACAGCGAAGAGATAAACAACATAAAAACCACAGGATCCTTTTCAAGAAACAACTTCTAGATAGGCGTTTGGAGAGATATGATTTCATGAAGAGGTAATGTACAGGGCAGAGATTTTTTTTTCCCCAAACAAATTCCAAAAAACATTTTAGAGCTGTTGTTCTATTAAAAAAAAAAAAAAGCCATGTTGCCCATACAAGTTTGTTCTTAGGTTGCTTCATTATCATTTTAAGAAGGCTGCTGAATCATTTGCTTTGGAAAACATGGAATTTAAGAACAACATGGAAAACAACAGGTCTAATATCTGATCTTTCAGTCTGCCTCAAAGACTAATAAGCAGTCAAGTCTCAAGACCAATGTCCACTTAATTATAAAAAGGTCAGGTAAGAAGATTTCATGCCTAGCAAATATAAATGGGAAAAAAAAAAAGCAAGGACAACACTTAAAAATAAATCAGGGAAGAAATAAAATCAGTGCTAAAACAAACCATTTTGTCAAAGAGGGAACTGAAACAGGGTAAGACGTCCTCTCTGAAGGACCCTCTGGCATGCCAGGGAAACATCAATGGGAACACTACACAAGTTAAACATGGTTTAACTTAAAACTTTTCCCCAATATAAACTCAGACAGCACAGAGACATAAAAACAAGTAAGATCCAAGCTGTATAAAAAGAAAGGAGAGGAAACCCCCCCTTACAGCTCAAGTACAGTAAAACCAAGCCTAACTGTATGCTGAGCATCATGCATCCTCAGCAACGTAATACGTATCCAGCTGTGTTGACAATATCAGATGCCACTTGTTTGATATTTTGCTCAAATTGGCTTCAAAACTTTTGAAATAGCTTCATAAATGTCATGGAAAAAAGCTAAGCAGAAGGCAGATGGGTGTCATCACAGTTTTCCACCATAAACAAAAGCTGCATTAATACCGTATGAATATTTCCCCTTTCATCCAAAGGGATAAACAGAGCATGGTTATTTTTGTCCTATGTCAAGAGAGAAAACACCCATCGAACGATAACAAAAAAAAATACAGGGGAATCGTATTTTTCTCTCCATTTATAAAATAATCCCCATTCCCTTTTGCAAATCCAAGTTGCTGTTGTCTCATGCTGTATTACACTTAACCTGCCCTTTCTTCCCAAAGAGAATTCCAGAAAACATTAAAAAATCCTCACTCCAAATAAACCCACAAACCCAATGTATCCATGTGCTTTGCTCCTACCCAGTCTAGAAAAAAGGAACTTGTATGCACCCCCAGTGGGACTGGGAAGAAAAAAAAAAAAAGACTAATAGAGAGGCTGGAGCTGTGGTGTAAGCTATGTAGCAGGCTGCTCCACTTCCAAAGGGACCTTTACATCCCCTTGAGGAATTCAGAGTTTCTCAATTTCAAATAAACCCAGGATGAATACATGAGCAGGGAATACATGTGCATGATGCACCCGGACAAGCAAAACAAGCTCACCTTGGAGGAGACTATCCTGTTGTCGCAGAACTTCTGTGCCACGTACGCATCTGTTTCCGAAACTGGACGGTGCCCGACCACCACGGTGCGTGTACCGACCCGCTTCTCTTCCCCAGCACACTGTCAGGGCAACCAGGAAAACGAAAAATTAGCTTCTAGCTCAAAAAAAAAAAAAAAAAAAAGGAATATTTGTATTAAAAGCTTCCAGCTTCTGAATGCACCATGCTGTAGATCGGAAATAAGGCAGCTGGAACATCAAAAATTCACTTCTCTGCCCCAGCAAATGCATGGGGAATGAAGAGGTGCACGTAAGGTCATTTAGCAAAACCAAGGCAATGCCGAGCTTGCAACTCAGGGTCCCCACTGCTGCTCAGGTGACCACTCATGTCCACCACTCTCCCGCCCCATGTGGGATGGCTGCTGCCTATACTTGCAGCCTGTGCCCACCTGCCAGGCAATTTTTCCTTCTTGAAGGAGAATATCTCTTTATCAAGCACTTCAAGTCATTAGGAATATAATTTATCTTCTATACATCTCTTCCTAGTCCCAGCCTGGAAAGTCCTTCAGTCTTGGGTTCCTACAGCAGCTCCAGGCTTTACCCGAGGGCCCCATAGAGGACAACAGAAACTGCACCCTCCTTTACACTTGCTCTCCTGTCAAACCCTCAAGTCCACCTGAAATGTCTCACCACTGCAATGGTGCACATAGACTTTGGATTTAGCTTTAAAAAAAGGTATACTTCTGCTCTTTTAAAATCTTAGATAAACCCAGAAATAACGAAGCAGACAGTTTCACATCACAAACTCCTCAAAAAGGCACGTGGGGGGCTGAGAATTGCCAGCTTGTCTTGCTGGGGGTTTAATTTAAAGCAGAATGAAATGTCACAAGTGAATGATAACCTGGTATCACCACGGCTTGGTCACAGCCCTTCTTCTCCACAGCAGACAGGGGAAGGATGAGGGGAACTACAGCAGAATAAACTCAAACGGAGGGGAAGCAGAGTGGCTCTGTGGGAGGAGAGCATCCCTTGCACGAAGCCATGAGAGACACTTGCAACACAGGGCTCTAGCAGAGATGCAGCCATCCCCACGGCCCTTGCAGGCTTCCCAGGGGAGGTCACTGCAGCCAGCAAATTAAAGACAGATCCTCCCAATCCAGCGGAGAGTGTGTTAAAATAACACAAAGTAAACAAGGGATCTGAATAGACTGAAAGTAACAGTGCTGTCCTACTTAAATGTAACTCTTCAATATTGAATTTCCAACTTCCTATAATTCCATTCAAAACCACTTGCAAACTTGTGACAAGGCAGAGGCAATGCCTTCCTGGCCAGGGAAGGCTCGCAGGTGGACAAGGCAACACTGTGGACTCCATTTCCATCAGCTTCCAGCACCATGCTGCCCAGCATGCACAAGGTTCTCGATGGATCAAGAAAGTGTATTTTCAAAAGAAACAAAACTGTGCAATAGTTTAAAACCCAGCTTTTCATTCTGTCCAGGTTCCACCCTGCATATAACAAAGCGCCCCCACCACAGATGCTTGCAGCCAAGGGAGGAGACCTGACTGGCACCAGGAAGCATTTTGCAAGGTTGAACTTAAAATTATGAAGTGAATTTAAAATGCCTGCTAAGAGCAGATGGAATGGGGGGAAAAAAAGAGCAGTCTTAGGTCAGGCTAAGGTTTTCTTAGAGTTAAAGTTTTGGATTTTAAAATACAAGCAGGGAAGACATTTGTCACTGTTCATGGTTCAAGGGCATTAGCAGGCAGCAGGGCTGCTAAAACACCAGCAGATACTATTCATACTCCATTTAGTCTTATTAATCCTCAACCCTAGAGCTTGTTGGCTTTGAAACCCCACCAGGGCAGGTGCCAAAAATGCCAAATCCCTAACCCATGTCAGCTGCTCAGCATGGGCTCAGCCTGCCGTGGGCAGATGTTCCTGGTGTACCCTGGGTCCAGCTCAGCAACCCAGTTGTCCAAAGGGTCCGTTGCAGACAGCTTGTCAAGCTGCAAGCAAAACCCAGCTAGAGAAAAGGTGCTCTGAAAGCAACCACGCTAAGACAGCAAGGCCCAGGATTAACCACTGCTTGGGGAAAGCGTAAAAAAAAAAATAAATCTAAGCCAGCACTATTCATGTACCTGGAGCAGAGGCAACTGAACGGATCCTGCTGCACCAGGGGTAGGGTCTGCCCAAAGAAAGCGGCAGATTTTCCTTCCCCCTGCTCCCCATCCACGTCTGCAGCATCTTTAGTTAAGGAGTGTTTTTACACCATGCCTAAACCCAGTTTGGTGTGCTGACTGCTCTCGCTACAGCCGTCCTCAAACCACCAGCGGCAGCCATTTCAAGCAGAAGAAAGTTTCTCACACCCCTGCACCACCCAGACGCAGAGTCAACAGCAGCCACCAGCACCCCTGTCAGCTGCTCCCACTTCCACTGGGCACAACTGGCTCCCAAACACTGATCAGGCAGGCACACGCTTTCAGCTAGGGAATGCCACCACCCTAGCACGGGCTGACCAGCCTCCCAGCCTCATTGCCACTGCCTGCAGCAGCAAACAAGACATCTTCTGAACTAGAAACTAGACCCAAAAAAGGCTCCCTGATGTATCTGCTGCATTATGGAGGTAGCAGCCGCAGGTCTCGCCAACCTGCACCTCAGGAGCAAGAGGCAGAGCCATTCATCCGTGCCACAGCAGTGCCAGGGACGAGGCAGATGGTCCCCGAGCCTGAAGTCCCCCACCCTGTCTCCGGGCAGGAGCTGGAGCCAGGCGTGCCCAGCGAGCATCCCTCCAGTGCATGGAGGAAGTAAAAGCTTCCCCTGCCCACGCTGCCAGCAGAGTGGTGGGAAGGAGCAGGGGTGAGGGTATGCCAAACACACGCATTGGCACAGAAGCAACAAAGCTCTGGTTAAAACACTCCTGGAAAAATATACACAAGTATTTACTCTGCAAGACTACCCATAGTTAGCTGTGAAAAACCTGGAGCGTGTGAAGAAGAGAAGCCAGATCCTAGATGTGGTGTGTTAGCTAACCAAGCCCACTATGCTGCTCTTCCACCCAGGTATCACCACCAGCTCCTAGGTGGTCTTTCACCCTTCAACTCCCCTTCAGTTATTTACTTGAAGCATCTCCTACAAAATGACAGCAACTCCCTTCACAGTGCAGAGGCCTTCTGCAGTGGCAGCACAGGGAGAAGTTCTCGCTCTGTGGTCTAATCAGACTCCCATCACTCCTGGCATTTCATTTCCCATTCCCTCAACCACCCCGTGGTGTCACACCACCACACAGCCACGCGAGCAGCTGGAAGGCTTCACACCACATCTCTCTTTTTCACTTCCCAGAAAGCAAGCACACACCATGATGACGCCTGCAGCGAGAGGCGTTGGCTCAGCTCAGCAATTAAAAGCTCTTATTTTGACAAGCCCACCTCAAACAGCTCACCAGGTTGCTAATAGATTACTAAGTCTTAATAATGGCTCTCAACAGAGACTTAAGAGGAGATTTAGGGAGTAACTGCTAGGCTTTTTGGAAAATTCTAAAATAT
The DNA here is from genome assembly GCF_034619465.1 of Leptosomus discolor. Taxonomy (NCBI): domain Eukaryota; kingdom Metazoa; phylum Chordata; class Aves; order Leptosomiformes; family Leptosomidae; genus Leptosomus; species Leptosomus discolor. The sequence continues at coordinate 31,303,596 of NC_141399.1, forward strand.
GCAGATTAGCAGGGAGAGGATTTAGACAACTTTTCCCAACCACCTTTCATCAAAATCTTAATTCTGATGGCAAAAAAGAGAAAATATTACTTAGACACAATTTAAACAGCTGCCTCATTGCCTGGTGGGGTTTTATAAAGCCCATGGTCCATGGTGCAGGAGTCAGCTGGCACAAGCAAAAGCCAGAGTTTCTTCTGCTGTTTTGAGCCAAGCCTGCCAAAAGGATTATTTAAGAAAATAAACAAATGCATTCCCCCCACATGCACTTTATCACCTCCCTCTGCCTGAGGCATGGTGCTTGCAGGAATGATGGGAGAACCAGAGGTATCTGTAGGGATTAGCAGTGTCAGACTGCCCACAGCCTCGGGACCACGTGTTGGGAAGCTGCACTGCATCCTCCCACCAAGATGTGAGGATCTGGGGATGCCGGTAGGTGACTCCAGTCCCCACTCTGCCATACTGTGCCCCAACAACCCAGAAGAGCTCCCAGCAGCTGGCAGACACAAAGCAGCACCCCAGGGGACATCACGCAACCCGGGAACCAAGAGCAGAGAGAGAAGGAGGTATTTCTGAGAAGAGCCAACTATCGTGTTTGCATCACTTGAAGACCAGCCCCAAAGGTACGGATCTCCTATGCAACATTTCAAGCTTCAGTTCAGGGCTCTTGCTCTGCTCCCCCAGCATCTGACCAAGCCCATCTGTGAGTCAACCTCTCAGCAGGGCATACAAAACAGATTTCTCCTGAAGAAGCTCAAGTGGAAGACAACAGTGAGCGTCAAACACAAATCATAGGAGATAAAGATGACGCTAGCAAAGCTGTTCTGCCAGGAACATCTTTCTGAACTGGCAGCTCGCTATCTGTCTTCGCTTCCCACCTCAGGCAGGACCAGGCGCCCAGGCTGCAGCCATAAATAACTGCATGGTCACCACCAATGCAGGCACGTACACTCTGCTGCACGCATGGCAGGGCAAAGGGTGGCTGCTGCGGTACAGCCTTCCTCATGCCATAGAGAAATTCAGATAGAGGACATATTTCTGTTGCAATGTAACCCAACCTTCCTGTACTTTCAACTTTGTATAAAGCCCGCTTATTGCCAGAAGCAGCAGTTCTGAAAAGAAGGCATTAGGGATAATAGCTATTTTCTTATGTTGCCCAAATTTAAAAAGCCCATCTACACACATCAATATGCCCATGGAAGGTCAGCTGAGGCTTAGTATTCCACTATAGATTTTTCTTTGAGGAGTTAGGAACAGGTATGATTTGAAGGCATCAGATCAGGGCTAAAAACGCCCATGGATGCAAATAATGACCCAACATCATTTATGACTTGAAGCCACTGGAGCATTACATCGAGATGGAGGAATTACGTTTGCAGCCCACAGCACTATCCAGATTCTCTGCCTGAGTTTGGGCAAGCCTCCCTCCATGCCTCTTTCCCTTCTCCATCTGCGCCCTTCTCCTACAAACATGTCCTGCCCCAGCACAACAGCTCCCGCCTGCCTCCCAAAGAGGCTCCTCTTAACCCGCTCTCACAAATTTCTGGGAATCCATCATAGCACCACACACAGGACCCAGCTGGCACTTGATACAAGTTGCAAACCTGGGTAAAAATTAGCAAGCCTGGATAAAAATTAATGGAGTTGGATTGAGTTCAATAGGAGAGATAAACCTGTGCTCTGCAGCCACCGTTCATGAGGAGACACTCTAAGTGGGCTATTTCTAGCACAGCTGCAAAATGCAGTGTTTAATTCTATCCCCCACACGGAAAACAACTGTCTGTGCTACCTGCTGGCCCCGTTTCCAGAATAAAATAGTGGCAGAAAAGAAAAAACAACTCACCATTTGATTTACTATAGTTTCAGAAAGCACCTAAACCAGAACTAACTAATCAAAAGAAACTCCTTTCATGTTTGCTGAAGATATCTTCAAGCCACAAAGTAAACACAAGTAACTCATAGAAAAAAGATCTAATAAAAACCACAGGCATTTAAAAAACCTCATCTGCTAAAACCAGAGATAATTATGAGATACAAGTACAAAGCTCAAACATTTGAATGAAATCACAGCTTATACTAAATATATGCAGAAGAAAGATTAAATGACATTACTTGGCTTAGATCTCCTGAACAATTTAAAGTCTAATCACTCTTGTATTGTTCCATTTATCATAAAAGTAGTAGAGAAGACGACCTGATTTACAAAAAAAGCCTGTAAAAATAACACCACCTCCCAAAACAGCCTGTTCTAGCTCCCATTTCATTTATGCCCAGAAGAACCAAGAAAACTCACATCCACAACTTTAAAAAGCCTCCTCAAATTTACTGTAATCTCCCCAAAATCATCCGGCAGTCTCAAAAAGTCACTCAGCACACCAATCTCATTAACCAACAGATATATTTTTAACTGAAATTTTTCTTGCCAATTTTTCTATTACTTTTTGTCTTTAGTCACTTCTACACAAGTACAAGCCATGCTTTGAGAAAACCCTTAATAATTTAGCAGCTTGGACTATGCTTACCCACGCAGACCACATTCTTAGGCAGATCTCCTGATTTAGAGAGTGAACTCCATCGATCGGGATCAACCCCAGTGCTCTCCCCTACGCCTGCGGGAAAGGGTCGATAATATGCACAGTCCTCAGGAAAAAAAAACAAACCCAACAGCATTGCATTTAAAATACTAAGAGCCCATAGGTCCAAGAGAAAGGGCTGAAGGTGAGCACAGCTCTGAGCTGGTCCTCCCAGCTAGTCTCCTTCCCACTGGAGAGGACTTTTGTTGCTCATCCCTAAGCAGAAGAGGGAAGGCCAGTACCTTGGGAAAGCAAAAGGTTGAAATTTAAACCAGTACCCCTTCTCCTACCTTGAGGCTGAAGCTCCTACTGATATTTCAAGCAGAGGGAAAACAGGACCACCAAGGAGTGACCGCTGGGAGCAAGCTGGCTCCAGTCAAGGTGCAGGGGGTAACCATGGGAGCCCCCAGACCAAGCAGAACAACAAGCAAGAGCAAAAGAGGAGCCATGGGAAAAGAACCAATATTTTATTTTTTTTTAAAAACCATGGTCAACAGATGATGGGGCTCAATACCCAAACCTTGTCCCTGGTCCCCACTGAGGATGACAAAGCAGTGGATGATGTGCTCTAGCAGAGCATCAACCACCCAGATCGCACCATCCTTAATGCAAGCTGAGGTGAATCCAGTGACACAGGGGGCCTCAGCCAGAGCCCATCCCCATGCCCTCTCTGTCCCAAGGACATGCGTCCTTATCATATGGATTTGCAAGAAGATCACCTTCACCAAGGACGATGGGCTAGAGAACAGCAGAGCCCAACCAGGCTGAGTTTCCTGGAAAAGCTAACTTAGTCAATAAAGCCACCGACAAAAGCAGAGAGACACAGCAGGGTGGGGAGAACAGGGGAAAGGGCTACTTGAAAGATTTAAGAAGGGTGGAGAGAGGAAATACAAGAGTGTTTTTCCACAGATGGTAAATTTACAGGAGGGCCCAGCCCTCTCCCGGCCTTGGGGAGCACCACGTAGAGGGGTGACAACTGAAAAGAGCTTTTTTTGGCATGGGTTTTGGTTCGGTTGTGTTCCTGTCTCTGTCTGGAAGCGGTCTATCCCCAAATCAGACAGTAGTGTACCTTCCCAGCAAATATGCCACATCATTCCTATACCACAGCTTCAGTTCAGCAGCTCTTTGCGAAAAGCCATGTTCACATATGCTGCAGAAAGCCAAAACCAGACCAAAGCCAGGAGATACTGACTGGGAGAGCACTACTTCAGTGATACTGTTTTGTGAAAAAAAATCTATTGCTCCTGTTCAAACATAACCACCGACCTTTGGACGTTTTCAGGTTCTCAACTCTTTTTCCCTCCCCTGTTGGCAGTCAGGGTTACAAAACCATCGTTCATCTTGAAATACAGGCAGCATATTTTTATTTTTGGCAGTCCAAAAGAAAAGTTCGACCAGCATGCTGCCGGCATATAAAATTGAGGCTCATAGGAACACTTCAGACTTGAGAACAGAAAAAGGACTTTGAATAAGAGCCAAATGTTTGTCAGAGGTCACAAAGCAAATACAACAAGGTCTTCCCGTCTCCAAACCTCTTCCTCCCTCCTTTCCCCAGCTCAAGCTGTGCACATGTCTGCTCAAGTACAGCTATTTTAGCAGGGCAGCAAGCTCTTCAGAGCAGTGATTTGCCCTGGCAAAAATTAAAGAGCAAACTGGAAAAAACCCTCCAAGTTTGCAATTGTCAATGCTTGCATCAGCCAGCGCAGCTATAATTTGTTGGTTTTCCCATTGCTTTCTGGTCCTTCAAAAGCCTGAGTTCTTCAGTTATGGAAACAAAAAACCCCCTAAATACTATGTTATGCACCCCAGCTCAGCCAGACATTACTCTGACCTCTGCCACCTACCACATTTGGCCCCTTTTAAAATTTTCCCAGCATTTCAGAGCCAGGCTGCCGGTTGACTGACAAGGAGCCCATTTTCCAGAACAGTTTCCTCCCTTTCTCCCGGGAAGCAAGCCTGCCCAGCTGCCCACCCGCTGGGAGCAGAGGCTGCAGACCCCCCCCACCAGGGTGGGCATCACTGCAGCAACACCCAGAAGCAAGGGCTGACAGCCAGCCCGCATCCCCCCAGGTGAAGCTTTCCCCCAGGGAGGCTGTCGTGCCACCAGGAGTGATGGGAGGGCACGTCCAGGCTGCAGAGGGTGGCAGAGCCTCACACCTGCATCACAGGGTGACTGAGCCTTGCACCAGCATTACAGGGTGCCCTCAGCCCCTGCAATGGGTACTGGAGCTCTGAGGTCCCAGTCCTCCATGCTGCTTGCTCACACTGGTTCGAATTAAGTTTTTCAACTGCAAAAAAGTAAAAGCTGTGGTTTTCTAACCCTCCCCTTGCTGTACTGTACTGCAGAAAAATGTTTCCACAGAAGTAGCAGGAGGTAAAAGAAGGAAGACGGGGAGAAATCACCTACTTCACCCCTTGCTTCACAGCCAACATCAGCTCCACGTGCCCCAGAACCCATTGGGAGTATTTTCATCTTCAGATACTATAGTAATCAACCTTGGGGCTGCAGGCACAGTTACACTAGGATACTGGACCAGTGCAATCCACTCAGTCAGGAGAGAAATCCTCAAGATGTGGCCTAGAACTGTTTATCTTCACGAAATCCTTTTGGCTCATGTTCCTGCTGGGCTGGGTAACATAGCTGCTGAGCAGCACCAGCAAAGCACACGCTGCCCAGGGCAGACCGAGCACAGCAGCCAGGTTTTGCACCAGGAGGTAAATCCGTTTATTCACAGGGACATGGAGCTGAGGTCTGAGCCAGCCCTGGGGTGCTGGGTTTGGTGCTCGAGGGGTTTTTGGTGTGGTCCATCCTGGTATCGTCCACTGCAGAAAGGAGCCCATCCTGCGTGGAACAGGGCGGCAAACCGGGAGATGACTCATGGCCATCCCCATCCCACCAGCCACTTTCCCTAGATGGGCACTGGAATACAGGCGTTCCTGCTCTCACAGTTATTCAGACAAGCACCTTCACCCAAGGTTTCCTCTCTCTGCACATCTGATCTTCCCACCCTGTGCTTACTGGAACGGTACTTGTCAAGTGGAAAGTCCCACTTCCATCCATTCAGCTGTGCCGAGAGAAACCGCCCCACGGAAATGATGTACTCCACAATATTAATTTGGCTGACGCAAGGACAACAGCCCTCTGGGCATCACAGCTAATTTTACTGTGTTCCCTCCCTGAGCAAACATTTATAAGAAAAGGTGAGCTGGAAGGAAGGGGAGGAAAAAAAAAAGAATAAAACCTTCCATAACTCATAGCGAACAAACCTGTCATGCAAAATGCCACCCTGCAAGCCAAAACTATCAATATTGCATTTTAAGCTTAGCTTTGCAGCCCCCATAAGAGCAGGGCTGCTGCTGAGCAGGTGCCCCCAGTGCAGCCTGAGCCCTGCCAGCCCCGAGCAGCACTCAGGGCCTCACATTGCCCCTGATCCCTACAGGCAGCAGCCACTTGGCTTCGTGGGAATGCTGGGGAGGAATTACACAGAAATCATAATAAAAGATGGCAGAGCTGCTCACAAAGTGGTGTGGGTTTGTGGTTTGTTTTTTTTTCTACATTTAATTTCCTGGCATTGAGAAATTTTTTTCCTCTTAAGCCAATTGACTCAGGCGACAGAGCACAGCGTTGCTGGAGTCTAGCAGTACTTAATTTTTATTACTGCTCAAAATATCTCGGATTGCAATACCAAAGAAACACTTCAAATCGTCTAGTCTTGCCTGCTGCACGTCTAACTCAGCTTTTCTAGACCCTTTACTGTACAAGAAAAATAGGATCTCTCTGTTTTGCAAATCAGTGCATTTGTCATAGTATTGCAAACAAATTGCATCTACCCAGTGAGCATTGCCTCTGTTTCCCACTTTAACAGTATTATAAAATCTTATTAAGGTGTACAGCATACTTTAAGATAGGCCAGACAAAGACTACTCACCAATCCTTTGAAGATACACAGCTAGAAATTACCAAGCCCTCCACATACCACTCTATGACAGCAAGGCTGGAGCCAGACCAAGGGCCCTTCCGCTTACAGATCCTGCAAAACTCAGCTGAAATCGCAGAGCAAAAAGCCCTCAGCAAAGCGTTACTCACTCACCCAAGGCCACAAAGAAGGTTAACAGGAATCTTGTTCAAGTTGTGAATAAAAACAACGAGCCTGATCTGCTCCCAAAATACCCAGCTACAATAGCCTCGCAGGTGCTTACCCCTCCTTTCTGCTGCAGGAGGAAAATAAAAAGCCCTTTACAAGCAGCCGGATCAAAAATAAGTGCATTAAGCTTTCATTGAGGAGAAAAGGACAAATGTCTCTGAACTACAAATGCTATGAATTACGACTGGATGTCAAGAGCAGACATGCTTCTAGACTAAATTGGCTTCAGTTGGAATTCTCTCTCAAAATGAGTGAAGTTTTGGGAAAAAAACGACTGGAGTCAGCAAGATGCAACAGGTCCCCGACAGAGAGATGGACATACTGCAAACCACAGGCAGAAGGAACAGCACAAGGAGCTAAAAAAGATTTTTTTACACAGTATTGGCTCTTTGCAGCATCCATGGCAGTAAGCATCCCTATGAGAGCATGAAAAACAATGGAGGTGAAGGAAAGCACAACCCAGGACTGCTTCCCTTCCACCGGCGAGCCCCTCGTTAGTGTAATGACCAGCTCCTCTCCTCACCCAGCCCTACTGCCTTACCTACAGTCATGCAGCTCGATATCCAAATGCACTCTGCAGCCATCAAAGTGGCATCTTGTGCCAACCACAGGCCAGCAGTTCCCTGGATTTTGGCTAAGCCCAAGAAAAAGCCCATAAGGAAAACCAAATACATATATAATTTTTTTTTAATGCACCTATATCTACTGCATATATTTAATATGTATATATTGCATACATGCATATTTAATACATATACATATATTGAAGTCACTGCAGCCTCTGGGCAGAACAGGCTTTTCCTGACCCAGCAGTTGTGCCGCTGCCACGCAGGAGTCAGGCGAGGGCAGGGGCCAGAGGAGACCTTTTAAAACAGGAAAGTTTCACCATTTCCCCAGGCTACAGTTTAGTAAACTAAGCTTTAAAACAGCTTGCCACTTACTGCCCAGCCCCTGCAGCGTACAGGCAGTACTGGCATCGCTCTCCTACCACAAAAGTGTGATGGCAATCCACATAACAGCTTCATGCATGAGTCTTAGCGACAAATTTATCGCAAAAAGCAAAATATTAACTGCCCAAATCAAACATTAACCAATTCAGGCAAACGCTAGTGAACAACTTGCTGGTCAGATGTTGGATAATTCAAAGCAACTCAGCAAACTGCAGTGTGATGGTTACACTGAGAGCAGTCAGGACTGCCTTGTGGTCGTAGAGCCAGCCTGCAGAAAGGGTTCAGGGAGTCACAGGAGAGCAAAACTACAGGAGAGAGATCATTATATAACAATTTAAACAACAACAAAAAAAATCGAAATGGCCTACGATCATCAGCAACATGAGCAGTACTGTCCTTATTACCTACTTCCAATGAGTAGGACACACTTTCTGACTGGCACTGTGTCCCTAAAGGCAAGACGTGGTCTGAGCACAGCACACTTCACCGACGTGTCCTTCATGCAGCGCTCACTGCTAACAACAGCCCAGCAGCGTGAGGCTCCTGGGCAGCAGTGGTTAATCACCAGTGGACTGCAAACAGCCACAGCCCAGAGCCCTGAGCTGCTGGGGATCAGCCCTGCCCGCAGCCTGGTGTCTGCACAGTCCCCACAAGTTAGAGAAAGCTGCAAATCTTCAGGCGAACAAGGGAAAACAGTAAAAAAACCCTCACTGAACCTCAATATTGCTTGGCAATTAAAACAAGGGGCCAAACAAAAAAGATACTGTCTGCTTGCAAGAGATGAGGGAGCTGCGGAGGGGGGCAGAGGCTGCAGGCAACGAGCAGCAGGGTTGTCCGGGCTCTCATGCAGTGGTATGCAGAGCTCAAAGCCCAGGTCTGGGTGCTGGGGAGAGCACAGGCAGGTGAAGTCCACAACACCCTGTGCACAGCACTGGCAAAACCGGCTCGGCAAAAACCAGCCCACCCTTCCCAACACCAGACCTCAGCCAGCACATAAGTATCTCTGAGATGAGCAACGAGAAACAGATTTCAGTCTAAACCTGCAGGTAAGGTATTTTCTAAGATCACCTCGGGATAGCCTGTCCTGGCACAGGGCAAGAGCTGCTGCCTGCTCCCCCACGCAGGGCTCGGTGGGGGACCTGGGGGACACTTTTGGGCAGAAGACCACCGAAGCAACTGGCACAGCCACGCAGGAAAACATCCGCGCTGCCCTCGAGCTCAACACCCGCTTCCTACACACAACTAAACACAGGAAACTCCCTTGAAAAATCCCCAGAGCAAACATTTTCAGAGAAAGGCAAATGGGTTAATAGTGCACTCAGTCACTCAGTATCCAAGTTTCCTGGGAAATTCACTCTTCACAGCCACCCCAGTCAGGCTGAGCAGCTCGGTGACTCCCTTAACCCCTGCTGCTGCAATGCCAGCTCCTCTGGTGGACAGATCGCAGCTAAAGGTATCACAAGAGATGTCCCCCGACCTGGCCAACCCTGTGTTTTCTCAGCATGGACAGCAGGTCAAGTCCCCCAAGGGGATACAGAGTCCCACACCCCAAGGAATTAGCACTCAAAGGCTGTTTTTCTGTTGCACACTGCTGCACATAAGAGATTCGAGCGTAGGTATCATGGGACGAAGATGCTCATGAGAACCCAACTTGCACTGCTAAAAACATGGTCACTGGTGTGAACGTTTCTTCTGGCTGAGAGACTCCAGTAATGCTCTCCACCAGCTTCGCTTTTAACTAACATTTCAAAAAAATCTCTCCACTAGAGAGAACATCAACAGTTACAGCCAGAAAAGCAGCAGTTTTAATCAGAAAGGAAGTGCATAAACCAAAGGCAACAGGATGAAATTAAAGGCAAGGCTGAAAAGCTTGCTATTAATAGACAGCCTGTTTGCTTTTACAATTTTCATTGTTAAACGCCAATTGCCATGCCTTCAACTGCAAGGCAGTTCAGCTCCAAACTTTCCCCACACAGCCCAGACAATCATTATTATTCTTAGCAAAATACCAATGGGAGACAAAAAACGGTTTCGAGTGAAGAATAAAATACAGCCTTGAGACGTGTATTATTCTCCACAGAAAAGTTTCTATGCACCAAAGGTTTAACTGGCAGCACCTTTTATCATTAATGTTTGACCAGTGCTTTCCAGTCCCTCCTCACAGCAATCTCTAACCTCTCCAAACTTTAACTGCACACGTGAACACCTCCATGCAGCTGTTTGTCCAAGGCTGATTTTTTTGTTTGATTTTTTAATTTATTTTTAGCCAAATGGTTGAGCTATTCCTGGGAATAAGGCTACGGTTAGAAGACTGCTTTGCAACATTAAGGAGAAACAGTCACAGGAAATTGAGAAACTCCCATATCCCTGTTTTCCGGGGTAGGGGCATCAATAAGTGATTGCAGCCCCAGAGAAGAGCCTTTTGCAGCTCCAGGTTCCAAATTTATCCATTGTTAAGCATGGGCTGCCCCATGGCTGCTATAGGGGAACCGGCCCTGAGCACACAAAATGCTGTTATCACATTAAATACACATTACAAAGTAAATTACAGCTATGTTCATGAAAAATTCAAGTCGCTTCATTAAAATCCACACTCTTCTAAAGTGTGGGATTTCTCCAAGCAGAACTGCCACCCAGTGTCATAGAGACATCCCAGCCCCAACCTTCCATGCTTGCAAGTTTTTGTCACATTAATGAAAGCAAAACACTTCTTGCAGAAGTTGGCAGTTGGGCACAAGGTATTTGACATGCAGCTTCATCTCAAGGTATTAACACGGCTGGATTGGGGGGGGGGGGGGGGGGGGGAGAGCAATTCTCCAGGCTTCCAAATCCTACCGATGCTCTTTCTTATTAGAATAGAAACTGAAATCACACACTAATGTTTGGTTCACACTATAAAAAAAAAAAAAAAGCAAGCATGAAAGAAAATCGCAGATGTGCACCGTGTCCCAAAATAGACTTTATTACACATTTGCTGCAAAAATTAAAGACAGGAGTGAAAATTAGCATCCTCCACCCCAGACTCTGACATCTCCCACAAGACGTCTCCCAGCATTCCCCCAAGCCGGGCAGGGTTCGGGTGGGCAGCAGGTGGTGGGTCAGCACCTGCACTGCCTCGTGTACCCCAGGGGCTCTCCCCACCTGCCCCCACCCCTCCTCACCTACTTCCCATTACAAATGGGGAAATTATTTCCCTTCTAAAAAGTGACTTTGGGCCATTTCTCATTTTCTGCCATTTGAATAGGTCCCAATATTGGTATTTTCCTGCAGAGAGGCAGGTAGGACCTGCCCCACGGGGCTCAGCATAACCATCTGCCCGTCTCCTTCCCAGGCTCGAATCACGTCCCCAACCTCTGGCACACGCCTCTTGAGTCAACACATGCCTTCTCCAAGGCCTTCCTCCTGCTTCTGTTCCTCCACAAAGAGGCCAGGTAGGGCTCTGGGGACACAAGGGAAAAAACCACCGCATGCTGGTCCTGCTGATGGCTTTGCCTGCGGTGGGGCAGCCTGACCCAGACCCCGCTCCTCGGCAGCACCAGCCTTCCCCACCAGCATGTGAGGCCAGAGGGCACTTGGGGTGAGATAACCTTCAAAAAAAAAAAAAATCCAAAGGGGCTTTGCAGAACTACAGCAGAGCCCAAATGGAGCCCTGAATCTTACAGCAGGCACTGCTCGTGTGCATGAGCCCCTACCCACAGGGACAGGATCAGTCCCCTTGCCACTTTGGGAAGGGTAAGGATTTGGAGAGGAAATTTGTGACACTTGCAAGCACTTTAATGAGAGAAGCCCTGCCCCCGCTGTTGGCAGAACACCAGCAGCATGGCGGGTGCAGCCAGGGGATGCAAAGCAAGCAGCAAAGCAGTGCCCAGGGAGCCCAGCTGGGCAGCCCCCACAGAGGTGACAAACCACAGGTGACATTAAAGCTCGGCCTCAAGTGCCTGTCCCATGCAACCCCGCCTCGTGGTGGTTTGCACACTATTTTTTTAGTTAGATAAAATGAGCCCCAGATGGAAAAGCTCCACGTGAAAGCAGCACCAAGCACGCAAATTGAGAGTAACAGTCTGTTAGAAAGGCAGCCTCTTGGTTTCAGGGCTGCACAAAGCAAACCCCTTCGCTTTCCCTACCATCCCTTCGCTGTGAAGTGGGCAAGCCCAAGGTGTTTCAGCAAGGACACCAAGGGACAGGTCCTGACCTGGCGGAGCTGACAAGTCCCAGGGGGAGGAGGATGGCAGAGAACCCTATACAGCCCCATAACCAACTTGGGGGTACCCCCACCGCTGGCAGCTGTGCAGCAGAGACAGATGGAGACCCCAGGAGAAGACCAGCAAGGGAACATCATTACCAGCCTACAACAAGCAAAGGCACTGAGTCACGACACAGGTCCAGCCCAGGGACAAGCACTGCACGCCCGTCTAAAAGGCATCTTCTTTGTCCCCAACATCAAGCAAATGTTCTGGAGAGCCAGCAGGTCACAACCAGCCCAGCACTTGCTAAACGCCAGGGATTTACCAGGGCATAGGCTGCAAAGAGGATCAGGCCCCAAGGTATTTAATTAAAAGGGAATAACACAACTAAGGTCCTGTTGTTAGACACTGCACAGACACACAAAACAAAGATTTTTGCTCCCAATTACAGACTGTTTGTTATTTTCTTACTTATCCTGGATTTTAAACAAGAATAGGAAAATACCAGAGCAAGGATTTTCACTAACCACAGAGGCAAGAGACCTAAGTGGGAACGCTGCAACAGGCGAGCACCGGCCCATGGGCTCAGCCAGCACTGGGCACCTCGAGGGGACAGAGAGCACTCTGGGGTGCTCCCCCCCACATCCAGCCTTCCTGCACCATGAGAAGGGCAACAGCTCTCAGGGCTCGCTTCCAGAGCAGCCTTAAATAAAAGCAAATGGGGGGAAAAACTGAAAACAGGGGCATCGGTAACTTTTCTTTCTGCATTTCTTACTTAGTTCTTACAACAGAGTGCGGCACTTGCAGAGCTGTGGTGCGTAGCTGTGTCCCGGAGGTACGGCTGTCCGCACGCTTCAGAAGAATCCAGGAAAAGTAATTAAGACCAAAAAAAAAGCACATAGTCCTTGATGCACAATGGGGTCCTGCGCTTCCCAGGCTTCCACCAAGCAAGTTTGGAAGCAGGCCGCACTCGGCCCAGTCCAGTGAGGAGCCCAGCACAAGGAGACGGACTCAAACCCTCCCCCTGGTCACCTACACACTTTTCCACTCTACTCCCACATTCTCCCCACAACAGCCTTACAAGTAGCATGAGACTGAAAGACTCCAATGCCAGAATCCATTTCCAATAAAGAATTAAAGTTATTTTTCAAGTTGACAGTATCTCCTGAAAGTGGATTAAACATGGCAATTCAATCCCGCCTCCCCGCAGCGATCCCAGCCCCACTCTTCTTTCAGCAGGGATGATGTCAGCGGTGTAAATTGAAGTCAGAATCCAATTTGTTTCTGCAGAAAGCATCGGTCTGTACCCCAGGGTAGCAAAGCAGTTCCACATACACCACTCTGCCCTTCTTGTTCTTTTTACCATCCTGTTTCATACCCTATCCAGGACAAAAAAGTTTATGGGAGGAAGAAATGGAGCCACGTAACAGTCATGTTGATAGGGCAAGGAACATTCACCACGCTGAGCTGTGAAATACATCTGAAAACAGGATTTTTAATACCCATTGGTATTTATGAGCCTCTGGCAAAGAACACGCAGTGGAGAGGTGACAACACTTGTCTGAGTAGCCCTATGAGATCTTAAGTGTCAGATAATCTGCAGCCTTTAATAACTGCAGTGAGTTTTCTGCAAAGCCACTGCCAGAAGACGAGCATCGTTTGAAGCCCTGTGCCACCCATAATGGACTGAGGGCACAACAGCAGCTTGGGGATACCTCCATGGAGACCATCATATGCTGTCCTTTCCTTCCACGGAGCAGAAGAGGGGGCCGACCCAAACCTCCTGGGACACCCTGCAAGGCTGGGGACAGGGCAGAGCCGCAGCAGCACAGTGGGGGCTGCTATCTGCCCAAGGCTGGGGGGACCCGCACCACCTGCACCAGCTTAATAACCCACACAGATCATTGCTGCTCCAACCCCTCTTACAAAGACAGTAAGTGGGGGAAAAAAAGAATGTCTAAAAACCCTCAGCAATGCTGCAGATGCCCCGGTCCCCAAGCAGAGTTGTTCCTCTAGCCAGAAGACTACCTCTGTGTGCTGCAACAGTTCAGCCCCGAACAAAGCAGTTAGAAATACCCGGTTCAATGTTCAGGACTGCTTCTTCTTTCTCCACTCCGGTGGACGTGATGCCCTAGCAGTGGGGCATGTCCCCTCCCCATGCCAAGGGACTGCAAGAGGTGGTACAGAGCCGGGGTGCAGGACCACCAGGCAGCGCAGGGGTCACGCTCCACATGAGGACAATGCTGCAGCCAGAGCCCGGCCAGGCACCTCCATGGGTACCTGCTCACATGAGCCGCTCACCTAAAAACACTTTTAGATGAACCCAGTGGAGATGCTTCATGGCCCAAATGCCTCTCAGTACGACTCAGAAAAAGCCTCCTGCAAGGGCACGGTAGGAAGCACATAACACAAGGCAGAGCTAAATTCAAAGTCAAGGCATTAAAGCCAGAAACTGAGATTAGATCCGATACATTTGTCCCCGGGGCTGCAAAACAATAGTTGCAGTAGGTGTGTTCTCTACAGGGCTAACCCAAAGACTGCAACAGAAATACAACCTACAAATGCAAAAATTAACCGTTTCCCGCCCCCCTCCCCTCTGCCCTGAACTGCTGCAGAGCTACATCCAGACTTAAAAAGGAGACTGTACCGAAAGCCTGGAAATCCAGCACAAATAGCTCGCTCAAAACCAAAAGCGAATATGAAAATATGTCTCCCAGCAGTTCTGGCCTTGTGGGCAGCCGCAGGCAAAGCCCATTATTCTGGCAGGTAACCGGGTGCCGAGAGGTGCAACACCTCAGGAAAGAGCTTCTGAGCCTCCAAGGGTGTATATAGGCTGTACTAACCACACACACCTGCCGTTTGAACTCGAGGAACTTCATTAACTACGCACTGCGCAATAAATGACACTGCTAAATAAACAGAAGCTCTCGAAATAATGTCAAAACACTGTTTTTTACCACATTTGCTGTGGAAGAGGGGAAAAAAAAAAGAGTAATTACAGAGTTCAGGCCAAGCAATGAGGTCATGCTGAAATCTGTAAGTAGCTCATGTGGCACCGGGTTTTTAACGTATCTGGGGAGAAGTGGTGGGTGGAAAAGTGGCGGGCAGCACCCTGACAGCTGCCCTGCGTCCCGCCTGGCCTATAACCACGCGATTTTGGGTGCATGCTTCCAGGGACTGAGAAGCCCCCTCGTCTAAGGTTTTGGGGTTACTTTGGCGTGGGGGTGTGGGGAGGAAATAAGGTTTGGGCTCTCACAGCAACGGCAACTTCTTGTGCAGAGCCGCAGCGCGGGCAGGGCCCTACCCGAGAGGTTTCGCAAGGGAGGGAGTTGCCGCTGCGGGGATGCGCCCCGTTCCCCGCCGCCCCCGAAAAACAAATCCGACAAAAGGTTAAAAAAATCATCATCATGAACTTTTCCCCGCCCGGCACCCCCCGGCCCCGCACTCACCAGGCGGCTGAGGCTGCGGCGGAGCATCGCGGCGGCGCCCGGCCCCGCCGCTCTCACCGCCGCATCGCGGCCCGGCCCCTAGGCTGCCCGCGGGCCGCGCCGCCGGCCGCGCACCATGCCCGCCGCGGGGCCCTGCCGCCTGGCCCGGCCCGGCTCGCCTCGGCCCGGCCGCGCGCGGCTCCTCTTGGCTGACGGCGTTTCCCCCGCGCCCCCGCTTTTGTCCCGCCGCCCGGGAGGCGGGCGGTGCGCGGCGGTGCGCGGCGCGCCTCCAGAGCAGGCTGGGAGCTGTAGTTCGGCCCGGGGCCGGCGGGGTGAACCCCGCAGCACCCCCGGGCCGGCCTGCGGGGAGAGCGGCTGCCGGAGGGCGGCGGGGCCTCACGAGGCCGGGAGCAGCCAGGGAATGAGCGGCCCCAGGGACGAATCCTGCGGGGCCGGGAGCGGCCCAGGGGCTGGCCCGGAGCGCGGTCCGAAGGTGAGTGGCCTGATGGAGCAGGAGGGCTGTAGCGGTGGCTTGAGGGAAGCATTGTCCCTGCAGCCCTTTGAACCCCAGAGCCTAGGGGTCAGACCTCTTCTGTTCACCTTCCCAGCCCCTCCCTGGAGCCATGTCTGGACGCCGGGTACAACTTTATTTCTAATACAGAACGCCTCCCTCCCAACGTCACAGCCCTCCTAATAATCCTCTGGTACAAAAGTCCAGCCACTGCCCTGGTGCTCAAGCAAATGCCATAAACGCACCTGGGAGCACTCTCCCTAAGTTGTGACTGACCACGGAATGTGTTTGGGGTGCCTTGGTACTTTGGCCCACTGCAAGCTCTTCCCAGGAGGCTCCGTGCACACCCCCAGGGGAGCACTCCTCAGGCACTGCCTTGGGTGGCTAAGCCCGCCAGCCAGCAAGCCCAGCCTAATCCCCGGGGCAGTTTTGCAGCCCCTGAGCCCAGAACTGCCCAGCTTTCCTTGGTACCTCCAGCCCTTCAGCAGCACATATGCCAACCCCTATCCACTTCCCTCTGGGCTGGGGTAACGCATGAGCAGAAACACTCCTCCGAAACAGCTTCCTCAGGGGAGCATCTCCCCAGTCCAGAGGGCACAGAGCATGGGAATATTTGTTTCCACATGAGCCACCCATCTTGGGAAAGATAAGATGTAATTTAACAAAGTCTACATTTTTCTATTACGTTTTTGACATTGTTATTGCCTGGTAATAAACCAGCCTTTTCTGGAGCAATACCCTCTGCAACAGCCCAGGGCAGGGAGTTTTCCTGGTGCTGTCCTTTGCTGACAGCCCCGAGGACCTCCAGGGGCAGGTGGGCTGCTCAACCCCACTGGCCAGGAGCCACTGTCATTTCAGCAGCCTGCATTGCTTCTATTTAAAGCAGGTTTCTCCCTGGAAACTGAACAAAACTCAGCTTGTTGCACCACAATTGGGCCCAGAGAGCAGCTGTGGGCTTCCAGAAACCTGGAAAACACACAGAAATTTTTCACTTGGCATTTTGAAAGCTAGTATAGTATCATATTGATTTTACTAAGGCTAAAACCAGTCACATTTGCTCTACTCAAGCACCAACTGTCTGGCAGTTTTACACACTGTGATATATCTAAGCTCACACAGAAAGCTTGCCCTAGGCAGCACTAAAGTAGCAGTCAGGTGTTGGACAGGCAGGAGCCTACTAGGGTTTTTCTTAACCCCAGTTATCCTAGGGTAGCAGTAGTGGGTCAGTGAAGGCTCCCATATCCCCACCGAGCACCGCAGCGTTCCCAAGGAGACAGCCAGCACTCATCTGAATCCCCAGGGCAACCTTTCCCTTATTCTCCGTGCAGCTGTTACTTACCTTGCTGCACAAAAGCCTAACCACAACAGAGGAAACCAAACAGAAAACAATGCTAGGCAGTTTTAACAACATTTTACAATAATGAATGGCAATTGTTAAACATCTTAAATAATGCTTAACCAGTTTCGCTCTAAACTTCCCACCCCCACAAAACAACAACAGAACTAAACTTAGATCAATACTATACTGCAGCTTTTGCACTCCTTTTCTGATGTTTTTCTAGCCTGTTGTGTTGGCTAGAAGAGGAAGTTGCTGTTCTCAGACTTTTTTCCTGCCACAGCGCCCTGCAGTGGGTGTTAAACAGATCAGTGATGCCCAATGAACCACCACCCTTTGGGGCCAGGCACCTGCCTGTTTCCAAAGGCCAAGGCAGCCTGGCTGACCTGGCCCATAGGAAAAAAAAAAAAAAAAAAAAAGAAAAAGCGCTATATTCTTCTTTTCAGTATATTCCTACAGGTACAGTTACTCCTCATTTTTCACCTGCATTAACTGGTAAGTAGGGAAGTTGGTCTTGCCAGCAGAAGTGAGAATCCCTGCAGCTACACTTGTCTTTATGATTCCCATGCTGTACAAATTGCAGACCCTATTCAGTTTAATCTGAAACACTGCTGTCTTTAAAAGTTTGCAGGAGTTAGAACTAAAATGCAAGACTCAGACTGTGTCATGAAATTAAGCATTAGGTAGGTAATTATTTTTAATGTATTGCTAATGGTGGCTGTAGCTAAGGTGACAGAGAGACCCAATTCCAGGCAGTTCCCAGATAAAGCAAGTCCAAGCAAGTCAGCACAGCAGGGAAGAAGGTACAGAAAGTGTTTGGCTTCCCATACTCAGTTACAGCAGAACTATAGTCTTCTGCCACAGACCAGACTGCTTAAATCCATCCATCCATCTCCTCACTTACCCTGCACAGCCAAAGACACAATTTCACTGGAGAAATCAAGGCAACTGTCATCTCCCCTTTTGTTGCTGACACAGTGGCCTCAGGGCAGTAAAACCCCTATCTCAGCAGAAACTACCCCATAGAGAGGAAGCAAAACAACCCTGACGGGGCTTATTCCACACCCTGAAACAGCCTGCATGATTTTGCTGCTGATCTGGTAGCAACTGTATCACCTCACAGGTCTTTTACAAGAGAATTTGGTTTTAATGCACCTTTTAATGCTAGAAACACCCACCCACCCCCAGTGCAGATAACACATGTGGCACAGGCAGTACCAAAGAGGCCTCCTTCATGGAGCTGGCAGGAATTCCATCCTGCATCCAGGCATGCTCTGCCCACACCAAGGGGACCACGAGGGGCAGGTCCTAGTGAAAATTTTGCACAATACAGCTCAGCTGGGACCGACTTCAAAACCTAGTTATCCCATTACATCAGCCAAGCTCCCAACAGACTGCCAACCAGGGTGTTAACAGAGTGACCCAAGGGGTGGCTACAAACTACTCACAACTTGAGAGAGTCCATCAAAACCTTTCACAAGCTAGTTTTCATGTCCTGTAACCATTTTTTTTTTTTTTTTTTAATGTTCGCAGAGATAGAGGCTTCTGAACCTCAGTCCCTGGCAGGTAGCTTAGCCGGAGGCAAGATCCAGCCCCCCCCCCACCCCCGCCCAACCTGGGAACACACACTAACTCACTGCCCTTTTTTTTTTTTTGCACACCTTTTTTTGGGTTTTTTTTTGCAATGTTCTTTGCTTCTTCTGCCATCGTGTGGCCAGTTAGAGAATGAGACCTGTGTTTGGAAGAACATGCAACTAACCGACTTGCCAGGTCTTGAGACTGTTTTATGGATTTTTATAACATCTGCCGGAGTACATAGACGTAGTGCTTCTCTTCAAGGTCCGTCCCACCTTCTGACAGCTAGTACGGATTTGTCTTTAATGTTGTGATGGCTTGAAATAGATCTTGTTAGTCCAACTATTTAGATTGACAGTTGATTTATTGCAAGAGTATGACCTCCCTGCTTGTGGAGCTCCTCACATTGGGCAAGAGGATCAGGGAAAGGGTACTCACTGCTTGCTCCCACCTCAGCTACTTAATTTCAAAGCAATTTTTCTCCCCCTGAGACCCATCCCAGGAGCATCTCTACCTGGAAAAATCTGAGTTTATGCTCAGGGCTGCTGCAGTCACAGACAGCACTCTGCAGATACTGGCAGGGCTCTATTCTTGCCCACAGATACATCAATACATGCTTGCCTCGAGGGGATGCCAAAGAGGAGCTGACAACACCATTTTTTCACTCCCCTGCTCCTGAATGGGGCAGATCTGTCACTGATTCAGTGGCAAATGTTGTTTCATAAGAAATGAGAACACTTCTGCCAGTAGATCCCAAGGCAAAATCCCTGTCTGTTCACATCTAAGACTTCAAATCCACCCTGCAGTGGTCTTTGCTTACCCTGCCTGCATGGGCCGACCAACAGGCACAGGACCAGGAGCTTGCCTCCTGAAAGCAGCCTGAGCCACACAAACACTGCATCTGGGAGTACTATGTACCGCCTTTAGCTGCTGACATCTCTGGGTATTTCTCATTGCCCTTTACCAGGGCAGTGTGGAGGCTTCATCCTCCTCTAGCAAACACCTGCCTGGAAAAAACAGGTCTCAGCCAGGATGGGCCAGCATGCACCCAGCACGATGTCAAGGGTGTTACAAGGAAGGATTGCATCATACTTGCAAAACACCCGCGAGGGAAGGCAGGCAGTAACTCTGTCTGCAGAGGGGTTAGCATGGAGGCATGCCTCAGTGCTTCCCTTGGAACCTGCGCATCCCATGTGCCCCCTCAGGATCAGCATGGCATGACGAGCACCAGCAGAGAGCATCACAAGTGCCAGTTTCCAAAGTCCTGCCTCACAGCCTGTGCCAAAACCATCTGCTTCGGGCTTCTTACTTCCTCTGGGAAGTCACGACCTGCAGCAGGGACCTCCCGGGGAGTGCTCTGGGCTTTCCCCAGCCTTCCTGGAAAAAAGAAGCGGTAAGTTCAGCACCTGCACTGAGTTGACTCAGCAGCAGTATCACATTGCAGCGTTTGTCAAGCAAGTGGATTTGCACATGCTTTTCTCCACCCCAAGTCCGTTTTAAATCAATTTATCGGTCTACCAGCAGTTTTCTTTGCTGGAGCCGGGCACAGGGTTCAGATGCTGTAGCCACAAGCCTGTGCAGCAGTTGTACCTTGCAACATATGAATACAAGGCCTGCAAGATCACCCCCTAAACCTCTTCCTACAGCTGCTCTATGCACAGAAGGAGGGTTGTAAAGTCTAATGCAAAGCACAGCTTGGGTAGCAAGAAGAAGATTTACATCACAAGTCAGGGATTTGGGCTAGAGTCTTGCTAAAACCAGCTGCACTGAAATATAAATGCAGTTTAACAAGGTGAAAGTTCTCTCACAGTCAAGACCTGAGCTCTGATTGCTGCAGAAGTCTTTAAAATGAAAACTTCTTGTTAATAAATTTGCTCTTGATCCCATATCCAGCGATATTCTGTAGCAAAAGCCCTTCTAATTAATACAGTGATAGTCTTTCTCAAGAGGCAGTTTCCCCTTATAGTCTGAAATAGCCTACTCAAATATGCAGCGACTTACAGAGTGATAGTTTATGAAAGAGAAAGACTACTAATTTTAGTTAACAGAATTTCCGTTTTTAAAAACAAGCTTTTCATAGGGGAGGGAAACAAGTGTATTTGGTCCACGATGTGACCTATCGATACACCTCAGATTCTAGAACATTCCCTTGTACCCTGAGACACAACCGTTAATAAATTTGATTATAACCATACTCCTCCTGCCAGCAATAGTGTCTCCAACAAGGCTCATTTAACCTAGAAATGGAAAGTTTCCATATTTTCTTCATTTCCAGTCCTTGTTATCTTCTCGTTCCCTGCAAATTCTTAATAGCCTCTTTCGTAACAATCAAGAGAAGCTTGGGGAGTTACTCTCACCTAATTAAGCCTTGTTTTTTCTAACAATTCTGCAGAATACATGGCAGAAAATACTCCAGCGCTCATCTTTAATATAATGCAGCAGAGAATCTACAACTGATAAAAAACGGAAAGAAACCCTGTGCATAGTTATGCATTATTCAATGTAGGCAGCCCCTGAGAGCTGGAGGGGGGGGTGTGTGTGTGTGTGTGTGTGTGTGAAAGCTGCCCAATATCACATGCTGGCATTTTTCAGCTCAATACTTTGAATGATCTCAAAGAAATTGACCATCTCCTAGTGTACTTACCCCCTCCCCAAAAGTATTTCCCAACACTTCCTTTTTCTGACTCACCTAGGAAAGCGCCACAGGAGCATGCTGGCACCCAGCCCACCTGAGTCAGAGGGTAGGAGCTGCAAGTATGAGAAAGTGTACATAGCAATCAACTTCTCAAGCTCAAAAAAAAATCCACTCCAGGCTTTATCAATGCAAACAGCCATTCCAAGGTTTAAAATCCACTAACCTTGCTCATATATGTTTATTTAAGTATATACATACTGTAACCAGCTTCCAGTAACAGCGTAACCTGAGAAAGAGCCCCACACCTTCATGCTTCCTGATCAGCACATTTGTG
Organism: Leptosomus discolor; assembly: GCF_034619465.1. Taxonomy (NCBI): domain Eukaryota; kingdom Metazoa; phylum Chordata; class Aves; order Leptosomiformes; family Leptosomidae; genus Leptosomus; species Leptosomus discolor. Next base: position 31,325,264 of record NC_141399.1, read on the forward strand.
GGACCTCCAGCCCTACCCCAAGGGACAGTAAAGCCAGGGAGCAGAGGCTGCTCACCTCCCCCCACCAGCCACCGCTGCTGCAGGGGGGGGAAAAAAAAAAAAAATAAAAAAATTTTTTTTTTTTTTACCTTTGGTACAAAACAGAGAGGGGAGATCTGCATGTGAAAGACCTTCACCCTCCAAAGTCCCAAGCTCTGTCCCCAGGAAAGCCCTAGGCTTGCCCTGGCTGTATATCTGCCCTAGAACACCTGATGAGCATTAGAGGGAGGCTGGGAACAAGGAGCACCTGCAGGTACCCCACAGGATGCGACCAGTTGCATTTGCCCTACAAAACTTCTGTTAGCAAGAATCACTTGCACTTGCACTTCACAGCCCTAATCAATATTCAAATTCCAGTGTCTGGGATGTTCTGCTTCCTGGCTCCTTCTGTAATTTGAGGTTGGTGAAGGAGCAGACAAAGGACCATCATGTTTTTCACAGTCACAAATATCTCTCTCTGTTGTTTTCCCTCATCAGGCCTGGCTGCTGCTGGGTTGTACCACCCCGTGGCTCCCTGGTATGTGGAGCATCCGAGGACTGGGCTCACCTTCCCCATCCTGTCCCTCAGAGTGTGGTGCAGGAGTGAGGAAGCTTGGCTCCGAAAGGATCTCTGCATCCGAAAGCTGGAAATGATGGTGAGACCCACGATGGTTCACTCTCCCCTGGAAAGGCTCATATAGGGGAAAAAAATACACAACTGAGTTTTTATTAATACAATACAGCAGTGGACGTACAGCAGGAGAGATACCTGTGCATCTTAACACCAGCTTGCCATGAGGAGACCTCCTGCCCTGTCCACATCGGTGGGACAAGTCAAGGGCTCTCGGAGGAGCTCTCAGAGTCAATGTCACCTTCCTGATCCTCTCCTGGGGGTCGAGAAGAGCAAGGAGGGCTTGAAAAATAAAGTATAATTGCTGGCTAAGCCCAAGGAGTGGGCAGAAAGCAAAGCATAAAGAAGAGGGAGAAAGCACAGCAGGGCACAGGTGCACCCGGAGAGTCCAGCAGCCTCGCCACGTGGTCCCATCTGCCAGGTCTCCTCCAGGTCTTCCTGTTGCCTGGAAAGCTTGGTGATGTGCTGTACACAGGAGGGCTCAGCAGTGTTTTTAGTACTGATGAAGCAATGCTCTTCCCACCCCACTTCTCAAAGGAACAGCAGTGTCTTTCCTACTCTCCAAATTTCAGCCCATGCAGTTTATTTTTGATAGTGATAACAGGCAGCAGGGAAAAATCTAATTGTGCAAAGCAGTGTCAGTATGAGGAGGTGGGACCAGCCGTGCCCTGGTGTAGGTGTATGCCCACAGACACTCGCTGAAACATCTCTCCACCTCCTTCTGGCGCCATATGAAGCATCACCAGCTTTTGCAAAGCTCAGACAAGTGCAGCCTGCCTCACTCCCTCCTCTATCCTTCAGGCTTAGAAGGACACATGCCATGGACAGAGCTGCTGGTGGCCATGCCAGCAGACATGGGTTCCACAAAAGAGCACCATCAAGGGGAAGTGGGCTGCAGACATGCAAAACTCACACATGCTTCTGCATCACCAGTCTGCAACAAATGCAACTGCAGCCAAGACTGAGACACCATGAAAACGCTTGTGGAAGCAGGAACCAGGTTTTGCCTAACCCGACTCTCCTGAGACAGCTCCTCTGGAAAACTGAGAAGAACTACGTGCTAGATAATATAAAAATGCTTAAATGCAAAGCGCAGTTTTATCACCCAGCTGGCACCAGTCCTCCCTGCAGAAAATGCTATTGATATAATTTACTTTCTGCATCAGTTGACAGAAGATGGGTCTCCCCAGCGCAGTTGCTGTTGCATCACTTCATGCTTCTCGGCACGTTTAGAACTCCAGTACTTTCCAACAAACCCAAGACTCATGGGAGGGTGCCACTCATCACCTCATTTTTGGGGACGTGTCCTCAAGGCAAACACCGCTGCTGGGCACCACGCCTGGCCTTGATGCATCTGCCAGCGGATCGGACATGCTGGGACCGGCCTGGGCAGAGCTGCACCTTGCCCTGCTGGCAGCTGGCAGTGCCACTAAGGACCATACCTCCCAGAGGCCTCCTTCCCTTGCTGCTACCAGGCTGTAAGAGGAATAGCAAGAGGAGAACGATGGAAAAATGACCCCTGCCCACCCTGCTTGCACCAGGTATACATCGGCTGACACAGCCACTGCTTTTCACGCGTGGCAGAAGCAGCCCAGCCCATTGCCCTGTGGCATGGAATAGCTATTAATTAGTATATTTCAGTTTATCTTTGATCACATAGATCTCAAGATCTCATTTCTGAGATGTTTCTGGCTTTGAGATAGACCATTTTTAACATACAGTTGTTGCTGTTCACCTTTTGAAGAAGATAAGTCATATTCCCTGTTGCTGTAGACCAGGATTGTCTCCTGGATGTGGTAGAGATTAGCCACTACAGTTACGAAGACACCTGGATGAGGGGGTTTGATTTTGAAATATATCTGAATGGCCTATCTGCACCACTCATTGGAGATCATTATGTTTGGGGAAAGTGTGTTAGGTCAACCTAACCGGTTTCTTACAGCTGGCTCCCAGGGAAAGTTTCATTCAGCTGCCCAGCAGCACCAGCTAATCCAGTTCTGCCCTCAGACTTGTCTCGCTGTTTGTGTTCTCCAGCTTTGGGCATCACAGAGGGCACGCTGTGTCCCCACATGGCTGCCAGCACCCGTGCTGAGGAGCCGCACCAGCTGGAGCTGCAGGGAGCCCCAGAGGGAGCTGGCTGCTGGCTGGCCGTGCCAGACACTCCCAAACCCGCACAACTTCTGCTCCCCATGGGGTTTCGGAGCTGCGGCGAGCAAGGCTCAGCCCCAGCACGGCCATGGGCTGGTTTGGGGTGCTGGCTGTTTGTGAGGTCTTGGCCTCCTCCCAGACCCGGTGAGTGTGCGAGAAGTGGCTGTTAGAGGTTATAAACTTTTAATGTTTCTCTCCCATGGCCCCGCAGACATCTGTGACCCCAGCAGAAGGAGCCTGGCTGGCAGCCCGGGCTGTCCCCCATGGGGGCTTGCACAGCCCCAGCCCACCCCGGGAGAAAGGGCTCCACAGATCCCCTCTTTGCCCTCCCACATTGCCCACAGCACCACCACCACAATGATCTCCAGCAGGCAGAGAAAAGGGTTTACTAAAAGTGCTGTTATTTACAGGCCAGTGTTAATTTGTGCTTTTGTTATTTACAATTTATTTACAATTAATCCCTGTAGTCACTGACAGTTGCATCTGGCAGAGTTAGACAGAACTTTACAGCAGACTGGCAAGGCAGAGTAGCCGGAGTTTTTCTTCTTTTCCCTTTTCAGCCCCACTGAGGGAAGGGCTTTACTGATTTTTCTTCCCCTGGACCACAAAGGCATTGCCTGTTAATCAGTAATCATGAGAGCAGAGGTGACTCCAGCTCTGCTACTGAGCACAGCTCAAGTCCTAATGCTGTTGCAGCCGTGGAGGGAAAGCTGCTGTGCTCCTGACATCATGTAAAATGTTTCCAGGGCTGACGGTTGGTTTCCCTGTACATGCACCCAGACAGAGCCAGGCAGCATGAGCCCTCCAGTACATCCCAGTCCCTGTGACAGCCCAGCTCTGCCAGACGTGGTGTGCATTGAAGACAGGTTGTGTTGGGATGCGGATGCTGCTCATTCTTCCATCTCAGAGCTGAGCTGAGCACAGGTCAGGGACCACCCAGGGCTGTCAGTGACACGGGAGGATTTCGTGCCACCTGCAGGTCACACTATCCCTCCTGGGAGGATGGCAGAATCAGGAGGAATGATCCCAGGGAAGAAGCCTCCAGCAGCCTCCACCACCAGCTGCCATTGAACTAAGACTTTGCTGATGGGCTGCAAGGATGCACAGGCAACACGGGCATCCCCTTCTTCCACCATGCGAGGGAGCCCCTGACAGCCCTGCCAGATGTGGCTGGGGGCTGCGTGAAGCTCTTCTGCAGACCATCCATGACTGCTCTCACTCCTTCACCAGCAGGAAAAGTGACTTGTCCGTGCAGCAGCCAAAGACTGAATGAGGGGCCGAGTCAGCCCCTGACCTGCGAAGACAGCTTTGCCTGGGCATAGGTCAATTCAAGAGACAGGCTTTTCCCCTGGGATGTTTGCTCCAGTCTTCCTCTCTTCCACAGACTTGGTTGGGTTCAAACTGAGCCTTCCACAGAATACTAACGCAGGGTCAGCAAGTGGCTGGCTGTTCCCTTTTCAGACGGGTTTGCAACCCGGCTGCCAGAGATGCATCTTACAAAGGGACTCTTGGCTCACTCCTGTGGATCCCTGATTTTCAAGCCATGCAGAGGACAACGGTGCTGTTCATGCTCGAGGACCCGTTGCCCAGGACTGCCAGCCCTGGCCAAGCACACCAGAAGCACTGCGTGAGTGTGGGTCCCACTGCCACTGCAGTCTGGGCTCCCCTGGGACTGTACGTCCCCTGGGACATCACTTCCTGCTCAGGAGATGATGGTGGGCTGCTGCTTCCTCTGCTCCTGCCTCATCTTCAGAGCCAGCATCGCCCGGCGGTACAAGTCTGGGGAGGAAGGGAAGCGGACAGGCACTAACACAGGGGCCAAGTTCCAGGGCCCAGCCTGGCAGCCTGTGCTGCGCAAGGGCTGCAAGGACACCCCAGGTTCCAGCACGGTGCGCTCCTGTGGCCTCCCTGCATCCCGCTCAAAGACAGAGGCAGCAGCATCTGCCTCCCCAGCAGCCCCCGCCTTGCCCTGCAGCAGCACTTGCTTGTGCTCATATCCCCCTCACCAAGCAGCCCATGGCCCAGGGCTCCTGCACAGCTCACACCCCGCTGCGAGCAGGCCAGAGCTCCTGATGCTTTTCAGCAAAATCTGTCCTCGGAAATACCAACCAAAGGTGCTTGAGACCTCCTCACACTGCTGCTCCACAGCAGGTTCCTGCGACTTGATTTTATTCTTGATTTTCTTCTTCTTTTTCTTTTTCATGCCTTGTGCTGGATGGAGAGATAAAAAAATTTTGGGCACCACATCTGGGCAAGGATGCATTTGTCACCAAACCAGCTAGAGGACTGCTGCCGGCAGATTCGCAGTCCTCCATCACACCCACGCATCAGCCCCTGCGGAGGTGCTCAGAGATCTCTCTTCTCTTCCTTGGTCAGACACCTACAACTCCGCTCAGCTGATCTGCAAGCAAAACTAATGGAGGTGGTGGGGACCGGTGGTCCGGCATACTGCCGCATTGCCGGGTCCCAAAAACGCCCCATAGGTTGTCTCTGAGGGTCCTAGTGCCAGTGGTGCCAGCAGCCCCCTGCAGCCCCCTCTCACCTGGGTGGGGGGTGGCTATCCGGTTGGGTGCGGGCTCCTCCTGCCCCACCCTGTTGGGAGGCATCAGCCCCCTGGCAGCCCCTCGGCTGTCGCCAGCTCCTCCTGGTCCCTCTGGCTCCTCGGCTGGGCTTGGCTGCCCCGAGCCCTTCTTCCTCACCTTCACCTTCCTCTTCCTCCTCCCGGGGCCCTTCACGCTCTCCTCCTGGGCAGGGTAAGGGGGATGAGGAGAAGGTGGCGGAACCCCCGTTGCATCCCCAGCCATCCTGGGGGCCTCACTCACCACGGGGAGGAGGCGGCGGATGGGCCGCGGCGGCCGGTACTCCCCCGTCTTCCCCGCACCGTCTCGGGCATCCTCCCCGGGGGCCGGCGGGTCCCTGGCAGGGCGAGAGCACGGCGGGGGGTGGGGGCGAGCCCCGCGGGGGGAGGGCGGGGACGGGGACACGCACAGACGGAGCCCCGCACTCACCTGCGGACGGGCGGGCGGCCGCGGGCGGCCCGGGGGCCGGGGCCGGGCGGCGGGACGGCGGCGGCGGGCGGCGGCACGGGGGCGGCGGGGGCGGCGCGGAGGAGCCAGCGCAGCCCCTGCAGGGTGGCTCGGGCCGGGCCGGCGGGGGGACCCCGCTTGGCGGCACAGGGCTCCTGCGGGCGGAGGGACAGGGTCAGCCCCGGCGGGGCGCGGGGCGCGGGGCGCGGGGCGCGGCGGGGGCAGCCCCGCACTCACGATGCGGCAGGGCGAGCGGTTCTCGTTGACCAGCCGCTCCAGGGACAGGCGCTCGATCAGCTCGCAGGGCAGCAGTGCGGCCGCCGCGTCTTGCTTGTTGGCCAGCCTGGGGCAGGGGGGAGAGTGGAGCACGGCCGTCACCCCGGCCTCTGGGCGCCTCGCCGCACGGCGGCGGGGGAGGCTGGATGCTTTCTCCCAGTTTGGCTGCGATTAGGCTAAGCAGCGCCCTAGCCGTTACCCAGCGCTTGAGCCCCCTCCCCAGCCCCCCTCCAGGGATGCTCCCCGCTCCCGAGCACCCCAGGTGTCCCCATGTCCCAGCTCCCCAACAGCTCCCTGGGCACCACATCCCTGCAGCAGCCCGGCCACACACCCCACAACCCCAGCAATAGGTTCCCACTCCCTCCCTCACCCCTAACCCTACAGTTCACATCCCAGGGCCTTGGCCTTACAGTAAGATGGGCTTCCCGGAGATGTCGGGGTGGCTCAGGACACGGCTCAGGACTTTGCGGACCTCCTCCATCCGCGCCAGGTCACTGGAGTCCAGGACGAAGAGGAGCCCATGGGCCGCGCTGTAGTGGCTGCGCCAGGCGCTGCGGGAGCGCTGGCTCCCGGGCAGGTCCACCAGCGTCACCTCGAACCTATCCACCCGCAGGCGGGTCTGGCCGGGCTGTGCCGCGGGCAGCACCTCACCGGCCAGCGCTGCGTGCGGGGAGAGGGCAGAGAGCTGGCGCAGGGAGCCTGGGAGCATCTCTGCGGCATGTGCCTCCTCCTCCTCCCCCAGCCACGTCCCCACTCCCGCTACCAGGGCTGCCTGGGGCACGGCCAGTGCCCTGCACACTTGCCCCAGACCAGCAGCTGTATTTCAAGGATCTTGGTCCTCCAAGGCTTGGGCACTTGGTTACAAAGGACCGTAAAGCTGCTGCCTCCAGCCAAGGCCAGCTCTGGGGCTGTGCTGCTCCTCACCTCTCTCTATGTCCATGATGACAGAGGTTTTCCCTGCGTTGTCCAGCCCCACGACGAGGAGGGTCACCTTCCTGGGGAACAACAGCAGTGGGTGAGCATCCCAGAGAAAAGCTGTGCTTCCTGAGGAGCAGTGACCACTGCTGGCCCCAGGGCTCCCAGGTAAGGGACCCTGTGCGTGGCAGCCTGGCTGTGCCGGGAGCAAGGGCAGGAACTGTCCCCAGTGCCCAGGAGAAGGCGAGGGCAGACACAGCGACCTGGAGCCACACTGTGACAGCCACACTGCAGAGCCTTCAATGTGCTTTCCACAGCAAGGATTTCTTTTCACATCATATAGGAGTAAGCATTGATACACACAGGTCAAAGAGGTTGTTCCTTATATGCACACAGTTAATGATTGCTCTTGGTGTCCTTCCTTGTCAGTGAGTTATGGGTATACACAGGTAGGGAAAGGTAGCAAAGACATTTTATGAGCTTCTGCCTGGACTCAGGAGGTTTTTCCCAGTTGCTAAACAGTCCTCTTTGGTTTCCAATTACGTGCTCCACCAGAGCCACGTGCATAATGTTTTCCCTGCGGATGACAAGCCACAGTAGTCATTCGCAGTATCTTTTTCTTCCGTAAACCTAGAGACCAGGCTGCGTGGGTGGTGCAGCTCCACCTCTGGCATTATGGCGATGTGTCCTCACTGGCAGGAGAGGATCGTAAACCCCTCACCTCCCACAGCGTCTGCCCAGGCTGGTGCAGTGCCATTGCCAGGGAATTAACACGGGTCTCCTGACACACGCAAACACAGCCCGTGTTTCAGTTCACCCTCCCCAGCTTTCTCAGGGTGCTGCTGACTTTGCACAGGGGGAATCCCACCAGGAGTGTTCCCCACATGCAAACCCATGCCCACTCTGCTCCCCTCCCTGCCCAACTCCTGCCCACTGGAGGGGCAGTGAGGACACACACGCCTTGCTCTGTGGTTTGGGGACGGTTCCTGGAACGGGCACCACTCTCGCAGTGCTACCGCACTGGTACCCTCACTGATAAATGCACAGGTAAATGCTGTGCCCCCTGGGGAGCCCTGAGGAGCCGGCACGGGGACCTACCTGACAGGCTCCTGTATGGCCTGCAGCCACGACCAGCAGTGGGAGAAGAGGTGGAACATGCTCAGCAGCCCTGCGCGGAGGGATGGCCTCTCTTCGGCACCTACAAAGTGAGCAGCCCAGCGTGTCCCCGTGCTTCATCCTCCTGCCTGTGCTTTCTCCCCATGGCAGAGAGCATCTCACCCTGGGGTGCCCTGTCCCACGGCCCAGCACTGCTGCCTCCAGTGTGCTGTGCACAAGCCAAGCCTGGGGACAAACCCAGCCCCAAAGGCAATACCCCACAGGCACGGACCCCCCAGATGGACCCTGACCCGGGCAGCCCGTTCTTACATTGCAGAAGCACCAGTCAGCCTCTCACTCACTTGTCCCCACCACACGACCCCTGCTCACATCCCCTTTGCGTAGCAGCTGCTTAAATCTAATCTGGATTTAAATTACTTACTCCTCGCAGCCTCCTTTAATCCTGCTGGGTCGGCCCAGGACGGTGGCCGCTGGGACATGGAGTGCTGCAGAGCTGCCTGCCGCGCCGGGTGGCATGGCACAGCACTGCATTACCCACCTGGCTGCACCTGTGCGGCACTGGGCAGCCTCGCGCCTCCGTCACTGGTTAAGTGGCTTGTGGTGGGGACATCGCCTGACAGCCCACGTGGGGTTCCCAGCTGAATTAGTGTCTCCTCTAATGAACGGGGTCCCTGGCTCCTTCCTGCCTAATCCCTGCATGGGTGTTTCTCTGTGGCCCCTGTAAGGAGCAGCCCCCGCACGGTGTGCACAGCTCTGCTGTCCGCCAGGGACCCCTCTGTGCCAGGCTGGGGGACATCACCACTCCTTGATTCTATTTCATGCCCTAATGAGGCACCCCCTGTGCAGCAGTTCCTGTGCCACTCAGAATTGAAATACCAACCAGCCTGAGCAGGCATCTGGCTAGGAGCAGGAAGGCTGTGGGGGCCTTTGGACAGCAGGGCAGGGAGCAGAGCCGAAAAAGCCCCAACTCTTTGATCTGTAACTCTGAAGCTCTTATCTTGCTCCTCAGGTTTCCTGATGCTTTCCTTAGCCCGGGCTGCCCTCTCTTGCACGCTGCCACTGTTGCGTGTGGTGGAGAAGTGGCCACATGGGGCTGTCTAAGCCGCAGGAGCATTGGGTAAGGGGAGTGATGTCCAGAGGGATGAGGACATGAGACCCACCAAAAGCCACATCGTGGAGCAAACAGGGATCCCGCTGCCTCACATCAGTCCATGCTAAACCACCCTGTGCCAGCAGCACTACCTCAACCAGCTGAGCCCCAGCCACAAGCCAAGGATGCTGAGATGCTACTAGGCATCCCACAGCTCTGGGATGGCCCCAGGGGTGCAAGCCTAGGCTGGGCATGGCCCCTCATTCCAGCACCACATGCTGCCGGGAATCTTGGCATCCGCCCCTGCGCAAGGGAGCTGCCCCGGAGCTGCGCCATGGGCAGGGAGCCACGCGTGGTTAATGATTGATGGAGGAAGTTTCCGTACCGATATCACAGCCGCATGCAACAATATTTGGGGCAACTGTTCACTCCCATGCCACTGATGGTGGGGCAGTGGCTGTACCTCAGCTGCCTTAGCCTGTCCCAGGGATGGAACCCTGCCCCCAGCCTGATGGTCTTTCCCAGCTGGTCCCATGTTGGCAGCCTGCTGGGATCAGCAGCAGCACCAGGTTTGCAGGCAGCATGGGGCTGGGAAGATTTTGCAGAATTAGCTGTACCAGGGCTGAAATGACTTGCTAGAACTGTCAGCGTCTGTCTCTGTGCTTCAGGGTGGCACTGCCAGTGGATGGCCGGGCAGGGGGCAGGAAGAGGCAGGACCACGTGTGCTATAAATAGGGAAGCGCCATGTGGCAGGCAGCCCTGGAGGCAGTAGCACAGCCTCCTGAGGAACAGCAAGAGCTGGTCTTCCTCCAGCATCAACGGATTTCCAGAGGTCTCTGAGCACTTGGGGCCCTGCTGCTTTTAACACAAGTGTCTAAAATCCCCTGCCAAACTGACACTGGGCACCAGAAAACCCCCGGGCACCTGAGGCAGCTCCAGGTCCCCCCTCCCAATGCACACCCACAGGACACAATGGCCAGGAAAACCTCAAAAACCACCCCAAAACTGGTGAAACCCACACTTGACTCCAGAGAGGCGGTGCGAGGGCCAAGCCCGGATGGACAGGTGCTTTGCCAGGCTGAGCTCAGGTTACAGAGCTGGCGGCTGGCCTTCTGCCCGCGCAGCCGGCTGGCTGGGGCGCAAGCCGGACCCCCTCTGCCAGCACCGTGGGGACCCCCCCGGGTAGTGCTGGTGGGGACCTGCAGCAGCCGTCCGGGTTTCCTTGGTGACTGTTGCCAGGTGAGAAAATCTAAAGCAGAATTTATTATCTTGGTGGATAACTGGAGATTGTCCTTGTCGGAGCTGTTAACAGACCGTGCCCCAGCATGGTGCTGGGCTGGACCCTCTAGTGCCACTGGTGCCAGTGGGAGCCCCCAAGGGAGGGCTGCGCTGGGGGCACCGGAGCTGCTCGGCCCTTGGCATCGCTTCCCAGAAGGCAGCACGTGTTTTGGGGCTATTTCTGCCTGCTGGAGTGCCGCAGGCGAGGGAAGGAGGCGAAACCGCAGGGACCGCAGAGAAGCACAGAAGGCCGTGGGCTGGCAGGCTGCCCTGCCTTGGCTTCCCTAGACCCCGTGAGTATGTGCCCACGCTGGCACTGGACATACCGGGACCCCTTCCTCAGACCCTCAGGGTGAGGAGTGGAGTTGGGGGAACGGCAGTGGGTGGCTGGGGGAGCTTGCACGTGGGGAATGATGTCTTGCAAGGGAAAGCAGTGGGCAGCGCAGAGCTATAGGGGCTGCCCAGAGCATTTACCAAGAGCCTTGAGCCGGGGTGGCATCAAAACCAAGGTGGCAGCAAGGACCAAAAAGTCCTGGCAGAAATATTTGCAAGCTGTCCTGCTTTGCTTGGAACCGGATCATCTCTGCCCAAAAAGGCATTCACAGCAGGGTGAGGACATGCATAGGCTTTGGGGAGGGACTCATCTTTCTATTTAATGCATTGGACAATGGCAGCAGCACACCAAGGCGGTAGATATGCAAATAGCCACATTGTCACTTTAAATCCCAGCACGGCTCTGGTGGCTAAGGATAACCCCAGTTCATAGGAGCTCCTAAATCCCGAGAGCTAATTACAGGCGAACGCCCTGTGGTCAGGCTGGAAATGCAAGATAATTACAGCCTGTGCCACAGAGACCTGTTGGTGATGAACTGGGGCACTGGGGAGGTTTGCTGGCAGGCTGGTGCGGCAGCGGGGAGCACGGCCGGTTTGCACCATGGCCTCTGTGCTGATGCAGAGGCCACGGTGCAAACCAGCCACTCTCCCTGCCACCAGCAACCATTTTGGACGCTATTTTGGGCAAGGGAGATTGTTCTTCTGAAGCTCTCTTTGCTCCCCCACCGCTGGTACTGGAAGCTGCTGCCTTTTCACCCAGTATCTGGCTGGGTTCTTCCCAGCCAGAGCACACATGATTTCCCAGGAGAGGCTTGGATTTGAACGTAAGCTCCTCTGCTGGGTTTTGCTCTGCTCCCTGCTGCGCGTGGAAGCTGCCAGCTTGCTCCTGTGCCATGCAGGGAGCTTGGTGATGCCCCTGCCATGACTACAAGCCTTCCCTGGGCTCCTGTGGTGGTTTTGTTGAGAGTATTACAGTGCTTTCCTGCAGCAAAGCATGGGGGAAAGGAGAGTGTAAACCATACCTCCTGCCTGCCAGGATGCCTGTCATAGCCTGGCTGGGTTAGCAGCTGCCAGGGCTGTATACTCTCATAGCAGGTGGGACCAGGGGAATCACCTAATGAAAAGTAATTTTAACCCTTCCTGCCTGGTTTAGTGTCGCAGCATCACCCACTGCCTGAGCTGGGACTGTAGCCAGAGAGACATAACTTCAAAATGTGTAACTATCGCAAATGTACTTGAAGAAGGTAACTCTGTTTTCTTGTTAAAGAATTTAAGCCGTGAGGCAGCAGTGGCATGGCCTGTGCTGGAGGAGCACTCTGTCTCTGGCAGCACCGAGCCTGGCGGTGGGCTCAGCACAGCCTCCAGCCTGCAGTGAGATCTAGAGGGATGAGGTCCTCAGGGCAGATAGAAGTTTTTCTCCCAGCAGGATGGGGGAGCGAAGCAGGATGAGGAACCGGAGTGGCAAAAACAGTCACATGATGAAGCAAATGGAAAAAAATATTTCCCTGTCGAGAAACTATTCCACAGACCACTGGGGAAGGAAAAAATACAGTTGAGTTATTAAGAAAGCAATGCAAAATCCAAACAGTTTAGGCTGTGAAAATCAGTCATTTGCAAAGCTATTTCCAAACTAAGTAAAAAGTTCCCAGCTCACAGGTTTCCAGGAAATCCCCAGCTGCCAGCACGGCTCCCTGTGTCCCCTGCTCACTGCATGTTGAGCTGGGGAACACTTTGTGATTTCCACTTCATCCAGCACATGGGGTGTTTTGGGGATCAACACATCTCCACCATTGCTCTGTGCGGCACCAGTTGAATATTTCATCCTCAGCACAAAGCAGGAAGGTTTCCGATCTGAAAGAGCAGTGGGGAGGGGGGAGTATGGCTATCCCCGCACCCCGAGCAGCTGCCTCCGCCCCTGTGTGCAGGGCTATATTTGGGAAGCCAGCGGCGTGCGCTTGGCATGTCCTAGCGAGTGCTCTGGGAGCGATGTCTGCTCTGGGTCCTAGTGCGGTGGCAGTGCCCTGGGCAGAGGAGAGGAGAGCATGTGGGAGCGTGCCGGCAGCTCTCCCAACCTGGGCTCTTTAAGGACTTTGGCAAGGAGCTCCTGCTATTTCCAAACAGCTTTTCTCTTCTCCTTTTACAGGAGCTGAGCCGCCAGGCAGGCATGTGTAAAGCAGACGTGGCTATTTTCAGAGTGAGAGCCGGTGAGGGAGCCTGCTCCCACCCCACATACAGCCTGGGCTCTCGCACAAAAATGCCCTTGCGCATCCACAGGCGTGCAAGGGGCTGGAAAAACTGCACAGCAAATCCCACATTTCACACCACTGCCATGGCCCTGTGTTCAAAGTGTGCTGAGTGAACACTGAGATTAAAAAACATAATGAGGGCTGGGATTAAGAAAATAATGAAGCTGGGATGCTCTCCAGGACAGAGCAGGCATTTGTGGGAACAGGAGGACTGACATTTGCTTGTGATGGCAGGACTCGGGCTGGTACCTTGGGCATCCCCGGGTGGCAGGAGACTCCTGAACATTGGTCCCTGCAGCAAGGTATGGGGCAGGGACTCAGGTGGCACCATGCCACCTTTGTGCAGGTAAAATTATGTTTTCTCCTTCCCTCTGCCTTTCTCTCCTACTCCAGCTCCTGACAGTGAGGTCTGCAAAGCACATGAGCTTCTAAGTGCTGCTGTAACAGAAGTAACCTGCAAACCATCTAAACCCCCTCACTTCCTAACTGGTCGTAGAGATGCCAGCGCAGTCCCCCTCTGTTTGGCACCTTGGGTTATATCCTGATGGGCACTTCCATGGCAGTTTCACATCATATTGGAGGTCACTTCACACCACCCAGCCCAGGGGCTGTTTCGCACCTGGGTGGGCTCACAGCAAGGGCTTGCCAGCAGCTGCCTGCTCCACCAACTCAGGATTCAGACACTGCACATGGGAACTCCTGGGTGGAGTGTCCCCAGCGCCCGGGCTGCCCCTCCTGGCTTGCTGCAGCTCTGGGTCAGCCGGCAGCTCTGTGACAGCAGTGTCACAGGGTGTCTGCACAGCCCAAGCCGTGCTGGGTTTGCAGGCAGAGCTGCAGGCGCTGAGCTGGCAGGTACAGGGAGTGGTAGAGGCAGAGGGGGCAGGAGTGCTTGCTGATGCTATCTGTGACACGGATCGCTTTTATGGTCTGCTGTTTACGGACAGGTAAGGTTAGGCTTGAGGGGTGACTCATGGCATGAACCAGAAAACAGTCTGCTGGCTCTCCATGCTTGGTCAGAAAATGGGATAATAACTGGTGTGGGAGACACTGTAAGGCTTCATCCCTCCATTCCCCTGACGGCTGCCAAGGCTCCTGGACGCGGGACTGAAATTCTTGACTGCTTAAACAATTGCTCTTAAGTATTTCATCATGAAGCAGGGGAAGATGAAATTAAAAATATGATGAGTCGGAGCCTGGGCATTGCTCAGCCAAGGGCTTGGTGACCTGCCAGAATCCTGGGGGATGCTTTCAATTTGGATAAATGGAAGTTGCATAAAAGGTATAAATTGCACATTGCTCTTGCTCCTAATACAGAGGTGTGGGCGCACTTGGCAGTGCCACATGATGCGCTGTCGCCGGCTGAGTGCCTGGCCAGGCTGCGTGCTGGGGCCAGCTCAGCTGTTGCCCGTGCACAGCTCCCACCCTGGGTGTCCGCAGGAGCCACCCAGCTAGTGGGCAGGCTCCTTCACTTGGACGCCGTTCCCTTCACCCTCTGCCCTGTTGGGGTTTTTTTTTTGGAGAGGCTGTTTTCCAAAAACAGCTTGAAAATATGTAACTACCATACCAGAGCTGAGCGGTCACACGTAGGTCTCCCATCCCCGCCAGTCAGACCAGTCCCTATGAGCTCACGGTGTTTGTGGTTTCCCAAAACAGCTGTTCAGTGTTGGAAAGAAAAGCGCTGAGCAGCTGTGGAGACCGGGATTGCTTCTGTGTGGGAGCTGCTGTCGCGTGAGACACGGCCTCCAAGGTCTCAGGCGGTTTTATTCCCAGCTCTGCTGCCGATAAGTCCAATAGCCCTGGTAACACTTCCAGTCTGGTAAAATGGGGGAAACTCTCATGCGTGGGGTTTGGGGGGATTTCATGCTTTGAGCTTGCATGCGGCCGGTCAAGAGACAGACACAGCATTTCCACCGTTAATGCAGGCACCACCTTGTCAGCTGGCCTTGCTGCCAAGGGATGAACAACGGGTGCATTTTAAAAGTTGCCTAAGACTTCCCGGTCTGCCTAAACCAGCAAAAATTGGCCAACCTCAAACATTCCTTGACTTGTCCCATCTCTCCCAGCCAGCCGGTGTGTGCCCAGGCTGAACTGAGTAACCTGGCAGGCAGCACGCGCTTGGGCGAGACAGCATCACCATGCCTGCAGCTGCCTGCGCTCATGCCACTGCGCGTGGAGGAAAGGCAGGCAGGGCTGGTGCTGGGGGCCACCGTGTGTGCCAGGCAGAGCAGGGACCCCCATGGCCATTGATGTGGGAAGCAGTCCAGCCAGCCTTGTGTGCTGTTGACCAAAGTGTGGAGCTCAGTGGGCCTCCCTGGACCTGGACCATAGATGGGACAGACAGGAGGGGATGTGGGGCTGAGAAGTGGGCTCAGCGATGGGAGATTTGGCTGCATCAGTGAGTCCATAATGCCCATCACTTTGAAGTTGGGTCCTTGAAGGTGATGGGAAAAGCACCCTGTTGCTCAGCTGTAGGCCAAGCTGGTCTTCATTACCTCCTACCTGCAGGCAGGAGCATCCAGGATGCAGGAGCCACATCTCCCTTGTAACATCCTACCCAAATCTTGAGGCCAACCCTGCACATACCCACCAGCTGTCCGCTGAACCCAAAGGTCTGCCCCAGCTGCGGTTCAGCTTGCGGGATACCAAAATGCTCCCTGTCTTGAAAGTACCCTTCTTCCCTCACGCTTCCCCACAAAGCAGAGGGCTACGGGGTGGTGGGTGCCCTGGCCCAGTCCCATGCACCCTCTCCCAGGGCTGGATCTTGGGATCAGATCTTGAAGCTGGGGTGGTAGTAGGTGCAGGTAAACGTCACAGGTCTGGCTGTGGGCAGGCTGGCATCCCCTCCTGCCCCACGGTGGGACCTCACTGTCCCTGGGGCTGCCTGACACCTCTTCCTTGGGGGGAAACCCTGTTTTGAGGCACCTTGGGGTGCTTGTAGCTGCCAGGTCCCAGTTGGGCCAGGACTTGGTGGATGGGTACTAGGGAGGACCCCAGAGGCTCGGGGTACACAGGGTATAGCATGGGGGCTGGCAGGGCTAGGGCTGGGGGAGTGGAGGTCCCAGGGTGGGTGCTGCAGGGGGGTCCTGGTCTGGCCATGTTGGGGGTGTCCTGAGGCACGGGTTCCCTACAGAGATGGGGAGTCCTGGGGTGGAGGATCCTGGGCAAAGTTGGGGGGGTTGGGGCAGGGACGCAGGTGGGGTGCTCTGAGGCAGGGGGCTCCACGCTTGGTGGAAACCTGGTCACAGCAGTGGCGGGATCCCAGGGCAGGGGGGTGGCGGGCACGGCGGGGATGCCCTCCTGGGGGACCCCAGGATGGAGGGTCGGGGCCCGTCGGGGTGTTCCGCCCCCTCTACCCGTCGGGGCGCGCTTGGCGGGCTGACGGTGCAAACCTCCCCCGCCCCGCCGGGGCACGGCACAGCTCGGCACGGCTCGGCACGGCTCGGCCGGGCCGGGACTGCCCGCCGGGGCGCCGAGCGGCGGGGGAGCCCCGCTCCGCCCCGCCCCGCCCCGCCCCGCAGCGCGGCTCTTCTCTCCGCTGTAGCCCGGGATGGCGCCGCGGCGCGGCTGAGCGGCCGGGCCGGGCCGGGCCGGGCCGGGGCCGGGATGGACGGCCCGAGTGGGGGCTGCCCGCCCGCCACCACCGCCGCCCCGTCGCGGGCGAAGCTGCCTCTTGGCATCGTCTTCTCGACGGCGCTTTTCTGCGGGGAGGGGGCGGCGGCCGCCGTCCTCTGCCTCTCCTACGGCCACTCCGACGACCGCTTCTGGCTGGCGCTCACCGTCTTCTTCGTGCTCTGCCCCTCCGTCCTGGTGCAGCTCACCCTCATCTTCGTGCACCGCGACCTCAGCCGCGACCGCCCCCTCGTCCTGCTCATGCATCTGCTCCAGCTCGGGCCCATCATCAGGTGAGCGCGGCAGGGGACGCGGGGACACCCGGCAGGGGATGCGGGGACCCCCCGGCAGGGACGCGGGGACCCCCCAGCAGCGATGCGGGCACGGGGTGAGAGCAGGGCCCGGGGGCCGGGCGAGGCGGGGCGCTCCGGGCACTGGCTGGCAGCAGAAATCTGCCCGTGCGGCAAACCCCGGCGTGCCCGGAGCTGCTCCTGCCGCCTCCCCGTCCCCCTCCTCCCCGGGGACACTGCTGTTTCTGGCCACCGGCCCGCGGGGGGCTGCTCGGCCACCTCTCCCCGGCGGCGCGGCGGTCCTGCCTGGGGGGTCCTGCCTGCTTTCCTGCCTGCTGGACCCCGTTCTGGGCAGGACTCGGCTCTCCCAGCCTGTTGCCTCTCAGCTGCTGAAAAGGTTCTTCGCACGATCGCTTTCTGCAGCCAGTGTTTCCCTCTGACTTTGGGATTTGCCATCGTCTGGCTTAGGCTGGGAGCACAGATGCAAGTCCCAGCTAGGGTGCTTGAGGGTGAATAGGAACAGGGCTCCTGCCCCCCAGAAAAGGACCCCAGGCCTGGGACAGGTGGGGGCGATGGGACACAGAGGAGAGGAGCTGGGTGAGGAGCAGGGCTGGCACAGGAGCTGAGGGGCACCGGACCATGCTAGAGAGCAGAGAGCGAGGGGGTGGATATTGCACAAGCTGGAGAGGTGCTGATCTCTCACTCCTTGGGAATGCTGCCCTGCGTCTCCAGGCTGCTGTCACCCTGGCCACCCTGCTCAGTGAGAATGCAAAGGGTGTTGCAGCGGGCAGCATGGTAGAGCCGCCATCTCCATGGGGCTCCTGTCCTGAGGGCATGCTGGCAGCCATGCTTTGGGGCACGCCGTACCCACAGAGCTGCAAAAACACCATGGCCTGAACCGTGCTTCCTCCATCACTGGAAACAAGCAGGGTGCCGGGGGCGTCCTCATCTTCAGAGGCAGCCAGGCAGCCTCACCTCAGCGCTGCCAGCCATTGGAAGGGCTGCAGGTCCACGTCAGCCCACGCTGGCCCACGGTGGTGTCACAGGTCTCATCACACCAACCACGGCTGTCTGAGATGCTTACGATGATGTTTGACTGCTTGCGAGAGCCGGCCAGAGCTGCTCAGAGGAGACCACTTCAGTCGGCTCCTCGGGCTGAAGATGGAGCCCAGCATGCTGAGGAGGTCTGGCAGGGCACTGGGAGCCAGCTGGGACTGCCCTTGAAGCTGGGCCTTTTGGATGAAACTGTTTTCCTGTTAGAGTCTGCAATAAGCCATGAGTGCTGGCCTGATCTGGCAAGAGAATTTATCCAAAAACCTCATTTCATTTGGGTCTGAAACAGAGCAACTTCTGCTGTCCTAGTGAGCGCTCATAAATAATGACATCCTGTTGGTCCCAGAGCCAGCTTGTCCCCGGGTGGGAGCCAGGCCTGTTGGATGGGTCCTCCTCTGCTGATCGCCTCTGGCCCATGCACACCCACTTCATGGCTGTGTGTGGAGGGGCTGGGGGTCCTGTTGCCCGCTGGCCTTGCAGCAGGGAGCAGCGTGGGAGAAACCTGCCTCCCCTGCCTGCACATGAGGGTGCTCCATGGGGAAGGGGCCGGGAGGGGGCCGCGGAAGCGCTGTCTTATCTGCCCATGTCACACCCGGCTTCACCCTGCGCTCCCCTTCCTGCCGTCACCACCAAGAAGGAAATGTAGAAGCCTTCTGCTCAGGAGGAGAGATCAAAGACAATACCAGAAAGTTTCTCTTGCTTCTTTTTAGAGGAAGAAATGCATTTTGTGCCAGTGGGGAAAACACAGCCTGAGGGTGATTAACCCCTTCTTGTAGCTCTAGCTCCCAGCAGAGCTACAGTTTCTGTGGGTGCTGCACCTCTTGCAGCAGTTCTTGCACCCCTCGCTGGGGCGGTTGTTGTCCCCCTGCCCCACATGCTCTGCCCTGAGTGCTGGAGCAGCCACTGGGCATCCCCGTGGTCCTGGTGTGACCCTGCCCTCATCCTGACATCCCCAGGCCAGGGACTGCCCCCAGCACTGCTGAACAGTTGCCCAAATCAGTTGGGCTGCACTCGGCAGGAGCAGGGTTTGGCCAGCACTGGGTGAGGGGGGGCTGGAGATGCCAGGAGTGGGGCCGGTGGACACGTGGGGAGGCTGGCGGGGTGACGGCTGCCACGTCCATGTAGGTGCGTGGAGGCCCTGGTGGTGTACTGCTGGTCGGGGAAGGAGGAGGAGCCTTACGTCTCCATCACCCGCAAGCGGCGACTGCAGAAAGGCTATGAGGTGGAGATGGAGCAGGAGGTGGGCCACTCGGTACGCCGGCTAGCCACGCACCGCAACGCCTTCAAGCGCGTGGCTGTCATCCAGGCCTTCCTGGGCTCCACCCCGCAGCTCACCCTCCAGCTCTACATCAGCGTCCTGGAGAAGTACATCCCCGCTGCCCGAGGTAAGGGTGCCTGGCATGTGGGCTCCCCCGAGGCTGTGCAGGTGGGGCCCCACCAGGGCATGGTGGCAGGTCCTTAGCTGCGTGTGCCGGTGTGGCTTCCGAAGTTCCAGGGGCTTGCTGGGGTCATGGCTGACACTGGACTCCCCTAAATATGGAGCAGAACCTGCAGAAGTTGAGCATGTGTCCATCCCCTGGTTTTCTTTTCCCATGCTGAGCTCTCTGCTTTCCAGCTTGCAGTGAGGCTGGGGAGAGTGGGAAGGGCTGGCCATTACTGAGGTGCCAGGCTCTGCTCCCAGCCCTGGTGCTTGCAAACATCTGTCCTACAGAGCTGTGCCATCCACCTGGTGCCCTGTCCCATAAAAACGTCATGTCCCTGCCCCAGGCTCCCCAGTCTGCATTAGTTACTATTTGTTTCCAGCTAGCTATGGGCTCTGGCTTCCCCACAATCCCTCCGTTGGATCTATTTCTGCTCCTTTCCCAACAGCCAGAGCTTCCAGCCCAGTGTTCCCACTCCCTGGCTCCCTCACCTGCTCCCAAGATGTTTATGTGCTCGAGGGCTGGATGTGCTGAAGCAAGCTTTTAACTCCCACTTCGGCGTGCCACTGAGCCAAGCACGCAGGACTGCTCTTGCACCATTCCAACTGTAGCGCCTGGTGAAGGCACCGCCCTCGCTGACCTGCTCTCCTGGCCATGCTGGGAGCCCAGTCCTTGCCCTCTGTGCCCATGGCAAGCGCATGGGAAGGGGAACATGGGAGATAGCCCACCAAAACCCCCTCCTTGGCCGCAGACCCCTGCGAGGGTGTTTTGGGGAGTCAGAGCAGCAGAGAGAGGATGATCCCCAGCACTCCTCCAGCAGCAGATGTGGGAAGCGAATCCTGGTTCACATGATTCCAGTGATTCCCTCTCAGCTCAGGTGTCTCAGCTCAGCCCTGCAGGTCACAGCCACCGCCGCTGACATGGCACAACTGGGACCAGCTGCATGCTTCCCTTTTTCTCCGCTGCGGTTTTCCTGGCTGTGCAATGCGAGCAGCTGCTGGTGTTCCCTACAAATGACCTTGGCTTTGAAGCCCCCAGGTGAGGGTGGCTCTTGAGATGCTCCCAGGGTGAATGGTGGGCTACGGTGGTGTGGCTCTTGGCCCAGGTGAAGGCAGAGGGTTGCTTGCAGCACAGACCGTGCCCCACTCGCCCTTGAGCGGCATTTCTTGCACAGAGTAGGGAGGGTTAGTGCCTTGTTCAGGCATAGGAATGGCCCCAGTTTGGCAAAGGCCTCTGGTTTATTAGAGTAGAGAGAAAATCTGGAAGCAGAGCCTCCTGCTGCCTGCAGCTACCCCCACAGCCACCCCATCATGGGGTCTGTCACCACCAGCTACGAGCTGTCCCAGCAGTGCTCACACTGAGCCTCCTGCTGCAAGCCCTGATGCTTGGCACCCCATGCTTTGCACCCAGTGTTGGCACCCCATTCTTTGCACCCATGGTTGGCATCCCACGCTTCACACCCAGGGCAGCAGAGAGGCTGGGCACACAACCCAGATCCCAGCACTGCCTGACTCCCCTGCCCTCTCCCTCTGCAGCCGTCCTCATGGGCATCTGCCTGGTGTCTGTCACCTATGGAGCGCTCATCTGCAACATCCTGGCCATCCAGGTCAAGTATGATGACTACAAGGTCCAGCTGCGGCCGCTGGCCTTCCTCTGTATCGTGCTGTGGCGCAGCCTGGAGATCTCCACCCGTGTGGCCGTCCTCGTGCTCTTCAGCACCGTCTTCAAGCACTGGATCATCCCCATTGCCCTGGCCAACCTACTGGTGGTCTTCTTCTTGCCCTGGGTGCAGTTCTGGCGGAGTGGTACCCGCCTGCCCGACAACATAGAGAAGAACTTCAGCCGGGTGGGCACAGTGGTGGTGCTCTGTGCCTTCACCCTCCTCTACGCCAGCATCAACATGTTCTGCTGGTCGGCTGTGCAGCTCAAACTGGCTGACCGGGACCTCATTGACAAGTCACAGAACTGGGGCCGCTTGGCCGTGTACTACGTGGCCCGGCTGGCAGAGAACACAGCCCTCATCATCCTCTGGTACTTCTTCAAGACGGACGTCTACGAGAATGTCTGCACCCCACTGCTGGTGGTGCAGCTGCTCCTCGGCTACTGCCTGGCCATCTACTTCATGCTCCTCTTCTTCCAGTACCTGCACCCCTGCCGCCAGCTCTTTCGGCATAATGTCGCTGACTTTCTGCACTGTGTCTGCTGCCGCCGGCACCCGCCGGGGACTCCTCTGCACCTCCAGGCACCCTATGAGCCCGGTGTGAGGCACAGCATCGTCTGAGGCATGGGCAGCACCCAGCTTCTCCTGCTGGCTACGGACATGGGGACGGGCAGTGCTGGGCTGTGCCAGCAGCCAGAGGGGGCTCATGGCACAAGCCGTGCCAGAGGCAGGCGCTGCCTGGCCCTGCAGTGGCAGTGGGTCCGAGTGCATCCCTGTGGTGGCAGGGGGACAGGAGTGTGCCCACCAGCCCGGGACCATGCACATGGACACAAAGGACTCACGAGGTGCCAAACCACAAGCTGCTGCAAGTGGGCTGCCATGTGGTGCACAGACACTGGGGTGCCCGGACACCCCCACCTGCCTGCTACAGTACATATGGTGATGTCAGGGCCACGGGTGCCGACAGGACTGTTTTAAGCAGTAAAGAAACTTTGCTGTGGCTACGCGTCCGGGTGCTGGCGGGTGGCCGGTGACTCACGCGGAGGGCAGGGACTGTCCCGCCGGGGCTGGCATGGGTGCACACACCCGCTGCCCACGTAGCTGTCGTGCTCACGGGCACCAAGCTGGGGCTGCGCCAGCGGGAAGTGGGGATGGGGGGGAGCCCTGAGACGGTAAGATGCAGGAACATGGCAGGATGGGGCCCAGCCTCATCTTACTCCTCTGTCAGCATGGCCATGGCTGCAGGCCAGGAGCAACCCAGCACGCCAGCAAGAAGCAATCCTGCCCAACCTGTTCTTCCAGGCTCGAGGCCCCACTCCTCCCACCCCCCCACCCCCACCCCCACCCCCCCCCCCCCCCGGCCACTGGATGCTGTTCCCAGCAGAAGCGCTGAGCACCACGGAGCTTGGGACCCTGCAGCAGAGGGCAGGCAGAAGGGGAAGGGGTCCTGGCAGCTGGCGTCAGGATGCTGATGGGACCCAGACATCCTGGCCCCAAACAAGGAGTGTGACTCCTCACCCCCCAGCACCCATTTGTGGATTCAGCTCGGTTTGGAAGGTGGTGGGTGCCAGGCTGAGGGTGCTCAACACTCCTGAGGTGCCTATGGAGGTGCAGCACCGCTGGCACTCAGTCTGAATTCGCCCACTCTGGAGTGGCTCCCCAGGCCAGATCCTGGCACTGGTGCAGTGCCGTGCCCCGGGAAGCTTCTCTTCCTTTGGTGGTTTTCTTGTCAAACAGGGGCAGTGAAGACTGGTGAGGGAGGCCAGGGAATGGCACATCTGCTGAGGTGGGCACAGGATGGACCCTCTGTGACTTCCTCCCACCAAGAAATTCCTACTTTAAAAAAAGCCCATTTTTGTCCCCAAATATTGCAAAATAACAAAAGGAGCAGCCTGATGCCCTGCAGTGCCCAGCCATGGGGCCCTGGGGGACCTCTCAGTGGAGGGGCCGTGCCTGGCCAGAGCTGGGGTCTGGTTTCGGGGCCGGCCGGTGGGGTCAGCCCTGCTTGCCTGGAAGGTGGCCTTTGAAACCGCACGGCATTTCCTCAAAGGCTTCTCAGGGGAAAGTCCCTGCAGTGCCGTTCCTGCAGCTGGGACTGCCGCACCGCCTGTCGCCTCCATAAAACGTCGGGCAGGCGCGAGCAGGCAGACACGGAGACGTAGCACCATGGGCAACTGGCTGGTCAACCACTGGTTCTCGGCTGCTGTCCTCGTGAGTGTGCGGGGCTGGGGGGGCTCATCTGCCGGGAGGGGCTAGGGTGATATGGGGGGTTAGGGGAGCATGGTCTGGGCATGGCCCTGGAGGGCTCGTGGGGGAAATGGGGGCTGACAGGCTGTCCTGGGGCTAGGCTGCAGGGAGAGACAAGCGTCCCCTCCGCTCAGACAACCTGCAAAGCAGTGGCGGCCAGAGGGGGGTTTGGAAAACTTAATCCTTAAGGGAAACACGACTCAAAGGAAAGGGGGGATCCCGCTACAAAACTTAAAAATGCTGCTGCTTTGCCTGCCGCTTTAGCTGGGAGCCTCCCACGTGCCTCTTCTCCCCACGTGAGAGTAGGAGGCTCCTGTGAGAGCCTGCGCTGGGGTGAGGAGCCTGCACCGCAGGGACAATCTGATGGTGCTGTGCTGCAGCATCACTGGTATAACAGGGCTTGCCCAGCTGGCACCATGCTTGCTGCTCAGTACAGCATGAGGAGCTGCAGATTCCTGGGGAAATGGGGCTTTGCAGAAAGTTGGGTTATTTTTGGTTTTAAAATTACATTAAAAAAAAAAAAAAAAAAAAAAAAAAAAAAAAAAAAGCGCAAATGCAGGGCAGAGTGGTTCTGGGAGCTCTGCAAAAAATCAATGGCTGTGAGAGGGGCCAGTGTGGGGTGTAGCAGGGTTGGGCAGGGGGTGGCAGTGCAGCGGGTCTGGGTCAGCCAGCTCCCTGCGAAATTTCCTCCTCCCAGAGTCTTCCCTGTGCAGCCCCGACCACCCTCTGGATCTGCCCTCCTGCCGTGCAGGCATTGCCTGCACTTGCCTTTCCTCCTTCCTCATGCGTGGGTGATGCACAGGGCCGTGGGTGACAAGATAGTTATTTTGCAAGACTCCCACACCTCTCCCCACCTTTGGCCCTGTGTCCAGCCCTGCGTGTGCTGCTGCAGCTGATAAGAAAGCAGGAGGGGACACGCTGTCCTGACACCCTCTGGCTGTGCCTGCAGTGCTGCGGGGCGAGGGGGGCCCTGGGCTGGGGTCCCTCATGAGGCTGCGGCTTTCCCCCACAGGCAGCCTGGCTGGGCATCAACATCTTCCTCTTCACATACTACTTTCTGTTCTTTGACCGGGATGAGCGGTACTTCTACACCAGGGCCATCCTCGGGGTAAGGTGCTGCCTGCTGGGGCACATGCACCCCTCAGAGCCCTCCTGCAGTGGGGTGGGGGCTGCAGTGCCCCATGCCCCTTCCTTGTCCTGCCCTCTTCCAGCTCACCATCGCTCCATCCCTGTCCCCAGGCCAGTATTGCTCCATGCTGGTCCCTGTCTTGTCCCAGCCCAGCATCACCCCTTCCCAGTCCCCAGCTCAGTATCGCTCCCTCCCAGTCCCCAGCCCAGCCCAACATCACTCAGACCCAGCTCAGCACCACTTGGCCCCGTCCCATCCCAGTCCCAGCACAGCACCATGCTGGGCAGACCCATGGAGGGGCAGCATGGCTGCAGGCAGACATACGCCATCTGTGGCATGGGACAGCGGCACTCACCACCCCCCTTCTCTCCCCAGTCCGCCTTGGCGTGGGCACGAGCATCAGCCAAGTGCCTCAACTTCAACAGTATGCTGATCCTGCTGCCCGTCTGCCGCAACCTCCTGTCCTTCCTCCGCGGGACCTGCTCGGTGAGTGTCCTGTGGCAGCATGGCCAGCGTGGCTGTCCCCATCCCTGTTCCCATCCCTGTCCCGACACTGCCGCCTCTGCCCACAGTGCTGCAGGCGGACACTGCGGAAGCAACTGGACCACAACCTCACCTTCCACAAGCTGGTGGCCTACGCGCTGGCCCTGCTCACAGGTACTGCCCCGCGCTGGGCTGGGGCATGGTGGGGACTGGGAGGAGGCCAGGGGGGTGACTGCCTCTTCCCTGCCCAGCTGTGCACACCATCGCCCACCTCTTCAACCTGGAGCGCTACAACCACAGCCAGCAAGCCACTGACGGCAGCCTCCCCGCCGTCCTCTCCAAGTTGCACCTACAAGGCAGCAAGTGGCTGAACCCCATCCACTCCAACCAGACAGTGAGTGCCAGCCCCAGCATCCAGCCCCCCGCCACTGCCTGTCCCCCACCTCCCTAATCCATCCTGCCATCCCCGTAGACTGTTGAGTACGTGGCCTTCACCACCATCCCGGGGCTGACGGGGGTCATCATCACGCTGGCGCTCATCCTCATGGTCACGTCCTCCACTGAGTTCATCCGCAGGAACTACTTCGAGGTCTTCTGGTACACGCACCACCTCTTCCTCATCTACTTTGCCGGCCTCGTCATCCATGGCATTGCGTAAGGCTCCTCACCGCTCCCTGAAGGCAGGACAGGGAGGGGCAGCAGCCACAGACCCACGGTGGGGCAGCCCTGCCTGCCCCAGCGGAGCGGTGCAGCCGCAGAGAGGGTCCAGTGGGGCTGTGGGCTCCCCGTTCCCAGGGCTGGCTAACCCAGCTGACCTCATGCAGCGTGGCTCAGCCCCAGCTGGTGAGGCAGAGGCTGGCCCCTGGGCTCACCCCTCGCCTCCCCACAGAGGGCTGGTGCGTGGGCAGACGGAGGAGAGCATGGAGGAGGTGCATCCCCATTACTGCGCCCACTATCTCGTGCACAAGGACGAGGACTGCAGCCACAACTGCTGCAAAGACCCCGAGTTCGGGAGCATCCCTGCCGAGGTAGGGCAGCGATGGGGTGGCTGTGGGGGAAGAAGCCCCTTCTTTGCCTTTGGGATGCTCCAGCCCTGCCCTCCCAACTCTTTGCTCTCCTCCATCCCTGCAGTCCTGGAAGTGGGTTCTGGGCCCCGTCCTTCTCTACATCTTTGAGCGGATCCTCCGGATCTGGCGTGCACGGCAGAAGGTGGTTGTCACCAAGGTGGGTGGTGCAGGAGGCTGTGCCTACTGCCAGCTCCTTCCCTTGCAGCCACCGTTGCTGCAGCTCCTGCTGGGGTGGCCATGGGAAGGACAGGGACTGCTGCCAAAGCCACTCGCACAAGGACAGGAGCCAGGCTGGGTGCTGAGCCCCATCCCTGCCCCACAGGTGGTCATGCACCCTGCCCGTGTGCTGGAGCTGCAGATGCAGAAAAAGGGCTTCTGCATGGAGGTGGGGCAGTACATCTTCGTCAACTGCCCTGCTATCTCCCTGCTGGAGTGGCACCCCTTCACCCTCACCTCGGCGCCCGAGCAGGACTTCTTCTCCATCCACATACGGGCAGCTGGCGACTGGACAGAGCATCTCATCGACACCTTCCAGCAGCACAAGCCGGAGATGCCCAGGTAGGCTGGGGAGCACCTGAACAGACCATCCCAGGGATTTGGATCCAGTACTTCTTAGCCAGGCCCTCCCTTGGCCAGGATCAAGGTGGACGGCCCCTTTGGCACGGCCAGTGAAGACGTGTTCCAATACGAGGTGGCCATGTTGGTGGGAGCAGGCATCGGCGTCACCCCCTTCGCCTCCATCCTGAAGTCCATCTGGTACAAGTTCCAGCAGGCTGACCAGACCCTCAAGACCAAGAAGGTATGGGAAGCCCCATGGGACCAGCCATGGGTTTCTCCATGCTGGGCTTCCCAGTCCTTGACATTGCATCCTTCCACCCCTCCTGCTCTGCTCCACCTTGAGGAACCCCTCTTCCCTTGCATCCCAGATCTACTTCTACTGGCTCTGCCGGGACACGGGAGCCTTTGCCTGGTTCAATGACCTGCTTGCCTCGCTGGAGCAGAAGATGGCCGAGTCGGGCAAGGCAGACTTTCTCACCTACCGGCTCTTTCTCACCGGCTGGGACACCAGCATCGTGAGTTGACCATGGGCAGACATGACTGCAAGGGGGGACATGGAGTGGCTGAGGCAGGCAGGAGAGGGAGGGCAAGCACGTCAGTGGCTTGCAGGCAGAAACTCTGGGAGCAGTGTTTGGTGGGCATCAGCAACGGATGCTCCTCTGTGGTGCAGGACTGGAGGTGGGCTCATGGGTGGCGGCTGGGGTCCTCACTGTCCCCACTCTGCCCAGGCCAACAATGTGGCACTCCGCTTTGACACTGCCACGGACACAGTGACAGGCCTCAGGCACAAAACCATCTTTGGTCGGCCTATGTGGAACAGCGAGTTTGCGGCAGTGGCTGCAGCCCACCCCAGGTGAGAGCCAGGCAGGGGGTTTGGGGTGCTGGAGCTGGGAGGCACCCCCTCCTCCCCAGCACCCAGCACCAGGCTGGGCAGTGCTGGTTTTGGGAGAGGCATGCTCACGTCCTGCAGGGGCCCCAAGAGGCTCTTAAATCACTTCATCTGTGAGCTGCTCATCCACCGCTGACAGCCTCGTCCTGTGTGCAGGTCGGTGGTTGGCGTGTTCCTCTGTGGGCCAGGGGCCTTGGCAAAGAGCCTGCAGAAGTCTTGCCACCAGCACTCCAGCCTGGACCCCAGGAAGGTCAAATTCTACTTCAACAAGGAGAACTTCTAAGTGGCAGCCAGGCTGGGACCCCAGCGGACAGGAGACCCTGACGGTATTGCCTCACCCCCCATGCCACAGCATGGCCAGGAATAAGCATCTGCTAAAGAGCGTGTGCACCAAAGCCAGGCAGGACATGGCAAAGTACTTCTCCGTGAGAAACTCGAGGTTCAAAGACTGCTGCCTTCCTGACCTGGTCTACAAGGGTTCCTCATGGGGGGAGCGGGCCTGCAGCTCCGCACAGCCCCCCCGTCAAGAAACCAGAGGCACATGCTGTGATGATGCTGCTGGAGCAGCGGGAAGCAGCGGGAAGACCCAGCAGGCTGGGCAGAACCACGGGACAGGGACAGGACAAGGGCATGCTGAGGAGGCACTGGGGGCCAAATGTGCAGTCCTCCCTGTAAAAGGGTAAATTACATTTTCCTTCCTTTGCAATAAAAGCCACCGTGGTGACTCAGTCTGTGCAGGTGCGAAGGAAGCACAGTCTTTGCCCCCTTGCAGGGCTGCAAGAAAAAAGGTGGTTCATAGCAAACCCCCTGGGGTGCAGGGTAAGGCAGTTCCCCCTCTGCAGGGGCCCACTGTCATGACCAAAAGCCAGCCTGCACCGCCCAGGGCGACTTCAAATGCAGCTCATGCAGACAACAAATTCTGCTCAAGCATATGCAGAGAAGAGGGGGGAAAAAAACACCCTCCCAGAGCAGGTCAGTGTGATAAATGATACAGCAATTGGATACGGAGCCCTTCCTGCCCGGTCAGCAGGACAGAAAGCCGAACTCCCCCTGCTGCCCTTCCCTTACACCCCCGTGAACAGCTGTGAACAGCACAGCACGTAAAATGCCACGAGTAGATCTTGCGCTGCTGCTGGGGAGAAGGACGGAAGGCGAGTGGTTTGGACTAGCCTGGAGCCAGGCCAGACTGTTCCCAGAACCCAACAGTCCCATTACAGCCTCCACCAGAGACCAAACAAGGCAGCCAGACACATGGCTTTACTCAAACCCTCCTCCCAGTTTATTTCAAACATCATAAAACATACAGACAGAAAAAAGAATGAATGGGAAGGGAAAATGTTAGCAGGGGAGATGAAACCTCTCCCAAAATGCAGCATCAGCTCAGACAGCAATGGGAAGCAGCTGCCATGGAGCATCACCTCTGCCCACGCAGACGGCATCTCCACCACGTGCCTGCCAGGCCTGCAAGAAGGAAGGGGAGGAGAGTGAGCCCCGGCATGGAGAGGAGAAGCAGGGCAGATCCCCATCCTGAGCAGCTCTCTGATTTACCAATGGGGAGCAGGCACAAGCCAAGGACAGGTTAAGTACGTTACCTGTCAGGGCGCCCCGGTGGACTTCTGGATCTGCTCCTTTAGAATAAGGATGCTCTGCCGTTGCTCCGGGGGCAGCATGGCGATCTGGTCCGCCGTCAGCTGCAGAACCTGCATGATCAGGGCTGCCTGTGGGGAGAGGGGGGAATGAGAGACATGCCCTGCCAGAGCAGCCACAGGTTACCACAGCCAGGAAGCGGCTCTCCCTGCCACAGTAAGGCACATAGGAAGCGCCGCTCCCATTGTCTCACCCTTTTCCTTTTGTCCTCTTACCTTCTCATGATCCTGGGGGGTGACCTGGCTCTGTCCAGGGCTAAAGCCTCCGGGCTGACCAGCTCCTTGGACCCCTGCCCCAGGAATGCCTCCTCCCTGCATACCTGCTCCTGCCATGTTAGGAACCTGTGGGCATGAGAGAGGGGGTAAGGACCAAGGGGGCTTTGGACCCAGTCATACAAACACAGGAACATAAAGCAGATGATCAGATGGAGGCCCTCACAGACAGCCTGAAGATAGGCAAGCATGGAGAGAGAAACAGGCTATCATGCGTTTTATGTGCTCTCCTCTCCCTCCAACCCCTGCACTCCTTCCTGCGCATCAGGAAGAGCTGGAGAAAGGCCTGAGCCTTGTCCTGTCCCCAGCAGATGGGCAGTGCCTGGGGAGATGGGACAGATGCCCTGACCCCCTCAGCCAGCCACTGATTCAGGCCTGGTGCCTCCCGGAGGTGCTGCTCTGTGTGATGTCCTCCCTTCTCTAGCTGCTGCAGAACATGCTCACACCCCCAACCAGCCCCTATCTACAAGACAGGGTCAGTGCCCAACCAGCTGAGCAGAGGTGTTACATGTACCTGGCGGGGCCCCTGCGGGCCACTGGCTCCCATGTTAAGTGGCCCAGGACCCTGTATCCCACCAGGCATGGGCCCACGCGGATTGGGACCAGGCCCTCGAGGCTCCAGGCCCCGTGGCTCCATGACCCTGGCCTCCAGCACTCGTGGCTCCAGGACCCGTGGCTCCAGCCCTCGTGCCTCCAGGGCTCGTGCCTCCATCACCCGGGGCTCCAGCCCTCGTGGCTCCAACCCTCGTGGCTCCAGCCCTCGGGGATCTCTTCCAACTGCAGAGGAAAGACAAGAAGCTGTTGAAGAGAGCAGCACCGCAAGGAGCGTGGGAGCAAGCCTGCTGCCTCCTTTGGCAGCTAGCAAGTGCCCCGGAGGTGCAGGGCTGGGGGCAGAGGGGACATGCCTCGAGGAAGTCCCTTGCCCAGTGGAATTGTCCCTCTTTGCCCTGGAGTCAGTCGTTTCACTGCCCAAACCCCCTTCTGATGTCTCGCACTGGGGCAGCGGGCTCCACTCTGACTTCTTGTCTGTACGCTTTAAGCCACGCATTATTTCATGCCCCCTCTCTCACCTCGAGCATCCATCAAGGGCCCCCGTGGCTCTCCCATCAGTGGTCGGGGTTCTCCCATGGGTCCCCCCCTCATCTCATGGGGGGGGCCACGGCTGTCATGACCAGGCATATGGTGCATAGGGGCTCCCTGGTGGGGCGGCCCAAGGTAACCTCTGACGCAGAGAGACGAGGAGAGCAAAGCAGGAGGAGGAGAAAAAGCGAGAGAGTGTGAATCAGACACTGGCTTGGCAAGGTCTGGGCAGAGCGCTGGGATTGCCCCCGAAGCCGGCCACAGGGAGGAGGGCGAGGCTGGCACAGGGATGGGTGCTGTTGGCCCCATGGCACAGGGCTGCTGCCATCACCCCAGGGATGCCCCGTCCCCGGGGGAACAGGCCAGCCCCCACGGTTGGCAGCACCAAGGCCCCTGACTGGGCAGCAGTGACTCCTGGAAGGCTGGTGCCATCCCTGTCCTCAGTGAGAGGTCACCCTTGGGCAGGGGACAGTGCCAAGGGCTCCTCTCCTTCCCTCTCCCCTCACCTGGGCTCCACTTCTCCAGTGACTGAGAGCAGGGTCCCTCCGCGAGGGTCATTCGGGGCATCTCCCAAAAGGCCTCGGGGCGGCGGGCCACTAGCAGGTAGAGGTCCGCGCTGCATAGGGGCCCTCGGGTCTGGCATGGGCACTGCCAGGGAGACACACAAGAGCTCGTGAGGATCTGCATGACCAGTGCCGTGCTGAGACTGTCCCCCATCGCCCTCAGGGCTGGGATGCGGGGCGGCCTCGCTGCTCCCCGACATGCAGGCGGCTGAGCCGTGCTGACCGCCGCGGGGGCAGCCCCTCACACAAGGCCAGAGTGCACCGAAGCCCCTTCCCTGGCTGCTGATTTTATCCCTCTCTTTCCCTCTCTGGATCTACCTCAGGCTCTTTATAGCACCAGGTGGCCAAAACGAGTGCGGGTACCCCTGTGACAATCTCTACAAGCTGACGTGGGGCCAGGAGCAAAGCAGACCTGGAAGGCTCCTGGTAGTGAGGTGACAAAGGGGGCTGCATCCGAGGCAAAGGCCCTCTCCAAGCAGACTCTCCCTTTCCACTGGTGGCTCTCTGTGTACGGCACTAGCCTGTTCTCCAGCCTCGGAGGAAATCCTGCCGCCTCCTCTCCTCCTCCACTTATCCCTGCCAGGCTACAGAGTGATATACCAGTCCCTGGCCCCGAGCATAGCGGGGTGAAAGCTGCTCTCTGCACACTCCACAATGAGCTCCACGGGAGGAAGGAGCTGGCGGGTGCCGGGATACCTTGAACGCGTTCGATAGACGCAGGCCTGGCAGGTCCCACGGGCGAGAGCTGCAGGTTCCCTGGGCAAGCAGCAGGAAAAGAGGGAGAAGAGCAGACACGTAAATAGTGTATGCACACATGCACTCAGCCTTGGGGACGGTGCTGCCTGCAGGACCACCTCCACTCCCTGAAGTCCCCCAGAAAACCTATGGAGGAGATGCTGCATGCTGCAGGTCTGGCTTTACCAACCTCTTCCATTAACGCCACCTCTGTCACCCCAGGCGTGACAGCCAGCTTGGCATAGCCCTTCCCTTGCTCACCATGTGAACGTGCAGGGCAGGAGGATGTCCTGCTGAGAGAAGTGGCATTCTGCAGGGCAATGCTGCACCCCACAACGCACAGCCAGCCAGCTCGTGCCCGCAGCTTCCCACAGCACTCCCCAGTGCTAATTTTCTATCTGCTCTCCAAAACCATTTGGATGCCAAGAACTACCAGGTTGCTTTCAGGAAGATTGTGCCCACCCCAAAGAAAATGAGTCAGCTGCCCCTAAGTACCTAAGACCAGAGGATCTCAGAACAGGTCTGCCACGTTCCTGAAACGAGGCCTGTGATACAAGTCAAGGCAATAGGGGCATCAACTGCCTGCACACCTTATTACTGGGAGAACAGGAACATCTCGGTTGTACTAACCCCGACACACGGCTTGACGGGGCAGCAACGCAACGTGTGAACCGTAAGGAATCCAGCTCCGGGGCTGGGCCGTAGAGACCGTGCAGGCGGAGGGAAAGCCAAGCCGTCACTCACCGGGAAATTCCCTGCCGAGCCTCGCACTCACTGTCGCAAGCAAAAGCGAAGGCCCAGCTCCCTCTGCCGGGCACGGTGCAGGGAGCGCTGGGAGACGCGAGCAGACGCGGCAGCAGCACAAGCTGCTTCCCAGCACCCGGGCAGAGAAGGAGCAGGACAGGGACCAGAGAAGAGCAAGCTCCGCCTGCCCGCACAAGCACAGGGACAGACACGGGCTCACAGAGAGAGGGAAAACACGGCACGTCCCGCTCAGTGGGGCCCTGCGGGGCCGACTCCTAGGGCACGTCTGCACAACACGGCCCAGAACAAGCTGGGAGCAAACTGGGGCATGGGCTGGGGCCCTGGAAGCAGGAGAGCGGCTACCACAGCCTTGCGCCTAAGTGAACAAACCCGGGCGCAGCCCAGCGCTGCAGGAGCGGCCTCAGATCCAGGAGTGGCAAGGCTACAGGGAGCTGGCACGGGCTCCTTGGTGCAGCACCGCTCAGCGCCCGTGGCCTGGGCCCCTGCCAGAGCGAGGCTCACATAATGCACAGCACTACCTCACGCCTCTTTTACCTTGTCCACGCTCCAAGGGGACAGGCCCTCCACCTGGCATCCCAACCTGCGGCTGCATCCCACCTGAGAGGGAACAGGCAGAGATCAGATCCCTCCTCAGCCATCCTTGCACCACTAACCAATTCCTTTGGCCCCAAATACCTCCCCACTCCCAGCTCCTGGGTGAGCATCCAGAGGTTTATTTTCTTGGTGTTGGTACCTCACAGAGATAAGCCAGCTTTCTGGACAGCCGCTGGCAGTAGCCACACCACCACCACACGGTACGGGACTACATGTGCTCTCACGGGGCCAAGCCCTCTGGTTAGAAGGAAGGTAGAGGGGGACTGTCTTCAGGACCCATGTGCCCAGGGCAGCCCAGTTCAGCCGAAACCCACGCAACTCACCTCCGGGAGCCATGGGGCCAGGGCCCGGGCCCTGCACAGGGGCTGCCATCTGTCCTGGGGCCGGCACACCTCCCTGCATGGGCGGCTGCATCAGAGGAGGAGCACCGTTTACGTGCATCCCACCCTACCCAGGAGAAAAAGTGGACCTCAGGGAAGCCCCATCACTGGGGCACATGGGCTCCAGCTGGGGGAGCAGGAGCCAGCAATGCTCTTTTCTCTCCTGCAAACCACGTACGTCACGTAGGCTCTTACTATGGGCTGCGGCTGGGACGAGGGGGTATTCTGTGGGTTCAGCTGGGCATTTGGCCCTGGCCCAGGCCCCGGTCCTGGTCCAGGCCCCGGCCCTGGCACTGACTGCTGGTTGCCTGGGATCAGAGGAGGAACACTGGTCTGGCGATGCAGGATTTTCTAGGAGCAGAAGGAGGAGAAAGGAGTTCTCTTCCACCCCCCTTCCACCACAGGCTTCCACTGATATCCTACCAACCCCAGATGAGGCAGTAAGGGACAAACCAGTGCGATCTCCGGGTCCACGATCCGCATGACCACCTGGGCCTGCAGCAGGGCATAAGCCAGCTGGGGGTTCTGGAGCAGCATGTTCCTGGCTTCCTGGGGGCTGTTCTGGACACACAGCTGAGAAGACACACGCAGATCAGAGCTTCGGCAAGGCGCGACAGAGGCTGCAAGGGCACGCGCAGCGGTGGTAGACCCTGTGCTCACGCAGAGAGTGCAGCCCTCCACTTCACTCACCTTCATCTGCTTCATCAGCTCAAACATCTGCTCAGGTGGCAGGCTGGCTACTGCCCGGCTGATGGACTCCGGAGCGTCTTCAGGATTGACAGGGTCCCCGTAGGGTGACTCTATGATGGGTGCACCGGTGCCCAGGCCTGCAACAGAGTTTGTGACCTCGTACGGCAACATGAACCGGCCGTTTTTAACGGGCTCATCAGAAGGGAAGCACCATGCCATGATGGGGAAAGGGAGGCAGTAAAAACAGGGAGATCATCTGGGAGAGGAAACACAGAGCTGAGCCCTCTGCAAAACTACTGCTGCATCGCTTGGAGCAGGTTAGCTCTGCAAAGTCTCCACCTCGCCAGGCTCACAGAAGAGGCACACTTTGCAACACCGAAAAGGCCAGGCCCAGCATGACAGCAGCATGCTCTCCACCACAAAATTCAGACTCACTCTTCAGCTCCTCCTTGTTCTTCTCGCTGGCCGCATTGTCGACGCGCAGGGCCCTCCCGCTGAACTCTCGCCCATTCAGGTTCCGCATGGCACTGAGGGCCGTCTCCTGGTCTTGGTACTCACAGAAGCCATATCCCTTTGGCTTTCCCGTCTCCCTGTCATACACTAGCCTGCACAGCAAGGAGGAGAGAACCACCACCGCTGAGGGTAGTGCAGGCACCGAGCAGTGTGCAGTGCGCACAGCTTCCCATCACTTGGGAGCGGGCTACTGGGGTATACCACACAGGAGCGCTGGGGAGCAGAGTGAAGGCACCGGGGTCAGGTCAAGGCATGTAACAGCCGGCCCTAAGCCAGAGCCAAAAGCCCTCCCGGATCCAGGCCGAGGAGTTTTCCCAGAGCTCTAGCGTCCAGGAAGGTCACCAGCTGGAACACTGTGCTTCCCACAAAGGGAGCTCCTGGGGGCATAGGACTGGACGGGCTGCTCCTGGAGCTCCTAAGCCCTCAACCGAAAGCTCTCCGAACTCTGGCACCAAACCAGAAAAACACCCCTGCAGAGCTGCTGGGGTAGGAGTGCTCTATGCTCACATCTCTCTGCACAGAGTCTGATCAGGACCTGAGCACTTATCTGCCCCAGCTCCACACCACAGCAGGACAGCTGCCTCCAGCCTGGAGCAGCGTGCCCACGTTCACGCTGTCGCTCTCAGGCCGTTATGCCCTACCCCTCCAGGCGATGCCAGCACAGGACCTCAGCGCCTGCACCCCGAGCACAGCTACCACCGCCTCACAAACCCCCCAGAAGCGGCGCTGCTCTGCGCTGCTTCGCTCCTGCCCGTCGGAAGGCACAGCACACCCCGCACGGCCCCACGCCACCCGCGGGGCTCGGGGCGAGATTAACCCCCGTTGCCCCGGGGAGACCGGCAGCCATCCTTACCTAAAGCTGACCACGGGCCCAACCTCTGAGAAAATGTCCTTCAGCTGCTCCTCTGTGGCTTCGTACGGGATATTCCCCACTGTAGAAGAGAGACGGTGGCCGCCGGTCAGCGCGAAGGCCGAGGGCTGCGCCGGTACCGGCCCCGAACGGCGGCGAGGGCTCGGCTCGGCTCAGCCAGACCGCCCGCCCTCGTCCCTGTCCCTGTCCCTGTTCCCGTCCCCGCGGCGCTCACCGAAGACGGAGCGCAAGGAGCGGTCCACGGCGGGGTCCCGCACCGACAGCCCCGCCATCCCGCCGCTCGGGCCCCGCCGCTGCTTCCGGTCCCCCGCCCTACACCGTCCCCCCGCTTCCGCCCTCAACAAACATGGCGCCGGCGCGGTGCGGCGAGGAAAGCGCTCCGGAGGGAAACACGGGCCCACGTCGCTGTCGCCTGCGGACTGCACTCGGTAGGAGCGGGACGGGGGCGGCCGGGATACCCGGCCCGGGGGTGCTGGGTCCCTAGGGAGCCCTTCCCAGGACAGCCGGCCATGAGGTGCCTCAGGGGTGCTGGGTCCCTAGGGAGCCCTTCCCAGGACAGCCGGCCATGAGGTGCCTGAGGGGTGCAGTCCCGGGCACCGGCCCTGAAGCACGATCCCACCTCGCACACGCGGACGCTTCACTCCTAGGGTACCCCATGCCCTGAGGCACCCCATCCCCGGGCACCCCGCTCCCAAGGCACCCTATCCTCCTAATTCCCCGGGTCACCTCCCCCGCTGAGACACCCCACCCGCGGCGTACCCCACTCCCCAGGCACCCCACCACTCGGGCACCCTCCTCACACACGCCAGGCACGTCATCCCCTGGGGTACCCTCATCGTCGGGCATCCCATTCCATGGAATACCCCATCTCCTGGGACACCACCGCAGGGCACACCATCCCCCAGGGTACCCCACCTCCCCGGTCACCCCATGGCAGCGCCAGGGCAGCCAGCCCTCCGCCCCGGGGCGTAGCCGGTGCTCCGGTGTTAGGGGCCCCCACCAGCCCCGGCTCTCAGGTGTGAGCCTGACACCCTGTGCCCGCTTGGCAGGTGGCCGGGTCCCTGCCAGCCGCTGGCCTCTCTCTGTCCTGGGGTTCGGCAGGATGGAGGCCAGGGACGTCCCCATCACCATCCCTGCACTGGCCACGGAGCTGCGGTTTGCCCAGCGCCTCAGGTGAGCCTGCAAAGGGGAATGGGAGCCCTGCAGCTGCTCCGGCAGGGTGCTGGTGGAGAGGAGAGCTCAGAGAGCCAGCCCTGCACCCTTGCGGGGATCTCTTCCCTGTGGTGGGGTGGGCTGTGGGGCTGGAGAGGGCCTGACTGTGCCTTGGCCTTGTAGGGAGCATTTGGAAGAGGAGCAGCTCCTGGATGGGCGCTACCGGCTGCAGGAGGTGCCGGGGGGATGTGTGGCCCTGCCTGTGCTGGAGGAGAAGCTGTCCCAGCTATGGCTGCCCCAGGAGGTGCCCTGTGGGCTGGTCCAGATTCAGGTTGAGAGAGACCCTTCGCCCTGACCCCCACTGCAGGGTGGCGGGACCTCAGCCCCACGTGCCACATCCCTCCGGCAGGATCCCATTCCCTCCAGGGCAGCCCGCCGACGGACACCTGTCCAGAAGCTGCGGGACAAGCTGCAACAACTGCTGGGTGAGAGCTGGTCGGAGGAGCTCGAGCGTGATGTGCCCCGTGCATGGCAGCGGCATGGGGACTTGGTCCTGCTGAGCGAGGACAGCTTCAGAGCTGCACCATGGGAGAAGCTGGGTAAGGGGGAGCGAGGTCTGTCTGCCCAGGTCCTGCCTGCAGAGCTGCCCTGGCCTTTCCCAAAGCTCCTGGGATGGTTGCCTTGCAGGTCCAGCCCTCTGGGAGACAGTTGCCTCAGCTTTGGGTGCCCGGCGACTGGCCAAACGAGGACGGGTATTGCCAGATGGAATGCGGTCCCCCAGTGTCACCCTGCTGCTGGGCCAGGATGGCTGGGTGGAGCACGTGGACAACGGGATCAGGTAGGCAGGAGCTGCGGTGCGGGATGTGGCCAATGTGGGGAAGGGGCTGCCCTCAGTGGGCCGGTGGTGTCTTCCAGGTACACGTTCGATGTGACCAAGTGCATGTTCTCACCGGGCAACATCACGGAGAAGCTGCGGGTAGCCTCACTGCCCTGCTCTGGGGAGGTCCTGGTGGATCTTTATGCAGGTAATGGGGATGGCGGAGGGGTTTGGCAAGGCAGGCTTGTGGGGGCAGGCAGGGAGCAGTGATGGAGGTACTGATGGCATCCAGGTGGATGTAAAATGCTGTTTCCAGCCTGGACTGGAAAAATATCCAGGCTTAGAGCTCCTGCCCTGTCTGTGAGACTTCAGCTAATCTGGCACAGCTCTCCCTCCTGTGTCCCTGTTGCCTTTGGACACTCAGGATGACCTTGCACTCAGGCTCTGCAGAGCAATGCTCTGTACACAGTGCTGGTCATGGGAATCATTTGGATTCAGGGCAAAGATTTGCCCTCAGTCTTGTTTCTGAAAAGCTCCTGTAGATGTCCTGAGGCTGTACTGATGTGCTTTTGTGACAAGCTGGCAGTAACTGAGGTGTCCTGTTTCTGTGAGATGACTGGGGAGATTGCATCAGGCGTTTGCACGTCAAGAGAGCCACTGTTTTGTGCTTAGCAAGTTATTGCTTACAATTTGTCCAACACGGAAAGGATGTGGCACTTGCAGAACTGCTCTGGATTAATTAAAATTAGTGGTAGTCTGGGCACTTCTGCACAGAGTGGAAGCAGGGCAGGGCAGGTCTCGAGCTAAGGGCCAAAGACTGAAGGTAAAATAAGCTCCTCTAAACATTTTTCAAGACAGATTTTATTTTTGCAGAGGAGGGAGGGAGGAATTTCCATTTTCCTAGCATCTGGGCTTGTTCCAACCTGGAGCAGAGAAGATTCAGGGAGCCATGGTGGCAGTCTGCATCCTGCCCTGCCTCTGGGGAGGAGGGTGGACCCCTGGCAGTGCCTGGACCCTGCCCTCAGCCACTGCCACCTCCCGTCCCCAGGCATCGGCTATTTTACTCTGCCATACCTGGTTCACGCAGCGGCCGCCTTCGCCCATGCCTGCGAGTGGAACAGCCATGCCGTGGAGGCCCTGCGGAGGAACCTGGCGCTGAACGGCGTGCAGGACCGCTGCCGCGTTCACCATGGGGACAGCCGGCAGGTGAGCAGTGCCACCCAGCCGTGAAAACCCCGTCCCCACGCAGCATTCCCCTCACCTCCCCTCTCCTTTCAGCTGGAGCTGTGGGACGTTGCAGACCGGGTGAACCTGGGGCTGATTCCCAGCTCGGAGGAAGGCTGGCCGGTGGCCTGCCGCGTCCTGAAGAAGGGCACGGGTGGGGTTCTCCACATCCACCACAACGTGGAGACTCTCCCCGCACCAGCCCCGCCGCAGACCCCAGTCCTGCAGGCTGAGCGGGGGTCTCCAGAGGGAGCTGGCTCTGATGGAGAGGCACAGCACTCAACGAAGGACAGTGGGAAGGAGACGCTGGGGGCCAGGATGAGACCTGAGTGGCAGAGGTGGGCTGAAGCCACAGCGGTACAGATCCGGGGGCTGCTGGCAGAGCTGCATGGGCAGCCATGGCGCACCAGCATCCTGCACGTCGAGGCAGTGAAGTCCTATGCGCCCCACGTGCATCACCTCGTGCTGGACCTCGAGTGCCGGCCGGTGCTGCCCACCTAGCAGGCCACAAGCCCCAGCATGGCTTCAGCTCACAAGAAACGGTGGTACTGGAGCACCAGTGGCCAGGAGATGCTACCGTTGCCTGCTGCGAGCCTGGATGTGCTGTATGTCCCCTCGTTCCCAAGTGGCAGCACTGCCCAGCAGTGTGTCCCCATGCCCAGGGCATCGAGGGATATGCTCCCACAGGAAATCCCCCTGGAGCTGTATCCCAGCTGATGGAGTGAGCTGGGGCTGAGAGCACCCCGAGTCCTGCCCTGGCTCTGCCTGTCGCTGCCCAGATCTTGGACACGTGGTGGCACTTTCATCGCCATTTGCACTCAGGAGAGAGCCACAGGGCTGAATAAACCTCAGATTCCTGCTGGGCCTTGTTTCAGTGAGTCAGAGGCAAGCTTTGTGCTTATATTCACCAGCGTCCTTTTTATCCTACTGGAAACAGATCTGTTCATCTTGGGTTCTTCAGACCCTTTTGCAGAAATAAGGACCTTTCCCACCTCTGGTCAGCACCCAGTTAAAATGTGAACACCAGTGCAAGTGTGGGTGTCTGGCCTGGGGACGACCGGGTCCCAGGGCAGGGCATGGAGGGGCTTGGGGAGCGAAGCCTCTGCCTGCATCTGCTGCCCTCGGTTCTGCCTGTGAGCCTAAAGCCCTCTTGCCTGAGCATTGTGTGTGTACCCATGTTGCAGAGGACCCCCTGCCCAGGGAGGGAGCTCCCACTGGCCCTTTGGTGTCCCCGTGGGTTTTCCCCTGTGTAGGTGTCCCATCTCCTCCTGCATGGCTGGGAACCTCTGTCTCTCTCTGGCAGGGAGCCCCAGGATGCAGCTGAAAGCGTGGGCAGAGCCACGACCTCGAGTTTGCTTTGGGGCTGCTCCCAGCTGGCCTCCCATGTGGCCCCGCTGTCCTGCGTGGCAAGAAGCCACTTCCCCACGGCTGGGAGCCCCACGTCTTGGAGCCCCACGGCTCGTCCTGCCACGTGTGCTCATTGCCTGTGCTGCTGCGGGCAGAGCGTCGGGACCCTATCTCTGCTCACGAAGGACGAGGGCAGAGGCTGGAGCCTTGCGGCGGGGCCGTCAGAGCTGGGAGGACACCAGGGCCGTGCTGCTCGGGGTTGTGTCCTGGCCCGCCGCCATGCCGGGCACCCCGGGAGGGCACCCCAGCGGTGCGGGTGGCTGTAGACTTTGTGCCGGCGCCTGTGTGCTCTTGGGGAGGAGCTGCCTTCCCAGCGAGGGCCGCGGGGAAGCACGCCGGGCAGAGCGCCCAGCTCCAGGCACCGAGCCGAGCCGAGCCGAGCCGAGCCCTGCCCGGCCGCGCCGGGGGGAGAGCGGAGAGCGGGGCCGGGGCCACAGCGCTAGAGGTGGGGGGCGTCCCCGGGGGTGCGGCAGCTCCGGTCACGGCTGCGCCGGGGGGAAGGGGCTGCTGTCCCGTGCAGCGCGGGGGCCGGGCGGGGCGGGCACCACCTCCCGCCCGGGCCGCCCCGTCGGTGCCGCAGGTGCGGCGGGCGCGGCCCCTTTAAGGAGGCGGCACCGCCACCCCCACCCCACCCCCCCCTCGCTGCCGGGAGGCGCCGGCCGGAGCCGCTGCAGGTACCGGGCGGCCCCGGCGGGGCGGGGAGCCGGGGGGGTTCCTCCGCTGGCGGCAGGGTGCGGGCAGGGGAACGGGGTGTCCCGGGGGCTGCTGGCGTGTCCCTGCCCCGGTGGGCCTGGAGACCCGCCCGCGGCAGAGACGAGCCCGGGGTCCGGCCCGTCGCCCCCTTCGCCCCCGCGGCGCCGTGCGGCTGCGGGGACAGGAAGGTCCCTCCCGCCGGGCTCGGCAGCGGCCGCTTCCAGCCACCATCTGTCCGCCGCCTCGGCGGCGCCGCCGCCCCGGGCGGGGAGCGGGGGCCGCCCCGCGGGCGGGCGGGCTGGCTGGCTGCGGACTCCCGAGCGGGTGCTCCGGGAACACGGCTCTGCCCGGCTCCGGCGGGGCTGGGGCTGCTGCGGCCGCCCGGGGTCCGGCTGCCAGCGGCCGCGGCGCCCCCGGTCCGGATCCGGCTCCCGCCGCTGCTCCGGCTGCGCGTCTGCACCCCGCCTGCTCTGCGGGGGGGCAGCAGCTTTCCGAGCCCGGGGTGCGTTCGTGGGTGCAGCAGCCCGGGGCAGATCCTTCCTCCTCGGGGGTGCCCGGGAGTGCTGGGCGTCAGCCCCGGTCCCACGGAGCCGGCTGAGGTCACCGGGGCGGCGGGGCTGGCAGGCGGCCGAGAGCCCAGCCCGCAGCAGCGCCGGGCTCTGGGCAGGGCCGCGGGGGCGGCTGGGCGGGTTGGGTGCGCCGAGACGGTGTCTGGGGTGCGGTGATCCGGGCGGGGGGGGCGGCAGGCGGTCCTGCCGCGGGGTGCGGGCATGGGGTGCCCAGCGGAGCTGGGCTGAGGTGGGGCTGCAAGCCCGTGGCGTGGCTGCGCTGAGCGCCTGGCTGGCTCCTAGCGCGGACGTGTCCAGCTGCTGCTGGCGAGGGTGAGCGACCCGTCGCGGGCAGAGCCATGTCGGAGGCGGTGGATCTGTCCTTCCTGTCGGACGCGGAGAGGGATTTGATCCTGCAGGTCCTGCAGCGTGACGAGGAGCTCCGCAAAGCAGAGGAGAGGAGAATCAGGTGAGGAGGTGGCCGGGCCCGGCAGGGTGCTGCTTTCCCCGCTTTGCTCTAGAAGCGGCTGGAGGGGCGAGGGCGCGGGCGATGGGGCTGGGGCGGCAGCTCCGCCCCAGCCCCGGGGTCCCGCCGTGGGCTCTGACGGTTCCCGGTGTTGGGGTCCGAGCAGGCGCCTGAAGAACGAGCTGCTGGAGATCCGGCGCAAGGGGGCCAAGCGGGGCAGCCAGCGCTACAGCGAGCGGACCTGCGCCCGCTGCCAGCAGAGCCTGGGCCGCGTCGGCCCCAAGGCCAACACCTGCCGGGGCTGCAACCACTTGGTGTGTCGGGACTGTCGTTCCTATGGCCCCAACAGCTCCTGGCGCTGCAAAGTCTGCACCAAGGAGGCGTGAGTACCCCTAGACGGGTGCCAGGGACCTTCTGCATGCTCCTCCTGTCCCCTTCCTCGTCCCAGTCACCCCAGCTTGATGCCCTATGGCTACCCTTTCCTAGCCCAGCTGGGCTTCTCCATCATAGGGCAGCAGTCTCTGCTCACTTCCCAGGGTGGGCATCCATGGTTGGGTGACGGACAACTGGGTCATGCCGTACTCTTGGGTCTTCTTCGTGCCCATCTTGCTCCTTTCCCCTACTCTTACTTGACTCTGGCATCCCCCCTTGCCCCTCATGCAGCCTGTGTTTCAAGCACCACAGGTTTCCTCCCTCTTGGCCTCCCCTGTCATGCGAAACCCATCTTGTCCCCGTGTTTGCTGGGGGTGTAGCTGGGCCTGTTGTCTGCCCAGTGCATCATCACGGTGCAGCCACCTGCTGAAAATGCCCGCTGTGCCCGTGCTCTCCTTGGCTGGTGGCAGCACCAAAGGGTGTCGTTGGGGTGCAGGGAACAGTCCCCCACTGCCCCTGACTGCCCCCCCGCCGCCTCCCTGCCCTGCAGTGAGCTGAAGAAAACGACGGGTGACTGGTTCTATGACCAGAGAGTCAACCGCTTCGCCAACCGTCTGGGCAGCGACATGGTGCGGCTGTCCCTGCGGCACAAGTCGGCAGGTAGGGGTGCCACAGCAATGCCTCTTCCTGCAGCCTGGTCCTCTGGGATGCTCCAGCTTTCCCTGCTGTGCCTCTGCCCAGTGCAGAGTTGGCTGGGAGCAGCTGCTGTTCCAGGCAGTGGGCTTGGAGCAGTGGTGCTCCTGATGCCTCTCTCCTTCCAGCCAGCAAAAGGGAGACTGTGGGACAAACCCTCCTCCAGAAAGCCCAGCTTGGAGAGCCCAAAAACCCCTCCGCAGCCCGGCAGCAGAGCCCCCCGGCACCCCGGGAGGGGCCCAGGTGAGGATCCCTCCTGCTCAGAGTGCCAGCCCTCGCCTGCTGCAGGGATGGGAGGGACACTGCTGCCCTGCTCAGATCATTGGGTGCAGAAGCTCTCTCTCAGACCAGCCTCCTCGCCAAACAGGACATACCTGTGGTTTTGTTTGTCTGCAGTTTGTTTCTGGATGCCTCAGATCCTCGGGATGGCAAAAGCGACACAGAGTCCATGGAAAACATGAGCCTGGACGGCTACAGACCTAGTCCTGGTGGAGTGGGGGGCAGGTGAGGGGCTCCCTGGGCGGATTGTCCTTGGCAAGGCTGGCCTGGCAGAGAATGAGCACCTTCATCTCAAGTGTGTTTTTCTTGGTCTAGTGAGGTGGAGCTGCCTCCTCTGCTTGGGCTGAAACCTGTCCCTGGGCAGGCAGGTCCTCTGCTCCCCAGGCTGGGGTGCTCTGGGGAGCTTGTGGGGAGATGGTGCTTCCCAGCCAGCGCTTGTTCTCCCAGCTATGCTCTTGGCCTGGGACAGACCTTTCTGTGTCCTCTGCAGGAGGAACTCCCTGGAGAGAGCTGCCCCTCTCAGAGTTGGAAAACAGGTAGCTGTGCCAGCAGGACCTGCTGCCACCAGCCTGACCCTCCCTCTTCGCTCCAAAAACACCTTCTCTGACAGACGGGTGCGTGCCGCTGCTCCGGCAGGCTCAGCCCTGTCCAGGGGCACAGGGCTGGGAACCCTGTGGGACCCCCAGCCCTGCGCTGCTCTGAAGGGACCTTTCCTCTCCAGGATGCCATCGTGGGGAGCTGCAGCAGCGCCTTGGTGGACGAGCATGAAACGATATTCAAGAAGAATCCCCGACGGGTGTTGAGGCCTGCAGGTGAAAGCTGTGCGGGTGCAGGGAGGTTTGGGTGCTGACATGGCAGGGGGTGGGTGGCTGGGCTTCTGTGGGAGAGGTCGGGGCGGCCCCTCGCTTGAGGGAGCAGCAGGGCTCTGCTAGTCCTGCACCATGCCGCTGCCTCCTGCCTCACCATCTCTCATGCAGACTACACCAAGTCAGTGATCGACCTGCGCCCGGAGGACTTTGTGGGGGAAGGTGGCTCTTTGGGGGACAGGAGCAAGTCGGTCCCTGGCCTCAACATGGAGCTGGTGAGACCCTCGTCATGTCGTGGAGCCAGCTGCCAGGTGCAGGAGGAAGCCGCCTGGCTGTCCGTGCCCTGCTGTTCCCCATGCAGACAGCTTGCCTCTCTCCTTGCAGGAGGAGGAGGAGGAGGACATCGATAACCTGGTGGAGATCCATCGCCAGAGAGTGGCCCGGGGCAGCATGCGCAGCGGCACCTCCTCGGTGAGTCCCTGCAGCATGGCTGTGCCCTGCTCAGCTGCAGGAAGAAACGACAGAGGAGGGCAGCACCGACAGGTTGGGTGGGAGGGAGGCAGGCTGGGCAGCTCCTGGGGTGCATGGGCAAGAGCCTGGACTGTGGAGGCTTCCTCCCCTGGAAGGGAATCAAAACACGGAGACCCAGCTCTCTTCCAGGGAGCCTGTGTGTGGGTGGGAGGCATTCAGCGGCCACAGAGGGGTGAGAGGGGCTGTGCGAAGGAGGCCTGGGGAGTAGCCTTGTTGAGGATGAAGAGGGACTGTCAAGTGATGCTGCCCCGGCTCAGCCCTGCTGTGTCTTCCAGAGCACGCTGGGGAGCATGGTCAGCATTTACAGTGAGGCCGGCGACTTCGGCAATGTCGCGGTCACCGGGGGAATCTCCTTCTCCCTGAGCTACGAGCAGAAGACGCAGACCTTGTTCATTCACGTGAAGGA
The DNA here is from genome assembly GCF_034619465.1 of Leptosomus discolor. NCBI lineage: Eukaryota > Metazoa > Chordata > Aves > Leptosomiformes > Leptosomidae > Leptosomus > Leptosomus discolor. Next base: position 31,370,251 of record NC_141399.1, read on the forward strand.
GTGTCGCCAGCTGGCCTACGGGGACGAGAGCAAGAAGCGCTCCAACCCGTGAGAGCCAGGGGGGGCGATGCTGATGGCACCGCTGGTGGTGCTCAGCTGGGTTGTGGGGTGCCCACCAGAGATGGGAGCTGTAAGTGGGGGGTCTTGGTGAGGCAGGAGAGGTCTGGAGTTGCCCTGGGGGGGCTTGGGGGGGGCTAGTTGTGGGGAGACCTTGGTGAAGGGCTGCCTGCTCCTCCCTCCAGGTATGTGAAGACATACCTCCTGCCTGACAAATCCCGGCAAGGGAAACGCAAGACAACCATCAAACGCAACACCATCAACCCCCTGTACAACGAGCTGCTGAAGGTGAGCAGGGATGGGCTGGAGTGCAGCCTGCTGGAGCAAACCAGGGGAGGGATGGGCTCCAAACCCTGAGATGGGGGTTCTGCAGAGGACCCACGCCCAGACACTGCATCCTGAAAGCTGGAAAAACCCACTCCTAGGCTGGGTCGCTGCTCTGATGTGGCCAGGTGCCATGGTGGGGTGGAAGCACAGCTGCAGATGTGAATGTGTGTCGCAGGCTGTGCTCCTGGCTCCTGTGGCATCTCCTAGAGCTGGGGGCCTTCTGCCTGCCCTGGCCATTGCTTTCCATGGAGAAGGCTCCTGGGCCATTGCAGGCAGGTTACAGTGGTGGGGAAGGGAGAGCAGCATGGCTACAGAGGCAGGGATAAGGCAGTTCTGGGCCCCAGGGCAGAAGCACTTGGTGCTGCCTTCACTGTCACTGCTGCAGCCACCATGGGCTGGTGGGACTGGCTGGCTCTTTCGCTGAGGCCAGATGCTCTCCGGACAGGAGGGAAGTGGAAACTGGTTTAGTTTCCAGGATTCCACAGCTCTGGGTTTGCTGAGGTCTCGCACTCTGACCACCTGAGGCTTGGTGGGCTGGCAGAGCTTTGCTTGTGGTGGGATGGGGTGGGCTGGCCAGACGCCATAAGTCCTGGTTCTGGCTCTGTACAGGCTCTGAGGACCACTTGCCTGGAGAGCATGGGCTCCTGCACCACTGCCCCAGGACTCTGAGGTTTCAGCAGGCTTGGAAAGGAAGACAAACAGCCTCATGCGTGCATCCATTGCTTCTCAAACCTGTCTCCTCTCCTGCTTGAGAGCTGTGGCTGACGGTGTGTGCCAAGCCTGTCCCCTGCCTGCTCACTGGTGGTTTTCCCATCTCTCTTCCTAGTATGAGATTAACAAGTCCCTCCTGCTTGCAAGGACGTTGCAGTTTTCAGTCTGGCACCACGATCGTTTTGGCCGCAATACATTCCTGGGGGAGGTGGAGGTCCCACTGGATGCCTGGAACTTCGAGAGCCACCTGGAGGAGTTTCTACCCCTGCACGGCAAGGTGCTGGCCCTGCCACCCCAGCCCTGCTGTCTGCAGTCTCCCTTGCCTGGCCATATCCGGGGGGGTTGGCCCTCAGTGGGCAGAGGGGTGCAGAGACCTTGGCCGAGAGCTGCTAAAAGGCTTGAGCCAAATCAAATCTTTGGAGAAATGAAGACCCCAGAGGCAGAGAGCAGTACTGTCGTAGCAAAAAGGGGCAGATCTTCTGCCTTGAGCCTAGCATCCTTCCTCCTCCTCAGTAAGTCCCCTATGTGATGCCATGGGACTTGTTCTCTGTCCCACCAGGTATTTTCATTCTGCTTGCTTGATTGCTCCAAGAGCGCAGCTCTTCCCAGCTCCCTGCCCTAGCCAAGAGGAATTGGAACCAACTTCAGAGAAGCAAATGGGGAAATTGGCTGGGACATCCTGCTGCGGGTTGCAGAGATGGGCAGTGAGGGCCTTTGGGCAGCTTGATGGCAGCAGCAGATGCTGCTCCTGAAGTTAAGTCTGGTTTTCTAGACTAACTTGTGCTGCAGGCTCAGCCCTTGGTGTTGCTGGGGCTCGAGCAGCTTGTGGAAACCCCTAAATAGGGTTTCATAAGAGATGTGATTGAGCCAAAGTAGGATCCCAAAGGGAACACAAAGGAGCTGGTCTGAGTGTGACCTGGTGATGCTGGGGAGGGTCTGCAGGCCTTTGTGCTGGCTAAACCACTTCTAGGAGAAGCCAAGCCCTTTGTCCCAGCATGGGGAGGTGCTGCATCAAGACCAGGCTATCACCATGTCTGCTTTGGCCTCTCTAGCAGTGTTTGATAAGTCTTGCCTCTTTTCAGATTGGGGTGGATGCTGCTGGTCTCCACCAGTACAAGGGGGAGCTGGTTGTCTCAATGAAGTACATCCCATCTTCCAAGCACCCTGGGGCTGGGAATGGCCGGAAAGGTGAGTGCTGGAGCTCCAGGATCTTTGGGTAGCCTGAGGGACCTGCTTGTGGCCAGGTGAGCTGGGTCTGGGTGGGTTTCTTGGGTGATGCCACTGCAGCCGCCTTCTCTGCTCTGGGTCGCGGCATACCTGACTGTCCTCAGGCCAGACGAGTAGTCTCAGTGCTTTCCTGGGGCTGGACCAGGTGGGACCATCAGGCCCTGTGTGAAGCAATTGTCTGCCTTTGCCTCAGCAGGCAGGGCTAGTAAGAGAGGAAGCAAGAGGAGATACTAGCTGGGGATCTGTACCTGCCTCTGCAATGAAGGCTGTTCAACAGGACCTTTCCAGAAGGTTGCGGTCATGGAAATTAAGGTTTATTAATTCTTGCTGTGTTGTTTTTTTTCTCAGGCAAAACAGGGGAAGGTGGTGAGCTCCAGGTCTGGATCAAAGAAGCCAAGAACCTCACGGCTGCCAAATCTGGGGGTACCTCAGACAGCTTTGTCAAGGGGTGAGTGTGGGTCCCGAGTTGGGGGGATTACAAAGGCACTGTCCATCCTGGCTGCACTCCTGGGCAGTTCCCAGAGCTGCCGCAGGGACCTGGGGGAGGGCAGGGTCTCTCTGCTAGCTGCCTCACGCTGCCTGTGTACCTTGAGAGTCAGCATCTGCCCAGAGACAAGATGTTCCTCCTAGCAAATGCTCTCCTGGGTTTTGGCTGGTTGAGAGGTTGCAGTGGGAGGCTATGTGTAGGGCAGGGCTCCAGCTGCCATCAAATTATCTTCCCAGAGCTCACCAAGCCACTGGACAGCATGGCTGGGGATGAGCAGGCTCCAGGCCTTGCTCTCTCCCCTCCTTTAGACCACTTGCAGTCTGCTGAGTGGATTTTCAGGAGGCAGGGCAGAGACCCAGCCCCTTGCAGACCATCATGGTCCTTCTTCCCAAGCCATATTGTGGGAGGTGGGCTCCAGGCCAGGTCCTGGGTTGCTGAGGAGCCCCAGCCCCTGGGGCAGAGGGCAGTTGCACACGTGCTGCTAACCCAAGGGGTTGCTTTCACCAGCTACCTCCTGCCACACAAAAACAAAGCCTCCAAGAGGAAAACGCCTGTGGTGAAGAAGACCCTGAACCCTCATTACAACCACACCTTTGTCTACAACGGCATCAACCCTGAGGACCTGCAGCACATCTGCCTGGAGCTGACAGTCTGGGACCGGGAGCCACTATCCAGCAACGACTTCCTTGGGGGTGTCCGTCTCGGGGTGGGCAATGGTGAGGAGCCCTGGGGTCCCATCAAACCCTGGGGACAAGCAGCCTTGCTTGGGGCTGCCTTCCTGTGGGCAGGAGGCTGCTCCAGCAGTGACTTCTGCCCACGTCTATCCTTTCTCCCAGGCATGAGCAATGGGCAGGCTGTGGACTGGATGGACTCCACAGGTGAGGAGCTGAACCTGTGGCAGAAGATGCGCCAGTACCCAGGCTCGTGGGCAGAGGGGACGCTTCAGCTCCGCTCCACCATGGCCAAGCTGAGGCCATAGGCTGCTGCACCAGCACTGGGACTTGGCTGAGGGCAGGCACTGCTGCTTGGGAGCCATGCATGCTGCATGGCCTGGCAGGGCTGTCAAATGTGGGTTGGTTTTTTTGTTTCGTTTTTTTTCTTATACTTTAATAAACATGACCTTCTCTAAACAGGCTTGGGCGGAAAGTCTTCTTGGCCTAGCTTCATTTACAGGGTTTTTCTTTTGTTTTAAGCTTTGCACCAAATTTCAGGCCAAACTGGAGTCCTTGTGGATCCTCCCTTCTTCCCCTGCAGGCAAAATGCTTTGAAATGTGGTTGGGTTTTTTCTTCTTTCCATTCTTCTTATTCCCCTCTCCTTTGTTTCACAGTCTGTGCCCTCCTTGTCTTCTCCACCCTCCTCATGCAGAAGCTTTGCTGGCTCCAGGTCTGGGGCAGCCATGCACAGCCCAGCCCCGGCTCTGGGGCCAGAATGGAGCCACATGGGGTCACTTTGGGGGTGCTGGGGGTAGTGGTCCCCAGGAAAGATTCATTTCCTAGGCCTCTCTGCCACACACCTTCTGCCAGCACTGACTTTGTATACAAATTTATTTATTTCAAGTTAATATTCTACTGCCAAAACAGTTCCCAGGAAGGGTGCCCCGTGGCTGGTGGAAGGGGAAGCGAGGGGTAGGGTGGAGATGGTGAGCCCTCAGGGTGGACCACGTGCAGGCTGGCTGCTACTGGCTTTGCTGAGTGGGGGGCTGTTTGCTTTTAATAAATGTTTTCTGGCAGGACCCTGGCAGTGGCACCTGCCCGGCAGGGCTGACCCCAGGGTGGGAGGGAGGGGGTTCAGGTTGTGCATGGGGTGAGGATGGCTATGGGGAGGGTGAAGCTACTGTATTAGAGGCTGTCGTGCTGTTGCCCTGCCTGCCTGGCCCCCTCTCCTCTGCTCTTGCAGCCCACTGTCTGGCTCCCTGTCTCCGCCCTGCTCTGGGGTTTGATCAGAGGCACTCCGGTGTCTACCACCATGGTCCTGGCCAGGCTCAGCCATCCCACCCCGCAGCCAGAGGTTGCTCCTGGCTGCTGGGCAGTGGGGACAGTGCTGGCACATGTCCTGCATCTCTGCTCGCCTCTCTGTGCCAGAGCAGCTGGAGAGGGGCTCCCCTTCCCCTCAGCACCCTGGTCCTCCTCTACGGTGGGCGACTAGAAAAGCAGAAAGGAAGGTGTCCGTCCCCTGAGAGGAGCAGTGGCCAGGGGGGGGTCTCCCCGGCGCTGCCTCACTCGCAGGGGTCCCCACTCTGCGCCCGCCGCGCTGCCTCCTGCTCACTCAGCAGGTAGGTGTCGATGAAGATGAAGAGCTCGTCGGGGCTGACAGGAGAGATGTAGCGCTCACGGTCGGTGCCTGCCTTGTCCAGCAGCACCGCATTGAAGTGGGAGCGGGTGAGGTGCAGGAACTGCCTGGGGGAGCAGAGGGGAGCCACCGGTCAGGGCTGGGTGGTTCCCGTTGAGGGCTGAGCCTGCCCACCCTGTGCAACTGTGCTCTGGTCCTGGGGTGGTGGCTCCCATCTCTTCCCTGGGGCTGTGAGCTCCGGGGGGGGGGGGGGGGGGGGGGCTGTTGATGCTGTATTCAGACTTGCTGGGGGCGTCCCTACATTGCACAAGCCCCTCCAGTGCAGCAGGAAGGGGCTGTCAACGAACCCAACTGCAACCTCACGTTTTGCCATCCCCAGAGGTGTCCACACCCCCGGTCCCTTCACACAGGCACATGGCTCCAATGGGCAGTCCCTTGTCCCCCTACCTGAGCTCCTCAATGATGCCGAGGGACAGTGAGTGCTCCCGGATGCGTCCCACCTCATGCGGGGGCTGCCCCACCAGCTCAATGGTGGTGACGTGACGCAGGTCCAGCCCGCAGGCAGCTTGCTGTGGGAGAGAGGGGACAGTGAGAGAGTGCTGCTGGTGGAGGTGGGAAGGGGGGCAGTGGGAGGGTCTCCTCACCTGCAGCATGGAGATCTGCAACTTGTAGTAGCGGTTAGAGGGGTCGGGGGCCGAGATGATGAGCAGGCGGCGTTTCTCGTGGAACTGATCCAGCAGGCTGGTGGCTGAATTCACGTCTGTGTTGATCTGCATGGCTGGGGTGAGAGGACAGCACATGGGGAGGTGCCATTTTGTCCCCCATGACCCTTTCCCCATCCCATCACCCCTTCCCCACCCCTTCACCCTGCCAGGCAGTATCCCCCTCCCAAGCACTAGTCATCGCTGTGGGCAGGTCCTCCCCTGCCCCGCACCACTTACGTGCGCAAAGGGGCTGGGAGCCCGTCCACTGCTGGGTGGACTGGCAGACCCGCAGGGAGGTGCCCTGGCGCTCATAGCCCCCGTCGCACAGATACTCGCAAGTGGCACCATAGTTGTTGCCGTCGGAGGTGCAGGAGAGGTAGCCGTTCTGCGGAGGCTTCAGGATGGGGCAGCGCCTCACTGCAAAGAGGGAGGTGGGGTGAGGGCTGGGGGGCCCCAGCTGTGGGGTGCAGAGCCTGGAGCAGGGGCGGGTGCAGCTGGCAGCCCCAGGGGAGCCCACTTCACCTTGGACACGGATGCTGAACTTGCAGCTGGCTCGGTTGTACGCCTGGTCATGGGCAGTGTAGTGGATCACGTGTTCTCCTTCGGGGAATTCGGAGCCGGGCTCTGGGCCCCGCAGCATCACCCTGCATCCAGCGGATGGGTTTCTCCATCAGGGCCCTGGGAGGGGGCACCCAGTATGGCCCCCAGCCCTCGCCAACAGTGCCCGCAGCACCTCCACCCTCACCTCTTGATGATGCCATCAGCAGAATCCTTCACACGCGGAGGGTCCCAGTAGACGGTGGCGGTCAGCTTACCTGGCTCGGCTATCCGCTCCCGGGAGTCTGGGCAGCGGATCTTGGGAGGCTCCATATCTGCCCGCAGGGAGGAGAGGGAGTTGGGGAACCTGCGGGTGCTGGGGATGGGCTATGAGAGCTGGGCACAGGCCCAGCGCGCAGCTGCACCAGGGATGCTGTGCACAGCCCAGGCACCCCAGAGCCAGCAAGAGTGCCCCGATCCTGGACCAATCTGCCCTACGCCAGTCCATGCTTCAGGGCTAACGGCACCTCAGGGAGCAGTGGGGACAAGGGTCCCAGGGCCAGGAGGTGCAGGAGCCAGCACCTGGCAATGCTCAGGTTGGACGTGGGGGTGATACTTGCAGGCACCTCAGGGATGGAGGGTGGCCTGCTGTTGCATGCCACAGCAGCATGGGCCTGGAAGGACAGTAGGGTGAGAATTTACCTACACAGATTGGCTCGCTCCCGCTCCAGTGCCCGTCCTCCATGCAGATGCGGCTCCGGTCACCCTCCAGCTGGTAGCCAGGCAGGCAGGTGTAGTCGCAGCGGGAATCCATCTGCACGCCGGCTGAGCACACGTAGGAGCCCCGCAGCACTGCCGGCAGCACGTGACACCGGATTTCTGGGACAGAGAGAGCAAAGCGAGGAGGGAAGCAGCTGCTCAGCCATGCTAGTGGGCAGAGCATCCAGGACTGGCTCCTGTGGGTGCCCGTGGGGATGCTAGCAAGCTGATGGCTGGGGCACACTCACGTCGGCAGTACGCCATCCCAGACCAGTGGCGGCTGGGCAGGCACTGGACAGCGCTGGGCCCCACCAGCCGGTACCCGCGGGCGCAGCTCAGCTCACAGCGTGTCCCTAGGCTGCTGCGGTAGGAGCCCCCCCGGGGCGAGTAGCAGGTGGCTTCTCCACGGTGGATGTTGAGCGTGGCACACCACTGGGGCACTGGGGGAGAGGAGGGAGGTGAGGGGGGCACTCAGCCCCACCATGCCTCGGTTTCCCCATGAGGACACGAGGGATGGATTTGGGTGCTGTTACCTCGGTGGTAGTCCAGGGCGGGCTCGGGGGGGGCTTCTTCCGTGTACACTTCATTGGTGTGACTCTCAGCTGTGTAGTAGCCAGACCCTGGGTAGGACAAGAGAGACAAGGGGTGTTGCGTGATGGTTCGTGGCTGCAGCAGCACCCAGGTGATGGTGCCTCCCCATGCAGCTGCACCCTCCAGCCTCGAAACATCCCGCAGCTCCTAGCAAGGGATCTCATCTCCAGGCAGACCCTGTCCTGCTGTCCTTTGGGCTGCTGTCAAGGGTTAAGCTGGGCAGACAGCGAGCCAAATCCCTAGGGACATGGTGTGTGTTCGCACCAGCCCGCAGACTAAACAGTGGCAGGAGCAGACGCGGTTATGGCAGCAGACGGGTGCTGGCACAGAGTGGGCTGGCACTGACCCCCAGCTTCATGCTGCCGGGAAGTCCTCCTTCCACCCGCTCCTGTGGCACTGGCCCTGCCACCCTGCATCCCAAGGGAAGGAAGAAAGCTGCCCTCTCCTGCCCTTCCCAGCAGAGCCCGTGGCCAAGGCAAGGGAGGAGAGGTACGCTGCCTGGCTGGGGGGCTGGCAGGGATGCAGCCCCTCGCTTGTGCGCCAGGGAAGGATGAAGCTGCTGGAGGGACGGTGCTGGAGGGGCTTGGCTCCAGCTGCTGGCCCTACGCCATCCACGCTGTGCAGAGGGGCCCTCGGTGCCATGGACAGGGGGAAGACAGCTTTGCACCATCCTTGCGGGCCACCCTCTGGCCCGCACCACGTCCCCACGGGCAAGGGACCATCATGCGGGGAGAGAGCTGTGCAGGGGGAAAGGGCTGGCGTCCTTCCCCATGGCCCCTCGGCGCCTCGGCATTCCCCAGCACTGAGCTCACGTTTCCGCCGCGTTTCCGCTGGCCCCCGCCAGCGCTGCCCCCTCCTCGCCGTCAGCCCACCCCAGCTCCAGCATGGCGGGGATGCTCAGCCTGGGAAGGGACCCTGGGGCGAAGTGGCAGCCTCACTGCAGCTGCAATCTCCCCTTCCCCCTGCTCCGGGTTTTGGGAAAGGAACATCCACTGAGGCCAATCCGAGCAGCAGCCCCGCCGTCATGGGAAGGAAAACTCCATTACAAATCTTTCTGACATGAACTTTACTACAGAGCGACTGCCCACTGCTTCCCACAAGCTTCGTGAAGTCGCCCACTCATTTCCACAAGCCTTTTTATCCCGATGCCCTTCCCACGCTGCCACAGCTGCCTTGGGGGGCAGAGGGGCTCAGGACGAGCGCTGGGCTGGCAACCGTGGGGCCAGTGGTAGGGCTGTGCCGGTGACCTGATGAGCAGGGCTGCTTCCTGGGGGGCTGCTGGGCCCCCCACCAGGGCCCCGGGGATGGGGTGTGCTGTGTCCCCGCCGGTGGATATGCCATTTAATTACGATGTTCCCTTTTTGTGCAGGTGCTGCCTTTTCTTTCTTACATGGGGCCAGCTCACAGACCTGGCTGCAGCGGGCAGGAGCATCCCCAGCCAGCCATGCTGGGGCTGGAAGCAGGGAAGGGGGAAACCCCCCAAACAGGGCAAGGGCTTTTGATCCCTGACCCGGCTGCCTGGCTGAGAGAGGGGGTTGGATCTGAGCATCCAGGCAAACATCTGCCGGCCGATGGCCCCCACGGGAGCAGGGAGTCAGCAGGAAAGCTGCGCTACCGCAGGCAGGGGTGTGATGGAGAAACTGGTTCTCTGCTCCTCTCTGGATGCCTCCCAGCACCCGCTCTGCCCCTCCCCGTACCCCCCAACACACCCTCACCAGCACCCCATACCCCGCAGGCACTGGTGCTCTCCCGGCATCGCTGCACCAGGGCACCCCTCCCTCCCTCCCCAACATGAGCCCCCCAGCAGGAGAGGGACCCTGCAGGCTGCCGTCCCCGGGAGCCCCGCTGCGCCCACACACCCCAGCACTCACCTTCGTGCCACGTGGAGGACACCAGCCTGGCGAAGACAACCAGCAGGACAGGGGCCGCCTCCTGAGCCATGCCGAGGGGCAGGGGGCCGGCCAGCCCACCTGCCGTGCCGGGTCCGGGGCAGTAGTGAGCCCCGGCGAGGATAGAGAGGGGCTGGAAACAGGACGACCTCCTCCCCCCACGTCGCCTTGTCACTGCACAGATGCCTGACCCTCCTGCCTGGCCGTGCTGCCTGTGCTGAGCAAACCTACTTCTCCCCTCTGCTGCCCGTCCCAAACATTCAAAAGCCGTGAGTCAGGCCCAAAATGATGAGATTGTCAAAAATAATAAATCCCAGGATTGCCCTTTTTCCACCGCACCTCCTGCTTCTCCGAGGCTTTAAAACGTTGTCAGATTTTTTGCTTTGTGAGCAGAAGAGCCAGGAGCCTGTTTTGACACAGCAGAGAGCTGAGCTGAGCTTGCGTCAGCCCAGCTGGGCTTTGGGAATGGGGGTCCTGGGGGGCCGAGGACAAAACCGCGGGAGGCAGGACCCTTTTCCCACCTCGTGCCAGGAGGAAAGGCGAGAGCTCACTGCGGATGGCAGGCTCCAAAACCGGTCCCGAGGCAAGAGCTTCCAGCTGGGGTCTGTTTTCCAGCTGAAGTTCAGCCCCCGCGACGCAGAAGTAACGAAGCGCGTTCGTTAGGACCCACCGCCCCCCATCGCACGGGGTCGGACGGGAGCCGAGGCAGGAGCCGGAGCCACCTGGGATTTGGGCTCTGGAGCACAGGAGCGCATGGGTGAGGGGAGACGAGGGACGAGCCTGGCATGGACAGGTAGGAGAGCTGGCGCGGGGTGGCGGGGGAGGGGGACACGACACATGCTGCCTGAATGAACTAATTATGCGGCGGCCAGGCCGGTAAGCGCACTAATTAATAACACAGCTGTCCTGAGCAGGAGAGGGCTGCCAGGAGGCTGCTGACTGCAGCGTGTGGGGAGCCCATAGCCCCGCGCAGCCTGGGGACATCCCCGAGGAGGGGACGGGGCGCTCGCCCCACGGCGGGCAGGAAGCCTGTCGCTTGCCGGCATGGTGGCTGCGCCGTGTGCTGGGGCGCAGGGCGGCTGCCCCGGCGGGTCCCTGCTCTGCAGGGGAACACCCGGGCAGGGGGACGGGAGCTGGGGCCGGGCTGCACGGGGCAGGCAGGACGGGGCACGGAACAGGCAGGGGTGGCACCGTGCAGGCAGGGGGCGCCCCCGCTGGGGAGGGGCGGCGCGCCTTCGGGCGCGCTCGGCTATTTCCGTAAGCGCTCGGCGATCTCCGCCGCCGCTCGGGCGCCTCCGGCGGGGAGGGGCGGGGCGGGGCCTGCCCGGGGGGGCGGGGGCTCGGCGCGGCGGGGCCCGTCCCGTCCCGGCAGGAGACGGCCCGTGTCGGCCATGGCGTCCCCGTCGCGGCGGCTGCAGACGAAGCCGGTGATCACCTGCCTCAAGAGCGTCCTGCTCACATACACCTTCGTCTTCTGGGTGAGCGCCGGGCCGCGGCCGCCCCGCCCCGCCCTAACCCCGCGACATGTCGCGGCTGCGCCGCCCTGTCGCGGCAGTCGCAAGACACAGCGGCTTTCCCCTCTACCCAGGTGTCGGGCATCGTGCTGTTGGCCGTGGGCATCTGGGGCAGGGTGAGCTTGGCCATCTACTTCTCCCTGCTGGACGAGAAGGCCACTAACGTCCCCTTCGTCCTGGTGGGCGCTGGCACTGTCGTCGTCCTCCTGGGCACCTTCGGCTGCTTCGCCACCTGCCGCGGCAGCACCTGGATGCTCAAGCTGGTGGGTGGCCCCGGACAGGGCAGGACGGGATCCCATCCCCTCCTGACCCGTCCCAACCCATCCTGACCTGTCCCAGCATGTCCCATCCTTCCCCATCCCAATCCCATCCTGCTTCCCCCATCCTATCCCTTCCATCCCATCCCATCCCGCCCGTCCCATCCCACCCTTTCTGCCTGCAGTACGCCATGCTCCTGTCCCTCATCTTCCTCATCGTCCTGGTGGCTGCCGTCGTGGGGTTCGTCTTCAGGCATGAGGTGAGTCTGGGCAGCCACTGCTGTCTGCTGACACTGCAGAGTGAGTTTGATGCCGTTTTTAACCCAAGTGCAGTTGCAGATGTCACTGGAGGGACAGAGGCGCTGCTGGGAACCATTCTTAGTTTAGCTAAAACAGCCCAAATAGCAGCTTGGTCCCCATAAGGACAAGGCTGGTTGCAGGGTCTGCCCGGCACGGCACATGGCCCTTCCACCAGAACAGGCGAAGTAGGCCTGGACTTTAATTTCTGGCTTTGTTTTTATCTTCTGCAATAATTTCTGTAATTAAAGCTCCTCTGACTGTTCCCGCACCACAGAGCAGCCTGCTCGGGGGGGAGTTGGTACCACGCAGGTCGTTGTTATTACATGCAGCATCCTGCAGCCACAGCGCATCCCAGCCTGCCCTTAATAGAGAGTTTAATTGTCAGGGTGGCTGGGGAAATGTCTGCTGGCCGTGGCCGGAGTCATTCCTGCCGTGGCCGAGAGGTGACTAATGTGGGGCTGTGGGTCCCGAAGCGTGGGAGGGGATGGCACCGCCACAGAGACCTCTCTCTTGCAGATTAAGACAAACTTTGAGAGTAACCTCAACCTGGCCTTGAGGGACTACAACGTGACTGCGGATCGGCACAGCGAGGCTGTGGACACCATCCAGAGAACCGTGAGTGCCCCGGGCTGGTGTCTGGGTGGTGGTGGGTGGGTACGCTGTCCTCGCCCTGGGGCATCCCCTGGAACCCCCTGCACTATCAACATCCCTGTCGCAGTGCTGGGGATCCTTTTGCACCACAGGCTTTCAAGTTTGGGAGGAGATGCTGGGTGAGATGGGGGCAATTCCTGGAGAGGCGTGGGCAGGGGAGCCATGGGAGTGATGGTGGGACTAGGGGGTCAGTACCCTTGTATGACTGTGCTCCCCAAATGTGGTTCCCCCTCCAGCTGCACTGCTGCGGGGTGCAGAACTACTCGGACTGGGAGAGGACTGAATACTTTACCCAGAGAGGCATCCCCCGGAGCTGCTGCAAGAGCCAGGATGACTGCTCGGAAGAAGATCTGAAAGACCTGAGCAAAGCCAAGCTGAAAGTATTTGTGGATGTAAGTTAAGCTCAGAAAAATACCCCTGCAAGTCCTGGAGGTGGGGGGGGCAGAGCTAGGCAGGTGGAGAAGGGCTTGCCCTTCCCTGGGAGGCTTGAGAGGAGAACTACTCTCTCGATGCAGATGCCCTGTGGCCCAGGGACTCCCCTGGAGATAGGGGAAGGGTATGGAGGAACGAGCCCTCCCTCATATCTGAGGTCACCCCACTCCTTCCTTGGAGGTCAGGGACCAGCCAGACCCAAGCATTTGAGCTGGGGGCTGTGTGTTTTGGAGAACAGGTGAATAAGGAGGTAATTTCCCAGTAAAGTTCGTTTCAGCAGCGCTGACATCTCCCAATGGCTGTACAAAGTCCTGACCCGAGGTGAGTGCAGGTGACCTCATCCAGCAGGCACAGCCGTGATGCAAGGGGCGTTCCTCTGATGAGTCACCTTGCTCAGCCCAACGCTCCCGTTGGGAACAACCCGAGGGCAGCTGGTCTGGGAGGCTCATTGGTGCAGCACTGATAGGGAAACGACTTCGCCGAGGTCAGGCGGGAGGGTGGCAGCCAGAAGCCCTCAGCTGCCTGCTCAGGAGCATCTTCCTGGAGCTGCTGCTGATCTAGGGAGGTGCTAGTTTGTGCTCCTGTGGGGTGAAAAGCACTGGACCCACGTGCTCACTTTCCCCCCTCTGCAGGGTTGTTTTTTCCTGGTAACGTCAACGATGGAGTCGAAAATGAGTGTTGTGGCTGGAATCTCCTTTGGCATCGCGTGCTTCCAGGTAAATCTCCCTTGTCTGGCACAGGAGGAGTGCAGAGCGAAGCTAGCATGTCTCTGGAGATATCTAATTTCTGTGCAAAGTCTGGTGTGGGTACAAAAGGCACAGCCTGTTTCAGCAAGGGAGGAGCAGCTATTCTGCACGTTCCCCTTGGGTTTAATCCCACCACTGCCCTGTCTCCAGTCTTTTAAACCCAGGGCTCTAACACCAGCTTTGTTTCTGTGAGCCCACGTTACTTGAGATGAGCTTCTGTCTGAAACAACTGACTAAGAAAACCCAAATGGAGCCTGTGCTGTGCCAGGTGAACTCCCAGTGTTTGCTGTTGGCAGGGATCAAATCGCGCTGTTCCTTTTCCTTTACTCACCAACCTTCCTTTTTATCAGTGAGGCACTTTGGCACCACTTCTGTGTGTCTGGGTCCCTGTGAGTGACTGCAGGGCACCGCTTGTGCTGGTGGCTCGTGCCCCACACTCCGCCTTACCCTGTGATTGCCTCCTCTCCTTCCCTCTCCCCAACCTCTCCTTTATCCTGTCAGACACTTCCTGCAGCAGCCGCAGCAGCGGTATGCTCGCCGGCCCCTGCTCCGGCAGGAAACGAGAGGCCCCTGCCCCCAGCTCCGCCACGCTGACGCCGTGGTGGGGTTTCCCGAGGTGCTGAGGGTTTTCCGATGCACCGCAGTGGGAGCTGTAGGGAGAACAGCTGGCTCTTCTTTAGCTGGTTTGTGGAATCTTGCTGAGCTGGAGGGCGAGCTCAGCTGGTCTTGACTTTGGAGGGGCTCGAATTCACCCTCCCCTTGATCCAGCACACAGAGTCTGTGGCATGAGCTTTAAGGAACTGCCCCCCGGGACCACCAGCTGACCGGGAGAAGGAACCCCACCAAGATATTTCCCCCGTAATGGGCGTGCCACTGTGCATTTCCTGTAACGGATGCGCTAAACTGGGGGAGAGGTGGGAGCCAACAGCCCCTCGTTGTGGCTTGTGCTACCAAATGCTTTCAGTTGCGGCCAGGAGAGCCCGAGAGCTGGTGCTACTCTGCTGTGCCCAGCCACTCGTCCTGCTCTCCTCCTCAGTTGGGCTGTGCGCGCTGTGGGGTCACTGAGACATGGCTGACACACAAACGGTAAGCTGCGCACTCCCAGCTGCAAAATTATCTTGGCTGATGCCAGGCTTGGGAGTTGTAATCGGTTCCTGGCTTTTATCGCTCTTTCAGCAAGCCTTGCTGTGTTGTGAGGCCGGCAGGGACCCATCATGCAAATGTGCCTCTAACTTTGCTTCTGGAGGTCAAACTCCTGCAGGGTCTGGCCCTAATTGTCTGCACAGGGGCTGGGAGGCCACATTGTGATAGCAGTAGCACGTCCTTCAGATGCTGATGCAGAAACAGCAACCTTGCTTCCCTGCTGTCCCTGCAACAGGGAGAGGTGGCTGCTGTTCTCTAGTGGTTGTGTAATTGGCTGTGACGCTCCTGGTGTCTGTGTGATCTCTGAAATTACCGTAAAACAGTAGATGTTTTATGAAACAAAATGTAACAGGACAGGACGTGGAGCATCTCTTGTGAGTAGCTTGTTTGGCTGATGTCTGCCAGGATCCTCTGCTTAAGCCTCTCTCAGTCTGAAGCGGACTGTAGCAGCCCATATTTTGGTTTGTAAATCCCACTGTCCATCCTTGGATTTTGTAAAACTGATGCTCTGGAGCAATTTGTCAGGCTTTTCCCCTAAAACACTGCATCCTGGCTTTGGCTACCTCTTATGTGTGGGTTGTTTTTTCTCTTTTTCAGTTGATTGGCATCATTCTTGC
This sequence comes from Leptosomus discolor, assembly GCF_034619465.1. Taxonomy (NCBI): domain Eukaryota; kingdom Metazoa; phylum Chordata; class Aves; order Leptosomiformes; family Leptosomidae; genus Leptosomus; species Leptosomus discolor. The sequence continues at coordinate 31,385,490 of NC_141399.1, forward strand.
CTGCTGTCTGTCCCAATACATCACGAACAATCAGTACGAGATGGTGTAGCTGGCTCCCAGCACGCTATGGCTGGGTACGTCTGTCCGGCGATGTAAGCTTGGTGGGCTGCTTCTGCATCCCTGGCTGCTGCCTGGTCACCCCTGGGGACCTTCAGCACAGCGGCGGGTACCACATATCGGGGATGTGGGGATAGAGGGCACCTGCAAGAGGGTATCTGCTATGTCATTTTAAGCTGTGTATAAATCCAGCCTTGTCTGGTAATGCTTTGTCTTGTGCATTGTAGGGTATGCTCTCTGCAGCTGGGGAGGATGCCACCACCTCCAGTTTTCCTCTGGATGCCACTTCATGAAATCTTGCTTTGAACTGACTGATCTTCTTCTCAACTAGCTCATAGAAATGAGTGCAGCAGCTGTCCTGGTGCGCTCAGGGACTTGTCCTAACACTACTCTGCTGTGCCACTGTGTGGGATAATTAGCGTAGCTGCGGTGGTTACAGCAAGCGCGCTCCTCCGGGCACCGCAGCCCTCGGCTCTTTCCTCGGCAGCGCACTTGAGTGCCGTGCCGAACCGACTATGCTGGCGGCCTTGTGGGACTCCCAGTGCTTATTTTCAGTGCCTCTGTGGGGAAAGCAATGCTTCCCCTCGTCTCCGGCAGCCCCTTGACGTCCCCTCACTCTATGGATGCGGTTGCTCTTGAGATGGGGCTGTCACCCTGTTAAAACACAGCCCTGCCTGCCTGAAGCCCTTGGCTCAGCAAGGTCTCAGCTTGTTGCCAAGCTCTCTCTCATCGCTGCCCTGGGTTTTATATACTTTTTTATAGTTGTACTTTTCTAAGTACAGGCTGTAGTGATTTTTTGTAAGCTGTAGTGAGGTTTGGTGATGTAGCTCCTGGTGCCTTTACCTTGGTAGGTGTCCTTGCACCGAGTCAGCTGTGACTTGATTGTCAGTATTATATGCTGCTTTAACTCGTTTTGTGTATCGAGTAGAACTCTTTTGTCCTGAGACACAATAAATATTAAGATATTTTACTCTATGAAACTGCCTTGGCTTTTCTTTTCATCTCCTGGAAATTCCTCTGCTCGAGCCACTGCAAAGAGAAGTAACTTCCCCCAGGAGGCAATCTGCTCGCCCCGGGCCAGCCAGTAACCTCTGGACCATCACAGCTCACATTTCTCTGATGCTCACCGGTGCACTTGCACTTACAAATAGCTTCTGTAATTGAATTTTCTTCATAACAGCGGTTGTGTAACAGTGCTGAAGCAGGCGGCCTGGAGCATCCCAGCCCAGGAGCGGGCGGATGAGTTCAGGCCCTTGCAAACATGTGCATCCTCTGCTGGTTGGCCGCTTGCTGGGAGCAAAGGGCAGGGCAGTGCTGCTGGAGCTGCCTGCGTCCCCAGCCTCTCCCCGGGGCAAGAAACATGGATCTAAGCTTTTGTGTTCATTTGGTACTGCTCATCTTTGGGCTGTTTCATCAGCAAGCCTTTGCCTTACTGAGCCTGCCACAGTGGTGTGGTGAAGCTCCCCTTCTGCTGAGCTTGGGGGATTTTTGGGTCTCAAGCACCTAACTCACAAGGGCTGTGGCTTGGAGCAGCCGGCCCGCTCCTGGGGCTGCCTGTCCTGCTGCTGGGGGGGGAGGCCGGCGTCAAAGGAGCGGTTAAGCTGCAGGTAGGAGTGGTGGCCCTTTGTCAGCGTCAGCCCTCTGGCAAACGGTGCTAGGTGAGCTGCCCCAGCCAAACTGCCTCGTGGTGCAGCAAATGACCCAGTACAGGCAGCCTTGCTGCGGACAGAGGAACCTGAAGGGGAACACCCAAAATCCATGTGTTATGTTTAACCTGGGTGAGTAAGTCAGACTGTTGCCAGCACTTGGCTGACTGAAAGCCTTCTGGGTCAGAATGGGGAGGCAGAGTGCGTCAGAGCACGGAAACCGGGTGGGAGAGATCAGCTGGTGGTGATTAAGGGATGGATGGAGACAGGGCAGGAACACATGAGAAGCAGGGTCAGGTTTGAATAAACCCATCCTCATCAGAAAGGTTGTGCCAGAGGGAAGCAGCCCTGCGCCCGTCTGCGCCCCTGCCTCCGCAGGCGGCTTCCTTTCTGGAGCGAACAGCAGAGGCAATGCCGGGCGGGCAGGGATGGTGCTGGCAGAGGCATGGGGAGGCCAGAAGTTTCTGAGGTGCTGCAGGAAAACCAGCGCTGATTGTACTGACCTGGGGATCATGGAGGCTTGTCGAGCTTGCTGGTCCCCATGGCCAGCGACAGGCACTGTGGCCATCGTAGGATCTTATCTAGTTAAATAGTGCTGTTGTAGACACCTCACTGATTTGGAGAGACATCAGTGACATCGTAGAGGTACAGGCAAGTGCTGGGGGAGATGCCAGGCAGACTTGAGACACTGCTGTCCTGGCAAAAGCATTGGAGGCACCTTGGTGACACAGCTGGACACATGGAGCTGGAACACGAGCACTGCCAGCTGGCCCCAGGGCTCCAGTTTCATGCAGCAGCTGTGTCCCGGTGGGTTTCACAAGTCCCCACCATGTTCGGTTCTCCCCTCTCTAGGGGATAAATGTCTTGGGGAACTTGTCAGAAACACTTGGTGTCCCCAAGGCTGGTTGGTGTCCCTTGGGATACCAGGTAGGGAGCTCTGCTGCACTGTGCTCCCAGTGTTTTAACCATGTTACAGGCTGCTTAAGTGCCATTTTTTTTGTCTACAGTGACCCAAGTGAGTTTCGCATGGGATGGCTGCAGGATGTCAAAGCTCCTCAGGAGCAGCTGGCTCCCTGGGATGAAAGCTGGAACCCGGGGTCTAGCATGAGCACTGAGGTCATGAGAAGGGGAAGGATGCACAGACGGTGAACGGGGTTTTTGACATTAGCCCTCAGCACTGCTGCAGGCAATGTCCTGCTCAGCGCGGCTGCAGTGTCAATGACTTACTTTTTCCCTCCTGGCAGCTTGGGTTTTGTCCATTGGTTGGCACAGGGCTGGGGACAGCTGGTGGCAGTTGGGGTCCTCTGTGCCTCCGTTCTCTCTTGCTTTGGCTGTCCGTTTCCCTGGGGGCTCCTTGTGTCCACTCCTGCCTCTGCCTTTCCCGCACACTGTCATGCGGCACATCACTCCTGAGGGGACTGGTGCCACCCCTGAGCTGTCACTAATAACTAGCAAACACATCAGAGCACGCTGGAACAGAGGGTGGCGATGTGCTGAACAACTACCAGCGCTGTCAGGGAGCAAATTAGGGACAAACGCATGTTCCCAGTGAGGCGAGCGCTGGTAGTCCTGGCACCTGAGTTATGGATGCTCGTGAGGAGGCAGCTGAGCAATTAGATCACTTCTCAGACCCATTAAGCATCACAGACTGAGACTAAACGACTTTCCATTTTCTTTGCAATCGCTCATACAAGACATTTATTGTTTGCCTCTTGCTGCTCGGTGTGGCAACGATGCACTCGAGCACGGCCTCCCCCAGCCCCACGGGAGCAGCGCAGGATGCAGGGAGGGGACAGGTGGTGCATGCTCCGTGAGGGTGCTGCGGTTGGCAGGCTTGCACGCTCGCCGGCAATCAAGCAGGTGATGATCTGCGCGTCGGCTATGTCAGGATGCAGCCACATGGGTGGTGATGCGGCAGGTGGGCACGGGGCAGCACCCACGCGCTGGGTGCTGTGTGGCAGGTGCTACACCCTGCCCAGCATCCGCGCAATCCACCAGTTGCAGGGCATGATGATCCGGCAGATGACCCTCCCGCCCTGGTAGCAGTAAGGGTAGGGGTAGTAGCCCAGGAGGGGCTCGCAGACCCGCCGGCAGTAGCGGTTGGCACGGCGGCACTGGGCACAGCAGTAGCCTCGCTCATCCCACAAGGGGTGGAACTCCAGCCCATTCTCCGACTGCCGGGAAGAGCTAGTGTCAGCGCAGCAAAGGGAATGCGTGGCCAAGGCATCCCAAGAACACCACCAGGACACCCCAGGGGCATGGACAGGACACCCCAGGAACACGACTAGGACACTCCAGGAGCACAGCCAGGACACTCCAGGATCATGGCCAGAATACCCCAGGAGTGTGACCGGGACATCCCTGGACTATGGCCAGGGCACCCCAGGGTGCGATTCCCCACACTCACATAGTCGTTGACAGGTAGGTCCTCCTCAGTGAGCTGCCGTGCCCGACGCTTGGGCCCTGGCTGCGCATCCTTCTCCACCTCTTGTTCGCTCCCCCTGTCCAGCCAGCTCTGGTTGTCTATAAGCAGTTCAGGGTCTTCTTCTTCCGCCCCTTCAAGGTTGGCCAACTCAGGAGCTACAGGAAGAGCCCAAACATTGCTGTCAACAAACAGGGAGCAGGGAGACAAACGCAGCAGCAGGCATTAATGTCTCTACCAAAATTTGGTGCCAAGGTACAAGAAAAGCCCACCAGAAAACCAGCTGTACTCCATTGCCTGCTGCTTTTACCAAGCCTGGGAGAAGGGCTGTAGGAGATAACATGGAGGGAGGAGAGGGTAGAGAAGACATGGCCCATCCCCTCCCCGTGCTCGTGGGTGGTGGGTGCCTGTGGGTGGTGTTGGCAGCCCCTGCATGGGCCTGTGGGTGTGGGGAAGCATATCCTCATGGTGGTCTCTGCTGCTATGGAGGGGATTTGTAGAGCCCCAGCAAAGCAACATGATTTGGGGCAGATGAGGCCCAGCTACAGCACCCATAGCTTAGGTAAGAACCACAGTGACATCAATTTCCTTTGCTGAAACTCAACTGCAGATGGGGTCTAACAGCGGGGATCGATGAAGCAGAAAGGGGACAGCAGCTGAGGACAATAGCCTCCCTCTGCATTGGGCACCTCCGATGCCCACTTGCTCCCAGGATAATCGATGGCTGTGAGCTGACTGGTACCCGTAGGGGATGAGCTGCACCTCTGTGGCTGCAGAGCAGAGGGAATTTTTTCGATAGGTGTTTTTAAACTAGCTCATTTGGATAGAAGTGGGTTAGAGAGAGTGAGTAATTACACTGGTGGATCTCTGAGGCCGCAACCTCTGCGAGGGCTGTGTAGTGAGCAGCTGGAGGTGGCAACCCCGTTGTGTGATTTAGATGCAGATGTCTGCTCGTGCTCTGATGTTCATGCAGTGACGAGAATTTAAGCGTCCCAGTTTCCAGCAGTGCTGGTTTCTTTGCAGGTACAAAGGGGTTTGGGTTTTTTTGCCTTGTTATGAGAAGGCTGGCCACTGTGCAAAGCGCAGGGAAGTGGGGGGCCAGCAGAGAGAAGCGCTTTGCAGAGAGAAACTTCAGCCCCTGCTATTACATTAGCCATGCGCTCTCGTTGTCGTGGCCAGCACCGTTTATGTCTGAGGCTGTGGAAATGGGTTCCCACCACATAGCAGCAGGGGACATGGCAGGGGGACATGGGTGGATGGCAGGGCTGCTCCCGGTGATGGGGCTAATGAGCACTTTGGGGAGGAGATGGCTCCTTGTACCTGCTATTGGCGTGGGGTGGATCCAGTAGATGGTCACATTTCTGCAAATGTCAAAAATTTTGGAGCTCTTCAAGAACTCCTTGTTCTGAATGGGCTTTTCCCCAGGTACCCAGACCACGGACTGCTCAAAGTAGGTGGTCGTGATTTCTTCTCCCTGGAAGAAGAGCAAGATTTCACCCCAGCGTGGTGAGACTCCCTCTCCCCACTGCTGGCTGCTTCTCCTCCCCTTGGCTTACCCAGAGGTACCTCTCTCCTCCCAGAGAGCAGCTGGACTTAATCTGCCTTGGCTTGTGGTGCTCGCTGGGTGCACGTGCGATACCTCACTGGTCCTCACATATGGAGACCCATCATGGGCCTTGTCTTTCCCATCTGCTTTCAGCCAACACCACCCTGCTCTCTTCTCCCTCCGTTCATCATGCTTCAAGAGCCTTCTCCTGTGCAGTCCCCACCATCTGGAAGAGCCTTCTGAAGTGCCCCAGCTCATTTAAAACCCAAGATTAAAACATCTCCCCTCTGCTTTACTCTTACTACTTAATTTCTCTCTCCTTCTGCTACCGATTTTGTGATCGAACATTTTAATTTATTCCTCACAGAAATTCTTTGCATGGCCGTATTCTGTAATTTATACCACGTGTCTCTGCCGTCGCATTAGCCCACAGTGTGTTTTGGCAGGCGCTTAGGGAGGGAGATATATAGAGATTATTGAATGGGTCTGCACTGAGCTATCTGACAAGGCAATGTTGTGTATGTTGGTGGTGGTAGCCCACAGAGCAAGCTGGTAAATGGTATTTTTCCCTCCAGAAGGCATCTGGAGCTGTATTTCTCTTTTACAGAGTTTTTCCTTATGGCTTTGGGAAGCCTTAGGAAAGAGCCAACACAACCTGACCCAGTCTGAGTCATTTTTGGAGTTGCTGGTGTAACCCACAGGGTTGGAGAGGTGCTGCCTGAAGGACCTGGCAGCATGCGGGCTCTGGGAAGAGACAACTAGAGCTTAAATCTACATTTATCTCTTTGGGTTTTACATTTCAGCTCTCTACCTGGGGCAATGTTCTGCTAAAGTCTGGGAAGTCATATCCCTTTTACAATGGTAGCTGAAAAGATCTATTAGCTTCTTACAGCATAATCAAAGAATCGGTGTCTGGGAATTTGGGTCATGATTCAGGGAAATGTTTCTGCCCACGCTTCATTTCAAACACGTGTCCTGCTGGCGTTTTATCTCCAACGTCTTCCTTGGGGGGGATTCAATCTGCTAACACCCTTCATCTTGCGGGCGGGGAGGCGGGAGGGCTGTGCTGTGGGGCTGTGCCACCACTGGGGGCTTGGGGACAGGGATGAGGACAGGGGACAACTGCTTTCAAGGGACTGAGCTATCACCCTGGGTTACGCTGTCAGAGAGGGGTTAAAATGTGGAGTCAAACACTTTTTTCCACGCAGGATGCAAAGCATGAGACTCCTTGCAGCAGGATGTGGTGGGCAAAAATTAAGTGGGTGTAAGAAGCAATCAGGCACACGGATGGGAGGAAGGTCCATGCAGGGCAGGGAGGTGGCCCCAGCCCAGCACTTCCCACCTCCCAGGGCTGTACGCCAAGGACTTTCTCAAATAGCATTTCTTAAACGCATCTGCTTTTTAAAATTCATTACTTCCGCCTCACTCTGCTTGAGAATATGAGGCTCAGTTCTTGGAGAAAACAATTTGATTGACTTTTTCGTGCCTGCTAATCCTGGGCTGCCTTGTGACCTTTTGACTACAACAGGATTATTGTTCTTGATCTCTGGTATTGTGCTGAGAGGTTTTTGTCTGTTGGCTGGCTAATCCCATCTCTTTCCACTTGTTTTTAGAAGCAATCCTTTGAATAAGATCATTTTATGAAGTGATCACAACTCATTATTTCTTTATTGCAGCAACTCTGGGAAGGCTGGAACAGATGGGAGGGTGGTGGGGACGGTGGCCATGCTCCCAATGCTAGGGAGAGGAGTGGTTTCCCTGGGGGCAGAGGGTTGTCCTGATTTATTCACCTACCTCGAGCTCGGGGATCTTGGCCTCTGTCGTCTCAGGTAGGACTTTAGTCTGAGTTTTAATGAAGCATTTTTGAAGTCCCACAAAGAAGATGCCAGTTATTCCCTACAGCATCAAAACAAACACCAAAAAAGCAGTCAGGGAAAAACAGGAGGATAAATAACCCCATCATATGGAGGGTACAGCTGGATGAGGATTTAGTCGTATTTTTCCTGTTGATGTTTTTGTGCTAACTCTGTTCAGCAGCGGTGCTAAGATGTACTAACAGGTTTTCCTAAGGGATATTGTGTTTTATGGTTTGGGAGAATTGGGCTTTTTACAAATATTTTAAGGCAGATAGTCATAAAATTTTACTTTGCTCCCCTTCTCCTTATAACTATCATGAGCTCTAGTTATTATAAACAAAAATATGCAGAATAGCATTCTGACCGTTATGGTTATATGAACATTCAGCCCCCAGTTCCTGCTAGGCTATTAGCTGAAAATTTTGCCATATGTCACTGCACAGGGTATTTCCCTACAAATTTTAATTAGGTTTCAGAGAGAGCCTACAACATGGTCATGAGGTTTTAGTGCTCTCCAGACAGACAAATGTACTGAGCTCAGATAGATTTATGATGATTGTGTTCCTTTGCAAGGGTAAATCCAATAACTAGGTCTTGCTTTTAAGATGTATTCCATTGGAAGTGAACCACGCCACTATTAAACACCGGTGGAAGCTTATGTAGATACACATCTCCTTTCTTTTGAGAGCGTCCCTAGAGAGTCTACATCTGGGCATTGCTCTCCCTGACGCAGAAGCAAATTGTCCTGTGGCTTGCTCCACTGACTCCACAGTGTCCTAAGGGGTCCTGCCGTTCTTGCTGCAAGGGTCCCAGGGACAAACCCTGCTGCACTCACGTTTTTGAAGTCATGGATCTCCAGGATTTCCTCGCTGCCATTCCCGCTCCTGAATGTCTCCGTCCTGGCCAGCGGATCGATCTCCATCACAATCTTCTTCTTCTCGCCGTGGCTGAAGAATGTGTGTTCCATGTCGTAAACCTGTGAGGGCCAAAACCACGGAGGGGTTGGCTCAGCCCCCACCTGATCTCACATTCCCACTAGTGGGTGAGCAGGCTGGTGCTGGATGCATGACCACTGATGCTGGATACCCTGCCATGGTGCTTCCTGGCACCCTGTCTCTGAGCCATCATCTGGACAGCTCAGGGAGAGGCAGCTCCCAGGCACCAGGGCTGGGAAGAAGGGCAGGATGCAGCTCGGCTGTGGGGGCACATGTGTGTCAAGCCTGGGAGAAGATGCTCATCCCACACTTGCACTAGGAGCTTTGCCATGGCTCAGCCTTTGCTGGCGCTTTCTGTGGCATGAGCCTGTTTATGTCCCAGAGTGAAGTCCTGAGGCAAAGGGACCTTGTTTTCCCTTCTCCCTGGCTTGCTTGTTCTGTCACTGTGTCCCGGGCTTGCTTGCTCCATCATGTCATCCCCAGCTCACTCGCTCAGTCTCTGCACCTTCTGTTTTTCCTGGAAAGGTAGAGGTAAAAGCCTCTCTCTGCCTGGAGGAGAGATCAGGGACTGCCTGCAGATTAAAGACCTCCTCGAGGGTTGCTGAAGAGCTTCAGGGCGTAGCAGACGGCTTCCCGTCGGTGCTCATCCCCGCAGGGAGCTGGGTCGGCACTCATCCCCGCGGGGAGCTGGGGCGAGCAGCGCCAGGGGAAGCAGCCCTCTCCTCCTCACAGGTGCTCACCGCACTCAGCCAGCCCGGCAGCCCTCCAGTCTCTGCGGATGCCTGACCCTTAAAGGATGAGTAGTGGCAGATGCTATTTGAAGCACAAAAATGATCCTGCTGGCGCGGTGAGAGCTGGCGAGCCTTGGGCAGTCTCGTTTCCCAAATCAAATGGTGCCATGCAGAAGCAAAGGACTTGTGCAAAACCCCTCAAGTCCACAGGGCAGTCGGGAGTGACGGAGGCACAGGGATGGGAAAGCCCTGTTTGTCCCCCAGCATGGCAGTGGGGCTGGGGAAGGAGCACTCTGGCCCTGCAGCAATGCCCCGGCGAGTCGCAGGGGCTCTGCCTGCAGTCCCAACCTAACTCCCCTTTCACAGTCACCTAGTTCTTGCACATCCCTCCCCATCAGGGGGTTCAAAGCCTCTTAGCAATGTTTTCAGCATCCACATCCCTCATTTTGCAACTGCTGGAGGAAGCCTGGGCACAGAACTGACTGTGCAGGCGGTGACTGCCAGGTACCTTTACCCCTGCTTAAAAGTTAGAAGAGCCTTGGCAGCCATGAGCATCTTCTGTTAGTCAGCAGGAGGCTTTTATAAAGATATATAGCTGTCAATGGATTTTATGGTATGGTAAAAATAGCCTGGAGCCTAAAATGGCTGGAAGGCCACCAGTTTTGACTGACAAAATGTGCACAGTGCCATAAATCATTTCTAGAAGGGTAGGATCCCAGGTGGCACCTTACGTTCGAGTGCCTCTCCGTTTACGAAGAATTACTTTTTCCAGTGCAGTGGCCAGCTAACCCATTTGGGCTTTGCTGGCTCTGTGCTGCTCAGAGAGCTGTGAGATGTTTTATAGAGCTAAAGATGACACTTGCTCGTGAATTGTTGAAGTATGTCCCCCTGTGAGGCCGCAACGAGCCCCTCGTTAGCTGACTCATCACCTTCACTTGCTGGCTGTGCCGGCCGGTGCAGATCCTGCTGTGCAGAGGGCAAGAACCATGTTCAAGGCCACCCCTTGGAGGAACAATCTTTAAAGATTTTTTTCCACTCTCCAGTTGTGTGAAAGGAGCTCAAAGGGCTTCTTGTTCTTTAAAGAGTTTAATTCCCCTTGGTTTATATTTTTGAGCATTAGGAACTTCCAGCCTCTGCTGTCCTGCTTTTTCCCAGAGGACTCCCGGGCCAGCTGGAGAAGCCGCTGCCCTATGGCTGCAGAGGATGCGGCAATGCTGGATGCCAGGAGCATCAGCGTGCAGCTTCATTGCAGGAACATCTTCGTTTTCCTGTGACCTCATGCTTCGCTCACCCGCCTGTTGGGCGTTGTGAAGGGCTTTCAGAAATACTGACGGATTCCATCCTCCACCAGTGCCCGCCGTGGGGATGCCGAGGGCCGCTCTAGGTAACATTTCTGAGGCTGCAACAATGGCTTTGCACCACTGGCTCGGAGAAAACCTCCCCTCCAGGGGTTAACAGCCTATTTCCCCCACAGCTGGCACGCACCCTGTTTTTTGAGGAACAGTAGAGACTTTATAACCATCTTGGCAGGAGCCTGGAGGCACATATGGTTTTTATTGCTTTCTCTTTTATTTTGGGGGTATTTATTTCTATTTCCTGATAAGAAGACGAAGTTTCTGGCGAGCGGGGTGCTTCCTCTGCCTGGCAGGAGGGCAGCCTGGCTGGGCTGGTGTGCTCTGGTATGGGGCAAGGTGGAGAGAGGAGATGCCACTGTGGGAAAGAGACTGCCTTGGCTGTGCATGGGAATTTCAGAGATGTTCTTGAGAGCCGGCAAAACCCGCTGGTGCCAAGGTGCAAAGCAGGGCCTCCTGGATGAGCATGGAAACTCAAAGGGGAGGAAGATGAGGAGCACTGCACAGGCTGTTGGCTTCAAGGCTAAGTGATTTGCTTGGGATATGTGACAATAAAGAGGGTTTTGGCAGAATTGCCAAGATGCTGGGCAGCAGTGGGCAGAGATGTATGGGAGATGTGCAGCCTTGCTGCCGCACCCAGCGTGCTCAGCACTTACAGCAGCATCTGTCTGATGAGCTGGGAATAAAGGAGCCCAATCCAGTTAGCAGGAGCTCCTCCAAAAGCTAATCCGTCTCACCGTCCCCTCACATTGCAGACACATTAAAGTAAGAAATATAATCCATGACAATCAATCACCACTGCGTCCTGGCTTTCTCTCCTCTTTATGCGGTGGCATAACGACTTTTCCACCAGTTTCTGGCAAGATAATTGAAATGAAATGGAAAATATTTTCTTACTTGTCATAAAATTTGCTGCCGGTGAAATAAGAGTAACTTTAACTCTTCATGGCACAGCTCCCATCCCCTGTAATTGTCAGTTAGGGAAAGAATGCGGTGACAGAGAAAAAAACCCAGCCTGTATAAAGTAAAAGCTGGTTATGAATAATACAAAGATTTTTAAAAGTCCCATGAATACTTGTGGCCTAAGAAAATGCATTTTGTAAAGTTGCTTGGGTTTTGGGGTGTAGTTAAAAGTTTCAGTGAGTTGGAGGAGGGGGGCACAGCTCTGTCTGGGGAAGCGGCACCCAGAAACACTGGATCAGAGAGTTTTTACTTACTTTTCTCGGTGTTGGGTTCCAGAGATATTTCACACCAAAAAATATCAGAATAAGAGAAACGAGCAGCACACTGAAGAGCAGTCCGCAGATCTGGTATCTGGTGCAGGTCTTCTTTTGTGTCTTGGATGCTTCTGCCTAATTAATGACAAAGCAGTGATAGCCAGAGGTCTGCTGATGATTCAAGGAGGGACGAGCACACACGCATATCAGACATTTATCATGCTGAGAAGCTGCACGGTGGCAAAGCAAGCCATGAACTTACATCCAGAAAGTGGCAGTCCTCCGGGCTCTCCCGAGCCGTCCCTCCCATGGTCTCCTCCGTGTGCGAGGACGCGAGCCCGCTCCGAGGTGGAGTTACAGAGGCTCTGGGCTGCACAGGCGGCGGGGAAGGCTGGGTCACTGCCGCCCCCATGACAGCGGCGGCCAGCTTTCCCCCGCGGCCTGCTGGGCCCCAGGTGCTCCCGCAGTGCTTGCTCTTTGCAGGGTGCAAACAATTCCCACACTGTTGGAGACGAGCCTGCACGAAGCTCTGCTGCGTGGTGTCCATTAGCCGCGGCGGGGGTCCCGGTGTTTCAGTTAATCCCTGCTCCCACCCTCCACTTCTGCCTGTGCGCTGATGGCTGGAGGTGCTCAGGCTGTGCAAGGGCTCCCGGGCTCCCCCGGAGCTCTGGGGATGTGCACACTGCTGCTCTCGGGGGGCTGTTCGACTGTGCTTACGCCTGCACGGGGGCTTCTGCAGCAGGGGCAGGTAGGGAGCTGCCAGCGGGGTGGCTGCATGGCGGGGGGACGTGGCATGGCAGGAGGTACAGGTGTGTGCGTGGGCATGGGTGTGCATACACGTGTGCACGTACGTGTGCGTGTGCATATGCATAAGTGTACAAGCATGATTGCATGTGTGTGTGCATGGGTGTGCATGCGCAGACACTCACTGCCAGCCCTCAGCAATGCGGTGCGAAGCCCGACCTCTCCCCATGCAGGGCTCTGGCATCCTGCACCCGCTGTGTGCAGAGCCTTGCCCCGAAGTGGGCCTAGCCAGGAATTTCCTGCCTAATTTTTTTTGCTATGTTCAAAAATTTCCATTTGTTGAAATCATAGCATTTCTTTCATGGAAGTGAACCCATCTTAAGAAACGCTTTTAGAAATCCAGCATGAAGTTTCTAGTCTGAACAGGATGAGGCTCCCTGGTGTAGAGAAGCTGGCATGTACTGTTTTTCCAAGCTGTTTGCTCTCATAAAAACCCAGAGCGCATCATGCACTAATTAAAATTGCACTGAAAAAAAAAAGGAAATCCACGTCGAGTTTTGCTCAGGGTGAGAAACGGAGAAAGAAATTGCTTTTAGCGGGTCCAGCACAGGCTTTGTGGGTGTGTTTGGGCATTGCTGCCTGCATCCCAAGGGTAAATTCAAGCGGGACAGAAGCGGAGTTGCTGAATAGCTTGGCAAAAGCATTGTGCACATGTGTGTGCAGGGGGTGTGTATTGGGTCCCTGCAAAGGGGTTTGGGCTTCTTGGCCCCAGGGTGGCAGGAGCTCCTTGCCCCACAGCCCAGCAGCAGCTCTGGGGCAGCTCCCCTTCCCTCGACTCTGTAGCGATTGCTCAGGGATGTAAAACACACTGAGGGATTTTAATATTTGAGAGGCCAATAATAGAAGGGAATTATATTGACAAGTGAAAGACATCAGGTTATTTGGAGAAGAAAAATCACTTTTTAATGGAAAGCAATCACAGGCAGCCTTTGAAAACATCTGAAAGAGTTTGGAAAGATAAATGCAGCAAAATCTGTGCAGACACCAGGTTTGTCTGTCTTCACTTTTAACCAGAAAGTTTCACCTTTGAAGCTTTTGTTACTCACTGGAAACTGAAGTATCTGAAGGCATTTTCTTTTCCTGTCAAAATTACATTTTCAAAGGAAAATTTTGGAGCAGCTCTACCGAAAGATGGTTATGATTACAGGAAAGAATTACAGCAGTGCCGTTAAGCAGACATAATTGATCAGCATAGCAGCAATCTTAACAATATCCCCCACTCAAGGCGCAGGAAACACTGCAAATACCACTCGTAAAGCAAATTAGACATTATTATTTTATTACTGTTGTAAGGTAAATGTCAAGCGTTTTAATGGCAATCACTGTAACTCCGGCAGGAGTCAGGCATCTGAATTAGCTGGAAGAGGTGAGAACCTCCCAGGGCTGGGACTTAATAAAACTCAATAAATATCACCGGTCCCTTCCAGCGCTTGGCGAGTGCTGGGGATGGAGTGGCTGGAGTGAGCAGCGGGGGGGTGCAGGGGGGTTCTGCCACTGAGCTGGAGACCTCTTTTTGCTGCAGCCTGCACAATGGGGCACTGCTGGCCTAGAGGGATGGGGAGCTATGGGAGCGAGCACACACCATGCATGCACACATGCATGCACACGTGCAAGCACATGCAGCCCTAGAGCCAGCTCAGCCCCATGTGCCTCGGCCCCTTTGCAGGGCAGGGAGCAGGATGAGACCCCTCCACACCACTGCTTTACATACAGAGTGTTACAAATACCCAGCCTTGAACTGGGGGTTTAACAGCAGCAAAACCCTGTGCAAACCAAATTGTCCTTCGCCTTGGCAGCTATGGGCTGTGCGACAGCTGCTGGATTCCGACAGGGAGATGGACACTTGGGATGCAGAAAGGGACAGAAACTGCGGGGTGACACTGGTTAGGAATGTGGGATTTTCCCCCATTCCCCAGTGCTTTGGCACAGCATTCACAGGGTTTCAGAGAAAGAAAAAAAAAAAATTCCATGAAAAGAGAACAATTTTGGGGAAAAAACCCTCAACATCTTTAAGATGACAGTCAGGTTCTCTGTATAAAAAGCAGTTCTGATGGAAATGTCCCATCAGCGCCAATGAAGAGGGAACAATCACTAATTTTCCTTGAAGCTAATGAGTGAGAGTGTGTATGACAGGGGAGAATTTAATCTGATGTGAATGGAAGAAGAGAAGCAATACTGATATTAATGTGTGACTAATTGATACCCAGAAGAACATTTGAAATGATTAAAAGGCATTTGATTTTTATGCAGGACAATAAGAGGCTCATTGGCTATGACTGGTGCATCCTTTCAGTTTTCTACTTTTTGCTCCAATTTGCCCAGAAAAATCTATCATATCTGCAGCATAGCTTGACTGCCACATAAAATCTCTGTGCCTGGAAACGTTATACCAAGAAATTCCTCCTGGACAGCATGAAGGTTTGTACACGGTGTGAGTGGGGATGAGAAGCCTGGCAGAAATAAAATACGTTCCCAAACCACTAAAAAGCAGCTCCCCAAACCTGTGGGGCTCGGGCAGCAACCTCCAGCTGAAAACCCATCATGATTGATATGATGCTCTTTGTTATAATGAAAAACCCATTAAGGTCAGTGGCAGCATCTCTGAGCAGCACTAAATTGGAACAATGGAGACAGTAAAATTAAAAATGAGCCATAGTATTAATGTGGATAGTGAATTAATTGGGCAATTCCATAGGTAGTAAGTAAATCATATCATTTACCATGGGATGTAGTGTCTCGTGGCTCTTGCTCCAGGGTGGTGTGGTGGCAGTGGTGGGACCCACTCCTGGATGGAGCTGTGGGAGTGGCACAGAGCCACAGCACCCGGGGTGACCCCGCTGTGTCTGCCCCCACCAGCCTTCACCCGTTCTCCTTGGGTGCCTTTACAGGGCCTCTCAGTAAGGGAAGTGCCTCTTGCTTTGCTCTTTTAGGTGCTCCAGCCCCAAAGTACATCCAGAGTGCTGGCTTACAGCTTGTCCGGGCTGTTGCATCCATGGTCCAAGGTGTCTGTCCCCTGGTCCTCAGCTGTGGCCCAAAGTGTCTGTCCCTTGGTCCTGCAGCTGCAGCCCAAAATGTCTGTCCCCTGGTCCTGCAGCTGTGGTCTGAAGTGTCTGTCCCCATTTGCTGTTGCACATATGAAGCTTTGAGCAGGCTGCCAGTAGATTTACAGGACACCTGTTCCCCTGGTTTGGGTGGGTCTCTCAGGAAAGGCTTCCTCGCCTTTGAGAGACCTGTGCAGTACCATCATGCAGCCCTTAGCCATCTCCTGCTGCTTTTGTATTCTCCTGCTGCTTTTGTGTCTTGGACTGGGACCCACTGTGGCGGCAGAGGGCAATGATTTATACCGAGGTGAAGCATTTGCATGCATGTCAGTCAGGCTGACAACTCTCTCCCAACTTCGAACATCCTGGACAGAAAACAGAGAAAGTGAAATATTGCTCATTAGCCAGTGTCTGATTACACAGAACCGTCTCTGCTTCAAACTGTCCTGCTTTCTGTAACATTTGCCAGATGAGAGGACACTTACCTCCTCTTATCCACTAGCCACATATGGCCTCAATTGAAGGGAGGTTTTGGTAATTGGCCTATTCATCATTCATTGTTTATCTTAAGTTCACATTGTCGTAGGGAACTCCAGAGACATCCTTGATTTAAGTTAAGAAACTTAATCATTATGATAAAACTGCTTGGGGATTTGGACTTCATGTTGGAGATGCACATGGCCATGTGGCGCTCTGGCAGCCTGTAGCCACAGCAGATTATGCAAAGCTGACAAAGCTTTTGGAGAGAATAGAAAAAGATAAATTCGTGGTGGCTGTTCTGATGGAGCTGCTCAGAAAGTTATTACCGAAGACACACGCTTTTCCTTGCTCACAGCCCGTGAAAAAACCCTGCTCCTCTGAGCTCAGGGGGATGTCTACCTCATTGCTGCTTTTGTGATTCCCTCGTCAACAGAAGTTATTAACAGTGCTGGAGAATTTTATCCAAATGCCGGTTTCATCTTGATAAACAGCAATTTCATGTCTCTCTTCTACTAGACGACTACACGGTTTTATTTCAAACACTTAACTTCTTCAGAAACACTTCCCCATGCACAGGGCTTAGCTCATCTACAGAATATGTGCTGAACAGTTTTTATTTTCACCAGGCTTCGAATATCTGTAATGCAAAGACCAAACCCATAATGCTGCACTATCGTAAGTCACTTCTCCCAATAAAGAGCTACTTCCTACTGGGAGTGCTAAAATGTAATTGAAAGCTACGTGTGCATTGGTGTCACACTGAAAAGGATTTTATTAAAAATAGTTTAAGGGTTGTTAAGATCTGAAGGAATAGTCTACAGCTCCTCTTGGATGTGTGAGAAAGGAAACCAAGAAGAGGATAATGTGGGGAGTGAGGGGTCGGGGTTTCCCTCTGCTCTGCAGTAATCACCCCCCAGTGCCCATCACCCAAAGCCACCATAACAGGGACTACTATTGGGTTCCATGTTCATGGCAGCAGACAGATGCTCAAGGCGATGCAGGCGCTCTGCTGGCAGCACTTAATTGCCCGCCTGCTTAGTTAGAAGCGGGTAATTTTGTCATGACTGTGTCTGAGGTGCGGTGGGAAGGAGGTGGACGAGGCCAGCCTGGTTTCTTGAGGAAGAGTAGATGATGTCCTGCGGGTGTGTGGATCCGTTGCAGGATGGATGGATGCTCTGGGCTTCTCCAGCAGCAGCGGTAAGCCCATTGGTGTGAGGACAGGCATGAGGTTCTCCTTCGCGGGACTGCAGGGTCCGTATCTCACCTCGGTCATGAACTCAACAGTGAGAAATCCACAGGGAGAAGAAAATTTTTGGTTAAAATAGCTGCATTGTGCTGGGATTGTGCGAAGAGAATAACCAGTGTATGATCACTGCTTCGTAAACCTAAAATATTCAATGTTAACATATTGAACATTTCCTACTGAATCAGTTCAGTATCACATAGGCTCCTGCATTATTTTACTCTGTCATCTGATATAAATGGCAATCTCGTTTACTTACTAAAGCAAGTAAAGACAGATTTGAGGTTATTCCTGAGTGCTGCAAATCAAGAAGGAATCTGTTAAATTGAAGAATTTCTTTGATTGGCATTTAATATCCCATTGATGGCCTTTGCAATTAATTGTGCTGGGACACTATAAGCATCATTTCCCCTTGTTCTCTGAGATCACATACAGCTGCAGCATCCCAGTGACGGGAGGATGGATACCCTGGTCTCCTCGGTGCACTGAGGGGAGATCCTGAGGCTCAGGAGATGGGGGTTTGCCTGGTGCTTTCTCAGTGATGTCTCCATGCAGCCTTACCCATTTCCCCTGCACCTTGAGCTCAGCCGCTGCCTCTTTCTCAGCTCTCGTACGTACAGCCAAGCTGTTCATGGCTCCAGTGTCCTTTTGGATAAAAAGCAGATATCTGAAAAATCAATAAAATAAATAAAATGAATCAAGGTCAGTATAATTGCCCATCTCTGCCCCAAACAGAAAGAAGCAGTGGAAGACTGTGCAAGTCTATGAATTTCAGAGTTCATCAGCTGGTGCTACTGTGGGCTGGCTTCTCTCTGGCTGCTCCCTGGCAGCTGGGGGAGCCCTGGAGGTGCCCAGGTTGGGGGTGCACTCCAGCCAGCTGTGCTCCACCCGGGGCACCAGGTGTTCCCCATGAGCAAAGGTGGTTGGAGCCAATGCTGCTCAGCTACCCCTGCCTGGGAGGGTATATAGGGGATGGGATAGGATGGCTGCAGATAGGTTTGGGCTGTGCTGTTGCTGGCTCTTGGCTAGCAGAGGAGGGCTGCAGGTCTCCAACCAGCTCCAGGATCACTGAGAGCTGAGGATCAGTAAGAGGAAATTGGGACAAATATAGATGACAAAGGTGAGAAATAGAGCAAGGAGGAGGCTCTGGTGTGTACAGGTGAGGTGGGAGCTGGGGGGTCACGGCAGTGCTGCGTGCACTAACCAACCCTGTTCTTGTGACAGAATGGGACCTGTGCCAGGCTGGGCTGTGTGCCCGTGCTGTGATCGTGGTAGGGCATCTCCTCCTCCTCCTCCTCTGCGGCTTCCTCTCCGCCTCAGCCATGTGTGATCGCAGATGGGCTGCAAAGGGGGCGCGGAGGGGAGATGATAAACATATTGGTGATGATGTACTGTGGCATGCACCGCTCGCCTGCTTGTGAGAGCGGGCTGGCTGCCGGGGGCCATGGGCACAGCACTCCTGCTGTGCTGCCGGGCTTCCTCCTGCCTGGGCACCATGTGTGAGTGGCTTTTGGAGACAGCCGTGTCCTGAGGCTGCTGCCTGACTGGTGGCAAGCTGGAGGGTTCCTGGTGCTCCAGGGCTGTGTCTGGTGGTACTGGCACCTGCTGCAGGCTGTGCCAGGAGCTGAAGCCCCACTGTGACTGGGGGCCCTGCTAAAACCTGGGTGGCTCAGCTATTTCCCTCCTGGGAGGTGCCTGAGTCCCAGTGCACTGACCCCTGGATGAGGCTCTCCTAATACCCATCCTGGAGTTTGTGGGAGGGCTGGATTGCACCCCACGTGGTGCTGGGCCACTGGTGCTGTGTCTGGCTCCATTCAGTGCCCTACAAGCTCACTGCCTCCTTCACCTGCAGCTGGGCTGGATGCAGCTCAACTCTTTCCTTGACTCAGTGAGTCTTTGCCTTTGGGACCATGACTGCACACTTCTGCTGTGTGTTGTCTGCCCTTGCCTTCCACCTGATGTGCCCATGAGGGGCTACCGCGCTGGGGCTCAGCTAGCTGCCGCAGCAGGGCCGTGCGCCCAAAGCCCCTCTGCAGTGGGCTGAGCTCAGCCCCACATGTCTTTGGAGCGGTTCAGGCATGAAGAAAGCATCTGCATTGCCTCCTCTCAGGTGACGCCTCCCTTTCTCCTCTCTCCTTCCCTCCTGCTGAGGCTCTTATATATTTTCCTAGCATTAAGGCTTGAAGCTCCACCTCGCCCTCTTTCTCTCCTTTTGCTCTGCTCTCCCCTTGCTATACCTGGCAGGGATTTTTCTTCCCTCCCCCACTTCCAAAGTGCTTCCTTTCTGTTGGATTTTTCTCTTCTTTGCTTTGTTCCTGCACTCCCTCGAGGTTCCTCCTGCCTTGTCCTTGCTCTTTCCCTCTCTGTGCCGCCTGCCACAATCATCTCCTGTGTCATCCCCAGCATCTCCCCCACACCCAGTCTCTCTTGGCACTGCAGCAGGAGGGGGCTGCAGCCCCTAGGAAGGGAGATGCACCCCAGTGGTGCAGCCCCTGCCCCATGTCGGGCTGCCTGGCCCTGGAGTGTGCACCTCGTGTCTTTCCCTCATGAGGTCTTGGCTGGCAAGTGGAAATTCCCAGGAGAACCTGCTTAACTTTGCTGTCAGCTGTGGTGATTGGTTTCTGCCTTTTTACATTCTTTTTTGTCCTGTGAGAAACTGTTCGCTAAAGAAAGCACATTTTTCTTGCTTACTGGGAGTTCCCGTTTGTCATTTTTATAAATCAGTGTTTATTGGCCTAATTATTGTAAATGCAGAGCCCAATAAAGGTGACTGTGATTGCAATATCTGATAATGAATTTTATAACAAACCTGCTGAGCCTGAAAGCTGCCAGCAGGAAAGACATTATGTCAGGTTAATGACAGAGAGGAGAAATCCTCCCCACTAAGCTTTTTTCCAAAGCATGAAGGGTCTCTAGTGGAGGCTGCTGGGAGTCCTGCTGGGCTGGAGCACCTCAGGCTGGTGGGGTCTGGCCCTCCAATGCTGCACCCCAAAGTTTTTGGGGCTCCTTCACTGCTTCCCTGGCCTTGCCCTGCTGGGGGGATGCTTTGGGCATACAGAATGGAGGGCTGTGAGGATGCTCGGCTCCTGCCAGCCTCAGGCCCCACCCAGAGGTGCTTGTGCCTCTGCTCCCGCTCCCCCCATCTGACTTAATCCCACCATGCAAATGCTGAACGAAAAGCACAGGGAAAGCAGCTTAAATAGCACCTAAAGCTAGCTCAACTCCAACTGCTGTGAATAGATTAATTTAAAAAAATCAATTGAGCTCTGCAGGGGGAGATTTTCCAATAGAGATGCTGGTGCCTGCTCTAACCTCAAGCCCTTATGTGTGCCCTGGGGGGCAGGCAGAATCCCCCGCCTGTGCCTCCAGCTCAGCCTGCTGGGGCAGGAAGCAGCTCCCCTGCCCATACTTGGGGCAGGGAGGGTGTGGGGGATATATGGGCTCCTTGTGGGGTGTCTACTCAGCCCAGTGCAATTGTTGTTGTCACAAGGCAGCGTGAGTGCCACGGACCTGACTGATGCTTGAGTGAGGATGGAGTAACTGGGGCTCATGATGGCACGTGCTACCTGCCCTTGGCTCCAAATGCTGCCTGACCATGGTGGCCCCGGGCTCTTGCTTTGTCTTGGTCCTTCTCAATACTTGTGATGGTACCAGGCAGAATGGATGACAGCTACCTGTGTATCTGCTCCCTGGGCATGGCTCTTTCCTACAGTTTGGACCTGGATCTCCATTTCAAAGCTACAAGTGCTGAGCTCTGGGCTTTCAGTCAATGCATGGCAGCTGTCATCTCTGCTAAGCTCAAGTCTGAGCTGCTTTGGGTCTGTGATCCAAGAGCCAGCTCTGTCCCGCTACAGGAACTGGGGTGACTTTCTAGACTTGGATCAGACCCAGAGTGTGGCCTCATGCTGCTTAGAAACCTGGGCTTGGAAAGTTTGATTTAATTTGCTCACCAGAAGCAGGAATAAAGTGCAGAAGGGAAATAAACAGAAGAGAACATGTTTTCTCTTAAATAATGCAGAGAAACACGGGGGAGGAGGATGTACAAATGTGATTTAGTCCTTTGCCCCTATGTTATTTGCTGCTAGTCACCAGCATACCCCAGCTGTGTCTCAGGGGGCCAAGGGAATTGCTTGCCCTATGTAGTGTGTGAATGCCTGTGCTGAGCCTTCTCTCCCAAACTGCCAGCAAGGGGCTGGAGCTGATTTTTTTTTTCCTATCTTTAATATTTGGTTGGCAGCTGCTGTGTTTGACGCTACTCAATGTGAGAGCAAATTGGATTAACTGAAACATATTTACTGGGATAAACAGGGGAAAAAAACCCAGTGTGCATGGGTTGTTTGCAGAAACCAGTGTCTGCAGAAGGTGGCTGAGCCCTTGAGGCGCTCCTGGTGCATGGGGCAGGACAAGCCCAGACCCTGGCCTTGCTCCGAGCCTAGGTTGGAAAGGGGGAATTGGGGGAGGTCAGGGGGCCACAAACCCATTACCAGGTGCCCCTGCAGCCCTTCCCCAGCAGGATATCCCTGGTGGCAGTGTGACCCACTGATTTATTGGTGTTATCTGCTATGCATGCAAAAATGCTTGTCTTCAGCATGTAACGCTTTCAATAGCGCCGTTGATAAGAGGAAGACGTGGATACCTCAGGAAAATTTGCAGAGGAATTTAGATGTTTCTATTTGGATAAATGATTACCAAGCACTGTACTTGTCACACTGCAAACAAAGCAAGCTGTGGTTCTGTGTTCCTGCACTAGCCGTAACTGAGTAGCTTGTCTCTGCACCTGGAAATGACCCTCCCTTCCCCAGGAGGTGACAAGGGCACAGGAGAGAGGCAGGCAGAAGAAGTCCTTGCTGCTGGAGGGAAAAAGTTGGAGGCAAAAGGCCAGTGTCTGTGGTTTTCCTTGCCTGATGCTCAGCTAGCTGCCAAGAGCATTGCCTGGGCAATATCCTGCCCTGCTCCCCACTCAGCCCACAGAGCACTATTTCATTAATCTCATGTAGTCTCCTCCTTAGCTGATCCAATTGCAATATTGCAGAAATAACTTTTTGCCGCTCCCCGAGGAGTAGCAGACTTCAGAGACCAGGAGAGCTCTTCCCTCTCCTCCCTGCTTGCAGTGGGCTGCGATCCCTAAAGTTGCCCGAAGGTTCGCAAACTCTTTGATTCCTTCTAACTCTTATAGTCAGGGATGCATAACAAGCAGCTCATGCAAAAAACCAACCAGTTATTATTATCATCAAACCCTTCAGAATCCCAGGGCAACTTAGCAAGGTCTAGATGAAGGCACGTCCCCATCCCAGACACCAAAATGTCACATCGCATTGGCCGATGCCAACAGATGCTGTCAAGCAAGTGGCGTTGCAGATCATTCCCCATTCTCTTTGTGTACCCGGCTTCCTCGGATGCTCAGCTTGCTTCTCCCCTGAGTTACCACCCAGACCACATGCTGCTCCCTCTGTTCGTGCCATCCCAGTGTTGTGGTCCCTCTGGCTCTCGTCTGGGCAGGAGCATTCATGGGGGTGCTGATTTGTGGAGCCTCATTAGCTGCAGATAAATGAGGAGTCAGGTGAATCCTTACGCCAATTCCTAAAATACTGTTTTAATAATATACATGTGGGGGTATGTCTCTGTTTCTATTTAAATGTGGGAAAGAGTGTGCTGCTGAATTTTAAGTACACTATCACAAAAAACAGTGACTGTACCGAGTGAATGACATGTCTAATGAATATAGCGAGGGGAGCAGGGCTGGCATCTCCACTCCATGCTGGTGCAGCCTCCATTAACTGCATGGGGGATTTTTTTTTCCCCAAGCATAGTAGTGACAAATTATATAATCAATATGGAGGCTGATCCGTGGTCTAATCTTGCTTAGCCCCAGTAAGCCCAGGATTGATCCAGATCTAATCTTGCTTATCCTGGACAAAACCAGGAGCAGATCCAGATCCTAAGGTAACGCATCCTATGCAAATCCAGAATCGCTCTATCGATTTATTGGCATTGTTGCTCTGGTTTTGCCTTGCTGGTGAGGGATTTATCAGTGTGATCTGCCCCTTGATGTGTAACACAATCAAAGCAGTCATCTTGATTTAATAAGTGCCTGGTGTCTCTGGCCGCAGGACTGTGGTGCCCTGCTCCACCTGTGGAGCAGTGGGGCTTCCTATATAAGAGTGGCACAACAGAGTGAGGAGGTTAAATGCTGGCTGGGAATCAAGGCACCCTCTGTTTGTGTTTCACCTGAGCTGCAAGAGCTTTTCGTTGCTGTTAAAGGTGGTTATGGATACCTGCAGAAGGTGCAGCAGGTAGATGTAGCTCCTGCTCCCACCTAGAGCACTCCTTGGTCTTCGGAGGTCTCTTCACCCACCACCCATGATTTTAGTGAGTGGAAGGGCCGTAACATCCAATGGTCCCCTTACTTTCCTGCGTTGTCCTGCAAAAGCTGGTCCCCACAGCCCACCAGCCCTGTGTGCAGCCCATGTCAGTAGACTCCAGCACACACAGTTCTGCTGTTCCTGTGAGACAAGGGGCTTCTGCTGCAAGGCCTTCCTGCAACTCTAATAACTTCAGGAAGAAAAAAAAAAAAAAGAAAAAGAAAAAAAACAATTACCTTCTGGGGTGGAATTTCTCCAGCCTTTACTCAGCCCACCGGGGAATTTGTCAGGAACATGGACTGCGGTTTTATTCAGCCATTCCTGAGTTATACCAGCGCAGGGAAAATGGCATGTCTCGCAGCTTGATGTTTTTCTGAATACTTTCTTTGCTTTCAGGTTTTAAAAAAATACCAGACCCCAAAAATCTCTCTTCAAAACGTAAAACTTGCCCTTAGCTTAATTCAGTGGAGACTTGAGCAGCTGCTCCTGCATCTCGAGAAAAGGGGCCTCGTGCTATTAACATGTCTAAAGAAATTGGATGTAGAAATATGACGGTCCCTTGTCTTTTAAGAGCTGCACTCTGTGCCTCTGGCTCCTGGCTTTTGCATGCGCCGTGCAGCACTGTGAGATGCAAATAGATTGATAGATTGCGGGAGCTGACCCCTCTGGGCTTAACGGGGCGGGGGGGTGGGGGGTGGGGGGTGGGGGCTCGTGCTCCTGCCCCTTCAGGAGAGGGTCCCTGAGCTGGTAGGAGGTGATGAAGGGCTCTCTCCCATCCTACAGCTTTTATGGTCCGGTGCAGGTGGATTGTTGGAGGCTGAGCTTAAGTGCTGGGGTACTGAATCCTGGAGGCTTGGTGCCAGAGCTGAGCTACAGCTGTGTCTGCAGCCTGGACCTGTATTTTGCAGAGTGCTTTGAACTGAAAAGTGCCTTAGTGGTGTAAATATAACCTAGAAGGTTCTCAAACACTCCAGAAATGCTCTCTGAGAAAATAGGCTGCCTTTCCCCCTCCTTTCCCTCGAAGGGGAAATAATTCCAAATTCATCCAAACGTGCTTTTCTAATCAAAGGGGCCACTTTGTACTTCTGAATCCAAGGGGAGGGGATTGGAGCACGGATAAAACAAAACTCCTTCTCAGCGCTGCATTTGTGAGAGAGATCTCCCGTGGCTAAATCCATCTGTGTTTCTCCTTTGGTGTGAGCAGGAGGATCTTCCCGCTGCAGCTGGGCACTTCACAGGCTTAGCTGCTGTACAGGGAGGAGGAGGAGGATGAAATGCTGGAGTAGCCCAGGTTTCTATGGCAGTGTGTGTGCAGCAGCCGCTCTCCTTATCTTTCCAACTTGATCAGGAGAAATTGCTTTTGTCAATTTTAATTTCAGCTGAGCTGAGCAGGATAAACAAAGGGAGGTGCAGGCAAAGCAGATGGTTTGTCACAGAGCACGGAGCAGGCAGGAAGACTGTGCAGCTTTTTATAGCGTATAATGGTCTTTCCTTACATCTAGCTATCCATCACCATATAATTCCTGAAATAAACTGGGCTTGTGTGATATATGTGAAACACCCAAATGTTACAGCAGGTCTGGAATATTCAGTCCGTGGTTTTGGCAGTGGTTGGGAGCATCCACACAAAAGCTTTCTGCTGGTTGGTGTCAGCTCCTTGTTTGGAAACACCTGCAGTGGCTGCTCGTCCCATGGCTGGGGCAGAGAAACTCTACTACACCCGGGGTGAGATGTTCTTCTGCAGTTTGGAAGATGTAGCTGTGTCACCAATGCTCCTTCTTGGCGTAACCAGGATTACCAAGGGGTTTGCTGCTTATCCCACAGTTCTTCCTTATGATTAGTCCATCCAGTCACCTCATACCTCCTAGCCCAGGCTGAAGAAGGAGGGGAAGGAGATATCTCATGGCAATGTCACATTGCCATAAGACATTTTCTTGCCTGCACGGTGGTTCTGTTATCCACCCAGCTGTTGACGGGAGCACGGAGAAGCTGTGCTTGGTGCCCACAATGACCTCCCAACACAGTGCCTACAGTGGCTTGGGTGCTCCTACCACAGGGGACGTTTTGATGATGAGGTGTCCTCTCATGCCCTCCAGCTGCATTCACCTACCTCCTCCAGCAGCATGGTCACATTGCAGCTGTGTACTGCTTGGGAGGGTGGCTGGGGCTCATGCCACATGGTGTGGTAAGGGCTGGCAGGAGGCTGCCTGCAGCTAAGTGGCTCTGACATGGCACCATGTATGAATCAGCTGGGGAGACATGATCTTTCCTGGAGCTGGTGCTCTTGGAGTACGTCACAGACTGGTGGATATTTGTTTCAATAAGAACCATGCTGGTGTTTGCAAACCCTTTTAAATTGCTCTCAGCAAGCGCTTCTGCATCTGGAGCAAAGCCTGCTTGCAGAAAAGCCTGCAGAAAGAGGAGGTCTGGGGGGTGGCGGTAGGAGCCTGAATCCTTGCCAGGTTTCCGTCCCGCAGAGCGTGTTGGGGCCGGAGCAGGGACGTGCTGTGGCTGCAGCCTGCCTGCCTTTGAACAGTGGGCAGGCAGTCCCTGCTCCAAAACATCCCCATTAAAGCATCCCTGTGCAATTTCAAATAATGAGCAAATATGAAGAAAATCAAAGTATGTTTGAACTTCATTAATGAACAGAGAGAGGGCTAAATGTTTCCAATAAACTGTTTGCTGCAAATTTGCAGAATACCTAAACCAGCTCTGTCTGTTTCAGCTCAGGTTATTCAGGTGCCTGAAGCCATGAAAATCTCAGTGCCTGAATGATGCCATTAGCCAGACCCCAGTGGGCAGACCTGCTGGTGGTGGCTGGTGATTTCTGGAGATAGGTGACTTATTCAAAATCCGTGCGAGTGTGTTACATTTCCATGTGCGGGCAGGAACATCCCCTTGAGGAAAGCAGCAGGGGACAGCCCGCCTGTGCTGCTGGCCTCGATAGCGGCAAGGAAAGAGACGATACGGTCCTGGGCTTGGAAGAAAACTGAGTTCAAAGGAGGCTCCCAGGGGTGGAACGGGCTCGTATTAAAGAAGATTGTCCCCGTGGCATTTCTGTGCATTGCAAGAGACCAATTTAGCATTTATTTTCCTTTATTTGCTGTTTACAGGAGGCTGAGCAGTGGTGTTGCTGGCTATGTGGGGTCACCCATCTGGGTGCGGGGCGAGTCTGGATTCCTAGCTGTGCAGGCAAGGCTGGGGCACCCAGCCCAGAAGCAGCCGCAGGCTTTGTTTGCGAAGGCAGACAGAATTTCAACGAGCTGTGTTTTCATTCTTCGGGGCTGGAAACCTGATCTCGGTCACGGGCTGGTTGCTCAGGCCTTCCGCTATGGACACAGAAGGGCGGTTGACCCGGGCTCTGCAGTGCCGACCCCCCCACCTGCACCCCTCCCAGCTTAACAGAGGTTTAGGGATGCCCTGTGCAGGGTGCAGAGGGGCTATATGGGTGATGACTCCCACTGATGGTTTCCTCCATCGGGACCCTCAGCCATCACTGCATGCCAGCCCTGGCTCCACAGCGCCGTCAGCTGATTAGCTTGCTAATTAAAGTAAATCACAGTGATGGGGTTGGGGTATATGTTAAATCTCTACCAGGCTGGGTGTGTTTTCACGTAGTGTATCACGTAACTCTGTCGCGTGGTCTAGGCTGTAATTGCTGCTTTTCCCTTTGAATGTGATACTTGCCTTAACTTTAATGATTATTTATTCCTTGGCTGCAGGAGAGCTTGGTGCCCTGAATCACAGCCTCGGGTCTCCTGCGTGAGGGTCTTGGGTGGAGAACCACGGAGGGGAGGTTTCAGGAGGATGTGCATGCAGATTCACTCTATGGGAAACCACTTTCTCTGGGATCCCGGTGTGTTCTGCATTGGTTCCCAAGTCTGGATCTCTGGTCCCAGCTCTGCACAGTGTCTGGGTGTCTGTCCACAGGCTGCTGCTGCCCGCTGCATCTTGCTGCTCTTTAACCAGAGCTGGGGTGACAACAGTGGTGTGTCTCATCTTTGCAAAGTCTGGCTGGCAGTCCCGATGAGGCATGCTTTGCCGCTCCTGAGCTTGTAACATGTCGAAGCAGGTCTTGCTTAAAAAGCAGCTCCTTTGTCAGGTAGGATGCCATCCCTTCCCAAGTGCTCCCCTCGCTTTCAGGGGTCACTTATGATTGTGGAGATACAGAATTTCCCCAAATACCCTCAAATAGAAGACCAGTCCCTCAGTCTTGTTTACATCACCTGTAAACAAGATGAGCCCAGAGAACAGATGCATCTTTTACTGTTAATAGATTAAAATTACAGATGATCACAAAATAGCAGTGTACAGAATAAATACTTAGCTGATGTAAATTACTTTTTCCTCTATTTTCTTCCATTAGCCACTGACCATTTACTCCAGGCAGAGCTCTGTGTCTGGGAAACACCTGAGCTGGATGTGGAGCAGCAGGCTGGGTAAGTGCTGGGTAAGATAGTGCTCCTGATGGCCTGAGATGAGATGAAGCGTGAAAATTGGAGGGATTGCGAGATGGAGGATGCTACCTGTCATACTATCGCCAATTCTTTAAAAAAAAAAAAAAAGGAGGGGGGGAGCCAGAAAGCTGTTCCTACCTGATTTGCAGTCTTCTGTTCTGGGCATTGCTTGCTCCAGGACAAGAGTTGGCCTGCAGACCAGCGAGGAAAGTTTGCAGCATTGGCAACAACACTGTGTGATTCAGTAGCAATCCCTTAAACAAGATTATCACTCATTTTACCAGCACGGCTATCCATTATGGTTAATAAAACACCGCATAAGTGATACTCAGCACGATCCAAACAATGTATCTTGTGGCCCAGCTGGGCTCACTTTTATCCTTAGCCTCACACTGGAGGATATGTTGGCATTAGCAGACACTGAGATGTTGGTACCTGATCGCATGACAGCCAAGATCTGCCACTTAATTTCCAAAGGGTCGAGCAATATGAGCGGTTGGTTGGGCACGTTTGCCACCTCCCTGCAGCATCCTTCTCCCAAGGACAGGGTCCGTGTTGGCTATCGCTGCAGTGACGCGTCAGACCGGGCTCCTGGGGGGAAGGCAGCTCCAGCCCTGCGCACCCTCTCCATGGTGGTGGCGCAGCCTCTTGAGGGAACATGCTTCATGCTTTTGCACCGCTGGAGCTGTGGCTGCTGTTTCGGCTGCCCGTAGGGTGATGTCTCATCACCCCAGAGCAAATGAAGTCCGTGTGCTGGGGAAGGCGAGGAGGACCAGCCTGGTCTGCAGGAGGAAGGTTTTGTCCTGGCACTCCTGCTGGAAGTGAGGTCCAGGAATCTGTTGTGGAGATGCACCTGATGCAAGGATGGCGACAAGGCTGCCTTCATGTGCTCGTGCTGCTCAGCAGCCTGCGCTGCAGGAGGGTGGGAGCCAGCAATCCTGCCTGCACGCTGGCCTTTGAATACAGCATTATGCCTGTTCTGCAAGGCACCAGGAACAGCTTGAGGAGCGCCGGGGTCTGGGGCAGCAGCAGGAGCTGGTCCCTGCCAGGATGCAGTTACCCCACAAATAAGGAGCAAGCGCCACGTGGCTCAGGGTGGCCACCTGCGGCAGCACTGGTGTTGCCAGCACCTGCTCTGTGGTGTGCCGATGGCTGGCCGGGGAGCTCTGCTCTGGGCCGTCCATCTGGCATCTTTCTGAGACACTGCGCTCAGTTTTTCGCCATGCCAAAACAAATCCTAACAGACTATTAATCACTGGCTTGGAACAGCATCCACCCTGGGTTCAGCTATGATAAGCTATGCCAGCCCTTGTCTGACATCATGTAGCCATTTGAAGAGGCCATAATTACAGCAATTGTTAGGCATTTTTCTAGCCTTTTCTCCCTTCTCTCATAGGTAATGTTATGTGACAAATCACTTTCCCTGACATTCACATCTCTGAGTGCTCTGCTCAAACACCACCAGTAGCCCGGCTCTGTTGCGGTGTGGGAACATCAGGCTCGCTGCAGACAGCACAGGCTGGACGCCATAACGTGTGAATCTCAGTTTGGTGGGTGAAAATCATCCACGTGGTGATGCTGGGAGAGAGCTGAGGTTTTTACGGGTGCATTCTGCAATTTCCCTACCTCTGCAGTTACAGAAGTGGCAGTGGGTGCCGGAGAGGAGGAAAGCGTGCCGGGACTGGTGCCTGGACTGCTAATTGCTGGGTGTAGGATACAGGCAGGCAGTATTCGAAATGCTGAACTGTGGGATGCTGCTAAGTTAATACCAGCGAGGAATGAGACCCAGATTCCCCGATGCAGGCACCTTGGTGGGATGGAGCCGGAGCCTCGTCCTGGCCCTACGGCTGCTCCTCAGCTGGTGCTACACGTCTCCATCGGCTGCTCCGGAGCTGGGGCAAATCGCACCAGCTGAGGAACACTGACAAAATCTCCCAGCTGGTGTTCAGTGCTGCAGCAGGAGGCTGTGTATCCTAGAAATGTGCTCTGCTGCCTGTTGGCATGCTGGGCAGGAGGCTTGTGGCTCGGGTGTAAAAGCAAGCGAGTGTTTGGGAGCTGTCCGCTCTCTGCCAATGCCAGGTATCTAATTTCTGCTGGAAGAAAGAAGCATTGCAGTCTCTTTCCCATCCCACAGGGTCAGCAGCTGACTAAGTAGCATGCAGGAATAAAGGAGGGAGAAAAGTAGGAGAAAAATGTAGAATATAAGTGATTTAGCTGTATTCATGACTGCTTTAAAAGGTGGAATGGTTGCTGTTGGAGCGGCTGTGCAGAGTTTGCTAAGCTCTGTGTGTTAGCTGTGTAGCCATTCAAACCACAGATACTGCACTGCTCTATTTATTTAAATCACTGTCCTTCCCCAAGTGTCTCTATTCTCCTGACTTCTGCAATCTATTTGTCCGTACGAGGACCTGGAGACTGAATTAAGACGTGCTATTTGTAAGCAAGGTGGAAAGAGCAGAGATTCTCCCATCGCCTAGGATAACCTTCACCGGCAGGCGGATCTCCTGCACAGAGAAGTTTGGTTGCCTCTTAATTCATCCATGGCATTGCTGTCTTGTAAACCCTAAGGCCGTCTGTTCTTCACCTGTGTGGGTAACAGCACGCACGGTTTGTAAAGCCAGGCAGGCGTCCAACGCACCGTCCTGAAGGTCCACCACGCAATTGTGCACTGAACTGCATTGCAGCGCTCCCCCGGCTCGTCTCCTGCACACGCTGATGGCACAGATTGCAATTTCCTTGTGCTTCATTTTCTACCCTCCCTCTTCTCTCCTCGCTTTTAATCTTTGCTTAACTTGTTGTGCAGGCAATTGCGTGGCATTTAGTGCATGGTGATGTGTGTTTGGGGCCTGTGCTGGAAATACAGCTCATTATCTGGAGTGGATAATATTAAGCACTTTTCTCTGTTGGCCATTTGATCACAAGGTTATCCTGTTTGATGGTTTTATACGCTGGAATTGATTGCATGGGAAATATTTAGCCGGCATGGCTGAAACGTGTGTCTCCCCGCAGGCTGCCAGGTGCAGATGTGCTGCTGTACCCAGGGGGCCGGGAGAGCATCTTGGAGGGTGACCAGTAGCTCTTTTCAGACCCTCAGATCAGCTTTTCTTGTAAGATATAGGATTAAATCAATCAAGCTTCAGAGTGTTTTGGTGTGCTCCTGCAGCAGACAGCGGGTCGGCTCTCAGTCGCCTCTGAGGATGCTGTTTGGTGCTTGATGCTGACCTCGGCCACGGTGGGGCTGTGCTGGTTGTGGGACCAGCTCACTCAGCAGCGTGCCTGGCTGTAACTGCAGGTCCCCTGCCCCGGTGGGGGCACCTCCCCACCCCACTGGGTCCTCACCTCTCAGCTGACCCAGCTGGCAGAGATGTCGATTACGGCAGTAGCTTTTCACAACATGCCCTCTGGGAAGTGGCCTGAAAACCCAGGTACTTGTTTGCCACAGGCCATCAAGTAGCCACTGGCTAATGAACGCTGGCAGCTGTTGGTGGGGTGCGGGCCAGTGAGGTGGGGGAAAAGGCTGCATCCCCTATTACAGCCCCCTGAATAGTGCAGCATCTTTTGCTTTGCATCTTAATAGACTGTATTGGAAAGAGAGTGGTTGATGATGCTGGCTGCCTTTTCCCCTAATGTTGCCCCGTGCAGGCTGCTGAGAGTCTGCCCAGCTCCTTGCTGTGCCCTGTGCTGCCTCTGTTCACACAGGGGTGTGCCTGCCTCGCTCCTTAGGTACCTCCAGAAAGCACCATCCTATTATTTCTCCCCCTAGAGACCTTTATTTCATCCCTTCCCCACGTTTTGCTGTCAGGCAGGCTGTGTAAATTGGGACCGGCTCCAGTGGGCTTCCTCTGGACCGACACCAGTGTGGAGCACAGAATTAGCCCTGCACCTGCCACTTTTTTAATATAGGCTTTAAATCTGATTATAACTGCCTGTCTGGATCTGCATTATGTACTTCATGATTATTCAGCATTATGTAATCTTCGATAAAAGGTGCTGCGTCAGTAAAAGTGAATTAAACTATTGAGTGATAGGAGTTTATCGAATTCCTCGGAGTGATGCTGTCCTCTCTTTGGCACTTTAACCTCTCCTGTGGAAGGAGCGTGCCAGACATTGCCCTTGCTAACAGCCAGGAAACCCTGCTGACTTGGGTGGAACTGTGGGAGTACAAATAAAGTTAGATTTCAGCTTAGAAAGACAGTTTTTTATAGTCTAAAGACTCAATATTTTACAGCAGTGGTCCCTTATCTGCATTATGTGCAAACTACTAACAGAGTAACACAGATAGATGTCTGCAAGTCCTGCAGATGCTCGACAGTTTGGCTCTTAGGGGGCTGATGGGCAGAGCTGGCCAGGTTGTCCTCAGTCCAAAACCTCTTGAGAGCGGGCATGAATGCACTGAATTCCCACATGCTGGGGAAAAACATTGTGTGTTTAATTCTAAGCTGAATATTTCATCTTATTTTCCAAACACCCCCAATATAAAATGTATTTTTCTCCTTTGTAGGTTTTCCCTTTGTCCACACATGGCAGGTGTCTGACAGCTCAATGGTCTAGGGATTTTGCTCTGAGTTTTCCTATTTCTTCATTTCCTTTTTCTATGCTACAGGTTTTTTTTTCTAGTTTACTGTGATATTAGAAACATTGCTAGGGGAAGAAAAGCGCACAAACCTAAACTGTAACTCCCGACACCCAGATGCTTTGAAAAGCTTTCAACTTATGCAGAACTGGATAAGCAAAGAAAGGAAAAAAATAAACCTACATCATTTATTTTACTTCACCTAGCAGCTAAAAGGAAAAGGTGCCGGAAAGGGGAAAAACAACACATCAGAAATGTGAAATTAAAAGAAAGGTTCTGAAAAATTAAAAAGATAAAGTTCCTCTTTGATGTTTAAAACAAATTTCAAACTCCACACACTCACCACACCTAGAGAAATGGGGTGCTGGGTTTGAGCAGGCTTTGGTCCACCCTTGCCGCAGCAGAGGATGCGGGTGGTGGCCTGGTTACCACCTCCAGGGTGCCAGTGGAAGGCCTTTGCCACAGAGGGGTGCAGGGCGTGTGTTGAGCCCCCGAAGCCTGCTGGCCTCTGCAGCAGCGCACCCCAAGAGAGGCAGGGAGGTGTAACGGGTCTGCGTGGCAAGGTTTTGGTAGCGGGGGGGGTTACAGGGGTGGCTTCTGTACGAAGCTGCTAGAAGTTTCCCCTATGTCAGATATAGCCAATGCCAGCCGGCTTTAGGATGGACCCGCCGCTGGCCAAGGCCGAGCCAAGCAGCGACAGCGTTTTTCGCCTCTGTGATAATGTATTTAAGAGAGTGAAAAAGTTGTTGTGCAGCAGTAATTGCAGCGAGTGAGAGGAGTGAGAATGTGTGAGAGAAACATCCCGCAGACACCGAGGTCAGTGAAGAAGGAGGGGGAGGAGATGCTCCAGGCGCGGGAGCAGCGATTCCCCTGCGGCCTGTGGTGAAGACCATGGTGAGGCAGGCTGTGCCCCTGCAGCCCATGGGCGGTGGAGCAGATGACTGCCTACACCCCGTGGAGGGCCCCCACGCTGGAGTAGGTGGATACCTGAAGGAAGCTGTGACCCTGTGGGAAGCCTGCACCGGAGCAGGCTCCTGGCAGGACCTGTGGCCCGTGGAGAGGGAGAAGCCCACGCTGGAGCAGGTTTGCTCCCAGAGACCCCGTGAGGGGGGCTCACGCTGGAGCAGTCGGTTCCTGAAGGACTGCACACCATGGAGGAGACCCACGTTGGAGCAGTTCATGAAGGACTGAACCCGTGGGAAGACTCACGCTGGAGAAGACATGGAGGACTTTCTCCTGTGAGGGGGACCCCACATTGGAGCAGGGGAAACGTGTGAGGAGTCCTCCCCCTGAGGAGGAAGGAGCGGCAGAAAACAACAGTGTGATGAACTGACCCCAACCCCCACTCCCTGTTTTCCCCTTTGTGCCTCTGGGGGGGAGGAGGGAGGAAAATCGGGATCAAAGTTACACCCGGGAAAGGAGGGAGGGGTGGGGGGAAGGTGTTTTAAGATTTGGTTTTATTTCTCTTTACTCCTCTCTGAGTTAATTGGTAATAAATCACATTTCCCTTCAGTTGAGTCTGTTTTGCCCATGAGGGTAAATGTTGAGTGATCTCCCTGTCCTTATCTCAACCCCACAAGCCTTTTGTTATTTTTTTTTCCTCTCCTCTCTCCTGTCAAGTTAAGGAGGGGGAGTGATAGAGTGGCCTTGGTGGGCACCTGGCATTTTGGCCAGGGTCAACCCACCACAGGAGGAGCTGCGGAGGTGTGAGCAGGAGCTGGCCAGGAAGGAGATGAGGCTGTCGCTCTGCCGTGTCTGTGGGAGATGGCTTTGCCTCATCCTGTGCTCATCCTTTTCCCTCACCCACTACACAAGGAGTGTTTAATAAAAAACCCCAGGCTTGACAGCCCGCTGATACCATAGTTTTAAATATACATATTTTAGATCCTGAGATTTACTTTTTGACAGGTACAAGAGAGACAGCTATAAATGCTGGGCTGGAAAGGAAAGTCATTCGCATTAGTGCTCAAACAAAGGGCTGCAAGCTGCACCACTTGCTTTTAATTAAAAGCTTTCCTTATTTTACAGCGTGGGCAGAACCAGTATCTTCATTACACGTTGCCTGTACCCATCAATGAGCTGGCTGAGCGACAGGCCACGGTGCTGCCTTGTCACACCAGCTCCTCAGCTGTGAGGAGCTGAGGCCAAGCTGGCCCTGTGGCGGCCCCCAGCCCGATGCCGAGGGGCAGCAAGCTGGCACTGAGGGTGGTGATGCAGCTCCCCAGTGGCAGTGTGACCAGAGGAGGGTGCTGTCTTCTATGGAGAGTTCTTGCAGGGAGTTTGGCCAAGAGGGACATGGGGACCACCATAACACCAGCTCCCTCCCTCCCAGCCAGGCCATCACACATTGGTGCTAGGGGCGTCAGCAGGTGCATTGTGACGGGAGCGCCGGGCTTTGGATAAACTAATTGTGTTGCAAGGAGTGGAGCGAAGCTTTTAGATTTCAGAGCCAAAGTGTGGCATCTTTATTAATGTGCCTACTTGAGTTCCCTGGGACGCGATGTTTTCTCCTCACACTGGCCATCCATCTGAACTGATAATAGGACTATTAATCCATTTTGTTGACAGCACTCACAGACCTCCAGTGAGCCGGGAGATGGGGAGGGGTGGGGCTGCAATCGATGCCTGTTTTGCTCCAGAGGGATCCTGTCACAGCCTCTGGCAAACGGAGCATTAGCTGGGGGTGAAAGGATGGAGCATTAACCAAGTTTGGTGCTGTGCAGCTGGCCAGCTGTGGCTTGGCTTCTCCTTGGTCACCTGGAGAGCATCCTGCTGAAAGCCATTGAGATATGAGATGTTCTACAGAAGCCAAACCTGCAGGAGGCCTTGTGCTCCAGGGCATGTTGCATTGTGCAGGGACACAGACACTAGGGTTATACACCATGGACCTGCTCAGCAGCTTCCTACCAGTCACTTAACCCCCCTCTAATTCCCATCCATATCTATATGGAGGTGAAGCTTCTCTGATTTCAGGGCCTTTTGAGCCCTGCCCAGCTACGAGATGCCTGGCACAGCACCCATCATCTCAGTGATTTCCTTTACAGCAGCAGAAATACATCCATGCAATAAATTAAAAATGCAGGTCTTGTACGTATGCGATACACAAAGAAACATTTCAGTGGAAAAAGAGCTGGAAAATGAGGCGCGTCCCTGCCCAGCGCTTGCTCCTCTGCGCATCTCCTGCTAGTGGCTCATGCCAGGCGCCTTTGTATTCAGACTGATCCTGTCTGGTTTTAAATATCTCAAGCCACAGAACTTTCTCCCTCCAGGGAACCACATCGCAGCCTCGTAATTTTCACTGTCAGCAGAGGGGATTTTTTCCCCTGTGACATTCAACCTAAATGCTCCATTTCTTCATTTCCTGTCATCCCTTCTGGTGATGCCCCTTGTACTCTACTAAATAATTCCTTCCCTCTCTCTCTATTTACACCAACCAGATCTGTAAGGCTCTTAGTTTTTCTCCCCATGGACAGCTCTTAGCCAAGCAATATATATATTTAAGCCTTTTAATCTTCCTTCAGAAATCAGTCTCTCCGTGCCTTTGATCAGCTGTGTGGCTTCCCTCTGAACTGCCACCAACGTGTCTGTGCCAAGGGAGTCTTGTGCTCCAGCTCCGGCCACACCTGAGCCTCCCAGCACCTCCACATCACCCTCAGACACCGGTGGCTGATCCCACCCTGCTGCCCTTATGCACAGCAGCCTCCTGGGTGCCCTTCACTGTCCCACTCGCCCCAGGCCCTTCACTGGGCTGTTGCTCCAAGACTGGTGCGGTGCTGCTGGCTTGGCTCAGCCATTGTTGCCCCTTCTGTGTTTGCCTCCCAGCTTCACTCACTCACGTTTGTCCAAGGCACAGCTCCTTTTGCCGTTTCCTGCCCATGTTTCTAATCTCACTAGGACCTTTTTGTGTTAATTTTCTACGCTTGCTGGAGCTCACAGCACCTCCCAATATAGCATCATTTGCCAAATTCATTAATGTGTAGTTTACTCCCTTTTTCCAGGTCATTAATGAGGGTATTAAATGAGAGCAGACCCAACCTAGATCCCTGCAGTACCCCATAAACACCTCCCCCTGTTTCTAATTACCCTTTGTTTATGATCCCTCAGCCAGGTTTTCAATCCACACGGCACAGTTCAAGTCATCAGAATTGATTTTGCAGAGGAAGCCTTCACGAAGGCGGGAGCAGAGGGTTCGCCCACTCGCACCGTCCCCACCTGCCGCCCCCCCGCCTCCCCCTCCCCACTTCCCCGCGGGTCACGGTGACCCACGCTGCTGGCAAAGGCTCTTCTGGCTTCTGCTCCCGCTCCTTCGGGACACGGCAGCCGGGAGCAGAGGGACCCTGCGTCCCTCCCGTGTCCCCAAGGGAGGAGAGCGGATCCCCTCGGGTGTCGCAGGGCACGGTGTCCCTCGAGGGGGGTGATGTCCCTGAACGAATATTGGCCCAGGGAATGGTGTCCCGGAGGTCCGCGGATGGATGTTGTCCCGTGCCGTGCCGCCCCGGAGCCGCCGAGGCAGCGCCTCGCGGGAGCCCGCCCAGGGCCGGGCGGGTTCCCGACTCCGCTGTGCGCGGTCCGGGCCCGTCCCCGCCGCTCCGCCTGCCAGCGGCGGCCGCTAGATGGCGCCCTTGTGCCTGGGAAGGCGCGGCGGGGCCCGACGGTGCGGCCGGGCCGGGGAAGGGAAGGGCCGGGGCCGCCGCCGCCGCCGCCGCCGCCGCGGGGAGTGCCTGGGCCGTGCCCGCTGGGCGGCTGCACGGACGAGGCGTCGCCTCCCGCTGCCCACCGCCCCGAGAGGGTCTGTGCTGCCGCAGCTCCGGCCGGACACCCCGTCCCGCTGCCGTTCCCGCCGCGGCGCCGGCTCGCCGCTATCGATCGGTGGGCTCCTGGGGTGGTTTGCCGCAGGGACGCGCCGGCACCCGGCCCTTCTTTTAACCTCGGGGCGGCGGAGGAGGGGGGAGGAACGGCGGGTCTGAAAGTTTGCAGCCGAAAGGCTCCAAGCTGAGCGCCGGAGCGCCCCGCCTGCATCGGCCGGCAGCGCGCCCGCAACCCGCCGGGGGCAGCACCGCCCCCATGCCCGAGGCACGGTGACATCTTCCCAGTGCCCCCTTTAATTAGACCCCGGGAACTTGCGTGCCACGCGCGGAGACCCGAGGTAAGGCACCGGCACACGGACAAAGGCAGTTTTATTTCGTTTTAAGAGAAGACGGTACCGTGGTGCTTTCCCCAGTCATGAGCAGTGAGCAGCGAGCGCTGCCGGGGCTGGAGCCGCCCGGGAGAGCCTGGCGGCCCCGGGTCCCACGCCGACTCCCGGGAGGCCCTGGCCGGCGGGGCGGGGTGCAGCCGCAGCGGGGCAAGCTCACTCCTGCCCCAGCGGGAAAGCGACTGAATGGGCCTGGGGGCGCACAGCGCGGACTCGGCGGTCTCCCCTGCCCAGCCCCCGCGGCGCCCACCCCGGTGCCCGCAGAGGCCCGCCGCCGCCCTGTGCGCGGCCATGGCACTGAAAGGAAGAACCGCCGGTGACCGCGGCCACGCAGCGGCTGCTGCGGCACCCCAAAGCGACGGTGCGCCCGCATCTCCCGGGCAGCGGGGCGGGCTCGGTGCTGCGGGTCAACAGGTTCCCGGCGCGGCGGATCCGCTCCGCGCCGCTCCGGGCCCGCTCCCATTCCCGTTCCCGGCCGCGCCGCTCCGCGGGGCCCCGCCCCGGCCCCGCCCCGGCCCCGCCCCTCCGGCCGGCAGCGCGGCTCGACGCGGTCCCATTGGCGGCGGCGCAGCGCGCCTGCCCCGCCCCCGAGCGTCCATTGGCCCCAACTCACGGTCGCCCGCCCCCGCACCGCCCGCCCCCACGCCGCCCGCCGGCGCTCCGGACTGCGGGCAGTGGCGTGCGGCCGCCGCAGCGAGCGCCGGCGGGAGCAGGCTGGGCTCGGCTCGGCTCGGCTCGGCTCGGCTCGGCTCGGCTCGGCTCGGCTCGGCTCGACTCGACTCGGCGCGGCTCGGCTCGGCGCGGCGCGGTTCGGCTCGGCACGGCACCGCTCGCCTCGGCACGCCTCTCCCGCTCCTGCTCCCGTTCCCCCACACTATGCCCGGCCCGTTCGCGGCGCCGCCGGCTCGGAGCGCCTGAGCGGGCGGCGTTGGCGTGGGCGCAGGGGACCGCGGCTCCCGTGCCCGCGCCCGTCCGCCCGCCCGCCGCCGCCGCCGGGGCGTCCCGGCGGGCGCTGCCCGCATGAGGGCTGCGGGCCCCTGAGGCGGGCGGCCAGCGGCCGTCGGGGCGCGGCGCGGCGGCCGGAGGGGGCGGTGGCGGCGATGGGGGCTCTCCCGGCGCTGCTGGGGGCCGCCTTGCTGTGGGCCGGCGCCGGGGCCCTCGTCAACCTCAAGTACTCGGTGGAGGAGGAGCAGCGGGCCGGCACGGTGATCGCCAACGTCGCCAAGGACGCCCGGGACGCCGGTTTTGTGCTGGACCCCCGTCAGCCCACCGCCTTCCGGGTGGTCTCAAACTCGGCCCCCCATCTGGTGGACATCAGCCCCGGGTCGGGGCTGCTGGTGACCAAGCAGAAGATCGACCGGGACCTGCTGTGCCGGCAGAGCCCCAAGTGCATCATCTCGCTGGAGGTGATGTCGAGCTCCATGGAGATCTGCGTGATCAAGCTGGAGATCAAGGATCTCAATGACAATGCGCCCAGTTTCCCCACTGACCAGATTGAGCTGGAGATCTCAGAGACGGCTAGCCCGGGCACCCGCGTGCCGCTGGAGAGTGCCTACGACCCAGACTCAGGCAGCTTTGGAGTGCAGAGCTATGAGATCACCCCCAATGACCTCTTTGGGCTGGAGACCAAGACACGGGGTGATGGGTCCCGATTTGCCGAGCTGGTGGTGGAGAAGAGCCTGGACCGTGAGACCCAGTCCCACTACAGCTATGTGATCACGGCGCTGGACGGTGGCGACCCTCCCAACTTCGGCACAGTGGAGCTCAGCATTCGCGTCATCGACTCCAATGACAACAACCCGCTCTTCGAGGAGCCGGCCTACACTGTCAGCGTGCCTGAAAACGCCCCGCCGGGCACACCAGTCATCCGCCTCAATGCCTCTGACCCGGACGAGGGCACCAACGGCCAGGTCCTCTACTCTTTCCACAGCTACGTCTCCGAGCGAGCCCGGGAGCTCTTCCAAATCGACCCCCAGAGCGGCCTCATCACAGTGAGTGGTGCCATTGACTATGAGGAGGGTCACGTCTACGAGCTGGATGTTCAGGCCAAGGACTTGGGGCCTAACTCCATCCCTGCCCATTGCAAAGTGACCGTCAGCATCCAGGATGCCAACGACAACCCGCCCCTCATCAACCTGCTCTCCGTTAACAGCGAGCTGGTGGAGGTGAGCGAGAACGCCCCACCGGGATACGTCATCGCCCTGGTGCGGGTCTCGGACCGTGACTCCGGGGCCAATGGGCGGGTGCAGTGCAAGCTCCTGGGCAACGTGCCTTTTCGGCTCCAGGAGTACGAGAGCTTCTCCACCATCCTGGTGGATGGGCGACTGGACCGGGAGCAGAGGGACCAGTACAACCTCACCATCCAGGCCAAGGACAATGGTGTCCCCTCCCTGCAGGCCACGAAGTCCTTCACCGTCAAGATCACCGATGAGAATGACAACCATCCCCACTTCTCCAAGCCCTATTACCAGGTCATTGTGCAGGAGAACAACACCCCGGGGGCCTACCTCCTCTCAGTCTCGGCCAGGGACCCTGACCTGGGCCTCAATGGCAGTGTCTCCTACCAGATCGTGCCCTCCCAAGTCAGGGACATGCCTGTCTTCACCTATGTCTCCATCAACCCCAACTCTGGAGATATCTATGCTTTGAGGTCTTTCAATCATGAACAGACGAAGGCCTTTGAGTTCAAGGTCTTGGCAAAAGATGGGGGTAATCCCTCTCTGCAGAGCAATGCCACCGTGAGAGTGATTGTCCTGGATGTCAATGACAACACCCCTGTGATCACGGCCCCGCCGCTGGTCAACGGGACCGCAGAGGTGTACATCCCCAGGAACGCGGGGGTTGGCTACTTGGTGACAGTGGTCAAGGCAGACGACTATGATGAGGGTGAAAATGGCAGACTTTCCTATGAAATGGTGGAAGGAGACAGAGGATTTTTTGAGATAGACCAGGTCAGTGGGGAGATAAGGACCACCAGAGCCTTTGGGGAGAACGCAAAGACAGCCTACGAGCTGATTGTGGTGGCTCATGACCATGGAAAAACATCTCTCTCGGCTTCTGCCTTGATTTTGATATACCTGTCTCCAGCCCTGGATGCCCAGGAGTCCATAGGATCTGTTAACCTCTCCCTGATTTTCATTATTGCCCTGGGGTCTATCGCAGCCATTCTTTTTGTCACCATGATCTTCGTGGCAGTCAAGTGCAAAAGGGATAACAAGGAAATCAGGACCTATAACTGCAGGTAAAGACATCTTTGTTTCTGTGCACCTGCTGGCTCTGCTTTGATTTTTGCCATCACAGTTACTTTTCCATTTGCTGATGTATACTTGCGGGGTGCGAGTGGGGGGTAGATTTGCTTTAGGAACAAAAGTGAGGTTCCCATTGCTCTAAGAAAATTTCCTGTGACGCTTTAAAAAATTGTTCTCTGGGAGGAGAGCAGAAATCCGTG
Organism: Leptosomus discolor; assembly: GCF_034619465.1. Classification (NCBI taxonomy): domain Eukaryota; kingdom Metazoa; phylum Chordata; class Aves; order Leptosomiformes; family Leptosomidae; genus Leptosomus; species Leptosomus discolor. Next base: position 31,426,854 of record NC_141399.1, read on the forward strand.
CCGAGTAACAGATCGACTTAATTGTGCGGCTTGACAATCTGTTGCAGCATCCCTGATTTTACGCGCTCCGTCACAGGAAGGGGGGAGAACAGTTTTATACCGGCATGGCTGGTTCCCATGGGCAGTCCCCATCCCCAGTGCAGCTCCCTGGTGCTTTGCGAGGGGGGAAAGCCCCCCCAGCCCACTGCAGCATCCCCGCAGTAGATGGGGCGAGTGGCCGCGGTGGCATCCATAAGCCCTTGCTTCCTGTTCAAAAGAGCTATTGTGTGCCCGATGCGGCTCCTCGCCACGGCTGACGATGGGGCCAACCAGATAGTGGTGAAAATCACCCGGTTCCCCCCGATGTGTTTCTCCAGCACCCGGCATGGCCGGTTGGGCTGGGAGCGATGTGGTGAGGCAGAATTTTTGCGGCTCTGCATTATTTTGCCCTGGCTGGATGCGTGCTCCCGGGTCCAAAATGCCGGAGGGGAGGTCAGCCTCGCGCCCGGAGCCACTGAAAGGCTGATAGGGGAAATCCAGTCCCCTGAATATGTAACAGCCCGGCGATTATTGTCTCTCTTTTACTATTCTCTGTGTTACACAAGTTAGGAGACAAATGCTAACCACACATGAATATCAATCAGATGCCATAAAAGAGCAGCTGCAATGCCTCATAAATGGTTTAATCCTGTTACTAGTGAAATAGCCATGACTTCTCCATTCCTTCGGCACCGAGTCGTTTCAGAGAGGAGGGATGGAAATTAATTTTGCTCTACCTTGGAAACGCACGCTTGCCCCCGGCAATTCTGCGGCGCAGGGGGATGTGCGGTCTTTAAAGTTTTATTTACGCAGAAATAATGCTGGAGAGTTTGGCTTTTATACCCCGTTTTCACAGCGTAAAGTGTGTATATAAGCCTTTTTGCTTGATGGGGGAAAAATCGTCTGCAAATAAAGGTCGGTCTGTGCTGTATTATGGGATGTCTAGCTTCAAGTGAAAGCTCATATACCAGATTTCTTGCCAGCTCGGCCCATTAAATGAGAATAGGACCTGAATGGATAAAAATCACGTTGTGGTGGTGCCCCTAACAGCTTCACACATATGTATAAGCCCTGGGTTTACTGTGACGGCTTAGGGATTAATGAAGTGCAGTTTAATTAAATAATTGGTCAATAGAGAAAGGACAGCAAAATGAATGCCTGCAGGAAATAATTGGGCTCTCGCATTGCCAAACTTAAACATTTAGGTAAACAAAACAATTAAAGCTTCATCAAGCATTGTTAGACGAGTCAGCAGCATATAGATTGTTGGCACAACAGAAATCCCTGCCTTCCTCTGATTTATTTGCACGCTCAGGGGGATGTGCGGGCTGTTATCAGCGAGCATCTGAGCAGAAGTCAACTGCAGAGGTGGAGAAGCACCAGGTAGGCTCAGCAGCGGCTGTGAACATGGGGCACCCTCTCCTCACGCTGGGTGCGTGCCTGTAGGCTTTGCAGTGCCTTATTTTAGAGGTTCTTCACAACAGCTGCTGGACAGTCTTCATAAAATGCGGTGATTTATGAGGCGCATAAGGTTATATGAGAGCTGTTCGACTTGGTGGCATTTTCATGCTCAGGCAATTAGCTTTCTGGAACAAGAATATTTGTCCAATATTTGCCTTTCTAGATAAACTGTATTATTTATTCATCCCATTATTTCTGTTGCAGCTATTGGATTTTTTCTTTTCTTTTTTTTTTTTTTTTCCTTAATGCTGTTATTGTAACAAGAAGAGGAGCAAAGTCCCGACTTTCAGCTGTGTATTTCTGACTGTGGGTAGCATTTGATGTGCTTCCCTGGGAAATACCGAGCTGTCCAGTGCCATGCACATACAAATTCATCTGTGGGGCATTGGCTGGGGCATTGGCTGGGGCTGTGTTGCCCCTTTGGAAAGAGGATCCACAGTCCCTCTGAGCTGAGCATACCCGGTTAAGGCAAGGTGCAGTCATGTTTGTCATTACTTGCTCGGGTGGTGTTTTATGGTAACTTTTTTCCTCCGGTGTTTTACAGAAGGCAAACAAGACACTTCATCAGTTGATTCTTTTGGCAGGTGGGAAGCAAAGAGGGAAAGAAAGGCAGAGAAAAACAAGCTTGCAGTTAAAAAAAAAAAAAAAAAAGGTCAAAAAGGATCATTTCTCTTTGCAAAACACAGTTGTTGTTCTCTGGTTTTTAGAAGGCAAAAGCATTTCCCAGCAGAAGGGGGTGTGCATGTCGAGGGGTGAGGGAGGAACAGGATGTGGTTGCAGAAAAAATTTTGAGTTACCAGGTATTATCAGGAGATAGTCAAAACACCAGCAATTTGGATAAAGCATTAATAAACAAACAGCCTTTGGAGTGTGAGAGAACAGAGCTTGCCAGCTAGGACTGCTTCTGGGTCTGCTTTATTTACTGTTATGGAAAATGAACTGGGGAAAAAATCCGCTATTCATTTTGAATTTTCATTAGGGGAACCAAATTAAATCACTTTTAAAATCCTTATTATGCATGGAAATGAATGCAGGTACCCTTTTCAGTTCATGGATTTTAACATCTCCATTTTTCTCTTCTGCAGGCTGGACTTAACTCCTAGTAACTAAATATCAGCAATTACAAACTAGAGAAAACCAGAGTCATTCTTCCTTCCCATTATTTTTCATATTTGACCTGAAAGCATTATACATATGAAAATAAGCTCAAGACCGTGTCATGTCACCAGACCCAAAACATGACGTAATGTGCATGACTAAGAAGCCTACATGGAGATGGGGGCCAAGCCCTCCGGGCTTCTGCCTGTCTATTTAGCGGGGCAGGGTTCAGGATGCTCTCAGCTATTCATTTTTGTTCTGTCCCCCAGAATTGCAGAATACTCCTACGGGCATCAAAAGAAGTCAAGCAAGAAGAAGAAAATCAGCAAGAACGATATCCGCCTGGTGCCGCGAGACGTGGAAGAGACGGATAAAATGAACGTTGTGAGCTGCTCCTCTCTCACTTCATCCCTCAACTACTTTGACTACCACCAGCAGACGCTGCCGCTGGGCTGCCGCCGTTCTGAAAGCACCTTCCTCAACGTGGAGAGCCAGAACAACAGGAATGCCGGCTCCAACCACATTTACCATCACACCTTCACGGGGCAGAGCCCCCAGCAGCCCGACCTCATCATCAACGGGATGCCGCTGCCAGAGGTGAGTGTGGACGGGCAGCCCACGGCCCTGGGGCATCGCTGACGGGTTTGTACGTGGACTGCGGCGTGCGGGTCTGTTGGTGTGGGTGCTGCCGAAACGACGTGTTGAGCAAACAGTGGTGTTTTCTGTGTGTTGGACACTCCGGGGTGAAGGAGTGATGGAGAGCGGGCAGACGGCTCTGGGGCAGCCCCGACACACGGTCGTGGGTGGATGTCTCACCCCCAGACACGGCAGAGACCCTCAGAAATGCCCAGGTGGGCATGCTGAGGTGGCCGGGCCAGGCCAAGCTGCCTCCGTGCTGTCGGGAGGCTGGAGGTGGCTGTTTTGCAAGTGGATTTTGCTTGTGATGATGCTCAAGGGAGGAGACACTTGTTGCCTTCACAGGAGTTTTTTAAAAGGTTGTTGAAAGGGGTGTCAGTGGCTGTTGCTCTGAAGGCAGTGGGATGTGCTGGGAGAACAGACAGCGCAGGGTACCCCGGTGTCACCACCTGCACGCCTGGCCCGGTGCTGTCCCCTTGCCCTGAAGGACAGGTGCGCGCCGGCCGGCATGGGAGGGATGTGTGGCACCTGCCGAAGGCAGGGAAAGGGGCCATTCCCGATCCACGCCATCCTCATCAGTTTCTTCTAATTCATCAGCTTTCCTGTACATCACAGGCATCATTTAATGTTGCTTGTTTGTCTCTCTTTGAATTATTGTTTGGTATTAAGCAAAACAATCAAAGGTTTGTCATGTTTCCTGCTTTGAACAGAATAACAAAGCTGAAAAAGCAGCTGAAATATTTATGGCTTGCTCTGTTTTGTGTGCAGTGTGCTGGTGTAAATGCAAAATCATGCTGCTGAAGACAGTGGAGCTGCTTCAGATTTATACTTGCACTATGGAGAGCAGAGCTTGGCCCTCTGTGAGAGTCTGCAGGGCTGCTGGAGAGGGCTGGTGCCGGCGGGCCTGATCCTGCAGAGTTTGTAATGGCAAAAAGCTTGCTGAACCCTGGTGTTTAACCTCCACTAAGGCTACAGAACCAGCTCCCGAGAAGTCACATACTGGTGTCGGCCCAGTTTGGGGGTGCTCCCAGCCCAAGCGCTGGTCACTCAAAGCAGGGGCGCAGCTTGTGATATTCAGACGGTCGGGAGGGGGTTGTCAGGATCTCCATGACAGATCGTGGGCACTTAGCTGCCTTCTGTCCAGCCTGCGTTTTGAGCCTCTCCCGCCCGCACGTGTGCAGGCTCCTTGCCGTACGGCATTGCCTTTTCAAGGTTACCCACTGAGCTGCTGCAAGGAGGCAACTTCTGCATGGGTGCACCAGCACAGCCCAGCGCAGGTGCCTGTGGCTGCGGAGCCAGGAGCCTGCCTGCATTTGGGAGGGTACGGCATGAGTGACCCAGCACTGGTCCAGAGAATTAAAGCTTGATTTAACTTCTGGTGTTGGTTTAAAAGCTGTAATAGAGTTTCTTAGCAATAACGGAAAGGGAATGAGCTGGATATAAGCTGCTTATATATTCTACTTGCATGTATCCAGCCATACAGCTGATCGGGTTCTGCTCCTCCCAAATGCCCCGATGGGGAGAGGCAGGAACTTTGCATCCAAGTCTGGATGGGACCAGTTTGGGATAAGCCTGTCTCTGGTCAAGTAAGGCAGAAGAGCTGCTACCGAACCCGCCTGCTCCTTGTGCTGTGTCCGTGCAGACTGGGGGTGGGAAACACCACTCTCCATGTATTAGGGGATCTCCATCGATGCTCAGATTTGCCTGTGCACTTTGTGGAGTACCAACTGGGGCTCAGGGTGCCCAGCTGCCTGGGGAATGCATCCCAAGGTTGTGGGTGACCATTGCTGTTGGGATCCTGGGAGCAGTGGTCCCTGAGGAATTCCTGCCTTCCTGGAGCAGTGTCCTTTGGAGAGGGGTCTCAAGCACATCTCTGGTGGGTGCCTTGCTACAGGCACCAAACAGTGGAGCACCCTGTCAGCCTGTGATTCTCTGCCACTGACAAAATTCAATCATAAAATCCATCAGACATAGGCATTAGCCAGAAGTGCATGCCGGCAGCGGAAGGTCTGCGGTGCCAGGAAGGAGGGAAGGACCATCGGCAACATCATAGCTCAGCTGATAAAGTTACCAGGCAGCTGCAGGCAGAAGGCAGTGCTGCGCATGTTCCTCCTCGACACAGTGGTTAGTCTGGGGCCCAGTGACATGTGCTCTCCAAAGATCCCCACTGCCTTGTGCACCCTCATGTGAGGGAGCCGGGATGCTTGTTGCTTCTTGTGCAGCTGCAGCTCACCCCATTTCCCCATCACTTGTGCAGGTGGGATGCACTGTGAAGAGCTGGTACATCACCTGGAGAATTAAATTTGTCTCTTGATACGAGTGGCAGCTTAAAATGGACCCTCCAGCAGCCCTGTGAGGGGACCAGCAGCTCTCAGATGGGTGTTCTCGGGGAGAGCAGCATGTCCTGGCAGGGTTCTGCTCACCCCCTGGGCATGCTTTTGGACAAAAGGACAGGACCAGGGCATGGGGAGAAGAAATCCCAACTGGAAGCTGCTTGAAAGTTTGGTTTAGGGTGGGAACTTTTATGGTTTTTTGGCAGAGAGTCCCAGTATTATGCTTCCAGCTGTTGCAAGGGAAGTTATTTGTCTGGCGGTGTGGGTTCTACTGTCTCTGAAAAATCCAGGTGACCCCTGAGGGTAAGGAGGTTCAGTGGTGTCTAGAGTGACAGCCCTGTCCTGGCACACAGGGTGACACAGGAACTCCATAAAAGCTGCTTCCACAGAGGAGCATCACAGCCTTGTACCCACTGTAGCCTTGTACCCACCGTAGCCTGTTGCTGCCTTAGCGGGTGTTATGGTGTGATGATATGTATATGAAGTGTGCTATTGGTACACCTCCCGGTGATGATGATTTAATAGGTGCAATTCCTGCCCAGAGTTCCCTGAGCCAAACCGTTCCCTGCAGTGCACCCAGCGGGACTCTGACTGTGCTTGTTTGAATCGCCTTCAGTGATGAGGCTACTGGTGTTTCCCCTGGGAGCCTTTACGAGGTGTAAGCGTCGGGGAGGTATCGCTGCTGCTCCACCTGGGAGTGACTTTTCCTGATGGGAAGGCAAGGCATCGGTTGATAAAAGATAAAATACGGACATAAATGTGTTGCTGGTGGTGTTCCTTAGCATATGACGGTTGTGGCTGGGAGTAAGCGATTGTCTCTGCAGACACGTGCTGTCCTAGCAGTTGTGGGTTTGCAGTGTAGCTGGTCTTTAATGTGAGGCTTATTTACATTAACAGTCAGGAACCTTGAAATAAAAGTCCCCGAGGCCGAGTTGTTTGTGGAGCTTCGGGAAATGTTTCCTTCCGCCACTGTGGCAGTGGTACGTGCGGTGGCAGGTCTTGGGGCTGGTGGTGCTGTGCCAGTGGTGACAGGGTTCGTTGGTGCTCCCCACCTTTCCCTGCTGATCCAGAAAGGACTAAACAGTGGCATCTGCATTTGCATCCCACTCTGGGGATGCAAAAAAGTTAGAGATGACCCTTAAAAAACTTTTCCCTTTGGGTGAGGTCCGGGCTCGGTTGCTGGCTCTGCTTGTGCCAGGGCATGGCTGCCAAGAGAGCATTAGGAGACGCTGGGGGATGTCCTGGTGGGGTTCTGGCCGTGCTGGGGTTTGGTGGTTCCTTGGGTGCTGGGGTACCACTCGGGGACCCCTGCCCGTGGCCTTTTAGCATCCTTGTGGCTGTAGGTAGTGGTGGCAAAAAACGTTTGCTAGCAGCTCTGGTGATTGTGGCTGACAGCGGGAGGCTTGGCCCCTGTTAGTATTTCGCCTTGTTTTGCAGCAGGGAGAGTGGGACATGTTGGAGCTGCAAGGGCATTGCCGGTCAGAGGCTTTGCTGCTGCTGAGGGCTTTTTTTTTTTCCTTCCTGCTGAGCCGGAGGAGAACTCAGGTTTGAAACCGAAAGGTCTTGTTCTCAGTTTTTTGCATGTGTATTACTGGAAGTTGTACCAGGAGATTAAAAGTCAAAATTGATAGATGCCATTAGGCAGCTTCCTCGATAAAAATGCACGTTGCATTGGGATGGTGTGGAAACCAGTCTGAATGCTGAGTCTTTTAGGATCCCTGGGACACGACTTGCCTGTAAAGCAGCCACCCTTGGGTAACACTTACATGCCTGGATTTTGACTTCATGGTTTTAAAAGAAAACAATGTGCGTGTAATGGCTGCATCTGTGTTTCAGAGACAGTTTTACATCCAAAATCTGCGCCACTTTGGGAAATGATGCCGAAGCATCATGTGGTGCCCCGGGACTGGGAGCATCCCCCGGAGCACAGCAGCTTGCTCTGCCCTTCGGTCTCACCTGAGGCTGCAGTGGTGGCCGGTCCCTGGCAGGACCCAGCATGGGCGAGGTGAGAAGGTGTGAAATGAGAGCAGACGAGCCTTATTTGAGAGGCTGGATGTCCAAAGGTGGAATTAGCATGGAGGTTCAGGACTGACTGTCTCTGGGAGGGGCTGTCTGGGATGGCTTCGTCGTGGCAGCATGGGGGAAGGGAAGCAGCAGCGCTGCTGTTGCACTGTAAGCAGGGTGTGGGTCAGACATGGCCTTGCTCTGGCGCTGCTTTGGTAGGACCCACTGGAGAAGGTCAGGGTGGAGCAGCCACTGATCCAGCAGCACTCGAGTCCTCAGGGGACCCTCATGCCCGACAGCTCCCAGACCCGGGTTCGGCCCTGGCACTGGCAGGGTTGTGGCTGTGGCGATCCGCCACCTCCTGAGCTGGTGGCCACCATCAGTAAGATGGGGAATTACTGGTTTTAGTGATAATCCTGGTCTAATCCCCCAACCTTGATACACTCCCGCGTAATCCTCACTCACACTGATTTCGTTTGGGCTCCTCGTAGCAGCGGGGATTATTTGAGCAAGCAACAGTTGCAGGATAAGGCCCTGTTGGTTTCAGATATGCTTTTTACTACCTGGAAAGCATTCTCCTCACTGTAGGAAATAGTTTTCTAAGCACAATAGAGCAATTTTCGTTTCAGGCGGCACTGGCAGTTTTTGCTCTGGCTATCTGGCGGTGTTAACTAAAGCACATTTCTACAACACACAAAGATTTTTGTTTTGTAAGAAATGAAATCAGCGTGGCTGTTCCTCTTTCTCTGTCATTTCTCTACTTGTCAATTCTTTCTTCCCCTCCAGCTTATCCTCTGCTTCTCCGCTAGCCTTAAAAAGCCCCCAAAGTGTCTGTTATAATCACATTTTGTGTGTTACAACCAGAATGAATGTACTCACTTTAATATGCTGGGTTCGAGGAAATCAGTTTCTGTCTGGTATAACAGACAATTTGTTATAAACCATGCCATTTAGAAGTGAAGGGCCTCGCTTTACTGTAACACTGGGGAAACGTCATGATACATAATTGGAAGGGATTTGGCTTGCTTCTGAGTAATACTGTGTATAGAGCAGGGGGGGAAAAAAAAAGATAATTTTCAACCCGGAGAAAGTTTGCGGTGCTGAGACATGCCAGGCTGTTGAAATAAGGCTTATTTTCAGCAGAGATAATAATTAAAGCATTATCATCGATGTTGTTTGACTAGTCAGAAGGCTGACTTTGCGGAGAGCGTTGCCAGTCTTGTTTTCTCCTTGGGAGGTCACTGTAACTCAGCACTTTTTTGTGCCTGCGATGCGCACCGCGATGGGTACGCACAGGTTGCAGCTTGGTTAGTGCCTCTGTGTCTCTGTGCCTGCGCAGCCCTGTCTGGGAGCTAGTGGCAGCCTATATTCTCCGAGAGCCTGCCGAAGAGGAGCGATGCTTTCAGCTTTAGATAGTGACTGGTTATTCCCTCCCTGGGGAAAGCTCACTGGTGCCTGCCAGGGCATGTTGCACCTCCAGGGGACCACAGCCTGTGGGGTGGGAACCTCAAACTGCCCTGGATGCTCTCCCTACTCACTCCAAACGTGCCTCGAAATCACAAGTCCTAGCAAATCCCTCGGCTTAACTACTCCCAAAGTGTTTTTGTGTATAACTGCACGTTCCCTGACCTCTCCGAGCGTCGGAGGCCAACATTATGGAAATCAGCACCTTTTTATTCCATTCTGAGGTCAGCCTAACCAAATTATACATCTCTTAATGTAACCGCTCCAAGCTCTCTGTTTGGAAAAATTCATTTGAATACCTTGCAACAGAGATAAATACGCCAGCTCCCATTCACATTTAACCACGTCTCCCACCGATGGCCACGCTCGCTGTGCTGTGTTTTAGACAAGCCTGTAGTTCAACACACTTTGGGTTTTCATAGACTCATAGAATCATTTAGGTTGGAAAAGACATTTACGATCATCAAGTCCAACTGTGAACCTAACACTACCAAGTCCACCACTGAACCGTGTATGTTTTGTACGGGTGATATGGGGCTGTGACCCCATCCTGGCACCTCTTTGGGTTTTCCAGGGGTTTTCCAGCCTGCAATGGGGTCCTGGCTAGGTGGGACCAAGGGCGTTTGCTGCAAGGGTCTGTGGAGGAGTTAGAGCCGGTGTGTGGTGTGGTGGCAGTAGCCAAGCTGTGTTTAACAGTAAAAACCCTCTTCTCTGATGGCAAGACCTTGCGTGCTCAACATGGATATGATTATATCGTTATATATTACATACTGTGTATTATATCTTACATATTATCTGTTACATCTGTTATATATTATCTGTACTATACACTGTGATATATATTATATATTTATAAGCATATAAAAAGCATGTATAGAATTATTACATATTGTACATAATTATGTAAATAAGTATATAATTTGTCCTATAACCATATATATCTCTCATTTGTTTTTATGCTACAGTTTGTGTTTTATGGTTCACTTTTACTGAAAGTAGAGAGGCTTGTCTTGTTTTCCTTTCAGTAAATTTGAATTTCTGATATATATTTCTGATGCATAACTCTTGTTAAGTCTATAAAAAAAAGCTCCTGCAACTATATTTAAATGGCAGATAAGAATTTTCCTTTAAATTAGGAAAGACTTATAGTAAGTTGGTTTTTTTTATTTACATCAAAAGAGCGATCTTGCATACTACTTATGGCTTTTCTTATAGCAGTTCCCAGATGAACTCCTGTTGTATTGAGCGATTTGAACTCTGTGGTTTCTCCCTGTCATTTACTTTGCATAAAGCACACGCTGCATGCAAAGGCATCCTTAAGGCCAAGCGCACGTAGCCTTTGAATAACCTTATGTGCATCTGCTCGGCTCCGTGGAAGAGCCGTATTTTCCAGCTGCCGTCTCCTGAAGTCCCTCCTGAGGGCTTTGAGCCAGAGAAGCTCCTCAGCGAGGTGCCCTCTGGTCCCCAGGCTTTTGCCCTCACTGAGGGTGCCCTGCTCGGGTGTTTCCTAAATTCCCATCAGCCAGCAAGGGCAGAGCCCTGCCTGCTCTTTGTCCCCTGCCCACCTCCATCCACAGGCTCTGCCTGCAGGCTTTCCAGCAATGAGCCCTCTGTCTCTCCTGGGAGACCTCTCCTCTTGCCCCCTCGCTCCCTCTGACCGTGGCTCCCAGTCTCGTGTTAGGGCTGGCATGGGGGGACCCCCAGCCCTGCCCACTCCCCCTTCCCTGCCAAGCTGCCTACAGGGCTGGATACAGCCTCGCTTCAATAAATGATTAGATGCTGTTCCCAGTAGAGGCTATAGTTGAGTTCCAATCATTTTCTGTTAATTAAAATACAGGATGGTCTTATTTGTAGCATAAATAGTTGTAATCTGTGTACTTATAAATGTAATTATAATTTAAATTAGAGCGTGCTCTGAATTGTTGATGTATAGGGTGCTCTGCAGGCAGTGCTGCCCTTGCAGGGCTGTGGTATGGGTTGTCTCCTGTGGTCCTGGTCCCCACTGTCCCCAGGAGACCATTGTCCAGGTCTCAGCAAAGGGACACTGAGGCTATGGATGGCTCCTAGTTTCACTGTTCCCTGTTGGGGCAGAGCTTGCCTGTGGCACCTGTTGGAGGGTCTGCTGGAAAAGAGACCGCAGCGTCATTGCTTCAGTGTCTCCCTCTAGTTTATAGCCTAAATTTGGAGTGAAGTAATGGCTTATGTCAGCCGGACAAGTGATTAGTACTTAGCCTCAGAGTGACTACCCGTTTAACATGGAATTACAGTGAGTTCTCATTAGGCTGGCGAAGGTTTGAGTGCGCCAACTGCTAATGCTGCAGTGGACAGATGTGTGTCGCAGGTATTGCACTTCATAGTCTGATGGAAACCCTCAGCATGCTGCAGGTAACCACAGCTGCTCCTCCTCCTTACACCCAGTACATTGTGTAGGTCTGTGATAAATAGTGTAGGTCTGTGTGTGTTGGAGCCATGTAGATGAGATCCTTGTCTCGATGCTCTGTTGGCCACCGGAGATCTGAATGTGAATCCTTCATGGTTCTCATGGGGATCTGGAGCTTGTCGGATTATACCGTCTTTTGTAATGGCAGGTGTATGCCACAGGGCAGGTTTTAAAATTCCCGTGTTGGTGGATTGCATTAACCCATCCTAAGTCAGGTATGTAAAATTCCATTAAGCAAAAACCCTCTGGCATTTTCTCACCCGTGCTCAAGCTCTGCAGGCTATGCTAATGCAGTGCGTTTGCTCATCTATTAGGAGGATGATGGCTTTAAAATAATAACATTTATCTTTGGCAGCGGACCTACAATAGTGCATGCCGAGTACAATTTTGTGAAAGGCTCTGCAGATGTTGCCTCATTCAATCTGGGTCAAAAAGAGTGCTTAGAATCATAAAGGTTAGAAAGAGATCAAATAATTTGGCGGTTTTATTGCTGAATAATGTACTTGGAAAATATCATTCACCATTATTAGACTAAGTGAGTACAGAAAACACAGGACTCAATAGTCATTTCTCAGTATTGGCTGATTTTACTGTTCTTATAATGTAGCTAAATTCCCTGTTATCGATTCTAGCATTGATTATCGATCTGGAAATCTAAATGTATGTGCTGGTGGGAGCACACGGGAGCCAGACCATTAGGGAATTAGGCTTCTGCCCCTCCCTGCAGCACCTGGCAGTGGGCAGCAGACCCATGGGGCAGATTGGTGCTACTTTTGGGGAGCTGTCAGGGTTTTGGGAGCTGTTTTCACAAACAAAAATGAAAAAACAGGAAAATTTATCTTTGTTTTTTTCCATGCCTGCAAGCTGGTGTGAACTTGGTCAGGCAAACCCAGATGGGCTGGGACAGCGGCACTGGGACGGGGGCTCGGTGCTCATGCCTGCGACTCTCGTCACCTGCTCCCTCCTGGACTTTTCATATTCAGATTCACATCTGGATGCTCTGGCAGGGACCCAGCTTCAGTGACATTTAGTAATCAAATCCACATGACTGTTGGCTTAGAAACAGCATCCAAACCTGTGTGCCCGGTGAAATGCTTTTCCAGACCTTTGCAGGTGGTTCCTCTGCTTTCTTATTCAGCCTCTACCGATGCTGTGTCCCCTGTCTGGGGGGAAATACTGCGCTTGGGCTGAGAATCCCTCCCTGTACGTCAACTAATTGCAGGGGTTGGGTTAGTGAGAGACCAAAGCCATGATCCCATACAGCCTCTGCTTCCCATGGTGAGCCCATGGACCAGAGCCGGCAGCATCACTGTGGGAGCCACAGGCTCCCACTGGGCTGGGGCTTGCTCAGCCATGCAATGGATTCCTTTGGAAAAAAAAAAGATGAATCTCTTGTTCTCTGCACTTAGTTGTTGTCAGCATTAATATGCCATTAACATATGCTCATTAGGAGGAGAATGATTATACCCTGCAGAGTATGGGGGAAACCTTCATTAGGCACTAACATATTGAACTGAGCTGCAAACTCCACTTGGGAAAACTGGGTAAGGTTCTGCTCAGCATCAGGTTTCCCTAATTTCTCCTCACTGATTTGATAACAGCACCTCATCTTCTAGCACGTGCTTTCAGCCAGGGCTGTGGGTGATGTGCAGGCGAGCCTGGGCTCAGGCTCCAGCACTGAAATCCTTCTTGAGACCTCAAATCCATCTTCCCCTAGATCGGAGACATCCTCATCAGAGCTTGTTTTGGCACGCAAAGAGGACATGAGCCCATGTCCCCCCTCCGAGGGCTATGCTGGCTCTTCAGCCTTAATGAGATGAAATCTCTGCAGAGCTGGGAGATGCTCTGGGAACAGATTTGTTGAGAAAGGAGGTGTCATTTCTACATCCTCGCTTTTCACACTGTAACGACGTTTTAAGCGTTCATCTGGCCTTGCTGCCTCCAGTCTGAAGACATAACCTGCCATGTGTGACAGGGCAATTGCTCGCCCCGGTAATGATTACAGCGGAGCCCGGCGTCGCTCCCTTGTTTGCTTGGCGCGTGGCAGCTCGAGGCATGTGCGTGGTGCTCTCTTAAAGTCAATCAATAAGAATAATTGCAAGTTCAGGTGGGGGTGAGGGAGAAGAGTGCTGCAGCAGACAAATATTTGCAGATTAAGACCCTGTTTACATGCAGATGCCTCTTGTGATAGGTAACAAGGGATGGACAATAAGGACCATATGTGGTATTTAATCAGAATTTATTCTAAATGGGGTGATTTCATAGATTTCCATGGAGCTGACAGCTGTCCTCTGTATTAAATGTGAACGTGCTGCCTCCATCCCTGCCAGTCTGCCCTGGCGTTTTGCAGAATTTTGCAGCTTTGGCGGTGGGGCACTGCATTCCGGTCCCCCCATAGCCTCTGTATAGGTGCAGCCAGAGGGAATCCCGTGGATCAGTTTTCACCTACAGACCTCAGCAAAGGAAAACTGGTGTTTGACGGGCCTGGATTTCCTGTTGTGAAGGTGAAGGAAAGCAAAGCCGCGTCAGGAGTGCGGGAAGGTGCTGGGGGAGGTAACCCTTTCTTCTCATACCTGCAGCAGCCTCAGGAGCAGCAATGCTGGGCTGAGTGATGCCTGCTGCCTGCAGGACAGCCAGCTCCTGCGGGAGGTGCTGGAGCTGCAGCTGGTCATGGGGAGACACAAACCGCAGGTTGGAGGGTTTCTTCCTGCAGAGATGGAGACAGAGAGGGCTGGAGCTGCCCACCCCCAGCTTGCTTTGTCTTTGGTGATCTGAACCCCCTTTTGTCGTTGATCCTGAAACCTAATAATGAGGAAGTACACCAGAACCAGAGAGGTGACTCATGTTAAGCTGTCATTGACAGAGAGGAAAATGAGGTGGCGAGGTGGGATACCAACATGCAAGAGGTCAGGCTTGAAAGCTTTTTAGTGTCTACTAGTGCCTTCATTAGAAGTAGGCTACCATCTCCTGGCTTGTGGTGGCTGGCTGGATGGACAAACGGATGTACACCTCGGCTGTCGAGGAGGCAGATTGATGGCGATCCCAGCTCCACCCAACTTCTTCTTGGTTAATTCTTCTTTGACCTTAACAACTTTTCCCTCTCAGCCTGCTGTGCTGTCCACAGGCAGAGCAGCCACAGGCTCCCATCTAATCGCATCTCACCACGTTGGAAACGTGGCTGCATCCGTTTGCTGGATGCTGCGTGACTCATGTAATCACCGTGCAAAATGCATCATTCATAAACTGTTTAGTATGACCTTTTGTACAGTAGCACTAATTATTATTATCACAGAAGCCCAGTAAACTAGACTAGTAATTATCAGGGATTTATTTGAATGGACAGCTAAGCTATTCTTGGCAAGTTAGTCAAAGCAGTTGTCATGACAGCCACACAAATGTGTCTTATGAATTGGGTTAATTAGGGTAATTAATAACCGTTGTTTTGCCCTTTTTAACAAGGTATTGCCTAGACACTCTAAAAAAATAGCAGTTGTACCTAACAGAAATAGTTGTCTTCTAGCAGGAACCTTCAAATCAGAAAATCAAAGTAGTAAATACCCATTGGGTTGTCATTTCACAAAGAAACGTGTCATCCTTCTCCCTGCGCAAAAGCAGGGAGGAAAAGGCTCTGTTGTAATTTTTCTGCTGAGCTTCCCCTGCTATGCAGCGTTATCTAGAGATTGGTCATCATCATTATTGATATTATTTATTTTAATGCCGTGCTGCTCCAAGCAGAGAGGTCTCTGCCATGCTCAGCTCTGAGCGAGTGGAGAGGGCAGCCCCAAGGTGCTTCCATCGGTTGGAGCAGGCTCTGCAAGTGACAAGACTTAAAGCCAATTTTAGAGTCGTGACCATAAATTATTGTTGTTTTGCTGCTGCATCGTCACTATCCTCTTCACGATGGCTGGTGCCAAACTGACGAGTCCTTGCTCAGCGAAGCATCCACTTCTTTTGAAAGAAGGGTTTTGCTGAATAAATGGTTTTGGTTTTGTTGTGGTTGTTGCTGATAATTGTGTAATGGTGCTAACTAAAGCTCTTAATAACCAAGCAGCACCAAAGAGTCTCAAAAGGGAAAACCCTTACAGTCTCCATCCCGGGCAGCACCCTGGCTGCCTCGTAGGGGGTTTGCAGCCTATAATGGTGGTGGTCCCCGTCTCACACCAGTGGGCTGGGTGCTTGCCAGCACAGAGCACTGTCTCACTGAGGACTTCAAGACTGGGTGCTGATTATTAAAAATGGCCCAAGATTACAGATGCAACTGAGGAATATTATGTAAGTTTTGTAGAAAAATGACCTGAATAGATGAGTGAAGGCTCTGGCTGGTTCTCCAGCTGCACCGAGCCCTGTCTATTTATATCACCTCTGGGCTTTCGAAGCCCTCTTTTAACTAAAGCTTATTTGATAACACATGTCTTTTATAAAGAAAAGAATAAAAAAAAATGAAGAAGGAAAGGAGGAAAAAAACCCTAAAGAAAAACACCTCTATGGAGAAGGTAGAGTTTTAATGAAGAAATATTTTATACCATTCTCCTACAACCTTAAGGCTAATAGCCTGGAACTGGTACTTTGGCTCTTTAAAAAGCCCAACAAGACAAGCCAATTACGGCCTCTGAAACATTTTTATTTTTAGTTCCTTGTAATAGCAATTCATCCTCGGCTATGGTACATTAACTGGAAGGAACAAGAAGTAGTAAGGTTTTGGCATCTTTGTAATAACCAACGGGCTGTGTTTACCAGGCTGTTAACAATGCAGGTGGTTGTCAGGCAGGGGGAGAGGGCAGTGTGGGGATGAAGAGGGGCGTCCAGTTAGTGCCAGAGCAGAGATCCCCTAACTTGGCGAGCCCTTTGTTAACATTTATTGCCCTACAGTTTATCCTGGGAGAAAAACAGGCTCCTGTTGGGCCAAATTCCTCAGTTTCCTGGCACCCCGGAGCTGGCAGCGTGGCTCAGAGGGGAGGAAGGGCTCTTTGGATGGTGCTGGTGTGTCCCCAAGGATGCTGGAACCAATGTGGCACCTTTGGGGGGCAGCGGGTTTTGAGGGGAGCTGAGCCAGGCTGAGTGGGGCTTTGCATCCTGCTCACCACCTGGGCTGTACCCGTGGTGCCGCGGCCGCCAAGGACAGCGATGGCAGCAGGGAGGAAGGCCAGTTCTGCTCAGGTTTGCAGTCAGTCTCATGGCTGCAGGGTGATTTTGTGGGCTGGAGAGCTGTGTAGGGAAAAAATTAAAATAGGGGAAAACTGGTTTTGATAAATAATTTCATTGTGAGCAAAATCCCCTTGAGGCTTAGAGTACGAGTTGGCCGTGGCTGTCCTGATTGCAAGCCTTCCCATGCAATTACAGATAAACAATGTAAATGATAACACGATGAGCACACGGGGCAGTGTTCACCTCAGTTTTATTATCTGCCATTGCCGGGCAATTTTAGCCGAAGCCAGGCAGGCACTGCTGGTATGTTTTCACTCCAGAGCTGGGTGTGGTTGTGCACAGCCATGTGCCAGGGGCACACGCAGGACTGGATCAGACCTCCGGTGAAGCCATAGGATGGGAATGTCTGTGGGGTGTGTGGGTGATACGGGAAGTGCTTGCTGCTTGCCCAAAAATCAGAAGAAATGGGGCTTGCACTGAGACGTGGGGCAGGGCTGAGGTCCCTGTGCACTGATCCTGCCCTCCCTGGCTGCTCCTGGGGGTGCCACCTGCCAAGGTGTCGGTCTTGGTACCCCTGGCTGAATTTCTCCCTGCTAAGCCACAAAGTGGGGAAATCCTCTGGCTGCCGTCACGAGCCCCCTCACCCACCGCCCTGGGATGCCTTGGGGGTGTCCCTGTCTCCTCTGCGATGCAGAAGTGGAGTGAGGTGCCCTTGTAGCATTCAGGCAGCAGCTGAGCCCAGCTGCCCGTTTTGGTGCCCGGCCCCATTTCGCTGTACCCCCATGCCCCCCGCCTGCCCTGGGGCTTGTGCACACTCAGGGATGCAGCCGGCGGGGCGACTGCCCTGGCATCCCGTCACTCTGATGTGCCAAGCTGGCAGCGGCATCTCACACCTTTGCTATTTTTAACTCAGCTGCAATGATTTTTGGTTTTTCTTTTTCTTTTTTTTTTTTTTTTTTCTATTTTTTGCGGTGGCAAATCTGTGATTTCTCCTGTTCCCTACAAAACGCATTGGTCTGACCTGCCGCTCCAGAAGGTGAATGACAAGGAGTTTTATTTAGCCCTAGCGATGGGAACATTTAAAAAAAGGTTCCTCTGTTATATTTGTTTTCATTCCTAATGGCAAGAGGCAGGGAAAGGACAGTTCTGAAGGGTTTTTTAACAAATCTGTAAGTCATGCCCCATTACCCTGGGGCGGCTGATTAGATCCAGATTGTTTCTTGCACTACTTAGGGAGGGGTGTAGTCCACGCTGGAAGCTGCATGCATGGATCCGTTACACATCTGAAAGTCCCAGGCATAGGTGATGGGAAAAAACCCTTTTATTAGGTTTATTGGCTATTATATCCCTGCAGGGAATTTTCCTCAGCGTATGGAGGCAGCCCTCCCGTGCAGAAGACTGTGCCCTGCCAGGGCAGTAAGCTCATCCCCGTGCCCTTTGGTGGACACACTGGAGGGAAGCATTGCCCCTGCTGCCCCAAAATTTCTCCTGTCCCAGCCCAGGGCAGGGATGCTGAGTAGCTGCTGGGTCATTGCCAGCCTCCTGGCTGCTCACAGTCCAGGGAAGGTGTCTATATGCTCACCCTTAGAAAGCATGCCCCCCTTTTGGGTCAGTATTTTGCTTTTTTATTGATTTAGGAGAGGTAGTGCCAAGTGGGTACCTGCCCCAGCGGTGCTGCTGGAGGGACCCTTGTGCTGTGGCCACCAAAGTGCTTTTGGGTTATAGGTGCCATCTGAATGTAAGGCAAGTTTTTTATTATTGCATTTTTGCTCTTCATAACCATACTGTAGATTTCTGATATGTTGACAAATTCAACTGGGTGACACTATTTGTGGCTTTCAGGAGTGTAATTATGGCTTCATTGTGAGTTGCCGCTCTTGTGATTCAATCTGGGTTTCTAATCCTATACCGTTTTTTGAAATCACGTCACAGCAGCTCCTTTCCTACTGCCTCCGATCCATTTTCAGACAAAAAATGACAAAGCCTGTATTTATTTGGGGAGGGGACAGGAGTTCAGCATGGATTAGTGGGCCTGCCTGCACCGTAATGCAATCTGGTTTGCTACTTCTGCTCATTCTGATGAACGAGGTGATGCTACAGGATGAACTCTCTCAGTGATTTCTCCGCAATGCTTTTTATTTCATCAAGAGAAAATGGAGACTGGACTCAGTTCCTTCGGTGTTTAATAACGTCCATCAGAACCAAATGCCCTTTATTTAAGCTGCAGTAGTAATTAGAGGGTCGGTGGTGTTAAGCAGCCATGGAATCTGGCTCTGAGGAATGTTCATTGTGCCTCATTAAATTTGGAATTAGTGCTTAAAAGGTCAGAAATAAATATTCTGTTTATATTTCGGGGATAGTAAATCTAAATGGATGCTGTGTTTGCACATCCTTGTCTCTGCTCGTTCCTGCTGAACAGAGTGAGGCACCGCTCCATTTGGTTTAGGCAGCAATCAGAGTGTCTGCAAAAAAGCCCAACCCCAAAACCAACCCTGGTTTCATTGATCAAGGGCAGGAAAATGATCTGCTGTATTACATCTAATTATAAAACATCAATATCAGATGCTAAATGCACTTACTTTTTCAGAGACACGATGTTGCTAGTTTACAGTTTGCAATCTCCTGTATTACAGGCTTTAGCAGTGAGCTGGGGTGTAGGGAGATGGCTGCAAAGGGAGCTCAGATCCTTTTGACCTTTTTTGAACTCCTCCAGGTGACTGGCTCTTAAATGCTCCTTAATAAGAGATGGATTCCTTCACATTTTCCTTCCATCTTGCCTGGGGCTGTTGACACTGCAGAGGTGTATCCCTCTGCCCCTCTCCTCTGGCTTGTGCTCCAGTGCCCGTGGAGCGGGTTGGAGCTGCTAATGGGGACCAGTGGCCAGCTGGGTCCCTTCCAAAGGCCCTGACCCCATGGGGGTCTCTGAGCCACAGCAGAGCTTGGCTGTTGGAGGAGAGGGTGGTGGGCTCCATGGCATGACGCAGGCATCACTCGCCCCACCGTGTCTGTCAGCATTTGCTGACTTTCCCCCATGGTAGAAGCACTAGTAGCTATTTGGGTAGAGTTTGCACGAACGTTTAACCCAAAGCGTTGGACTGATGCTGGTCTCACATCTCTGATACCCACCATGCTGGGAGGTGCTGATGCTGGGGAGTGAGGAACTGGGATAATCATGTCTGTCTCCTACATCTTCCCAGGCTGTGGCTGTGGTGCCTCAGGACCCTCACCCGTGGTTGCAGACGTTGCAGACGCTGTCAGCGCCTGAGTGGAGCCGGTGGCGAGCACAGAGGAGGAGCAGAGCTCCTCAAGAGGGTCAGGCACTGCAGTGCTCATCCAGGCTTGTCTCCAGCCACGGGTCCTGGCCTCTGACCGATGCTCTGAGGCAGTGGTGTCCTCATCAGCAGCTGATAGTGCAGGGGCTAATTACATGGTGTCACACACAACAGGGGAAATTTCTCCTGATGTCCTTTGTGATCTGCTCCCAGCCTGGAGCTGGATCTGATGAGTCTCCTGCTGGTGTGTGGAGAGAGACCAGCTGTGTTGCTGGGTGTGAGAGCATCAAGACAAGCCCAGCTGTTCCTCTCCGGGCTGTGGAGCTGGATTTTGGTGTTCGGTGGGGTTTTGTACCATGCCTGCTCCTGGCAGGAAGGAGTCTCAGACCCATTATTTATTTCCCATGAGGTAAATAAGCAGCTTGCTAAATGACAATGACTTTCCCTCATTCCTGGTGCATACTTCATTTGGCCTCATCCCTACTTTGAAATTTTCCCTGTTTCCCAAGTGCAGCTGGAGTGGTTTTATTTAACTTGCATGAATTCTATATCACCCACAATATAGTTCAAACCATAAGAATTAAGTGCTGGTGAGGTCTCCTAACAGGTGGTAACAGTTTTATTGCAGATGCTGGAGCCTGTGATTGAATGGCCCATGGAGAACTGGACTGAGGGTACAGGAGGACCAGGAGAAGTGGTCTTACAAGCCCTGCCTTTCGCACCTGAGAGGCCCAGTGGATTTTTGGGAACGATTTGCCATTTCTGTGGTCCTCGGCGATGCCTGTAGCATGGAGGGAAGGTCAGGAGACCGGTGCTCCTGGTGAAGGCATGCAGCTGGATGCAGAGGACGAGGAGCCGCTGCATGTTTCAGGAGGATTTTCTGAAACCGAAAAGGAGAGATGCACATTGCAGCCTTGGAGAAAGGTCCGCTTTGTTTTTTAATAATAAAGGGTGACATGCAAGCTTTATTAACAAGGCACGTAGGGGAAAAAAAAAAGGCTCAAGGGATAACCCTGAAAAAATGGCGCTAAATGTGTCATTTTTATGAAGCTGATTTTGTGAAGGGTCCCTACATGCTTTGGCAGGAGGTTGCAGCAGGTTTACAATAATTTGTAGAAACATAGAAATGTTTTCACCCTGAAGTGAGAAGAAGGGCAAAAAACCCCACATTGAGATGCTTTAGAGTCATCTTCCGAGGCGGAGGCTGGCAGAGGGACGGATACGTGTCACTTTGGGTTGGGAGACATGGGTCCAGCTTTGAACAACCGTGGACTTTGCTGGGGGCTGATGGGTGGACCAAGGAGCCAAACCCTTCATCAAGAGCCCAGATCCAGACACAGCAGGGAAAGCTGGATTTGCACCTCCACGGAGTTTGGTTTGAGAAGAAACACAATTGAAATAGCTGAAAAAAGGCAAGACTGATGAAAAGCCAGATCCTGGGCATCTGCCACAAGGTGGGCAGGCTGTCAGGGACATGGCTGCACTGATCTGAGTGTCCTGGCATGGCCCAGGACATGTGCCCCCTGCCTAGGGACCAACCCCAGCCATCATCCTCTGTTTCTCCATCAGTCCACAGCAGTGGTCGTGCCCAGAGTCGCTGCAGCCCACTGACCTTTCTGCTGGCACTTGCATTGATTCCCCTTAAACCGTCTTTGGATCCTCCAGGGTTTATTTCTGTTTCTAAGGCAGAGAGTGAGCAGTTGTTAGAGCAGTGCCCTGTTGCTAACGGACCTTTTGCTGATGGGGAAGTCACCCCCCCGCGATGTCCAGGTCAAGAAGAGTTGTACTGACATTTGTACATCTTTTTTTTTTTAATTTAATGGAATTGGCAGTCCTCAAGCAAAAGCAACCGCTGGGGGGAAAAAAAAAAGTTTAAAATTTCCCCACTGATTGCTTGATTCTGAGTGTGTCTGTTGTTATATTTGTATTTGTGTTGCTAAGGCAGCAGTTAAAAGCATTTTTCAAATTAGGCACTGGTAAGATGCGTGCCGAGCCAGGGCTCTCTCTTTGATGGCATTGACACCAACACACCTACATCTGGAAAGCAAATCCCGAGCCCGGAGGACAACAGGGTTTCACTCCTCAAAGAGAAATGCAGGCTGAGACCACAGACTTTATGCTAGCTGTTATTTGGTGCTTCCCGATATCTTGAGTCTATTGTTTATTCATAGCACAGAGGCTGAGGGTCTGATCCTGACAAGCGTGAGCATCCTTTATTCGTGTTACAATGAGCAGGAGATAAGAACTGTCGGCGCGGTTCGGGAGGTCCTTGCCGTACCTGACTCTGGACATGGAAGGGAGAGGCTGGGCTCACCTTTGATTTCTGCAGGAGTGGTGCTGATCAGTGAGAAAGTAACGGTTTGTTTGCTTCTGCCAAAATAATGAAGATGATGAGGTCTGGCCTGTTGAAGATGCTCTTTATGAAAAGCACACTTTCATCGGCGCCAGCCAGCCTTACCTTTTCCCTCTTTTTTGTGCTTTGACTTTGTTCTTTGGGCCTCATTAAGACAGGGAGTGGATCCTTTCCCAATTAAAATGTTGACATGCCAGAGACGTTCTCCTTCCCCATCATTTTGCCTCTGTTTGTAAGTGATTGCACTTTGCAGGATGAACGAAAATTAAATCAGGTGAATTTCGATTGAATAATGCAAGCTATAAAGCAGCCCTTATCCATGAAAAATCTCATTTCTTTTTTATTTTTCTGTTTTGATCCCCTAGCCTGCATGGAGATAACCTTGACGGATAATCCCATGGCTGAGGAGAGGTCTCATAAACTTCTGGGCTGCCTTGTGCACCGGTGGGAGCGTGCCGGTGTGGGCAGTGCAGGCGGCTCATGCTAAGGGTGCAAACCCCCAGCACAGGGAAGCAGATTTCCCATCCTTGTGGCCATGTCACTCCTTGTTTTGTCCAAAATCTGGAAGTAATTACCATTAGTCGTGCTGTTTTCGACGGCGTGGGGGATTTGAAGCCTGGGAACGGATGCTGTGACTGACCCTGCGGGAACCCGCTCGCTTGCATGGGGACTTACAAGGTTGTGTTAGCGATGTGATGCAGAGCATCCCGAGCAGGGGGACACGTGGACCAGAGAGTCCATGTGGGAAGGACATTACTCCAGTCCATTAAACATAAATCACAGGGAATTTGCTCATTGGTGAATGATTTCAGTTGAGCCAGGATTTGGTCTTCTATTTTGGTCAGAAATCAATAGCAAAGCTCCCAGTGATGTTGGTCAGAGGGGGATTTAGCACGAGGTCTGTATCTGGGCTGTGGCAGGAGATGTGATGGCAGCATGTGTGGTTTTTCCTCAGCCTGTGGTGGTGTATTGGTGGCACTGGTTGAGCATTCACTGCGGATGGCCCTGGGTATCCCTTGGTCCCTGAAGCCTGGGCCATGCAGCATCAGTGGTCTGAGTATTTTAAAGCTTGGTAATATACCTGTACATATTGAAATTTGCTCTCTGGGTCCTCCCACCTACCCGTTCCTCTCCTGGTTTTCCCAGGGCTGAGATGCACACACATGAAGCTGATGGAGGTAGTGGTGGGTGCAGGGGGTCTCATGCTGCTGCTGGGCATAGCAATGGGGCTGAGGATGGAGCCAGCTGAGGCTCCAGGCTTGCTGGAGCTGTTCCCACATCCGTCAGCACATGGTGATGGAGGGGGCTCCCTGCTGAGCAGGGATTGCTCCAAAACTGGCTCCGATCCCTCCTGCCTTTCATCGCTTGGCTGCCCTCAGAGCCCATTTGCAGGGCTGGGATCTCCTGCAGGGCTGCTGAGGGGGTGATGTCATGGGGTGGCATCTCTCCTTCTGGGATAGCAGCGCCAGGATTGATGGATAAACACAGGATCGGGCATTCTCTGCAGAGTTTAAAGTCTTGGGCATCATGTATTTTAAAAATACATGTGTCCATTTGCTCCTGAGCTCTAACCATCAAAGTCGTCCTGCAGGACTGAGGATGCAGGAACTGCAGGGACCAGTAGTTTGTGCAGTAAATCTCCTGCGTGACTCTCCAGCAGTAATTACTATGTGAAAGTAATAACTGAGCTGTGCCGAGTGCTGGGCCAACTCCCCCAGCTCGCAGCTCCTTGCATGTTTTTCTCTGGGAGGCTCCTGTTTGGTAAATTGGATATTGTGCTGTATTTCAGAAAAGGTCACACTTAACCAACACTGCCTTTGCTTTATTATCTTGGCAGAGCAGTGTAACCTCTGCTGGGGTACGATTGGATTTCACATTCGGCTCTGCTGCAGCGGCCCCTCTCCCTGCATCCTGCTGTTGTGATTACGTTAGCAGCAGACTCTGCTTTCCTTTATTTATTGAGACATTAAAGATGCATGCATTTATTTTTACCATGTTCATAATTGCCATAAAAACAGGCCATAGTATCCCAGAGCGCCTCTTTGGAAAGGAGAGCGGCCACGGGGCTGGAGCAAGGAGGAGCCGTGACAGAGAGGAGGCAGGACGGGGCTGCTGGGGCAGGTGGCTGTCCCTGCTGCTGTCCTGGGAGGACACTGCTGTCAGCCCAGAGGAAGGGGGGCAGAGCAGAGTCTGCCCCTTCTGCTGGCCAGGGTGCCTGGTGGGGGCAAGGAGCGTCACCTGGGCCAGGGGTGATGCTGATGGGAGCCCAAGTTGGATCCCTGCAGATCTGGGGGGACTTTGGGTGGATGGACGGATGGACTGGGGTGCGTGACTCATACAAAGACACCTACATCCTTCTGAGTCCCTAAAGCCCAGGAAGGATCCTGGTCAGGCCGTGCAGATCCCACCATGTCCCACCACATGGCTTCCACTGTGACTCACCATGCATCTCCCACCACATCCTACCATGCAACTGCCACTGCATCCCACTGCACAGCTCCCACCATATCCCACCATGCAGCTCCCACCATGTCTCACCCCGCAGCTCCCACCATGGCCTCCTGAGGGGTAACACCCTGCTCTATTCCCTACCTTCTGGTTGCTTTTTTTGGTTCCTTACCTGCTGCGAGCACCAGAAATCCTGGGCTATGTAATCTGAGGTTAAAAGACAGTGTTTCAAGCGCACAGTAAGTTTGTGGGTTTTGCTTGCAAATGACAAATCCATTAACTTTTCTCCCCTGCATTCACTCCCCTCCAACTTTCAAGCATGTCATCCATTGTTTGCTTTTTTATTAATAGCATAGCCCACTGTCTCTGCAAATGAAATGATGTAAAACAAAGAAAAGTGCCTGCATTAAATTCTCCGGCAGGGGATTACCTTGCTGGCATTTACATATCTATGCAATAAATATTTTAACATGTTAATTATACACTAATAAGAAAAATACCTTTTGAACTTTCAGTCAAATTGACACACAGAGAACCGAGTCCATCAGGGAATTAAAAGCAATTAGTTTTGTAACAGAGCGTAGTCACATTGTTTCTTCTCTGCAAATTGTTCTGTGGTCACCAGCCAGCCTTTTTTTTTTCCTGAAAGCTGGTGGAAACACTGACAGGGACTGGAGTTTTCCGCGGCCGGCTCCATCCCGCTCAGTGGGGTCTGTCCTGTGCTGGGATGCTCCTTCCCTCCCGCCGGCTTTGCTGCTGGCTTTTGTCCTGGCTCTGCAAATCAGACTTGTAACCATCTCCCTTTTCTTTTCCTCCTTCCAGACTGAAAACTACTCCTTTGATTCCAACTACGTGAATAGCAGAGCTCATTTAATAAAAAGGTACGTAGGCTTGCTTGAAAGCGCTTGGGTTTGCCCAGCCAAATCCTGATTATTTAATGTTCTTCCTTACTGTGTTATATACTACTTGCTTTTTTTAATATGCAAAATGTTTCAAGAATAGTAATTTGATTTTAAAACCAGTATTTACTTCCTATTAAGTCCCATTGCTCTTGGTTTGCAATAAAGGCAAGTCTTTTTTTCTTCTCTTTGGCTCCTTCACACCAGGAAGTAGCAGTGAGTTAGGTGGAGTGCTGTTACCCTGACAACTTTCAGATTCATAGAGTTTATTCTATTTGAATGCACAGGAATAAAATGATAGATTTGGATGGTGAGATCTCCCTGCCATGTGAGGCAGGGGAAAAGAAAAAAAAAAATCTCATTTGGGGGCAGGCAATTGGGTTGGATACACACTCACTGTTTTAGTTTGAATACTGAGGCAAAACAGCACTTTGCTAGGCTTCTTTCTTCCATGGGTGAAAAGCAAATCATCAGTTCAGTTGCAAGCTGGCAATTACCCTTGGGGGAATTTAACCCTTTGGATAAAATACTGGTATCCTCAGAGCCTAACAGTGTTGAAGAGATGTCTTGGGGAGGTTAACACCGGCGTTGTCTGGTTAAACTCCACTGGATTGTGTTAAACTAGAGGTGAGCATCCCCCCGTGGGGTGCGAGGGCAGGCTTGGCCCTGCCTCCCCGGCTCTTGCCAGGGCAGGGAAAGGCACTGACACAGCACAATCAATACTCATCAGGAGGCCGCCGCGGAGGACTGGAGGGCTGTCTCCCTGCGCAGGATGCGGGTGCAGGAGGTGGCCGGCAGCTCTTTCCCACCTCCCTTCTTCTCCCCAGGGACTGGCTGGGGTGTGCGGTGTGCAAGCTGGGGCCATGCCCATGCCCGTGCCCAGCAGGTTTGTGTCCAGGGGCTCTTCAGGAGCCATCGTGGAAGCAGGGGTGTAAAGGAGAGCAGGAGCTGGCTCTGAACTGTTGAGATCTGATCTGAGCAGTAAAAAAATCTAATTATCTGCCTGGCTGAGATCCCATTTGTTTACATCTTAAAAATATAAGGAGTAAGAGAGCTGCAAGCACATTGTTTAAGCAGCTTGGGTTCAGCTAGCGAAGGGCAGGTATACTTGCCTGTGTGGCTCATGATGTTTAACGATGCTAATGCGATTGTGAGAGAGATGGTTTGCCTGCTCCTTGCCAGAGAGTCTGCAGGCATACTGAAAAAACCCCAAATCTATTAATCTTTCCTCGTTCACACCTAAGATAAAGGCAAGCAGTGCTCCTGCCTGCCGCAGTAGGGTTTACTCTGAGGCTGTATTGTTTGGGAAATGCTGCTGCTGCCGATTCCCCGAGACCTGCCCATCCTTTAAAGAAGCGTCAGCCACGGAAACGTGTCGTGTGGCTGCTGCATTACGGTCGGGTTCACTGCGGGGAAGATAAATGTGTTGTAACACGGGTTGCTTGCACATTATGAACAGCAGCTCCATGTAGGACAGTGTTTCCCCTTGCTTTCTACCTTTGTCTTGTATCTCAAGTACAACGGGTGCTGGGAACGCTGTGCAGACATCTAAGAACAAAAAATATTTTCTGTAACGTACTGTGGCATCATTTTCATCCTTTGCCTTTATGAAGATGTTGTACCTCTTCTATCTTTGGTGAGCGAATCTCCTCAAATCCAGCACTTTAATTAATCTATTTGTACTTTTCCTGTGTTGTCTGCCTGCCTCTTTTGCTCATCTACGCACACACAAATGAATTGTAGATTTGTAGTGCTTTCTTAACTTAAAATTCTTTGATGTCGCCTGGAATCAAAGTCAGTGGCTTCAACAGGGACATCTTTATTTAAAAGGTAATGTTTGAAGGTTTACCAATTTATATGTATTTCAGAGCTCCCCCCTCGTGTGCTTTTGCAAAGCATCAGATGGTAGGTGGTCTGCTTGGTTTCCGTGGAGACGCAAAAGGGCTTTTCAAAGTAATGAAAATCTCCAGCTCTTTGGGGCTTTGAAGCACAGGCCACATCTTCCACCAATGTTTCACACCAAATCAGCCAGTGAGAAAGTTTGGGGCCATGGGCACAGGTGGATCCTCCTGATGGGTGCAGATTTTCCATGCCAAGGCTGGATGTGGAAGGAGGAGCAGGGTGGGTGGCCCCAGGGACACCCCAATGGCCCTGATGCCTGGGGCAGGTGCATGTTGAGATGTCCCTGTGGCTCACTGCAGCTGGGTGTCCTGGGGCATCACCGCTCACAGGGCAGCAGGGAGCAGCAGAAGGGTCCCAGATGAAGCCAGAAATTAAACTCTTCCATCCCTCCAGGCTCGGAGTTGGGTGCCATGGGGTGGTGGAGCTGGTCAGCCCTTGGGGGAAATTTGGGAGCAGCTCAGCCCTGAGGTCCCCCCAGCAGTGGCTGCGCTTGCAGAGGATGACAAGGAGTTGGACTGTGAATCATATCTCCTTAAAGCTGTGTGAACTTGGACCCAGAATCACCAGGTTATTTTTAAAAATAAGAATGGCATCATCATTGTGAAAAGAAATTCCTGTTTATAGGAAGACTTTTGTTTTCAAACTTTAAGCGATTAGGATTTGGCCTATAACCTAAAAAATTAGGGTTTAGATCCTGTGTAACTTCAATATGAGGTAATATGACTTGAGGGAGCCTAGTTACAGAAACAGCTCATTTAATGTATTAAATTTAAATTTTATTTTCAAATCCTGCATCACTCTCAGCTTCCATAATACCTACAGCAGCCTGACCCACAGGCTCACACTCTACCCATGGGCAGAAGCAGCCTCTGAGGGGTGCAGAGGTGCCAAGCAGGGGGTGCCCCCCCCGCACTCCCCGCTCCAGCTCTCCATGCTGGGGGAGCAGGCCCAGCCCTGCCGCCGGGTGCTGGGGATGGCAGGGACATCCCTGTCCCTGCGGGACGCAAGGCTGAGGTCTCACTGCAGCACCGTGGGGTGGCGGGGGGCCACTTTGTCCCACCCAGTCAGTCACGGCTGTGTCTCCCCCAGCAGCTCCACGTTCAAGGACTTGGAAGGGAACAGTCTGAAGGACAGCGGCCATGAGGAGAGCGACCAGACGGACAGCGAGCACGACGTGCAGCGGGGCCTCTATTGTGACACGGCCGTCAATGACGTGCTGAACACCAGCGTCCCCTCCATGGGGTCTCAGGGCCCTGAGCAAGGTGAGCCACTGCCATGCGCCCTGGGGGGCTGCCCACCACCACGCCACTGGCCGCCACATGCCCCGTCCGGTGGCTCTGGCGCTGCCTCAGTGGGTGTGCAATAAGGATGCTTAGCACTTTCTGGGGATAACGCTGTACATTGCCAGAGTGCTGTGTAGATAGAAATTAATCTTCACGCCACGCCTGTCAGGTAAACAAGCAGTTAGGATTATCCTCTCTTTCACAGGCAGAAAACCCAAGGCCCGGAGCATCTGCCTGCCAGCGAGTGAGCAGCAGAGTTGGGATTAGGGCCGGAATTGCCGGCGCCATGCCCGGGGCTGGTCCCTGCCGGCGCTCCTCTCTGGAGCGCAGACGGTGCGCCCTTGCCCGCGCGATCCGCTCTCCGTCTCTGGAGCTCATGCGCAGGCGCCATCCAGGCAACTTTTCCAAAAGGTCAGCAGAGCGTGTAGGCAATTAGTCAGGCATCCCACAAGGGATTAGCTCAAGCCAGTGGGCGAGGGTTTGTATCTTTTCCCCCGAATAGGCAGCAGGGTTTCAGCTCTTACACATCCCCACGTGCAGGGATGAAGTCCTGCTCCGAAACCAGACCGGTATTAGCTAGAGGAAAGAAGTCAGAGGAGTTCAGCTGAGCCCGAGCTGTCATTTGTACTTGGGCGTGAATGTCGCTTTTAATGTCTGATGGATGCAAACATCCTATGCAAACATCCTGTCTTTTTCAATTAAGAAGCGTGAATGCGGTTTGGTGCTCCGGCGCAGGGGAGCCTCGGGGCGCTTGGCTATATCTTGAGATAAGCTGTAGCTGAGGCTCAACTGGAAGCCCCACTGCTAAAAGACTTAAGGATATGAAAACAAAACGCTGTGATTATGAACTGGTCTTCAGTTGTTTAATTCAATTCATGGTAAACATCATTAAAAGCCTTTGTTTTGCTGTCATAAAAGAGTCAAATGGGGGAGAGAGAGTTCTTGCCATCTGTGCCACCGAATGTTTTTTTTTTTTTCTTCTGGAGAGAAGCTGATCGTTGTATTAATTCTCGATAGAGTCTGTTAAATGGCCGTAGTTAACCCTGTAAGACTCCACGAGGAGGGGAACACGGAGGTCACCTACCCATTCCACACTGCCAGCCACGCTAATTGGAGAGGGATGGCATCTGCAGTGATAATGTATTTCCAGACAACCCTATTGTGGCCAAAGATGAAAAAAATTAAACATTTATATAACTGTACAGTGGCAGTTTAATTCTCCACGGACCGGCACGGTGTCAGAGAATGCAGGCTGATAGCTATCATTTATTATTCTTCTATTACAAAGAAATGCTTTTTCATTTCGATCAGGAGAGGGTTTCCTAAGATGCGTTTGCAGTGAGGGAGACTGTGGGAGCAAAAATGTTCCTAATTGATTCCCATCCCGTTGAATGGCCTGAGCAACATCTGTTAATTTTTTGTCACATTTCTTCAGAAAAAAAAAAAACAATCTCAATGGACTGCAGATAGGGTTTTACAGAGATTACATTTCTGATAAGTCTGTGTTCTGGCTCTGTTGTGCACCAGATAACAATGCAAATAAGTTAAAAAGAGGATGAGTTGGATGCAGAGCTCGTTGGAGGCGTCAGGTGGAAATAAATACGATCCAGTCCATTGTAACATGAACTCCTCATTGCATGTAAAATACCCCCCCCCAAAAATCAGGAGTATTTCCAGAAGGTGACTTCCAAAGGCAACCTGTGTGCCTGACTCCTAGTCCTGTGGTTGCCCAGGCTTTGGTGCTCTTGTCTCTGGTTTATTTTTGGGAGGAAACTGGCATGCCAGTGCTGCATTGCCATTCAGCTGGACCCGCAGGCAGGCAGGCGGGCAGGCGGGAGTGCCAAGGGGCCAACTCTCCTGTCCTGCGGGTCCCATGCTGTCTCGTGCAGAGGAGCAGGGGGAACTCGTCTGCGAGGTTATCGGGGTGTTCGTGGAGCAATGAGAGGAGCAGCGCAGGCAGGGAGGTTAGCAGTTACTGTCACAGAAGCTGAAAAAAAGGTTAAAGAGAGTATTTGCTGAGCTGATTTGTTGAGCAGGGACTGCAAAAAATAATCAGGAAAATCAAGATGCTGAGATGATAGTGATAACAGCGGTTCTGCATGATTAAAGCGATGGTTTTGGCATGGTAATTTTTACGCTATTTCGGGTCAGAGTGGCAGGGCGGGGAGGAAACACAAATTCAGTGCCAAGCATGCACAGGACCAGTGGGCTGACCACTGCCCCGAGCACACGGTCTGTGGCTGAAGGGCAGCCTGGCAGTTCATGTCCCTGTGCTTTGCCTTCGCTTGCCATCCCTGCCTGAACTGCGTTTCAGTGCTAATGGTCTCCTGCTGGGGAGCCCATTGAGGTGCCCCCATGGCCAGGTTCTACTGGGCTTGGACCTCAGCTTGTAACACCACGAGTCCTTTGTGAGTGGCCAACTCTCAGGCTTCATCCAGGTAATTTGACAGTCTTTATCTGCTTGATGGGTAATCCTGGATCTGCTGAGGCAAGATGCTGGTTGGCAGAAATGCTTGCAGCTTGACGGTAGAGGATGATCCCTCTGTGGTGGCACTGGGAGGTTGGCGTGGACCTGTCTGGTCAGCCTTTGCCTACTGAGATGCTGGATTTCCTGCAGAAAGAGGTAGGCATGGATGGTTCCAAGCCCCTTTAGTGTTCTTAAACCACTGCTTGAGCCCAGCACGGGTGGGGAGTATATGGCCATGGGAGCTCCAGGGACCTGCTGCGCATGCTTAGGTGGCCTCCGGGCTCTCTGCCTCTTCACTGCCCTGGTTCCGCTCTTGGGTGGGAGTGACACCAGCTTCCAGTCCTGCTGGCAGGAGCCCTTTCTCTTCCTTTGGAAATGACCTAGATTTCCAGAAAAACGGCAAATCATAGAGAGGGTGTTGAGCTTTAGTGGGCAGCAGCAGGTCATCAGCACTACTGCCTGGAGCTCAGCCACATTGCTTATTTTGGGAGTAGGACTTCTGCCCAGTCTCTCTTTACCTCAGGATCTTAATTATTGATTATAAATTCATCACTTGAAAAGATGGCTTTAATTGCTCTAATATGTACCGAATTTGAAGTTCATTATTGCCCAGAATTGTTTTCCTTCCCCTGCTAATTGATACCAAATGGGACACTGAGGAAAGCGGCACCCGGTGCCCTGTTCCACCTTTCGTGACTCGTTGCTGTTTAATTGCTTGTTTGTTTGTGGAGGTGTTAAGCTCTGCTGGAAGTTTATATGCACTCCTTTCCTAACGGGATCCTCAGCTGAACTTCCAAGCAGATTTGTTTGAGAAATGGAGGTTTTCAAGTGGCTGTTGGATCTCAGTGACATTTTGGGTTGGCTGAAGGAGGATGGAGGTAAATCCTGGGGTCCCCCTTTGTGTCTTGGCCTGTTTCAGCACAATATGGGATGGATTTCTCCACATCCTGATGTAACCTTTACTCAAAATCCACCACTGGAGGAAACCCTGATTTTCAGCAAGGAGGTGAAGTGCGCAGTGGTGCTGGGCAGGAGATCCACCACTGGCATCACCTCCGTGGTCAATGGTGGGTGATGCTGGTAGCCGTGGGAGCTTTGCCATCGGGTTTGAAGCTCCTGACGCCTGTTCCTCCCAACAACGTGGGGAAATCTCAGCGTGAAATGTTTTCCAACACTGCAGAGTGTAGTGGTGCTTTTCCCAGGAAATGGCAGCACAGACCAGATGTTTCACGGAGTAATTGAAAATTCCATTTTATCAGAAAGCATTTGCTGTCAAAAAGTTTTATCTTTACTTCAACAAAGAGGTTGATTAGATCCCCCAGGACCTGAATTAGCATCTTTGAGGCTAGACACTCTGTTTTGTGATTCAGGTAGTTATTCCTCCCTTAGTTTTGCTCATACTGGGACTTTTTTAAAATCCCTTTGCCCTCTTCCGAACATAGCGTTTGTGCAGATTTGGTTTGTTTTCTTTGTGTGGATGTATACAGGCACTTAGATCTGCTTAAATTTTTTCTATTACCTTTTTCACCTTGCCTTGAGCCAGAGGCATACTTGTACTCTGTAAGTCGTAGGACCTCTTGCCAGCGTAGAAATCAGAAGTCATAGGAGCTTTTGCCAGCATAGAAATTAGAAAGGAACTATTTCAAATATGTGTTTTTAATGTTAGAAGCAACAGATTTCAAACTTATTTTAATTCCCAGCACCGGCCAGTACTTTTACAATCAGTTGTAGAAGGAAAATCGTTGGCCCAATGAAGCTGTTTAAGGTAAAAATAGAATCCAAAAGAAAATATGAAAATAATAAACACACACTAATCATAAAAAAGCCAGTGTTAGAAATAGTCACCACAGCCATAAAATAGTGAAAAAGCTTTAAAATCAAAGTCAGAGGGTTTTTAAGCAATGTCAGTAATGTGTCTCTACAGAGAATTGCTTCTAAAAGCATCACTTCCATTTTTCTGGTGCCAGATCAGCAGTAAAGGTTGCTGAAATGTCATCTGGAAAGACCTGATCCTGCATATATTTCCGCATTTGAGTAACTTTGCTCACATAGGTGGTTTAATTGTGTTTGAGTCTCATAAACTCCAAGAAGACGAAGGTTCTTTGAATAGAAATGGGTTATATTTAAATACTTATGTTAAGTCTTCTTTATACTATCGCACAGTGTAGAAATAGGCTTGGATGTAAAGGAGAGCCAGGCTCATGATATTCACCGAAACTTTTCTTACTGGTTGCATCCCAAATTATTCAGGTACATTGTCATTTAGGGGATCAGGTTTTATCTAGAATATTCCAATTGGTTCTTATGCTCATCTCCATAGTATCTGGGTGCATTTCAGTCACGTATTGGGAACATGACTAATGGCATTAACTGAAGGCAAACACAGGTATTAGAAACTGTTGATTTTTTAAGCTGATTTCCAGCAGTCATTCCACCTGCAACTCCCTTTTACTCTTCAGAAAAGCCTTTCTGTAGAGCTGTATGTACATGAAGACTTAAGTGACATATTCTAGGGCTTTGGAGGCTGGAAATACAGCTACATTTCTCTGGAAGTTTCTACAAATTAATAAAAATACCTACTTTCTTGTATTCATATATGCAGCACAAGACATAAAGTATAACATTCATATGTGAGTGACAGCACATCCCTTAAGATGGATAAACGCTGTAAGCTTTCTTTACAGGGCAATGTCAATTATTACAGCTCTTCTGATTTCTGTATTATTGCATGGATCTCTCAGTAAAGCAGCCTCAGTGAGCTCGGTGGTGCTCCTGCAGTGTCCAGCCTGGAGGGAGCAGTCAGCTTCTCACAGTACTTTGAAACCCCAGAGAAGGATTTTTATGACGAGCGCGTAAGCTGGGCTTTGGGAAGAGGAGTTGATTGTCTTATGATTCTACACTTTTAAATGATTATGCATTGAGCATCTAAGTCAGCTTGTGGATGGCTGTGTGGTGGTTACTGAGGCTTTTGTACACTCTCTCCGTCGTCCCCAAGCGCCGGCTCCTGCTAGCGTTGCCCAGCTGGGCTGCCAGGGCAACATAATGTCTTTTATTAGACCAGTGAATGTAACTGGAAAAAAAGCTGTCAAGCACTCAGATTAACACGTCTTTCTTCATGATGACCCTTATCGTTGCCAGGTACGTGGTGCTTAGCTCCATCTTCAGGGGGTGATCTGGACAGGCAGAGTTAGGCAGTGGGTCAGGCTGCTGCACCGACGGGCTCAGCTTTCTTCACCACCGTGTTGTGTCGCAGCAGAGCAGGGCCGCTGTCACTCCAGGAGGTTTAATCCACACATGGACACTCTGGCTGGCACAGACAGATCCCTCGTGTTGTTCCTTCCCTAGGTTCATAGTACTGTAGCATTGAGCACAGCTTGGGGAAGTCCTTGCTGGAAACTGATGGTGGGGCAGGGGTGACACTGAAGTCATATCCGTAGCAATAAATGAATGCCAATGCCTTTCTGCAGCAGCAGAACTAAATAACAAACAGATGTGTAACCTCCTTTGTTTGTATAAATGCATTATCATATATCCCACATTCCTGGCACTCTTTTTTCAGTTTTCAGGTTCCTCCCATCAAAGATAATTCTTGCAGTGTTACCATCGCTGCAATTACTCAGTCCAGGGTCACAGGAGTTATAACCTTTAGATCCTCAAGTCTTTTCCATCTAAGCACAGAAAACACTCACCAGATGTGAACATTTTGGCAACTTCAGAGGAAAATTAAAACTTGGATCCGTGCCCCGTTGTGTAGGTTTGTAATGGATGAATGATCAGCCCAGAAAGTTGGAGGGTTTCTGGTGTTTTATTGTACTTTTTAATGAGATTTTGTCAAATTTTGTTATTGCTTACCCATATTTTTGCTGGGTGACTGGAGAGCAATTTATAGGAGATATGAAGAAGTAATATTTCTGATTAGAGAGTTTCAGCCTCTGTTTGTGCTTGGTTTTGTTAACTGCTCCTAAACTTCATCCCAAGCAGAAGGTTTGCAGAGAAGATCTTTGTCAGGGTTCAGCTGAAGGATGGGGCGGTGCTAACCCTGGCTCTCCCAAAGCATCCTTTTCCAAAACCACTACACAATACTTGGATTTTCAAATATTTCTAAGATAAATAAACAGTTCAGTCAAGCTTGCAGCTTCCTTTTCCCTTATAAACAAGCCAAAAAAAGGCTCCTGTGGACTTTTTTTTTTTCCTTTGCCAGTAACCTCTAAGGAAACCATTAACACTTTCTGTCTCACAGCAGTTAAGACCAGCAAAATGGTCAAGGTAATGGCCATCATATTTAACAGTAGGGAAGGTATATGAATAAAACCGAACCTTCTGCTAACCCAGCAAGCCAGCACTTCCCGATCTCCTCCTGTAATCAATCTACATCGTTAATGACTCTGAAAACAGACTGAACTGCTGGGGCTGGCACTGGGAAACTTGCATTACAAACTAACCATCTCTTATTAACCTTTTGCTGTTTCCGTCACAACACTAATTAGAGCCAAATAAAACTACTGTTTGTGAAACTCTTAAGTTAAAATACAATTTTCAGAGGAAATATGGGAAACTCCAAAGCTCCTGTTTGCTTGGCCTTTCTTTTTAATTATGATGGAGGATGGCTGTTACTTGTTTAACAGAGGCTTACATGATTAATGCTGCAAAGTTACTGTAATTAAAACAGCAAAAAAAGATGTGATTGGAGCCTGTATAATTTACAGACATCTCAGCATTCTGGTGGTAGAGCAGCTCTAAGTGTTGCAAAGAGGAATCATAAAAATTTATTCTAATTAAAATTGCCAGATTGACTAAACAACAGGTGACTTATGTAACTTGAGCGACTTGCTCTTGGGGTAAGAAATCATCTGAAATCAGTGAATTATACAAAGCTGTCTATTATGCTACTAAATGGGAAAGTGTGTGCTTACCATGGCAACCTGCATCAATTTTGCAGCCGCTGGAAAATACAGGGCCCTTTATTAAAGGAATAATCACTGCAGACAGTGTGCTGACCCTCGGCTCTGCGGGCGCGGGGTGTGCGGCACGGCGAGTTTCAGAGCAGCCTTCTGGGCACCGGCAGTTGCCATCAGGTTAAATTCTGTCCTGCAGTACCGAAACACGCAGCCGGTAGCATGGGGGTGATTCGGGTATGGTGCTGGACTGGTGTCTCTGAAGGGGGTGGTATAAGTTGGGTGCCTGGTTTTTCCCCCAAGAAAGTGCTACAATTAACTTTGGAAGTGCAGTAAAGATAAATCATTTGGACCTCTCTTAATTATGCTTGCATGCTGCTGAGAGCTGTGAGGCAGGGGACTGTGTCTCCCCTGGGTGCAGGGGAAGGAGCCCACCCAACACTGAAATATGGTGTATATGGGTGAGTGTCTAAACTGCTCCGGTTCCAGCAGGTAACTGCTGAAGGGAGACGTACCACTGGGTTTGTATGTAGGTTGTTTTACTAAATGATCTGTGTAATAATATATAAGTCAAAACTCTGTAATAATTGGCACCAAACAGCAAAGAGAACTTGCAGCTTTTATGCGTCTTAAGGGAACTGCTGCCACTCAAAACTCACGAGCGCTATATTTTATTTCTCATACAGCATATATGAATGTAAGAGAGTAGATATTTCTAAATGGGTCACAGAATTATTAAGAAGTTTGGCAGCCTTTCCTCACGGTAGACACGCAGGTATGCAGTGGAGCGGGCTGGGCTGGGAAGCAGGAGCACAAAGCTGTGCCAGGCTCTGGCTGGGTTTGTGTTGCCTTTGCTCAGTGATTTTCCTTTCCATGCTGCATTTAACCCCTGTGTCTGTTTGGAAAATAAGTTCTTTATAGCAAGTATATTATAGATATATGCTAGCCACAATGTGTATAATCACAGTAAGCATAATGTGGCCCTATTTTTGCTGAGTATCTGTAATAGTAATGATCAGCTTCCCCACTCTCAGCATTAGCTCTCTTAGTGTTTTTCTTTTTCAGCAGAAACCCTTTTTTGTTCCATTTTCCTTATTGTATTTTCACCCTTTTTCAAGTGTGGAGAACAACTTGCTATGTAACTGGCTTCATTAGCTACTTGCATGTTGTGTTTCATTACCAATATCCACAGCTGGCTGCAGGTGACAGTGCATGGCAGTGGGTGACTGATGGTCACCACTGTGTCGCTTCACCTTAAGGCGGTGACAGTCACATTTGGGGCAGGGAAGTGGAGTCAAGTTGAGATTGGTTGGCCTCGAGGTCTGGGTGTAGTGAATAGGAGGACATCTGGATATGTGGAATGACTAGCTGTAGTGAAAGCGGAGCTTTATCCTGAAGAAATCCTGGGTTAATGTCAGTCCCTGTAGGAAAATGAGAAAATTGAACCACAAAAAAAAAAGGAAAAAAAAAAAAAAAAAAGAAAAAACTGCTCTCTGAATTGAAGCAATAGGAAATGAAAATTGCTGAGATATACTGTCATGTGGGTAGTAGTGCTACCAACCTTGTGCTGCAGTAATTACCTCTATGCATGCAATTTGTGCTCGGCTACGACTGATTTCCCACATCATCCGGTGCCCAGGCTATATTCAATCAGTCCCAGCTGGAGAAAACTATCTTGGATCATTTGGTGAGATTTCACCGCAGATGCTACCTTGCGTCTTATGGAAGCACTCAAGGGCTGTATGCCACAAAGCTTCCCTGGCACATGGCTGGAGGTGTGGGGACGGTCACAGAGGGTTCCCTGCAGCAAGCCGGGGGGGCTGGCTGCAAGGCAAGGGGGGTGCCACGTCCAGCAGGGTGCTGAGAACCTGCAGCTGGTGGGGTTAAAGTCAAGGAGCTTCTGGCCCTTTCTAGGGAAAAGACTTTGCTCTGCTGGATGTGTGCTGGAGAGAGTAGGTTTTGTGGTTGTTCTTGCACTGTTTTATGTGAAAAATGAAAGAGCAAAGAGCGTTGGTTGGAAATTTTTGCGAGAAGCCCAAGGAAGGTGGGTGTCTGCGTTCTTTGCAAACCAAAATAGGTTGAGCTCTTGATTTCCTCTGACTGCTTTGGAAGTGTCAGTTTCATTAAAGACATGAGGCAGGAGAGTAGCTGGTGTGAGTACAGCAGACGGTGCTGCCTCGTCTGCTCAGGCACGATCTCCAGTCAGCTGGTTTTACAGGTGAACCGCTCCTAAGCCAGGCCAGGAGCCTCTGGATTTGCCCTGCGAGAGGAACGGCTTTCTCAGTTCAGCTAACTGTGCTTCTGGGTTTAATACAGCTCAGTGAGAAGTTACAAAGGGGCATCTCCAGTTCAGGAAGAGGAATTTGGTTAGAAACCTGGAGCCAAAACTGTACATAGTAGTAATTCAGGAAAGGTCAGAGCGCCAGAAGCATTTTTGGGAGCAGTAGGTGAGTTGGTAGAGAGTATGAATACCTTTCGAGAGGGTCTGGCACACCCGGGTGTGTTCCTGGGTGGGCACTATGTATATGCTGGTTTTTCACTCTCTGCATTTACCTGCTGAGTTATCTGTGCCACTGACATTGCTGCTCACCAGCGTGTTTCAGCAGGAGCCACGTCTTCTCGATGCTTCACTCTGCCCAGCCTTGCTGCATCTCCTGCAGCAAGCTGCTGAGAAGCCATCCCTGGGCACGTGGGGCTGCCGTCTGCCTCGCGGTGCTTACTGGTTGACTTCCGTGTCCTGCATCTGTTCTGACAGGCGGTGCTTTCGTGGCTGCTCTCTGATTAGTTTTGGTCCCTCAGATGCATTGATTTACAGACCTTTCCTCTGCAATACAGCTTTTCTCGATGATAGTCCATGAAGCACATAACTCAGCAGCCTGAATTATTCAGGCAAATTGAATGTGTTTGGTTTCTTCCAAACTTTTGTTTCCTTTCGGTACTGTCAGGAGAACAGGTAGATGTGATGCTTGTATCCAACTCATTCAAGTGCCACGGAGACACAAACAGTTGAAGTATAACCCGTGTTTTACCTCATTCGTCACTTATTTTCCACCTTCAGTTGTGCTTTTTCTGGGCACTTTTGTGCCTCATAACAATGTTTATCTTGGATCTAGGGTTGCTCCCCGCTGGTATGCTGCTGGACTCTGAGAAGTCACTTCATCTTGCAGTGGAAATGCCCTTGTAAAACCCAAAGAAAATTCTGTATCTGTTCCACCCTTTAGCCACATGTCCTTTTGTGGAAGTATATTCACTCATGCAAACATTTTGACTGATTAGTCATCACTGTAGGATCCAGGAACCTCACATTAAAGAAGACAAGTAATTAAGATGAACAATTCCACCTGCAGTTCCCTCATTGCCTGACCTCTGCTTTGTCAGTCTTCCTCTGTTGTTATTGGGTAGATTTGTCCAATTAATTCGCTGTAAAATCCATGCAAGCTCTCCACTGGGCAGATGTGCCTTGCAGGGACCACTGAGATCTGGCATGTTAGGTGGAGAGGAGATGCTTTGTCAGTGCAAAAATGTCCCCTTGCTTTCTGGAGACTTCTGCATAAGGAGATTCTGAGTATAGCTGAAGGCACTGGCTTTCACTCTTCAAACATGTGTCTGGAGATTTAGGACCTGACTCAAAGCCTGTTGAATCCAGCAGGACTCTTTCAGCTGAGACCATTGGGCTTGAAATAGGACCCAAGAGAGATGGCGTCCTCGGGGGACATGCCCTGGACTTTGCTTGAGACATTGGTCATCTCAGCCTGTGGTCAGAAGTGAACTCAGAGAGATGTCTGCTACTGAGCATCTCTCTAATTCAGTGAACAAGGCAGGGCCGCTGCTGGAGGATGGAGGTTTGCCTCAGAAAATTCTAGCTGCAAATGAGACACATGATTTTAGGAATTAGAATAATTACCCCCAGGAACAGGTTCCCAAGGGATGTGATACATTCTGTATCACTTTGAGTCTTTAAATCACATTTGCATGTTTTTCCTAAATGTGTGCCTAGTCACTCAAAGTGAAGGGCTGTGCTTGAGAAGCACAGCGTGATGAAGCTGAGCATCCCATGGTTTGCAAGGGAGCAGAGCAGGGAGTCAGTGTGGTCCCACATGGATTAAGCTCTGCAGTTCCCTGGAAGAGTGGGTTTTGGCACATCCTCGAGGAGAAGAGCTCATGACCGTCCCCTTGGCTGGCGCTGGCTGCTGTGCAGGAATGTGCAGAATTGAGCAAGTAACCACACTTGGGATGATTCAGGAGTGAACTCCCCCAGCCAAAATCTGCCTTTCCTTTCTGAAATAACACAGTCCCTTCCTTGCTGAATCAGATGTCCCCAGGGGCTGAGCAATCCTGGCTGTATCAGTGTTTCCAGGACCTTCCCTCCCACCACTCCCTAAATGATGAGAGTGTTTTTGAAGACCTCATTTCCTGTCTTTTCCCTTTTATCTCTCCAAACAGCAAGTAAACGAGCAGCCCTTTAGTTTTTAGTTACTGCTTCTGCACCCAGTGAGCTATCAGAGGTTGTTGACGACGACTTTTCTCTTTTCTGTGCTCCTGCCCGCAGGATTTGGGGAGATAATTCATTTGGTCCTGGTGCTTTGTCAACTTTCAGCAGCTGTAATTGCCTAATGATCAGTGCTGATGCTGTTGTTAAGCCTGTTAAAACTTTGTCCTGCTGAACAGCCAGACTGTGGCTGTCTCATCATGTTGTGCCTGCTGTGTTGGCTGGGGCCGCCTTTGATGCTCCCTCTCTGACTCCGGCTTTGGTTGCTGCTTCCCACCCCTCCTCAGCTGCTGCTGGTGCCCGCTGAGGGGGATGGATGCAGCAGGGTGCTGCCCACACTAGGGAACTGTGCCCAGGGCTACAAATAACTAAAGAATAACCCTATGGAGAGCCAGATGCTTTCCAGGATCAATTTCCTCTCGCCTGCCCCATTCCTGCCCCAAGGAGCCTGATGCTGGGTAGTGAAGGTGGTCCATCGCCCCGAGCCCTGGCAGGGCAGGCAAGAGGAGCTCTCTGGAG
Organism: Leptosomus discolor; assembly: GCF_034619465.1. Taxonomy (NCBI): domain Eukaryota; kingdom Metazoa; phylum Chordata; class Aves; order Leptosomiformes; family Leptosomidae; genus Leptosomus; species Leptosomus discolor. The sequence goes on from NC_141399.1 coordinate 31,467,980, forward strand.
GAGGCTGTCACTGGTAGGGCATTGCTAGTTAGCAACCCTCACGTCATTTTTGTCCTTTCATCTCTGGGGTGTCTTTTACACCTTCATTATAATTTTTAGTGCTCTAACTGGCTGGATTTCGTGCTATCACCTTCTTTGCTATGTATCCGAGGTGCCCAACTGGCTGGTGCCATCTCTTGAAGCCCCTGTCGCTCATCCTCACTTCTTCCAAGGCTATTTCTTACTTAATGGCACACACTGAACATTAGTGCATTACCATCCCTTTTCCAAGAACAGTCTCCATCCACTCTTCTCTCATCCCCCAGTGCCTCATCCAATTTAATTAATTATACTTAGTATATTACACATCCTGTCAAAGTTTTTCCTTTCCGAGGTTTAATGGTTTTTTAATTCTAATGCATGCTGCATGTGTAAGTGTTTTAGAAATGAGGCGAGCATGCAGTGGCAAAGAGGCAGCATTACATCTGTGTGCCGCAGACAGCGAGGGTGAATCCCCATAGAGAGGCTCCAGTAGAATTACTGCAGTACCGCGCTGCCTGCTTTCCCATTGCATCCCCCTTCTTGTGCTCAGGGGGAAAATCAGGCTGATTCCCACCGCAGAAGGACACAGTTGGGTTAAACCTACTTGCTTATGGTGCATCTTGTGCTTCTGCCACAGAAGCGGGTGCCTGGTCGGCTGCTCAGCCCTGGCACTGGCCCATCCCCGACCGCATCTTTGTGGCTGCCGCAGCCCTGTGGTGAACTCCAATGTAATGAACTTGACTCTTTTCCTCACGCTAACTCTGTCTGAAAGCACCAAATTACATCAGTCATTTCAGCCTTGCTTTATCCCTTTGAAGAAAGGCCACGTTAAGGATGCGGTGGGGACTAGACTAATCAGGTAACACCGGCTGGGGCTAGTACCTATCGCTCTTTATTTCCCGGCGACAGTTAAAAGGTTTGGTCAGAAAAGTGGTTCAGGAGGAATGTCTTTGTGGGGTCTTATACTTACTAGCTTTGGCTATTTCCAGATAAAACCTGCTCAGGCTAAGAGGGTTGTGGGTTGGTGGGATTTTTTTTCTTGCCTGTCAGTGTTGCAAAGTGCTTATGTTTTGAAAAATCCAGCTGGGCTCTGTCTGTCTGTCACACCATCACCGGGAGTAACGATGCTGTGGTGCGATTTAGCTGACAGCCCTGTGAACCAGGGCTGGGAGCCAACACAATCCAGCCTGACCTCGGGGCAGCGCTGCAGAAACGCGCCTCGGAGAAATTGGAAATTATCAGAGGCTGTGCAGGCAGTGGTGGGGCCAGAAGTCCGCCATGCTCCAGCAGCTCTGGAGCAGCCCACCTCGGGGAGCAGGAGCCTCCTGCCCCCTGCGTTGGAGCCAGAGGGCAGGAGAACATGGCAGGACCCCAGGGTGGCGTGCAGGCCCCCACGTCAGACTCAGCATTGGTGCCCAGGTGCCCATGGGTTGGCATCAGCTTGGCCAGGACGGCTGGAGCTGCGAAGCTGACTGCTTTCCCTGCAGTGCCTACACCGGTCATGAAAATACAGTTATTTTCCATTGCTGTTGCTCAGCTGTCTCCCCATGGCTCTCCAGTTTAAAGACCCAGACAAACTAGAGGGCTTGTTCTCCATCTCGCCCCCACAGCTGCAGGGCTGACAGGATGGGATAGGATGGGGTGGGATGGGATGGGACAGAATGGGGTGGGACCCCACATGCATTGCTAAAAATTGAGCTTGTCCATGACTCTCAGGTAATTTGATTTCCATAGTCTTACAATGAAGTTTTAGATTTGACTCTTGATCTTATAGTAATTTTATGTGTATATTTATACGCTATGATCACTCTCTTAATTAATGAAGGTAAATTTAATTGCCAGAACAAAGTTTTGGCTGAATTAAATGAGCCAGATTCCCAGGCTTTGGCAATGCCATGATCTCTTCTGGTGGCCATGGGGCCAGTCTAACCCATGGCTGGCATTCCCCTGGCATCGCCATTATCCCTCCCTGTCATGGAGCTGGAGCCTTTTTTGAGCCCTCCATGTAGATCCATGGCTGGGTCAGAGAGGAACAAGAGCATCCTTGTGTCATGATGAGTCATGGTGTTGGGTCAAACTGTGGGTGCTGTTGGATGCTGGTCAACGTAGAGCGGCTTTTGCAGTCATCCCCGTTCCCTTTGGGATTTTCTGATGCACCCGCCACCCTAGGCCATCATTTCATCATGGGACATCCCTGTGCTTTAGAGGAGAGCATCCACCAGCATGGAAAAGCCCCACGTTCATCTGAAAAAGAGTTAAAGTAGAGCACCAGGGAGGGGATAACGCTGGGCTTCAGGGTGGAGGAGCGAGAGGTCAATGTCATGATGAGAGATGGCCAGCAACCAATCCTTTTGGTTTAAAAAAAAAAAAAAAAGGGGGGGGGGGGGGGGGGGGAAATTCCCTAGCTATCTCATGATGGTGGGGAACGCCCCATTGTGCTGGGAAGCCTTCCAGCTCCCTCCACTCTTCAGAGCTGTGCACTTTTAGAAAGTACAAAGAGCTTCTCATAATGTTTTGCCTTGTGGGTACATCTATGATTAATTCCGTGCAAGCATTACTGGTGCAATAACAATACTGGAGGTCCTAAAACTGAAAAAGGAAACACATTTGGCTTGTACTTCATACACAATCACTTACACTTAAGCTATTGATAGTTGATTGGGATCTGTAGACTGCTGGGCTAGTGCCACTGGGTTTCTGAGCGCATTCAATGGCTGGAACAGACAGCAAGGCTGTAGGTTTTGGCAAGCTGTAGGTCTCATTAGTCAGGCTGACTGTATCTGACACGAGAGATTCCCATCCACCAAGATGAAGCTCACTTCCCTAGGCTTTGGCTGACGTCCCAACAATATTTACATGAAGGACAACAGAGGATCAGTGTTAGATTAAGGCTGTGAGTTTCCAGTAGGCAGACAGTTAAATATTCTATTGAAATACTCTTTTGATTATTTAGATAATAATGAAGTTTATGCATGTCCTTGAGAAATCTGGGGAAAGGCAGTTGTTTTATGCTAAGCATGCAAAGATGTGTTTAATCTTGATAATAGGAGTAAATTATGTATCAGCATTTATAACCTCAGCTCCTTTTTTTCTCACTTGTTGTGTGGAAGCACCAGAAACCTCACAGGGAAGGGAGAGCTGCACTGGGTGGGTGCGTAGGAGGAGGGGGCAGGTGGGGGTCTCACCTGCATCCCTACTTCTGTTGGCACCCTGGTCCTCTGCATCCCTGCGGAGAGAGGATGAGGATGGGTTGTTTGCTTTGTCCTGGCCAAGGGAGGTGCTGGTTGTGGTAACATGTTAGCCATGAGCCCCCCAAGGGGTGTACATCGGTAAGCTGCAGCAAGGGCAAGGATGTGCCTCTGACAGGTGCTGGGCCAGCAGCTGGCCTGGTACAAGTGGCTGGGAATTGCTTCTTATGTCCCCGAACTGTAATTTCTGTTTTGTTGGATTTTTAACAGAATCGTTGAGTAGCTATTTTCTGAGCAATGCCTAATTTTGAATGGGACGGGGTTATACTTCGATTTATTTCTGCCGTTGGAATGTGGCTGCCTGGCTGGTCCCGCGTTACCCCGACAGAACATGTGAGTTTGTCTGTTTTGAATTTGACAATAGCAGAGAAAAGTAACCTTTGGATTAATTTGCTTTAGCAACTAAAGTCCCATTAAATGGAAGGCAGCTGGTGTCAAAGGCATAAACGGAGACAAAGTTTTGCTCCCAATTGTAGGAAATGTGTTTAAACAGACTAGAAATGTTTCCATCTCTGCAGGGTATAATATACTCAAATGGTTACATTAACATGAAAAAAAATATAAGAAAGAGTGTATTTAGGACAATCCCTCTGTATCCAGTGTTAATGAAATTGAATTCCAGTAATGAAGTCAAAGGGTTGTATTCTGCACTCGTGCAGGCAGCACAGTAACTGCCATTAGCATTAATGGGAGCTGTGCCTATGAATTACGGAGCTGTAATGGTTTGAGATGGAAAAGGTCTATCGGATCCCAGAGTGCTCTGCTCTCTGAGGACCGGATCCTGCATCCCAACATCAGTTAGGATGTTAATGAGCCCTGTACTGAGGCATGAGTAGTGGAGTTTTGGAGGTGAAATCCCCGCTGCTCAGGGGCCAGCATGAGCTCTATGGACCACTTAAGAAAAGAATTAATTGGCGTTTAAATGGTGTGTTCTGCCGGCCCTCTGAAAGGGAATTAATTTTGCGGTGTGAATGAGGTAGGGATTGGCCCACGGTCCCGGATAAAGGGGGGCAGCCAGCATTAAATTGCATTCCAGCCCATAATACCTTCGGAGTCTAACTCTGCTGTGCACGACGTGCCCAAACACCAGCTCCTTTTGCCACAGCCTTCTCCTCATCCCAACGGCTTCACTGTTTTTCTGGAGAAAATCTTTTGCATCAAATCTCTCCGTAGCCCTTGGGTGTGTAGCCAGCCAGGGCCCCCAGATGTGTTGGCATGTCAGTCTTCATTCATGATACAGGGCCCATTCTGGAGGGGAAGAGGTGAATGGGCCAACCCCTCCATTGGCGTAAATCAGTGTGGGTCCTCAGTGCTTCTTGGGAGCTGTGTGTATCTGCAGCAGCTGGGTGCGAGCCCCATTGCTTCTCTCCATTGACTGCTACAGAAGCACTGCCCATGAGTTGCATTCAGCCATGGGTCCTTATGAGCAATTCCCTGATAAATTAATCTAATTTCCATCCCTTGTTTCGTTAAAATAATTCCTCGCAGGCATTTGCTGTGTCCAAGAACTGTTGACCTCCTGGGTCAGGACAGGCAATCCAGGATTAAAAATACAGCATTTTTTAGCTTGCATAAATCCTGAACAATGGCAAAAGAGGGGAAAAGAAAGGCTCCTCGTTGCGGTAAAGAGCATTTGTCACTGTCCCTGGTTATTAGTATCCTCCAAGCATTGTGCAAGGGAATCCACACCAGGATTACATTTCTGCATTGACTGGAGATTTTTTATTAGGAAAGGTGAAGAAGGCTCTGTAAAAGCCCATAGGTCAAAAATATAATACACTATTCCCCACCTCTTGTTTCCTGATATTATGCTATTACGGAGATAAGGGAGAGGTGCAGAGTCTTAATTTACAAGCAAATGATGAACCATGGCTGGGGACTGTTTGTATTTTGCTTGAGCTTACTGTTTTATCTGTACTGTAATATGTTGGATCACTGCTTCCAAGCCAGGAACGGCTACTGCTGGTAGGGTGGAGGGGAAATGGTGCTGAGGGTGGTTGGTGCTGCTCGGGGACATGCCTCGCACCTTGTGACGCACATCCCTGAGAAAATTAAGGTGCTGGAGTGGAAAAGAGACCTCAAAGTAGCTGGAAGAGCAGTGTTAAATAATGCAGTTGTGCATTGTCCATGAAAGATGGCTAACCATGAGTAAACATCAACAGCAATGTTTGATCCCTTCATGTTTACTATTTATTCATATTTATTATTCATAAATTCCATCACAAATGTTAGGCCTGCACCCCAGTGAGACATTTGCATTTTATTTTAAGTTCGATTCCCCACCCCCCATCCCCCTTAATTTCATGAACTGAGATTTAATGATTTGCTTTTCCACATCGTTCCTGTGCTGGCTCTCCCTGGCTCTCCTCTTCTTGTTTCAGGAAGAGATTTCTAACATGGAAAAGTGATATTTGAATAGATTCCCCTAAGGCAATCAATTTACTTTTAATTTGTCTGGAACTAAGCTTTTCTTTGTTGCAATGAGAAAGGATTGAAACTGCTGTAAAATTTATTAGCTTCCAGGAAGATTTTGAAATGAATTTTTTAATGATCGTGCTGTTTGCTGTACCCAGGAGCAGTGTCATCGTGATTACAGTATAATCACACGGTTGCGGAAGAAACACTGAAATGTGGAGGTAAACCCAGGCTCCTGCACGAGGGTACCTATGGTACTGGCCCAGGTATGGGCACGCGTGCCCTGCATCAGCACGGGGCTGGGGGCTTTGGGCTGGGGCTGCTCAGCACAATGCTCACCCACGCACCCCCTGCCCTGTTCACATCCCAGCCAAGCTGCAATTCTTCCAGTCACCCTTTTTTTTTTCCTTATTTTTCATTTTCAAGCAACTCCTCTGCTCCTTTTCCTCGCTCCTCATGTAATAGCACAAATGAGCTCTACTTACTCACCTCGGCAAAGCTGCTCTGACATGGATTGGATTGAACTGAGCGGCTGTTTGAAAATGGAAACTCCAGGGACTATTGTCATCGCCCAAATTGCACCTTAGATTGTATAACAGCACATGTCATCTGACCATTTATCAGGAATATTACATTCCCAGGCACTTGCACCTTGCTACGATTTAACTTTGTCTCTTTGGCCAGTGCTGCGATTCCACTGGAGATAATTCAATTGCTCTGAGAGCTGAATGGGCACCTGGCACACCAGCTTCATGTTGCTCTGCTGCAGGTACGCAGGCTTTGAATAGGAGACTGAAAGCACTTGTACGCCCTGGATATTTGTTAATCCTTCCTTCTAACGAGAGGAGGCTCCATGCAGGGGGGAGCTGGAGGCTCTGTTGCTCCAATGTCCACTCCATGTCCACTGCCAGCTCCTCTTGGCTCCTGGCTCTCCGGTATCCATCCTGTATCACTGCTCTGCTGGCCAAGAGTTTTCATGGTGGGATTGGGAAGTGCTGAGGGTCTCAGCCGGGCAGGCATCACGGCACTCGGCTCCAGGAGCTAGGGCAGCCCCATGTTTCATGTCACCTCCCTGCTTCTTGTGTCACTGTGCCATTGTCCCCAGCTCCTGTTCCCCGCCAGCAATGATGGCTGTGTGTCTGCCCGCAGGTGAGCTGTGGGTGTCATCGTCTCTCCCACCAGGTCTTCCTGCAGCCGCTGGTTCTCGGCAGCCTGCTGCCTGGCTCTGAGACCACAGGCAGTGCAGGAAGCATGCGGGGCTGGCTGGGGCTCGTTATTAGTTGCCTTTATGCTGGTCCCCTGAGGTGCAAGTAGAGGAGGTTTGAAATCTGGAGCTCAATATGGGTTTTGCTGTCCTTGTTGAGGAGCATATTTATTCCAGGGGTGGCCGTTGGTCTTACTTCATTTCATATTTGCTATGTGAGACTTAAGTTTAGCAATGATGTATTTGCATTTTTTCTGCCAAGCCTGACTTCAGGGTAACTGCTCACCTCTTCATGGGGAGGCTTCTGCCAGGACTTTTTGTACTTGGTGAACATTTTAAAAGTGACCCTGCCCTAAGGTGCTCTGAAATAAGATTCTGAATTTGTGCTGGGTCAAGGCAGGCTGGCTGAAAAATGGACGTTGCTGCTGCAGGACCTGCACGTGTTGTGTGCCAGACTGCACAGCCATCACCCATGCATGGCACCTGAGCTGTTCAGCCCGCGTGTGACATGGGTATCCCTACAGCCAGATTTGCAATAGGACTTTCCTCAGCATGCACATGATGTGTGCAGGCTTGGCTCATTAGAAAGCCCAGCTCAGCTCAGGGTGGCTTGGGAAGTCCTGGGCTGTGGTGTTCCCCTTCCCCAGCCTGTGCCAGCCAACGAGTCCTTGCCAGCCCGGTGCATCGGGCTCCTCCAGTGAGTGGGGCTGTTGGGCTCTTCAGGGGCTCCTGTCTGCGATGAGGCGTTTGCCCTGTGCAAAGCGGTGGTGTTGCTCACCCAGCGCTGCCCCTCCATGGTTTCCTCCTTCCTTTGCCTCTCACCCTGTCCAGTTGAGCACTAGTTTCACCAGCTTGCTCAGACCCCTGCCATTGGTGTGCTGGGCGCGGAGGTGGGAAGCTGCCTGTTTTGGCTGCCTGCCACTTGTCACGTCGTGTGTGGTGCAGTGGTTATTACCTGGAGTTAGCTCCTTGCATTAAGAACATTTTTTAGTGCAGACAGTAACAGTCATATTGACTAGGGCAGGTCTAGGGCTGTAAAAGAATTTCCTGTTGTCCTATTTCCGATTGTTAAAGTGGTAAAAAATGAGACAGAACAGTACAATAAAGAGCCTGTGAATGTGAATGACCGTCCTGGGTACCGTTAAGGCTGGGTGAGTCAGACCTAGCTGCAAAGGGCAGCACCGGGAGCCATGCCTGGCGGCTCCATGCCTGCCTCTGCTTTGGGGCAGCAGCTGCTCCTGCACAGGAGGAGGATGCGAGGTGACAGCAGCCTGGTGGAGGAGCCCAGACCCCTTTGAGTTTGCCTTCTTTGGACTTGGGATGGCAGAGGAGTGGTGTGGTGTTTGTGTATATCAACAGGGCATGCTAGTGGCGTAAAAGTAGTATTTTATATCAACTACAGGGTTGGTTGGGTAGCTGAAGATCCTCGTTCTGCCACAGAGAAGTAGCTGCAGCTTAGTGGTCTGTGTTGGTCCCTGTGTCTGCTGGCAGATCAGAGCTGGTCTGGGCAGCCTGGACATGTTTTTTCCCCGAGAGCAGGATGGTTTCTGGCTGTGGGATGTAGTCTCTGCAGACCAAAGCTGATGTATGTGGTGGGGACAGGAGCAGGGGGGCAGAATGTGCCGTTGAGCTGCCTGTTGCCTTCAGGTCTGTGGATGGATGATGACTCCTGCCCCTCTGCCTGTCAGTCCAGTGTCTTTGTACTTATTACATTCCTTTCATAAGATCAAAGATTGAAACAGTATAATTTAATTTAATGCTTTTCATCTCTTCTCCTGCCTGCATTTCAGCTGCCACTGGTGCGACTTGCAGACAAGCATCTTGGTGCCCAAAGCTGCTCAGCTCCCCAGCAGATAGGCACCACGTCAGTGGTCTTTAATAAAACCACTCTTAAAGCATGGGTCCCTTTCTAGGGTTTGAGGAATATCCACTTGCAGTGCAGTAATCAGTGAAGTCCTTGATTTGTTTTTACCTGTAAAATGTGCCAGCTTGGAATAAATGTGTCAAGGCAAGACAAACCCATCTGTGCTCCATGTTTGCCTCAGCTGCGGTGGTCCTGTGGATGTGGGGCTGAGCCGTGGTGCTGAGCAGGGAAGGTGAGAAGCAGCAGCTCCCCCCGTGCCTTCCTGCACTGGACCAGCCAGCCCAGGCACGCCCAGATCCAGCGTTTCATGTTTGTGGAGAGACTGAAGTGATGTGTGCTCCAGCAACGCGCCCAAGGTCACACAGCACAATAAATCAGTGTCTCATCAGGGATGAGAACCCAAGATATTTCTGTAGCCCCTCCAGCCATCACCAAGTCCTCTGCTATCACAGCCAGACTACACAACTTTGTATGCCTGTAGCACCCTTTTGAAGTTAAGCTGTGGATAAATAGGCAGACAGCAACACTTTCTGGGCAATTTTTCTTTTTTTTTTTTTTTTTTTTTTTTTTTGCTCAAGTACTTGAAAGTAACAGAATCAAAGTAGAAGAGCATGGGCTTTTAGATCTTGGTGCAGGTTGTTCTGCATGTAAGGCTCAGAGCATCTTTCTCTCAGACTGCTGTAAAGGTGGCTGCTGAAACCCAGACCTCCTACACAGCCACCCGGTGCCGCGCTCTGCACCACCAGGTAGCTGCTCTGATGTACAAAAAATCCTAATGTTTTACCTGTAGATTTTTCAATTAATTGGCTTCTTCTCCTTTAAATAAAAAAAATCCTTTTTTTTTTTTTTTCAGTCTGCCTTTTACTCATTTATTCTCTGTAAGTGTTAAGCTGCTCATATTTTGGTGCATTGTGTTATGTGCTGAGAATTTTTATCAGCCGCCCTAGTGCTCGAATGTGGTGGAAATACCAATGTGTCTGAGGAGCGGAGGTTATGCACACAGATGTACAAGGCATCAAAATGAACGGTTTGCAGATGGACGGGAAGCAAACCCAGGCTGAGTCTGCACCTTCACAGGCTTCGATCCATCAAACCGGCACCGACTGAGCACGGTCTTGTATGGGTAATGGCATTAGTGCTTTAATGCTGCTTTGTGTGTATGTAGGTTACGATAGGAAGGAGCTGTGTCTTTGTGTAGGGAAAGGCTGGGCTTTATGAGGGCTAGCTGCAATTACACATTCTTATCAAATGACAGAAAAGTTGTAAGCTGAAACTGAAAAGCAGCCGGGAGCCTGCAGTGTTCAGGGGGAGCCACGGTCGGACGCTCAGTAAAGGCTGGGGATGTCGAGGCTGCTGGATTTTATTTCCAGCTTTGCACTTGGCTGAGCCCAGCTGCTTGCCTGGGCCCCAGTCTGTCCATCCGCGATGCTGGGGGGTGAGGCCGTGCAGTCCCTTGGGATGGGCCAGCAGCGCAGGCATGCATGCGAGCACCGGGTACGAGGGTTTGCACCTGCCTGGGAGCCCTCAGACCTGGCCATGGAAGGTCCTTGGAAAGGATTAAACCTGACTCTGTGTTTCAGCCCTGTAAAGTGGTGTTGGGACAGCCCCAGGCTGAGAGAAGGGATCTTTGTTGCTCTCATATGAATAAAGCCCCAACACTGTGAATGACACATTTAATCTTCAGTAGAGTGGGCAGTCTTGGAGATTTATAAAGCCTTTGTTGCGTTGGAGGTCAGTGGGGATTAAGTGGAAAGTTAAAATACACATATGCACCAAAAAAAAAAAAAAAAAAGAAAACCCTCTTCTCTCTCAGTTCCTTTCCCCCTCTTCAAAAAGTCACGCTTAAATGTCACGTCAAACTGAACTTAAAACATGGTGGCTTTTCGCACTGGTTACTAAACCCAGAAACTGCTGACTCCAAGCATCTCGACACGTGGGACAGCCACACTGAGATGCATTCGCAGCCATAAGTCGTTTCCCCAGGTTGCAGGTCTGACGGCGGCAGGTGACACACAACCTGTTGGAAATAGAACTCCGGTCTTTACAGCAGCAGAGAAATGGCAGTAAAAATCCCTCTTCCCAGCCTTGCCTTAAAAATGCTTGCTCTTTGGGGTAGGATAACTGCTGCTTGGGTGGGAGTGATGGGCAGCACCTGGCTCAGCGGGTGGTCCTCCACCCCAGGAAGGCTGGGGGGCAGTGGGCACCCCTGGTGGGGCTCCACTCTTTAGCAGCCCTTGTGTTTTCTCCACGCAGATCAGAGCGAAGGATTTCATTGCAGGGAGGAGTGCCGCATCCTGGGCCACTCGGACAGGTGCTGGATGCCCCGCGGCGCTGTCCCCAGCCGCGCCAAGTCCCCCGAGCACGGGAGAAACGTCATCGCCCTCTCCATCGAGGCGACGGCGGTGGACGCGGAGCCTTATGCAGACTGCAGCACAAAAAGGACCTTCGCCACCTTCGGCAAAGAGGGCGGCGAGCCCCTCGCCGACGAGCGGCTCGCCAACCCCAAAGGCAAAAGAACGGTGGACCCGGCCGCCTGCAGCCCCAAGGTGAGCGGTGCCGTCCGCGAGGCGGGCAACGGTTGCGAGGCCGTCAGCCCCGTCACCTCGCCCCTCCACCTGAAGAGCCCTTTGTCCGGCAAGCCGGCGGCACCGTACAGCGCTGGGCACTGCGCTGGCAACCGGGAACGGGAGCCCTTTGGGAACAGTGGCCCTTCCCGGCCAACGGAGGCAGAGCCCCGGGGGGCGGACAGTGAGAGCAGTGGGCAGGAGGGCAACCCGCTTCTGCAGGAACGCCGGGAAAAGGACTCGCCCAGCGCCCGGAGACTAAAAGACATCGTCCTCTGAGCGGCACCCGGCGGCAGGAGGAGAAGGATGAGGGACCGCACGACTCCCAGCGCAGATTGTTTTTATCGCTTACCAATGGTTCACAGATTGCTGTATTTAAAAGCTTTCCCTAAATGTATTGTTTATAAATGAAGCTATCGTTAATGTGACAATCCCACTTGTCTCAACAGGCAGCAGGGGTGTGCAGCCGGAGCGAAGTAGCTGGTGTTTTGCTTTTGCCAGGAGGTGGTGGGTGGCAGGGGGCAGAGGCGAGACCCCCCTGGTCCTCAGGAGTGCTCGGTATCCCCTCCTCGGAGTTTATATATTTTTATATCTCAAAACGAAGATAAATTTCCATTCCTGGAAAGAATTGAGTGGTAAATTCCTTATTCGGACATCTTTAGTGATCACCCAGCAGTTTTTTAGTCTAGACAAGATAGCAGCCATTTCTTGTGTGTGACTGTTCAAAGTGACAGTCAGGTGAGTTTTAATATTCACTCAACACGAGGTTGTGTTTTAAGATGTTGCTGTTTTGCTATGGACACCCCTGCATTTATGAATCCTTTTGCTGTCACATGCTTATCTGTACTATTATTGTATTTGATATTGCAAATTACTGTATGTCTAGTGATGGCAAAAGGCTTTCAAGCTTAAAAAAAAAAATCACAATCTTCTTACTTAAACTTTGGGCAACCTGCAGTTTTCAGACCCAGTGGAGCAAGTGCTTCTTCCAGCCCACTCCATCGCCTGCAGCCTCCTCTGGCTCTTGCAGGGCAGTGACAAGGCATTATGGGAAGATGTTTTGGGGAAAATTCTGCCTGGATTGCAATTGTCAGATGCACTGTGCTGAACTTTTTCCCTGATACATTCCTTTTGCATAATTTCAAGGCAATGCATGGAAAGTTTTTCCAGAAGTTCATTGTTTTGTATTTTTTTCCAGTTCCCAGATTTAGATATCCCCTGTCTCCAATCATTACCAAGTCAAATGGAATTATTTAAGAGATCTAAATTACCTTGTCAATTAGACACACACTTCCAAGTCAGCATTTCCCAATCGTGATTATGCCAAGTATATGTGTGTTTGTATGTCATCATGGCATGGATTTCAGACTGTTCTGATTTCTTTCTATCCCTGCATCATACGTAAGTATGGAATGAGCAATAGTGATGTTAATTTAGGGGCAGACAGGTGATATGTAACAACGCTACTAATTCAATTAATGTGCCTTCTTAATGGAGAAAAAATTAAAGAAATTCATTATTTTTTTCTCATGATTAAGGACTTTTTTGTGTGGGTACAAATTTACTCATATAAAATTGATTTAAAAATTGAGCTACTTTAATAGCCATTTTATAGAAGGGAGAGAGTGAAGCGGTTTCACAGCTCTCTGCTCTCTTGCAGTGATAATTCCTCAGTGAGGTATGAGTAAGGTAGGAGGATTTCAGTTAGCATATTATTATTATTATTATTAACCCTTCACCAGCCAGATTTTCCTACCCTAAATGTTTCCTAGAATTTAAAATTGGTTATGGAAGGGAAAAATATAGCTCTTGCCAATGTTTGCTGTACCAGCAAGTTGAAATTAGTGGTTTCTAGAGAAATAGTCTTTCTAGGTCTACATATCGTGATAAAATATTTGTTACTTTGATTTATTTAAATTAAAAACATCAACAAGAAAACAAACTCCAGTCATTGTTATCCTCAAAATAGAATTAATCTCCAGCCATTCATTTCTTCAGGGCAAATTGATCCTGCCTGAAGCCATAGCTGGTCCAAGACAGGTCCACAGTCAGTCTGTTCCCCCTGCCACTTGCTACGGCCAGGAATTGGGAAAGAACCAACAAAAAAAGGTCATCTAATGAAAATTGTGACACATCCCTTGCTGGTGTTAACGACTACCTCATTCAGCTCCCATCCCACACATTAATGTGGTGTCCTGCATCCCTCCGGAAAGTGAACTGGGAATTTTACCCTCTGTTCTCGTGTTTGAGCCCATTTTTCAGGGATTATGTTATTTCTGTTCCTGCAGTGTTTCCTGCCTGTGTACTGTTACTGCTGTCATTTATTTCTGTTTTTTTTTTTTCGAAAATGTATGTATTATTATAACACAAGCAATGAAGAAAAGGCCTGACTTGGGGCTATTGGAGTAACTGAATTCTCTGTAACTGTTAGGCTGGGTTTATTCTGATGTTACCTGTTTTTGACAGCTCTGGGTGGTTTTTTTGGAGGAAGTTTCTTGTATGCATTTGCTGAGTGACGGAGCCTGCAATGCCCTGTCTGTCAGATCCTCGTGACTTTGCAGGGCCACGGCCCTGTGTCACCCCGTCATCTACTCCCCACCTCCAGTAGGATGGGACTCAGTTTCCCCCATTGCCCATTGCAGGGGTGGGGAATGTGGGTCCCCTCTGTCCCTGGGCGCTCCATCATCATCCCCAGCTGCCCAAAAAGCACCGGCCGTTAATTTCTGCTGAGCGTTGCCCTCTGTCTGCAGAGCTGCCACCACCAGCCCGGCGTTTTGGATGAAAAATAGATGCTAACTGAAAAGGAAGAAAGAAAAAAAAAAGTAGAAACATTTCTCTAATTTACCCAGAGGAAACGTTCCTTGCCACTCTGAATAAAAGCGCAGCCGGGAAGGAATGTGAAATAATTCTGTATTAAAAGGGGGCATTAAAGAGGTCAGTAAACCCTTATGCCTCCAAGAAAATCGTTTAAACACCAGTTTTCTGGGCTGACCCAGGCTGCAGCCAGGGATGCTGAGCAAGGGGCCCTTCCCTGGCACGTCCTCACTGTGTGGGGCCGAGGGGAGAGCCAGAGAGCAGCCACAGCTCTGCTGCCTTGTCCCTCTCCTGAATATTTTGCTACTCCTGTCACTGTGCCTCTGTGTCACTTGAGAGATGAGTTCAGGGCTCCTGGGCAAATCGCAGGCTCTCTTGGTTTTTTTCCTAGTTGCGTTGAAACTGGCCATGGAAAAACGTTCAAGGCTGCAGGGCAGGTGGGGGGTAGGGTTTGGGGAGGGTTCCAGAACGTAATTATTGTGCTTTTTAATAACTTAAAACTGTCCTCAGATTTGGTTTAGGAAAAATCGCTGGGATTTGTTGCTTTCCTTCAGCCAAACTTGCTCTGCTCCCCTGTTTATCCCATTTATCCAGGAGAGCAGCAGCAACCTATGATTCTCCCCTCAAGCATGACGAGGACCCCATCTGGAGCAGCCCTAGGGCTGGGGACCAGAGAGGGGGAGATGAACCCACCCTGTGCTGACCCAGGGACCCTTCCTTGCTCCTGGGGTTGCCCCTCACCTTTCCAACCCTCAAGGCTGCAGGGCTGCACCGGGAGGGATGATGGAAGGCTGTGGGGGATGGCTGATGGCTGGAAAAATACCCCCCGAGCACCGTCCTGCTGAGGTTGTTGCTGTTCCCTGTTTGTTGTGAAGCTGGAGGTGGCCTGTGGATCACACGTTGTGCAGAAGTGAATTCCTTTTTTTTTTTTTTCAAATAGGAAACAAGTTGCTTTTGTAAAGAACACGCTGTCTGATGAATATGTTGAAATTATTCTTGGGGGAAAAAAAAATTAATTATGAATGGAAACACATTTGTCTGTCATTTGGGAAAATGGATGATCTTGTTGCTACAGCTGCTTTTGCAGCTATGGGTAATCTCTGATCCAACCTGTGAGCTGTGGTACCCGTCGGGAAGAAGCCCAGCCGACCCTGCTGCGAGCGCTGCTGAGACGGATCCTCTGTCGGCGTTGGCTGATGTTTAGCTGATCTAAGCTGGGATATAATCTTCAAACACAACGCAAACTGGTTTGCAGCAGCACGCGCCTCCTTGCAGGGTGGCAGGTACGAGCCGTGGGTCTCGCACTGTAACACCAGCACCGTCCCTTCGCTGGAAGAGCCGGCGGTGGCACCATTGCTGCTTGCCTGCCAGCAGCAGGCAGGGCTGCCGCGGGACTGAGCGCGGTACGTCTCATCATGGTGTCTCCGTTGCCGAGTATATGAAGAATAAATTGTTGTATATGCTGATATGTATGTTATGTACATTTTCACAGTGATTGAATCATTGTAAACAACAAAACAGAAAAAGGAAAAAAAAAAGAATCACCATTCTGTCTATTTTATGAAGATGATAAAGCAGCTTTATTAAATTATTACGATTCTGTTTCAAAATGGTGTACCTGCCACATTGGGTTTTTTCCATCTGATGAGAACTTTGTTTTCCACCTAAATGTGATTTTTTTCTTTTCTCTGCTTTGAGCATCTAATGCATTTTAGTATTAAAGCAATTATTGAATAAAATGGAAAGTAAGTGTTTGGTTAAATATGCCTAAGAGGGTTTGCTTTGATGGGCTCCAGGTATGGTCCCCTGGGTGCCACCCCAGCCCCTTCCCCATCTGCTTCTCCCACAGCTGATCCGCTTTGGCACCTGAGAGGCTGCAAACAACAGGCCAAGCTTTCCTGGCCCCAAGGAGGGTCATCACTGTTCCCACAGGTGACCCACTGGGGCAGGCAGGCTCTGAGCTCTGTTGTCGCTCTGGCCATGGCAGAGCCTTTCTCCTTCCCCCTGTGAAACTGGGCATGGTGTCGGTCCTTCACACCACCACCCTGTCGCCTTCAGGGAAGACACAGCTCTGAGAGGGGCTGGTGTGGGTAGGAAACACCTCCAACACACACTTCTCCACTGAGGCACGGTAGAGAAGAAAAGACTTATTTTCACTAGGTTTTTAGGAGGGCCCTTTGGAGGCTGTAGGGAGATGGTGAGGAGCATCCCCTGCCTCTGAATTAATGGCCTGTTCATGGACTGCTCCTATGTGTGGAGCATCTGAGTGCTTTGTGGCAGCAGTGGTAAATGCTCTCCCCTGATGGCCCCTGCCAATTCAGTGGCTCAGCTGGGGTGACACCAAGGTGGAACTGGAAGAAGAGCAGTGACGCAGAAAACCTGGGGCTTCTCTAGGAAGATGCTTGAGCTGCTCATGCAAGTATCACACTGCATGGCTGGGAAGCAGGGGGCAGCTGGGGTTAACTGTGCCTGGATTGGCCCCCCCACCACTGTGACCCCACAGTAAAGGCTCCAGTGATGCACCAGGTGTGGCTGACTGTCTGGCATCAGCTCTGGCACAGGTGTGTGTTGGCACAGGGACCCTGGGCAATGGTTTGCAGCTAGCCCAGTGCCAGGACCCGGGGCCTGGTTGCACCCTCGTTAGTGAATTGTTTGGCAGGTGGGTAAAAGGAGATAAAGCCAGGCTGTGGAGGGCAGGCTGGTGGTTGTTTGGGGGTTTACAGCCTGTCTGGGGAGTAGCAGTGCTGCTGCAGACCCACGACCGAAGAGGCTATGGGCTGTGTTACAGCACCCCCGAGCCGTGTCCCCTGCCTGTACCAGGCGTTGCCAACACCATGAGCTCATCTCCCAGGTAGGAACTGACCCTATTTGGGGGGGAATGGCTCTAGTGAGCTGCCCTTGAACAGCACTGGTGGGAGGCAGAGGAGGGAAGGCAGTGGCCGTGGGCTGCCCAGTCTGCAGTGGGGCAATGCAGAGCCCCGGCCTGGGGGCCGGGCATGGGCTGACTGCAGGCTGAGAGCCGAAACAGGGCTGAAACCTCCCTGGAGGGAGGATTCTGCTCTTGGCATCCCAAACCGGCTCTCACCCAGAACCTGCTGGGACCCCGTGGGCGCTGGGTTTGCTCCTGATTTAATAATCCCCCTCCAATGCCAGTCAGCCTGCTGCGCTGGCTGCGGGCTCCTCCTCGCAGTGAGCTGGGGGCTCGGAGATGTCAGGTTGGTGACATGTCCCCGCTGTGCTCCCTGGCCAGCTGTCGCCATCCTCTGTCCCCGCCGGCGCAGCCCAAAGAGCTGCAGCGTCTCCTCTGCTGAGACAGCAGCAGAAACGGCGGCGTTGGAGTTTGCATAAATAACAGTGCCAGGAAGGGCTGAGGTGGGCGGCGGGAGGGAGCGCGGTTGAGAGTCTGCTGCAGATAAAAAAGGGATTCTTCTTTCAAGCGTGCCTGTCTGGAAATACTGCTGACCCGTAGGGGTGTGCTAAATCTTACTGCTCGGCGAGCTTCCTTGCTTTGAGGGCCAGATCCTGAGCTGCAGCAAGCCCTGGAGACGTCCCTGGGGCTGAGCCGGCTTTGGCCAGGTCTCTCCCCAGCACTGCTGGGCTGCAGGCTTTGGTCTGTGCCACACATGGCTGGTAAAGAGGAGTGGTCAGTACAGAGAACTGGGTGCTGTGGGTGGGCTGGGCTCCCTAGGGAGCTGCTGCTTCAGACCTGGGGGGACCCAGTCTGCGGTCCTCTGAGCTCCCGATCATCCCTAGGAGAGGCTCCTTGGGGCTGTGCCAGTGGCTGGCTGTCCCTGCTCTCCTGTGGGAGAGAGCTTCTAGGGATGCTGTGCTGCACCCCAAAGTGCAGAGCCCCCTGCCCTGGTGTGACCCCAGCTGTGGTGAGAGGCTCAGCCATAAAGACTGGCTCAGTGGAGCCAGAGACAGACTAAATTAGCAAAGAAAGCAGCCAGCCCTCACTGGGCAAGGTTCAGAGCTGGTTCATAGGCACAGATCTCATTTCTCTTTCTTCTGGACATTATTTTATATTATATTTGATGTTAAACTGGAATATCTAAATAGAGCCAAATTGGATTAACAAGCAATGAATTATCATACACTTTGACTGTTAAGACCATAAAGACAAGAACAAATAAATTGGAGGGATCAAAGGCCTGAAAGCACAGAGCAAAAATATATATAATATATTTCTGTTTGAAGCAGGGCTCTGCAAACACAGAATATTGCAGGCAGGCCAGGGAAGGTGGAAAGTGAGGGTCCCTGTCCTGCATTTCTTTTGCTCCCAGATCCAAGCTCTGCTCCCACATTGTGGTGCCAGTGCGGAAAGGTGGGGGACTGTCTGTCTGCTGTGTAGCTGTCTGCAGTCGCTTGCCTTGGGCAGAAACCAGAGTCCAACTTCACTGGCAGCCCCAGCGGGCCTTCCACTTGTTTAACTTGCATCTGCTTTTTGTTTTGTGTTGTCCTTTTCTTTTGAACGTGATGTAACCGAGCGTCCCCAAAGAGCCATCAGAGAACAAACACAGGCAGGTGTACAATTATAGAGCTCACCTCTGCTGCCGTGCGTGGCCCTGCACAGCTCCCTCCTCTGTTCCTGGCCCTCGGTGACAGGAACGGGCTGTGGCAGGAAGGATGGCTCTTTGGGGGAAACACTGGGCTTTAGGGTCGACATCATGCCTTTGGCTGGGCAGCTTCTGTGGGGATGTGTTTGGTAGCTGCTGTGCTGCAGTGTGATCAGTCATTGCAACCTGGCGTTTAAAAAAACCCACAACCCCAACAAGGCGCCGCCGTAGTACTGCTGTAGGAAACCCTGCCATGGCACTTTCCATTAATACAGATAAAAAATTGAGACACAGGGCAAACAATATTAACCCCATCACTGATCAAGCTTAAAAGCTTTTCCCAAGAAAAATTGTCTCTGGATTGCAGTTAAATTATGGGCAGGGGGATTGCTGCCTGCAGAAGCCTGTGCCACCGGTCCCTGTGCCGCTTGCAGGTGCTCCTGCCCAGGGCGAGTGAAGGTGGCTGGGATGGCAGCAGAGGGTCAAAGACAAGCATGAGGCTGGGCCCTTGCAAAGTTTTAGGACAGAAGAAACTCAAAGCTGGCCTGGTGCTTTAGGAGGAGATGGCGCAGGAGCAGAGCAGCAGGGACCAGTGCTGCTCTGAGGGTGATGAATTGTCTTCCAAGGCCAAAATAAAAAGGAATTACAATAACAAAACCTCCAAGAGAGAGAAACTTAGTGCAAGGGTTTCCAGCTTCCTGGACAGGAGGGGTGGGTGTTGCTTGGTGGGAGCTCCCATTCCCCAAACATGGAGGTAGCTGGGGCAGTGGGCTCCAGTATGGCCCTGCTCCTCAGCCCCATATCTTTGCCTTCCCCACATTGCCATCGCTCCCCAGCCCCATTTGCAGGTGGCTCTCCTGCTGATGCAGATGGATGCTGTATCACCAGTGCATTTCATCATCTCCTATCACTTGTGGTAGGCTTTGCACTTGTGAGACCCCAGCACATTGGACCCGCTTGGCCACGGCAGTGCTGAGGCAGCTTCATGGGGCAGGGACCACCTGGGAAGGGCCAGGCATGGGGTTGGGGAGCTGGGTGGAGGGTTCCAGGGATGGGGACCACAGCAGCTCCATGCCGGCCCTGCTATAAGAAACCGTCTGCTGCTCCACTCCCTCAGTGCCCATGTGGAGAGCAGACAGAGGCGGGGTTGTTTTGACTGGAAAAGGAAAAATGAGCAAATAACATCCTCCAGGTTCCTTTCTATCTTTTTTTTTTTGTTTTGTTTTCTTTCTTTTTTTACTTTCCTGATAAGGAAAGAACCTTATTTTTTTTTTTTTTTTAAACTCCTCTCTCTGCCTCTGCTGCACACCACTCAAAGGCTGTTCTTTATCTATTTGATTCTCTGTAAAATTGATCTTATTCTCTTTGGAGGAGTTAGGTTTAAATCACAGGATGAAATCCTGGTCCCAGTGAATCAATATCAAATCTCCTATCAGCCTCAGCCTGGGGTGGAGATTTTGGCCATGGGGCTTTGGCACTCCTGTTCCCAGTGGGAAATGTCATTTGTTGATGGAAGATGTTTTTGTCCTCAGCCAGCAGGGCATTCCCAAGGTCTCTATAAAAGCATGTTGCTTCTGCTGTCCTTCTCCTCCAGCCCCACCTGCCAGTACTTGTGATTGAGACAAGGGCTGGTGTCTCCTGCTCTAAATTTTGGTGGAAAGCCTCCAACCCACCTACCAAATATACCTCCACAGCCCTCTTGCTCGCTTGCCGCCTCTGTCGGGAAGGTGTCCATAGGCATGAAGGTGTAGCGTGGTGATGGCTGGCCTGGCTGGCTGAGGCAGGAGATTTGCTCAGTGAGGAGTGAGCTCTGGCAATCTGCACTGTTCCTCCTCTGTCGTTTGTCACAGCCTCCAAGCCCCAGCATGGCTCTGCATCCCCCTGTGACCCTTGCCTGGCCCATGGCACAGGGAAGGTGCCCAGCACTGACATCCACAGCCATGCTGGGGGCTCCAGCAAAAAAATATCTTTTTTGGCTTCCTGTTGCCATAGCAACTGCATCCCACCTCCTTGGTGGGCGATGAGGGCTGGCTGGGCTGGCTGGGCAGCCTGAGCACACGCTCGCACCATGGGCAGGATGGAGAACCTGGCAAGGGAAGAGTCATCCTGGCTCCTCTTCACCTGTGGTGGGGATGGCAGCTGCAGTGCTGGGGCTGGATGGTGACAGAGTCCCACCCTTTGTAGAGATGTCCCTACAGCGGCTGTGTCTCCTCTTCCCGCTGCTGATGGTGCGAGGTTCCCCTGAGGCAGATGGTACAGCAAAGCTGGGTCTTTATCGGAGGATACCGGTAGCATTCAGCTGCTTTTGAAGTCTCCAAAGAGAGCTGGGATATTTCTTGATCTGCTGTTAAATAAGTCATCGCCACTGCTGTTAACTTGCATTAAGCGCCGGAAGATGCCAGGTGCACGGGGAGAGGCTTGCGCAGCTCAGCACACTGGGACAGGAGCCTGTCTGCATGGGGTACACAGCCGCAGGGTGTAGCCTTGGGAAGAGACTTTGGAGTATTAAATATTTGATGTGCAAAGTTTATTTTAGCCTGAGCCATACCGGAATCACTGTGCCTCCAGAATGCAGTTGGTCAGAGGAACTACCTCGGCTGGCTTTGTGTTGGTTTTGCACCTCAATTTTTCTTGGTGCTGCTGCAGTTGCATTTCCACATCAGCCCCAGCACATCCCCGGCCGCAGGGGCTATGCCTGAGCTCTGCCTTCTGCCCACAGAGCTGCTCCCCAGCAGTGTGCCCTGCCTCCCTACACATGTCTGCCCGTATGTGTTGGGGCATCTCATCTCTTTCAAAGGCACTGAAAAAAGGCACGCCTTGCTGTTTTGGCTTGAACATGCAACCATTTGCAACCCTATCTGCTTTTTTTTCCTCCTGATTCTTTGCTTTTGCTTAGTTGTGGGAAGGAGGGGGCTTTTGCAGAAGGCCGAAGCAGTACTTGGTGTCCGGGAGGTATTCAGTGTCAACAGAAATGTTGACAGGTCAGACTGTGTTTTTTAAATACTACTTTTTTGCTTCTGACTGTTCCCCTTGGACTTTCTTCCCACCAGCAGCACCTTCAGCATTTATCTCATTTGAGTCCTCTAAGCAAATCTTATCTCTACATTTATTGCATCTTTGGGAATAGTAATTTTCAAGTCAGCTTTCACATTACTCCATATTTGTTACTACTCCTCTGTCGAGGGAAAACTTGGCTCATTATTAGTTCTCTGCCTGACACAAAACATTTAATTTGAACAGAAACCACCAAGAGAGAGATACATATTGCTTTTCATAACCAAAGTGTCAACATCTTGACCAGACTGTAGCTGAAGCAATCTTTACCATATGGTGGATTTTTATACTTTAACGTCACATCTGCATCCCTGCTGCCTTTGCTTTCATTCCGGAGATGCCGTGCTGGTGATAAAAGGCACTGTCTGCATGTCCTTCCTCAACACAATCACAAAAGGACCCCTCAGTAGATAAGGAACTAAACCAGAGATACAATAGCTGTGGCTTCCCACTGGCTTTCTACTCAATAGCTTTCTGCTATGCAGTAAAAAAAAAAAAAAAAAAAAAAAAAAAAAAGGGAAGAAAAAGAATAGCAATGGTGGAGCATGTGTTGGGGAAATAAGCCCCTGTAAATCCCAGGGAGGGCACGGCTGCAGAACATGCTGGGAATAGCGACTAGAACCAGACTCAAACAAGATGAAACTGCTTTTTCCAGATTCCTGGTAAATGAGATGCTATGAACAGCTTTGCTGAAGCTCAGGGGCTGTAAAAGAATCCAGACTTGTGTTTTAGGAAGAAAATGAGGCTATGTTAGTGTTGCCTTTTATTGCAATTTAGTGCAAAAATGTATTAAACTTGGATTAATTCTGGTAGAGATGGGTTGTGTGAAGTTGCTAGTTTAAAAGCTTGTCTGCAATCACGGTACAGTCGGAAAGCACCTGTACCTGCCATCAAACAGCAGGCAAATGTTTTGAACAAACTGCCCGTGAGCTGGGGTCGGGTCTGTGCTGACAGCGGTCGAGAGAGCATCACCTCTGTTTTCTGCTTGCTTGGGCACTAACTATCCCAGCTCCCGGCTGAGGCACTGGCTTGGTGCCTGTCCCAAACTCCTCCACTGCTTCTCCCCATCTCTTCTGAAGGGTGCCAGGAGCTTTGTTCCTTGAAGTATGCTGTGAGCATCAGTCCTCCTCCTGGCAGCTGAATTTTTTGGCATGCTCTCAAATTTGGCTACAAATGCCCATTTTGATTGTACTGAGATTGCACAGTCTCGGCCACCAGCTCTTTCCTCTTCTCACCTGGACTGGCCCACAGCCCTTCCCTGTGAACAGGAGAAACAGGACTCCCATCCCAGCTCCATGCCTCACTTCCACAACGGACATTTTAACTCTTGCATTATCTTAGATTCTTGCCTGTCTTTTTTACTACCTCTGGAGCCTCAAGTCTTGTCTGCCTGCCTTCCCACACCTCTTCCCACACCCCCGGCAGCTTTGCAGAGCCTGTGGACTTTGCTTGGATGCAAGAAAGAATGGGGTCGGGCTCCATGCTTGGCACACGCCCTAAACTCCTGCCTCAGCATTTTGCATGCTGCATAGGATTTTATTGTATTGCTTTAATGCGAAGTCGTGCAGCTCTGAACCCCAAATACACAGCTTTGTAAGAGTAGTGGCTGGAAGAATCTGCAGATAATTCAGTCTTGCCTCTCTTAAGTGAAATAGGATGTTAATACAATACAGTGGAGAATCGCTAATACAATCCTATTTTTATACTAGCACTTTCATGTCATATTAGAAGAAGATTCGACTTTTAGATCTTTTTTAGCAATTTAGCACAGTGAGGATTTCATTATACTGACAGAACTATTGACAAAAAGAAACACATTAGAATTGGGAGGATAATGGTTCTTGGGAAGAGGAAGTTTTGCAAGGCTTTTCATTTAAAACTGGACTGGACAAAGTAACAGGCACTGTGCTGTGGGGAATAATCCTGCATTAACCAAGGGGTGGACTAGATGACCTTTTAAGTCTTGTCACAGACTAATAGAAGTCAGAGATGGAAGAGACTTTTAGGTCACATCAAACGCTTCTTCCAACCCAGTGCAAGATTATTTCTTGATATATTTGATGGTGTTTTTTTCCACTTCTAAAAGTCCCAAGTCACGAAGCTTTCTCTCCTAAGGAGTCTTTTTCACACTATTTCACCCAGTAAGCGTGCGCTTAACTTTGCGCACTATCATTAATTCCCCTGAATTTAAGTCTCTGCGGGATTTAACAACTTTAATTGGATTACTCACAGCCTGCAAAGTTAAGCACCTGCATAAGGCTTTGCAAGAGGGAGGTTTAACAGATCTTAGCATTAAGTTCTTCTCACTTTTCCAGCTTAATCTTTATTTTGCTTCACAGTTCTCTCACCTTCCTCTTGCCTGGTTCAGCTCAACCTCTCCTCTTTCCTCCTCCTGACATGCAAACAGTTCTCACCTTCCCCGATGTCGGTGATGCCAACCATGCAAACCTCTCCTCACCAGACTGACTGCAACTCCGCAGGCACGACAGGGATGGAGAACTGCGTCACCACCAGTGGCGTGGCTTCTGGCACCAGATCTAAATCAGGTTTGCTCTTGTTGCACTGAACAATTAAAGTGTTTTTTTTCCCCCCCTGTTTCCCTGCCTACTTTGGATGAAGAAGAG
This sequence comes from Leptosomus discolor, assembly GCF_034619465.1. NCBI lineage: Eukaryota > Metazoa > Chordata > Aves > Leptosomiformes > Leptosomidae > Leptosomus > Leptosomus discolor. The sequence goes on from NC_141399.1 coordinate 31,492,344, forward strand.
AAGAAAGCGTGGGGATGCAGCCCAGGACGGCGGCACCACCCAGCAGGCAATCTGGCGAGGTGGTGAACCTCGCTTGGCGTGGCTCTGCAACAAGAGGAGAAGAAACTTTCCCGTTCCATCTGCTCCCAGCCTTCTCAACTAGGTATCCGCTTTCCACACCGAGAGCAGATGTTCCTGCTGGAAATAGGCTTCCCTTCTGAAGTTGGAGCCATCACTTTGCATTAGAGCTTGCAAGCCTGCTTTCTGCCTTATAGTGCTTTCCCTGCTGACAGGGTGTGAGGCACAAAACATTTTAAATGAAGATCTTTACAATTGTGAACATGCTGCAATAAATATTAATGCTAACTTGTTAAATGGCGAATCAGCAGTTTATATAATGGCTAGGGATGCCTCTCCTTCAGTGACACATGGTGGTTGGGTGTTGCTCTGCGTTTCTCAGCCTCGGCTCTCTTCTGCCTTTTGGAGAGGGGTGTTGCCTGTTCTCCTGCTGCCCTGGGGACATGGTCCCTGATGATGCCATGCCACATTTGCCACCCTAAGGACTGCAGCACAAGAGGTTTGCAGCAAGGGTTTGAAGCCTGAGCTATTCTGGATGCCAGGCGTGCTGGGTGTTTCTCTATATGAACCATCTGAAGGACTCCCTGCAAAACTCGTTTCCACTCAGCATCCCAGGTGCATTGGCAGCCTAGCTTCCCTCTTCTGCTGTTTAATTGACTCAAAGGGAGAGGCAAGACCCTTGGGTACCTCTGTGCTGGGGGCTGCGGATGAGCAGTGGTAGAGTTGTCTTGATCGCTGAATAAAAGGCACCTCAGAAGCATGACCTATTGCTATTAATTAACATATTACATTAATATGATGGAGATCTGAATAGGCCGGTCAAGGCAAATGCTCAGGTTCCATTGTTCCCCTGGTGAGCTGGGGGGGGGGGGATTGTAAATAGAGCTTGACCAGGCTCCAGCCCAGCTCTCCGGCTGCATCTTGCCTCCCAAACAGCCGTGTATTGTCCAGGCAGGAGGTGGATTTTCAGCAGAGACAAAAGCAAGACAAGTTCCTTTTTTAGATTTTAAGCTTGAGTTCATCCAGAGGAGACAATTTACTTCCCTTTGTTGTTTCCAGCATCATTCATCCCTTCTGTTGGTGCTCTGCAGAGGCTGAACCTGGGATATCATCCGAAAGAAGTTTCTCTTTCAGGATCTTTGATGTTAGGTTTGTTATATGTATATTTGAAAAGTACTTCTGCGATGACAAAGCTCAGTACTACTCCTGCTGGGCTGATGTATGTGTGAACCGCACCAGTGAGTGGCAGTGATTAATCCAACGGCACCATGTGCTTTTGCTGCTGAACGGCTCACAGTGTGGACAAAGCAGCAGCTCATTGGATTCAATTGGTGGCAAAGGGGATGGAGTAGCTTTTCTTGCCCTTAGGTGTGGAGGAGTTTGTGGGGAGTGCTGGTGTGAGCCCCACAAACGCCAGGCTTTCCTGCCTGCAGCGCGAGGAAGGGTGCCTTGCCTGGGCTGTTGAGGATGGGCTCCTGCTCCCTTTTGCAGGAGGGCTTCTAGCTTTCAGCCCTCAGTGCCCAGTTGGGCCAGTTGAGCCAAGGCATGTGAAATTCATCCCCAGGGGTCTGCTGCAGCACCCCAGATGAGCCTATGAGGATAGGCTGACTTGTTGTACAATACACTGATTCAAAAAAAAAAGCACTCCACATCCTCTGCAAGTAGCTACCTCCAACCAGGAGTGCTTGGTTGAAGCCTGGATCTAAACCATCACTCAAAACCCTGCCTTGCAGTGCACAGCTGGATCACTTGCAGGCTCCTGCCAGGGTGCCGGTTGACTCCGGGTTTGCTCTTTAGCACCTTGCCACCTGCAAGCAAAGCACAAGGGTGGCTGTGCCAGCTCAGATCAGGGCTCAGCTCCAACACCGGCCAGCAGCAGACACTGGGGAGAAGGTCTCAGAAGCAAGGGCTGAGCTTTCCCATGGCAGAGCCTGCCAGCTCCCAGCAGTGAAGGGCACAGGGATGCTCCGAGCCAGGGCTGGCAGCCAGGCCACTGGGCTTGGTAGCCAGCTGATCTTCTCCCCCGTTTTGTATGTCTAGTCTCTTTTGAAGCAGCTTGTGCTCTTGGCTACCGCAACATCTGGTGGTAATAAACTGTACCATGTAATTGCATTCTGTGTGGAAAAGCGTTTCCTAATTTTTTCAACTTAAATTTACTATGTAATAATTTCATATGCCCAAGGATGGGTTGGGAATGTCATTGTGGCACTGGTGGTAATCTGCAGTGTGTTCTTTTAGCCACAGCCTGAGGTGCTGTAAAAGACCCGATGCCCTCTGGGACATGCTGAATGCACCAAGCAGGCTGAGGTGACCCAGCATGTGGCCCTGCCAGCCTCTGCGTCCCTGTTAGATGGGGCTGAAATCTGGTTTTGTTTGCTCGATGCTACATAAATAAAATCCAGTTCTGTCACATTTGCTGCTAATTGGCTTGCAAGGGCTGCTTGTTTGAATTGTGGAGCTCTCACAGAAATGGATGACCTTTGGCAGTGCTAATGTTTCCCGTGAAATCCCCAAAGCTCCATACGTTCCCTGGCTCCCGCTGAGAGGAGCTGCTCCGCTGGTCTCCCGTGCCTTCCCCCCGCTGCACTCATCTCCTCTTCCATGGTACGTGACAGGAAAGCTGCTTCGTCACAACGGGTTAATTAATGACCAGCAAAAGTCTGGTGCTCAGAGTTGTTATGAAAGGGCAAGAAAGGGCAAATGAAGAAAAGCATCAGCTCTTTTGGTGGCTTCTGGCCTGTTTCTGAGGCAGCATTCGGGGCACTGGCAAGTTTGCAGATGCTTCCTGGGCTGAGCTCTGTCCTGGAGAGGAGCAAACACTTCCCTGCAGGATAAAATCCTGGCATGGCTTGGATGGTGATTTGCAAAGGATCCTGATGTGACTGGAAGCCGGGACAGTGCTCTGCTACAACACTGCTCAGCCTTGTGGCTGAGCCAGCTGCACTGCTCAGCACAGGGACTGGGGCTTGCTGCCTCCAGAGCAGCCCAGCCAGCCGTAGGCTCTCCCTCTCTGCTCCATGACCAGCACTGGGCTGTATTTTGCAGGTTTAGTTTTTCTGCTGGTTCAGCTGCTTGACCTGGTTCAGCACCCCACCAGCCAAGCATCTGTGTTGGGCCAGGGCAGGGTGATGTGGTCAGGGCGAGGGGAAATCAGGACAGCATCCTAAACCTGCCCTGCAGGCAATGGCCTGGAGCTCAGCAGGATTTATGCTATTTCCCTATCAAGATGCTTAGCTATTCCTTTCCCATCCATCCTCACAGCATCTTCTTATTATTCCTTTATTTGTATTGATTTTAGTTCGCTGGAACCTGAACCACTTGGTGTGTAAATCGCTGGAGTCTGCCTCTCCCTTCTGTGTTGCTCTGTCTGATTTGGGGTGTAATCCCCAAAACAAAATCCCCCCTGGGGGATTGGGTCAAGCCCCCTGTGCCAGCCCACCTGCCACTGGCCATGCCCTGGCAGGGCTGCTCCCCTTCAGCGCTGCTCATCCTTGCAAAATGCCTTTGGGTTCAGCTGCTGGCAGGGAGTTTTGGGTGACGCATGCTCAGCCCCTGCTATTTGTGCTCTCGGTTACCCGCTTAACCATGGTGATTTACATGGCAACCCGATGAGGCCTGGCATTTCAGTGCCTTTACGCATTAAACAGCATCAGCTCCCATGTAATTTAATTGTCTGTGTTTTAAACATAAATCAGCAAACTGCGGGCTGGAGCAGAGCAAACTCCTTGCTGGGCACGGAGGCTGCTGCAGCTGACTGCCCCTCCAGTGAGAGGTGGCCCATCCTGGTGTCCTCGCTCCCCGGGGATGTGATGTGGAGAAAATTTAGGCTAGGTGTGTTTCACTTGGATGAGCCTCCCCTTTGGGGTTCCTGATTTAGGTCACATCAGTCAGGCTGGAGCCAGGAGTCCTGCGAGAGGTGCGATTGATGAGGTGGGTGCCTGCATTCCCCTTTGGAGCTGGCTCTGCAGCTGGGGCTGCCACCCCCGAAAGCACCTAGGAACATGGTACCTCAAGGACTCTCCTTTCAGTCAATTTTGTCTGAAATTGGGCAAAGGGCTCAGAATTCATTAGGCCCTGTGACTAATAGTTGTGATTCAACCAGCCTCATTTCCTAAGGAAACTGGGATAAACCCCCATGCTGCTTGTTTTCCGTTCCATCAGACCTTCCCGGACACACTCTCACAGAGAGCAGCTCCTCGGCAAGGCTTTGATCACCCAGAGCCAAGCGTCTGGGTGGGTGGTGAAAGGGTGATTGGGTTTTGCTCCCCTTTCTTTGTGTGGCAGATCCCTGGTTTGAATAGGGTGAGAACACTCACTCTGCTGGCTGCTTCCTGAGGCTCTGGGGTGTACTAACAGTGTGGGAATGGGAACGAGGACGTGCTAATGGATGGGGTTTGAGCAGAGGGAGAGGCTCCCCCTGCCCTCCCCTTCATGCAGCCTTGCTGACACCACCGCCACAGCTGTGTCCCTGCTAGCTGTGGTAGGAAGTGCACGCCAAAATCCTCGAGGGTGGTTGGCCCTGCTGTCCTTCCCATCCCCAGCAGGCAGCCTCTGAGCTGGCCAAGACCACTAGTTCCCGTCATGGCCAAGGTCAGGGATGAGCTGCATCTCCCCGCTAGGTCCCTGGGCTGTGGGGGATGAACAGGGCGATGCCCCCATGCTGGGCAGGTCACAGCTGTGGGCTGGGCAAGCTGGGGTGATGCTTTTCCCAGACCTCCTGCTGCCCATCCTGCAGTCCCCTGCCTGTCCTGCCTGCAGTGTTCCCCCCAGGCACTGCAAAGGTGACCCACGCCAGCAGCCCCCTTCACTTGTCTCGTGCTCCCTGCAGCTTTCCCGCAGCCCTGGCCAGCCGTCTCCAGCCCTTTAGGATATGAGAGCAGCAAATACCACTGCAGTGAATGCATGTGGTGTTTCATCTTCGCTAAATGTTTTGCCCTTCTTTTGCACTCTTCTGCAAAGTATTTTGCAGGCTCTTTGGAGTGTACAAATCATCCTATGCAGGGTAAATCAAGGACCAGAGGGATGTAAAAAATAACTTAGGTAAAAATTGAACCTGACTCTACCAGGTCTTACCAGATGTGTGCTGTGGTACACGTTATATTTCTACTAGATTGGAGCCACAGCAATAAGTAGCTTCCTTATAGCAGCTTTTTGTAAGTCTTCTTGTATGCAAGTGCCCCTTGTAGTGTAAAGCAGCTTCCCAGCAGCAGTTATCTCCTGCAGCAGTACAACATCTACACAGACTTTCCAGGGTAGGAAGGGGCTGGAAAGGTCTTGCTGTGAAGCCAGCTGCAGCCTGGGCAGGAGCAGCCTGCCAGACAGGGCTATCTAGGCGGCGTGGAGCCTGACTCCGCAGGCGACAGGAGCTGGGCTGTCTGGATTTGGTAGGAGGTGTGTGGAGCTGATTACCATAGATAATTCATCTCTGTGATTTTCGCCTGAGGGGGCAGCTATTTTGTGATGCATCAGGTGAGGCAGGGTGAACCAGACTGTGACCTGCAGGCATTCACACAAACAGGTTTGTGGGCTGGGGCCAGGAGGGCACAGGGTAGCTGGGAGCAATGTATTCCCTTAGCTACATTCACAGTCTGCAGGCTGGAACGGGTAGTTATTTATTTTAGTGTGCTGGTTTTATGCCCCAGGAGAGACTTGTCTTCTGTCCTGAACATAGATCAGTGCAAGAGTAGGTGTTTTGTGCTGAGCAGAGTTACCCTGTCTCTGGAGGCGGCTCCTGCGTGTGAGAACAGACCTGCACTGCAAAACCTCTTCTTGCCATGGCTCTGCTCTTCATGGCTGGTGCCAGCTGGGTCCTTCCTTGATGGTGCCCAAGCAGCTGCTCCACCTCCTTGTCAGGAGAGCCGTGGGAAGGCAATGCAAACTGGGGCTACTTTGCACCCCAAGGCAGAGTGGGTTCCGCCGGGGAGCAGGGTGTGTGCAGGGCAGCTGGCCATGGCCAAGCAGGGTCCTGCTGGGGTGTATGGGCACAAGACACTTGCTTAGAGCAGAAGAATTATTCCTGCTGGCTGCAGGGCTGGAGTTCTTGTGGAGCCACTGTTATCACAGAAAGAGGTAGCAGTGAGTTTTGTACAGATGTTAATGGCCCCGGACAATGCAAGAGTAATATAGAAACTGCATCCTTCTGACAGACACAGGCTGGCAGTTGTACTTATAGCAGGTGGTGCTTGGGCTTGGCTGCTGCTGAGGGATGCTGTGAGCCCACTCTGAGCTCTGACACGCAACCTCTGTCCCACAGCCTGCCCAGGTCGGAGCCATCTCTCAGCTGCAGCCTTTGACCGCTTGCAGTGGGGCCCCGTGCAGCTCACAGGAGGGCAGAGAGCACGGCCACTCTGTGTTGTCCAGCCGCTGCCGGGTGCCTGGGCACCGTGGCTGGGGCCGGTGTGGGAAGGTTCTAGCCGGAGTCACTGCCTTTGTCATCAAGAAGCTCTCATATAACTTACGAGGAGCCTCCGCTCTGTGGATATTTCCTATAATGAGTGGTGGGCACACTTTCACACTTTTCCTCAGCTGTGTTTGTTTTATTTTGTTTGCTTTTATCATGAGGCATCCATTCTTTGCCTACTACTTAGTCTTGCTTTTCCCCCCACCCCGTGCTGCAGTGCTCCCTGTCCCGGGCAGGCTGTGTCCCTGCCTCTTTGTTGGCTTCTTTCAGTGGTTGGAGCCCGCCTTGCGGAGGCGCGGGCAGCTTGGGGCAGGGAGAACAACAAAGGAAAGCAAAGAATCCTTCTTCAAAAGGCCGGGGAGGAAGGCAGGTGGCCAGTGAGCGTCAGGGAAGGAAGACAAAGAGCCAGGAACAATGGGAGCTCCGTGGAGCACAAACACTCGCCCCTCTCATTATCCACCCATTGCCCAGATGAGTCACACGCAGGGGCTGAACTCTGCCTCTCCAAGTCCGAACAGGGGAGGAATGGCTGGAGGTAGAGGACTGCGTGCGTCTCAGCACCTCGGGGTCATTATTGGTGGGTGCCAAGGGTCAGGTCTCCTCCAGGGTGCAGACACAGGCACAGGGACAGCCTCAGCCATGTGACTGCTGGGACCACCTCCAGTGGCAGCTGGAGAAAGCGACAGGCTGCAAGGATGGGGCTAACCCTGATGGCCAGACGCTCAGCAGCAAAGCCAAGAGGCAGGGCAGCAAAGCCAAGAGGCAGGGGCTCCTCAGGGACACCCCATGGTTGCCATGAGGGAGTGTTTAGCTCCTGATGTCTTTTAAATGGTGTTGGTGGATGCATGCAGCCTGAGGAACAGATCCCCAGTGAGAGGAGTCAAGGTGCACTTCAGGCATTTCACTTGGAAATCTCTCTGAGCGTCTCCTGTCCTCAGAGGGAGTATGTTAAGCTGCTTCTAGGACGGAGAAATGTGTGCCTTTTGAAAGATGACACTGTCAGGAATAAAGTAGAAGAAAATAAACCTCTTAGCCAGATGAATTCAGCAGGTCGGGCATTGGCTGCCAGCAAATACAGAGCTAATGACTAGATTCTTGTCATGTACCAGGCATAACTATTCCAGGGACCTGCTAGTAAGCGGATGGAGGGCAGGGGCAAGTTTTATCTTAGCACACTCATATTCAAAGGTGCTACTTTGTGATTATGTCATTTTCTCCAGCTTTTTCCATTCATCTGTCTCTCTGTGATGAGCATCTGTTTCTGTCAGAACAAGGGGTTGTTGACTGCACTCGAGCTCAGCTGCTTTGACCTATACTTCACAATGCACACAGGCTTTTCTCTATGATGATTAGCTCTCTGGTGCAATATCAAGGTTCTTTCTTCTTCCTTATGTGCCTTTTACAGAGTCTGTTAGGTGAGGAGCTTCAAAGGGCCTGCTGGAGGGTCCTGCCACTGTTTGAATCAGATCTGCTGCTGCCCTTGTTCCTCCCAGAGCAGGAAACTATCCGATACAGTATAACCATCAGAAAAGTACAGAGGGAGAAGAGGTGCAGGGGAAGAGGCGCACATGAAACTAGGTGCCACAGTGCGCAGTGCTGTCCTTGGTGAGATTAGACGCCGATATGGGCAGCGGCAATGCCCTGCCTTTGAGGAGCATGTAAGCAAGGGTTCAGGAGTTGTGGCGGAGCCTGTAGGGGGCATGGGGTCACCAGAACTCCCCGCTGCGGGTTTTCTGCTGCTCTCCTGCACCCTGCAAAACAGGTCCTTCTCAGCGCTGAAGTGCTGAATTTGCTGGGGAAGAAACCCAGAATCTTCCGGACTGTGAAGGTAAACTGTTCAGTGGTTGAAGGTCTTTCAGAGCTATTTCACAAACTGTCCCATAGATGGAGATAGTATTTTTCCTACATGCAAAAACCTTGATTTCACATTGTTTGGGACTCCAGCTTTCTGGAAACATTTGGGAAGTGTCTTGTATGCTCCCAAACAGCTTTGGGCTTTCCCGTTGTCATCTTATCTCCTGGTTCCACATGGACCAGATTACAGGGTGACATTGGACTGAGGTCCTGCTGGGCAAAACCACTTGCTGAAGCTAGACTTGAGCTTCAGCACAGCTTTTGGACTTGTACAGCACAAAGATCAGATGTGCGGGCACAGTGACCCCTCAGGGATCACTCTTCCCCTACTTATGTGTGAGCAGAGAATTAGTCTCTTTTCTTCTCGACTCTTTTGGTAGGATCCGAGAAAGAGAGCCTTCCCCCCACCCTCTTTTCTTTGATAATTAATTAAATAAATAGAACCCTTGAGCAAATGAAATGTCATTTCACATTCAGGCAAATACATTTGGGTTAGAAATCTAGGTCAGAATGTAAATTATCCTGCTGCCTTCTTGAAGGTGAAGTCCCTGAAATGATCTCAATTTAACTGAAATTGGGGATTTCCCAGTTTTTGCAAGCACTTTATTTTACTTCTAATGAATACAAAGAAAAAAACTTTCCTGAAACTGCCAGGGGATACAGTCTATCTCGAATGGCTGTAATACTATATAATAAAATAAACCTTAACAATAAATGCCTTATGCTCTTAGAGCCTGTATTTTGAGCACGACATGTAGGGTGTTAAATTTGGTGGAAAATCTGACCAGAAGTCAGAAAAATAATTGCATTTTTTCAAGATTGCTGCCTGACAAAGAGGTCTTTACTTTGGTGCTATAAAGAAGAAGGACCTTGGATGGTCCCCGCATGGGGCCAGGGATGCAGCAGGGCACAGCGCATCTTGTGGTACTGGTGGCACCTCCCAGTGCCAAGGTGTGAGGACCAGGGCCAAGTGCATGGAAAAGTGGAGAGAGAGGGATTTTTTTTTCCACTGCTATTTTCCCATCCCTTGGACACTGCTTTCCCCTTGCCCTGCTGAAGTGGTCCCAGCCTGCCCAGCTCAGCTGAACGTGAGTCACTGGTGGAAGCTGTGGCAGAGGCGGTGGTGCCCTGCACAGGAGGGAAGACACGATTTCAGTCTTGTATTTGGCAGGAAAAAAGAAAAACTTCCAGTACTACGCTGAGGCTACAACCGTTTGTACAGCAAAAACTACATTAGCACTGTAAATTATTTGTAGGAAAGTACAACCAGGAACATGAGCTGCAATCGGTTCTGAGGAATTCAACGGCAGGAGCTCTCTACTCTCACTGCACCCTCCCTTCTCTTATTCAGGGAATTAAATCCTTGAGTGTTTCTATTTACCACACAGTCAGTGTTTGTTTGTCTCAGTGTTAACATTTCCTTTATTTTTTGTCTTTAATCAGCTGCAATTATTCAGTTATATTCATGGGTAGCACTAAAATAAAAATAGGTGCATTATGAATATTAAACTCCTGCAAACAAAGCCCTGAATTAGATGATTTGTGTGCTCTGTGTACATAGGTTTTTCTGCTTGGAGTATACAGTGAGTCATATATTTTTCTCCTTCCTTTCATTTTCTGTAAACATGGGATGAGAAGCAATGTGAATTCTGGAGGGAATGGCCAGAGAAAGGGAGATGGGGAAATTCTGGGTGCGTCACTGTGAGGTGCTGCTCACAGCAGAGTCTGCAGAGGGGAGTCTGCAAAGATGAGCTTTAAATTGCACATCTGGATTGTGACTGGGAGAGTGAGGCCAGTGGGGAAATGCCTTCTGCTGCTCTTTGCAGAGAGGACCTGTCTCAGCCCCTGTGCCTGAGCCCTACCTGGGGGCAGCTGGGCACCCTCAGTCTCCTGAAGCTGCAGCAGAAGGGTCAGCCCATCATCACCCTGCCTGCATTTTCAGCAAGTCTGATTTTGAGGATCCTCTCACAACCACATCCTCCTGTGTGGTCACCCGTGAGAAGCTTACATCATCCGTGGCTTTGGGCAGCCATAGAGTATGGGGTTACACAGGGTGGAGGGTTTTTTTGCTCTAGATCACTAGAAAACAGTGGAATACATGAGACTGGGCTTTAGGAGATTTGGGATCTCTCCCTGCTACCATGATGCACACCATCATGTATTCCCCTTTGTTGGCTGGACTGGGGAGAAACTGGACCTGCTGCTGCTGCCTCCTACCAGGGCTGCTGTCCATGGAAGTGCTTTTGTGGGCAAAGCCAGGGCTACACAGTAGCTCTTTCTTTCTCTTCTTCTGCTTCAGATTCCTTAGGATTTGTTGAAGGGAAGGTGGAAGCCGACGCCACAGCCTGATGAACCTGCCATTGCTCATATCCTGTGTGCTGTCTGGATGACTGGTTCTTTACATTTTTAATGGTATTTTGTATTGCTTTTCTTGTACTGCTCCTGAATATTTTGCAATACGCATCTTTGTGGATGGATGCAATGAATCAATAGCGAATAATAGCCTAAGTCTAGAGGGAACAGAGTTTGCAAAGCAACTCACCGTTCACAAGTGAAGTGCGATGAGAAATCACCAGGATAAGGCTGAACAGAGAGAAAACAACCTGGGAGAAGGACAAGGAGGAAATCCAATGTCTGAAAATGAAACAAGATTTTTTTAAAGTGCTGTGTAGAATTATACATTGAATTCTTTTTCTTTTAGCAGCAGATTTGGCTATATCAGCTTCCCTACTGCTCCCACTGGCTCTCTCTCATGAGCTGGGGTGTCCTAGTGACTTTTTTTTCCTGGACCTGCTATAGTTGTTGATCTTGTTCCTTAAAGGATTGAATTTGGGAGGCTTTTAAATCATGCCAGTCATCTGGGGTGACTAGTGACTGCGCCGTTTAAGCCCTGCAGGTTGTCCAGAGGGGAAGGCTGCCATCCTTAGCCTGGCTCTGTATGGCCCTCGACACAAGCTCATTCTCAGGGCTGTGCCTCCTGCTGCCATTCCCCCTTGAGCTGAAGATGAACTGTGCCTCTCAGGCTGCTATGCCCTGATGAATGTCCCTGGCATAAATAAAATCCGTTACAGGGGCTCAAGCTGATGTCCGCGTTCGTCCCCGCTCCCTCCTGCTGCCCACTCTACATCTGGGGCGAATTGTCTCAATCTATCACAATTACGAAGACACTTGAACTAAATAACTTCGTAAAGATCTGCTGGGAAAATTCATTGGTTTGAGACCCTAGAAATGGATTTTGTTTACAGTGTCCAGAGAATTATAGAAAAGAGGTGAGCTGGGCTGTGGCCATGATGGAGAGCAGTCCAGCCCCACCATAGGCACTACCTGCGCACTGTCTCCCACAGCCCTCCCTGCCTGCCAGCACTGGGGAGACCTTCAGGTCTTCATGGAAGGGTATTAAATAGCATAGCAGTGCATACAGGATTGCAGAGGGATGTTTAAACCCACCTTTGCTGGGAATAAAGGGATAGGGGGGGATTTTATGTCTTAGGGGAATTTGATGGCTGTGTCCTTATCCTGGGCAAAGTTTTCCAAACCTGTTTCGTGTCCAGACTGCCCATACCCCATTTTCAAAACTAGCATCTGAGGGTTTGTCAGAGATAGGATCGAGTAACAGCAGCATCACAAATTACCTCCTGTCAGCTGAACCTTGATAGCCAAGTATAGATGTGCTCTTACTCTGTGATCTTTCACTGACATTTAAACTAAGCTGTTTCAAGGGTTTAAGAGCAGTCTTACAGGTCATAGCAAAGGGCTGGCCAGTCTGAGCTGATGGCCCTGCGAGGGGCTTGGCCGAAGCCCTGGGAAGCATGTAGGAAGAGGCGAACCTGCCACACTGCCTCCCTGAGGACTCTTGCTGCCCTCAGCACCGTGGTGGGGCTGGAGAAGCTGGGTTGGGCTGGGCTGGGCTGGGCTGGGCTGCCTCAGCCCACGAGGGAATTTTCTCCTACTCATTTCCTTTCTTTTCTTGAACTCAAGTAAATTTTTATCATCTGCAAAATCCCTTGGCAAGATATTTCAAAGCTTAACCCCATGTTGGGCTTAGGGAATTTTTCTGGTTCATTTTTTTATGTTCCACTTTTTTATGTTCCACAGATCATGTCTACTGTGGTTTGGGGTGAAGGCACGTGACAGTTGCTGCACTCCCGTGTCCCACTCTGTGACTCTGGGCTCAGCAGGGGTAAAGCTCCTAAATCCCATGCATTTTGGTGCCTAAACCCCGTGCATCCCAGTGGGCTTTATGCACTGGATTAGGACCAGCAAGCACCCAGCGGCTATGATGAGATGCCCATTCCCTTCCCACCACGTGTGTTTGGATGTGTCACTGGGTGCTGCTGTGGGTGTGCTGGGCAGAAAATAGGCTGACCCTGCTCTGGCCGTGTCTTTGCTGCTAAGCATCCAGGCAGAATGGCTCATATAGGGGATAATAATTTGTAAAAAATTATGTGAGTGGTAGTAGATTAATAAGTCGTGCTTATTTGGTGCTGTCTGAGGGAAAGTACCCTGCATGCCTGTGACTCGTCGTTCTCTGGAAGGCAGTTGTGAACGCTCTGTTGGGGATAACACTTGTTCCAAGTACTAAATGCCAATTTGGCTCCCGTCATTTGTTCCCATTTTACTACAATTAACTGTCTCTCTGCCGAGTGTGACTGGGCACTGGCTGGATCCTGGCTTTGCCGTGAAGGGGCTGGTCCTGCCAGGGAGCAGTCAGGGAGCAGGGCTCCATCGCTGCTGGTATTTGTGCAGACCGCTGTGTTGGTCCTGCTGGGTGGACCTTCCTTCCCTTGCTAATTTAAATACTATAATCTTCGTTTAGCTACTGCATGCAAATCCCTAAATATCGTAATTTTGATTGCCTCCCTGGCAGTTTAAAGGATTATATCTGGGTTATTTTTAGCCCAGATTATTTCCTTGATCTGATTTACAGGCTATGCCCAGAAGGAGTTGGAGGCAGGTGAGCTGCAGGGAGAAGCCATGGGGGCAGAGCATCCCAGGCTGGGGCTACAGCCCATGCTGGGGGGTGACGGAGGGTCCTTGCAGGGTGTAGGCGCAATATTTCCGTCTCATGGAGAGTGATGAGTTGCATCATTGCAGCACAGCTAGGCCTGCGGAGGTGGACTTAGTGCTAGAAAGTGGTCGCTCATCTTTTGATGTGTTTGGGGAAAAAACCTGTGATTTTCTTCACCTCCCTCTCAGAGCAGGTTTAGGACAGACAGGAGGTGCAGGGCACCTTTTCGCAGCTCTGTCTGCCTCTTTAGCACCTGTCCTCTCTCCTTCACCTCCAGCCAGCCGGCACAAGGTCCCTAGGCTGCCTCCTCCTTCACGGCCTGAAGAGGAACATTATCTCCCGTGCTTCAAAGGCAGCATCAGTCGCACAGCAAGCCCCATTGCTCCTTCCACTGGGAGATTTAGCTAATGATCTCTCCAGTCCATTTTGCTTCCCTGCAGCTTAGTGTGGATTTTCATCCCCATCTCCTCAGTCCACTTAGGGTGTGCAGCCCTCTGCCAGCCTGGAGGCATTTCAACCCTGCCAGCAGCCTGCCTGTGCTGAGGGTTCCTTAGGGGATGAGGCAGAACTGAGGGTGCTGAGCACCAGGTGAGCATGTTATGGAGCAACTCCAGAGTCAAGAGAAGGAGTTAAAAAAAATAGCCCGTGATGGCACGTTTAGGCTCCAATGACCCTGCTTGTCCCTCCGTAGTGCCTGCGCATCCTGGGGGGGGCGGGGGGGTTGTGTGCTGGATGGAGAGCTGATGGAGGAGCGGCAGAGTGGCAGCACCAGCTGCGCCATCGGTCCGAGCAATGGCTCTCAGGCTGGTGAGGCTTCCCTGGTGATGGAGCAGGAGGTCTGGATTCATCAGTCATGTCACATTACATTATGTGATGCAACGCAACATGGCATAACTGATGCAACCCAACGTTAAATGTCATAGAGCAATGGATCAGCTCAAGGCTATGGTAATTTTATGTGCCCATTTAATCTGGTATTTAAAAACAAACACTCATAGCAATCTGCATCACACGCTACATTTTGCAAAATTGAGCAGCAAATCTGTACCAAGGAAATTATATAATTCTGTCATTGCTCAGCCTTATGTACATGTATGTAAATACCATAGTCGGGTTTAAAATTGGTGCTCTGACTTTCCTCTCACACCATGAACATCACCAGGTTGGTCCTCGTGGAGCTGTTGCAGGCTACCCAGTCATGGGGTCTCCACTCTTCAGCTGGTGCTGGAAGGAGGTACCAGGGGCATATTCCACTCTGGTGTTCACCATTGCTGGTTGGGGCTGCCACTCTTGCTGTCTGCAGATGGAGCAGCCCCTGCTACTGTCTGCTCCAGGTGAATCAGCTGGGATGGTTTAGACCAGCCATTTGCACTCTTAATCTGAAGACAAAGGGTTTTGCCTGAAGCTCACTTTGGGTATGTTTGCCTGAGCTACAGCAGGCACAGGCGCGGGGGCTGAGGCTCTGCCCCCCCAACACAGCTGCACCCACAGCTGTCTGCAGCTGCAGAGAAATTTGGTGCTTCCCTCTCCCTTGTAGCCTGCAAACGCGTCTGCTGCCCATCCTCTCCTTTCTGTGGCGTGGGCTCTCCTGCAGACTCAGTCTTGACGTTTTGAAAGGGAAAAGCCTCCCCTGTTGTTCTTCCTCCCAGGCCTGCGTCTGTGTGGCCTTCATCTGGCTTGGCCTGGAGAAAAAAAAAATCACTTAAGCACTTGCTTACTCCAGCCCAAATGAGAGTAGCACTTTGACATGATCTGAATTTTAAGTGAGTACATAAGGGCTGTGCTGGGATGCTTTCCCAGATCAGACCAGGGCAGACCTCTCCAGAGCAGAGACCATTCCTCCTTTTAATGGCTGGAGCAACAGTAACAGTAATTAATGTTCCCCCAGCCTGTCATAGCCCTGTCAAATTTTATGACCAAAAGAAGTACTTCAGCCCTTTTACCATGTTTGGATTCTCTCCTGTGTCCCCGCACTCGTGCACGGGTTCCTAGCCCACTGCCTGCCTTGCCCAACTTGCTGGGCAGTGATCCAGTGGCAGGGAACACTGCTTTTCCTTAAAGAATCAAAAAAAAAGAAAAAAGATAA
The DNA here is from genome assembly GCF_034619465.1 of Leptosomus discolor. NCBI lineage: Eukaryota > Metazoa > Chordata > Aves > Leptosomiformes > Leptosomidae > Leptosomus > Leptosomus discolor. The sequence continues at coordinate 31,507,749 of NC_141399.1, forward strand.
TCAAACCAAACCAAAGGAGCAGAGCCCACTCTGCACCATGGCCAGGTTTCCCTGCACACGTGGGTGTTTTCTGGTGGCAGGTGCTGAGGAGCTGCCATCGGCATTGGCTTGCGCCATCCCTGACAGCTCTCACGGTTTTGGTGTTTGCTGTGCTTTACAGGGCTCATGTGTTTGCGTTTCCAAAACACACTCATGTCAGAGCATCCTCTTTCCAACCAAAAAGGTCCTGTTGAGATCTGGAGGGGAGCAGACCTGGGAAAGCATGAACTTTCCCATCAAAAAAATCTCCCTGAGGCTGGGTGTTCCTGAAGTGCTGTGGCTTAGTCAGGAGAGCTCACTGCAACACAAACCAGAGCAAACGGCAGAGACTGTGGCCAGGCCGAGTACAGATGCTGCTCTGCACGCTGGCTGCTGAGCTGGGGTTCCGTGTTTATGCACACGGTTGTTGTTGTGCAGACCTTTCCAAGGGGGTCTGTGTTTTGTAGCATTTGCTAATATTGCCTGGCTGAGCCAGGATTTTTTTCCTTTAATTTCTAGAGCCGGCTGGCAGCATGCAGCCAGGTACGGATCTGGAGCAGGACTGGAGAGAGCCATTTTGGAGAGGTTTTGTAGCAGCCAGCAGCACAGTCAGACGATGTAGCTGTCTGCAGGGTGTGTGCTCGGCAAACACATCTCCAGGGCTCTGGAGGTGGGTGAAAACAGGTAGATGCTTGCAGCCTCGGAAGTCTGTTTTTACATCTTGAATCAGAAACATGCAATGAAAAATTCATATTTCAGTTCAGATCTTATTTTTGGCTCAAGATCAGAAAAAAATGTTAAGTGGGGAATCTAATGTGCATTTATATTTGCGTAACTTGCTAGCAGTGGAACTGCTTTGTGTCTTATACAGCTCATGCCAAAGTGAAGGATTTGCTCTTTCATTTTCAGCCTGGGGTGAAATTTTACAGTTGAGATTATAGGATCCTGAAAATAATTGTTGCCCCAACCTTAACTCTTACATTATAAATGAGGATGCATCATACTCAGCATGACTGGGAATTACAGAAATTAAGGATGAAAAAGACCTCATCTTCCAGCCAGTGTAGGATTATTTTGTACAGTCTATTTGATTTTTTAAAGTATTCTCTCCCTTGTAGATGATGGCCATTTTCCTTACAGAGCAGTGTTGTTAATGAACACCTCCATTTCAAGCGAGACGCAGCAACGGTGTCATTATGCCGCTCTTCTCCAAAAAGGAAAAAAGGTATTTCTTTACCCCGCCCTGATATTCTTCCGACCCAGGGAGCTCAAAGATATTTAGGGCTGAGATGGAGGCTGAGGTTTGTGTTTCAAGGGGTAGCTGGATACCAGGTCTGGCAGCATGTGGCTGGCTGGGCAGTCGCTGCCAGTGCCCTGGGAGCACGAGATGCTGGCATCTGGGCAGGCACAGTGCGTGGATGGCAGTATATGGGCCTGGGAATAAGGAGGCTCTGGCTCCATCCCCACCAGCGACCTCCTGGACCTCCTCCTTGCCCTGCCTCTGCTTGCCAGGCTACCCTCCCTCTGCCATCCCCATGCCTTGGGCTCAGGGTGGCAGTGCTGGGGCTGTCCTCTCCGAGTCCCGGCCATTCTGCCGGGACAGCACCAGGCGAGAGGACAGATGCAGAGCCACAACTCTAATGACATCGTTTTTCTCCCTAAGCCCATCAGACCAAATTTCTGTGGTAAATTGAGTAACTGAAGGCTGTAAAAGGGAAGTGCTCTTTCTGTGCTTTCCTTTTCTCCCTCTTTACCCATCCAGGCTGGCTCCTTTCCACCCTCCTTCCACTTCTCTTTGTTGTTGCTAAAAAGATTAAACTTGTTTGACCAGGTTCTGAGTCAGCACAGTTGTAAGGGGAAGATGAATGAGGCTCTTTAACCCTGCTTATCCCTCAAAATGCCCTCCTCATGGGAAGAAACACACACACGTATGCTCAGGGAAACATTGGTTTTAATGTTCCTTTTATTTTTAAGTCATTCTTTCCCCCAGCCTTATTTCTACTTCTGTCAGATAATGGGGCTGCTCTCACTCCTGCTGCTCTCTGTGCTGAACCTTTCTCTGCTTTTCCACACTGAAAGGGCTCTCCCTTTCTTCTGGATCTTCTGCAGCAAGCCAGAGCAGGATGCGTGATCCTGAAATGGCAAAGCGTCTCTACTCTCTTTTGTCCCCAAAACCTTTCCCCTCTCAGCCCGACTCTCACATCTTGATCTTTTTTTCCTCAGTCCTCGGAGGAGGCTGCTTTCAAAACACTTTTATCCCAGTAGTAAAAATCAGAAGTCTGAAGAAAAGTCTCAAAGATGATGTGGAGAGACGGGGCTTGTATCCAGGGAGGGTGGGTTTAGGACAGGATGGGAGGCTGCTGAGCAGTGAGGGGAACCCATTGGGGCGCGTGTTGACTTTGGCACTTGCATCTCCTCGTGAACCACTGTGTCGTAGACTTGATGTGTCCCGTTGGTCCATTCCCCATGACTGGCCTCATGGCATAGCACCGAGCCCCATGTGCCCGCACCGTGTCGTTCCTGGCTGCAGTGAGCACTGACAGCAGCCACTGGCACGCTGGTGTCCTGGTGCTTGCAGCCCCTTCACACTGCAGGCAACATCCCACTTTGCCAGCACCTGGACCCAACGAAAGAGCACACCCACTGAGACAGGTCCCAAGGCATAATGAAACTTAGGGGCAGGATTTCAATCCCCAGCTGTGCTAATTGCTCCTGGCATTTCTCTTTTGTTTGACAGCCTGCCCCCAAAGCCCACAGAGCTCCAGGAAATTTCTTATGCTGAAAGCTCAGGAGAGGCAAATATTTTCCAGTTTTCCATTTGGGGTATAAACAGAAGTAAATGGTGCATCCATAATCCTGAATTCTGCTTTACAAATGCCTTGTGGTGGTACGCTGTGTCATTCATGTAGGTGACTTTTACAATGAAAAATCCCATTTAAGCCTGACCTTTCACGTTCTGGAACATAATAGACTATGCAACCAAATCTCATCCTCCTGGCAGGGACACCAGTGAACTGGAATATTAGTTTTGTAAGGGGACATTTGAATTCTAAAAATTCATTTGTCAGAAGTTGTGTTTCTAACTATGGGTCCATTACAGGGAGCAGGCAGGGGGAGCTTCACAGGCAGTGCAGGGAAGGGAGGGTGCTCCTAGCCTGCCAACACGGTCTGGTGCAGGTGAGCATCTCCCTAGAGGGATTTGGATTTGGGAACAGGTCTCCTGAGAGCCCTCTCTGCAGGGATGTCTGCTTGTCTCCCAGGGAGTAGAAGGAAGAAAACACAAAGATGGCAAATGAGGTAGAACTAAGATCTCCTGTTCTCCACAGCAAGCCCTGGGCAATGATGGAGTATATTGCCTGGAATGGATGGGACGGGATGAGGTGGGGTTAGGTGGGATGAGATGGGGTGGGATGGGATGACATCTTGTTCTCGCTTCCAAGCACCTGCTCCCCAGCACCCACTCCCTATCCTGCCATGGCTGCTGGGCAGGAGAGGCAGCTCACACAGGTGGGCCTATTTCCAGCCCAACAATTAATTATCGCTGCCATTTCCCTTGCGGGGCTCTTTGTGCAGCAGCTCCCCACGTCGGCTGCCGAGGCTGCTAATTCCCCCCATTCCTGCTGGTTCGTGAGGCCACTGCGGCTGCTACTTGAAGCATTTATGTTAATACACTATCAGGCAGCCACATCCCATGGCTTATCATTTTCATCAACTCTTGGTTTTATGGTTGAAAGGAATTACTTTCAAAAGACCATTACCACCTCCCTGTTTCTCATGGCCTTATGCCTACCTGCTGTTAAGCTTTTATAAAGGCATAATTTTTTTGTGTAAAGCTCATAAAAGCTGCTACTCAAGTCCCATGCTCGAGTCCACTTCCCTCGCTTGCTGCCTGAGACTCTGACTCGGGCAGCAGTGATTCTGGCTAATGCTGCTGGGAAGCTGGGCAGTGGAGGAGAGAGCAACCGCTTCTTCCCTGGTGAACTTGTGGCTCTGCAGAGCTATGTGCTGATGCCAGTGCAGTTAGCCTGAGCATGCTTCTAATGAGCATGCCCCAGGTCCTTTTCAGGGAGGACAAGGGGACATGGGTATGCTTGGCCATCTCCAGGCACAGCTTCAGGCAGGGAGAGGGCAGAATGCTAGTGACCCTGTGGTCCTATTCATCCCAAACAGAAGTTTCAGTACCTCCTTTACCTGGAGGTCCTGCCTTCTCTTTGCAACTGAACTCCTCGCTGCTGTCGCAGGCAGATAGTTTCTGCCCCTTGGGCTGCACAGCAGGCCCTGGGTTGGGGCAGGCACTGCTCTTTGGAGCCTGCTGTCAGGGCAGTTTCTCCTTTAGCATTCCTGCTGCATTCGTTCCTGCTTTATTTTTTTTTTTTGCTGGCGAGTTGAAAAGGGTCATGCAGCTAGTCACATCACCTGATAGTCACTTGCCAGTAACATAAAAACTCTCATGCACCAATATATCAATCAGCGTTATGTGTCAGCCTTGACTACTGCATTCAGCTTCCATCACCCAAACAAAATCATGCTGTAGCAGTCGAGGAGGAGGCTAATACTGACAACTGGAGGCATGGCCAGGCATACAAAGCACAGGCAGGTAGCTGGGTGGCCAAGCTGGCTGCTAGAGCTGGGGAGAAAAGCCAAGGGTGATGCACGGTGCAGGCAGCAATGGGGTTTGCAGAGACCAACTGAGCCCACGGTGCTCCCTGCCCCATGGGGGCAGATGCAGTGGCCAGGGAAGGACGAGGGTGTCCCTGCAAGCTTGCTGCCCCCCAAAGGGCCGTGGTACCCTGTGGCTTCACACCACTGGCAGCTGACAGGTGCCTGTGGCTGTAGGCTGGAGCAGCCAGCGCGGTCAGTACCTGCAGCCCCAGCAGCTCCCCAGCCTCCTGCTGCTAGCATCTATGCCTGCTCCTCCTCTTTGCATCCAATTAGAATGACTGCAGCTAGTTAAAAGGAGGTAATGCATTTCAAGAGGTGCACTGTTTGCTGTCCCAGTCTTTCCTTGTTAGCACCTTTTGCAAGCCCAAGTGCCTGTGGTTGCTCCTGGGCAGCCAGTGTGGCTGTGCTCTGGCCCTACTGGTCCTGGTGAGGGCAAATGCTGACCCACACAGGGCTAAGCGCCTGGGGAGCCCAAGCAGCCTGTGCTGGGCCAGGCAGGCATGACTGGCAGCGAACACTAAGGTCCAAGGTATGTTTTGGATTAAATGTGTATGAAAACTTAAATGTGACTGGGAGGCAGTCCCCAGGCCCTTGGCAACCTGCGGATGCAATGCTCAGTGTCTACATCCTCTGGCTTTTGGAGAGAAGAAATTCAGTGGGGAGCTCCCCAGGGACTCCCTTGCAGGTCACCTGTGGCCCCCGGGGCTGCTGCAAGCGGAGCTGTGCTGTGGAGGGCCCAGCATTGCCCCTTGGCTCTCGCAACGCCGGAGCTCCTGCTCAGGCTGTGCCTGCACAGGGTTTGCTGGATGTGGCCATCGGCACAGGGCTGGTGTCATCTCACGGCTGGTGTCATCCTCACGGAGCTTCTCCTGGCTGGAAAGGTGCTGGTGTTGGCTCTGCCTGGTCTGGCCACGCTGCGGATGGAGAGGCTGCGGTGTGGGTGGCCTCGTAGCAGCAGAGAGCTCTCGGCTTTGCGTTTCTTTGTATTAAATATGCGAGTGGCCACTGTATCTCCTGATTATTTAATTTGACTTTGAATAAGAGGTATTTGTATTCATTTCCAGAGATGATGTACAGGCCTGATCTTAAACTGATTTAGACAGTATTGTACATCAAGAAAAATGAGAATGGGAAAATGTAACGTACGGTGTTTTTTTTTTAAAATAGGGCACTTCACAAACCTGCACGGAATTACAAGCGATAGGCAAATGCTGTCACAAAAGTCTCTCTTAAATGACAAAACGACATGAAGAATAGCGCTGCTCAGCAGCACAATACAAGCTCCAATAATACGATCACATGCTTCCTCTGAAGTAGTTTATAGTATGAGGGCTTTGACAGATGTCTTCTGTCAAATCTTCCCCTGGTAACTGGAGATGTTACCGGTGTCTCCCGTGCCCTCTGCCAGCAGCCACCAACCTCTCGGGCAGGGAGGTGGCTTCTCCAGGTGCCTGAATGTCCTCTGGGCATGTTCACCCCTCCATGTTCATGCCTCAGGCCTGGATCCATCACCAGGGCTTGTTTCATGTTGGCATTTTGGCCGGGCCAGGTACAACCCCATATCATCCCTGCTGTCTGTGCAGGGGCTGGATTGTGAGCCCAGAGGTTTCTGCAGCGTGGAGCTCTCTTTGGGATGGCTTTGTCAGGGATAGCCCAGGTTTAGGAGGGTGAGCAGGAGGACTAAGCAAGCGTCAGGCAGAGCCAGGTGAGAAATGTTCTGCACATGGGTAGACAGCACATCCTTTCTTTGCACGTAGAGATACATGGAGATATAGGTGCTGCTCAGTCACACCCAGCTACTGGAGCAAAAGGTGCTCAGTGCTTGGGCGGGCTGCAAGCTATTCACTGTGAGAGCTGACATTGGTGGCTTAATAACAGCACTCTGGATCAGAATTAAAGCACTGGTTGGGGCTTAGTCGGTGCTGTGATTTCTGCAAGGTCTGGATTTTAAACAGTCATTAAAACTGATGTGGTAAAGGGGGAGAGCTCAAGTGGGTTCCCTGAATGGGTCAGAGCACACACGCACACCTTGCAGTTTGGTTACCAGAGCATTCACTCTCTTCCTTCCCAAATCGTTGCAGAGCAATGCTGTGAGATGCTGGGAAACATCTGTATTATCAGAGGTGGCTGTGTGACTGTGGGAGGGATGGTGAACTGATCTTTTCTGGGAATCTCTTAGGATCAGTGCAAACCTTTCCATGGAAGTAAATATGCATTGGACAAGGGCCATATTTTGACCTTGGCTGAATGTGAGGTTTTAATTATCAGAGCTGGCTGAATAATACACAACGTTTTTCCATGAGCATTGCAATTTCCAGGAATTTATTTCGGCATTGCTTACTCCTTTTGGGCTTCGTGTTTGTGAACATACAAATAAACCTGCTCCAAAGCAGGTATTTTCACCTAAGCAGTGTGCTGAGGGGACTGTGATTTTATTTACATGCTCTTTATGCTGCTTCTTTACTGTGGATATAAATATAACTTACACGTTGCAAAATCCTTTTTCTCCGAAAAAATATGTGAGATCCCAGCTCAAAGGAGTCGCAAACATTCGGTAAGTGCTGCAGTGTGGTTTGGGGGTCAGACCTGTATTTGCAGCTATCCAATGCCTGCTCCTGCACAGTGGGAGAATTGAGAGGAGCCATTGCAGGCAGCGTGGCTGTGCCGGGGTATGGCGTCTCCCACCCCACCTCATCGCAGCAAGGTGCCTTCTTCAAAGGTGTCCTGCTTCTTCCTCAAAGCTTCCCAAAGTGCTGCTCAAGCCCCAGGCAGGGTGTTTCCTGGGCTGACCCTCCAGAAAACCAGGGGAACATTGGCAAGTATGTAACTTTGAGCTTTAAAAGATGCTCTTGTTGCTCTTTAGATATATAATAATCAAATGAAAGTGGTCTTTTGCCGACTCATGGGAGTGTTCCATCTTCAGAGTGGCATGAAGTGATTTAGCCATTAAGGTTAATGCTCATCTTCCTGCTGTCTGTTGGGCTAGGCAATGCAAATAGCTTAGCCAGTACTTTTAAAGGTCATTGTGCATGAAAAAAATAAAGATCATACACCGCTCATGGAAATGTCCTTAGCAATCACTGCCTGCTCAGGGGAGGAGGGATGAGGCATTCCTGGAGCGTTTATCTCGTCCCCCTGATAGTTTGGTGACAAGCCTTGAAGTTGTGGCAGCTTTAGCTGCAAGTTGGCATCCCCCTCAGCACCTGTGCCTCACTATGGATTTTGTTTGCTGGGCGATGGTTGTGCTGGCAGTTACCAAATACAGAGGATGCCAGCTCCAGGCAGGCTCCCCATCATCAAGGCATGCACTCCGGAGATGGGCATGCAGGGCAGGTTTCACCTCCAGTCTCTTCTCTGTGTTTTCTGCAGGACTCCTTTGGGTTCAGATCTTTCCTTCTTTGCCTTCCCCGCAGGACCTCTTGCTCCTAATTTATCTAGGAGGTAATTTTAATCCTTCTCTCCTCAGACAACTGGCTACCTCAGTACATAATTAATTTATTAACACACTAACCTACTTTAAGGCAATAATCACTTCAGGGTCACAGCAGATCTCAACCTGGCCTCGTGACAGGGGTTTTCAGAGAACCTAGATTCCTGAGCGTTGGGAGGCATTCGGCCAGATACCAACTGCGGCATCCTCTTCCCTTCAGCCCCGCTCCCTGCAGCCGCCCTACTGCAGCTCCTGGGGCTGACCCCTATCCTCAGGCCTGCTGCCTGCGGTGAAACCTCGGTGTGAAGTGGATCTGCTTGTGCATGGGACTGGAAGGAGTCAATCCTTTCGGTAGTGCCTTCTTCTTTGTCTTTCCTGAGTGGAGTTGTGGGATTGTGACTTCCTGGAGAAGGGGAGGAGGGAGCCTTCGCTTTGCAGCTGCTCTGATGTGGGTGTTTAGCACCAGATCTAATAGCCTCCTCTCTCAGAGAAGTGAACTATATCCTCCGCTCATTACTGCAGCCCTTCAGAGGAAGAGGAGAGAAAAAAGAAAAGATCCTATTCATTCTCACTGTTACCAAACAATACAAAGAGGATGAGGACTCCTGTGTTTGTAGTGAGCTTATATAAGGAATAAGCAATAAATGAGGAAATCCTGGTGACCTGCAGTGTGCCCCGAGCCCTAACGTTTCTGGTGCTTGACTGTCCATGCAGAGAGCTGCAAAGTGAAATGAAAGCAGCTTTTAAAGTCTCTATTCTTCTCTTTTGCTGTGAAATTCCTGCCTCTCTTTGTTGAGTATGATCTTTGTTGGTGTTTTCTTTGTGCCTGGAGTAATTTCTGTGTTGAGAGTCTGTTGTGCTGCTTCCCAGCACTGCCGTGCAGTCATTGTTCATCCTGACACTGACCCTTCCTGGGAAGCTCCTGCTTCGCGGCTTCTGCGCCGGCTGCCAAGTGGCTGCACCAGCAAGGTGGCAGCGATGCCTCAAGTGCTGATGCGGGGGGAAGTCAAAAAGGCCCCTCCTTCCCCCTGGAGTAAGCGCCCACAAGCACCCAAGCTCCTCAGGGCCTTTGTGCAGCCAAAGGGAGTCATAAACCTTACGGGGACCGCCGCTGTCCTGGGAGATTAGGAGACGGCCAATGCTTCAGGTGAAGGTGGGAGGGTGAGCAGGGGATGCGCAGCCCAGCCTGCAGCTCCCCTGGTGCTGGGTTGGAGAGATGCAGCCCTGCAAAGCAGGGAGGGAAAAGCAATCCTGCCTTCTGAGAGAGTGCTCCTCAGGTTCCGGAGACTTCATTCTATGCCGTATAGAATGGATATTAATGAATATTAACAAATATTGATATTAATTATCTCAGTCTGCTTGAAGCTTCTGAAAAGTACATGTCTGGGGCTCTGCAAGATATGAGCTGACCTTAATTCTGCTTGCACTGGCAGGGTGTGCTGAAAGCCTGGCACATGTGCTGATGTCTCCGCATTATTGGTTGTCCATGGGGACAGCTGAGATTACGCTCCATGTGAGAAGTTAAACGTGCTTTGTATGTCTGCACAAGAGCAGGGCCGGCACATTGTATTTTATAACTTTTCCTGCTTCTCATCTGTAAACTTCACAGTCAGGGTAACAGATGGGGACAGCTTGGATGTTGCAGATACATTTTGATATATATGGGCTTGAGCCAATGTCCTGTTGAAGCTGAGGGTTGTCTTCCAGGCTCTGGATCACGGTAAATGAATTAATGCAGGCTCTGGGGTCATTATAAATACTCACCCTGTCCAAGGAGTGATGGTGTCTGGTGTGTGGCTGGAATACTACAGCGTGCAAAGGCAGGCTGTAGTCCAAAGCTACAGTGAGCTGTTTCATCCCTGATGCAATTCTTGTTCTTGCTGGGAGTTTTTCAGGCCTCACTCAGGAAAGCAGGGGAGCACATGCAGGAAGACAACAAAGCAGTGGAGCTGAGAAGGGTATTCCCAGAGAAGTCTACGTAGCTGCCGTGTCACAAAGCCAAGGCCTGGGCAGGGCACTTTGCTGAGCTGGCTCCTTTCCAGAGAGTGGTTTGAGCACAGCGACGGGTGCACTCTGAGGGCTGTTCACCCCTGCCAGCGGGGCTGGCCGGATCCTACTCCTCAGCTGGCAGTGTCGGGAGGCGAGGAGGTGCCATCCTCTGCTTTGACTGACCCTCCAAAGGGGTCCCTGTGGACCCCATGCATATCCTTTTCCCAGATTAGCCCAGGTTAGTGATGAGTTCACCCTCCTGGACATCCGCGAGCCGCTCCACACCGTCACAGACACGGGACATTTCCTTCTTTCTCTCACTTGCCTGTGCACTTCAGCATCTTGGCATCACTCCAAGGTATTATTACAGCCTGGGTAGGCGACATGATTTATTCTTTTTGTCCCTCTGTTAAAGGATGTCTCCTGGGTGTTTGGAGAGGCAACACACAACATGCACACAACTTGGCTGTGTGACTGCAAGCTGGTAAGTCATACAGAGAGACATGTTACCCTGGCTCAGGATGCTGTGGTTGTCCCCAGCTCAGCTGACGGTGCCTTCACCATCCCTCCTGGCTCTGGGGATGTGGTGCTGTGCTGTGCCTGGAGTGAAATCTGGCTGTAAGACTTTGAGTCACTCTGTCTGGAAGCAGAAATGGGGGATTCAGCCCTCCCCATCTCTCCTCTCTCTCCATCATGTTTCCTTGGAAAAAAGCTGCTTTAAACTTCTTCCCTGGCTTGTCCTGCCAAGGCAGAGCTCAGCGAGTTGCATCTGCCTGTCATGTCACGTTAATGTTTGCTGTGAGCCACGCCATGACATCCCAAGCAGACTGGCGTACCATGGAAATAACGTTGCTCTGTGTGAAAATGGAAAAGTTGTTGCTTTCCAGAAAACAGGCTGGAGAACATCAGCTGCAAATGGGAAGAAAAAAAAAAGCTTGTCTGAGTGGTTGAAGGGATAGCTTTTAAAAGGCAGACCCAGCTTCCACTGATGTCAATGGAAAGCCTTACACAAACATTAATGGCTATGGAGTCGTGCCCTGAAGCATTATATTTTTTGGGATGATGTCAAATCGTAGTGTCTCAAACGAGGTTTTTGTGTTACTATAATAAGGTCTTTTTTGATTCAACTACTTAGGTTAGCTCTTTAGTGAAGTCATTTCACCTCTCTGTGCCCCCGAAAAATAGCTCTCATGAAAGCTGTGAAACTTTATTGAGTGCTTTGAGATCTATAGGTGGAGTTAGACTATTGGGGATGTATTGTTATCACTCTCACTAGAGAATGATTTGAGGGAGGAAAAATGTTTGTGATTCTTTGGGCAGATATGCAGAGGGTGGAAAAAATTGAGTAATTTGTCCTCTATTAAAGCATTGTGAAATACTCTGACTCTGGAAGAATTTCCCTTGTGCTTTTAGAAACCCCCTGAGTTCAAAGCATCCACCCCCTGATGCTCCAGCCTAAGCTGTATCTTGTAATCTCCACTGTACCCTTTGGGAAATTTCCCCTTGGCTTTGTGTACACAAGAGAGACTCTTCTAAGAAAATTTTATTAAAAAAGACATTTTTTTGAAGTGGGATTTAAATAGTAAGCTACATTCTCTGTCAGCAGTTCTCTCCCTTCATGCATAGTGGATCCTCTTCTTGAATAGATATCTATCTCTTGCTTGGCACGTATGCATCTGTGATAATAAGGGCAAGTATCTGGCTGAAGTGATTGAAGATAATAGTGGGCCTGCTGCTCCCAGCTGGTTTGTGAATGTCTGGAGTCATGCGGTGCAGTTAGCCACCGCTGCTCACACCATCTTCACGGGTCCTGGACACCAGGAGCGGTGGCTTTGCAGTGAAGAGGAAGAGGAGTGCTCACAGCACAGCTCCACCAGCAATACTGTGGGAGGGCACCTCCAGCTGGCCATGGGGACAAGCACTTGCAGGTGCTGATGGTGCTCGCTGTTTGCAAAGCAGGTGCATGTCTGTAAGTTACGTCTCCATTCAAGGATGCATTTTGAAGCAGGCTGGTAGTTATTTTTTATTGTCTGTGGTGGTCATCACCTGTGGTCATTATGGTGAGGGCACTGAAACTTGTTCAACGATTTCCCCAAACTGCCATCATAATCTTACCATGGAGGTAGCAACAGCCAGCTGAATATTATGGATCATTTTGTGTTGTTCTGATAAATACTGTCTACAGGGTATGTTGCAACAAATGATACAAGTCCCAAATATAGCACTTTTGGAGACAGTACACAACTTTATAATCTCATTATTTGTTACTCCTACACAATAAGAGCAACATCAGATCAGCCCTAGGTATTGCTGCAATAGAAATAATTAATAAAAATCAGTCTGCCACCTATAATGTCTTTAAAAAGCAATAGAGAATATTTACAAGCTACTCTGAAACAGCTCTGCCTCCCAGGACTGGAGCTGGTGGTAACACCTTCTGCAGCTTCTCACCTGAAAAAGGGAAGAGTTGTTTTGCATTCGGATTCACTTTGAATATTTTGTAATACCTTACTGGCAGAAAATGGTGAATTTTTAAGGGCTTATTTGTAAAACATGAATGTTGAGCTTTTAGGAAGAACTGCTTATACCAGGTGTTCATTTTAAGGGCTATGTGTAGCTGAGCAAGGCACAGTATGCAAGTACTCACTGCAGAGCCTCACTCAAAAGTGTCCACAACCATCTTCCTGCGGCAATCTGCAAACCACAGATTTTAACACAGGTCAACAATTACATCAGACAACAAATCAAACATTGGTTCTGAACTGCTCACTTGGTTTTGCTGAGTGTGGAGGGATCCACTCAACAGGTAGGGTAGGTGAGGGAGGACTTTCACAGAACACTTTGTGGGAAGCGTTTCTTAAGATGCCTTCACACAAGCTATGACTCAACTAGGGAAGAGCAATCACAGGATAATGTTGTGGGATGCAGAGCTGCATGGAGTTTGCCCCTGTAGTGTGAATACCAGTTGTCCCTGGAGGACATCACCTGTATCTTTGGGCCATAGTTTGAGTATGGGCTAGCTTAACTCAAGTAAGAGTGTTTCCATCACAGCTTTCTCTGTATGATGGCTCCGGGATTATTCCCCACCTGGACCAAAGCATGGCTGTGCTTTGACCTCCCTCCTGCTACCAACTCTCTATGCTGGGGCTGGGAGTGCCCAAGCAGCAAGTGGGAGGCTCTGGCTGTGTCTGTGGCATACCCTGAGGGTTTAGCATTACTAAGCACCATTTAAAAGCAGTAGCAGCAGCAGGAGCTCTGTATTCATAATGAGAAATTCTTCAGCAAGTAAAGCAGTATAAGGAGATAGAAGAGAGCCTGCCCAGTTGGGAGTCGTTTGCAGATGGTTCTGGTTCATTTGTTGACTGCTTTTTCTCTGTCTTCATCAACCACCACTTCCCTTGGCTTAGCAGCACACTCTGAGCACATTCTTCGCTTAAGCACCTGAGAAGTCCCATTGACTTCAATGGGGCGACTAATGTGCTTGATTAAAGGTAAGTACCTGCTTCAGTGCTTTGCTAAATCTGAGGTCTGGGAATAGAAATAAATGGAAGGATCCTGCCTGCAGAGGGGACACCTTCTGGGAAATGTTTAGTCTGGAGCAGGGTCCTGGGGCAAATTTCCCACCTACATCCCGGTATCTTCGGTAATCTTTCTTTGGGAAGTTGTCCACACTGAACACATGGATCTGAACTGAGCTTGGACCGTTTAGTCTCATGGTTGCAGAAGGAGAAAATTTGTTTCACTGCCATGGCCTGGTACATAAATGTAAGAAAACTATGAAAATAAGTATCTCCCCTCTTGGGGAGAGGTGAAGAAGGCACTATTCACCCTTTTAATCTTATATTAGAATTAATTTAAAGTTGGGAAATAGGAGTGCTGCAGAAAATCTGGGTTACATTCCCAGCTTGCTGCCTGACCTTGATCAAGCCTTATCGTATGGCTCCCTGCATGCCCTACAGGCCTATTTCCCCATCTTGCAGATGGGGATGATGATACAGGTCTCACTAGTGAAGTGCTTCACAAACTGTTGACAGCAAATCTCTATTTACAGTGGTAAAAATTTTACCGAAATTTTACAGGCTGAAATTTTTGCTGGTGCAAAGTGCCCCAGCTGTGGTGCCCTGAGCTACTGCAGCTGCTGCCTGGTCAGTGGGAGCCACAGCTGGAGATCCCTCACTGCGCCCTTGCTCATACACGCAACAGATGCTGAGCTTAATGGACTAACAGGCTGATGTGGTTTGGTAATCTTTTGTCTCTAATAGTTATGCCTGCTAATTATTAGTATTAGTTATGTACAGAGCAGTGTTTTATAGGCAAACAGAAGACAAGTTTCCTGTCCCATAGGATCCATAGTGTAAAGTCAACGGTGAGAGAATCAGAGCAGACCCAAAAAGTTTGGAGGAGGAAGAGGAAGGTGAGGAAGCCCATCTTGCCTTTCAGAGCACAAAGGACATGGCAAGATGACCCCACTTGCCACGAAACCGAAGTGTCAGAGGTAAAACCATCACTCCCTGAACACTGCTTTAGGCTGGTTTTGTAATGCCCCTGGCCTGGTCTCAGGAACCTGGGCTGGTCCCCTGCAAGGGCTCCTGTTGGGGATGTTAGGTGGGAACAGGTCAACTATAAAAGCTCCGTCTGGCAGCAAGAGCGAATCTCTCTGAGAATGTTAGGTGCTGGTGAGGACCAGGACAGAACTAATGGGCTACTAGCCTTGAGGGACTAATGGGCTGGCTAATAAGGACATGGATTTTGACATCGCAGAGCAAATAAGAATTGGCAGGCATTAACCTCAGACATGTCTGCTACCTAGAGAAATCCAAGCCCCTCTCTCAGTCCTCGTTCTGTTTAGCATATTAATGTTTAATTCCATTAGCATCAGCAGCGGTGGCTGCCGTTCAGCCTGGGAGCTGCTTGGGTGAGCCTTGGGAGGTGCAACTCTTGGAAGGGGGACCCTGCGGCTGGCCAGGAGCCAGGATCAGGCCCTGTCCCGGCTCATCAGCTGGCAGCAGCTGCTAACACCGCCGCAGCTCCCAGCATCTGCCTCTTGTTTGCATTCCCCTGCTAATCCAGCATCGACCGCTGCTGCCCACTCCACAGGCTGTCTCCTTCCTGACACGTGGCTTGTGTGTTTCATTTCTGTTCACTGGAGGGATTTTCTATCTTTCTTTCTTTCTCTCCTCCTCTTTCACCCCTTTCTCTTTCATGTTTAGGGAGCAATTCCTGTGTGCCTTCCAGGAGAAGCAAGGCTGCAGGGGCTGCTTTCAGGATGCAAATAGAACAGGGCAACAGCTCCTCACAAAGAAATGAGCCATGTTGATTCATCTTCTCCAGCCTCCCTGCTCTCCTCTCCTGGCTAAGTGGCAGTGGCAGCAGCAGCATGGTGTTCAGTGGTGCATTTCCCTGAGTTCAACCCAGCAGCCCTGCACCTCTGGAGAGAGGACTGATCACAGGAGGACAGGAAAGAAGCAGACCCGATGTCTGGTGCAATTCCTTATGGAGCTTAGAAATCTAATCAGTGTGGTGGTGTTCTATTTTTCTCTCCTTTTCCCCCTTAATGTTTCCCTTTAAACGAGATATTAAAAATAGGAATATTAATTTGGCAGATGGTGCAATTGGGCTTTTGGCAGGAGTCTGCACACTGTGCTGCAGAGTTGCAGACCTCTGTCTCCATGCTGGAGCATTGAGCGATGCTCTGGCTTCTCTCCAGGCACTGCCTTCTTCCAGCTCCTGCTCTGTCCTCCAGCTTTCTGTGTTGGGAGAGCTGTCTAGGGTGAAGGGAGCTCCTGTGGGTCCTTCCTCCAGCTGCAGCCAAGTAGCTTTGATTTCTGACAGTTCTGAGCCATCACCAAAGGGTGGAGAGCTCATTTCTGCTTTAATTGCAGCCAGGTTTGATGGCAGTGGGAGCGGCACATGTGTAGTGCATTACTTGTACAGAAGGGTAGTTGAGCTTCAGTCCTGAGTTCACATGGGGTTGCTGGGTGCTTTAGGCTTTCTGTAGTATGGGGAGGCACCCATCCTCAGGACAGTCTGCAGGAGCTGAGTGCGGTGAGGCTTGTTTCAGATGTGGCATGGATGCAGGTAGAGCATTTCCAACTGGAGTGATTCTACAGGCCTCTCTGGGCACTGTATGTTTTTTTTATTTCTTCTTTTTTCTTCTTTTTGCTGGTGCTCTGGTTGGTCTCATCTCCATCCAAGAGAAGGGTTCAGGTCTTTTATTGCTTTTCATTGCCTGAATTTTCAGAAGCACTACAGAGTCAAATTTCCCCTAAATTTTCTCTGCTGGAGCTTTGGCCCAATGCTGCAATTTCACCAAGGGCAAAATGAGCCCTAATTAATCCCTGCGTCTATGTTGCATCCCTTTTGGCTATCTGTAGCATCTTGTTATTTAGCATGTATCTCCCCATGCTGTGTCTGAGACCAACCTCAGTTTCTCGGGGCTGTAACTCCTCTGGCCTCAGCGGGGTCCAGGGAGGTAGGCAACAGAAGCAGAGTCAGGTCTCACACTTGCGGTTCATTTTTCGCATGTATACGAAGGTTCTTGTTTTCCAAATCTTTTGGCATTTTTGTTGTTCTTTGAACTCCTTCCAGCTTGTCTGTCTTTGTTACAACATGATGCCCAGATCTGGCGTGCTGCTTCAAACAGCAGCCTGATGAGCGCTGGGAAGAGCAGAATAATTACCTTGCTGGGTTGCAGCAGCCTGATGTTATTGACTTCTGTTCAATCGATCATCCCCCTCGACCACTCTCTGTTGTATAGCTGTTTGGCCAGATATCTCCATACAGCCTCTGTCCTTTTGTTTATTCCTTCCTATGTGTTAATCTTTTGCATTTTTCCTGCTGAATCTCTTTGTATTGATTGCAGGCCACTTCTTTAATTTATCAAGCTCGTATTGTATTTTATTTCTGTCCTGCAAATTATTTGCTACCCTCCCATCCTGGTAAAACGTTCAGATTTGATTAGCATACCCCAGTGTAGTTTCCAAGTTGTTAATAAAACTATTGAATTGTATTGACCTTGCAGGGCACTCAGTGGGACCACACTTAACACTTCTGCCCACTGGACTCTGAACTGTTGAGGTACGTGCACATGTATTTTTAATCAGCAACACATCTTTGTTCTTGTAGTTGATCTTATTTACAGTATGTAAAGAGACATATGAAATAACAAAAATTATGATCTGTGTAGCTCCAGCCACCTGCCTGAGGAATCTTCCTAGTGATAGATATAGTATCTGACGTGATGGTCTCTGAGCTCTTGTCTGTTGATGAGCTGCCGATACCAATGGGCAGGATTCGTGTAAAGTCTGAAGTTAGAGTATGATGTTGCATTGTCAAAAAAATCTCTGAGGCCTTGATTGTATATTAAGACTCTCCTGTTCTTAAGAGCTTTTCCACCCAGCACCCTGGGCAGGCTGGGGGCTTGGATTTGTAAAATCACAGTTGTCTTCAGCAGCTATCCAGTACTGCTCTCGGAAGGTGCGTCAGCAAGCAACCTGCTCAGATTCCTGTGGACTCTGATTAATCATGAGCATAAAGTTGGACAGTTTGCAGAGGCAGGGGCTGTGGAAAGCTGGTGTCAGGTGATGAGGCTGCCCCTGGGGCAAGGTGGTAACCCGAAGGTTCAAGTCCCTGGTCCTCTGGCTGTTCCAGCCCCTGGGTAGTTTCACCTTGCAACCAGATGCTCTACCCCTCGAAAGAGCTTATCTTTGGTAGGTTTTCCTCACTCTGTTGGAGATTGAAGTTGCCTTTAAGAAAAAGGAGAGGTGACAGAGAAAAAAACCTCACTAATTTGGTTACATGTTTCTACTGCCAGAACCAGCTTGCGTTTCACACGCCTGCTTTAAGTGATTACTGCTTGCCAGTGCTGGGTACTGCTCTGTTTGCCATTGTGAGAGGAGTCTCCAAGGCCAGCGCTTTCTGGGAGGATCCCCTCTGTTTTGGTCCTGGCTAATGAACCTCAGCCTGTCCCTTGACCACTGATGGAAATGTCCCAGCACATGAGAAAATCAAGCCTTAATAAAAATGAACCCAACTGATCTTGAGGCTGTTTTAGAAAAGTTGGGGCTAAATAGTTCTGGCAAGCTTTGCCCTGGATGAGGCTTGCCTAGCTTTCAACATCATCTTTTTAGTTTTTCGGTGAGCAGTCCTCCTGCATGCTTCATTAAATGCCCTTTCATTTTATCTGACATTAAAAAGAAAAGGGAAGCTGATCTGTGATTATCCTGATTTGCCCTTGCCCTGCTGAGAAACAGGATGTTTGCCCCCTCACCCTCCCTTATCCTCCCCAAGGTCCTGGGGGCAGGCCATGGGTCACCTCACCCCGCACTGGTCCCTCCAGCCCAGAGGGCAAGCACGGCTGTGCCCCGCTGCTCCGCTCCTCTGTGGGGTATCTGCACGCGTGTGCTCCTTCCTCTGCCTATGACAGCTCCTTTTACTGCTAACTGTTATTGAATTACACAGCCTCTTAATTGTCTCCTTTTCCTTGAAGACTAAATCAAAGCAACTCTTTAGTTTATTAGTCTCCTTGCTGTCTGTCAGAACTGACTTTTTTGACTGAGCCAGTGTCAGGTGACGAGCCTCCTCCCCTCTCTCCCAGCAACTCTGAAGGAATTCACCCTCTGATACTGCTTTTATGCCTCCAAGTTGCATTTTGGGAGGCCCCATGGTCCCCATTGAGAACTGCTCTCTGTTGCATGGCCAAATCAGCCCAAGTGAGGGGTAGGGGTGGTCTGTCCTGTCCCACCTGTCCTGTCCTGCATCCCTGGTGGACAACTGAGCTTCCAAAAGTGCTCAGTCTGAAGCCAAAAATCTTGCTGAGAATGACATGGCCAAAGTCTCTTGTCTAACTGGGCAGAAATATCTCTTCTCACCACCTCTGCTTCCAGGCAGAGCTCCTCCTGGCTAGCACCGTTGCTCACATCTCCCCGTGCGCCTCTCACTCCTGCTGCATACTTGTCTGAACTGCTCTGCATCTCCCTGGACGTTGCACATAACCTCCTGTCCTCCTCTCTCTGTGTCACCAGCGCATGGTGCCACAGTGACAGGGAAGAGATGGGGAGGGCTCTTCCCTCTCTATGCAAGGAGCAGTGGCCATGCCTGGCTCAGTGCTTAGGCTTGGGTTCAGCTTTCCCCACAGCTAAGCAGTTGGTGGGATTCCTAGCCCAGAAGCAGCTATTTGGTGGAGATGGCTGTGTACCCACTTAGGCTGCCTGTGCCAAGCCCAGCTCCTCTGGGGCAGTCAAACGTCAGGAAATGAACAGCTTCTGCCTACAAAATAAGGAAGAGCCTTAAAGCCAAGGTGGTTGAGGTTCAGTTAGTGAGGGCTAAATACTACCCAAGAGCCAAATGCTGTTATTTTTACATTGCATAAGAGCCATCTCTCCAAGCAGTCTGATTTTCTTCTTTGGGACTCCCTACAGAATACAGCACTGGTCCCACTGTTTCTAAATGAGACTGCAGAGATACTCTGGATCGAGCTACGTCAAACTTCAACTGCCAGGATCAGTCCTGAGCAACAGTGAGACCGGAGGTATGAAGGTAAGAAACACAGCTCCTCTCTGACACCCTGCCTTGCTGCTTAAGTAGCTCTGGCACTTATGGTGACTGATCTCTGGAGGCCCCTGGAAGAGGGTCCCCTGCCCTGCTAGCATCAGCATCAGTTCCTGCCACCTCCTTTCTCCCCACTGCAGGCAGTTTTTGCCATCTGTGCACTTGTCAGCTCTGGACCTGCAGGACCCTCCTTATAAAATGTGTCCTACAGTATAATTCTCTGTGCTGTAGCAAGAGCCCAGCCCTGGTGACAGCTGCATAAGTGTGAACTCATCTCCTCTCTCCCATGACAATAGATCATCCATCTGCAAGGCAGAACCCAAATCCATAGGCTTCCCCTTTGCCTACCCGATTTGGCCAGCCCTATAGAAAATGAGTCATCACTGCTAGGGTGTTCTCACAGAAATCTGTGGGACTAGTCTTGTGTGAAAGTACAGCTGCACTTGAGGAAGGCTGGCAGAATCTGTCCCACGGAGGCTGACATATGGTAAAGCAATATATGTTTCCTAGCATGTGGATGCAAAAATTATTCCTACAAGGTGCAGAGTTACATTGATTGTATTACTGGATTATCAAATGATTAAAGCCATTAACAATCCACTCTTGAGCAATCAACGTAACAATGTTTAGTTGCCTTGCAGTAACAATTAAAAGATGAAGCAATTTGCAATAATTAGGTAGTATCTGGAAAAAGTAGTCCTCATTAAGAGAAGTTAAAAAGACTTTTTCTTGTAGTTGAGATGAACCTAGCAGGCCAATTTTGCTCCTCCTCACCCTCACTCCGCCCGCCCCCCCCCCCCCCCCCCCCATTTAAAGGAAACAATCTGTTCTTTTTTAGCCTTTTATTCCATAAAAGATCAAAGGGGATCTAATGACTGGATGGCTCCCTCTGCACTCAGGGGGTAGTGGGAATTGTGGGACCACAGTGCTGAGGCTGGGAGCTCCTTTTCATGAAGAAGCTGTCCTGAGTCGGTGCTGAGTTGTTGGGCTGTTTTGCTGCCCACTGGGATTTCAGGCGACAAAGTCTCAGCAGCTCTTCTAGCAGGGGAGGTTCTCAGGAGCAAGCACTTGTTCAGGCATGTGCCTGACTCTTCCCCTCCCTCAGCCCCTTGCAGAGGACCATGCACCCCTTCCAGGCTTGCATTGTCTTGGCAGCCCATCAGGAGTCAGTGAGCCAAACATGAGGCAGAGCAGGCTTGGACGAGGGTCAGCAGTAGACCTGCCTGGTGGAGCAGCTGATGTCTCAGTGCCACGAGTTCTCCTCGTGGCACTGAAGTGGCCTCTTGTAGAGGGGTCGGTGCTGCTGCACATCCAGCTCCTGCACCAGGGGATGGTGTGGTTACAACAAATAGGTGTATTGGGTATTCTTGTGCATGGGCTTGCATGAGAACACGTGTACATGAGAAGAAAATGCATCCTCCAGGCTCAGGAACAGGAAGGCGAATGAGAGCCTAATATTTATTTCCTTTATACTTATTTAGCTGAACTCAAGCATTTTGGGGTCATGAGTCAGGATTTTGGAATACTTGATTGCGATCATACCAGTGTCGTCCTCTTGCAGCAGTCACTGTGCTGGTGACCACAGGTATTTGCTTTAAAGGAAAGCTCAGCTGTGTACATACATTATTAACAGGTTTTGCTGGGTGCTGGTGGCTTGGAAGATGCTGTGTTTCCTCACGCAGCAAAAAAATAGCCATGCACCTCCTTTGAGTCCAGCCTCCAGGCACATACTTGGTTGATATTCCTTTGTGTTTAGTGTCATCAGCTGCAGGAAAGTGGAGGAAGAGGGATGTGGGATGTGCTCTATAGCACAGGCTCTGTAAGAAACCTGGGTGAACAAGTCTTGGTCTCTGTGTACGAAAGTAAAAACAAATCCAGTGTCTGTGTGTGGAAGTGAGTAACCATCATGGAAGTGTACTGAGGGCCTTCCAGTAACAGGTTTGTCAGATCTATAGCTCATGCAGGGATGGGTACATTATTTCACCGAAAAATAATCTCCTTGGTGACAGTCCAATCATCCTGTCTGGGCGATTCTGCTCCAGAATGTCAAACAGATTTTCTACCTGAAGGTACAAGTGAAGATGTTCAGGTCAATAAGTAATTACAGAAATTGGGATCTGGCTAGTACCCTGGGATTCCCTCTTCCGCACTGGCAGGATGAGCAGTGGCCAGGATCTCTTCTGGCCAGCAGCAGGCAGGGCTTTGGTTTACTGCACCACCCAAATGGCAGCCGGTCTGTGGCCTCCAAACCATACTGGGACACATGTGTCCCTGGAGAGATGCCATCTATCTCCACATGGAATTTATGACTATACTGGTGATGCTCAGGAGCTCACAGGGAAAGTGGAAAGAGCACAAGTTCAGAAAACCGGCTTGGGGGAGAGTGTGCACAAATAGGGTTGCCACACGTGCCTGAAACTCCTTGAAACAGAAAAGTGCACCAAGTGGCCTCCGACACATTTTGAGTCTAGGTACCATGCAGAAATGAGCAGAGAACTTGGGCCATACAATTCCTAACACTATTTACAGCCTTTAGAGAGAATATGATGAGGGGGAAGGGCCTGGATTGCCACTGGTGATGCAGCACCAGTATGTCCTCCTCTGCTGTGTCCATATGGAGTACCATCTGGTGGCAGGATGCAGACTGTGCCTTCGCGCTTCCCTGGAACACGCAGCTGCTGGGATGCACATTGCCATTCAAGGCACAAAAATTAGAAATTATATCAGATACTGTAAAGTTGTCATGAATGATATGAACTGAGAGGAGCCGATGTTCTTTAGCAAACTACTGCTGTCATGAATAGAAAATGAGAATGGATTGAGCTACATTAGGACTGTGAAAGTAAATCATCTGCAGTTTCTGGAATATTTAGAAATACGAGGATATCCTGAAGGTATCCTTTGCTGATGGGAAGACTGAAGTGAAAAAGGCATTTAAGTAGTG
Source organism: Leptosomus discolor (assembly GCF_034619465.1). NCBI lineage: Eukaryota > Metazoa > Chordata > Aves > Leptosomiformes > Leptosomidae > Leptosomus > Leptosomus discolor. Next base: position 31,530,341 of record NC_141399.1, read on the forward strand.
GATAGACAGGAAAGATGTGGTCAGTATGGTTATTTATATAGTTCTCAGAACCAGAGCAGCTTTTCAAATACATGATCACAAATGCCTTGGACAATAGGACTTCAGCTCTTTAAACCCAGGCAACACTCTTGTACATATTGCCCATAGCTTTTTTGACCTTCAGTATCATGGCTGGAACAGGTCTGACACCAAACAGAGATCGTTCCACATTCACCGTTGGGTGTGATAAATGTAGATCAGACAGGTTTGTTCAATGAAAGGTGAACGTGAATTACAATGCAGGTGTAGCAACAAGGACTCGACTCCATACATCATTGTCACTCGTCGACATTGTTGGGCGTTGCTTGGATACATCATCCATTTATCCATTTTATGCCCAAAGCTCATGCAAACCAAGCAGTCCCAACAGGAATCAAACCTGGGGGGTCCCTGGCACACGGGCTGCTGGAAGGAGCCGTCAGGTCAGCTGCAGCCGATGTGGTTACACCAAATCTCAGGGGAAGAACTGGAGGCAGGCTGGGCAGCCCTGGGGTCTGAACGTGGATGCTGTTAGAGACTGTGGTGCTCTTGGGCCAGCCAGGAGCTTGTACACAAGGGTGGCAGAGCAGTGGCTGAGTGGTGTGGGCAGCACGGCAGAACCCCCTGTGACTTCTGCCTTGAGCAGGTTTGGTGGAAGCCCTAACTTGACTAAGATGTAATGTAAAAGTAGAGTGACTGAATCATGTTTTGGTGTTTCTCTTGATTATCATTCAGTATTTTTTAAAGAATACTTCTGTTTGCATATTTAGATGAAAAAATTATTTTTCTAGTGCTGTCTTTCACTGCTCCCCAGCTTTTCTTCAAAAATAACAATGTGCTTCCTCACCCCCAGGGAAGTGTCTGCTATTAATCCTGCCTCTTAGGGAACCCTAAGGGATCCCAACCCTTCCCAGTGCTCCTTGTTTGAGATGTCTATGGGGCTGTATGTGCCCAGGCACGCCATGAGAGCACTGACACTGGGTCTGGTCTGTTGGGTGTTGGCCCACGCATGCAGCAGCAACTGTCTTGTGGCAATGGTCGGTGGATTGAAACCCACCAAGTTGATGGGTTGAAACCCAAGTATGAGGTTGCTGCTTAACACGTGGCAGCAGAATGAGCCTCTTGGTGCTGGACCCAGGGCCTGTGGGCAGCAATGGAAGGACTCGCACTGATGGAGCTTAGACTTGGGCTCAGCAGAGGTAATGTGGGAGTCTGGGGCAAATATTGCAAATGTCAGTGATGCACTACCATTAGTCTTGGTCTGTATTTATGTCACAGGTTTGGTATTCAGACTGCTTCCGAGAGTAATGGACTCTGCTGAAATAATTTATTCCTGATTCCAGCAGTGTGTGTGCATCTTTCTGCTTTTTATGCACAAATAAAAGTTATGTGGAATGGTGTCTTACAAGAACAGAAATATATTTAGTGATTCAGGTGGTGTTATAAAGCATGAAAATGAAGCCCATGTTGTCAGTCAGTGGTACGCTAAGATGTATTTATACCTTTGGTCATAATTTCCTTGCTCTAAAATACCTGGTTCTGGGTTTGAAGTTGCACAGGAAAAGCAGTAACACTTAAAGAAGAAACGTAACAGAGATGCTTTAAAGAAATTTCTCTGTGTGTGTATATATGTATGTGTATACAACGTATACTTTTTACTATGTATTTATCTGTCTATAATAGTTTTAAACCAAATATGCTGTCAGTGCAAGACAGAGCCTGGTACTTCGCTGAATTTGTTAGAAATTTTCAAAGTCTGAGCATGTCACACAAGTCTTGCATTGACAACATTTATTAATGCTGAGGTTTTTATTCTAATGGGGCTAGACACCCTGTTGTAGTGGGCAACGTACAGCTGCCTCCAGCAGCTTACAGTGCTGCTGCAAATTAATAGAAATAGGTTATTCTCATTTTGGAAATGGGGATAAATGATATATTTGGTACCATCCAGGAAATCTGCAGCAGAGTGCAAAAATTGAGCCTTTGTCAGTGAGTCCCCTCCAAGCACTGCAGATATGAGCCCGTCCCACCTCTTGTCTGTATCAAAGGTTTCCAAATGTTTTTAAGTCCTGAGCTCATTTTGGCACAGTTCTGTGATGCTTTTATTCCAATCTCAAAAGCAGTAATTATATAATTGCTTGCAAAATCACCTATGGGGAAAGATTATACCATTTCCCACTCTGATTGCTACTGCAGTTCGATCTCCTGGAATGCCTTTCAGACTGCTGCCTGAACCCCTGGCCATACCCAGGTAGGCATGAGGTGCTCCATGCAGGCCCTCTCCTACCATCATGAAGATCACCATGTTTCTCGCTTCATCCCTGCATGGGTTCCCATGTACAGCAAGCAGGAGAGGAAAGCTAAGCCCAGGGATTCACAGCAAAGGGTGCTGACCCCCAGCAAAAGGAGCTGTTGGGGAGGGACTGCCATGACCTGCTCCCACGTGCTGTTTGGCCATGGCTGTTGAGGAACAAAGTGTTTTGCGTGCTTGAAGCAGACTGAGTGCTTCATGCTCTGACGTATACTAGCAAAACTGGTCCCTTTCCCCAGGAGAAGCAAAATGTGTGCCTACCCTCGCAGCAAAGGAAAAGCCCAGGTCCTGGTTCGTGATCCATCCTCCAGCCCAGGTAGGATTCCCTGGCTGGTGGCTTGTCATAAATTCTCATTAGGCCTGGTGTTGTCACAATGATGGGTGGACGGGGGTAGGCAGAAGATAAGTCTGCTCCTGACTACTTGGACTAATTTTTGGTTGCAAGAGCGGCTGCTCAGCAACACATACAGAGCACAGTACATGGGGAATTAATTAGCTGTGTACTTCTCTGAGGGAGTTATTCTGCTGATGCCCTGGGCATCTCAGCGATAGCAAGCCTTCTCGAAGCATCAGGGTCAGCCCTGCCTTTCTGCTGCCATAGCAGCTCTAGAGCTGCCAGGGCAGAGTTTTGCCTCTGTTTCTGCACTTTCCTCTGCTGAGGAGGCGAAGGCACCTCCCGGGCAGTCCCTCTGGAGGCAGGGGGTGCTGGGCTGGTGGCAGCCCTGGCTGCTGCGAGTGTGGTGCTCACCCTTCTGCGCTGATGAGGAGTCTTGACCTGCCTGAGAGCTCTCTGCATCTGCAACAGCAGATTTTTTTTTTTTTTTTTCCCCTACTTGATCTTGTATCTTCACCTTGGGCTGCTGTGCAAATAAGCTGGGAGATGGGCTGCATGGTGGAGCTGGACTAGAAGCTGGCCAGAGGCCCTTTGCATATGCAGTTGTTTGATGTCTGCTCTCCCATCCTGATCTATATATAGCTGAGAACTTTCTGCAAATTTGAAATTCATTTTATCAAAACTTACTGAAACTTTCTTTAAATTCTTCTTTGTCCCTGCAGTTCTGGTGGAAAGATCAAGTTGTTCTCATCAATAGATTGATTATGCATTTCTCCTTCTATTGATCTTGGTTAAAGACTGTCATGATAGGTGCTCTGGATACTAATCCCTAAATGTATGTTTTGAGGCTGCAGGAAAAGAGGAAGAATCTCCTAAAATTATTTTAAGGTTTGCTGGCTTTTTACATGTCAGCAAACTGTTTACCCCTGTAAAACAGCCCTGAAAGCTTGGGGAAATGATGGTTCCTTTGATTTCAGAGTTTCTGATGTTAGGTATTTAAGGGAACAACAAAGCTTTAGCAACTGTGTCCAGTGTGAAATCAGGAAGCATTTTTTTCTATTCCAGCTTTATAAAAGAGTATCTCTTCTGTACCAGAATACGGAAGGACAACTATAATCCTGGTGGAGTCCCATCCACATATAATTTAGCAGAAGCCTTTAGCAGCCTCAGCAGTCCCTCAGAGCCAGGAGGAGCTGTATTTCTTGTTTACAATGCAAGGCTGTGGCTTATCACTGAATCTTCATTTCTTTTACTATGGGGCAAAAGAGCCACAGTAGCAGGGGCATTTGGCTGAATTATGTCCTGTGGTGTCATCACAGCTCTGCTGACAGTCAAGTTTCACTTTCTTATGCCATGTTCAGTCCTATCCTGTCAGCTTCATTGTGAATTCCTTCCAAGCTGCAGGATATAACACAGTAATTAGCATCGTTCCCTGCACAAGCGCTGGAAAAGAGGCACCAGGGGATTGAAATAATATCCCCTCTGTAAGGGCTTCTTGCAAAGCAGTGGACAGGAGCAGAGGAGAAGGAGTGAGCCTCAACCAAAGTCTGCGGCCAAACACACTTGGCACAGCAGGGGGAAGGAACACCCTGGGCTGGGGGGCCAGGCTGAGCATGTTGGGGGTGTGTGATGGAGAAGTTCACTTTCACTGTATGAAGCAGATAATTTAGCAAGAGCCCATGGCTAATTATGTTTGAGCACAAGAGGATAGTTCCCAGTGGCACACCTGGCAGATTTCTGCTGTGCCCTATAAAGCAGGGGCTGCTCCATGCTGTGCCAGCTCGGCACACAGAGCTCCCAGGATGAGGTGGAGAGCATAGCGGCCAAGGTAAGGCTGCTTCTGCAACACATAGTGGTTCAGGTGATGTGGACAGCAAGCATAGTACAGGCTGTCCAGCTGCGCCACATGGAGATGAAGGGGAAAAGGATGCCAACCACCCACAGACCCAACCAAGCTACCCTAAGACTGTTTTGCTCTAGTTAAGAAGCTGCCAAGAAGATGGTAATTGGAGCTGTCTTTGCTGATGCCAGTAGAAGAATTTAATGTGCAAAGACCTTGTGCCATCCAAGACGCCTGAGACCTTGAAGGTTGCAAGCAGAATTAACCCAATAAGCTTCGAGAGGACACTGTCAATAGCTGCCTGAATTGGAGAGGTGCCAGCTCCAGCGCTGGCCTGGCACAGCCCCTCGCTGCCACTGCACAGGGTTTGCTCAGCCATATGTCAAGACAGAGCAGCTCTGCAAAGACAACATTGATCTGAAATTTAAATCCTATGTAGTAACTTAAGCATTTTAAAATGTCTCTGAATCAATGAAAATGATTGAAGGCAAAATCCAGATGGCCACATAGCTGTATCATATAATACTGGCCAAAGGTTGTCTTTTTCTGAGCAAAGGTATCTTTTAACACAGACTTAGTCTTCAAAGAATTTTAAATGCTGCAAAATACTCATCCTAGCAAAAGTCTTTAATACGAGCCTTTTTTCTGCCCCCCTTAGTAATCGTCAGTGCTGTCGCTGGGATTGTGATTGAATCCTTTATGGATGTTTTTCTGCTTCATGCTTCCTAATGTTCTGGGATTGAGTCATGTGCATTGGTGAGCCCAGCCACCAGAAGCAGATCCAATTGAAAAATGCGTGGAGATTGTCTCAAAATACATTCAGGGTCTCCTAGTTTCTTTGCCACAGAAGACCATCATAACAGTTCTAGCTGGATAAGCCAGGAAATACTAGAGGTGATGGGTATTTAAGATTTGTTTTCAGAGCATAGTCCTACTAATACTTTGCTCTCCATTTGTGGATGTTCTGGACGGTGCAAACATCACTGGAGCAGGCTGACCAAAGCCTGCTGGACGATTACGTGAAAGTCGTTGCCTTCAATCACACACGGGGACTTGGAGAGACAAGGAGTAAGGGACCAGGATTTCTTATGGTACCTTGATAGGTCCTTCCACTGGTGAAGCTGTTGAATGTATGGGATGTGCTCAGGGTACAGGACTTGATGGAGGGGCTATTGTGGAAGTGCTGTCTTCCGAAGGCTTAACTAAGCCCATGCCTACATGTGCCTGGGGAATCTTCTCTGACATGTTTCTGTTTAGTATAAGAAAGAGCTTCCACCTCTTGGGCTTCAGTGACTGCAACACCATGTTTCAGCAGAAGGCATTTGGGGTTCAGTTGTGCTTGAGCTTAACTACACAGCATGGGAAAAAGTGCTTTCTTCAGTTTCTTGTATTGTGGGAAACAGTAAGTAATTTTTCCCTTTATTTTTCCTACCTGACATTCATGATTTTATAGCCTTTTTGGGTATCTCTTTCCCAGGGGTAGGGAATCCCAGCCCAGGTAATGGCTTCTTGGATGGGAGCCCTTTCACAGCTATAGTTGCATCTGTGCTCTTTATGTATTGTTTCCATTTGAACATGTCTAGAAGCTGCAGACCAAGACAGTGTGTTTCCCATTTCAAATGCAAATATGCTGGGCAGGCCTGAGCAGTGCAGATCCCTGCAGATAATCTCCTCCACTGTGAGTACTGACCATTTATTCCTTTTTTTTTTAGTTTTGTTTCTATTGAGCAGCTGTTATTTAAAGAGAAGTTCTTCACTTTTTCACCATGACTTCGTAGTTTCTTTAAAGCCCTTTGGTGAGAAGTGTTGCGAACAGCGCTTTGAGGACTCCCATACAGGATTGCACTTGTTCCCACACCAGTGACCCTGCAGAGTGTCTGTCTTGGGAGGTGGCCTGTGGAGAGCAGCCTGCTATTGAAACCAGCTAGATAGGGTGCTTACAAAGGGGTGGCACCAATGCCCATGTCTTAATCTCTGCCTCACATCCTAAATTTCCGGTTTTACACGAGCTGTACAAGGACAAGAATCCAAGTGCGAGGCACTCAGCTATTCCAGTGGTGAAGACTGTATGTGCACACACGTATACATAAAGATTATTTCCACCTTTAGGTTGAAATAAAAATTCCACATGACCCATTTGGGACTACCCAATCTGTAGATGCTATTGACCTAGAATCATGTCTTCTGAAAAATCCCCGTTGTAAGGTTTTGATTGTGTCTCAGAACCTGCTAAAGGAATTGTATTTTAATGTGGTTTATTTTCCTCTCATGGCTCTTGGTAGGCACACACCCACATGCAGCTATTCTCAATGGTAATGTCATTACATTTGAACCCCTAGTAAAAGGGTGGTTTTCAGAAACTGATTCGTATGTTTCATTTTGATTTTTTTGTTTTGTTTCTGTATACAAATTAAGATATTTGCCGGTACAAATATAGCTTTCTAGTAAGCCTGGAGGTGTTGAAATGCAAATTAGAGCTGTGCAAAACTTTTTTTTTTTTTAATGAACTCTGTAAGACATGGGCTTGAGTTTGCTGCAACCTGAAAGCTCAGTTCAGAATCGTAGCAAAACCTGAATTAGAACAGGGTTCCTGAGCTCTGGCAGCATGGGACACTTGTGAGTGGCACGTGACATGGGCAAGAGGAGCCAATTCTCAGTGATCGCAAATTCACCCTCAGATACCTACTGCCCTTTCGCATACTGTGCAGTCAGACGGGACGGTGAAGTCAGGGGTTCAGCAAAAGTCAAGGCAAATTTGTGGTAGTCGTTGGGCCCTTTTGCATGCACTAAGGGTGCCTGTGTTAGAATATGCTGTCTGGGACACTCCTAAGGACTGATCGTTGTCCTGATAACCTGAAGGAAGTCACCAGGATGCCACTTTGTTGCTCAACACACAAAAGCAGTGTTTACGTGTCTTTCCTCCAGAGATGGGATTTTGTCCCCTCTGCTCCATCACAGCAGGGCAGGAGCAATACAGATCCCGATCCCTCTCCTTGCATTAAGTCACAATCTGGAAAATCAGCAAGTCCTGCTTTACTTCCCACATCTGGGTATGGTAATGAGATATCCATGTCTTGAATGGTAATATTTTAATACAGACACATAAAACTTCCTGCCTTAAGACACAGAATGATCTGTAACTATTAGGGATTACAATTGAATGTTCCTGTCGGGGGAGTTTGAATCCTAAGGCTGCTCGTGGGATTTTAATACTCTTGTCTGGAACAGCTGGTGCCAGTGAAAGTGTGCTGGATGAGACAGGCAATGGGCCTTGTCTCATCCCCAGTTCTTCTTTTCACATATTTTTATTTCCATCTGTGAGAGATGTGCCTGTGTTTCAAGAGATGAGCAGAGAGCAAGTGACATGGACTATCCGTGGAAAGACTGAATAGGGAGGCAGGGGAGGCCAGGCCAGTAGAAATTCATCAGAGAGGCAGAGCAGAACCAGAGACCAGGAGACGTTATTAACAAGTGGGACTTTTGGTGGGCACAAACTGGCATCTTAAGGAAATGTTTGGGGAGAACAACGAAGTAAATGTTAACAAAAACTCTATAATCATGAGGGATAAGGAGAGAAAGTCAGAAATGTTTCCTAGGTAATAGGACAGCAAAGACTTGCACTATTGGGCTAAAAAAGTGAGTGTTAGCTTGGACTGGGAGTGATGAGAACACTCATCAGCTATGTGGAGAACATGCGGAGATGTACAGGTTGTTTGGTGTGACAGGGATCAGATTTATGGGAAGGCTGTACCAAGTGGTGATGTGCCCAAGGAAGATGCTGATTTTTTGCAGCTGTGCTTACCATGAGCTTTAATTCCTCAGGATCAGGGAAGATGTTATGTTAATGGAGGTCTGAGATAATGAGAGAGCAGACAACAGCTCTGGTTGTGCAGCTGAATACGAAATGCAAGGAGACAATGCAGAACTTTTAAAAATTCAGACATGCTCTGGATAAGAAGTTGTACAGGCTCCGAGTGGAAGCTGGTGTCTGAGTAAGGTGCCTTGATGACCAGCAGCACAGTGGCAGTATGAGGAGAAGGGAATGATCATATGAGGGCAAGGGATGTCCTTTCCATAAAGGTAAGATTGCTATGGAGCTGCTGAACTGCACGTGCCTTTGCACTGCATCCCTGCACACAAGCACGTGAGCTCTCTTTGAAGTTAATGACTTGTGCAGACATTTGAAGTTCTCCCTGTGAAGGTTTTTGTGTGCACCAAAGAAGGTGGGAACCTGGTTTTGAGTGTGTGAACAGTTGCATCCTTCCCAGCGTTGACACTGACTCTAGTCTGGGTCAGTCTCACCAGTCAGTGTGTATGATGGAGTTTCTAGCTGCTGCTGGGGAGGGTTTGTAACACATGGCTGTTTAATTGGGGGCCCAATGGGAAAGGACACTTGACATAGCTCTGGCATCCAGTGGCAATGTAGAAGATACCCTAGATCTGGCTGCTGGCCTGGTCGGTCTTGCTGGGCTCTTGGGGAAGCAGGAATTGGGAAAATAAGAGCATTGAATCCATTCAGGCACAGTCCCTGGGACCCCATGGGACTGAGGCGTCTGAACAAACCCATTGCTTTGAGGGGAGAAGCTGCATCCATTGTGCACAGGGAAAAACAAGGGCAGCGTACAATGGAAAGAATAAGTTGTCTGCCTGTGTAAGAAACATTCTTTTAGCACAGGAAAGATTCACCTGGGGCAAGAGAAGAAATAACTAATGGCCACCCACCTGCTCCTCTCAGGCATCCTTACTAATGCCTTGCTTTGGTGTGGTGCTTCACCAGCTGCAGGTGACCGAGATGAAGAGCTGCAGTACACAGCTCCTCCATTTACCCTTCTTTCATCCTCCCAGAAACCTCACAAGCAGCCAGGCAGAGGAATATTGCACGGTTACTGTTTATCCGTGGATGCAGAGTGCAGGTGTGCAGTGCAGACTCACAGCTGCTGAGACAACCTGTGCTCATTCCCAGCTGGGCAAACATCTGCTTACATGCTTGGAGATGATGATTCTGTTGGTCATATATGTTTAACTCATCCTGCATATCCCAGGATATTGTAGGGGAAAGGGAAAGAATTCTAAGCCCTTAACTGTGAGCATCAAAATGACAGCACTGGATTTTTATTCAGCATCTACGTCCTCAGTGTAGCTGCCAAAAGTCCATACTTATCATTAAGGCAAAAGCTGTGTGGCTGTGTTTGTATCGTAGGCTCACAGTGACTTTAAAGAGAGCTGTTCAGCAGTGCACTTTTTAGGGCTCAGAAATGGTTAATTTCTCATGTATTTCTCTGCATACTTCCCATACTGCTCTACTTTATGCAGTGTCATTCATCACAAAGTGAGAGGTGCTCAGCAGAGGCGCATGGCGATCACCCACGCCAGTCTGGGGATTGCCGTAATGCCGCGGTCTGGCTCTATCGGTGCCTTGCCATCCTCCTCACACCCATTCTCTGGGCTGCTCTGGGAAAAGGCATCTCAGCCTGCCTCAGGAGAACCATTAAGGGGGAAAGCAAGCTGGCAGGTATCAGTTCTGAGCTGTTCTTATCTGATTTATTGTGAAAGTCACCTCTTTTGATTTAGGTGGTGCTGATAGTGAATGAGAAAACACGTGTTTCTAAAACAATGGCAATGAAAACATTTCTTGTCAGGGACTGTAGTTTATTGTTGTACTGCTTGAAAGGTAAAATATCCAGCAGGGAAGACACTGTGTCATCATAAAGCAAATGCAGATTATACAATATGACACTAACTTCCCAGGTAATGCTCAGAGCTGCTTCTGAGCACAAGTTATATCGAGTTGTTTGTGCTCGGTGATGGTGCCAAACACCCTTCATCACCCAGAGTTTTTTCTAGACCCTGGTTCTTAGACCTGAAATTGTGGAGCCTACGCCTGTGGCTCTTATTTTTCATTTCATTTTAGCTCTTGGCCTGGGGCTTTTCTCCAGGGAAGGATCCCTGTGGTTTTGTTCAACAATTCCTTGCTTTCCTGCATTAGGTAGCCCTCACAAATGCCATCTCCACTGAGACATGTCTCAGGGTGCCTGAGCAGAAAAGCCTTTTCAGAATCAGCATTTGTGTTCCTATTTGCTGCTTGAGATGGAGCATAACTTTGGCTTCATTTCTCAGGAGAAGCTGCCGGTCCTGGTGCAAGCATTCAGCAGCACATCCCACATCTCTCTGCCCCTCTCGTTTCACTGCCTGGGCTCCTTTCCCTGATTCTATTTGACAATGTTTTCTTTCTCCATTTATCAAGTCAGCTCACCTCTAAGCCTTATCATATTTAAATGTTTAACTGCTCTCAGACCTTAATTAAGAGTAGTAGCAGCAGCAATAGATGTAGCTGTAGAAATAGCAGTGATTTCTCCCATCTTAAATTTTAATGGCTTTTGTACAAGGCTTTGCAGAAAGGGTGATTAATGGCACCCAGAGAGGCTGAGGTAAATGTTTCTCCATACTGATTTTTGCCCTTTCTATTCATGACCTGTTTTCTTGACTTACGAAAAACTAAAAACTCCATTTAGAAATAATTCTGTGATTATATTTTTTTTCTGGGGTTCAGTAGGTGCTTAATACAGCACTTAATATAGGTGTTGAATAGGAGCTGATCTCTTAAAGATCAGCTCTTGGTGGTCTCCATGCCAACTCAGCTTTGCTTTGAGCAGTAATTACTAATATTGTTGGTAGTCTCCAAGGACTCAGTGGTTTTTGGAGACTAAGCTCCCCTAGGCAAATCTTTATTTTTTTCATCTTTTGTACTAGGCTGAAAGGAATAGATGGACTTTTCATTTGATAGAAACATCAGTGCCTGAAGTGTTATTGTTTTATGTTTATGGAATGGGTCATTGAGTCATAACGTGAAACATCTGTTCGCATTTACAGTGTGACAACTAATCAGGTCTTAAGACCAAAAAAGAAAAAAAAAAAAATCAAAAGATGTGAAAAACCTCAGGTCAAGTGGCAGCATCATGATTATTTTCTGGTACAGAAAATATTTGTTGTGGCTTGTAACTGTGTCCACCAGGTGGTTATTTAGCAAAGTGTAGCTATCGTCATAGTGGAAGTAAGTGAATGCAATTCATAGAAAATCCTCCAAGATAAGCAGCAGACATAAAGGTGATTAAGCTGTCAATAAAGAAGAAACACAGACAGGGGGGAAAAGCAGGTGGATTTCAGTACATGCACACAAACTGAACCTATGCCACAAAGCAGAGCAACCGTTTACGTCGGTAATATTTGTACTCCTGCAATGCCTCTGAGTTTTAACCATGAACCAGGATCCCATATCACACTGATCCCGAGCAAGAAATGCCTCTGCATTAAAGAGCTTATGATTTAAACATGAGTCAAGAGACAGTAGATGGGCACGAGCAGACAGACAAGCGTGTATGTGGTACCAGTGAGGACTGCTCAGCGCAGCGCAGGCTGGCCCAGCACGACCACAACCGACCTGCTGTTATTTTCTTATCTTGTAAGCAACATGGCAAAGGCATTGGCATTTTGACAGCGCGTATACCGTGCAGAGATCTTCCCAAATGTTAATTAATCATTGTAGAACCACAGCAGTATTATTACAATCCTCGTTTTACAATCAGGAGATCTGAGATAGCTTTGCGATGCTGGGCTGGATAGCCCAAGGCTACTTGGCTGCGCAGTGGCAGAGTTAGGGGATGAACCTCACCATCCTCACTGGCACTCCACTGCTTGTGTCTCCCAGCTGACTACACAGAGGGATGATTACAAGAGGTATTTACTTGTATTTCAAAGAACACGAACAAAGGCAGTAGCAAAACCAAAACTTTAGATGACAGTGTGAAGAAAAATGATAATACATTTTTGATTTTTTAGAATTATAGTATTGTCATTCTCTGTGGGAAAGAGCTCAGATCTCAGCTCCCAGGTTTTTTTTGAGCTGTATAGGAGCATCTCTGCTTCCTCTTAGCTTGGCACAGTCTAAGATTAGCATGTGAGCGCCTCTGGCTTACAGAGCCTGGCTGTACACATGCTGCCTTTCTAGATCATCAGAGTACTGGGTCCAGGTTTTGACAGGTTGTTTCAGTTTATTGGGCCATTTGTGCAGTGATGGACCTCTGCAGAACCAGTACCCTGCCTCATGGTATTTCCCTCCCTACAGGTATGTGGTGTTAAATCTAAAATACTTTAAACAGATGTTTTTAGGCTGTATCTAGGAAAGAGAGTAACCTTTGATTTTTATTTTGTCTTTTTGGAAACCTAATGTGTTTCCTATGGCTTATGACCACAATTCATTTCTAAGTGATTTTCCCTTAGCTAATTTCCATTTATCATTTAAATAATCTAGCAACAAAGAGGATGAGGTATTCTGCAAGAAAGTATATGACTCTGTAATCATTCTACCTTCATATCCCCTTTGGGGGGAATTATTAGAGATGAAATGACCTTCCTGGCTATCAAGCATTACCATTGTAACATGGATGGATAATATGACACCCCTGACACAGAGCCAAAGGCAGGTCGAGCTAAGCATGCTGTACCCGAACCTGAAAATGACAGAGACTCGATTAAAATTAATATGAGAAAGAAGACTAAGAGTGATGGGAGTCCTCTGCTAGCTTGCAGGAGAGTGAGGAATCTAGCTATGATGTATCGCCTTTACTGTACTTCTTGTTTGGACCATGATGAGGGAAATTTACCATCTTCACTGCCCTCTCAAGGGACCATGTTCTGTTCTCTTCATAGTCTTTAGGATGAAAGCATGCCTAGTGGGTTGAGAGAAAAAGTCTGCCACTGGCATCCTGTCAACAGCATTTGACACCTGCGAAACTCAATTTCTCCATTTGCCTGATGTTGTGTATTGTACATCTTTTATATGAGATGCTGAGAGCTTTGGTTGGAGAAATAGAAGCATGCTTCATCATACAAAACTACATGAAAAAGTCAATATTGTGCATTAGCGTGACTATTTATTTTTCCTCCAGAGAGTCCTAGAGCAGTCAACAGAATACTTCAGCACTTATTTGCTCAACTTTTGGGCTGAGAAACTTACGTAAGATTTTTGCTTTTTATATTCCCAAGAGCTCTCTTCGTACTTCTTTGGTAGGCAGCCATCTGTGGAGTGTAACACTTAAAACAGTGTCTAACAGAACTGAAATTACAGAGGAAGATCAGGAAAAGACCATGTAGACCCTCGAACTTGAATTTGGCCAAAGTAAATCCATCTTGTTAGTACTATCAAGATATTTGCCCCTAAGCAACATACGGTGAGATATCACAAGTGATACAGAAGCCTTAATGGCCCCAAGGAGGATGTATTGCCCCATTGTAAACTTCCTTACAGGCTAATTTAGAGTGTTGATAAATATGGATAGCACCAACGTGTCTTACCTGACCTCCAACAGTGAGGACTTTGGCTTTAGTCAGGGTTGACGTGACTGTACAGTTATTCATATTCTCTAAAAACAATGTTCTGTTTAACATGCGTGTTTGCAGAGGGAATAGCATAGGGAGCTGTTTTCTTTAGATACCATCTCCTTTTAAATAAGAAACACTGAACCTCGGCTTTCAGGAAGAAAAATAAATGGAAGAGATGACCAAGGATTAACTTTCTCAGATGTAGGAAAGCAGGACCAGAGGCACAGCTCTTGACACCACCCATACAAGCCTGTGAATCTGAGGGGAGATGAGTGGTTCCACTCATCACATCATGTTCATACCATCAGGATGCACTTGCTACTAAGTATCCTGCTGACGGAGCAGAGAGGTTCTGAAGTCCTCTAACTTCATTTTCTGGTTCATCCTCAGGAATAGTTGTGCAAAGAGCATGATTTATCATGACTGTTATGGTGATCTACCTTGATTTAGTGGTGAAATTACAATGATGGATCATACTTAATTATGATCATTAAAAGACATCAAAAATGTAATCGGCTGTTCATCATATACCTTATAAAGGAAAAAAAAATACCTCAGTATTTTAAAGACCAGGACTTTAGGTGTTGATAAAATTAGAATATGTTTTATTCATGCTGTGACACAGCGCTCTTTCTTCACTGATCTCCTCATCTGGGCGTTTCACTTCAGAGGCATTGGGGAAGGATTTGAATGAGACTTTAATGAAGTATAAACAACCATGGGTCCTGTTTTTTCCACAGGCCCTGGGGGGCGCAGGTCATGCCCCATGTTAAGGAAATCCACAGGGCTCTATCCACAGGGAGAGCTCATGCAACAACAGAAGCTTCAGATCAGCACCCTGGCACAAGCTGTTTGGATTCTGGAAACACAAATTTGCCACCATTTGACCTTGATTAAAGTCTAGCACAATTTAATGAGGCAACATAAAATGCAAGTAAAATGTTCAATAGGGAAAATCTTGTCAGACATAAGGAACAATTGGGATCAAGTCAGTCAGGGCTTCCTTGGGCTTTTAATGACCTGTTAGATTCAGCTTTACTGTAGGGTTTTATATATAAAAAAAACCTGATAATGACTGAAGGGAGCATCATTAGTATCAGAGTGAAATGGCTAATGGCTCCAGCTTGCTCACAGGTGTCAGAGAAGAAAAGTTCCTCCCTAGGCAGTGAGCTCTGTGATCACCAAGGGCATTATTATTTGCACTGTAGAAGCGCCTATCAAGGTTAATGGAGACGCGGCCCCCTTTTTGCTGGGGAGCCATCGAGATGTGCGCAGAGGAGAGGAAATGGGAAGAGCGAGCTCAGTGCTGGCATCCCCGCCTTGGTGCACAATCCGCTGAGTGGAGTTTGGCAAGATCTGGGGAGGAACCATATGGTTGAAGACAGGGACTGGAACATTTGATAAATATTACTATTATAATGTGTTACTATTATAATTCAGTGCCATAACAGGAAAGGTAAGGTGTGATTTGATCATGGTCTATATCTATCTGAGAAGCAAACCTCTTTACTGGATTCTTCTGCTCAGCAAGGTGCGGGAGACCATGCAGGGAGGCAAATGCAGACATATCTATCTGTGATAGTAATTAACATTGGCACAATTTACCGCATTTTCTTTGGATCCTCAGAGTTTAGCTATGAGCAAATCAAAGCAGGATATATTTTCCAAGAGGCTTGCTTTGATTCAAAAGATAACTCAGGGAAGTCCAGTGGCCTCTGTTATACAGCACTCCAAATCAGATGATTGCTTATCCTATTTGGCTTTAAAACCTATAACACATTATCATGCCCCAGTTAACAGATGGCAAACTGAGGACCACAGAAGACGTGCCCAAGGTTGTACAAGGTTGGGAGGCTCATAGGGTATGGAAAACATCTGGTAATTGCATGTTGTAGTGAAGCAATGCCATGGAGAGTCTCTGACAGTGGTCAGCAGGAGAAGCAGAGAAGGTCCTTGTGAGGTCTTCACTCTCATGGAGGTGCTTGGTTTTTGCAGGAGACAGCTGGGTAGCGTGTACAAGCATTGCTGTGTTCATTGAACAACAAATACAAGTCAAACACAGTGGGACATCACTGGCTCTCTTTTTGCCCTTCTTCAGGGCGAGGCTGTGGTTCCCCTTGTAGTTGGGGTGTAAGAACACTTGGCCCTGAGCTGGACTTACTCCTGGGCTGCTCGTGCATGAGAGAGAAGCAACCATTATTCCTCTTCTCTCTTAGATGAGACAGGCCTAAGTCGCAGTTGGGGGCTGAGGTGGGCATTCACAGGGAAAATGGTGTGAAGGAAGGACCATCGTGGTGTGGTGGGGCTGACTCAGATTTCTTCTTTCTGGAGTTGAGAGCGGTTGGACCTTGATCTGCTCACAGCCATGCCATGCCCTGTGCAATAATCTGGGTCCAAGCCAGTCGTTATACAGCCATATTTTGACATTTGTGTTCAGAGAAGCTTGTCTTCTTGCCAAAAGGGCAAATACTTACAAGTGTGTTTTCTTCCCTCCTGTCGGCCTGGTATGCACGTAACACACTTCATCTTAAGACCAAAGTGTTTCTGCAGAGACAATTGAAGGAAATTAAGAATGGCACATCATGATCATTTATATCATGTGTATCTCAGAAAGTTCATCAATTCATATTACATTAGGGAATATGTAAACTAAATGTGCACTCATTTGGCATAGTCCTCAGAGCAATTATTCTTCAGTTGATTTAGTACACTTGATAAAAATAAAGGTTAAGGAGGATGTTAATTTGGGATTTTTTTTTTTTACTGTTTTTTATAAAGTATTAGAATGCAGATTAATTCCAGACTTTATAATACTGCATCCAATTCACTATCGTATAAAAATAACTTGCATAAATCAGAGGAGCAGGCCTGATCCTCGTGCTCTAACACTCGCAGGGAATTTTGACATTGACTTCTATAGGAGCAGGCCCAATGTCAAAACCTAGATACAACATGAATCCGTGCCAGACACGTTAGAGCTCTGCTAGGAACATCCTCATTGGAGCATAATAATTTGTGAGAGAGAGACACACACTGGGAGCACTCCTGGGGTTGGGGGCCCTGGGCAAAATGTTGGTGGCAGAACTAATTCTAGTCTGAGGAAATGAGAGAGCCAGTGTCGTGAAATGTTGTTGCTTCCAAATCTCAGCCCATCAGACTACTGAAGACCCACATTTTTCTGTTCAATTTTGGAGGTGGGGGAGTGTTGGCAGGACATCCTCAGGAGACAGTAAAAAGCAGAAAAAAACTACTGCAGCTTTTTTTCCTGAGTTCAAGAGAGAGGAGTGAAAAACCTGCCAGTGCTGCCCTAAAATTGCTAATGAAAGAGAGTGAGAAAGGCATTTGCTTCAATATGCTCAGCCAAAATGGGATTTTCAAAGGAGTCTGGATAAAGACATCAGACACAAAGAAATCAGTACCTAATAAAAGAACTTACCTGAGTCAATCCTGCTGATTGGCTTCAATAGCAGACATGTGGGTGTTGAAGCAGAATTCACTGCAGAAGTTAAAAAAAAAAAAGAAAAAGAGAATGAAGAGGAAAAAGAAAAATGACATGCAAGTAGTAGGGAATGCTAATAACACAACTAGGAAAGGGTCCTTCCTCTGCAGGGTTAAAGGCCTGCTTCACAGCAGCTGGGAGGGGCGGTAGCAGTCTTTTTCGCTTAGGAATAAATCAGGGCTATATCCCAATGTGGATCTGAGGGCAGACGGAGTGAAGGAAATCTTCCCAGAAGAAAAATGGGATTATAAAAATATTGAATAAGGAATTACATGGGAGTTATATATGGAAGATTTCTCTGTAGAAAACCGGAGTTACATACATAAACCTGTGGCTTAGTTCAGAAAAGTCTTATCCATGGCTTTCTGACTGAGGAATTGCATGTCTTCATCCTTTTTTTTTTTTTTTTGCCAGTCCCTGTCATCAGTGCTGCAGGGGGACAACCCTTATGTTCCTAGAGCTGCCTCAACCCATTGCAGCCATGGGAAGGGCTCTCTCCCCAGCTTCACTCCCGCGCACTGACCCCACACTCCTGGTGCATTTGGGGTTTGCAGAGAGCCCATACTCTCTGGCAAATCCCAACAGCCGCTGCACAGCACTGGGAGCAGCCGGGAACCCGCATATGGGGAGTGAGAGTCGCTCACGGTCCTTTCCTCGTCCACTGCATCACTGCCCCCAGGAAATCTGCTCCCGAGGGTGTTCTTAGCAACTGCGTCTGCAGAGGGCTGGGAATTTAGATCTTCATTTTATCCTTTCTGCATCGTCCTGTTTCATGCCTAGGTGGGTCCAGGGTCTTGCAGACAGGCATATGTAAGAGGGAAGATTCTATTTCGCTCCTTTCACATGGAGTTTGTTTGAATTTGTGTATGTAGGAGGCTGTTGGATTCATGAGACATGCCAAGTTTCAGACTTCCTCGGTACAAATCCTATTGAACCATGTGCATCCAATTCTCCTCCCTCCCTGCTTCTGTAGGCACGGGGGAAGCCTGGAACACCCTGCACGTGCATCGCTGCAGAAGAGAGCCTTGCCTTGGCTCAGGAAATGGGCACTATAATTAGGCACAGATCTTCTGTCCTAAACACAATGGTCTGAGGATTTATTTCTATCATTTGAGCATCCTTGGGTGTTTTTTGGTAGTGCTCTCCAAGTGTAGGCCTAAGGGTTTCCAGTGCGGATGGTTGGTAGCTCTAGTCTGCAAAGGAGCTTTTCTTCATATTATCAGAAAGCACAGGCAGACCCATGATGCCTTACTTCCATTAAGCTCATTTTTTGGACTGACAAGTAAAACTACACATTTGTACATTTTTGTAATATGAGAAGTATGCTAATCTAGAGCTCCTGAGATGCCAAATATGATTTCACAGCCACTATCCAGATAGGATTGCCCTTTAATGTCATCCAAGAAGTTCTCATACACCAAAATTATTCTGTCATAGATAAAATGGCCCAAGTAATTTGGAGTTATTTAATAAACTTTGCCCTGCTGTAATCGACCAACAATTTATGATGTTCTTGAATTTCCTCATAGTTCGGTTATTTCATGCTAGATAAGTTGGATGAATAAGTTGTGGCCTGTCAACTGCATGCAAGTGATTAATTAATGGCACATTTCCTGATGCTGGATTTTAAATGTATTGGTCAGTTTAATTGGATCAGTAGGCCACATGGCGCACTTCTGTTCTCAGGTTGGATAGATGCTTCTCCTTGAAAGAATCCTCCAAAAATAAAAATTCCTGATCAAGCATTTAAAGCAGGCATCCTGGCTGAAATGCCAGGATGCAGGCAACCACAAACTCAGTGAATTCCGTAAGTGCTATTGGCATCCTGGAAAGCAAAGTGCTGCATTGTACTAGTCTTTTTCCAAAAGAGAGTTTTAGCTTGAGAAAATATTCATACAGGTATTACCTAATATTCACTTTGCCAAGCTCGCTCCTGCCAGTAAGTTCAGTTGTTAAAACACATGTAAAGTACAAGCTCAACTGAAGCAAATTTCTGTGAAAATTATGTACAGCACATGCTTTCATCCACTCCTCCTAGCTCTTGCAGTACTGATATTAAACGGATCAGCAACATCTCTCTTTGCACCATGTTTATTTCAGTTTTATATAACCTGAATGCCATGTGCATTCTGGCTAGGTCACTAATTTTAAGCTAGGTCAAATCCATACATATTAGGTAATAAGCATTTTTAGTCCCCAAATGTGTGCGTTAATTAATTTTATTTCATTCAGTTTAATTGTCCTTATAGCTCTGTGCTCATTAAAAGAGGAGGTTGAGAATCCTCCTTTGTGCTAGGCTTAATTTGGGTAGAAATCACAGAAGCTACCTTACAACTTCTCTGTCAATGTAGATGCATTCTGACTTGCAAGCAACCCCCCATCTCCCTGCCATTATTACTGACTCAGGAGTCATTTCCAATTCCTCAGTGTAAGCACACATCACTCTAAGGAGACAGAAATTACATCCAGAGGAGTAGAAATAGCCAGGAAGACCTAGTTTCATATATTTTCCTTTTGAAAGATGTAAGCATGGTGTACTGAGAAATACCTGCACTAAAGCAGGTGCTGGATGTCCACCTGCTCGTCTCCCTGTCATCCAATTCATTTGTCCAGGGTCCAAACACTGGCAAAAGAGCCTGTCCTCACCGGTGGGCGCTGCTGCTGTCTCATCCAGTGTGCGTGCCCCACGAAGCAGGTTTCTAATGTGTGGCTCGCAGCACATATAGGTGATAGCCTGTAGTTTATAAGCAGGTCACGAGTGATCAAGCAGACCTTGCTGTAGTTGCATTCTGCAAATATTTATGCATTTATTTTTTTGTTATTTAGTGTTTATTAGCAGAGCTTGTGCCCCTCGACTTCTCTTTTTCCTTCTGCAGTGTCAATCACTCAAGGCTTGAGACCACTGTGCCTGCATCACTGCTACAGTTGCTGTTCATTAAAGCACCTATTTGTAATTTATTAGGAATTTGTAAACGAATCCTGAAGTGTTCTCTCAACACATCCTTCAGCTCTGTTAGTGCTGGACATCTTTATGTCCTCTTGTGTTTGTGACTCATTTTTGCTGCGAGAGAAGGGCTCTTTAGGGTTTTTGATGTGGAGCCAGTATTTGAGAAGTTCCATTTATACAGGAGGTGTGGATCACTCTCAGTTCTCACAGATCACAGCAGAAGATGAAGATGCTCAGCACCTGCTTGGTTTGTGAATATCCCCTGGTGGAAGGCTAACCACAGCTTCTGCCTCCCGTCTCCCCAGTTTTCACTTGCAGTTGACATTTTTCCTGAGTCGACTAGACATGTAATACTGCATAACACATTTTAGCTTTGAGTTAGCTACTTTGAGGTGAGTCTAAAAAATGTATGAAGCATCGGCCCAGGTCTTGGCTTCTTTGGTGAACTTCCGAAGATGTGATCAGTGAGGAAGCATTGGAGGAGGATGCAGTCCCAAAGGGAACGTGTTCCTCCCAGAAGGTGATCGTTAGGGAATATAACAACTCAACCTCTGCTATAAATATATCTTTTCTCCTCATTTGAAGAGGGCAGTGGGCTCTGCAGTATGCCTTCATGATCATCAGACATGTGCAATTCCCCGACCAAAGGGGAAAAGGCAGTCTGAAACCGGAGGGGCTTGCGGAGACTTCTCTTCCAGCTAATGGACTTTCACAGAAAGCGCCTCTGGTGGCAGTGCACAGGGAAGTCCGACTTTCTCTAGCCCTCTTGAGGGTTTTTTTTGGCATCATTTTTGCAATGCTGATCTTCTGAGCTAATGTCTTGAATTCCTCTGCCTGGTAATGCTGTGTGGTCCTTTGAGACCCCTGGGCCTATTTAATTTCATGCATGTGTAAGATACCTTTTCCCTTTTGGCACCATGATACCAGCTGCAGTCACTTTAGACACTGCCAGTCAATCCTAGTTATCAGAATCTGTACAGGGGACAGGAGGAGGGAGAAGATAATGGATTTGCCTTGAGAGCTCATCTAGAAATCCAGCCCTACACAGCAGACTGCCTATGTAATGTATTACTTTTTAATAATGTAAATATATTAACATTAGAGCAGTCTTCTCAATCTTCAGTACCTAAACATTACATCACTATCAGGAGCAAATGTAATTAGATATCATAAATATGAAAAATATTGAGGTATTAACATAAAGAGCACCAATAAGTTGCTTTGCTTGTCATGTAATTGAAAAGCATTAAGGGTGCACTCTGCTGTGTGCTCGCATGGTGAGCAGGGATCAAGCCTAATGCGAAGGGACAGCTCCGGTATGCAGAGCCTCACCCGAAATAACTTCACAGGGACACTGTCAAGGGTTTTTTAGGTCTGAAAGTTAACATTTCTGTAAAGTTGATTAGTGCTCGCAAATGTTCTGTGCTATTTTCTAATCAGTGACATTCGCTGTCTTGGTTATTTAATGGTATTAGCAGCAGCAAAAGTGGAACCATTTGTTTCAGGCCAAGCAATCATAATCCTGCTCACTCTGGATGCTGGTGTTTAAATATGCGTGGGATGCTGTTTTCATCCTACATTCCTGTTCTGTAAGATTTTTGCTTTGCAAAGTTTTCCAGTCTCTTAGTCTTCTGCTTAGCACCCTCCAGGTAAGCCTAGAATTGAAGAAATGTCAACCATTTTAAATAAGGTACAACGCCAAAATGACATATGAAGATTTTAAACTTCCAGAGCAAAAAGGAATTATTTCGCATGGTTCTACTGGGAGTACAGACTCAATGCTGAGAAAAATGGGATGCTTTGAATGACTTTCTGGCAATGAAATCTGTGGAATAGCCCAAGAGGGAAGTGTCAGGTCCTTGTTGCTGGAGTAGATTAGATCCACACTAGAAGATATCTAATCTTGGCTGGAAGACAGGTCAGTGGTGCTTTCCCAACCAGTCGTACAAAGGGCCTCCTAGGCTGCTCATGGGCTCACGTTATTGAGGTGTAGGGGGGAGGCTTAGCTCAACACTTATGCAGCGAGGGCAGGACTCTGAATCAAGAGTGGACATCTGCATGATATGGAGAGGAAATGGAGTGGCACAGCCTGACTATGTGCAACCAGGAACAGCATCTGGCCTTAGATAAGATTGTCCCTCCTCCCCTGCTGCACTGTGCGGTTTCTCCGTGTGAGGTTTCTGAAGCATCCACCATTTCCCTACCTGCTACAACACACAAACACGCAGTGGGGACATGCCTGGTGTGCGGGGTCTGCCTAGGTTTGCACGGAGCACCCACCGTGCTGGGCTGAGCAGGGTGGCTGGGGTTTTCCTGATGAGGTACATCCCTGAGCTCAAGCCTTGTCCTGAGCTGCTCATTGCAAGCAAGCCCCAGCCGACAGGATGTCTGATGGGCCTGGGCTTGCTCGGGCTTGTGGAGTTGGAAGTTGTCTGATGTGCCTCCTGGGGTGCAGGGCAGCAGTGGACTCCCCACTGAGGCCAGTGGCAATGGCTGAGCTGGCTGCTCAGAAGCAGTCTGTCACTGGCATTTTTGCATCTTTTGTTTTCAAAACCTGCTGCTTCCTGGAATTATTCTTGTTTTAGATTTTGATGCAAATCCTCTTTCACCTTCTTCTGTTTCTCTTTCTGTACACCCCTTGTTCTCCAATTAGTTGGATTTCTGCCTCTGCTTTGCTTCTACCTTAGTGCTTTTCCCAGTTCTGCTCTTAGATCTCTTTTCTTTACTTTTTGTCTGCCCTCTCATGGCTGGATATTTATTTGCTTATTTTAATTTCTCTGGTGGGAAAGCCTTTCCTGCACCACATCTTGCAGACATCAGAGGATCTTCTTGTTCCCTTTCTGTCCTTCCCATCCCTCTGCCAGCGTTATCTCTTCGCTTTCTCCTCCTCTGCAAGTTGTGCTGTTTCTCTGCTCTCACTGCCATGGTAACTTCAAAAAGACACAGCCATTTGATACACCAGACGAAGGAGAAGTCCGCAGGAGTATGTGCATGAATGTGTATGTGTCAGGGGAGGGAATGGAACATCCTTTTGCTTTCTCTTTTCATTTTTGGGTTCACAGCATTTCATTACAGCCACTGGAAGGAGGCACTCCGGCTCTCAGGCGCACTGTGAGACCATGGGACAGGAGTCATGCACCCCGTCCTGCTGCCTGTCTTGGGGCAGAGGATGCTCAGCTGCTCCCTGAGCCCAGCTCCTGGCTCTGAAACAATAGGTATTAAAAAAAAAAAAAAAAAAAAAGGCAGCACCACCTTAAAAGTCTAAAGCATAGGAAGGAATAGCTCTGCTCCTGAGGGGAAACGTATGGGGCATTAGAAACACTTTCCCCAGCTTGCACGTTTATACTTGAAATTTAACAATGAAAGAAAACAAACACAACAGCTTCAAACCAGACAAGCCGTAGGGGATCACAGGCTGCAGCAGCTGCTGGAGTGGAACCAGCAGTGCATCATGGTGCGGAGCGGGGACCTGCCGGAAAGGCTCAGTGGCACGGGAGCCACCCTGCGTCAGCGCGGGACACGGTGTCATGGGGCTTTTGCTAAGCCTTTGGGCTGGAAGTGGAGGCGGTGAGACCAGCCCTGCCCAGGCGGGGGTTTCTCAGGGGTATGGTCCCATGTAAACCTGCTAATCCTGGCTGTCGCGCCAGCTGGGAGCGTGCAGCACCCTATAGCCAAACCCTGGGGCTGTGGAAGCAGTGATGGAGGCTATTGCCGCAGCTTTTGTCCCGTTTTCCACCAAAATGGTAGCACCATTAGCACATCTCACCCCTGCCCTACAGCAAGCAGCAGCGCCCTGTGTACTGACATGCTGTTTGCCCAGAGGCGCCCATGGATGAGGAGAAGGAGCTGGACTTTCTATGGGTCTGGCAGCAAAGGGTCCCTCCAGCCCCGGGAAATAGAATTACTGTTTTGGGCTCATTGTATATTTTCTCCATAGTCTCATTTTGAAAGGGATAGTGATCTTTTCCTCTCCCCTGGGTGCCAGGGAAGCAGCTCAGGCAATTAGTTGTGGAGAGCGGCTGTAGGAACTGCTCCTGCCTGGGAGCACAAGGGTCCTGGCAGTGAGAAGGAGCAGACCTCTGCTTCTACCTCCCCTAGTTTGTTACCAAAAAGGTAAGAAAAAAGAATAACTGCAGAAACGTCTCTGTGTTGAGGAGATGTTTGTCTGCCTCACCAAGCTGCTGGGCAGGAATCAGCCCCATAAGCCGGGGAGAGAGTGGTGCAGCCCCAAGCTGCCTTCCACTGAGGGGGATGTAGGATCAAAAGTTGGGCTGGGACATGCCCTGGCTTGGGCAATGCAGGCATCTCCTGCTCATGCAGGAGTGGCCTCATCATTGCTGGGGATTGCACAGCTGTCTTTGCACGAGGTAGGTTTGAAAGGAGCTTTTCTGCTGCATGGAGCTGGGGAAGAACAAACCTGACACTCCGCAGGGACCAAGCAGGGGATTCTCTGCAAAGATTTCCTCGCATAAATACCCTCTTGTGGCTTTTAATATGGCTAGGGAGGACGGAGGAACAATCGGCCAGCAAAGCTAAAACCTGGTTTTCTAATCTGTGAAAACCAAGCAGGGAAACAATAGAGGAAGGAAAGAGCAAACAGTGGTGACCTGCTGTACATCTTGAAGGAGCAGAAACAGGTCCCTGAAACAATGCTCTGCCCTGCTCACCCCATCCCTGTCCTCCTCATACATCTATAGCTTTGTAGTGGACCTTTAATGATTGCATAAGGGATGGGGCAGCTACTAATGAAGCAAGACGCAGTTGAAGCCTGCACCTAACGCAGTGCTAACTCATGTCCGTTATCTTTATTGTAATAGCGTTGTGGCAAAGCTGTATTAATGCAGAATACTTTTCATTTGCGTGGCATTATGAAGTTATTGATGAAAGGATTTACCAGATACACACATTCCTACTCTTTGGCTTGTTGGTGGCTTTACTGTGTCCTCACCAAGAAGATGCAGCTTGAGACACACTGGGAAAAAATGCAGTCAATTTTCTTCAGCACTGGAGAGAAACAGAGGCGCACCTAGACAGGTAGAGGCAGGCTGTCCACAGCACTGGCCATGCCACAGTGTTTTATGCAGTGTCTGAGTTCAGGTGACGTGGTGCAGGCAGTAACGAGGCGATGGAAACTCCTTGGGCTTGGCTCTGCGTCCCTGAGCAGAGCTGTAGAGCAGCTGTGTCCTCAGCTCCCTGGAGAGCTGAGAGCTGGTGGGGGATGGGGTGGGGGTGGGGGGTGGATTTTTGATGAAAAGAGGAAAAGGAAAATGTCATTTGGGTTAATTTTGGTTTGGTTTTCACCCAAAAGCATTTAAAAAATTGGAGGAAACTTCTAAATGAAATATTCTGAGCTGAAAAGACCTGAAAGTCAGCTATTGAAGGCTTTGACTTTTGTTTCTATTTTTTGTAAGCAAAGAGCAAAAATGCACAGATATGCTTTGATGCTTAAGCTCCATTTATTTTTGTTGGAAAGGGTGTTTGGCTGTTTGGTTTTGTTTTCACCGGCTTTATATTGGAGAGAAAACATCCTGGATGCAAATGTGCGATCCAGGAGGGAATCTGTGAATCTGCCACGAAATGTATCTTTTCAGTACAAAATGTCTCCAGCACCAGAACCCTGGGTTAATTTGCCATTCTTCCAGGGCCACATACAAACTGTTTAGCTGATTAGAGATGTGCAAACATACCCACCACAGCATACACTACTGCTCATAAACTGGTAAATAACAACAAACCAGAGGCTGTTTTTTTCTCCCCAGAGTTACTTTGTCTTCTTCACCCCTGCCAAGCTCCAGTGCCTGGTGTAAAAATCTGCCTGTCTTCCCCAGAACCACCTCTTTTATGACCTCTTGCTCTCACTTTGGTTCTCGCTGGCTTCACCTTTCCCCTCTGGTCTGAAGCCCCCACAGCCCCAAGCAATGTCCGCTGTGCACACAGCAGCCTTGGGGCTTCTCTCCAGCTGTGGAGCAGCAGGGAGTTGGACCAGATTTGGGCATGAGGATGAGGTGCTATCAGTCCACCTCAGAGGAGGAGACTGGAAAAGAGGGATTTGGTGTGCCTGTTGGTGTGGTCTGGGTGGCAGTGCAGGGGAGCTGGTGTATGTGCTCCATCATGTGCAGCCGCGGGAGGATCTGCTCCCTCTGGGAAAGGACAGGCTGGATGCATTTCATTATGCTTCCCTCGTAGGCATGCATATGTATGAACAGTGCACGCTGATGCATGTGTGTGTGTATGTGCACGGCAGGAGATGGAGAGAGACTTATGCCTTAAGCTGTCTGGAGGACCAACTCACACCCATGCTCCTGGGTAAGCAGGAGGACTGGTTGGCCTCTCCAGATGGGACGGTTGTAAGGAGATGCAGATACCTGAGCTCTGCTAGGATGGAGCTGCTGCCAGCCATGCTGTGGTACCCACACAACCCACCACAAACCCTTGGCTGCAAGAGGACTGAGGGAGGTCCTGACCCTCTCTGCCTCCTGTTTTCTTGGCCACCCCTTTCACTCATGGCTGTGAGATCCTGGGGGGATTGTTCTCACAGGGGAAATCTCACTGGCCGCTCAGATGAGCTTGTTGCTGGAGCAACGCAGAACAGTCTGAGCAGCCCTGAGTACCTGGTTCCTAAAATACTGCTCCATCATTAAAGCCCTATCATATTTATATGGCAGCGTTGCAGGGAGACATACGTATAGCTCTGCCCTGCCTGCTTCCAGTCCTGCCCGTCACTCATGCACCCGCCGTACCTAAAACATGCAGAATCCAAATTCTCCTCCTCAAGAAAACAAAACCCCACGTCTCTTCTCACACAGGGGAAAAAAAAAAAAAAAAAAAAAAAAAAAAGGATATTTTAAATTGAGCTCATCTCTTTCAAAACTTCCTTTGGCTTTGTCCTTGAAGAAAGTCTCTTGGTTTCCTCTGGCTGGTCCCTGCAAATGAATTTCTTAGCAGGGACACCTTGTCGGCTTTTTTTCTTGGGCTCGAATACAGTGTTTCAAATGAAACGCCCTTTTTAGTCTCATCTACTTCATCTACAAGAAGATGGGTGAAAAAGTCTGTTTTCTTTCTTCTTTTTAAAAGATTTTTTTTTCTCCAAGTGGCCTTATGGCTCCTTTTAACAAATTATATAACAAATTGTGGAAATCTGGAATGGAGCTGGTAGTTTGATTTCTTTAAGACTGTTCCTTCTGCCACTAAGACAAAGAAAGGCAGAGTAACATTCAGTAGGAAAAAAAAAAATCAAAGTTAACGTTTGGCTTTTGAACAAGGTGCAAATTAGTGAGTATTTGTTAAAATTTGAGACAGCAATTGTCTAAGAAAAATATTTTCAAAGAGGAGAAAGGTTTTTTCTCTTCTTAAATAAAAAAGCCCCAGAACCTTCCTTTCTTTTAACTTCAAAAGGGAGCCAGATTGCAGAGGAAGAGAGAAAAACCTTAAATCTCCTCTGAAGAGAAGCAAGTAACTTAGTCAAAAGGATCTTATTTGTGAGGGAATAATTTTCTGTTCACTTTTTTTTAAGATCGTGATCAAGTGACTCGTAAATTTTTAACTGAGCTGGTGAGACCTCTGCTCTACTTACAGCGATGTTGAATGGCCATTTATTTGAGGATGACCGGCTTATGCCGAGACCTGCCTGTTTCAGAAAACTTCATCAGCAGACACCAAGCAGGAGTTTTTCCCTCCGCTTTGAGGAGCTGTTTTCAGCAGTACAATAGTGCATGAAAATGCTTCCAGCTCCCTGCGATGGCATTTTGCACTTGCTTCTGCATTGATGCAAGTAGCGGCAACACAAACATGCTTAAGGTTAGGCATGGATCCAGGTCTTGGTGGAAGATAAGTGGTGCCTGTCCTGCCTGGGGTCTCTCACAGCTACTGCATTTGCAAATAAGTAGTAATGATAAAGCAGGATTTTCAGACATGACCCATAGGTATTTCATGTTTACACAAGTAATAATCTTTGGAAAAAAGATGTCAGTTCTTGCAATTCATCTATGAAAGCTAGCGTCAGCCTTGTCCAGAGCAATATTAACTCTTCTATGTGTTTATATATGCAGCATCTGCTGATTCTTTGGCTGGGCTTGTAGATTTGACATTGAACTCCTCATTTCATTCTAAACTTTAATAACGTAAGGGTTGCCACAGTGCAACAGAGCGCCGATTCATCCCATAGCTGGGTCTGCCAGTGGCGTGTGCCAGATGCTTCAGAGGAGATTGCAGAGCATCATCATACAGCTAATTGGTGGGAACGCGTCCTCCCGCTGCCAGCTGGTGTTCATCAGCTATGTGTCCTGTAGCACCAGGGTCTGATGAAAATAGCCATGTGTAGTGCTTCTTGCCTGCCTTCAATCAGAGGAGCACAAACACCAGTGAATGAAACCCCTCATATGTCGGGTATTGTGTTGCTGCTATCTGTTGATTGCCTGATATCAGGGGACTGAGAGTCGGCATCCTTGATGGAGGTTCACGGATTGCAATCACCAGATAGCATCAACACAGGACCCAACATATGAAGGGTTTTGTTCACTGATGTTTGCACTCTCCTAATTTCCCTTATGGTCCAGGGAAAGTCAGGCAGCTCTTGTGAGTATGTGGAGAGATGCTCTAGCAAGGGGCTGGGACCATGGTGCACAGCACAGCGGGTAGGGAGATGCTTCTGCAAGTGTAAGTAGATACAAAAACCCCAGTAAGATTAAAAATAACATAAAGCCAGGTAAAATGTGATAATAGATGGAGCCCGTGTAGTGTCAGAATTACAAACTCTGTAGCCTGGAGCTGGTCTCTGGCTGGATCTGCCTGTTTCTAGAAGATGAACGCTTCCCCATCTTTTGTAGAGCAGCAGAAGCTATTCTTGTAGCTGTCGAGTCCTTTTTTGAAAGTTAGTAAGCTTTTTTTTTTTTTTCTCAATAACCTACAGCAGAGTCCTACAGGCTAATTACATGTTTCATTTTAAATCCTTTAATTTTTTTGTAGTTCAAATAGATAACTATGTTTTTCTCCCACATCTTTGATTCAGACGGATGATTTGCTTCATTAATTGATATGTGGAGGAGGGGGTCTAGAAATGAGCTATATTTATGCTTCAAAAATAATCTTTTCCCAACTGTGTTTTTTTCTTCTGTGAATCCTCATATTTATTTCAAAATTATCCTGAAGTGAATGTCATCAACCTTTGTCCAGGAGTCTTTTTCTGGATTAATTAGTCTATAATGAATCTACTTCTCATCCTCTTTGATTTCAAACTTTCACATTGACCTGTGTCAGACTGCACCCAGAAATCAGCTTTCTGTCCTGCACTGTCAGTGTGAGGAGGAGAGCAGGGTGCTGGGGTGCTTGCAAAAACCAACAACTTGGCAGAGCATGGATTTTGGCTGTCGAGGTGAAAACACGTTTGGGAAGTGCTTCTTTCCTGGAGGAGCTGTTGGAAACCAGTGAGCCCAGAATGGAGCCATCCCATAGCCCAGCCTAGTCCTGGTCCAGCCACTTTGTTGGGTGGCACAAACATCCCTGCACCAAACAGCAATGGATTCACCTCCCAGAGGGAATGATTTTGTGTAGCCTCGTTGTTTGGTGATGATTATTTCAGCTCTTCCTCCTCCTGACCAGACGGAGAAACTCGTGAAGGTCCCAGCCCTACAAAGCAGACACCACAGCAAATTACACTATCACACTGTCGTGCTACCAGCCAGGGTCTCATCTCCCCAGGGAGTTTTCCAGCAATGCTTGCTTGCTACTTTTTCCTTGGCTCTTTTTTTTTTTTTCTTTCAACACACTTTGTTGAAAAATGGGTGTGAATCATTTTTCATGAGAAGCTTCCATTGCAAAGAGTGCTTTTTTTAGGAACACAGCATCTTTTTAAGTGAAATGCCAGAAATCTCACAAGCTGAAGCTGAAATGTGCTGGTTGCAACATTAGGTGCTAACAGTTGGCAAAGCTTGAGTCCCAGTGGCTAAAATACCGTAGAAAATGGCAGACAGCTCCTTGGCTTTTAAATTTGGGCTGTCTCGCTTGTGTGACAGGAGGAGAGAGGGTAAGACTCGTCTCAGGCTGGTTGGCTGAGTGATTGACACATTTCATAGACAGCTTTTTATGGCACCCATCATGGTGATGCTCTGATTGCCTCCCCAGCACTAATGAAGATCTCCTGTAATGGGCCTGCAAGGTAGGAAAATATTATTATCTCTAATTTCCAGATAAGCCTGATCCACATGGATCCATTTGCCTGATGTTGCTGGCCTTTGTGACAGTGGCGATGATGCAGTCCCATGCTGGTGGTTGTGCCAGTGCTCCTGTCCCCATGGCTGCATGGGGCTGGGGCTGGCCCCACGATGGGTCTCAGAGGTACTCCCAAAGCCACCGAGAAACCCCTCAAGACCAGCAATGTTGTTGGCTGAGAGATGTAGAAAAAATGCTGTACTCACAGTTGGCCTTGTCTTGAAATCTTCAAATCAAACCAATTGGGTTTTGGAGAGAATTGTCAGCTTTTTTGTTTAGATATGTGTCTCTGAGAATTTTTATATAGAAATGCCTGCAAAGAGGGTGCATAATATATTAGTAACAGTCTCAGGAAAATTGGAAGAGGAGAGATTAAAAAAAAATTAATAGAAATTAGTAGAATATTTTGTGAGAGTAGAAATGTTTGATGCTGGCACTAGCCTGGGGTATGGTGGGGAGAAATGTTTTTGAAAACCATCATTTGGAATAAAATCTTTCATCTGACAGTTCAGGTCAGCCTTCAGATCATCATAAGGGCTGTGACCACTGGCTGGGTAGCCCGTCTCTCTGCTGAAATTTCAGACCCTGCCACCTCTTCTGTGGCATGTTGAGGACATACATACCTGAGCATCAGCCTTGTGTGCAGGACTCCTCTGTCTATGTCACTGTGCCAGACACTGCTTGCTCCCACTTTCTTTATTGCCCGTAACACGCTACAAGCTGATGACAGACACAAACGGTTTATAGGCAGCTTTGTAGAAAGATGCATTTTGTAGGTCAGTGCCACGATGAGGACAGCTGGATTGCCAGATACCAAGATGAAGGATGAAGCCTCTACTGCGGTTCCCTTTGACTTGAGTCAAGCAGCAAACTCAGCTTGCCCTCTGGGTTGAGAGGTGGCACATATGGATTTTGATAACTTTCTTCTGTTTAGAGGTCATTTTCCACTTTAAATATTCATGTTCTAAGAGACATTAAATAAATAATGCTGAACTTGTTAAGCTGAGCGGCTTGCAACTTCTGCATTTTGTGCCTTGTTTGCAATCAAGAAGTGATGTGAGGCTGCTAAATACAACCTGCTCTGTAATTAGGGAGGGTTTTGTTGTTAAGACCCCATTATCTGCTAGCTGGGTTTGCAAAGCAGGACTGAAATGGTTTGCAGATAGGTCTTCAAAACAGGTGTCCCTGATAGCTATAGACTGGTTTCCTCTTTCAGGGGGGAAAAAAGTGCTGCAAATCAACATTTTTGTTTTGATCAGCCAGAGGCCTCCAGTGCGGATTACTATGTGTGGTGGTGGGGCATTCCCTTCAGCTGCCTGGCCTGACGCAGTCCCACCATCCCTCAATTCCTCCTGACAGGGGTGCTGGGCCCTCCCCATGGGCTTTTATTGTGCGGATTCCAATGCATTGCCTGTAGGATCTGCATTAAGTTCCAATTTGGAAGAAATCCCCGTGGCATGAGATTGAGAATAAATGGCCAGCACCTTTTATTTTATTTTTCCTCTATTTGGTTGGTACCAGAATATCCCACAGTGTCTTGGGACTTGCAGTTCAATTCAGATACTCATATTTGCAAAAGATGGTTAATGAATATGAGGTTTCAAGGTAGGAGCCTTTCAGTGACATGAGATTTATGTAGACACAGTTATTATACTTCCCCCCCCGTCTGCTTCAGAAGGAATATGAATCACCAACTGAAGGCCTCCTGTATTTGTAAATCAGCTGAAACATAACGGTGATGTTGGGAAGTTGTACTGAGTTAACTGAGCTACTTCTCAATCTCAGAGCTTTACATAACCCCTTCTTAACGCACTGTTATTTCCTTTATAGATAGACTCATAAATTACTCCTGGTACACAAAATGCGTGGGAGGCTGCCTGTTTGCACAGCATGGGACCGAGACCTGCACATTCAAATATCGGCAGACAGCTGGAACGCAATCTGTGAAAAGGCACTCAGAGCCTCCAGGTCTATTAAATACAAACTTAGAACATCTACCGAGAATTTTATGTCTTGCATTACACAAGTAATGCCAAAAAGAATAGGTGCAATACCCCTGAGACTTTGTCAATAAATGTCACAGCAGAGTATCCAAAAAATCTTTCTTCTGCGGGTAGGTGGATCAGTGTGCACACAGGGGCTGTGGGGGCATGTGTGGTTATGCATGAATGTATATTTGTGTATAACTATATGTTTGAGTGAGGAAGATCAGCTTCTGATTGCTATATTTAACTTAGTATCCCATTTTGTGCTGAACTCTAACCACATCGACAGAATCAGGAAATGTGTTGCTTTGGGTTCTGCAGTTGTTTTGCTGCAGTCCTATAAAATTACAATGTATACAGGACCCAAATTGTCCTTTTCTGAAGTTATTTACTTCCTAATGTTGGGAAAACTTACATTATGGACAAAGTTGCCTCGAACAGTATGTCCAATTTGCACCCATGTTTTTTAGCAGACGGGTGAGGCCGTAAGATGCAGCCATTAGACTGATGAGCACAAAGGGAGAGAGGGTCGAGTTTACAGAGTTCCACTAGGGAGCCTCTGGTTCAACTTCCATGTTATCACCCTTTTTATATTACTGGCTGAATTCTTCAAAAATCAGTGTCTGATTTTGAAATGTAGTCCAAGGGCCAACTCTTATCCCAAACCCTCCAGCAGCGTGTGATAACATTTACGCTGCTTTTACTTTGTGTAGCTGTGCAGACTTTCCTAATGTATTTCAGTTTCCTGTTACCCACAGCCAGTAATCAAAATTTGGAAAAATACTTTACTTCGTCTTTAATCTAAAGGCCACCTCTTGATTAAGCTGTTTTTGAATACAAGCCAGATATGTTTCCAGCTGCGAATAAGGCCTAGGTATTCAGGCTAGTCATCTGTCGGATTTGATTAGTAGCATAATCCATTGGGCATGGAAATGATTCACTAGCATTTCAAAGCATCTCTGGATGCTAACAGGTTGTGGTTGTCTGCCATGCAGGAGCTGGTTGGGTATACCTGGTTTTTGGAAACAGAGAATTTGATTAATACAGAAATAATGCATCCAGGTTTTGTCATGGAATCATAGAATGTTTTGGGCTGGAAGGGACCTTTGAAGGTCAGCTAGTCCAACCCCCCTGCAGTGAGCAGGGACATCTTTAGCTGGATCAGGTTGCTCAGAGCCCCGTCTACTCTGACCTTGGATGTTTCCAGGGATGGGGCTTCTACCACCTCTCTGGACAGCCTGTGCCAATGTTTCACCATCCTCATTGTAAAAAATTTCTTCCTTACATCTCATCTCAATCTGCCCTCTTTATTTTTGTTGTTTCTTTTAGTTCTTTTACTTACATTGTAGTGTTTTCCGGAAGCTTATATTAAGAGGAGGTGACTGCAGTGACGTCATGTGGGCTGCACTTCTTTGGGTGCTTGGGAAGGCAACTGCAGGTAGGATGACTGGGCTGAGCAATGGTGGCTCCTTACAAGGATCCTTGCTGCAGAAACCTGGTCCCCAGTTTTTTGGGAGTAGGGAAAACTGATTGAGATACGGCAAACTCCCTTCCAGAGCCGAGCTAGAATTTAGGCTGTACAGAGATCACCCAACCCGCATCATTTTCCTGAGA
This sequence comes from Leptosomus discolor, assembly GCF_034619465.1. Lineage (NCBI taxonomy): Eukaryota > Metazoa > Chordata > Aves > Leptosomiformes > Leptosomidae > Leptosomus > Leptosomus discolor. The sequence goes on from NC_141399.1 coordinate 31,564,473, forward strand.
GCCCAAGGGGCTGCCATGACCTGCTGTGCCAGTGAAAGATCAGACCTGAGCCTGCGCCGTTGCTGCAACCAGAGCGCAGGAGCAAGCCATCACGCTTGACAGCAGGCACGGGAGTGAAAGCCATGTCACTGACACTGTCCTCAGAGACTTGAAATATAAACAGCTGAGAAGCAAATCCAATTCTCTGTACTTCTCCCAAGAAATGGGTCGTTTCTGGGATACTTTTTCAGGAATAAGGTGTGATCAGGAGGGAAGAGGAGAGATGTAAAAACAAATAATGGTCTCTGCGTGGCTCTGTTTCAAAGCAAAAAGCCTCTTGTGGGTTAGGTGAGTGCTGAGAGGAAAGCCTGTTCTCTTGCCAGGCTTGCTGCCTCTTCATGTATGACATTATTTGAGTTGCACCAAGTTTTGTTACCTTAGTGCATCCTTCAGTTGCATGGGCATAAAAGCTCTTGCCTACAAGGCCTAGTACATGCGTGGAAAATGCTTTGGGATTTTTAAATAAGAAATGGATAAAAGCCCAAATAACTACTGCTCATTGCACTGCTAAGCAATTTTAATAAAATCTGGTTTAAGAGGCAGGGATTAGGTATGTTACCATGTAAAAACATCAATTAACAGAAGTACAGCAAGCAGTCATACAGTTTGAGTTTGTTAAAAACTCCTGCTAGAAGTACTTGGTGACGTTTTTCAGGGGCATAAGTTGTCATGAGACTGACAATTCTCTTCTTGACTCTACTCGTAGCTTTCTATTTTTATAGCCATGGAGGGAGAAAAAAATTAATGTAACTGTTTTGTAACAATCTATCCAGGTGGAAAACCACCAACCCCTTCTTACACTTTGCCTTTCAGTTCTGCAATAATAAATTATCACAGTTTAAGATGCAATTGTTGTTCTTTTACATCTCCAGACTAATGCATAGTGACACCTTGATTACATGAAATACGGACAGCTCCTCCTGCCCCCTCTTTTCTGGTTGAAGCCTGTGACTGCCTCAAGGGAACGCTCACTGGCCACCTGGGCTGGATGTGGCCCATTTGTGCACCAACGGGCATGCCCGGGGTCCCTGGCTGTCCTCTGCACCAGTGGTGGGGAGGACACAGGGTACCTGTCCCCACACTGTTGCCACATCTAGCAGCTGATGTCTCTGAAGGGGCAATATTTCTATTTGTGCTCTTGTGTACCTGCTGCCCCTAAAAAATTTAAAAAAAAATAATAAGAGGGAAATTGCAAAGCTACTGGATCAAAACAGAGGTGTGCAGTCAGAAGTTGGTGCACCCATGTGTTACTGTCATGGACGCTGCACAAGAGAATTGGAGAATACGATCAACAGCTATTGTGAGAGTAATGAAAAGAGCCTTTCAAAGCAATTGTGGAAGCCCACTGAGAAAAATCCCTCTATTTATTAATATTGATATTCCTAATAAAATTACTTCCCACAAATATTTTGTCACTGACACTGCCTTCCCTGGTATCGGCAACAATCAAATCCTGGTAAGGTAACGTAGCAAGTTGTGGGTTTTTTTTCCAACAGAAAACAGTTCCTTGTTCTGTTATTCCACCAGCCTGGCTCTGCACCCTGACCATTTCCCTCCCCTGGTGTGCCCTGCCTTGGCTGGGGTGTACTCTCCTGAGCCGCCTGCTCACTGTGGCTGGGCCAGTGAGGCTGGACCATGGGTGAAGCCACCCTGAGATGCACAGTTGCCTGAGTCCAGGTCCCTGAGCAGAACTGTTGAATGTGGACACTTCCAGAGTAGGGCAAAATTCCTCAGCCCATCTCCATGAAAACATGATTATTGTCATTAAATACATACTGCGATACACAATGTTTCTGCAATACTCCCCGATGAGCCCAGGCACTGAACTTAATGACTCCTACTGTAGCTAAATACCGTACTTGGCTGTTAAGACACCACTGCATGCTTGGCTCCTACCGCTGATGAGTGGTCTATGAAGCAGCCTGATGATTTTCTAAAGGTCTGAGATCATAGTAACACCATGAAAGTCACAAAAAAAGATGTCTCATTTCCCTCCCTCCCACTCCCTGCAAGGCTCATTTTGCAAACTGCAGCTGCTGAAAATGGAAAGCCAGCTAGAGCAACATCGCTACAATGGTGTTACGGAGATGGGATGCTGCAACAGAAATCAGCAGGGCGAGGATGAACATGCTGGGCTCCCAAAGCACTGTGTTTCGATGGACTTTACTCTCCCACTTGTGAGACAAGAGACTGAGGAGCAGGTAGCACCGCTGCTACGTGGGTCTGGTGGTGATGCCCTGCACTCCTGCCAGCACTGCCAGGAACATGCCACACGCTGTTGATGCAGGCAAGCGCTGCCAGCCTGCAGCGCCCCGCCATGTCTGTCCCCAAGCTCGGCTCAGGACTAGGTGAGTAGACAGCAGCCCTGGCCATTGGGTCCATGTGCGAGTCCCCTCCTGCCCCATCCGAACAATGCCTCCTCCTTTGTTGTTTGGTCTCCTAGGAATCTTAACGGAGCCCATAATATTTAATGGGTTTGCTAGTGATAATGTCATTTTAAGTGACATAGTTGTGATAAATTTCTCCCACACGTCACTGAATTCTGTTTCTAAATTTTTATGTATTTTTGATAGGCCAATTTATCCCTGCTGCAGCTCCAGCCCATGCAGTCAATGGCATTCCACTGGGGGTGAATTTTGTCTGCTATTTACAGTGTGTGCTTTTAAGCAGTGATTGGTGTGACAGTGTGATCTGTACAGCTGTCTCCCTGTATTTATTCTTTTGCCTATAAGGTTGATTTATACTATCTCCAAAAAAAAAAAAAAAAAGCTCATAGCTTTTCATGTGAATGACTTTAAATAACTGATAAACGATCATTATTAGCACAACTATAATGGAATGGGGTTTGCAAAGTTTATGGGCTTGGCTGAGCAATTGCCTGTAAAGCTGTTGTGTGCCCCTCTCTAACTCTAAACCTTTTCTGAGGTTTTCTTTATAATTGGACAGTGCCCTCTGGGCTCAATCTGACTTGATGTGCCTGACATGAGGTTAGCGGCGGAGCCGCCTTTGTGGGGGATGTCTGATGTTTGTGTGCACAGGGATGGCATCAGCGGACACCCACCAGGAGCAAGGGGTGCTCTGCACCAGCCTGCTCCTTCTGGGGAGATGAACCCCCCCCCCAGATGACAGTGGTGACTTGTGGGCAGGGAGTGTTCAAGCACTCTGCTTAAACTTGTGTGGTACACATCAGCTTTGTTTGCATGACATTTCTGAGTTTAAAATGGTGGCATCCTTTCAGGCTTGTGTGACATGAAGAGCACCTAAAGCTCCGTTTATAAAGCCAGTTCTCTGTGTCTGTCTTGGTGGCTGCAGCAAGTTGTCGCCTGCCCCTTTGGGTTCTGATCCATGATCACTCGTGGTTTATTCAGTGGAGGAGTGCAGTGCTGGGTTAAACCCCTCTGCTTGGCTTTGCTTTTCTTCTCTCCTTCTGGACTGACAATAGCAGATTCCTGGTGGCAGAAACACCTGCAAGTAGCAAAGCTCTGCTCCTATTGGTTGGTGGGTCCTGGAGACACATAGGGACGGGCTCCTCACTGCTGCACCCTATCCCGGAGAGCAACACAACCAGCATCCCCTGCCCACCTTGCACTAACCTGCCTTGGGCTGTCCATCAGTATCACTCAAACAGCAAAATCCCTTCAGACAGAGCAGCTACTATACAGTTAACATTTTCCGGGACTAAGCCTCCTGAGATGTTTGTTCCGGCAGCAGTTATCCTGCTTGAGCTACCACCTGTGGTACCAAATAGGAGGAAGGATGGCTACGTCATGAATACGTTCATGCCCTGAAAGGAGAAGGAATTTGCAAGCCAGGAAATGCCGTGTGTGTTTTCCTGAAGGTTTAACTCCTGGATGTGTTTGTTCTGATGCGATTGCAAAAGGGTTACCAGAAGCAGCCTGCAGAGCAATGCCAGAGGGGTTCAATTTTCCCTAAGGTTATACAATGCAGCCATCCTGGGAGGAGCACCCTTCCTATTTAGTTGTCAGATTTGTCCCTGTCAAAGTGTCAAAGTCCTAGGAAAGGAATAATAGTTTTTGGTTTTGTTTTTGTTTTTTTTAAGAAGGCATTGCTTCAAAAGTAGTACAGGATAAGGCGAAATCTGGGAATAAAAAGTATTATTATTGTTGTTATTATTATTAGTCACAGCTCAAGCAAACCTGCCTGAGAATTGTTTTTGTTACATGGTCTGCTTTCCTCTGGTTTATGTTCCCTGAGCAGAGTTTGATTAAAAACTGTTGCATCTCATTTTGTTCACAAGGATTGATGTGCTGTGTTGGTGTCACCTGTCTGCAGCCAAAATAATATGACACAATATGGAAGTGGTTGAATACTTGTTACTGGTTTTGATCTTCTTCAAAATATCGTTTTCACTTTATACAGCTAGAGAATAGCTGGCCTCCTGCCGTTCCTATTCACATCTCATACTTGAACAATGAGAAGAAAATCTGCCTGCAGTAAATGTTCAGTTTATGTTGGGGAATTTTTCCGATACAGAAAGAGAAAGGGAAATAAAGCAGCTTTATGAAATAATGGTGCCATTCTCAGAAAAAAATAGATAATTTTGCTGTTAACTTCATGAATAAGGGGGAGGAAGGGGGTCAACTGCAGCTGAACTCATGCCAGAACTGCTTGCCTATTCAAAGGTTTTTAGGCTTTTTGAGATTTTTTTTTAAAAGTCTTTTAACTCGTGTGGATTTTACCTTCCTGTATCTAAAAAGGGCAGATTTGTTACAGGTGTAATAGTGTGTCTCTGGTATTTTGGTAAATGTGGGTTCCTCAGGGGCTGACAGATGCAACTGCCCTGCAATGACCTGCATGGGAGCCGGCAGCACCATGCATGGCGAGGTGAATGGCAGGTGGCAGGGTCAGCACGGAGCCAGGCAAGAGGGAACTTCATTGCAATGGAATTGTTCATATTTGTCACCAGTTTCAGTGGTGCCCAGGGAAACTTGCTGTTGATCCGTTTGGCTGTCTCCAGCCCTGGGACCCTTTTCTGCTCACCTGCCTGTCCTGGCAGCGTTGATGTGCCAGTCCAGCAGCGTCTCCATGGAAATGAGGATGCAAAACAGGTTGCTCGTCAGTACCATGGTTGTGTGAAACACACACATTTGCTAGCATGACTCTGCAACCAAAGATCAGCTCAACTACTTTTTATTATTAACTTCAAGCTCCAGGTGCTGCCTTGAAGCATTTTGTTTTGTCATTCTGAAAGTTGCTGCTTAGAACAAACAAAAGGGAAAGAAAAATGAGAGCAAAAGACCCTAAAACTCATTAGTAACATAAAGCCTAGCAAGGATGGCTAATGGTGTCTAATAATCCATCAATGTGGCTCATCTGTCAGCTGTAAAAATGTCATCTCTAGAAGTTTACTAAAGCTTTATAAGGTCTAAGCAGAGTTTACTGCTCATTTACTGCTGTGATGGCAGTGCATGGGAGGCATAGCATGGCCAAGGAAAACAGAGCGCAGTGCCCACACCCTGCAGGAGCAATGCCGGGAGCATGGGCCAAATGTGTGCCAGCCCAAAGGATGAGGTCTCCTTCGGTCCTGGCTGCAGAGGAGACAAAGGCAGCCAGTGCCTGGGTATGTTACTTTGGCCAAAGGAAATCAAAAAGCCCATCGGTGTGGGGAACAGTCAGCTGGCCTAAGAGGTGGGACCTGCTGCAGGTGGGTCCTTGTGTCTGGTTTCACACAGCATGGCTCATTATTCTCTTATTCTTGCAAAGCTTTGCCAGATCATCTCTACAGCATCAGTGTCATACTGGAGAGGATGTGGTATCTGTTGGGGATGTGGGAAGAGAAGGGACCAGCTTGCTGGCTTGCACTGGTCTTGCAAAAGGCACTGGAGAGAAGCTCTAACCCTGCCTGTCCTCTGCCAGCACAGCCACTTGCCTCTCCAGCTGGGCTCTGCCTGGCCAAATCCAGGCAGCAGGCTGTGGGGCAGCTCCGCAGGAAATAGGGGTGAGCTGGGCATGCACACACAGAGGGCATGTGAGTCCCACTGAGCCCAGGAGCTGCTGAGTTTGGTCCATCTGGAGGGCTTCACAAGCAGTACATGACTATTTATCACCAGCAGATACTCTGTCTGTGCCTCCTGCAACGTCTCAGTCACCTTCTCCACTCTCCCTTGCAGTGACTTTCCCTTTGCCCTCAACTAATCCATCATCTGGTCTGGCCCCTGGAAACAGCCCGTGGTGTATTTGCTGCTTTAAACTGCTGACCTTCAGGCTTTGCTCCTGCGACGGCTTCCAGTCTGCGTTGATCCCTTTTCCCTTTGGAGTCTGCTGACCTGGTCTGGTTTTGAAACAGCTTCATATAAAACTGGAAGGAGGTCTCAAATCCAGATCAAGCTTAACATTTGCCGCCATTCCCCCATGCACCCAGCCTCTCCCCTCCTGCAAGTTTTAAGTCATTCTTTTCATTCTGCTGCTTTGTCAGGCTAATGATTTTAACGCTGCTATTCCCTCTGATGAGGGGATGGGAACAGTCGCACAATTGCTGCAAAAGGCTTAGAAATATATGTAAGTGGTCTGGGTTTCTTTGTGAAATCTGAATTCAAATTCCCACTCTCAGTAAAAAAAATAAAGGGGAGAAACACCAACACTGAAGAGCAACAACTTAAAAAAAACACCCACTTTCACAGGGAGTCTGAGATTTCACTGCCTTTTTCTCTAGATGGGAATGTTGTAGCATTGCCTACAGAGCCTTTCTTCTCTGCATTAGGCGAGCGAGGAGATTTCATTTCATACATCATTTACAATGGAGTGCGTCAAGAGCAGAGTCAGTGCATATTAACACGGGGATGTGGGGAAAGAGTTGGGTTCTTTGAAAGTTTCAAAGCATTTCCACCAAGGAGGGGAGCCTGGGCTGCTGATTCCCTTTCACTCCGTCATAGAAACTGTGTGAACTGAAAGCCCATGAAATGGAAAGAGGAGAACAAAGGTACTGAAAGGCCTGTAAAGTGCCAGCATTAGTGGGAGCTGGAGTAGCACTGGAATGGTATAGCAGCTGGCCCCGTAAGTCTCAAGAAACTCTTCTATCTCTTGCTCTCCTAACTGCCTCCTGCCTTCCTTTATATGCGCACTGGAGTGAGCACAGGGTCCTCCCTATACTTAGAAAGAATGGTCATGGGTTGGGACAACATGAGTAAGACGTTGTCCTCCTCCTTCCTCTCCAGCCCATCTGGCCAGTAGCTGCCCATTATCACGCTTTCTTTGTTGCCCCACAATTTACTTCAAGCCAGGTTTTCAGATCACTACGGAATGGCCACCCTGTGTATGGATTGAAAAGCCTTTTAGATAATAATTTGGTTTAAGAATCAATGTTCTTCTTTTTTTAATATATTTGGGTTGCTTTTGGTTTCCTCCTGGAATTTGAAGCTATGAGATATACTTGAGAAAACTGGAAATTGTAACTCACTGTGAGCTCTAAAATGAAATCTAGGGAAGCTGTTGTTGTCTCATCACAGGATTCTAGGAGCTGGAGCTTTCTGAAAAACACCAGGCACAACAAAACTTGCTAGAAAAGTTTTGGAACTGTCAGAGAAATGGCCACATCTTCTCCTTTCCCTTGCTACCATGTGGTTTCCTTCCTTGTCAGAAGCTGCACAGACTATCTTGCAAGAGGGAACAGGAAAGTCCCTGATGCCTTGTGACAGCTGTGCCAACATCTTGCCATCTTCCTTGTGGCTGGAGAGAGCCATTGGGCAGGGATGCATGGGACCTTGGGCCTTTATGCATGAAAAATCATCTCTGCATGATATCCCTTGCCTTTTCTATGGAAGACCACTTAAGGGGTCTTGAATTTTGGATAGAAGTGTCTGGCAGAGAGCCTTAGGAATAATGCTAGTGTCAAGAACATCTTCCAGGACTGTTGCACTGGGAACACAATGATTATCTTATCTGACTGATGCTGCTCTTCCACGTACACAGCTGTAGGTCAAGGGATTGGGAAGAGATTTAAATAGGAGTTCCCATGGCTCCTGAAATTAATACAAAGTCTTACTTGGCTGATATTAATATATAGCCTTTCTTGGCTGTTATAAAATTCACCACATCCCATTCTGATGGGTCACCTTAGTGCTATCTGATCTGAGGGGCTGGCAGAAATAGCAGCAAAAATGCCCATCATGTCTGGGAATGTCTACCTGGATTCAAACACTTTCGGGTTTGTTCAGTAATTGATGTTGAACAGAGATGTTTCCCTGGATTTACAAAGTTTATTTTCAATTAAACTGTTGACTGCTACTTGTTCAGAGTCTGTTCCAGAACTGGTGATGGATTTAAATCACTCAGGAGACATTTGGCTTGCTCCAGGTGGCTTCTGCAAGGTTACAGAAGCAAAAGAATCATGCTGGGTTTGTCAGCTGCAAGTTTTGCGCTGTTAGAGTTAGGAAATGGAAACTTTTCCCATCCCTCCTCCACGACTGTACTCAAAACTCCACAATCTATTTTCTCTCACTCTTCACCTCTTCTCCTTTATATTGGCTGCTTTGCACCAAAAGCCCCATAGTTACATGCACTTTGACACTTGCGTTTCAAAATGCCTGATTGTGGAGTTCTGCCAATACCAGCAATTGATCTGGTGCCACAGACTGGCTTAATTATTCAAGGTCAGTCTCTCTCTGTCTCTTCTTGTCCAGGGAGCAGCAGCTATAGGGAATAAAACTTGAACAGTCTTTAAATTTTAATCATAAACTTCAGTAAGTCACAGATTTGTTTTGCTGTATGTGGGTTTTTTTCTATTGTACTTCCTGCAACTTTTCCAGCATCACCACTCAGAGCATGTCTTTACTGCTCAGTACAACAGTGTGCTTTTGTAAAGCACAGTATTTTACACTGCTATTTAAAATGCATAAGTTGTGTGATCTAAGCAGTTTCCAGTTCACTTTTGAGCTCCTGTAAAAACGTATCCCTTAAGGCATTTCAGCTGAGCAACTAAGAAGGTGAGGGTATTAGAGGTTGTGAAATGGCTTGTCTGCTAATTCTTTCTATGTGCATCTCTTCAGATAAATCTCCTGTGACCTCCTACAACAAGCAGAACATTAGTTAAGTATCTCCTTGGTAATGGAGTGTCCTGGACCTGCTCTTATATTAAGGACCTTTCATGCTATCTGGGAACAAGCTGGCCTTCAGGGAGGATAGGGAAGGTGTCCCTGAAAGTACACAAGGTGCGAATAACTTCACTGAACAGTGCTGGCAGATGTAAAGACCCCAGTCAAGCCCTGCTGCGGGTCAGGCAGGCTTATTGGGCTGCACCACCTTAGCTGTGCTCTCTGCTAGCTCACGCGAGGGGTAACAAGGAAGAAGATCCATTTACAGCAGCCTTGGGGATGCCCTGATTTTCATCTGCCCCAACCTATGGGAAATCAAAGCCTTGGAACCCCTCAATCCATCCCTGAAGCAAATCTGAGAGCTGACAGAGTCTAAGGAATTATTATAATTTTAATAATAAATCCTTAAAAGGATTATTCTAGACTATATAATTTTTCTATGTATAAAAAAATTATATGATATATATTATAGAATAATTATTATAAAAATAATAATAAATCCTGAAAAAGAAGCCCCAAATGGCTTTTAAAATTAGTACTAATAATAACAACACCTAACACGGGGCGGGGGGGGAAACATTGCAAAGATGCAGGAGATACAATTACCTCTGTCTTGCTGGGATCATGGGAAGAAGAGCTGCAGGAAAGCGAGGAAACTGGAGTTGTTGAGCAAGGGACAGGGCACACTGTCAATGGGAAAAGAAACCTCCTGCAGTCCCTGCCACAGGTTCTGTGCTTGGGAGACAACCCTGGGGACTGTGATTGCAAAGGCAATGCCAGACCTGCCAGCGCAGAGCTCTACAGAGGTGCAGGTGGGGAGTGAAGGCAACCACCACAGAGGCAACGGTGAGGTGCTGGCTGGGGCTCGGTGCGCTGGGGAGACCCAGCCCACCCACCACTTGCCATGCGGTGCTGCCAGCTGGTAGGGTGTGAGGGGTGGCACTTCTTGCACCTTTTTGGGGGGGAAATAAAGTCGAGCAGCCTTTGCTAATTTTCAAACTCTTGGCATGATTACAGTATCTCTGTTTTACAGCACCCAGTCATTAGCGAAAAGCACTATGCAAGTCAATTAATGATAATGTCTCTTTCCTTGAGATAAAATAGTCCATTCTTACAAACCAGCCGGGATGCACAGAAAGGCGAGCCGCGTGTTGCCCTTGATGGTGTAGGATGAATAGAAGCACAGATTTGCTTTCTTCCGGTGCCATTGCTGGCTTTGTTACAGATTTAAAGCAGCACTGTTTGAAGCTCTACCTCTATAGCTGTGTTATGCCGTCGTCCTTTGTAATGAAAACTTCTCCTTTTTCATCATTTTTAATTTCAAAGCCTTCAGGGGTTAGCTTCCTCAAGGCTACATCTCAGTCTATGAAGAACGGTGTGTCTAGCTATGCTCTTCCTCACCAACGCAATGGCCAAGGCTAGTTGGCTTTCACCTTCTGTAACAATAGTTTATGGCTCTCGGCTGGTGTTTACCCAGCACCTTGTCTTACTCTAAAATGTATTTCTAGATGTGAAGCCGTTTGTTCCTGAGCTGAAGCACTCACTGCTAGTTTGAGGGAGGTTTGTTTACTGCAGTAACCAGCTTGCTCCGTGTGTATTCCCATCACTCTCCCTCACTATAACCTACAAATCTCTCCAACTTATTCAGCTCAATGCTGCAGATGGGTTTTGAAGTCTTCTTTAAAGTATAGTGAGTGCCCTTAAATTTTTTCCCTGCTTTGAAAGATTCTACCTGTTCTAATGCAATTCCCTGTTTTAAAGATAGGGAATAAGTATCTTGGGGATGGCTGGCTCACATACAGCTCCTATCTCTTAAAACATTAATGGTCCATGCTGTTTGATTCTTTTTGAAAGTATGCTGTTCCTGCTTTGTTTATTTAATTTCTTTTCTCTGCACTGGGACTTGCCAAATGGAGTCGTGTCCCCCCCACACCCCCCCACAGCCATCCTTTCATTCACAGAAGTCAGTGAGATGTAAATACGGCTCATTTAGTTTTAACATTGCCAACTTTTGTTTCAAAAATCAGACATAAGGTCCCTTGAATTTTGAAATGGGTTTCAAAAACCCTTGTTGAAGAAATAAATTCTGAATAATTTCTGGTTTTGCTTTCTGCAGTTTGTGCCTTTGAAGGTTCACACTTCTGAGCCTTCATGTACAATCATAAGAGATTGAAACTTGTTTTACTGTTAATAACTGCTGCATCCCCTGCAATCGCACAGTTCCAAGAGGGAGCTACTGTAGGAAATGAGCCAAGTCAAATACTGCAGCTTAATAAACTCCTAAGACTTGACAACAACAAATTTTGCTCTTGAAAATTGCCCATTGGTTTGTCCACAGCAGCTACAAACTCTGGGAAAACAATATGGGAATAGAGAGGACCATGATTATGCTCAGGGCTACACAATAAAAGAAATCACTCCATATTTGCATGCCTGTGTTATATGACCAAGCCTTTGGTAACTCAATCTAAAAGCTAAAGACTAGCTTGAACACAACCCGAGATACCTCTGAACATCCCCCTTGCTGAGGGATGGGTGCATTGCCTCCCACACACCGTATTTGGGAGCCTCCAGCCTCCTCCACCTACTGCTCTCTGGTTTGGGCATTACAGAAATGAGGTTTGAAGACAGCAATGAATTTGTGCCCTGAAGGGTGTATTGACCCTTAAGGGGTTTGCCAAAGCTCAGCACTATTTTGTGTTAGAGCTGGTCTTTCAGCCTCGGGGCTGAACTTGGGCTGTTTGAGCCCCCTCCAGCAACACCCCTCTGGCTTGCCCATGACTCCGCTGAGCTGCAAATCACTGGGCTTATTAGTTTGAGCTGTCTCTTCTATATTAGTGTCATTTTAGCTTGTCCTGTCCTGTGGCAGGTATCCATGGTTGTTTGGCTGGGTATGACTGATGTCTCCTCTAATTCATGTCAAATGTTGAGGGGAGAAAAGCTGGGGGAAGAGGGAACTGCCCTCAGCCAGAACAGGGGGAGCGGGCAGAGGGTCCTGTGCTGGGGCTGGGGACCCCACTGCTGCTGTGGGCTGGGGAGAGCACGGCTGGGACAAAACCTGTACCTGAGCACCTCTGAAGTGAGTACAGGAGCAAAATTTCTGCTGTTCACATATTGCTGCTGTAGTTTTGCTGTGAGCTTTGTTTTTTGCAACCTCTTGTGCAGAAGGTGAGTCGGGGCTGAACAAGAGATGAAGATGATTCAGTCTGTCAGAAGTATGAACTGTTTTTTTTCTCTGCTGTTGGGATACATTGTTGACACCACACAGATGGTCAGGAGACGAAGCTCGGAAGCTCAGGATGTCTGTGGCTGGTCATCTCTGCCCCACATCTGGGTGACATTTACAAGAGCTCGCCCAGTGAAATCTTCCCGTATGTACGGTCCATTACTGACACCATCAAGCGAAGGAGACCAAAAACATATGTGCAGAGACTTCAGCAGTTAGTAATGGAAGCATGCACATGCAAGGGCTTAATTAATCAGACACATTATCTGGGCAGCCAAGGCTAGGGGGCGGGTCACCTAACCCCCCAAACTTCAGTCAGTGCACATAAATCCCCTTTTCTGCCTTTTAAGTCTTTTATCTTTCCTGCCTCCTAGATGTGAGATAGCAGCATATGCTTGCTGCTTTTCTCCTTTTTCCTTACACACACAAGACATCTATAAAAATATATATAATTTATAGATAACATATACATAAAATAATATTCTGTCTAAATACATGCAGACACACACGAAGCATGTTGCAGAGCCTGTGGGAAATACTGTCTGCCACGGAGCTTGCTAATTATAGCAACTCTAATGGCAGCTTCCCCCCACCCTTCCCAACAGCAACAGAGATCAAAACCTTTTTTGTTTAAAATATTTACTGTACAGCTTGCAAAGCTTTAATCAACGTAACATGACTTTTCCTTGCAGCAGACGAGTAATAAATATGCAATTAATAGGGAATTGAAATACACCCATTAGCTGTTTGTAGAGTCTCCACTTCCTCACTGTAAAAAAGCTTTCAGAGCATTTAATGCTCTGCCTACAGTCGGCTCTGCCGCCAAAGCACGGGGAGCGAGGCGATCCCCCCGCCTTTTGGCAGGGAGAGGAACGAAACCTTTCAGAGAAGCTTTGTGAAGTTTGCAGTGGAAATCAGCCTTGCTCCCACTTTGGTGGCAATGACAAGCCTGGGCGACGCGGGCAGGTTGTGAGGCGACAGCTCCACCCACGATTTCTATATCTCCCGCCTGGGAATTGGGCTTTTGAGACTGTTGATTTTGCTTCAGTAAGTGCAAATCTGCACAGCTTAATAGGTCCAGGCAAGCTGATTTCCAATGGCTTTGTGTTTGCCCAGCACAGGGCCAGCAGTAGGGAGCTAGGCTCTGTATGTCCCTGGCTCCCATGGAGCTGGGGTCACAGCAGGGCTCCTCCTGAGCTGGGGCAGCCCAGCGCTCATTGGATAGGCTATAGCCATGCTGGGTTTGTACTGCAATGGCCCATTGGCCAAGTCAGCATGTGCTTTCTCCAATTTTTAATCTGCTTTTTAAAAAGTTAGTTTCCCACAGTGGTTGTAGCACTGTCCTGGCTCTGTCTTAGTCAATAGGAGACAGCACAGAGGTGGCTTGAAGACCCTTGATAACTAAGTGGTAAAAATATACTCAGCATAAACATCCACTTCAGAGCGTTCTCCAAACCCTTATTCTGCAAACCATGTGATAAACTAAAGCCACAATGTGTGACAAGAGTCTGAGTTGATGCAAAGCCCTGGCAGCTTGCCCAGCAGCCAACAAGATCCTCGTCAGTGGGGCTGACCACATCCGCTGCGGCCACCCTTCTCAGCCCAGCTCAAGATTGGGTTGAATGATGCCCAGGCAGGTGCCGGGGCACTGGAGCTCGTGAAGCCACTCCGTACACAGCCAGAATACCAGCCAGATGCTGCTTCCCGGAAAAGCCTCCCCATCGCATGACGAGGAGGAGGCGCGGAGCCGTGTGCCTTCCAGCTAAGCATTAGTGAAGCTTTTTAATCTCTCACTGTGGGATTTCTTTTTGCTTCAGCATTGCACCATAAAGTATTTCAGACAAGGTGACATTTTCCATCTGCATAAAGTGCTTGCAAACAGTGTGAATTTAACTTTTATTGGCCTGATTTAGGGGTATGGGACTGTGCATAAGTCTTGGTCTCTCAACCTATAGTCCTGCACTTTAAGTGATGAATTAGTCAGTAAAATAAACAGGGTATTATCTAGCTGTACACACGTCTGCATCTTCCAAAGAAAATTAAACCTTCTTTGAACGTACAAAAGCTAATGATGGTGAAATCAACTTGACTGTAAATTACCCAAAACTCAGAACTAATCCATAACTTTCTGAGAGCTCCAAAATGCTCTGTCACCTGGAGCAGAAAGCCTAGCACGCAGGTTGGCAGTGTGCGACCATGCTGAACTGCTGCACAGCACTGTCTGTGCCACTTTGTCTGTCTGTCTAGATGCTCACCACTCCGCATGAGATTTGAGCAGTGGATGGGGCAAGATACCGGCATTCCCACAGTTCCCATTCCCTTCCCCACGTACCAAGGGAGAGAGCGATCCATCAGTTACCGTCTGCAGCAATCGACAAATGTTGATGTCTTAATGGCAACCACCATACCTGCAGCTGGGGTGTGATGGAATACTGATAGAGCCATTAGTACCCAGCCAGGTGATGTGATTTTATATTTCATTTAACCCAGAACACAACATGCTGCAATGTATATATTTGTAACTGCTCCCTTGATGGTCTCTCTGGAGTATTATAAAGATTTATCATGTAGTTTTTGGTCAATACTAAATACCGTGAAATGTCAGTAGAGCAGTTCTTGGGATTGCTTGAGCAGTAAATATCAGAATCCTACAATATCCAAAAAGAAATGAGCAGGTGAGCAAGTAACCTTAAAGAAACAAGGCAAAACAAACCCAATCCCTAACCTTTAGAAAAGAATAACAAAGCAGCAAGGATTTTATTATTAAGTCCTCTTGACTTTTAATGAGATGTACAAATACTTGTCATTTAAGTGCTTTGAAAAGAGTAGCTGTTTAGACCTGGAAATGCTGTGCCATGGATTTTTGGGGCCAGGCACCGCATCAAGCTTCCTCTCTTTTACCTCCATGAAACCCTTGCTCTGCCTGCTTCGTGACCCTGTGGCAGCAGCCGCCCTAGGGTTAGTGAGACAGCACCAGTATCCTCTGCATCCTCCTCTCCAGAACACCTGTCTGAGAAACAGTAGGTACTTCGTGGGAGGTGGGATGGACACCACCTCCCAGTGCTGACATGTTTCCTCCTAATCACTCCCCAGCTAATGGTGGGATTGCTCTGAGAAAACCCTCCAGGTTTCTTTTTTACAGGTCAAAAGTTGGCTACTGCTTAAACATATGTTCTTTCCCTGTCTCTGACTTGCAGAATAGCTGCTAACTAACCCAAAGACAACACGGTGAGCCAAGGCTATTAGTGAATAATAATGCCATTTGCAGGCAGCAAAGGCTGAAAGGCTTCCAGAGCAGTTAGCAGTCTGCAGGCATCTCCCAGGAATGCATGAGCAGAGCTCCTGTGCAGCAGCCAAAGAGCAATTATTCTTGGAAAGCACGTCTGCCTCACACTTTAAAATCTTTTCTAGTGTCTTGAGTTAAAAAAAATTAGTGCTGAAAGAAAGCAGAGAAACTGGAGTAAAGGACTTTACATGCTGTGAACATGACGGCAGGTGTGCGCACCTCATGGCACCCTCTGGCTCAATGCTGGGTGCCCCACGGCAGCGACAGCTGGCTGCGGTGAAAGCAGACTGAGCAGCCCAGAGCCTGGCCTTGAGGAGGAGGCCACGGGTAAATCCCCTCTCAGGCCTTACCAAGAGCAGAGCTACAGGCAGCATGCAAAGCTCCTCAAAAATTGCATTTTTAGGATGAAATTCAGTCAAACAGGCTTGTTTGTTGGTTTGTTTTTTTTTGCTTTCCTGTGTTTTTTTTCCCCAAACATCTCATTTGTAGCAGAAGATTATATTCCTAACGGGATCATTTTGAGTGCAGTATTGTACACAGTTCTGCTCTTTAAAGAACTAGCACAGATCCTAACAGCTCTCCAGGCAGGAAATCTGCCGGGAACTCTGCTTTCCTGCTTACTGATCTAATGCTGGATCCAGCGATCCCACTGAGCACATCAGTGCAGTATCTTGGTAGCAAGTAATGACACAGGGAACCACCAAATGACTGTTTTATGGTCCAAACTTGTTAACTTCAGAGAATAGTTCTTTCGCCACAATATTATATTTTTTGGCAAATCACTGAGATGTTGCTAGTTTATGCCATGTCTTTGTTTAATCACTCTGGTGCTATTTTTTTTCCTTTAAATTGCATATTTGAGTTCCTACATGAGACTTACTGTCAACATTTTTTGTGTTGCTTTTTCTGTATGCCATTGCATCTTTTTTTTTGGGTTCACTTCCTTTAATTATGTATTTTAAGTACATTGTTTTTTGACATCATTTGTTAATTGCTCAATTATCACTCTTTTCCTCCACTGCTCTGCAGTGTGCAGCAGCCTTGAAGTGCTGTAGGAGTGTGCCACAAACAGGGGAAAAAACCTCAATGGCCTAAAGACCCAAAGATGCATCACAGACAGTTCTGCACTATTTAATTGCATGTTGTTTGGCAAATAATTGCAAGAAATTAGCTTCCTTCTCAGTATTATAAGAGCTTTTGCAATTTGCCACCAGGCCCCTGCCAGGTGAAGCCTACTACTCCCGGCCAACCATTAGCCCAGGAGTGGGTGAAGCTGCGATTTGCTTGGGTCAGGGCTGGCAGGACATGTGGGGTTACTGGCTGACGTGCCACTCTTAGGACTAACAGCATCTTGTGGCACAGCATACATCAGTGTGGGGACTGTGCTAGGCAGTCAGATGGTGCCTAAAAGGCGCAGGTTAACAGGAGCTGCATTTAGCCATCACCTCTTAACTCCCTCAGCTCACATGCCTCCTATAAGTCTGTGCTCCACCTCTTTAATTTACTCCCATACCAACTTACTTGTCGCATCATGCCTCCCACCTCACCTTTGCTTTAGGATGCCAGCTCCCTGTTACCCTTTTTGCATCTTCAAAAAGGTGAGAGAGGCAGTGGGCTGCACCTCGCTGTCACCAGCCCTGCCTGAATTTCAGTAGAAGTAATTAAAAACAGGTCAAACCCCAAGTGATGCAGCTGCACAATTAGTTATAGGTGTTATGCTGAGTGCTGTATCTGTGGACTCAGAAGCAGTCAGGTACACACACTTCGACAGCTGGATGAAAGGAGTGTTGCAGTCTATAGATGCAGATCTGTTGCGTGTCTCGCTTTCAGCTTGGAAAGATAAAGGTTTGTGTCCTCTCTGAGAGAGGAAGGACTGATATCGGTCTTGTGCCGTCTGAGCAGCTGGCCGGCGCAGACAAAGGCAGCACTGCCTGGGTAGTGTGTGCAGGATGGTGTTATGGCAGTATGGTTTTGAGTTACTCCCACTCAGATTTGGGACACTAAAAAGACTGATTAAGGAGTGCCCAATTCCTCTCACATGCCCATTCCAGAGCTGTGTGTGACACATCCTCCACGTAGCTGTGCATCTTTTTTTATCATATGAAGCCCAAAGACAGCCTGAAACCTGGTGTGTGACACTGAACTCTTCATGACATAACTCAGACAAAGCAGGCCAGGTGCTCCATGACATGTCCATGTACAAAACAATTTAATTTGCAAATCCATACTGTGTATTAATTTGGAAGGGGAGTGTGAGCTGATGCTTGTGTTTCTGCTAAGAATGCAACAGTTTGTGACCCATTTATAATAAAAACCTGAAAGAGAACTGAAGATGCTGAGATTCCCCATATATCCCTGCAGTATCTCACTTGTTCTACAGTAATTTGATGCTGCCTGAACACAGTAGTCGACCTTTTTTTTTTTACTCCTGCTTGCAGGGTAGAACAGCAGGGATGATAAACCTTATGCTTTAGTTCAGAAATAGCACACATCAGTGAGAGCGACCAGGGTTGCACCACGGGAGAGAGTGGGTTCTGGCAGCTCAGAGCGATACCGATTACTGAAGTTTATTACATATACAAGAAAACCATATTGCCTGCCAGAGAAATTGCACATTGGCCTAAGAGACTGCTTAGGATTTGTTTGCTTTTTAAACCTGGCCTAAAAGCCTGTTTAGGGTTTGTTTGCTTTTTAAACCCAGGCTCATATCCAGTTTTATATCCTTTCTCTCCTGGAAAGTGTGTTCATTTTAGAGCCCTGAATGACTCAGAGTCCTGAGAACCTGAAATGGAGACTTTGTGAGCACTGTGATGGTCCTACTCCACCTGGAGCTGGCAGTGGACAGAGTTTGAATCAGCTGAACATACATTCAGGTTACTGTTCTTTACTAAAGGCAAAATTGTCATCTCACAATACTCCAAGTAAAAAGAAACCTGTGAAATAGCTACTTGAGGTGGAAAGGCAAACACGATATGTGCATGGAGGGGAACTCTCACTCTGGCCACTTGAAAATTGTGCCTTAAAGTGAGGAACAAAAAAATCAAGAGCAGGAGTGACCTCGCATCCTGTGCAGCCTTGCTGTGCCTGGTCTGTGGAGGACGAGCTTTGTTCTTGGGGCGACATAGTCATTGGGAAAGGTAAATCTCAGCACAAAGACCATAGAAAAAAATTAAAGCAAAACTAGCACAGGATGAAAGCAGCACTTGGGGTCATCTGGGTGCTGGATAGCATCTGCTTTTGTGTATACAGAAAGAAACATAGCATGAGTAATGGCTCTGAAGCAGCTACACTGAATGTTTATTGCAGAGATGACTGGGGCAAATGAGAACATTTCCACTTTTTCAGCAGGCAGTGCACAATGTGCGTGACTCCCACAGTGACCACAGACCTCAAGAACAGTGGGCAAGTGCCTTCCTTCTAGTAAACTGTATAATCTCTTTCCAAAACCATGAAGCCCAGCCTCAGAGATCACAGGGATTTTGCCTGATTAAAGACTGGAATAAATTCTGGGGCCAGGTTGTCTGGCCGTTGTAGCAGCAAATGTGGGAAGAAGGGCCTTGGGCTATTTTCTGTGACATGGAAAACTTACATGACACATCATTTGATGTGTTGATTTTATTTTTTAAACATTGCCTAGCACAGAAATCAGAGCTGGCTGCATCTCAGCCAGCCGTCAGCTCTGCCCCACACAGTCCGACATTCCTGCCTTCTAGGGCAAGAGCTGTGCCCAGCCCCTGTGTCTCTGCTGGCAAGGATTGTGCTCCCACACTGGCATGAGCAGCTTTTCTCAGGTGTCTTCCCCACCTCCAGCACAAGCTAATCATAATCCCTGCATTCCTCCATGAACTATTTACGTGATCACAGCCAGCCTTTGGCACAATTTCTTGCTAATGCTGTAACAGTAATGGCACTCTCATAATGACTGTGCTGCCACCAGCTAAAACTGTACTGCAAATTATCTCACCTGGCTCAGAGTCTGCAACTTGTCTACATGGGGGTCAGCTGGGTGATTGGTTCTGAAAGACACATGGCCCCAGATAAACCTGAACTCTTGGTGGCATTTTCCAGAGGAAGATAGTCACAGAAAAGGGCAAATTCCACTGGAGCATCACTGGCTCTGGGGCTCATCTTCATGAGTGACAACTTGGGAGGAAAGATTTCATCCTGAGGAACTTTGCTCAGCTCTTCTTGCGTTTCATATGTATGAAAGCAGACATTCTTGGGTTGCTTGGGAGACTTGAAGTGGCATTTGGCTGGTGGGATCTCTCACTGGTGCTAGTGTGTGAGTAGGACAAAAATGAGCCTGGCTGTCAGGTCCTGGGAAAAAGCATGCAGCTCGGAAGTAGGAAAAAAAAAGATAAAAATGTACTTTCTTCTTTGTTGCTGATTTTTTTTATAGTTTTAAAAGCAAAATCGATCCTGAATCTTCAAGGTTGAATCTTTGGTTTTGTCAGATTTTCTTTTCAATACCAGCATTTCAGAGCTTGTGGACAGACCTTTAAAGATTACATGAAAGAATAGTGTTGAAGTGCAGAGACAGCTGAGACTCTTCCAGTTGGAAGAATTCTCCAACCCGCAGTTCCTGACAGAGGCAATGGGAGATGGCAGATGGTAGGTGGCATCTTGTTTATCAAAACAAAAACTGTGGGATCTCTTGAGGGGCTGGAAAACCTATACAGCTGAAGTGAGAACTTGTCTGTGTGCACTTACCAGCTATTTCCTCTGAAGTAAAAAAACTGCTTTTGTTTGGTGCAACTTGCCAAAAAAGTTAATTTCATCAAGGAGAATTAATAAGGAGGACATCGGTCCTGTGCTGGGTTGGGAAATAAGGTCACCAGGGCTGCCATACCCTTTAACATAGCCAGAAAGCCCAGAGTTTTGACCCCAGAAACCATCACTGAAGGTTGGAAGGGCATCCATGCCAGCAGATAAGATGGACCCCACTGAGAACCTCAGTTCCAGTCATTTTAGCCCACACTTTTCAATGTGCTTTCCTTTTGTTCAGGTCTGTGGCATCCAGAAAGTGATTGGTATGCTCTCATATTCTCTCTTTAATATCTGAAATATTCAGAGACTACTTGACCAGAGAGGCTGTAGGCCTGGTTTTTTTCCTCACACATGAATATTGCTGGGTTTTATAAGAAATGCAGGTTTTCAAGCATTTCTAAATGCTTAACACTATCCCAGTTTTGGCCTAGAAAGGACAATTAATCCAATTTATTCCTTGTATGCTCTAAACTTTCAAATAACCAGGGCAGCCACTGCAGAAAGATGAGGTGCTCAAGATGTAGCAGAACTGTAGCATCCTCATGGGAGCTACCCAAAAACTGGAGGTAAATGCCTCCCACAAAGAATAGTGAGAATTAACAGGGGCTTCCTTTACAGCTGTGCAGTTTGTGACTGCTTCCCCCAGTGGAAAATACTGAGATGGTTAGGTAGGGAGAAAATTACTCTATGTACCAAAGCAGATGTGTACCCAAACAGATGTGGTCATTCTGCCACTGGGGGAAAGCCAGAGCAGCTTTACAGATGAAAATGGAGATAAATTGGAATAAAAAAAGGTATAGGAGGAGAATTGGAACCCTAATGTTGCTTTTTCTTTTGAACTGATCTGCACACTTGTCACACAGTTGGATGTATGAATAGTAAATTATTCTATTCATTTCTTACTCTTGATGAACAGTAAATTAGTCTAATAACATTTACTGTTCAATTCATTGATTGTCAGAGGGAGATTAGAGGCAAATAGCTTTTAAGTCTTTCCAGCTGCAAACATTAGAGTTGTCTAAAGTTATGATTTTTGACTGTAATTAGCTGCAGCTCTCCAGCATTCCCCCTGCCCCCCCCATCTCCCCTGCGCAGGCGTGCTTGCCCCACCCCTGCCCAGGCATGCCTCTGCCAGCCACTGTGGCTTTGGTGGTGGCAGGGATCCCAAACCACTTCAGCAAGGTGAGCTCTTGTAGCTCCCTTGACAAAGGAGGTAACAAAAATAACCATTTTTTTAAAAAAAGAACATTTATCCATACAGTTTAACAGTGCTGCACAGCAAGAATGCTGGGGAATGGGGAATAAAACCAAGAGCTGTGAGAATGCGAGGTGTAGGGGGGTGTGTGTGTGTGAAGTCAGGCTCTGCCACAGTATGAAAAGCCTTTCTATTCTGTGTCTGGAGGGTCTGAAGTGCTTTTACACAGGAGGACTTCACTGAAGTTGCTGTACCGACACCAGTGGAATACAAGTGTGCGAGCGAGGAGAACAAGGCCCATAAAACAGCAGACGAGTCAAGTGAATTTAAGACGGATGCCTGCCTTGTACCTGGTGTGCCTCCTGTTTGTCATCCTGCTGCCGGTGGCTTTGGCTCTGTGCTGGGATCCGGTCCTATCAGTAGGAGGGCCATACTGGCTATTTAACAGAGACAGCATTACTCGTAGCCAAAAGAAACCATCAATAACAGAATCATTTCAGATGCTATCAGAGCTTGGAGTTGTTTATTACCTTTATCTATGCCTTCACCCCCCTTTTCTTTCACAAGACTAAAGAAGTAAATAAAAGTAGCCTTCTCTTGATACGCTAGTCAGGTTTTATCTCTGTTAGAGACATGTTGTGCTCACTGCAAGCTGCGGGTAGTTCGAAACGCAGGTGCTTTGGGGAAATCAAGCCTCCTGCCAGCACGAGAGCCTTGCTGAAACCTTGCACCAGCATCGTGAGGCCAGCAGCAGCCACCTCCAGCACACTCGTGATCAAAGCAGCAGCTGCCAGGGCTGGCATGCTTCTGGCAGCATTTTTCAGGCGATGCCACTTGGTGTCCGGAGGGAAGGGAGCAAACAGGAGACACCCTAGGGCTTTGGCCATGGAGTGTTGGGTGCTGAGGGCAGGGGATCAGCCTGGGTACCCAGCACCGCTGCTGCAGTCTGGAGCTGCGCCATGAACTGCTGGGGGAAAATGCAGACGAGGCTCTTGGCAGAGAAGCTCCTGGCACAGCGGGTTCAGGCACGGGGCAGCCGGCCAGCCCCAGTGCTGGCTAACGAGGCCCAGCAGTGGTGCAGGGATGGGTGGGCGAGCAGAGGGGCATGGGCAGCCGCTGGGACAGATGGGGCTGGTTCAGCTGTTGGAGATGTGGCTTCTCCTTTCTAAGCATGTGGGCTGTATACAGCAATAAAATGCCACTCACCATATTTCAGGGAATTTCTTTTCCGTCAGAAAATGGAAATCTGTTAAACTCTGTGTGCAAATAGTTGATTTTTGGTGGAACATTCCACTGGGAAGCCTGAAAAGGTATTTCATTTACTTGGAACACGGTGGGTGTAGTCTATATTTAGTTTTGCACTCACCTGGGCTGTCGGCATTTTCTGTGAGCAGTTCTCCATTTCCAGGGGCATGTTGTTGGCCTTGCTGAGGCTGACTCATCTCCTGGGTTTGGAGTATGATGGAAGGGGTGTGCAGAAGCTATGGGGAAGAATGGGACCACGATTCCTGCAAAAGCAAACGATATCTCAGCTGCGAACAAGGATTAATGTCA
This sequence comes from Leptosomus discolor, assembly GCF_034619465.1. Taxonomy (NCBI): domain Eukaryota; kingdom Metazoa; phylum Chordata; class Aves; order Leptosomiformes; family Leptosomidae; genus Leptosomus; species Leptosomus discolor. The sequence continues at coordinate 31,587,590 of NC_141399.1, forward strand.
AAACAAGATCTTATTTAAAACTTCTAATCTATTTTTTTTCTCATTTCATTTTTTTGTTTTCTTTCCTTCCCATATAACGTGCCACAGTAATGACAAAATATCAAAACTTGGGGGAACTAGAGTTGTGATTGTTTGGAGGAGGTTGATTTTAAAAGCTTCACTGTTCATGCCTTTCTTATGCTAGGGTTTTCAAATAAAAATATACACACACTTTAACAACAAAGGGCTATAATGACTGCATTGTCACCAGATAAAACTGTACTAAAAATAAATAAATGCTGCAGTTTAACATGATTCAGTAGGCAGGGTCCTTATTATTCTTCCACCATTCAAAGGAGGATTCAATTTCAGCATAATACACTCCGTATCTCTGTAGTATCCCTTATCCAACTAGTGCTTCTTTCAAAGTTTCTATCTGCTTACGAATGCAGAGGGTTAAGAATAACCACAGGCATGAGCGTTGTGGTCACTGGTGCATATTTTTAAGTGGTAGGACACAGTGAAGAATCTTGGTTTAAGTGTAATAAAACTGAGGTCCCGATTTGTTAATGAGGAGCATTGTCTGCTTCAGACACTAATTTCACTACAGGGTGCAGTCTTCAAACTTTTCATTCTAATTAGAATGCATTTCCATATTCTTTATCAATTTCTTCTCTTACTGAAATCTTCTCAAATGACCTTTTTTTCTTCGCTTATGACTCATCCAAAGATTTTTATTTTTCCCAAAACAATCATTCAGATGCCACCGCATTTTTCCAGTAAACACGTTCAAAAATAAATGACCTTGCCAGCTCATGCCTACACAGTGGGAGAAGGGCATTAGCAGTGCAGAGGCAGCTACTAATAATACACAGGAAAATTAAGTATGGGAGAAGACCGTCTTCTTCTAATTCCTTGAGCATTTAATTTCCAAATGCCCTGCAGTGGAATGTGTCTGGAGCAGGAGCTTAATGGCTACCAATAGAGTTCCAGCAGTGGGAAAACAAGTCCCAACAGAACAAGGGGCATTTTGTGCACAGAGGAAAATAGGTTATCTGCTAAGGAGGCATTTTTATCTTTCCTTCAGTCCTCCGCAGCTGCGTCCAGTTCCAATTTTTATAATAAAGTAAATTATTAACTCAAGTTGACGGATTGGTTGGTGTTGGTAATAGGTTTTCAAAATGATTAGTGATATATACTCATTACCCAAATTAAAAAGCCATATTAAAAATAAGGAGAGGAAATGTAGCAGCATTATCAAAGTAATAATTTCTGTTTAGTGCATATCTTTCCTGAACTTTGGCAAATGTTGAATTATGCAAGACAAACACTAATCTGAAAGCATTCTAATTAATGATGGTATTTCTTTGCTATCAAATTAAACCAAACACATTCACAGTGCATCTGACTTAAATGTTATTGCAAGTTCTTCACAGTTTGAGGAAGATTGTTGATGTGTTTTGCAATATTATATCTAAACCCAAGTTACCAGGCTTGAACCATATTCTTCCCTTGTAGAATAATTTTTAATAGGAATGACTTATATAACTCAAAGTTCACCCAAATGTTTGTTTTGTTATACAGTACTTCAACTATCTCGGGAGAAAAAAAAAAAAAAAAAAAAAAAAGAGATGAGTATCTTGACATCAATTAATCACAGTGCTTTGTTATCCAGGGTTTGCTATAGTTTTCACCAACTAAGAGAATCAAACAGTTGCTTTCACTTTAAAGATGCTTTATAGATGAAAACACATTTACAAAACTTCTTTCAGAATAAAACAATAATCAGGCAGCTAATTAAGCACATTGTAAGTACTGAGCTTTTGAGTTAAAGACCTGTCCAGGCTGTAACATCATTTTTACTTTGTTATTATATGCAGAAAGCTAATAAAAATATAATTTTGAAAAAAATCACATTAGTGATTTGCCAGAGTGAATGTAGATGTCAAAAATGCTAATCTAGAGAAGCTGTCAGGAGTTTAAATAGATTTTTCACTGACTTGCCGTTCTTAATTATAGCTCAGCACCCTGTACAGGTTAAAAATGCCGGGTTCCTTCGAAATAAACTATGAGCTCTTTACCATCTCGTCAAATTCTCCTTCTCTTCCTTTCAAATGGATCAATCAGATGCCAACACATAACATTTTTCACTTACATCTTTTCTTAAGCTTCCTTATCCACTGCAATTATATTTTTACCTAAACCTATCCTGAAGGGGATAGAAGAGATTTCATGGAAGAAACATAATTGGCAATTGAGCTTGCTCTTTCGTGGGCTTCTTTTATGAGAAAAGATAGCGTTTTGTATTGTAGAATTCAGCGCTTAAATTAGGGGGTATGCTGGCTACTTAGTTAAATAATCTAGAATAATCAGGTCAGGAGGGAATAACACATAGCTTTCACTTAAAGTTTTGTATTAATTTTTCAGATAATGTAATTCTACATACTATCCAAGCATTCAAGAGTGCATCAAAAAAAAAGCTGCAAACCGGAGGATTGACAAGTTGCTAATCCAATCCTCTGTCTGTTACAGGGTGTCATGTAAAAGGGATCCTTTGTTCTTTAAGAGCTGATTGAGTTCCATTAGTATCCATATTCAGAGCCCTGGGCACAATATTAATGCTAATACCGTTGTTACGGAGATGGAAAGCCGTTAAGAATGAACAATAATCAGCTCACAATATCATTGGACATATTCATGCAGCTTGTAGTGTGGTAAGATCCGATAGCTCTAAATCTTTCCAAAGAGAAAACGAAAATCCAATTAACATCTTCTGTGTAAACCTCCTCGGCTACTTTCACTGGAGATGACCTTGGGCAGCTGTGTTGCAATTTTGCCAAAACCTCAATTATGTCTTTAATTCAGCAGTGTTGCTGGGTTTTGCCCAAACAGAAGGCCTGGCTCCACAGCCCGCCCCTCATGCTGGGTAATAGTTGCTCACACAAGTTGCCGCAGCAGCCATTGGCATGCTCTGTGCCAAGCTGTAACACAGACGGGCAGCAACCAGGCTTCAGGCTTTACAGGTCCATGGGGATGTTCAAGCCAACCAGTAAGAAAACTCCTTTTCTCTCCCTTTCCCACCTCCAGGCAAAATTCCAGCTCTCAGATGTGCCCTTCCGTCATGACTCCGGCAGTGTCCTTGAGGTGGCTGCTCTGGGGCATATGGTTGGTGGGACCTGGCGAGTGGCTAACTGCTCTGGGGCAGATGGCTGGTGATACGTGGCGAGTGGCTAACTGCTTCCTGCTGACAATGCATGTGGTGAGGGGAGGAGAGGCTCCATGTGCCCCTGTGCAGGGCTTCACTCCAGCCTGAGGGGAATGGCAGACCCAGACCTTGCAGCCCACTTCCCTGGACTCAGGGTTGTCCAGCTTATGTTCAAAGGAAAATCTGCTACTTTAGAACAAAGGTTCCTTGCAGTCAGTTTGAACTGCGTGACAGTGAGCACCCATCCTCGTGGCCACATGGCCCAAGACTTCCACTAGGCAACATCATCTATAGCAAGGTCTGGTCCTAACCGCCACCAGCAGGACCATTAAAGGAGTGAGGATCTTGACGGGAAGAAGTGCATTAATTTCTCTCCAGCATGGACAGCTGCTAGACATAAAGCTTTTCCCTCTTGTGACTGTACAATTCATGGGGATAGAGGTGAAAGACTTGTTACTGTCTGTGCTAATGCCATTGACACATTCAGCATGAATTGTAATGTTCAACCTGAAACTTTGTTACAGCTGCTGTCAACACCACAAGTGAAGGCTCCCAAAATATAAAGCATTTTGAACTCTTTCTTTTCATTTCCTTTTCATTGTACCAGGACGATACTGCCTTATCTCAAATACACACTTGCATATTTGCACTCTATAATGGAGAAACAGCACTACATACAGATCCCTAAAAGTAAACACCAAACTCTGCAAATCTTGTGTATAATTAGGAAGATTCTTCTGGATTTATTATTTTTTCCCCAAAGCTGTACTGCTTGATTTGGCTGTCATCAATGTCACTTCTATGGAAAGATTTTCTCTGTGTTAGAAAAGGAAAATCAGAACTGCAAGCTAATAACTTGTTACAACAGCAAGTTTTAAGGAAGAAAATAATGAAGCAGAAGCATAGATGCCAACAGCACTATGGTGGTTGTACTTCCTCCTTAAATGAAACAGGTCAGGATCACCTTTTGCTTTAGAGGGTCTCTCTTTGGAAGGACCAGCACAGACCTTGCACTTGATGGACACAAACATCCTTTGAGTACTTGTATTTTTTTATGGCCTGACGCATACACTTTGAGCTGAATACCAGCTGTGACTTTAGACTGAAAAGGAAACAGCTTCCCCTGAAATATCCCCAGCCTGAGACCAACAAATAAATTCAGTCTCAACTTTATCCTTTTGGTTTAATTTCCTAGTGTATTAATTTTGGCCATTCGATCTCATTGATGTATTGAGTCCATCTCAGCTGTGACCCTGATTTGATTGCTTAATTGGCTTAGCAAAGCCTGGATGCATTAGCTCTGTAACATGCTTGCTTGATTTCTGTACGTGCTTGCTTATTCTTTCTTGTAAGATCTATAAAAAGTAAACAGAACTTATTTTACATAAAATGGCAGACAAACTCAGAAATTCCAGGGCAAATATAATCTCAGATATATGCATGCCACTTCTCTCCTCCTAGCATAAGCAGAATAGTTTAATCTTGCCCTGTTCAGATCCGGAAATGTTTGAACATTGACATGTGCCCTTCAGTAAAACTTTTTAGTTTAACAGATCACTGTCCAGTAACAGCTTGGCTGAGGCATGAGCTCTCATTTTCTTCAGATGACCGCTGTGGGAGTTGTTTCTGCTGGTAGAAGCAGATTAAGGAACAGTCAATGGCAATATCTTCTGCAGATACAGTAAAGCTTTCTCATATGTTTCACTCAGGATCCTATCATCGTTATACCTGACTGAACCACATCTCTGTTGCTGCTGTGATTTTAAGCATGCCGATGCAATGCACTGGCATTTCTGTGCTTACTTCATTTGCATTTAAACAATCAAGATTTTTAATTAAAATGCGTAAATGAATCATCCACTAAAAGCCCTATCTCCCATGTTATTTATTTTTTATACTAAACCTTCAATTTGATGGATAAGCACTGTCATTGGTCATTTCTGCTAAAATGATCCCATCAGCAGTGAAATATTTGACAAATCTGATGTTAAATTTTTCATCCCTAGCTTTCAGCACTTATGGTCCATTAAGATAAATAGTATGTCTCACACTTTTGATCTATACTTTGAAGCTCTCTGGGACCAGCACTCTGTTAGAGAGGGAGAGGTACAGGTCAAAAGGATGGTTTAAGATCCAAACAGTGCTCTCCTTATGTCTTTCTTTATATAGCCCAGCACATCCACGGTAGTAAGAGTGCCCTTTGCTTCTTCAGTGCCTTCTGTCAACTATCACTGCTTTCTGCACAGTGACAGAATTTGGGGGTTTGGTACCAAGCTGTTGATGGAACAGAAAGTGATGTGGAGTTTCTTCTAAGTGAAACCTATTTCCTTTATGCTTGATTTTTTGGGGGGGTTGCGTTTTTTTACACTGTGACAGTGGTATCAGCAGTCAATGCAAAAGTTCCTATTACTTCCAGAAAGCACTACTTTCCAGCTGGGCACTGACATTTAACTCCAAGGAAAGTAATTTGTCCCAAGAACTGCATCCTAATATAGGAGAATAAAGCAGAAAACACATTCTGCTGCTAGCTTCTCTCAGAGGATTACTGTAAAACTAAACTAATAACAATGCAGCATTCTTTCAAAAACTGAAATCTTGCTCACATGCTAAGAAGTTGTAAGCGTAACAGCATCATCTGGTGGCTTCTGCCAAAAAGAATGGATTAATTGATTTTTTTGTTCTACTTTCATTTAAATTCCTCATCTCTCAGGTGAGGCCAGGTCCTGAAGGAATGTGTGAGAGGAAAAGCAGACAGAAAATGATAAAATGAGAGAAGGTAGTAATGAAATCCTCAGCTGTACTGAAACATTAAACTACATCTGAATATCTCAGATCTTTTTAAAAGGATTTTTTAAAGAACATTGAAAAACACCATCCTCATTGAAGTCAAGCTTCATTTAAGACAATGCCAGATGTGGTTGGGATTTTCGAATCATAGATTAAGAACAGGAATGATGCTGCTAAAGGCCTTGAACCTTAGATAAGGACTGGTGTAAACCTCAACAAAATCTTAAGACAATTCCTTTCCACCATTTCTTTTGTAAGTGCTAAATCAAATCTTTCCAGCTCCTCCTGCATCTTCCTTTTGGAATTCTTATTATTGATCCTCTTAACTTTTGGAAATGTGGTATGTAAAAATGAGATGAACATATATTAGTTTGCAAAAGAGTTTCAGCTGTGAACAAGAGCTATTATGATTATGACTGTAAAACAAGCTAATCCACCAAAGCTTACATGTATGGTTAGTATAGTACTAGAGGCTGAATCAGCCTGCCTTAGGTATTAAACCTCCCTGATCTAAATGGGCTGAAGTATTCCCAGAAACGTCCAAGGTCCCCAGTAAGAAGTTTACTGCAATCCAGATGAAACAGGAGGGCTACACTAGCCTATAGAACCCAAAGTCTTCAGGATTAGTTGTTGCAAAAGCTTATTAACGAGGCAATAAAATGAAAATTATTCTTCTGGCTTTATTGGTGCACAATGTCTGTTTTACACTCATACAGCTTCTGTCCTATCCTTGGCAGTTGTCGTCTTTGTTGTATTCTTACAAAGAGAGAAATATCAAAACATTAATTTAAGCTGTCACAATGCAAAGGGCTGACAGTCATATAAAGAATTATCATTATGGCAGAGAATGGAGACAAGTTAGCAAAGGAAAATTAAAGTGACTAGCTAAACAGAACCAAACTTCTTAAAAAACCTAGGATATTGCCATGACAATTCGAATTGCTCTAACTTTTTCTTTTTGTGTTTTTCGGCACTTTCCTACACATTCTATTATCAATCTGATGGGAAAAAGAAAGAAAAAGAAATCACTTCATATATATGCTAGTTTTAGTGAAATATGTATTTCAAAAGAGAAGATTCATCCTGTACAAGTTTCTGCAATAAGATAAATTGCAACTAACATCAATCTTAGTAATTTTCCATAATTGTAGAAATCAAACTGACCAAGATTACAGCCTGTCTAATCCTTCTTACTAATGCATACAATATAGAAATGTTTCTTTGTCCTATTCAGGGCTTTTTGCAGAAAATTAAAATTATTCCTTGCTAGCAAACAATAAAATTCCTGCAGGTGGTGGGTCAGGGTCCCAAAACGCTTTGTATATTCCTAAGAATAATTTAAATTATTTTTCCAATAAGATAAGGAAGAGAGTAGTTAAAAGAAGAAAATAACCACTTCACTCTTGTGTTATGCTTTTCAATGATAGCTCTTGGAATGTTTTACTATGGCTCTGAAGAAAGTGAGAGCGCAGGAGTCTCAAGGTGGACATCTGTACCCAGCCAGCTAGAGCACTGCAGTCTGAGTAGCTTGCTTTCTCCTCTAAAGTAAACCAACAGATTCTTTGTCATAAGCCAAGTTTTCAGCAGGGAGCACAACGCTTAGTCTTGTGCTCTGTTCTTTCATCATATGCTTACTTGGGTAAGAGAAGGGTGCTAAGAATTTAATGCAAAGAGTTGGTGAAACTCTATATCCCATCTTCCACACAAATGTCCACTGCCTTCTAGCTATAGTATCTGCAGTGCAAATTAAGTCAGCTAGCATTGCGGCAGCTAACTGATCAGCCTACTAATGAAGCATGAGTCCACAAGATTACTTTATATAGTCAAAATTTATAATTAATTCTCATACACATAAGCAATCATTGAGTTAGTTCAGCTAGCACATCAAAACCAGATGAAAACACCAAAGGCTGAACAAATCAGTCTTCCCAAGGTAGGCAAATGAGAGGCTTACATGACTAATGTGAATAGGACAGGCACAAAACTCCCTGTGGATGTAAAGACATAAGATCCTTTCCACTTGTTCATCATCCTTATGTGCCTTTAAGCACTGTAATCCCGGAATTAGAAAAGCAGACTGTTTAGAAACACCACAGTAGGTAGCCTTGAGGTTGTGTATGTAGTCAGTAGCAGTAGGCACTCAATTCAATAAAAACCAAGACTGACCTGCCAGCATTGCCGGCCAGGGCTGTCTGGCCAAGGCCTGGCATGTCCTCACAGGGTCTGACCCTCTGCACAGTGAAGTCACACCTAAAACATCTGCACAGGTCATCAGAGAAAAAAAAGAACAGGGAATGACTGCACATCACTATTATTCTCCAAATAAATCAGATGTACATTATGACTTGGGAAAGCAGACAAGAAAACACTTAGAAATGTAATAAATGTGAATTGCTGCAGTCACACCAAATGTAGCTTCAGTCCCATAATTATATCAATTATTTTTTATGATTGTGATCTCAAAGATGTAGTTTTGCTAAGAAGATGTATTTGCAAATCACTTTGATTACTATCTGTGAATAGTGTAAATGTGTTTAAGAGCTTCTGCATACTCGCTTTGGCCCTCTGACACCTCTTTGCAGGGTCTTAAATCAGCTGGCAGAACATTAAGCACTTTAGACACTCCTACTTGAAGCATTCAGACAGTCCTGGAATTATTTGGGCTACTCAAATGGAGAGCCTTTCTATAAGCCGTCCTTTTACTGATCTCAGGGCTCTTATGACTGACTTTGCTTTTCACATTTCTCTCTCTTTCTTTCATTTTTTAGTCAGATATGTTTTACTACATGGAAGAATTTGACCACTTACTATTGTAGTCTAAGAAATAAGTGTACTAGACTAAGCATTTAAGGTAATTTAATTTTTGCAATTGGAGGTATAACTGGAGAATTTTATTTTCAGTATACAATGCTATCTAAAACTAGTCCCTTGTATGAGCCCTGGTCAACTATATAAAATCCTCCTTAATATGGCCATTGATAGTATTCGTTTAGCACTTTAGTTCAAAGCCCCAAAGAGGGCATTGAATGAAATTAGTTTCCCAAAGAACTGGAATAGTAACAGAAGATTCTTTCTCTGAATTAATGACAATCTTAAAATCTCAACTGCTTTGAAACAGCACATTAATCCACAATGAAAATGTTTGCATAGCATTCAAAAAATACAAACAGGATTAACGAAGAACTTTCCAAGGACAAGATACATTTGATTTGATTTTAAGATGGAAAGGAAAGTTCAGTGCCTTAACATTTTTTTAAAAGAAGTTTAGGGAGAGAAGATGAGGGGAAAAAACCCAAACCTCTCTTCCTCCTTGCCAAACACCAATCTGAATATTACAGTTTATACAGTAACCATATATCACTATTGTAAATATAAATCTAACTCCTTATTGATGGAGCATGACCAGCAATAGGTCCATAACAGCATTACCCATAATCACTTTTTCCAGCCACTGTTGTAAAGCAGCCTGAGTCGGTAAAAGCCTCCTGTACCCCAGAGCTCTCCAGTGCTCATACCAAGATCAATAAAAGCAACTTGACTGGCCTGAGGAGTAGGATCTGTGAGCAAGTACTTTTGTATCTTTTTAGTTACGCAGCTCTACAGCCTACAAAAGGAAGCACCTAGCTCATCACCTAAATAATTTTGTGCCAAAAGAAGGGGAGGTACTTTCAGGGCAGGAAGCCATCCCTTCTGTCTCAGATCCCTATTTTATGACAGGATAAATTGACTCCTCTCTCTTTTGACTGCAGTAAAAGATTAAGCAACAAGTTTGGACTAGATAATAAAGCTTCAGAAGGCTAAAATTAGATAATAGGAATCCTACCCAAAATACCTTTGGGCCTAGTCTTCAGCTAATCTACATACACCTAGACCATTCCCCTTGATGGAGTGCGTGCTGGTTTCCCTCAGCGAAAGTTTTGGCCTTTGTAGTACACACAGCATTCTGAATCCAGAAAGCAATGAGAGAAAATCTTCTGTAGGACACAAAACAAACAGCTGCCAAAAGAGAAGTAACAACTGCCTTGACTGCACCTCCATGAGGACTCTGCTCCCTCCAGGAGGGCATGTTTCTCCCTGACGTTTTTCACCAGCTTCTCATTTCTGCTTCATGTTCACTTTTGGGCTGAGTAGAGCTGTAGCACCAGATATGAACTTACTATCACTGTTCAAAGAGAGAATGTAGTGCTGCAAAGTGCAAGTGAAGGACAAAGGCAGACTGGAGTAAAGGTGAGCCTCAGAAAGATGAAACAGAGCATCATCTACAAATTGTCATGTCTGAAAGGATGGGCTTAAGAAAGCTCATCCTCATAGAGCAGAAACAGTTTCTTACCCTGCACTGGTCTCTGGCTTCATTTCTACAGCAAGTCAGGATGGCCTGGTGACCAGACTGCTGAATGCGAGATGAAGTCTTCCTGCCCTCTCTGTCCTGTTCCTCACTTTTAAATCTCTCACAACTGCACACACATCTCAGCACCCGCACCGTGGGACCCTGTTTCTTACAGTGAATTTAGGATGAGATGACCAGGGATTGTTTGGGGAGCAGAGAGCAAACCTCTGCTAAGCCTTAAACCCCATTCTTAGTAGACTTTCTGATTGCTCTAGGTGTGTATATGCTCACATAAATGCACTTCTGCAGTAAAAGAAGTGCAGCAAAAGTGACTAAACACATGAGGAAAGAGGCTTCCATCTAGAAGGTGATTAAAAAGACTAGCATTGTTTAGTTTGCAAAACACAAAAGATGATATAACAGAAGCAGGGAGAAGGGGCTATTTATTCTGTTTTCTCTCAAGAACAATTATGCATGGAAGGGTGAAGGAAAAATTCTGAAAACATTTGTGAAGTGTATAATCAACCCTGCAACTCATTGCTGCAGGATGTTAGGCAGATTTTTCAGAAATATTTATGTGTTAGGTGCTACAAATAATAAGCCTTGGTTACCTAGGTGAAGGAAAAGCAAAACCAAACAATCTCCCCAAACTATAAGGACATTAGTGTCTGTCCTTGTGCTTAGATTGGTTAGAGATGGAATTTTTGTCTCCAGAGGGACAGCATTATGTATTTATCAAGTGCATGATATGGAAGTGTTCATTTCCTTCAAGCAGGAGGTTCTGTAGAAGGCAACTAAAAGGGTCAGTAAATGCAGCTGTATGAAGTCATTGCCGATAAATTTCTCCCAGAATACATGAACTTAGTAATGGTCAAGTGCCTCAGGTTTAGTTATTTTGTTTTCAGCTGGTTATTTTCTCCAATGAACTTCGACTACAGCTAGATAACAGTCAAGGCCATGAATGAAAATGGAATTAAATATATTCATGTCCTTGGAAAGTTCTTTGATAATCCTGCTTGTTTCTATGCACTTGGAAATGTTAAGTAAACATTTTCACTGTGGATATAACCTATTTTGAATATAAAAGAGAAACAGTTGTACCTCCAATATTACTCCAAGTTAGCAGTGAGCGGAGACTGAATTTTAATTGTTCCCCTCTGCATCAACCAGTGTGGAAAGTAGCCTCAGAGAGAGTGGGTCAGGGCACTGATGCGACATGGCAGTCCTGTGCCGTGCTGCTGGTGCTGCTGGAGGCTGCGCTCCCTGCAGCCTGCGTGTCTTCAGTTTGTGCTGTCAGAACTGGAATGCACTGGAAAGCAGGGAAGGTGCTTCTGTGAACAGAATTAGTACCTGCTTAAAATGTACATGTATACAGAGAACAAACTGTCTTTCTAAAAGATTTTTAAATGCTACTTTTGGCTTATGAATAGTTTTCTTGCAACTGTCGGGCCATCTGCTTAGAGAGGGGTCTGTATAGTCATGAAAAGGATCTTAAAATATACTCTCCTCATAAACATCTTTTGTTTGGAAAATCCACATGCATCACATAATGCAGTAAATGGCAGCATAGGCTGAACTGAAACATTTTTAAATGCCGAGGATGCAACCTTGGATACAGCTCCCGCCACCCCCCTCCTCCCCTCTATTAATAAGCACGCTTTAAATGCACACTTAGACACATTCTCTTACAGACTCAGATTGGCAGCACCCACCTGCTGGGAAACATGCTAAGATAACTTCCTTGGGTACATCCAAAAAGCAAACTGGGTTGTGGGCAGAAAAGAAACAGGCTTCTGCAAAGCAGCTCTCTCAGAGATTACATCATTCTCCCGGCCAATTTTCTGCCTACACTGCACCATTTTGTAAGGGGGGTGTGTGTAAAAAAAAAATAGCATACGTCCGTGTGTATACAACCAAAAAGGCCAAATTAAGGGTGTGCAAGCACATCTAATTCTAGCATTTCCTAACTTTTGGGAGCTTAGTTTTTCAGAACTGCTTGGTATATGAATATATACAATACATACATATGCACATAAACATTTATTCTCTTTGCATGCTTAGAATATAAAATTGTGTATATGAGAACAGTGTTATGCTTTCCTTACATTTTTTTTCTGTTTATTTTCATCATTCATTGGTCATTTTTTGTTTACCCGCTTTTTGTCATTCTAATGTAAGTTCAAATATACAAAATGCTAATATTCTTTTACATAAAAATGTAATAAAACTTTCTGGCTTTCTTTGTAAACAAATTTCAGCAGGAATGTTGATGGGATGCCATATAACAAGTAAAGAAGAAATACTGTTTAATTATCTTCCATATAAAATCCAATAAAACGTTCTGGCTTTTCTTATTTTTCTGTACTGGGGATTAACATCAGCGTCTTTGTGATGAGAAATCTGCATTCATGGCTCTTCTATTTAGATTTAAATAGGAATTATAGTTCTTGGCAGAAAGGGATCTGTCAAATATCACAGCGTTTGTGGCAGGTGGTCACTGCATTGCTTAGTACAGACACTGCCTGCTTAACCATAGCCTGAAATAAACATCAAAAGTCAATTATTCTCTTTGTAAATATTTTATTTATATTTTGGAGGCTAACAAACATCTTTTCAGTGCTTGGCTGAGACGTTCCTCCATGGATCAAAATCCTACTGAACCTGCATTTGGGTGGTTAAAAATGTGTTTAGCAATCCAGGGATACCAGTGTAGCTACCAGTGTATATTAGGCTTCATAACACAATCCTCTGCTCGGAAATCTTTAATGACTTGGCTGGGTTGAAGTGGACAGAGCTAAAACTTGTCATGGTTGTTATCATTGCAGCTGCCAATTAGTATGACAATCATGTATTATTTTGCCAAAATCCCTTTCCTCAGTTAAACTGTATTTTGAATATAAATACTGCAAAAGAAAAAAAAAAAAAGTGTCTCTTGCCTTGAATTTAACATTTTGGGGGTGGGGAAGCAGTAGGGCAGGTTTAATAGCAAGATGAATGTGTGCATAGTGGCCCTGCAGAGGTAACTTGAATGCACATGGATTAGCCAATGTGGAACAAGAGCTGAGCTCTGAGGGTCAAATGCCTTGAAGAAGTGTCTTGTTGCAGGATAAACCTACTAAACTAAAATGACAGCATTTGGCAACAGTTACACATACATGACAGAATCTGTCCCAAATCAACTATTGTGGGGAAAACGTCTAAAGATACTGCAACACATTTTAGATCTTATTTGAACTTCATCTGAACTCTTTGGGCCATTAACTAATCAGATAATCTCATTTAAACAATGTTATAAAAATAACCAAGCACTTCTGCCTACATAAATATATGTTGAATATATTTACCTTAAAGAACCAGGGTTTTCTTTGGTATTTACTCTTGACATTCACAAAATAGGAGGAGTACAAAATGTTAAGGAGAAGCAGAATTCTCTAAGGTAGGGCCGTGGGTAATTTTCCCTGTAAGCCTGTTTGGTGGTAAGTTAATTGACTCCTACATTACCGAAATTGCAATGTGCTAAAGCACTGGGTGCTCGTTTTCCTTCACTATTTGACTGGCAAAGGCCATCTGTTCTACCCCATCCATCCACATGTACAGCGTCTATTGTTGTCAACAGGATTCACACACACGTGGATCAAGGCAAGCATGTGCCTCTAACTGTTTTGATCCCTAGAACATGGATTTTTCATTTCCTTTGTTTCTTTGTGCTCACCCAGTAATAATACTTGTCATCTGAGAATTTATATTGATCTTGTCATTGCCTAAAAATTGGATGACAATTACTATCTTTGTCAAAATTCGATCTGATGAAATGGCTCCAATTAGGAAGGAAAAAGAAGGAATCCATCACAGCAGGGAGCATGGCATTTGGCTTTAAAGTACGGAAGCTTCTCTTAAAGGGGTACTGTTGGAAGAAGTAAATGGGAACAAGCATAACAGAGGTTAGGACGCTAGTCTCAAAATCCTCTGAAATTAGGTATATATATGAATGAATAGCCATTCAATTTCTGCATTCCATATCTGTCTGCAAATCTGAGTTGGAGCTCCTCTGACAATAAATGCCAGTAACTCTTGTTTTAATTTTCTGATCTGGTCAGACACAGTGGCAGTTGATGCCAGCCTTTGTGCATTTTCAAATCCAGTTCTGATCATCAGTATAATTATAATACATTATCTGGGGTAGATTTGCTGAAGTTCATGAAATGATAACAGCATAAATTACATCATGTTTCCAGATATTGATCTCACCTTGAAACGAAATGTAAATAGGCAGTGAAAGAATGAAAAACAAAAGAGGGAGTGCACTTCCATTACTACTAATATCAGCACTAAAGCAAACAACTTATCCCTGCTAATTACAAATAAAATTGTGCTAATTACAGATTTTTTTGGTTTATAAATCAGCCCTAAAAATTAGTGTGGGCATTTGTGTATGTGTAGGGGTGGGGGAATCTTTTTCCAAAACAAAGATATTTGTTTCATATTGAGTGAATGTTTTATTCAATTAAAAAAACCTATCAGTGTTTTGCTTCTAAGCAGGAAATGAAGTGCCAAATTCACTGTGGGTCTGTAACCCTGGTAAGGCCTTATTTGGGAGCTGGGAGATGTACGTTAGCACTCAGTTCTGCCTGAGGCACTGGAAGCCTCCACCCACCCAGCAGAATCATCCCAGCTCAAGGCCATTCTTGCATGGGTTTCTCTGAATTGGACCAGTAAATGCTGTTTCCTCACAAATAAAAGTGTGGCAGCAATGGGGCTTTTGGAGTTGCAGTTATGTGAGCTCCTGAACATGAGACCACACAGTCTACCTCCCTGAAAAATCACGTTTTCTTAACTACATGAAAGAGCTCTACAAGCGACTGAAGGAACCCAACAAAGCACACCATGCTTTTAGCAGGAGGTTACTTTCTGAGCTAAAAATGTAGGACTAGTGTGATGCAGAGATGAGTCACCACACCTTGTACAGCAGCAGACTCTTCGTAAAAGAAGGTAGGTGAGCTGGTGCTACAGGTCTTCCTGTAGTTGGGTGGACATAATATCCTTTTCCCAAAATCTTTCTCTCCCCCTCTTTTTTCATTAGCTAAACCTACTTGCTGACTCTGACCTACATTTGCAGTAGTTCCAGAATGCAACAGAACTATGTTTCTGGGGAACTTGTTGTTTGCTAAAAATTTTAATCCAACCCATTCGAAAATGTTATACACTAACTGACTAAACACAGCAATCAGAAAAGTATATAAAACCCATGCAATTGTCCTGGACTTGTTTGCAACACACTGCTATTAATGAGCATCTGGGATGAGTATGGTATCTTGCACTATGGATCTCATGATCTGTACAATAATGGCTGATTTTAATTGACTTTTGCTTCATATAGCAAATCCCAATTGGAGAAGTTCCAGGATGCCGCTAGTGAAGAACTGTGGGCGGGCGCATGTTTTGAAGTGATGGTAAACATTGTGACATATACTGTGTGTACCACATATTCTCATATGCACATTTTGACTTTTGTTGCCTTGGCTTTCACACAGCATTTCTAACATAGACATTCCTATTTGCCAGTTTGAGTGGAAATCTGTTAATATGTGAATACTGCTCGCCAGCATGTACCACCATCTCTGGACTTTCAGTACTTATTTTCTCCCACAAACACCCAGCCCTGTGTGCTCAGAGGGGCTCCACAGGACCATGGCATCCATGTGAGCAAGACCGCTGGAACTGGGCAAATGAGGAGTGATGAGAGCTATGAGAAACTTTGAGAGCTTGTAACTCAGCGCAGTGTGATCCACCAGTTTCCAATGTAAGTAACATCGCCCAGAAGGCCTCGCTCTTTTACTGCCATGAATTCTTTTTTTTCCTTTCAAGAGATGCTGGTAACTAATGCCAAGTTTGGCCAAGCCATTTTAGCACTTTAAGCATTATGGGTATAAAAATACCTTTAAAGGTCTGGGACTAAGAGCCAGATTACCTGTACAATGTATTTTAATGATTAGCCAACCGTTCTGCTTAAATTGAAATTTGTCCCGAATCCATAGCGGCTCTTCGAGAACCTGGACTCAGCCAAGATTTGCACAGGTCTTTTTTTAATACGACACATTAAGAAAAGTCTCCTGACACATATCCCATCCTGCCTGGCTGCAATGTCTTGTGGCCAATATTAGACAAACAGTTTGGTTTTGGGCTCTTTCTAGAAAAAATATTTGCATCACATACAGCAAAGCTACAAGGTATTTATAGGCATTGAAGCTATGTGCATCCTCTCCCTAGCAATAAGGTGGCCAGAGCACAAGGAGGGTGCTCTGCTGCTGTCCACATCACTGCCCATGGTCCCCAGAGATGAAGCCAGAGAGCCTCTGATAGCATTGTGGCAGCTCCTTCACTTTACTGCTGAAATATTTCTTTTAAAAGGAAGGGGGGAAAAAAAGGGTACATTTTTTTCTCACTGCAGCATAACTGGTTCTCACAGAGACCACCTGGTTGCAGACGACTGTTCAGCAAGATGCATGCAAGAGAGATTTGTATGTGAGCGCAGTGCGAGGAAGCCAGCACCAGTGCAAAGTCGCTGCTCAAATCTGCTGTGCTGAATACAATGAAATAAATGCTGGTGAATGGGTGTTTCTGTGAGGTAATACTGCCATCACATCCAATTTTAACATTATCCAGCAAATGTCTTGCCAGGAGCCTTCTTTGTATTGCAGGAAGCCATCTGTGATGGTAACTAAAATGAGAACAGAATAGATTCACTAGGAAACAGTCATCAGATATGCTCCCCTCAGGTCCATAGACTGCAGTTCCCATGCTGCCAGAAGCAGCATCTCTCTAAAGGGGAGGAAGGCATTATCACCACAAGCCCCAGAACTACCCCAAATGGGTGTTGTGCCTTTCACCTGCTGCTTTTCATGGGAGGTCCATAGGATCTCCATGCCTTGAACCATAATTTGTCCTTGGCTGGAACCATTAATTGCTATGGAAATGGTGGGTGGGATGATGCATCATTTTGAGCATGTTATCTAAAGCATTGTTTTCAGGCTTTTTAACATATCTCCTGGAAGAAAGTGCTGATTGGTTTCATTGATCTCTGCTGCTTTTGGTTTAATTTTTCTTTCTCTATCTTCAGGTCTTTATCTTCAGCCTCTTTCTTTGCCAAACTGTTCATTTGTTGCTGGATAATCATGGGTTTGTGTTTCGGATAACTTCCTATTTTGTCCATCTTTCCATTCTATTGTGCACATATTTTTCTCCTCAAATTTTGCCTTCTTTTGTAGTGGCAAGTGGCTATCTATTAAC
Organism: Leptosomus discolor; assembly: GCF_034619465.1. Taxonomy (NCBI): domain Eukaryota; kingdom Metazoa; phylum Chordata; class Aves; order Leptosomiformes; family Leptosomidae; genus Leptosomus; species Leptosomus discolor. The sequence continues at coordinate 31,605,175 of NC_141399.1, forward strand.
GCCAATATTACTCCTTGAGAATTCTTTTTCCTTGCATCATCAAGGGTTTAAGTGGAAAGCCTTCAGCACAGTGCAAATTTCACTCCTGAGAATATCCATCTTTTGAGGTAGCTGATTTTAATTAAAGAATACTCTCGCCCCCTCTCTCTCTCTCTGGATTATACTTTAATTTCAGTCTGTATCACAACAGTAGATACTTCTTAGATAAAATGTATTTTTCTCTCTTTTCATCCGTGATTATCTGTAGTTCTTAAACACTTGGGGTCAGCGGCTGGTCCCCAGTTGATGTAGTTTAGGAATAATTCTAGTCAAAGGAATTAATTCAGAACAAAACTGGTGTTAAATTCAAAATAAGGCAAAATGTTCATAATATTTTGCCCTTATTATATATGTGAAAGCAAAATTCTCTGAAATACTAGTAATAACAATTGTAGTAACAAACAGTAACCTCTGGAATGTATAGCACTTTTCACCTGAGCATTTTAGACATAAATGCATTAAGTTGCTGTCATATGAAGAGATGTCATTATCCTAATTTTACACAAGGGAAAAAAAAAGGTGGCAGGAAGTTAAGAAAGCAGCTAAAAGTCATATAACAAGAACTGAACCTACATCTTCTGATCTCCTGTTTCTAAACCCCTAAACACAGAGAGAATCTGCTCCCAAGGGATATAAAAATGAGGTCTTGAGAGTTAATAGCTATGAGAGAATCAACACTATTCAAACACAAGTACAGTTTGAGTTTCTGCCTCCATCATCTTTCCAAATTATGATTGAAATAATATCAGTATCGTATCTTAAACTGTTTATGCATGATTAATTTGCACGGTTAAACCATTTCCAGATTTCTCACAGAAGTGGCTGAAGTATAGTCCCGGGCAGAGAAAGTCTAGCTACAGATTTAAAGCTTTACTGCCACAAAGGAAGCTGGAATGAAACCCTGCCACTTTTGAAGCCAAAGGCAAAGCTTCTCATTGTAGTAGGACAAGGATCCTGGCCAGAGTCCCTACAGCCATGAGGTTCCCCTGCAACCAATCAGTGCTTCTGCATATGAAACAGTAATATATAGGCATGCATATGCTTACATATAGAGATGTGTGACAGAAGTACAGACGCGTATAAACCCACACAGAAATTACGGGATGAGTTCAAGCTGGCAAGATAGGGCTCTATTTTCTGTGTACTGAGTGACATGAAGCAAATTGCTAAGTCATTGCACCAGCCATTACAGACATCTTTTGCCCTTTCTTTTGCCTTTTTTTCTGTTTTAATGCCCACTCCAGCCTATACACAACATAGGTATGTATCTCTGCTTGGTCATGCACTTCCAATCTAAAGAGAATTAAAGAAAAAAAAATGCATGTAGGGTAAGCGTAGGAATAAAATGTGCCTTGGCAAAGTGCTTTAAACTGCCTTTCTGCCAGTAAGCCATTAATTTGTGCTTTGTTTTCTCCAAGCACAGAATAATTCCCATCTGCCTTGACTCACTATCTAGCGCAGAAAGGTAGAGGTCCTTTTTCTGAGCACGGATGAAATAGGAAACTTTTTGTATTAATGAAGAATGGGGCTTGGAATTTTGGGGTTTCTACCACTGGGACCTAAAACAACCTGAGGTCCTGCTATTTTAATTAACTTCATTATGATGAGTCTGCCTCTTCTGTTCGTGTATATTTTTCCAGCTTTTGTGTTCCTGGCCTGCCTGTAACACATACGTATTCCCCTTCTTTCCTCTCACTGAAGCTGAAGATGCAATCACATCTTTGAACCATCTGGATTTTAATTTATTATTTTCCCCCATTGTATTGATAGGCTTTCTCACTTTTCTGTCAGGCTAACAGTTTGGCTCCTGTTTATCCAAGATATGTTAACATGCTGTTCCTCTTCTGGGCATTCAGTCAGTCTATTGTATTTTCTGAAATTAAACACCAGGGATTTTTTTGATATTATTTTCTTCATCAGCCCAGGGAATATCCTCTACCTTTACAGCCTCTCTTCCTCCTTTTGTTGTTCCAGTGAACATTCTATGACTTTTGCTAAATTTAGGCTAATATCTTATTTTTCTGTCCTCTCCAGATCATTCCTAAGATGAATGGTCAGAGCCTGCCTGGCGATGTTCCTGTAGCCGGTGAAGAACCTGTTCATGTGAGGCCAGAGGCCGGCCAGAATTCCCTGAAGGAGGCAGAAGAACTACTGCAGAGCTCCTTGCATGTCCCTACGGGGCAGGACATGAGGTGGTAGGAAGCAATGACGAGCACAGCAAGGTGCTTGGCCTATCCCTGTTGCTCATTTCTCTTCCTCACCTTTGAGCTCGGGAAAAACCTTCCAGGTGTTGGCCTGCTCACCCATGAAATGAGAAGATACTACAGTGGAGCAGCTTGCACTGCCACAGCCAGCCACCATCACAGCCTGGTGAGGCTGTGCCATGGAGGGCAGACTTGTAATCCTGAGCCATAGCAGTGTATCCCCAAGACGGCTAGGAAGTTCCAGGTAATCACAGTATGGAGCATAATGCGGATTTATATTTGTTGCCTTACTTTTCTATAGTACCTCCCAAGAGTCTTCTAAGGCATTCCATTCTTTAATAAGCAGAAAGTGCCCTGGGATTTTTCTAATGAAAATGATATAGGAGCACATAGTGTTATTATTAAAACTTCTCCATTTTTCTCTAGGAACTGCTAAAATACATTTACAGTTTATATCCTTTTTTGTGAGCGTTAAACTTTCTAATTTAAAATAATAAAGCCTGGTTTGCTTTCTTTCTTTCCTTTCTATGTCAAGTTTTTGAAATTGTCAGTTTTTTAACTATTCTTATTTTGCGGAGTGATTTTTGGATTTCAATAAAAGTAACACTGTGGTTACAACACGTTGTGAGATAAGCAAAGAGATTTTTTTTACAGCACAATTATGGAAATTTCAAAGAACCTTATAAATATCCTGCTATTTGCATATATAAGATAAGCATATTTTAGTAATGGTTATGACAGGCTAGCAAGGAAAATGTGTGGGACAGCTATATAGCAAATACATGCAAACACAGACACAGAGAGGGGGTGTGTGTGCACTTTTCCAGAGACGCCTGTGCTTGGTGGGCACAGGATCCCCAGGAATGTATGGGGCTCCCCAAGGAGAGGGACTACCCCTATCCTAAGACTCAGTTTCCCCACTTGCAGATGCAATATTAGCATTATTTTTCTAATGTAACGAGACATTTTGGTAGTTCCAGATGATACACGTCAGATAAGAGTTAATATGTTGGCTTTTAGCTTTGTTTCTACTTACCAAGGTACAAAGACACAGTTTTGCCGGGACCTTGGGGTGCAGCTGTGCTGTATCTCGACTGGCCAGGCTGAGGGCTGGGTGCCACTGGGATGCCTGTGGCTTGCGGTGCCCGTCCCACACGCCCCGCCTGCCTGCAGCCATCACGCTTCGCAGTGGCAAGGGTTCAGACCTCTCCGAAGCACGTCGCTGCTGCCAGGGCCCAGAGGCACAGCAGGCTGACGGTCACTCCGGGCTGCCTGAAAGACTAACACAGCCCTAAGTGTCCCTGAAAAACCCACAGGGCAGCTAAGGCTGGCTTGGCCTCCAGCACAGGCCCAAGCCTCCACTCAAAATGCAATAGGAATGTAGCCAGCCATAGCTGCATTTTCAAGGGGCTTTCTGAACTGAACCGGTCTGTGGCGTGCTTTTATTCTTTTGTTTGCCTTTGTATTTTTAAGTTGGTAATTGCTCTTCTGGTTATGCTCAAGAGCTGCTAGGAAGCTCAGAGAATTAGTGTGGCAATTTCCTCAGTCCTTTGTTGAAAAAGAAGAGTCCGCACAAAAAATGCACTGGCATTTCAGCTGCATAAATAGCGTAAATTGCTGTCAAACAAAAAGACGATTTAACTAAAAGAAACCCCAAACAAACAACCCCCTCCACGCACACTTTTCTGTCCCCATTAGAACTGCAGGTTTCCATTCAGTGGATCTTGCAGCCATCTGCTTGGCCCTTGAAAGAGTCCTTGAGAAACCGAAAAATGAAAACCACTTACTTTCTGAAAACTAATCTTGGCTTCCCGGTGCCTTGCTTTCAGGGGAGTTCCACTCGAGGCTTGATTTCTGTAAGTGCAGATACTCAGTATGTCCTGAACAGTTAGATGCCTTTGAGGATGTTGAAAGCTAGACATAAAAACCAAAATCAATCAGGAGGCTTGTTTGACAACTGACACTATTTCTAATGCAGAAAACCCCTACCAAATACAATAATTAAAAAGACCACCACCACAAACAACAACACCCCCCCCCCCCGAAACCCCAAAACTTAATAGAAAATCTACCAAACAACCCCTTTTCTCTTTAGGTTTAAACCCAGACATTTTTCCTACAAGGTTTTCATTATCCTGTCTAGAAAAAAAAATTGCAGAGGTACATGTCCATCTTTTTCTTCCCTTGCTGAGTCAGATGACCTTTACCAGAAGCCAAAGTCCCCCAGCTTGTGCAGCACAGCTAGGGACCTTCAGAGGGGTGCTTGTGGGTTGCTAATGGATTTCCTCTGGTCCCTGGTGCCTGCAATGCCCCTCTCTTACCACAAAATTGGCGGGGAGATGGGGTGACAGCAGCCCTCAGCCCATGCGGGCTCTTACAAGCCCATCAACACAGCCCCTGGGCAGAAGATGAGTGCTTGCATGAGGAGTCTTACAGCAGTGAGTGGGACTGCAAGCTGCCCAAACTGCAGGCAATTACATTGTAATTTTTTCCCAAGCTCTGAGAGAGACCTGTCCCTTCTGTAATGGAGACAGGAAGGATTTCAAGCAATGAAGCCTCCCAAGCAGTTGATATTCAGAAGAAAAATAGAAGAGCAAGGGAAGGGGCAGTTTTATCTCGTCAGCTAATGATCCTTGACTCTCTTACTTTGTGTTTTTGGTAGCAACCACAGAGAGGTCACACATGAAACTGTGGAAGTGTGAGGTGTCTTTATTAAATATATCAATGGAGTTTATTAAATAGAACACATGGTACTGGGTAGTGTAAGCCACTGTTGGATGGGCTTAGGGTCACGCAGGCCTCCTGCCTTGATGTCACTGGCTGTCGGATTAATACCATGAGCTCACAGCATGGGCCTGATTAGAAGGCCAGGTCCCAGTCGGTTTTACCTCTGCCCTCTGCTAAGTCTTTGTTTGCAACGTGAGCAACAAGCTTTTCAGCTCATCACCAAGGTGCCACGTTCAGAGCCGAGGCGGATCACTCAGGTCTTTTACCACCTCTGGCAGATGCAAGGTTTAAAATTCCCATCCGGCAGGAGAAGGGCAAAGAGGTGGAATCATTATCTCCTATTGTCCAATTGATTGTTTGGGGTCTGGAAAAGTCTTCCTTTTTGAAGATTTTTCCTTTTCTTTTTTTTTTTTTTTTTTTTTTTTTTTTTAAATCTCCCCCTCCTCTTTTCTTCTCATTTTCAGCTTGCACCAGGAAGGCAGAATAGAAAAGTCTGCTCAAAGACTTTTTTAGCTTGCTATCTCTCAAGGGATTCTAGTTCATGGCAGAAGAAACTAGTCTCTCTGGCAGGAAAAACTAGTGAGTTAGACACCCTCGACCATAACAAGGCAGTTTTCCTCTTTGGAGCCACTGGATTGCTTGCACAGGCTAGGGAGGGCCAAAGATGGAGGAAGCAAAGCAAAGCTCAGGTTACACTGGGGGGTGAGGGAGTGTTTTGTGTAATTCAGAGGAATGCACATTGGAGGAAGGGAATTAGCGTGATGGTGATCATTGCATGATTAGAGGTGACAGGAACAATAGCGCATGGCTATGTCTACACTACTTGTTAGTGGCATGCTGGCCTCCCAGGAAAGAGGGATTTCTCCTGTTAAACAGAATACTTTTAAAAGAAAGTGGATGGGACTCTGTAAAATGGGGGAAAGAGCAAAGGAAACCAAATGTGAGGACTTTTGAACTGTCAGGTGAGATTGTGTTCTTCTAACAGCCACAGCAAAGCATGACTAGCTCTGGAAAAGTGGGACTAATGCAACTTTAATCCATCCCTGCACACATACAGTTCTGGATGATCACGGATCTTGGACATCTCAGGGATATAGGCTAAAGAGCTCTGTCGGCAGGCCATGCTGCTGCCCAGTATCTAGCGTATCCAGGCCTGTACAATGGTTTTATCACATTGACCACCCATACTGACTTCAGAAAGTCCTTTGCTCAGAGAGAGAGAGTGCAAACCAGCAAGGAGGCAGATGCAATTATCTCAGGCAGCATCCCTGACAGCTCTGCTCCTTCCAGTCCTGTTCTCCCTTCTGCAAATCACAGGCAACACCATGCTGCATGCAGACCTTGCCCTGACAGAGTACACAGAACAGAAAGAACCCGACACTGTTCAACCACGTTCCCAACTTCAGTAACATTGAAGCCAAATACAACAGCTGGAACAACTGTTTTTACACCCCACAGCAAACCCATGTTTCTATGCTGATCCAGGTCTGATGACTGGTTAATACTCCTTTATGGGATCCTGAAAAATAAAGACAACTTTCCATGTCGCTTAGTCTTTTTCTCCTCTCCAAACATATGGCTGTGATTGATGAAACTGCCTCACCCTGTCAGAACTTACTTGAACTAAGAAACAATGGATAATGACTTCATCTGTGCTAGTGCCAGATCCATCCCACTTACAGCCCAAGTTGTGCTTCTTTCCAGGAAACCCATGCTGTACTACCTGACCCCCTACTTGCCATTCTTCATGTTGGTTATTTACCATTTTCTGCCTTTTATCTATTCTATGAACACTTTGCCCTAATTGCTAAGCTATTTGTTGATTACCCTGCTGCAGCTGTTTGTCAAATCCTTTTATCCATTAATCTGTGAGACCTTTCAGTTGCTATTCATCTGTTATGGAAGTTTTTAATGATCAATGCTGTCAAAGTCACATCTCCCTTCATGTCGTGGTCTTAAAAACAATATAGCCATGACTGGCTGTAGTTGTTTGTGGAATCATTTAGATGGGAACACCACATCCTAATTTTTACCATTCACCTGTACTGACTTTTATAAAGCTTCCTTTAGAAGCCAAATTCTTCATATACTAAGGTTTGTGAGTATTCTGCTATGTGTAGTTGCTGCTTTATACCTAGGCTGGGCAAAAAACTTGTTCAGTAAAATGAAATCCTTCACCCTTGTTTGCTCATACCGCTGGGAAGAACACCTGACAATGCAGCTGGGATTTCTGCCACTTGTACTGAGTGAGGCAAGACCTGCCCTACTACTGCCTGCTCTTCTTTACATGGACTAGAGCAAATGTTGTGCAAGCCTTATCCTATGAGAACTTGAACCACCTGTAAAGCAGATTTTTGGTTTATGTGGATGTATTTTGACAGAGGCAATTAAACCTACACAGGCCACTGTAGATCAGGAGGCTGCAATATCTGACAATCATGTTCAGCACCTTCCACCATAAAGATATGGAGGTGCTTGTGTCAACGTGTCCTTTTCCAGGTCTAACTCCCCGAGTCATTAATGTGAAGGTCCATTTTGCCAACCTAGAGCTAGATATGTACCATCTTGTGCTTTATTGAACACAATGTATTTCAAGGAAGCATGGCTGGTGTATTGTGCCATTGGCCTTCCTCCAATGATATAATCCAATTTTTCTGATTTCCAGACTAAAGATACTCATTCCTTTTGACATGGAGTTGTGGTGTCAATAAGATTTGAGATGCATAAACAATAGCTTGTAACACAGTATCTTTCTTTTGTGCCAAATAGGCACTTCCTTCCAGGATAACGGAGGCAAACCACACATGAAGAGGTTTTCTGGGTCCACATATCTTATCACTGCAGCTTGGGCTAGGGCTGGCTTCAGCTCGACCAAGCTGCCTGCTTTTCTGCACCCTGCTCCTACAGCCTAGTTTCCTCTAAAAGCTTAGCTGGAGGACGACTCACTTCAGTGAACATCAGAACAAAATCCTGTATACAATTAAATGTGCCTTACAGTGCTCTTAGCTAGGCAGAGCGGTGGGGCTGGGTAGCTTTTGAATTAATTCCACACTCTGTTTATCAGGAGTCTGGCCTTCAATACCTAATATTGCTCCTAAATATTTTACCTCTTGTTGCACTAATTGAACCTTTTGTCTGTTGACTTTCAATCCTTCCTCCTGGACTGCAGCCAAAACTTCGTATCTGCTGACATGCTTGTTCTTCAGAATTCCCCTGATTCAGGTGTGATCTACATATGATATTACATTCTTCCTGGACCTGCAGGCTAATTTCTCTCACATTTGGGTGATGTGTATGTGACAGATCACAGGAGCTTGTGAAATCCTTGAGGAACTCATGTGAAACAATTTTGTTTCTCCTGAAATGTAAAAACAAACTCTTACCAACATTTCTCTGTTAAAGGGCTAAAGGAAAATGCATTTGCTAGTTCTATGACTGAAAACCACTTAGCTCCTTGTACTATTGCAGCCGTAATTTCTGGCATTTTAACAAGAAAGGTGATGTTTGCAAAGTTATAGCATTTAATGCTCTGAAACCCACAGTCAGATTCATCTTTCTATCTTCCTTTAATACCAGCCACACAGGAGAATTACATGCACTGGGTCATTGCACTGGCACTCCTTGATCCACCAGGCTATTAATGGTGGACAACAATCCTTTCTGGGCTTCGCTTGGGTACTTACACTGTTTCTGCAGTCTTGGATCAAGCCCTGTTATTAAAGCAGAGACATTAATCTTTCCACGCTCCAACTTATCTCAAGCTTATACTTGCAGAAAAGTAACTCACTCTCAACCTAAGGTGTTCTGACTATTTCAGGAGCCTTTACAGGAGTACATAATTTTGTAGGTAAGATAATTATGAATTCTTCTATTTCTGTATTATCCTTCCACAGTTAGTCAGATCTAAAGCAACCTATTTTGTTTAAGGAACAGGTTGCTGAAAAGCCCATTTTTAACCTGCACATGATGCTGAGTATGAGAAAACTCAACTGCATTCTCCAGTAAGGAGTTTGCACTGGGAGTGGGTATAGGAGCAGAGTTGATACACTCTCTGCACCATAGGAAACCACTATACACTTTTGTCTGTATGGTGTACCTTGCAGGAACTCACACTCTTGCAAAATAGTAATTTCAATAGTCACTGAGGCACCAGAATCTAATAACAGTTTGGGCTCCCAGTACCTTGTTTTTCATTGCTATTGTACAGTTCTGCCAATTTATGCATTAAGACACTAATACGTTTTATATTCCACCTAGCCATATCTTCTCCCAGGCTCTCTAGTTCCTTCCAAACCCTGTTTCATGTCTACTTCAAATGCCATTTCCAAGACTCATCCAGTCCAGACAGAAATACCCTCTGCCTTCCTACGTGCAGACTGCCACATACTGCAGGACTGTAAAGGTCCCTCTCATCCTCCAGAGCTTTGGGTTTGTTTGTCCTCAGGACCTTGATTAGTGAAAGTGATTATTACTGGTACCAACTGCTTTGACTAGATTTGTTTCTAGTTCCTTTTTTTCATAGAATCCTTCCAGCCCTTCCGGCATGCCCTTCCATCCCTGCCCCTCATTTATGTTAGCAGAGTTCCCAGTTCCCACAGTCATACCTAACCTCTAGCACTGCGATTACGAATCCCAGTTCTTTATCAATAGGACCTCCATCTCCCCCAGTAATAATGCAGCAGCTATCCTAGGAGTCATTTTCTAGCAATACATGACTCCAGTCTCCTATCTGACTTTTTCTTTCAGCTTAGATGCCAAACCAGTTCAAAATCTCAACAGTCATCACAACAGCCATAGCTTATTCTCTTTCCTCACTGAAGGCTCGTGGAACTCAGTGTCTTGCAGAGTCCAGTCAATGGGCCAGCTTTAGCATTAGGATTTTCATCAGAATTGGTCTAGCTGGGCTGTTCGTCTAAAGCCACAATACACTCCACACAAATATCCCTATTTGAAGTCCCAATTCCATAGTGAAAGCTCAGCCTTGAGTGGTAACCAACTCCATTTAACAGTGAGTCTCTCAGTGGTCTTTCTCTCATGCTGGCCCCTGTCTCCATGAATTAACAGTATTCTTTGCCACAATGGGAACCTCCCTGCCTGTATGCTTGTAGCTCATTACGCAAAGAAGCATAAGTTTCCAGGGTATGACCAGGGTTAAATGGGTTCGTTCTAAATGTCTCCATCCCAGTCATCAGGGTCACTACTCCTCCAGTTTGTACTGCAGTCAGTATATCCAGTTTAGCTGACAACTTCTGTTTATTTTTCCCACTTACTTGCTTACTGGAGTCTCAGAATTCAAGTGTTCTTGTCTGCTCTATGTGGCAATGATTTGATTTCTATTTCTGCTCTGCTCAGACTCTCATAGCCTCACTCTCATGGACTTGACTGCTGGGTTACGACCAATCTGCCACAAGTAAAATGCACTCTGATGATGTGTTCAGACACCCCCTTCCCCACCAGTGCAAAGCAGAATAAAAATGGCTCAGCTAATATCTCTTTTATTAAATGAAATTGGAGAAACTGACAGCTGGTAAGGCTGCCCTTGTACCAGACATTTTTGGGGCATTTACATGCCCAAATGCCAAAGGCAAGGGAAGACCAAGCCTGACAGTGGCGAGTCCTTGTTCAGATCCCTGATTGGTAGGTGGCATCTTCTGGGTACTGGTGAGGACTGTGGTGCCTGTGCACTATTATATCCTCAGGTTTTTCCTTATATAGATAGTTTTGAAGGAAAACAATTCTGATTTGCCAGTCCAACCCTCTTTCTTCAGTCCAACCCCCTTTCTTCTAGGATTAGCTTTGCAAATACAGCAGTGGGTATCTGACTATGTACAACTAAGTGATCATGCTGTGAAACAGACTCTAGTTTCCAATAGTTTTCCAGCCTACTCGCTTTGGCTCTACCAAGTTATTTTGGGCTGGCAAGAGAGACATTAAGTGGCTAAGGTATTCATGGTAAGTTGTGCTGTAGCCAATGTCATTCTTCATATCGTGACCCTTCTCACGAATGACCTCCTCATCTAGCCTCTGTAACCTTTCGTTGCTCATCCAAGCTCCACAGCTCCTTTAAAAACGTGCTGCTGAACATGTGAAGCATGCAGAAAATAGGTCTTCCTGCCCTTCCATAGCATAGCCCAAGGACCACATTGCCCTTCCTTGTCTGCCAGACAGGGTCTGGTGGCTGAAGGACTGTGCAGAGGAGCAGCTGCCTGTGAGGGTTTGCCTGCCCATGGTGGTTCTCTTGTGATTTGGGTGTCCCTGATGGCACTGGTTCCTCTGCAAATCTGCACGTGAAAGCTGGGATCTGCCACGCTACACTGTGGCAGAAACATTGCTTGTACAGTGAAGAACCCTGCGATTTGTGGTGTTATAAAAGCTGAAAAACTCCATCATTGCCTTTTATATATAATTGAAAACACAATAATTGACTGCAGCGCCAACCAAAGAAGGCAGGCAGCGCCCTTGGAAATACGCACACACACACATACAGCCTCCTACTGCCAGCCAGGCAGTGCTGCGTGACTTGTCTTAATAGAAGGCTTAAAATAAATCAGAATTATTTCCAGATTAGAGGAAAAAAAAAAAATCCTGTGAAGATGTTTCAGTCTAAGCACAAAGAACATAAAGAAAGTAGTCTTTTTGCCAGTCAGCACAGCATTTTATTTCCCCTGGTCCTTTGCTCTCTGCCCTCCACTTCCTACAACCTGTCTTAATCTTTTTCTTTTTCCTGTCTGATGCAGGTGAACATATGACATTGTAAAGCTGTTGCATCCACACTGGTGTATGTGTGAGAAAGTTACATGTCTCCCAGACTTTCCCTTTTCATTTTCTTGACAGAGGTCTCAGCCAAGCTCCCCAAAACAATGTGCTTTCTTTCTGAACTCAGTTTCAGCAGCTCAAAATGCCCATCTACAGCCACAGTACCCAAGACCATAGACTCAGTTCCTCCTGGTGTCACTTGACCAAGCCCTAACCCTACAGAGCCTTTGACCCATGGCCATGTCATCTGGCAGAGTTCACAGTGGGGATCAGGAATACATGGCAGCACTGTCCGTATCTTTGCCAGCTCAAGGATCCCAAATGCATCACATCTGATGGAGCTGGTGCTCCCACCCGTGTTTGATGACAATTCAAAGCAATGTGAAAAGGTTTTCTCTTCTCCAATGGCGGGGGACCTGCTGCAGGCAATTCACTAATTTCAGTGTTGAAGCACATGGGGATCTTGCATGATTTCCTTGATGCTTTCACGGGGGGAAGAAAATGGGAAGACATGCTGCATGGTAGTACCTAGCACAGCATATGAGTAAGAGGGCACTGAAAGAGATGGGAAGGATGAGGGAAGATGGACAAAGGCTGAAAGAAAAGCAAAAACCCCTCCCAAAACCCCACCAGCACCCCCCACTTTAGCTATTTACATTTTTCATTTTTGACTGCTCAAGTGTGCCATTTTGTTTACCTCGGGTGTTTTTAGGGGAAATTACAGAAACAGGACAGTTTACTTCACTCTCATTTTCAGACAGTTTCACTTTCAGCTTCTTCTGCGCAAACAACATGCTACAATTTGGGGGTTGCAAAGGCTGCAGGGAAATATTGATTTCCTCACAATAACACTAAAACAGTTCGACCCAACATTTTCTGAAGGCTTTTACAAAACATACATTTTGAGAGACAAGTTTGACTTGACAGACTTCCTTTAAAGAGAGCTGCCTTTTTTGCAGCTGCAGTAGAGCTATTGTTTACTACTTTTTATTACAGAAAGAGAATTGTTGATGTTAGAAATTTCTCTTACTCAGGTAAATAGCTCTAAAGTTTCAGATTATCTGGGTATGTGAAAAGCTGCACTGTAACACAAGAAAAATTCTAATTATTCAGCTAATTAAAAAAGTCTTAATTATAATATAGAATAATTAATTTCTTTTGATACTTACAACCCAGACACTCCCTTGTATACCTCAGGGGTCCAGAAATCTTAGCAAATGTAACAATGGGAATCGCTTCTTAGAAAAGCCAGCTTTCTCTAAGGCTTTTCTTAGCTTGGCAATAGTTCTGTATACGAGAATAGGGACTGATGGCCAATAGTATAGCTGGAGATTCCTGAGCCATCAGATCTCAAATGCAGAAGGTCATATGCCACCTCTACTATCAAAAGCATTCCAAAAAAAGACACCAAAGTATCACGAACTGCGATACTACTAGTGCACTACTGGACTATGCGAACCGCAGATCATCTCATCTTGCCATCACAGTCCCAATCACAGCCCCCTGTGGGGTAACACTGGACTAGGAACTCCAGAGCTAGTCTTTCTTTAAACCCTTCTGTCCCACGGTCTCATCACAGACTTCCAGTCTATTCCTGCCTTGTGAAACTGCTCTGTGTCATCCAGCCAACTAACACTCCAGGAGCAGTGCTGCTCCTCTACCACACACTACCAGCTTTAATGTACCTTCTGCCAGAGCTGCACTCAGGGGGGCACGGGGGATCACAGCTAACTCCTGCAGAGATGAGTAGCTGAGATGGACACACAAGGTCAGGAGAGGCCAAGATGGGAAGGAGGCTTTTGATTCCACTCAGAGCCATTGCAGTGATCTTTTTCCTCATTTTGTGCCATTTGCCTCAACTAAAGAGCCCTAATCAGTTTAATTCAAGGAAACAGATCTTAGCTTCTATCCTCCCCATCTCAGTTAGCCCAGTGAGCTGGGTGGTGACTGCTGTCACCAGCTGCTCTGACATTCTGGGGCTTTGCTCCTCCTCTTAGCCAGGAAAACAGTTCAGCTATGAAGGGCGTGGGATTTATTTGCACCTTTGTCCCTCTCATCCAAAAGCATATGGAGTGTCAGTTTAGGGGGGGAAGATAAACAGACACCCTAAAGATAGCTGAGAAATACTAAGTATACTCAGATGTTACAAACTTTGAGAGTAAGGGGTGGGAGAAAGTAGTGCAGGGCCTCTAGGCCGCCAAGGAAGGAGTTTTTCTTGGGACATTTGCATTTTTCTCAAGTTACTTAATAGGAAGGAGATCAATATCAGCTAACATATTAACTCCAGCATTCAACACAGAGCTGCACTTTAAGGCCTTGACTGTCTCTGTCATGTGGTACAGTGTCTTGCTGGACAGTGCGGTAGATCTTCCTTAAGATCTTCCTAATAATCTGTCTGAATTAGCTCTCCACCCTTTTCTAGACAAACTGTTCACAGCCTCTTCGTGTTCTCCCTCTCATGTGTTCTCCCTTTCCAGATCCAAACATCAGTGTAAAGCAGCCACTGGAAAGAGTGGCGTGCCCAGGGAGTGCCTGCTGACATGAAGACAGGAGATTCTGAAGGTTCGTTCTATGCTGGCTCTTTTCTTCCAAAAAGCATTTTTAAAGCATAGACTTCTGAAAGATTTTGAGGTTCTCAGGTACAACATTGTAACTTTAGACTTTGCTTTAGCAGCACCTCTATTTTTCTATGTTTCTTACAGCACATCATGTAATAGGTTCCTTTGTCACCTCTTCATCCTCTTGGAGGCTTCTGGAGGTCAAGGCAGGACAATAATACAACACACAGTCAGGCATACTGCCAGGCACTCAGTGGAACTGGTAGTTAGTATTACTCATAAAGAACAATACGCTTGCCCCATTTCTGCTCCTGGTGGAACACTAATTCACAGTGAAAGCAATTGTGGCATCTTATTTCTTGCTCAAGGCTCTAAATCTCCTCTCCACCCATTCACGTGTCGTAGATAAGAGCTGCATTTACATCCCGTCAGTCACACCCTGCTGCACAAGAAGGTGAAGCCAGTCTACCCAGGTTAGTTAGTAATGCAAGACCCTTTCCCAGAACAGTAAACTTCTTTCTGACATCTTTGATGGCAAAATAGGAAAAGGAAAAATCAATCACATTTCAAACCTTAATAAGATTCACTTATCTTATCCCTTTTTCTATTTTTAAGATATACCTGCGTTTGCTACTTTTATGGGATCTTCTCCCTCTTAAAATTCAGTAAACCTTTGTGTATCCTCACTCATCTACTTCTCTGTGAAGAATTAGAAAGAATTAATAAGCTGGGATATTTGAATAAAATCCTTTTTATTTCATGGTGTGATTTTACTTCCATAAACTCTGCATTTATAGCAACCTCATAAATTACCAATGTATATGGAAAAAAAAAAATACTCCTTGTCTCTCCTGCTAAGCCTGCAGACTTAGCAAACAGATCTTTCAAAATCACAGGAAAAGGAAAGGATATTTTCTTTTCGACTCATTCAACTGGAAATACAATTTTGAGAAAAGCAAATCAATGTTTCCCTTTCACCATTTCCATTTCATTTGGGCTGATAAAAGCCTCTGGGATGTAGCATTTCTGGTTTCACCTCTTCCTAGCCGTCTGTCTTTCTCTCTTTCTCTCTCTCTCTCCGTCTTTCCCCATTTTTCAATTGGCCTAAAAATAAGCGGCTCCCGGCAGCTGCTGAGTGTTGGCTGTCATAGAGATTGTTGGTACATGACCTTCTGTCTGCAGCAGAAGAGGACTAGACTTTAGAGAAGCGCTGAGCAAGCTGAGAAGTGGTTTGACTATCTTCACTGATGACATTAACCAAAGGATGTTCCAGATATGTCAAAGTCCTGTGGTTAGGTAGGCAGCCAGATGTGAATGATGGGACTTTATTACAAACAGTCCCATCCAATAAAAGCGTGCTAAGACTTCGAAAAAAAAGAAAGCCGCTGTGAATTCATGTCCTTCTTTGTGCTTCTACTGGCAGCAAGGCACTGAATTAGTGTGAAAATTGAGCAAAAATTAATCTTTGTCTTATAATCCATTATTTAAAAGAGAACTCTCACTCACTATAATTTTCAAGTCACTGCTATAGCAAAGTCATTCTGAAATCTGTAAGTTTGCCATGGGGGAAAAATAGCAACATAAGACTAGGTCTTGAGATTTCAGAGTGCCAGACTCTTAATCTGTTTACTCCATTTACCATTTGCAATTTTGCGTTGTAGTTAGAGCCTCCCCAAGGTCACCCCAAACATCTCAAAGCTCTTAACCATCTGTTTCTGATTCCTGAAAATTAACATGGAGACGGAGAGAGAAAGACTGACTGGCTTATTAGGGTCACACTCATTTACCAGAAAAAAAGTGTTGGTGCCAGCTGCACCAGGAGCAGAACCCTGGGCAACCACAGCAGCAAACCAAAAGACTTTGGTCCTTACAGCTAAGCCCATGGCCACATCACACACCTGTCACCAAAGTGTCTGGCTGCACACTCCCTGCTGACTCCCATAAGGAAATGATAGGCAAGCTGGGATCTCACATGTCAGCTTCACCAGCACTCACCTCTGCTAGCCCCAAATCCTGTTGCAGGTAGAGATGTGGGACTCAGGACCTATTCATGCGTGCCATAACTTGAGAGATCATGGTGTAGGAGGGCCTCAGCCACAGAGTTTGTTTAGTCAGGGTTTACCTTCAGCACAGCTGCCACTTTAATATCAATTTCTTGTCTATACCATGCTTAAAATGAGCAGAGTTGTACAAGAGGCAAACTACACAGCTGTGTTTCATTTGTCATACAACTGGCCACTGTCCTCCAGGTGATTTTGGAGAGTAGGAGTAAGGTTGAAAGGATAAATCAAACAGAGAAACAGTCCTGTGGCTAGGGAACCAATCCCACATCTTTAGGAAGGATTGAACCAGGTCACTGAACCTCTCTGAGTCTACTTTCCCTTCCCAAAACATGGCAGTAAAACACATTTCTTGCTTATGTATGTAGACCGTGATGTCATTTGGTCTCATGCTAGCTGTCTTGCAACCTGGGATGCCAGTCTCCGTTGGGGTCCATAAGATTTAACATAATATAACAATGCTACTAACAATGAAATACATATGTTACTGAGAACGACACACATACACACAAATCTAGCTCCTACTATGACATGAGAAAGGACTAGCAGGGAAATTTGTATTTTGTTTCTGCTTTTAGCAAAAAGAAAAGGAAACAAACAAACAATAATGGTAGACTATAAAACAGCAATAAAAAGAATGGAGATTAAACAGCATGCAGGCACTTTAAAAGAAATAAATAGCAAAAAAAGCCTAAATTTGTTTCCATTTGGTCTGAAAAACAAATCCAGGACAAAAAAAAAAAGCTACAGACTGCCTAAAAAAAGATATTATGGAAGGAAAAGACTGATGAATACTTTGAGAATGTGTTAACTTTTAAACAGCTTGAATATTCAAATTGGAATAAAAATATTCCTTCAATTAAAAATTATTAAAATTAGCTCAAAGTACTTTTTGGTGAGTTCTCTGCAAGAATTTAATAGGATCTAGTACTCAGCAAAGCTTTGAAGCAAAAATAACGTCTCAGGAGCTCATTACGCATTAAATCCTATCAAAAAGCAGGATCCCACTATGAAATTAACACAATTTGCAAACCATTATTGCAGGCTACTCCTTCCCCTGCTCTTTTGGTCACTTTTAGCTTAATTCTGTGATGCTGTGAAAACCACCACCACTTGCAGAAAAATGAGCATTGTATCTTGAAACATCCTGAGCTGTGAACAGCACGGTACAATGGTTACAGAACGATATACACAGGAGAAGCTGTTGGGAAAACTGAGAAGTAGAAAGTGAAGTGAACCAAGGGAGGTGGATCAAAATCTTGTTTGGGAACTTTTCACATGGCAGGAAATTTTGAACCTTTTGTCTGCCTGGGCTTCTGTAACTGTAGTGGTGTAGTTTTTGGTTTTCAGCCTGAGTCTTAACATGGCTGAATTAATTGGTTATTTTACAGGACATGTTTGCTCACAGGTATTCATGAAATATGAATCACTGGACAAAGTCTCATTTTAATGAAATGCTGGTTCTTGTTTCCTCTTGTCTGAATTGGAGGGAGAAAAAAAAAGGACAAATCAATACGGTCTGAAATAGCTATAGCTCATTAAAATTCTAGGCTGTCAATAGAGTGGATGTCTATCACTTTGGAGGCTACTGAAGTGTTGGTGGTAATGGCACATGGCACTCTACTACTATATTTGTTAAAGTACTTGTGGTGTCTGCTAAAACTTAGCAGGTGTTGGCTGCCTTCAGTGCTTCCAGGGGCCAAAAGGAGGTGACAATTAAGGGAGAGTCATCAGTCTCCTTAACTGTCCTCAGCTAATGTGAAAACCCATGTAGTCAAGTCAGGGGATTCGTCTCTGTAGAGCCCAGCTGTTATTTTTAATGCAGTATGTGGAATATTAAACTGTTTATCTTGTTATTGAAGCTGTAAGAAGGCTCTTTCATGTCATCACATCTATTTTATTTTGTTTAGAGTCCTTCATTAACTTTTCATATGAAAGATCTGTAATTTAGATCTTCAAAGAACTTTCAAAATGTAAGTTTTAGGGACGACAAGTGCTGTATGTGTGCAGTTCTATTCTGATGGCAAAGTCAAATCGCAAAAATACCATCAAGAATGTTTCTTCCTTTTCTTTTTTATTTATGAGTAAAACACAGGGGATTTCTCTGGGGCAAAAAAGAATTATTCTGACTTTATAAGAATCAGCACAAACAGAAGGCTGAACCAGTGCTGCTTCTGAAAGGCTAAAGAAGGCTTTATGATCTACAGTCCAGGGCAAAAAGCTCTAAATTAATTAGAGGCAGTTTAAGACCAAGAATGTTCTGCATATAAGTATTCATTTTACTTTGTGATCCTAATTCTGAGCAGTCTAAAACCAAACCCAATCTCCTCAAGCCTGCAGGGGGTTTCATTCCTCCCTGTTAGGTCAGGGAACATGGCCTGATTTTCAGACACCTGGGAGCAGAGAAAAACCCTGGCCAGTGTTGTTAAGTTTCATTTCTCTGTCATAGTGTTCAGTCCTGATAAGAAGTGCAGCTTGGAAGACAATTTTACTAGGACATTTTGGCAGCAACCACAGCAGGGTTCAGAAGCTGTAGACCAAATCCCTGCCCCACAGAGTTCAGCACCAAAATCCTGACCATCTGAAAAGGTTTATATTACTACATCTAAGGGTGATAATGCCTCTCAGGTCAAGTCCCTTATTATAAATCAGTCGATAAATCCTCAAGGCTGCTAAAGCATTCAGTTTCACATTGTGATGGTAAAGCAATTAAAAGCTCAGCCCTAAACAAATTAGATTTTGATGTTTGGTTTAACAAACACCCAGAAAGGGGTCAGATCTTTTATCATTGTTGTCAAGGGGGAGGGAGAGAATCCATCAAGTTACACAGAACTAATTTACACCAGTTAGTGAAAAAAATTAGAGCTATAAATGGGTAATCCAAGTAGAAAGGTTTCTTTAGTACGGAAGTGCACCAGACTCTGTAGAAGCCTGACAGATCATGAGTTGGTAATAGCTAAGGATTCAAAAGAATTAGGGACACACTGGAGAAAAGGGACCTCTAGCAATGACTGGAAAAATGCTGGAATCTGGAGCTGTCTGGCCATGTTTGTATATATAATCTCTTATCTCAAGGTGGTATTTCTTTATTGTGCCCTAGAGCTATACCACCACAACTGCAGCTTTACTGCACTCCTCACACAGTGGAGACAGATGTGCCCATCTGTGCTCACTTGGCATCTCCCTTGGGTGGTCGTGCTCTCATGGCACTCAGTTCCCTTATTCCTCTGTTTGATCCCATCCTGCTGTCTCTCTTGTCTATTGGATGCTGAGACAAAAGCAACTTCCCACTGAGATGGGCTGGTACTGGTGGGGAAGGCAGGGCTGGGAAACTCTGACAAGACTTGGAGGCTGTATCCAGCCCTGGGTGACACTAATGTGGGTCTGCGTTAAATTTCTCCTTAAATTCTCCCAGCATGTCCACCTCGGCCTAAGAGTGCAAGCTGCTCAGAGTAGGGACTATCATTCACTGTGCCTTTACTCATCAAGGCACATGCCTAATGCCTTATCTTTAATGAAAGTCTCTGCATGTTCCTGTACTATAAATAATAATTTAAATATTGTATGTCTGAGCTCCAGTGGCTGAGGTTGAAGTGATCATTTTGGAAAGATGGAACAGCTCTCATCTAAAAATACGTATCTGAAAAACTATTCTGGAAGAAGAAAGACTTATAAATTGATAAATGGGTTGAAGCTGGGATGGAGCCTGTGATGAGAGGAAAAATTCAGCTCTCAGAAGGAAGGAAATTAAAGAAAAGCAAGAATTGTTCCAAGACTTTTATTGTTTAAAATTAAGGATTTGAGGCATAGCAATATAACAACTGGGAAACTGGCATTCTGAAAATGCTGACCTAGATGAGGAGTTTTTGAAACATCATTAAGGAGACTTTCCACTTAACAAAAATAAGCAGGAAAAATAGAATTTTTTTTTATGGAAATGTAACTTTGTAGGAGGTTAAAGAAGCATGACAGAAACTCAAAATGAGGATTTAGAGGAAGCATATCTCAGCCAACTAAGTAGCTTTGATCCTAATTGATAGGAAGCACAGATACAGTTACCCTCTTCCCAGTTCCTCCATATGAGCAATACGGTCAGACACTAACCTGCGGAGTGTAGGAGTCTGTACCCTCCACTGGCTCACACCAGGTTTATGCTGCCACATGACAACTGCTGCCACTGCTGGCAGGCCACTGCAAGAACAGTTTCACGACAGGCCTTGGGGTTGTACAAAATTATACACTTTTCATAAATAAACAGTATTTTTTACCTTAAACCGACTTTTTCCATGGAAAATATGTAATATTTCACATATTTTTCTGAGACTAAATAGAATTGAGTAAGAATAACCCCCCTGACATATTTCCTTTAATAATCCAGTAAAATTCTAATATATTTATTTTTCACATTCCATGTAAAGAGCAGAGAACATTTCTCATTTCCCTTTGAATTTTATCACTTCACTAATACAAGACATGTACTTCTAAGCATGACCTACCAAAGGTCTTCGAATTTTATAGTGCATAGACCAAATTAATTGCTTTATTAATGATTATGACAAAACCAGAGGTTTACTTCCTACTTATGAAAACCTATTTCTCTGAGAGCCTTTAAAAAGTAAACACATGAAGGCTCTGAGGAGAATGCACCCAGCGACACTGGCGCTCTGGATGGTGAAACTGGGGGGAGGGAGGATGGAGAGGTGTTTCAAAGGTAAAGAAGACAAGAACACACAGTGGGCTACAGCAGAACATAGAGTAGAATTTACTTCTGTGGTCATAATGAATGGACAACTTTTGTTTTCAGGAACAAAACAACCTCCCCACAGTCTTACTTTAAAGAAATTACATAGGAGGTATTGTAATTGGAGAGGAGATATTCATAGAGTGGTGAGTTCTCTGACAGAGATTCGTTTGAAGCACACAGAAACTGGTGAGAAGCTACAGTACTGCAGTATGTTTTGCTTTAGCCTACTTGCAGCACCCACCAAAATGTCGATGAAACTTGGGACACCACTGAGGTGGCAAGCAAAAACTGCAGAAGACCATTTTATTGACTCAGAAATCCCACAGTAGCAAATGGAGAGAAAGAGTGAGCAGATGATGGAGGGCTCGAACAGCTTAAGCTGAACTAGGGAGACAGAAAATTAATTGCTGCATTAGCGTTAAGGTATAGAGGACTGGGCACTCATGGGAAGGGTTAAAAGTCTGCATTTACCCTGAATTGCAGTTCAAGGCAGGAGACTTTTATGCTGACAGAAAGCAGGCCAGAGAGGGAAAAGAAGACTGATTGATAGGAAAGAATCAAGCTAGTGAAAGTGAATAATAGAGGAGCAGACAGTAATTGTTGAAGGAGATTTGATAAACTGTTTCAGAGCAAGACAAGGAGCAGAGAGTCAAATATTGTGCTGCCACAGAAGCCAGAAGTCAGAAAAAAAGAGCAGAAGTGATTTTTTTTTTTCCCTCTCAGAAAACGCCTAACAGGGACCAAATGAGAGAAGAATCAAAAGGGCTGACTTAAGGTGTGTTAAAAATTACTTCTAAAAAAATCCAAATTATTCTGCTTAATTTAATTGGTGAATCAGCGAGATCTGTTGTATAACATTTGAGACTGGGGTGGAGCATTATGAAATGAAGCACAGGGAAGAGCAGGGCTCCCCTAGGAGCCCTTTGTAAGAGGCAGGGCTGAGAAAGAAAAGATTGGGAAGATTTGAGCAAGAACTTTTTAGCATGCTCTAAGAACACAACCAAAAAGTCAGCCTTGATGACATCACAAAACAATGAAGAAAGGGGAGATAAGAAACTATACCTAAATAGGCCCAGACTGGACAAGACAAGATACTTCTGTTAACTGGATGCCACGGCAGGAGGAACCAAGAAGGATGGGCTGGTTTGGTGGATGCCATGACTTTCAGAGACCATCTCCACTACCAATGTGGCAGCAGGCCTGAAAGAGCAGAAGGGTGTATCAGCACTGTCTTCTTCTCATGGGGCTAGTAACTGAGAAAACAACGAGGACCTGGGCACTCTGGATTCTGAAGGATGAAGTCAGCAACAGTGCTGCTTTTTTCAACTAAACAGCCAAAAAGTTGTTCAACCTATTGTTTGTACCCCTTCTGCATGCTCTTCTGAGAAAGAACATGAAGCAAAGAGCTTGCTCTGAAATCTCAAAGGTCTGGGCCCACAGTGCATGTACACATGTATTCCCATCACCAGAGTTTATGTGTTTGTTCATGCTCCAAGAGAACAGACTGTGGGGTTGAGCTGAAAGTTTGCTGTTATGCATGATTGTAGGCTCAGTTTGTATTTTCACTTCACCAGTTGCTGGACCATAGTCTAGAACTGTAGCTGGCTTGCAGGTCCAGACATGATCCTGGTGGGCTGGCACTGAACGGGGATCACTGAGTCTCCCTTTGAAGGGCCACTGTTGGCCTTCCCAACCACACTGAACTCCCCGTGTCCACAGATTAGACAAGATCTTAGAGCTGGAATGAGCTCAAATATAAAGTACCACAGTTGGCCCCTTCCCAGAGAAAGCTGATTCTCTTTAAGGCTGGCTTGAAAACTAAGCATGGCTGTTCTGCTTTCTCCCTCATCTCAAACGCTTACTGCTGGAAAGGCCCAGATCATATTCAGCCCTGGATAATCCCATGCCTTGATAAAGGTAGAGCAATACTAGCAAGGAAGACAGGATTAAGAAAGAGTTATCATCTCCTTTAGAGTACAGATCACCTTTAAAAGAAAATCAACCGCAAAATGAATCTCAGGAATGTAATGAAGCAGCACACTGGGAGAGTGCATGCAGGAGCCTTGCACCTCCCAGCATGTGTGAAACACAAGCAAGTGTAAAAGCAATCACAGATTAAAGTTTGTCTCTTCTCAGTTTGACTGGCCTAAGGGAGACAATAGTAGGATTAAAAAGAATAATAATAACAATCAGCCTATGGGAATAATTTTTAATAAAAATACTCGGTTTAGGAGGAAGTTCTGACCTGTAGCTGTCTGTGTGGAGGCTCCCAGGAGGGAGGCAGCTGCTGCTCTGTAATCAAAAGGAGCTGTGGTAGGGACACAGGAGAGTACAACATCAGGGCTACAAGAGTCTAGGACATGCAGGTAGAGGGAAGGCATGGTCTCAGGCACAGATGCACTGTGTGGGAGTAAAGGCACAGACTACTGATGTCAGTGGGGTAACACTTCAGTGAGGGGGCTGATAAAAGCACTGACAGCATACAGACAATAATGAAGGCATGAACTATGTGGTAGGGCTTTTTTAAAGGCCTGCTTAATGAACTCTACTTTTGGATACATCAAGCAAAATATGCAAAATATTTTCAGGAGTGAATCTCTGAGAGACCAGGAACAGACACCACTGGGAAAACACAGCTCCACCTGAGGCTGCAGAACTGCACAGAGGGGTCATCAGATACCCTGCAGTTGCCTTGCTGGGCTGTGGCAGGCTTACAGAACAGAAGAGGAACATTGAGTCAACACCAGCGGTATATATGCCACAGTGGGGAAACAGTATCACTTCTGCTTCTCATTTTGACAGTCTAATAAAGGATCTAATCATATTTACCCACCTTACAGTAACATAGTGAAACTTAATGGGGTGCTTTAGATTCTTGGACAATACACCCTATAGAATCACAGAATTCTAACAGACTCCTTCTCAAAGATCCTACAGTGTTTTATCTTACTGCAACTGCCATGGTAACTCACCGCCCAGAAAACCTTTGATAAAAATCTCAGTTGTCTCTTGCACTTCTGCTTCTAAATCCATGTAACCCTGAGTGTCCATTGTTGTGATCAAACGGACTGTTTATGTGATGCTTTTTGATGAATGCCTGAACAGAGCTTCTACCAGATCCCTGTCTATGGACATTTCAGAACAGCAAATACATTTATATCCCCAAAACACAACTGATGAATTAGTGTGATTCCGGCGCTGATAGGCAAAGGAAAATTAAGTGACACAAATGAACAAGTGCAAAAATTACCCAAAACGAGGCATCACATTTAGGGATTGTTAGTTCTTTTCCCTCTGCAGGAAAAATTTGCCAAGGAGTTGTCACAGCATGTCACAAGCATGCATTCCTCTTTCCAACTGTTGAATACATCATGGCAACACTGTCCTACCTTTTAAACTCTTTGACACTCATTTTTTCAGACATTCAACCAGTACATGCTAACACCCCCATGGACCTAACCTTCCTTAAAGGCAAATAATGACAAAATAGCAGAAGCAGAAAAACATGACCCTCTGTGTACAGCTCATGCAATTCTGCAAATGGTATAAATCAGTTTATTCTTTATTCCTCACACAAAGATGGCAAAAGTACAAATGAAACATTTCGACTGTTCTAGAACAAGAAGGATAACCTCCAAGTCTGTAAACTGTTTTTTTTTTTGAGAGATAGGTTTTCCTAAATCATTAGCCCCTTCAAAAGGGGCTGAAAATAGAGAAGATTGCACCACTTGCCTAAAATTCACCAGAAAAAGAGAAGGAGCTTAATCAGCAGAAGCTGATCCCAGCTCTGGATAAAGACTGACCACTAGACAAACAAACAGACAAACTTGTTGCCTTGAGAACTCAGTAGCCTCCATAAGATGAGATGTGAGCACAGTGGCAGGCATTATGGCAGACCGGGAAGACAACCACCTCAACATCATAATCTGCTCAAACCCCTACATTTGAGTACCCTGTAACTGGGATGTGGTGGGGAGCATGGTGGTGATGGAGGGGGACACTTTGCTCTGGGTTACATCAACAGGTGAGGAAGAGAGGGCTCTTCACAGGGCACAGAATAGGCTTTTCACAGAGACTGTGATTGCTTCCCACATCAAAGCTGCTATTGCTCTCTACTGAAACACACTTTGAGATAAACTAGCAAAAAGCTCTGTTTAAGATAAAGCCAGTAAAGTTTGCTTCAAGTGCTCGCAGATCTTAAAGAAATCTCTAAAGCCACCTTCCCCAGTCTCCAGTGCAGCCAGGCAGGTTAATGTGGAGAGACCTCTGCAAGACAGCATGCATGGCACTGCCGCTCAGTGTACTGGCTGCAGGAGGGCTTTGTCATGGTCCTCAAAGTCACCTAGCCTCCATCCCAGGCATCAGGACTGCTCATGGAAATGCTGCTTAGCATGAGCAAAGGGGTTGTGGCATCTGGGCCTTGGTCTTCAGCAGAGAGGCTGGCATACAGGATTAAAAATCCTGGCTGGCTGAGCTGACAACACCTGCTACTGTGTCCTGATAAGCTGGGCTACATAAGGACAATTATAAATGTCTCCAAGACATGTTAGAATACATGTTTTAATTTAATCAGAGAGAACAAAAAAGCACATTAATCACTGCTCTCTTAACAGCAAAGATGTCCAGATATTTGCCAAGATATCAGCATTTTTCCCAAACACATCAGGTACAAAAGGACAACAACAACAAAAAATTACAGCCTTACAGGGATAGGTGCAAGGCCAAATTCCACCTCGTGTTGTGCTGAGCCATTGCCAGCACAGACAGTTGGGGGAAGGGAAGAGCCTGGCAAGGCTGCTGGAAAGGCGAACGATGAAGGTCTCAAAGATCTTTAGCTTTGTCCATAGCAGAATGACCAAGTACTTTGGCACTGCTTTACACTAATACACCTAACCTCAGAGGACCTTTGCAGCAAGCGTTTTCTATCTGATTCTTCTGTATGGTAAAATGAAAATTAACAAGAAAACATGCACAGAAATGACAATTGAACGCTGATGTACCAATCCAAGGGCTGATCAAGGAGCTTTCTGATGCATGATGGAATGATCAAGGAGCTCTCTGATGTCAGAGCTGAGATATGTCCTTTCCTTAACATTCACAGATTTACATGAGAGAAAACAAGTACTCATCATAAAAAATTAAATTTTTTTTTGCATTCTGTGCTCTGCTTTAATCGCTAGTTGCCCCTTTATAGCATCCACCATTTGTTTTTAATGAGACCCCAATCAGGCTTGTTCTTGATTCTGCTGATGAGCTTTTACAGGGGGAACTAAGTCTGCAGCAGCCTGTTTGCCTTGAGCTGCTGCATTTAGGTTGGAAGCTCAACTGTGTACTCGGTGGAAATGTACCAGCAGGTGCTGGTGCCCAGGAGCAGCTAGGGTACCCTGTATTAATACTTGAGTGTGAAGCATCTTGTCAAGTCTCCAATAAAATAAAGAAGCAACAATTAAGAGATGTGAGCACCATAGAGGTAACACAACTAGAGAGGCACTTGCCCAAAGAAAATGCTGACCCTCATGTTCTAACACCCGATGAGGAAAGAAGCAAGCTCTGCTATTATTTTTAAATCCTAGAAAACATCTCTGAAAATTGCATTTAAGAAATCCTGGTCTATTACTTCCGAATGCTAATGTCTCTCCTGCCAACTACAGTGTCATGCTTCTAGCAAGACCTGGATGGGTTGACCACGTGATGTAAAACCAGGCATCTGCAAAAATATGCCAAGTTTAACAGTAGGCAAGCATCAAGACAGGTTTTTGCTGCATAACTCCCTGTAGGAAGTTAAATTCCTCAAACTGAACTTCCTATGACATGAGGTCTTCTTCCTTCTCACTGTTGTTTTTCCTCTTTTAAAGTAACGCATGCAGCTGAGTTTGGAGGAGCAGAATAGCGAGTAAAGAAGCACTAAGTAATAATCATCTTCCCTAAACTGTCAAAGGATTGTTTTTCTTAATGCAAAATGCAGACAATTTATTGACAGAGATATGCTGCAGGGGGATGATTTTGCTTTACTTTCATAGGCAAAAAGAAGTACATATAGAAGTTAGATGGATGGACTGGTTTGATCTCAAATGGACAGCAAGTCATAATGATATGTTCAACTGAAAGGCTCAGCTGGATTGACAGCCGAGAACGTTTGGCAGTAAGACGTAAGTGTTAATGATCTCCATCATGCATTTCTACAGCACCCTTTTATTCCAAACCACACCTAATATAACAAGAGGTTCTTTCCTTTTGCTTTTTTACTCTGGGCTACACTTCATGGGGGGAGAGAGGGAGCAGGGAGAAGGACTTACTGGTTTAAACAGCTATGTGGCAAGAAGTGCTGAGCAGTAAATGAAGGCACAAGAGGCTGCGCTTTAACGGGCAAACTTAGATGCCATTCCTGAACTAAGGCCTGGGAGAAGTCCAGATGAAGTCAGTGAGACTGTTTGTGTGAGAAATGATGAGAAGGATTAGGTAGAGCTGGAACCCATTGACAACATAGCATTTCTGAGGCATTTTCCTGAGCCTTGGAGTTGGGCATCCCTTGCTTGAGTGATTTAACAGAATTACTAGAAACGTAAATTCTAACAAGCACAAGACCACCCTGTGTCTCCTTCAGGTTCACTTCAGAAATTTAATATGTGATTTTTGTTCTTCTGACCTTCCTCACATATCCCTGAGAAATAAAGAACAACCTCCCCAAAAGTTTGTTTGGAGGCACTGCTTTACATGCATCTAGCATGTGTGATGCAGTTGTGCTGTGGCACACATTAGCACTATCCAAATTCTTCTGATAGGAACTAGAAAACATCTTTTCCATTTGAAGCCACAAGGGAATTTAGAGATGGAAAGGAGAAAGTACAAAAAAAGAGTGCAGAAAGTACAAAATCAATTTATCTGTGGGATTTTGACTATGCAGAATAACCTCAGCTTGTTTAACAGATTGCTATTAATTGTCTTCTTTTGTTTTATAGGCTGACAAATGAATGACCACTGCTTAGTCATATTTGATCAAACAAGCTACTATTGTTTCCATTCCATTTCCTACAAAATTCAGGAAAAATGGTAAATACAAACATGTGAGGAACACACTGGAAACATGATCACACAAAAAGCCTGATATGCTTTTGCATATTTCTTTTCCTGAATTATACTTCACAGAAAGATACATAAATGGGAATTTATTGGCACAACCTCTTTCAAAAGTACAGTCAGGTATGTGCTCCAAAGCTTGCTTTCTGCGTTGTTTGAAAGGTGGCATCTTTAGTAACGTGGATGTGCTGCTATTCACCAGTTGAATCACACAGAGATAATTCTTCAACAGCCCAGCTATTTCTTAGAAGCCACCTATCAAAGTAACCTGGACTAACCCTTCTTACCTTATGTAAGCTGCCAAAATCATAGTGGGGAGTGGCTGCATGATGTAGAACTGCTGTGGGAGAAAACATTTCTTTATCAAGAAGGAGATGAAATGGCCGTGCAGCTCCTTGGTCTCTTTGGGCTTTATTTTTGCAAAAAGTGAAACTGTTAGCTTGTGAGAAGTATCACTGCCTTAAGATGAATATCAAATTACTGGAGACTACAGAACAGTACTTGATCATTTATTGAAGAGGCTTGTAAACTGAATAGAAACTAGCATCCAGAGGCTTTTGCAAGTCATATCAGTATGTCTGGAGGGTGTGCAGTGGTGTGCCAGCTACTGGCTCACTTCAGTGACATGCTGGCACACCTTGACACAGCCTCCAGAGAAGGCTGCTGGGTTCCAGGTTTTTAACTAGACTTCCTAACTTGCCAATTAAATATGGAGGTATGAATTAACATATAATTACTGAATATTGGAAACAGTAAGGCAATGATCTTAGAAGTATCAGGTAAAAGTCTTTATTTTAGAGGTAGATTTTGTTGTCCCCTCAAACCAAACTGTTGAAGGAAGGGAAGAGAAGAAAGCAGCTCCTCTGCAAAAACTAGGGACAACCTATGCATAAGACCATGAATCTGTACTCTGGCTAGCTACATTTTAACAATTTCTTAGGTATATTAGTGCTTCCAAGATTACCAGTAATTATCTGTGAGGCCGTGTAAACACTGTTAGCACTGAGCTCTCATTCGAGAGAGTTGCAAGCCTCTGCTCCCATTGTCATTCAAAATGCAGGTATATTCTGGGAGCCAGTTCTGACTCCAACTTGTATTTAAGCACACCTCACGGAAGTTTCTCAACACAACTACCAGAAAAGCAAAGCTCTGTTTCCTACAGGCTCTCCACCAGCAGCAGAGGGGTGTTGACAGCAATTGAACAAGCAGCAGCTGTGCTTGCAACAGCCACAGCGAGGAACCAGCGCCCAAGGATGTCAGGAAGCATCAGAGATATCAGCAGGCTCCTGCCAGCACCTTTCCCTTGCTTTGTACTTCCTAAATTTTAAGCATATGTCAGTGCATGGCAAAGAAAAGAGATGGGAGGATATGCTTTACTCTCTGTTTATACCACATGTAAAGCTATGGATCCACACATCTTACAGACTTTACTGGGTCAACCAAAATATTTCTGGTATATTCACATAAGTGCTTTCAAAAGAATCATACTGGTAGGTTCCGAAACATGGGTCACCTGCCTGGGAATTCTCCTGGGTGGAGGAACATGGTACCTACTCCATCCATTTAGCCTGCAATGGAATATTTAAGAACAGAGGCTACGGCTTTCTTCAGGCTTTTCTCTTGGATTATTCAGAGGTTAATACCTAGGCACTGCTAACGAGCACTGAAGCTGAGGAGATGTGGGAAGGAAAAGGTCAGATGCTTGCTCTCATAGCAAAAGTACTTGTCACGTGTGGAACTGAATCTAGAGATAGATAGATGCTGCCTTCAAATTTCCTTAACCTCTCTGAGGAGTTCATTACTAAAAGGACCTGTTTCCTGCTTCACCAGGAGCTCAGCAATACAGGGGATTTTTGTTCTTTTAGCTTTCTGCTTCACCCTCTCCTTACTGGAAAGTAAAACCCTCCTGCACACCTTTCAAAGATATGAGAAATCTCCTTTTATATTCTTTAACTGGCAGCTCATCGTCACCCTCCTCTCACATCACCTGATCCAGTCAGCTTAAAAACTGCTTGCTACCCTGCAATACATCATCTCCCAAACCTGGCTGAACACTCTCTCAGGGGATTAAGCACTCTACCAGAAACCTCCAAGAGTAACAGGCATGAGAAGCAGGACGTCTTCGGCCCTGACAGCCTTCCTGATACACAGGTGAGTTTCTCTATAAGAGCTTTTGAGTTCTTTGGAGTCCTCAATTTCCACCCCCAATTGTGCTCCCTGATGTGTGGAAGAACAGGAAATAGAGAGCCACCAATTGGTTAAGGGACTAGAGTACCCTAACTGGGACTGGAGAGACTGAGAAAACTGGGTGTGTCCACTATTAAAAGGAGAAGGGTGAGAGGATCTCATTGCTGTCTTCCACTGCCTAATGGCAGTGTGCAGAGAAGTCAGCGCCAGACCATTGGAGGTGCACAGATGATAGGATGGGAGGCAGTAGACAAGAGCTGCAATAAGGGAAATTCTGAGTAGATGCTAGGAAAAAAGATTTTACCAGTCCAATGCTGGAACAGGTATCCAGTGAGGCTGTGAAATCTCCATCCTAAGAGATATTCAGATCTTGGCTAGTCAGGGCCCTGAGCAGCCAATTTAGCAGGTGATTTGACCAGAGGTCCCTTCAAACATACACTACTGTAAGAGTCCACTGCTTTGTCAGAAAAGTCAATACATTCAGGTTATGGTGGCAAGCCCAGGCGTACAGACCAACTGCTCCATCCCAGTCCTAGCTAGTTCAACAATACATTAACTAGATCCATTACCTTGATGTAAAGCCTCCCATAGAAACTGGCCTGTCAGCAGTGAGGGGCTGCAGAGCCTTTCAGAACTCTTTCTGCAGGGGTGCCATGATTATGGTCATAAGTTGGCAATAATGATAATGGAGATAACCATAATACTGTTTCCAGCTGAGGTAAGCTATGGATTTGTGTAAAATACGTATCAAATGATTTCTAGATTTTTTAAGTTCAGAGCCGACAGGAGTTTTTTATTATAATGACTTTGTATTGACATAAAAATGACTTTCAGCTAAGTGGTTAGGACTATATATTTCCCTCATGGCCTCCAAAAGCGCTGTAAATTGAAATGTACATTAAAAACAGTCAATCTTTGTTTGCTGGCAACATTGAAGGAGAATTGACTGTATTTTTATTAAAAAAGCTCCTATCTTACAGTGACTGGACTACAATGAGAAGGAGTCTTAACAAAGTGCTCATTTAAGATTTAAAAAAATTTCTTTATGTGACTGGATCCATAGAAGCACCATTTTGCTCAACAAAAGTGTAAAGATGCTTGTTAATGTCTTCACAAAACCGACTTTATACAAAGCACCGGACTAAAGAAAACAAGGACCCAAATGCTCTGTCTTGCACTGACCCAACCCATAAAAGGTGCCTGGAGCTGCTCCAGCAAGCAAACAGGACAACCTGTTGCCTGCTCTGTCCTTGTGTCTGGAGAGATCTCTGTTCAAGCTCTTCAGTTCAAACACTTCAGTGGAAAGCTATGTTCACAAAGAACCTACATGTTCAGTCCTAACATGATGGTAAAAAAAAAGGAAAAAGCTGCAACTGATAATGAAAAATCCCCCTGGACCTTGCAAACTTCACTCAGGTAAAGCAAAAAGATAGCATCTAAAAACTATAAAGGATGAATGACAGGACCTGGCCAGGCCCTTAGGCTGCCTGTTCTGCAAACAGTCATCTAAGCAGAAGTGATAGGTGCTAATTAATAAATAGTGAGTTTTTTTCTTTACCGATTACTTATTGATACACCTGATTCTCATCTTTGATAAGCCAGTCTAAATTGGCAATAGATTTTATCACGGCTATGAGCAAACAGAATTGAGTACACAATGCCTTTCCTTTTAAGTTGTTTATCTTGTGCTGTTATAGAATTCTCTGCAGAGTTTGGTTGAAATTGCAATGAATTAAACACCTTATTTTTAATTATTATTATTTGTATTGTAGCAATACCTAGAAATCCCACTGTAGACAAGGGCTTTGCTGTTGTGTGAATACAACTCTTGAACACAGAAAAGGCTGTGTCCCAGAGAGCTTACCCCTGAGCTTTGTGATTGATTGCTTGTACGTATTCCTTCCAAACATTATCTCTGAGTGTTTTCTGTAATTTGTGTCATATTCTATCTCCTGCCTTGTTTTGTATCTGTATTTGGGGATGCAGTTTGCATGAAGCAGCTGAAAACATAAAGCTGTATTGCACAGGCTAGCAGAAAAATTCCACAAAATACTGAGATCTGCACTCTGGAGAATGAAACTAGATTCAAAGAAGAATAGAAGAATTTCTAACCATGCCAAGTAAGTTCATGAGGTAAAGACCACAGGAAAAAAATAAAGGAGACAACAAGATCCTTAACCAGTATGTCGGAGCTGATTTGAAAAACTCAAATACACTGTCACATAATGTGATAGTTTTACTTTGTTTTCTTCAGGAAAACAAAACCGAAAGCCAACATAGTAAACAGAGGAAGCAGATTGCTGGCCTTGAAGCAGTGAGCCTCCAGAGCACTGATTAAAGGCATCCACCCTCCAACACACACAGCTCCTCCAAGAACTAAAGATGTAACAAATGCCCTCACAACCTATTAGCAAGCTTTTTATTCTGAACAAGAGAACCCCGGGGGCCCAGCCCTGAAAGGTCATGAAATTTCTTAGGCTCAAACTAGACCTAATCAAGGTTTTCCCAGAAGAAAATGCAGGAAAATAATGATTTATAAGAGGAAAACCTAAAGAAATAACATAATTCTCCCATTCTTTAGAGACTCCGAGCATAGCTATGAATGCTACATGGCTCTGAAGGGGAAAATAATCTTGCATTTGGTCCTGGAGAAAGATGGAGGGGCTTGTTTCTGCAAGGAGATGCCAATGAACAAGCCAGCATCCACAAAGCTGTGCTTCAGTGATGTAAAAGAGTTTGAATAAATTCTGAATCATGTTTACCACTTTCAATGGCTATAGGGGTACTCTGTCAGTCTAGCCTGCTTTATCCTATCTTCTGTTATTCTCGTCAAATTTTTACATTCATCTCAAAGAAGCAACCATTTCTTTGTTAAAAACAGAAAGGGTTTAATTTCTTTTTCTTTGACTGCATATATAACTCTTACACCAAACTCTCCTCTCACACACGTACTTTCTCACGGAGAACACCTCTTCAGACACCTCCTAATTTGTCACTAGTGATATTTTCTATAGCTTTTGTTAATGAGAAAGAATTAAGATGGATTCACTGGGCCAAGCAGAACTAGCTAGAAAGTTCGATGGTTTATGGAAGAAAACATGTCAAATGACAAAATCAAGTTTACCACACATGCCTTTTGACCTTCTCTCCCCCTTTTTATTATTCAAATACATCCCACAAGGACTATTAGTTACAAAAGAGAAGTATTTGCTAATGATACAGCTTAAAAGCAAAAATAAAAATTGCAGCCGCCTGCCTCAAAAATGCCCTCCTACAGTTCATTTATGGGTTTTCAAAGTGAAGGATTTTAGAAATGTAAAGAATAACTGACAGTTTTATATCCATAATGCATTCCTCCCTAGGCACATTTACAACCTATATGGTGTGTGGTATTTAAAAAAAATCCTGAGATATAAAACCAGTGACTTAAATACAAAATCACTTTTTGAGGCTAATGGAGTTTTATTGGTGGCAAGGATCCTATACTGTCTCTTTGACTGTGACCTATGCTTCACTTGTATTAATTTGTTTGTTGGCCAGCCCTGCTTATCATGAATTTGGTATTTGAGGTGAAGTTCTTTTTGAGACTCTTTCCGCTGCACCATTTGTCTTCATAGCACAGATTCTCTTTTCTCTTGACTATTCCACTGACATCTTTGCTTGACTTCATGTTCTTCTATCCACCCCCTAGGCTATGGCTGCCTGCTTATTTATGCTGTCGGCTTAATTTCTTGATTGATATTCTCACAGTCCCCCTGCTACTTACTTATTTACATTGTCTCCTTGTTTCCAAGTCCTACTTCTTTAAGATCACAATGCTATTTTATTTATGGAAGAGAATCACTGTTTTCCACAGCATGTTCTTTATGCTTATGCCACGACCTTTTACAGTACCAGTTAATCATCCCAAATATTGCTATGCTTAAAGTGCTGTGCTTTTCAACCCACTGTGCCTCTCTGGTGGAATTCTTTTCCTAGGGACACCTCAAACAGATGCAGCAGTGCATTTTTTTTATTATATTAATTACTTAGCACCTAAACAACACTACATTCTCTAGGCAAATATAAGATAAGGTACTCATTCTACCTTACTCATGACCTATGGATCCAGGGTAAATCAGCAACAGCTCTTACCCCTGGGTAAAAAAAATGGCACAAAAAGAAGTACCATATGAGCATATGTGGCAGTCTGATGGCAAAAGATATAACAGTCTATGTGAGGAGAGACAGAGAAGTGGCTACTCTTATCCATAAAATGAATGTTTTGGAAGGCTTACACACACACATGGAGGTAAAATGCTGGCTCAGGAAAGGCAAGAGAACTACTGGTTTCAGTAGTGTCACAGTTTCACTGAGCTATTTGGTTGCTGAAGGATGAACTAGGGTGTGAGTATTAAGACAGTAATATTAACAGATTCTTTGGAATGAGAGAAAATGAGACCTACACTGGCCAGTCACTCAGAGGGAGCTTTACCTTGACTGAGTAGCCAGAAATCATTCTGCTCAAAGGGCACTGCTCCTTTTAGCTATTGCCAGAACATTTTCTTCACTCTAGCCAAGGGTTTGTCATGAGAAAGATGGTACAAAGTTCACTTCGATACATAACAAAATATACTGTGGGCTTCTCTGGATAAATGGTGCTGATTTCTGTTAAAGCAATGACCTTACACCTCCCAACTAACACAGAGGGGACAGGGAAGCTTAGCTCTGCTTCTCAAGAACAATGTGCCACTGCCAGTACTTGCCGTGCCCTTGGGCGCAATGCAGGGCTAAGAGTGATGACAAGGAGGAGGGCAGGCAAGGGGAAGAAACTGGGAACGTGTCTGTTTGGGTGAATTCCCGGGTGTACCATGCATCCCACATAGATTCTTCTTTAGCAGCTCAAATCCAACACACTCAGAGTCATGTCTGAGTGGTATCTGGCCCTGGTCATAGCCAAGTTCACTGTCTGGTACCCCAAGTTCTCCTCAACATGCTGGAGACAGATTCCCAGGTCTGATGTGATATTTAAAAAGTACTAGTAGAGTGCTTTGAGATAGGCATGCTGAGCTGAAGTATGGAAGCCTGCTTTTCCTTCACAGGTGTACAGTGTGAAATGCTCTAACAACCTAAAGTTCAGTAAGTTGCTAAAGGAGACTAATTTGTGGCCTTATTTAACTGCCTTGCTTAATTTGTTGGCTGTTAAGAAGCTAGACTGTTTATTTTGCTCTGGGGTGGAGATCAGAGTCCAAGTCCGTCCTGCTTTTGTACTGCACAGAAGGGGGAAGGAATCAGCACAGGCAATTCATTTAACACGTGGCAGAGTGGTGATGCCACAGGGAGGAAAAAAATAGATGCAGCTGTGCCTGCAGCATTACTTAATCTTTCTCCCTCCATTGCCTTCCATGAAGATTGAGCCCCAGCCAGCAAAGGAACAGCTGCTGGTGGTTATACAAACTATCATGCCTGAGTCCAGCCTGAGGCTGGGAGATATGTGTTTGGTTTTCTGCATAGCGCCTTTCATAGTTAAAGGTTCACAAAACTATCCTCATTGACTCTGCCCCAGGACTCTGCCTCAGAGCTGGCAGAGAGTTGAGGAGCGCAAAAGAGGCATTTGTTTTGAAGCCAAACTGTGGCCAACAGTGCAATAGCTGGGTCACCAGCAGCAGGGCTGATAGCACTGCCCTTACGGCACTGAACACCCTTAGTGGCTGACAGGGAACCTCAGCTGAAGCTGTCTTCAAAAATCTGTTCCCCCTCTCTGTGCCACCACACTGTAAGCTCTGTATCCACGTCACGCTGCATGGCCCAGAATCCTGCTGCCTTCATTAGAGGAATCTGGGACTGGAAAAGGACTTCCTAGGTTACAACCCACTATTAAAGACAAGCATTTAATCACAAAGACATAATAATAATTGAAAGGCATAAATACTCATTTTTAATTCTCAGTAATATAAAGGCACATCCAAATATAAATCACAATGAAAACTTCAAAGAGAACTGAATTGCCTGATCCAGTGAAATAAATTGGATCCAAAGCAGCCTACTATCTATCTGAAGAAATGCAGCCCACGAGACATTAATTAATATAGACGCAGAAGGGAAGATTGATGCCAGATTTAAATAGGTGTGTCTCGAATCACAATCTGGTCCAAAGCATCTTGAGTGATATGCTTGAATGACACAATTAGTGGTGGGTGGTAGGGGCTCTCCTGGCCAATTGGAAGATTGTCCCCTGTCATTTTGGTGACTATCAGACTTCAGAGCACTGAGATTTCAGTAGTCTGGATTTACTCATTTACCTGTGAGCTCATCTGCTCAGACAGAACAGAAAGCTTCTTTCTTGCATTCTTTGATGTAAAATAAAAATGATAAAAATTGACAGCAAAATCCAACTATCAAGAGTCTGCCAGAATATGCAAAAAGGAAAGGAACAGAGATTAATGGATCCCAGCACCATTTATCCACTTTATATCCTGTTTGGAGGTGGACAGTAGAGATATTGTGGCTTCATCCTGGATATTTTACCATCGTGTTTGCAAGAACACATGATGTGATGGAAGAGGCCTGGCCATCCCTCCATCCTGTTGCACCCTTGTACGTTCTACACAAGGGCTCCTGCTATCTTTCTGCTACAAGTAACTGGCTTCTTCCTCTCTACTGCAGTGCTTAATTGCTTCTAGGTGGCTGTGCTGAGATGGAGAGAACTTCTTCCAGTTCTTACTACAACAGCTTGCTGTAGATGTAGCATAGTGTGAAAGTGATCAGGACACCAGTTTCCACCAGCTGGAGTTTCAAAAGTGTGTGAACAGAGAACCAATCTCCACTGCTTTACTGACATAGCCTTCTCACTGCACTACCTCTGGATCCAAGGTGGTTGAATGCTTGAGGATCAACAGTTTCCAAGTGTCAGGCTCCTTAGCAGTAGGTCAGGAATGTTCTTTACTTAAGAAAGGGCTTTTTTAGTTCCTCAGAGTGGTAATGCTTTGTTCACACCTCATCTTTAATTCTTACAGCAGTACTTTCTTTCACCGAGACAGCTCCCAGAGGACCCTCCCTCAGTATGACTAACATGCTTCACTGTACTTCAGCACATTATCCTGTGCTTGCATATTTGCAAAGCAGCCAGGATGTAACAACCAGCAGACCCTGTGCACAGTACCTGGCCCAAGTTTAAGGATGACATGTCCTATTCATCCAATGAGACATCTGTTAAACTTACTATTGTCTACCCTAAGGGAAGAGTAAGTTGTACAGTAGTTAGACCATCAAGAAATCCTTGAGGCTGGCTGAGATGTTGGCTCTTGCACACAGCCTTCAAGCACCTGGGAAATTCCAAATGAAACACAGATGTAAGTCCTGACTTAAGTGAAGGGATGATGAGCATGTGAGTGTAAGAGCAATAGATTCATGAGACTTAAATGATTTATAAAAGAAAATCTGTCTTGAAAAGAAAACAACCAGTTGGTTTAGTCAGATGCTTGTTAAAAGCTTGCGCACTACCTCTTGACCATGGTATTTTTAAGATCTCATCCTACAAAGCACTGGCACCTTCTCAGAGGCAATGAATGCTCCTACCTGACAGTAAAGCTGGACAAAGGGAGAACTCAGTGACTTTCACAGTGAGACTCAGAGAGAGGATGCAGGGGTGAGAAAAGCAAAGCCTCAGGCTTGGATGATCAGAAAATCCTGAAGGAGATCAGATGCTTTCTGAACCTGTTCTGCCTAGAAATCACAAAGGGTCCGCACTTCTCTCATGTGATTCACGACACTGTTCTGGTTTCAGATGGAAACTACACTGTATTTCAGCAGATTTTTCTGCTTCCATCCTAAAACCAAAAATTGCAAGAGCACAATAAACACTCTGCTAAGTCTGACCAAACAACTTCTATCCTCAGAAAAAATATCTATCCTTGCTTTATTAGGCCCAATTTGGATCACACATCTGTTGTCTGAGGGAGTTTGAAAGCTCATGGGTGGAATAAAAAAACCCCATCTTTCCATCTTCTTAACTATTCCACTGGTATTTGCTTACTATTTTCCTGCCAACCAAGAAGTGTCTGAAGGGGACAGCACCTGAAGCTTTTTTGGAACTGGTTTAGTTCAAGCTCTATGTAACAAGCAAGTGACAAGTGTATTGTGTATTGTCACGGGCATCTTTCCTCATAAAGAAAAAAAGGCATGTATAGATCGGGAGTTATTTTCCCCACTCCTCTTTATTACTTTTCCTTTGTTCTCTTGCTTATCTATTCCTTTTTAATGCAGAAGATAATACAATTCCTATTCTCCTGGCTTGTGATGTTCAATGCATTTTGACATGTGATGCTGGTTGATGAAATTGGAGGAGAAAAGCTGCGTGATGATTTAAAGTGTTATTTTCATGATTGTGCCACTCTTGAGTATGGCACAAAGGCAAACATGACACATGAGCCTCCCGAAGAAAATAATCAGGATGACAGAACGTTAAATTAAAAATTAGACTGTCCTGGTTAAACCAGGATGTCTGGACATCTAACCTTATAGGATTATATCTAACATCCTTTTACCAGCGACAGTTAATGCTTGAAGGGATTTTATTCTCATGTAATCCCTGCATTGCTTTCAAATCTGCTTGTTTGGGGAGATATAATTAAAACTTATTATTCCTCCTTTCTCTGCCAACCAACTGTCAGAGAGCAAGAACAGAGAAAACAAGATTTCTTTAGCAGCAAAAAACCTTGTTATTTTATAGCTAAAACCTTCTATATCTACTTAATTTCAAATCAAAGGATCAGTACAGCCCTTTTCACTGGCAAAATGTAGTGGACATGACAGGCACTGATATCAAACTTTTTTTTTAAAAAAATGTTGACAGATCATTGTAGAAATAGGAGTTTCAGAAATGATCTCTTTCTCCTCCTCCTTTCTCTTTGTTCTGCATCTTAGAATGTATCAGCTGGCTTTTGCATATGATGCAGTAAAATGACTAGACAATTACTTTTTTTCATATCGTTCTACCTGCTTTGTGTGTTTAGTTCAAAAGAATAAAAGAGCATTTTATATAGTATAGGCATGTCACTGGGTAAAAGTAGAGATCCCACATGAAATTTAGGAGGAATGCTCTAATGTGTATGTAATATATATGAGCAATATTGTGCTGTTTAGATCCCTGAAGGAGTTCCAGAGATTTGACAACCTTAAACCCAGGTATTCAGGACTTTTTCATTGCTAATACACTCTCTCATGTCAGTTCAGGTTGATCTTAATAGCTCAAATCCAGGATATGAAGGATGGCATCTCTACCAGTTTCAGAGGACAGAGAAACCTGCAAGGAAAGATTTAGATACCATGTGGCCAGATGAAATTTAAAGCTTTGCTTTTATCTCTTACTGGCATTTAAATAAACTGATGAATGGAAAACTCAGATACTGGAGGGTAAAGGGTAGCTGTAAAATTTCTAGTGTCTATTAGTATTACTAATTGTATTACTGCAAACAGCCTTTTATTCCTCCTCTTTACAGGTGTTTGCCTTCTCCTCAGTACTGAAGCAAATTTCTCCCTCTTCCACTCCCCTCTTAACCACCCATCTTTGCTCAGCACACTGGCTCTTCTTTCACCCGATATCTAGAAGCAGACTAAGCACAGCTCAAACTCTTCTCCTGCCCTGGGACAGCAAATATACAAATGGACATCCCCCATGCTAGCCCTCAGCCCTTCACCCCATGTGCAGCTTTTGACTTCTTTGGTAAAGTGCCACAGGAGATGTGGCTTTATATAAATGTGACACATTTTCCCCCACTTCTTGAGGCTGACACATTCTACATAAAACTGTTTTGTTGTGGTTAGCTGAATCACTTCATACCTCATGGAGTGCTCACAGCTTTGCGATTAGTGTGATATTAATATTGCCCCTGTCCCTGGTGGACAGGCAACGTGTGAGTAATCCTGCCCAACATCCTCACCTCTTCCTGAGTCACAGGGACCCTTTGGTTACAAGTCTGAGAAACACTCGCAACTGTCTGCAAAAAGCCTAACACAGCATTTCTGGAAGGAAATAAAACCTGTCCCCATGTGCTGAGACACTTCTCCTGTACAGGCACAGTCATCCAACTGTGATCAGCAGGATCCTAGCCATGGGTAGTAGGCCACTCTGCCTGCTCTGCCTGTGGGCAGCTCTGACCCCACCATTTTGGCACAGTGGGTGTCCTGGGGGGGCCTTGCTTTGCTTGGAGAGAAAACTGCAGCCTGCCTGTAATTATTTTTTGCAGTTTTCAAAGGACAAGGCAGTCAATCCTTCTAGAAAGAAGTCCGGAGTAGTAAATGATCCTGTTAAGTTTGGTGGGCAACTAAGTGCCAAAGCAGAAAAAAGAATGATCTAATAAATAAAAGAGGGTGGTTTGAAGACACACTCATAGCCACTAAAGGTCAGCGTACCATATGGCACTGTGTGAAGGTGGGAGGGAAAATGCAGGCTCACAGTGACAACTGTGTGGTATCTGGCAGATGATGGGCTTTCAGTGGCGATACTGTATACATCACCAAACAGATTCTGCAGTTATACCATAGCAACCTTCATTCAATCAATAAGGTCACAGCAGTGTCAACGCCAAGAAACTACAACTTCTTGTTTTTGTCAGATAAGAATTTCTGAACAACGAAAGAATAAAAATACCAAACCAACCTTCCCTGCAAAAGTGGAGGTGTGATTATCACATATCTCAGCCCCATGATAGTTGATGGGGCTTTATTCATTTAATACCAGCTTGGATCTGACACATAAAGATCTAGCATTCCCTTTAGCAGTCGAAATTAAGGTTTTGGGTTTTTTTTTGAAACTAGGACTGAATTCACTGAATACTTCATTTTTTTTGAAGAACACTATTGCTTATACAAAGAAATTCCCAAAGAAGTAAACTTCCTGTCAGCTTTTCCTTCAAAGAAAGAAAACAAGTAGCTTTTTATTTACCTGGGAGAACCCCTAACTGCCAATTCTCAGTCACCCACAGGTGGCTGATTGAAATATTGATTAAGGTCTATTTCCTGCATCATGCTCATGTGGCAGCTTTGCTGCAGCTCATTTTTACATGCTAGAAGAATGCATTATTTGGGAAAAACCACAGTAACTAGATCAGGTTTTTAAGTCATTTTGAGGCTAAACTAAATTTAGCCTGCCTTTTCTAACTTCTTAGCAGACATCAGCAATACAAACCTTTTCTTCACAGGTCTTAATCTCTTGTGGTGGAGGGTTTAATCTTTATAAGGGATGAGAAGATACCTCAGTTTTAATGTGCTAAATATCTGGCCCATAGACTAATACTACAGTACAGCCTAAGCTATTTATATTTGTTTTGTAGACTACAATCATGGATATGACACGTTTCACTCTTCTTCGTTCCTTCCTGTTCTTTGTTCTTCCCTCTTAGATCCTGAAATTCAATCCTTTGGTTAAATACATCCCTATACAGAACAGATCATAAATCATAGAATTCCTTTTAACCACTCAGTTTTAGTCTGAATCAGGAGCTCAGCAGTAAAACCAATTTTTTTTTTATATTACTTTTGGTCATCTTTAAGGAAAATTTAAACTTATGTTTCTGGGCACAACCCAAAATCTGAGCCATGAGAGTCAGAACAAACTGGCAAAAATGCTGCAGAGATTCCTGATAGATGGTCTCTCCCTTAAAACAGTTTAAAGTAGCAATAGCTTTCAAAAAAGTCCAGGCAAGCCTTCAGTCTATACAGTAATCCAGTAGGTTCATAGTCACTTTTCATGAGCCATGAAGCAGGTATTAGACTGTAAAAGCTAACAACTGAAAAAAAGTTCTCTTCATCTCAGAAAAACTCTCTGGATAGGGGAGTATGAAAAATAATCAGGAAGTTTTTAATCAGTTTGTAACTATAAAAATAAGTAAAATCTGAAGAGACTACACATTCATTCTCGATTCTTCACTTGTGTGCAATAATGAATTTAAGTCATCACTGAGACAGGGCCAGATTCTACTAACCAGAGTCGATGGGGTTAAATGATTTATGTCAAGGCAGAATATGCCTTGTAATCTGGATTTGAACCAGGCGATCTATTCAAGAAAAGCTACATCACCTATTGCTTGAACCCATGCCAACCTATCTATATTATGATATTGATTTCTCCACTCTCATTACTTCCTTTTACACATTAAGTCATTCAGTAGTCACCTTTTTATCACACCACCCCTATTTTCACTATGATATTTTATCTACTTTTAAACCATAGATACAGGCCATATTAACTCATTGCTGAAATCTTTCTTATACAAGGACGTGTAATCCTTTTTATTACCCCGTACTTTAATAACTTACTTTGTTAATAGCCATTCATTTCAGATAGTTTGATATGGCAGTTCCCAATTTGATTTAGTAGTTAGCAAAAAAAGCTATGTTATCCTTTCAGAAACACAGATATATTCTTTCATTCCTATATGTTGATCCGGTTTTTAACCTAACATATGATTATGATAACATGAACATCTTCTAGTAGCAATGTGTTTTTCCAAAATGCATGCTTCATTGTTGAACTAAAATTAGAGCTGGGTAATCTGCAACTTTTGCTGAAGTAAGCAAGAAAATGTCACATGACAGCTGCATAGATGAGAGAGGGTGAAGATCATGATAACTGAAACTGTCAGAGGAACTCAGATAAGAAGTTAAATACAAAGGCTGGAAGTTGGACAGCAGATCTAAGTTAATGGTCTTACCCTTGAAAATCATAGTAAGTGATCAGCACCTAGGTTTTACAACTTATCTCGGATAGCTAGGTGATCAACTGCACTGTAAAGATGTCTTTATTTCAGGGTCAAAGTCTGAAGTAGCAAAAAAGGGCAAGAACAATGTATAGCATTGCCAGCTTTACTCTGTAAACCTGGACTGCTCCTCAGGGGTCTCCCACTCAAGTGTAATCCAGAATCGAAATATGTAGCCCAAAATATACCTTCAGATCTTCAAAACACTCAAACAGGGATATTTAAATATAAATACCAGAGCATGCCAGATTTCAGTTTGTCACTGCCATAGGGTTCAAATAATTACCTAAATACAA
Organism: Leptosomus discolor; assembly: GCF_034619465.1. Lineage (NCBI taxonomy): Eukaryota > Metazoa > Chordata > Aves > Leptosomiformes > Leptosomidae > Leptosomus > Leptosomus discolor. The sequence goes on from NC_141399.1 coordinate 31,648,560, forward strand.
CACTCATTATATATTTAATTAAAACTTTGTCAGCCACAAAAGCTTAGAAATCCAAACCTGTCCCAGTATATGTTCAACAAAATGAAAACCAGTTAACTAAATACCATAAGACTAGTGGGAACACTGACACATGTATGCAAGTTATTTTAATTAGACTATACAAGAGAGACACATGCAATCTGCTCCCTTATGAAAGCCCAGATGTAGGCTTAGTACATACTACACCTAGAGCGAGGAACACGACCAAATGCTAAGACTTCTCAGGAAAATATTCAATCGGCAACCTCTGGAAAAATCAACATTTCTTTCAAATTTCTAGGCCAGTCCAGCCTCTCCAGCATTCACCCTGAAATAACTCTTGCAGGCAACCAATCAATTACTACAGCCAGCTCTCCTACCTACTTTTATTTAAAGTATCAGCAAACAGTCAGGTATTTTGACATCAGCAGGTGGAAGAGCCTCATTACTTTGCAGACCTAACCCACAGCTTAATTAGTAACATAAACATCTATAAAGGAACAAAAGGTGAGGGACAGCTTGTTTAGTTGAGCTCCCATTAAATGATTGCCTAAATTTATGTGTACTGATCTAGCTGCTATAATAACTTGGCCTCTTTCTCCCATATCCTTCTCTGGTGCAGTGCCAGGTTCATACTGTGGGGAACATACTGAGTTAAATGAGTAGTGTGGGGTGTCTTATCTGCAAAAACACACTTTCCCACTGCTTATGGTATTATGAGATTCATACTAGTCATTGTAAATTTTGCTGAGTCGAGTTTTCTGAAAAAGTAATCAGAGGTAAGTAACAGTGCCAACCAGTAGTTTGAGAAACTTCAAATGAGAACGCAGATTAGCAGCTCACTCAAGTAAGGAAGATTTTCAGACTGGTGGAGCTTCTGCCCTTCTGGGAAAGAATAACCAGATGAAGCACATTGCCCCAGAGCCAGGGTGGCTAGTACAGAAAGAACATCTTGCAGCACATCACAAAACTGCACAGCACGAGACAAGCATTTTGTAACTTTACCAACAGAAAGTCACATTTCTTTCTAAAATGGGCAGAAGTCAATAAATTCCTCTGGATAGAAGTAGTTAATTGATTTTGCCGCCACCTGTGAGCCAAAGTAAGCCGTGAGAATAATATTACTTACTGTCTTCTTCACATTATTGTGAATATTTCACACAAGAGAAGTCTAGACAAATTATTCTAGTCCTGTGTCTCTTTATTGCTGCTAATAGCTTGTTTCAACAAAGACTCAGACATTCCAAAATTGATGGGAAGAATATTGACATTGGCTTAATAAATCCTTCCAACCAGAAAGAGTTGAACAAAGGGAAATAGGTTACGGTTTTCCTTGCGGACCTGTTCCATAATTAAGGAGCTTGGGGCAGATTTTAAAGACTGAGAATTCCAAAACATGTGTCAGTTTGTAATTCCTCTGATCATTTCTTCTTTCTGTGTGACCCTCTACCATCTAAATGCCTTTTAAAGTCTGCCCCTTGAACATATCTTTCCTTGGCAATTTATCTCTGTGCATATCCTTTTTGATATGCAGGAAGCTTAGATATACTACATACTGATGGCTAAAAGTGATGGGCTGCAGAAATAAAGCTTTAACTAGGATAACATCAGAAAATCTGGAAAACTACAGTGACAAGGTTGCCTGGGTGGCTTGTTCCAAGATTAGTGCTGTGCAAAGTCAAGGTTTTAAGACAGCCAGCCTCAAATTTGTCAGATATTCAGTACAGAAATTGTGTGGCCTTGAATTCAGCCATCACAGACAGCTTATCACCACTTGACTGCCAGAGCCAGACTGATTTTTTATTATGATTGCTAGTGTCAGTTGCATAATAAGCTCATATGTGAACATCACACAAATCTTGATTAGTACTTATGTGACAATGTAGTAGCAAAATAGGAGCGGTATCTGGGGGCAGAGGTAGGAAAGGGAGAACTCACCGACTTGTGATTTGTGAAACACAGTGTGATATTGCTCCATGTCACTCAGCTGCATAAAGAAAAGGAAAACAACACTTTCTTAAAAGAGATCCAGTTTTTCTAAGACAGAAGTATCTGGAGGACAACCGAATAGCAACAAGATCTGTCTTGCTGGTGAAAGATGGAGAAATGCTTTTCAAGCTCTTTGTGGGCACTTGACAATGAACCTCAGAGGTACAGAGTAAAAAAAACCTTGCAATTTCCACAATCTTGTAGATAGAGCTGTAGTTCATAAGATCTATAGGATGATCTTAGAAAATATACCTTTACAAGTAAATTTCTTTCTATCGAGGGAACTAATGTAAGAAGGTGATTTTCTAACCACTTCTTCCTCTGCCAGCCATTTTGCGCTCTGAAGGATAAGCCTGTGTTCAAGCAGACTGGGATTTACAAAATTCTTAGCAGGTACAAAGGATTTTTTCTAAACCCTTCTCTGCTCTGTTGCATATAGACTTTTGCCTGACTCATTTCCCTTTTATTCTCTCTCCTACATGACACCTCTTACCTCTCCCTAGCTCAGTCTCTGTGACTGGTCTCTCTCACAACTCTGCATATCTGCTTGGCCCATTACCTCAGCTCTAGGGACAAAAGCTCTGCTCACTGATATCTCTCAATCACGAAGCATCAAGCTTAGGGCACTTTTGGGAAAGATGCGAGGCTATCTCATCTGCCTCCTTGTCTACATAGAATGCTATAGGCAGAAGGGATAATAGAGACATTTGGGACAGGAACAGGAGCCCTCCCACACAGGAAATTGTGCTTATGAATGTTGTTTAACATGGAAGGAGTAACTAAATTTTTACTCCATAACCGGCTGGACCTGTCATCACTCCAGCAAATAAATAGTGAGGATGGGTGGGAAGACTGGCTTTCAGCCTGATCTGAATATCATTCGTGAGCTACAGGAATGGCAGTGCTTTGAGGCTGGCTGCTAGAGGAAAATGTGGCTCTCGTATGTGAGAAGAGGGTATAAGGAAAAAGCTATGGTGCTTGGATTGTGCACAAAAAGTCTGAAGCTTTGCTTCACTAACTTTCACCTCTCAGTGAAACTTTCCTCTCCTCAGGCTGTAGAAAACACAGGTCTATTCTGAATAGCTGTTTGTTCCAGAACGGTTTTCTTTGAAGTTCTGGCAAACCGTCCCTGTGAAAACTGCTGAAAATTCCAGTACATGCTTTAGAAATGGACTTTTCATAAGCAAATATCAAATTACCTTGCTATCTTCATATGAGGCATTATTCAGTAAATAAAGAGTGCTAATAATTGACACAAAACCCATACATCCGAATTACAGAAGGTGAAAAAAATTCCTCTGTATTGGTCCTTTGATTCCAACCCAATGCAGCTGAACTCTGCCTACAGAGAACTTCTATTTAAAAACCAGCGACAAAACATCCTTTTCCTTCCTTTGTACATTTTTCTGCTTTGTGTTAGGGAGTTGTACCGACTTTGTGGAGTCATTGCAGTTACTTGTAAATGATGTATGAAAAGAAAAATTCCTGTCCTTTCCATGCACCAAGAGAATACTGGCAGCTCTCAGCAAACCCAAGTATGCTGCTTGTTTATATTAAATTCAAACCCATCAAGCAAAGATCCTGTATTGAAAGATAATTCTCATTCATCCAATTACCTCTATTGTTACTTTAAAGGAGACACATTTTAGGAGAGTCTTTCTTTGCTCATTTATCTCCCCCCAGCCCACCTTCAGGTTTTAAAGATTTTATATTTCAAGGGCAGGTTTCAAAGTTCAGAGGATAAAGCTTGGGGAGGGGGATTTCTAAAAGCTTGGGTGTGGTTCTGTCTGACACCACAGGCAAGAATTGCCCCCAAGACTGATCTTACAACCAGAGAGGCTATTAGCAAAGTTGTAAACCCCAGAAAAAGACCCCATGACAGAGACTATGAGCCAAACTCAGTTGTTTTCCCCTCTTAAATTCACCCTCCCTTGCTCTAGTGGGAAATCCAAGCTATTCAGTACAGGTACTTGATTTTCAGAGTAATTAAAGACTTCATTGTGTAACTACAGGAGTCTCCTATTTAAAGAAAAAAAAAAAAAAGGTCCCCTCTTCTCTAGGAACACATCAAGATGCAGTACCTACATTTAACTATGTTACTCTTAGACTGCTGAAATAACAATTTTTTTTAAAGGGAGGTATGCTGAATACATGCTGTTTGTCTGGCTCTCAGCTACACATGAAACTGCAGCCTCTGTTGTTGCAGGTCTGTTGATTTCAAAGCCCCAGAATTACATCTGTGCTTTCTCCCTGCCGTGCCATTTGATTAGGGGAAAAGTCACCACAGCTCTGCTCTCCTACATTTAAGCATCTTTAACACATTGCCAGCCAGCTGACAAAATGACTCTTGAGCATAAAATACTCCACCTTCTCAAGGCTGCATGTAAAGGGCAATGCAGATTTTGGTGGTATTTTTTTGGTTGGTGTTTGTTTATTTTTTTTCTACTTCCTTTTAATGCTTAAACAAGCCGTTTATTCTTTCAGAGACATGAACTGTCGTCCTTTGGTTAGCTACCTTTTCTAACATGCTGTTCCACTATATAGGCATGGAAATAAATTACCTTATTTTTCCCATGTGAATAACACATTGACATTTAGTTCTAACTAATGCTTTAGGGGGTAAAAGATGGGAAGACTTGGGTCAGAAAAAAAGTATTCTGCTGCTTTTTGGACTGAGAAGTGAGGAAGAGATAGACATTGCTTCTTTCTGAAGCAATAGTGTCTTAAAGCTCTTGGATGCTGTATTCTTAAATCTATAAAGAGGTTTGAAAGTGCCTGTGTGTGAGAGGTTGGCAAGGGTGTACTTGTTCACGGGAAGTTTTCCTGCTCTTGATGGGGTAATAAAAGACAAGGCAAGAAATGGCTGGCACATTTGGACTGTAGGTTTGCAATGCTGTGCACTGACCAGGTACATTTAGATTTCAGTTCAGCAGCTGGGTATTAGAGAAAAAGGAAAGAAATATTTCTAACCAAAGAACTCCTCTTAAAAAAAAAAAAAATCACCCCTGCATATGCTCCTCTATTATTGCTTTGATCCCACACCACCTTCCCCCTTGCCTCCCTGGGGGTTTTAGAAAGAAAGCTAAAAAAGCTTCAGCAGACAGTGATCCTTCACCTCCTTCCTGGCTGCTTTACTCCTGCAAGCCTTTCTCCAAGGGGGTGTGTGGGCAGACTTGTATGTCAGACACAAAGAAGTCCAAGTAGAAAATCCATCCAAAGCCAGCACAAAATCCTGCACACACTCATTTCCTAGATTCTTCCTCAGCAGACCAGCTCCAGACAGCAGTGGTCATCTTCTGCTGCAAGTCTGCCACAATCTGGACAGGGCAAAACTATTTTGCAGAAATCCTGTTTTTAAGATTCTATTTCAAGGCGAGTCATGTTCTGTCTTCCATGCTGCGTGGAGCTGTGATGTCTGTCCACAGAAATACCCAGTCGGGCTCACGACCCATGGTGTCAGAGACAGTATGAAAACAGTTTTAGTGAGAAGAGAGAGCATGGAATGATTAAAGGTGTTTGGCAGAAAATTCTTTGCACCTTTTTTAACACTTCTTGAATCATTCAGTTCTTCTGTAGTTCATGAGTTCGGATCTTATCAAAACCTTCAGTGACTGAAAGCTGTTGCCAGTTCTTTCTTGCTCCAAGTAGCTACTGTGGTCTCAGCAGAAGTACAAGGAAAATTATCACGTTAATTAGATTCACTGCTGCTGCTCCGTGGTGTTTCCTTTGCTTCCTGTGGACTGTAAGGTTGCTCTGAGTCACCCAGAGGCTACACTGGCCCGCCCCTGCACAGGCCTGAAATGCAGGCTGAGTGAAGGCGGCTTGCAGGCAGCTCTCCCAGCCTCACCCCCTCCTGTCCTACACATGGGAGGGAATCTTAGAAATCAGACCTTACATGTCATACCTTCTTCAGGAAAGAAGAGTATTTCAGAGTCACATTTGTGAATACACTGACGAACACACACCAAGATTTTACAATGTGAAAGGCAAATTATAGCTTTAATGGGATGGATAATGGACTTTGAGCTACGTTGCTCTCTCCAGCACCTCTCAGAAACAATACTTTAATTCAAATAATGGGAATAATAAGGTTGAGGTTTGCTCTAGAGCAGATCTTCTGGTCTACCAACTGAGTAAAAATTGCAATAGTTTGTTTTTTTGACTGAGGCAGACAGATCTCAAAAGCCTTACCTTGCAGGTGTCTTTATACCAGTAAACTGAGGTACTTCACAATACACATGATTGCATCCATACAGAACTGTTTAGTATGTTTTAAAGACCCCAGTCTGCAGGGCTCCTGGTGCAGGAAGACACTAAAAAACCAAGGTTTTCTACGTGAAGATGAAAATTTTCTGTTTGCAAGAGTTACACGGCTTTCCTGGGCAAACATCTCATTGTTTGAGTTTGTATGCTTGTGTTTACTTAAACTTGACATGGTTGATCATTGTGCCAATCACACAGAAATAAATACATCAAACTCTGTTTGCACAAAGCCACCTTGCAGTTAATTGAGAAATACAGAAAGATTTAATCTGGATTTATGCTGCCAAATTAGCTAAAATGTGGAGTTAGGTTTTTCTATCCTGTAGCAGTACTTGAGTAAAGAATCTCGTATTTCAAACTTGTATTTAACTTCACCCATTCACATGTACTATCACTATGGACTTATGATTACAATAGAGGCACGATGCCAGGTGACATTTAGATTTTCACCAAGTCATTAACCTTACATCAAATTCATTTTCAATCTACTGTACCTCCTGAAGGCTTAGGATATTTGTTTGGTCTTGTAAATGACAGACTCATCTGAGAGCTGATTGTAGTTTTGCCACTGGAACATATCACAGTCCTAAATATAAGCTCAAACACAGCACTGCCTTGTATAAGCTAAAGAACAGGTACTTTAGGAGAGAGAGGCTCCAGCTTTACATTGCCTATACCTTTGAGAAAGTGCATACACCAGAACCACATATGCTGTTGGTTGGAAGACAGTTTCCTATAGGTGTCTGATACAAGGTATAAACTTATTTCAGGCATTTTTAAAGTATCCTATATAAAACAGTAAAGGAAGTACAGCTGGAACATTGGACGTTATGTATAAAATATTTAAGAAATATAGTTTTGATGTGTTATTTTCCATGTCTTTTTGCCTGCAAGTGAAGAGGTGGATGGGATTCCCAGAGAGTCTCTTTTATAGATTCTGCTGACAGCTCTACAGATCCACTTCCTTTCAAGCCCTGTTGGTTCTCTTTTTAAGGAAAACACAAAACAAAACAAAACTGGTACATCTTCTCCAAACTTTACAAAGAAAAATAAAAGAAACTTTGCCTTCAGAGAAGTCTGGTTTTAACTATTCAATTTTTATGTGTTTTCATTAACCCTGAGTGCCCTGGAGCCCTAGGCACACAGAGAAAACAAAACCCAGACTTTTGCCTTCATACAAAACCTGTCCCTAGCCATCAGCATTAAGCATGGCAGTCTCACAGAGTTGGGTTGCTGGTAGGTTTGGGTGTCTTAGAGACAATACATGATAGAAAAAACAATGCACGAAGACTTTTTAAAATCTATACTCCATTCCTTTCATTTGAAACCCCAAATCTCTAGTGGCTGGGAAATGTGAAACTTCATGACTGAATCCAAAATATTTAGCTGTTCAGTGTGACTTTTTTTTTTCCTGATGTACTCCTCACTCTGCTATTGTGTGTGTCAATTGACTTTGCTTTTATTAGGAGTTATCAGGGTACTGGGTTTTAGCTAATCACTACTATGCATCTGACTGTTCTGCAAATGAGACCAAAGAGCAGTACGTACTGTCTGGAGAAGAAGAGGGATGAAGGAAAGACTTCTGGCTTCTACTTTGAGCTCTGCTGCTGATTTTCCACATACCATTTGGCAAACTGTGTAACTTCCCTTTTCCCCAGCCTTATACTTAACTAGCAAAGCAGTTTGAGAGACACAGATTAAGTTTCCAAAAGTTTTTGAAGTTTCACCTCTCGTAACTGCCAAGTATTACTATCTGCTATAATGTCCCTAACAAATGTTAGGGGAAGAGGTAGAGAGGGACGGAAAACAATCAATAACAATACAAATCTTCCACCTCCAGTCTTCTAAATTTATGAACCGTATCATGGGTTAAGGGTGGTCTTATGTTCATTGGTGCCTGTCATACATTAAAGATGCTGCTGGAGACTGGCACAATATAGGTAGAGGCTGAGAAATCCAGGCATCAGCCTAAAATCATAATTCCAATGCTATCCAGAACGAAGCAAGGAGGAAATATTCCGTCTCCTCTCAGTTTTAATTGCCATTCTGCTATCTCATCAGTTATCCACCGCAACACTATCCCAATTAGCACCCCTGATGGTAGATGCCATGTTGTGTGAGTGATTTATGTTTCACATGCCAACAACTTTGTAAGGGCCTGAGTTAGGCAATGAATCTGAAATCTTTCTAGAGTTAGTTCATATGAAGGCAAACTCATGAAGCAGTTTTGCTTTTCATAGTTTTTGTCCACCCACCAAAACACAGAAAAATCGGTAAAGTTCCCTGCCCTCTGCAAAGCTCGCTTCAAGCTGGCAGGATGGCACTGGGCCCTTGCCAGCACCAGTTTCTAAAAAGCTTTACCCTGAATGACTGATGTTTGTTGTACCAAACCCTGCAAATAACGGTTTATTAGTATTAATCTGGTTTTACGTGTTAGGACAACTACTGCATAATATTGTTGTCACTACTGAAGCTTTTGTAAGAGGTGGAGTCAAGAATATGGTCTGCATATTGAGCTGAAACCGTAAAACAGCCACCTGAGAAACGGTGAGTTTTACATTTGGGGAGTCACCTGAACAAAAATTAAAAACTTTCTAAGTAAGTTTTTCAGTTTGGCTATTTATTGGTTGCCTTTTTAACTCCTGTTTCCAAACACCTGCTCACACTGGGTTTTTTTTCTTACAAGATCCCAAATGTTTACACAAGCAAGGTATCAGAAGACAGCTTGTTTCACAGGTGGATTTCACCTGTCTAGAAGCTCATACGTTAGAAAAACTAGTGCAGCCTGCCTGAAAGCCCGGTGAACAAGCAGGAAGCCCCTCTGTTCCAGGATCAAATCCATCACAGACGGAAAACAGCCTGCCTCCATCCATCAGCAGAGCCACGCTGATTTTCAGCAGCTGGCAATCTGGCCACGTATGTCTTAGCTGACCAGGCACATAGCAGAAATAATGAAGTCACAGCAAAAGATGAATGAACTCCAGACCACAAATCACCCATGCAAATGATCCTGGGATTACTAGTGTTTGTGAACAGTGAACACAACTGCAGCTTCTCGCACAGTTTACAATTGAGCCACAAAGCCCATGTGAAACAATGCGTATGTGAAAACTTCAGCAGGATGGAGCCATCAGCACAGGATTTCAGACCATAGAGGCAAGAGCAATGCATACAAATTTGATCAGGAAATGAAATGCAAACTTTGGCTAAAAAGATTGGTGAATAACAAGTTTGCCAAGAAATGCTATTTTAGGAGGATTGTAACCACCCATGAATTCAGATTGAATTTGATAAAACTGTTTTGGCTCTAAACAATGAAGAAATGTTTCTAATACATGCAAAATATTTAATTCTGTTATTTTCCAAGGAAAATGTTATGGCTTTTTATTTTTCAGTGAGACTTCTATTTATGATTTGAATACCTTATTTTAAAACGGTAATAGAAAGTGTTTATCATCCTGAAATTGAAATGAAATATTTTAATTTTGGATCAAATTGTTTAAGTTTGGATCACATTTGAAACTTCACCCATAATATTACCACCACACATGCTAGATATATATGTACACATGGGTGTATGCATGCTTTCCTTTCAATTGGTGAGGCCAATGAAGTGGAAAAACCTTTCTGACAGCTCTACACAAATATTTCTATCAAAATGGCAAAGCCTTTCCTTTGTACCCAGAGCATGGAAAAATCCCATTGGCTTTTCTGAACCTTTGCAGCTCCCCAACCTTGCACTATGGCCCCATCCTCCTGGCTCTGCTTGGTGAGCTGAACGGATCTGATGGGTGTGCAGCATCCCCAGAGGCACCCAGGCAGGTTAGAAAGCACACACTTCTCCAAGCCTGGGTGGTCTTGTAAGTCTCTTGGCATTTGGGACCGCATCAGCTAGGATGCCTTGGATCCTGCGTGGTGAACTAAGCAGGTGATCTTGGAAACCTCCCTGTCTGACCAGAGCAGGGTGCTAGAGGAGGACTGAAGTTCTTATTACACCAGGCTGAAGCAGGGAGAATCAGACGGTATCTGAGAGGTTGCAAGTGTATGGAGCAAAAATTCGAGATGAATTTTGTAGTTGCTAAATTTAAATTGCTCCCCTGAGGCACCAGCCTTCAGGGATTTCTGCTGTGGGAAAAAAAGTGGCAGGCGCGTGTGGAAGGGAACTTGCTTCTGCTCTCCTGAAAGCCTCCCTGAATGTGCTGTGGGGAAAGACAAGAGGACAGGGCAAGACTGACATTGGAACAATTCTTTCCAAAGTCTGGAGTTTAATTTGCCTTAAAATGAAGCAATTTGCCAATGGGTGCAAAGACTGCGTTTGACCTTTAACATCTACAGTGTATATATCAAATAACATATCTTCTGTCATATTCCCCTTTGCACTCTTCACTTCAGAAATATTGCAGAATACGTATGGAAATAATCACATAAAAAACAAGCAGTCACTGAAGGTTTTCCACCAAACAAGATATAAACCTCTTGGTTAAACAGCAATGTCACAAAGAAGCTGTAAAACCCCCAAAGTCATTTCCTCCTTCTAATTCACAATGACATTAACAAGATCTGAACCCTGACCTGCAGGTGACTAAATTATGTTGCTAAGCAACTACACTTTCAAAAAAGAGAGAAAAGGAGTGAGTGGTACATGCATACCAGGCTGCCGATATGGGGTAAATATGTGTTGAGTCCGGCTCCCCACGCCTGAGATCCAGCGCGGGAGCTGGCTCCCCACTCAGCTGCGGGAGAGGAGTGGGGTTCCTGACGGGTATCCATGCTGTTCTGGGTTTTTCTTTTCTTCAGAGTCCACACAGATATACAAGAACATTGCTACAACTAAAAATGACAAAATTAAATATAGCAGCCATTTTTCTTTGGAGAAGAGGTGCTTATAAATTCACTTTGTCCAAAGTATCTCTCGCTTCGGCAATACATCAAACTATGCAGCCCCATCAGTCTGAATCAATTAGAAATTACTCACCAAGTAAATTACACTGAAAAGCTTTGATTTGTTACTGGAGTTTGTTACTGTTCTCTTCAATCTTAAAAGACTGAAAGCAAAAAAGTAATAATGTGACAGAGACAGTGAAATGTAACTTTTATTGAGATTGATGGGAACCTATTTGCCACAATATTTGCTTTTAATAATTTAATTTTTCAAACACTGCAGAGAGAGCCATAAATATTTGATTATGAAGTTCTTCCAATTTATGGTACATTGGTTTGCACTGGTTGCCTATCTTTTCAACACTTTTATATTCCATTTCTAAAAATAATTCTACCAACCATATATTCGTAACTACCTTTTACTTTGTCTTCTAACCATGTTCTTTTAACTTTCATCTGTTGCGGGTTAGTTACCTTTCTACAAAAGGCACTTTAGGCACTGAAAGAAAACACGAAAGGATGACTCCCTTAAGAAAATATTATGTTTTTCACAGCTTTGGTTTATTTTTGAAATCTGTAACAGGGCCAGCTTTTTCTGATACGAAGGTCACTGACAAAACTTACAGTGATTTTGGTGGCAGCATGGCTTGCTTCCCTCATTATCATTGCTCATGGTTACCGTGACTGCTGCACAACCAGAATGCAGGGGTTTGTAACTGGTAAAACAGAAAGCATTTCTCAGGCAGAAACATAAAATAATACGAATACTAACAGAATTTATGTTAAGCACAGACAACATTTCTAGGTAGAAATATTTCTTCTTTACAGAATAGGTTTGCAACTGCTGTTTAGACCAGAGGACTTTGCCATTTCTGAGTACACAACAGCAGATTAAATTGCACGACTGAACTTTTCTGATATGACAGTTCCTACAGACATGTGTAGAAAACAGGCGCAAGGGCTAACCTTGTCACTCTTCACCTGGTCTTCAGCCATATCTTAAATGTATGAGCTGAAACAGCTTTTACCTCCTGTTATATCCAGGTTGTTAACAAAGCAAGGAAAAACACGACAGGCATTGCTGGTAAGTGTTCAGAATGCTGGACTTCACATACCGAGAAAGACCCTTTCACTCCCCACCAATGACTGGATGCTACCAGCTCCTGCTTGGCTGCCTCAACTGGATATTAAACTCGGTCATTTTACAGACACCAGCTACAGATTTTCTGATAAAACTTGTTAGTGTCCAAAGAGCCTTTCTGACAGGTTGGCTGCCTTCTAGGTGAATTATTTCACCTCAGAACTGGCAGGGAGTTCTGGTGCTGGAGACACCATACCAACCTCTTCCCCCTCCCCACTCCCAAACCCCTACCATTCCTGACCTGATATTCTTATGGGAAGACTGAATTAAACAATGTAGTAAAAATACAGTAGTATGTAATAGTAACACTAAAACTTAAGACAAATGCAATCTAAAAGCACTTCTAACATAAGCTACAGTGTCCTACGTAAATGTCAAATTCTAAGGTGTCATTTGTAGAGCAAATGACTCAAACCAAAAGACAAGGCAAAAGGAAGAGTCAGGTTAAGTTCTTTTAAAGGCTACTAAGTAGAAGACAAATGTAGTTCAAATAGTGCAGGTGAAGAATGAGTCATTATTAATGACCAAAGGCCTTAGTTATTGGTGCTGAATGGAAAAAAAAATCATTATGTTTGAAGCTTCATACTGGCATAGAGTGGAAATTATATGCAATCCCTGCTAAGTGCCCGATTTTACTGCTAGAAAATCCCTCTGACTGAAATGTACTTCAAAGTAAACTACTTTAGAATTTCTTTGCACTGTTGGATGCCCAACCAAAGGTCATTTTCTCTCTCTCTCTTTGTGCATCATTTGGGCAATTTTTAAAGTTTATTTTTCTCCCCCACTTTTGCAGTTTGCTTCTATTATTCTACACTTCAGAGGGCCTTAACAATATTGGATAACTGCGTTTGGAAATTAAATGCAAAATCAGGAGCTTACAGTGATTTAAAATGAAGATGTTTTTTCATTACAGACCTTTCCCTGCCAGGCACTGGCCACCCTCTTGTGCCATTGAACTCTATAGGTGTGAAGGGGTTACAGAGCAGGAGCCCTGGGTGGGAGCCCTGGGCTGGAATCCAGCTCTTCCCCTCCCACTCACAGCTCAATTACTCACAAGATTTACTTTTCCCTACAGCGAATTCCCACCATGCCCAGTAAAAATCCTTCATCAAGGAAGATTTTTTTTCTTAACGTTTTGGGATTCTCTGGCTCTAACAGCTTTCTCTCTCACTCAGTGTATTTTTTCGTCTCCTGATAATCACAGCACTGATACAGCACCCTGGTTAGAGACTGAAAGGCGAGTTTCTCACTTTGGTTTTAAACATATCTGCTACTAGTAACAGTTAGGAGCACTTAAAAGGTAGAGGGAAGCAGAGGGCTCTGTAGTGGAAGTATTGGGCATGTCATCCTCTTTTGTTACTTCAAGAGAAACACCATCCCAAACCTTCCAGGAACAGAAAAGCTCCTCAGGGCATAAATTGGGGTACACTTCAGTGTAGGTACAGACAGCTTACATCTCACTGCTTCGGCTCTGCTGCTGCTCTGTTTAGGGCACTGTAGAGCAGCCTGAACATTACTCCAATTTATCCTGGCTGAATATCCAAGGTATCCAGGCACTTTTCCCTTCCCACCTATGATATATATGAGCAGGTGATAGAAAGACATGATTAAAAAAATAACAGAACATAGTGCCTGAAGATCCTCCTCAGAGCAGGACAACAGTGCTCCTGTGTCTGCAAACAGACTATATAACAGAAAAGCAGCATTAGCTTCTCTGATTTGGTGATTGCTTCAAGACTATCTCTTGGACTGCTATAGAAAAAGCTAATTCAGCTGAAAATTCATGTTGTCAATCTTCTTAACACCCTGGAAAAATAAAAAAGCTTTAGCCCACAGCTTACCAGGTAGCTTACACAAGCACTAGCACCAGCAATACCAGTCCCTGAGCAAGCGAACACTCCCTTTGGCAGCCTTCCACACTACAGGCAATCATAAACCTGCAGTATAAAATTCCATTCCTTTATTTATTTTCTTTCTCTGTTGCACAAAACAGCAAGAAGCTTTTGACAGCAAATGATCCAAAGGAGAGAAGGAAACACCAGGAACAAAAAAACAGTTAACAGTCATGAGAAAAGGATAGACATGCATGTTTCAACAACATGGACTGCTACAATACATGACATTATGTTTTTTCTTATTATTTTCAGTAACAGCAATATGACTTTTGTCTTGCAAAATGGCATTGTATGTTGCAAATACAATGTGTCCTGAGGCCTTTCAATTTTTTTTTGGTAGAATACGAAGTTGTGCTTACATGGATCTCTGTACTACACTGACAGGAGGGGAAAGAAATAGGACAAAGAGAAAAACTCTTCAGGGCAAACTAGTAATACCAGAAATGCAAAGTTTTGAAACTGGTTAGGGCATTGGCATAGCACTCAGGAAACCAACATTCAGTTTCCAGTTTCTGGTGCAGTACAATCCTGACCAGCTCTCTTCATCTCTCACTTCTCCCATTTTTTTAAAACCAAAAATGACATTACTAACCACCTTTCCTTATACTTGTGTTGTGAAGACTAATTCATTATCAATAACTGAGAGAGGTTCAGAAACACAATGATGCGTGCCATATGAGCCGGCAGAAACTCTTCTATCCCCCCTGCACCATGCTTCATACAAAAAGAGATAAAGGGGTTGATTTCTAGCAGAAGAGCTGTGACTGCTGCAGATAAAGGTTCCCTACAGACTAAAGGCAGCACTATTTGAAGGTATTTAGTGCTATAGCTTTCCTTACACAGCCATATTTATTCTACATGAAAGCATATTTACAGAATCCAGGCTTCGATGTGCTATGGAGTAGCAGGGAAAGGGATTTGTTTTCACCCTTTCTCCCACCAGTTTTCTCCCTAAGGCTGATCTGGCTCTATCCTCTGCCCCAAGACATTCTTGGAGGCAGCTCTCTTCTCACCTGCTCCCTCAAAAAGCCATGCAAAACCCTTACCCTTCAGAGCATAGGCTTATACTGCTCCTTGCCTCTGAAGCCATTTTAGTTTACCTAATAACACCCTGAGTGGATCATGACTTGAAACCTGGATTTGTCCTTAAGAAAACCACATATCAAAGAACAAACCCCAAATCTCTCCAAGAAGATGTACAATTCGCTTCTGAGCGCCTGTGAAAAGGAGGGCAGAGGATGGAAAAATCACACACGCATTTCTAACTAAGTTAGTGGAAGTCAGTGATACACAGTGATAATGGCACCTATGTAGCAACAACTACTGTCTCAGCCAGCACATAGTTACAAGAACCCCTCTGTGGGGAATCAGGTTGCAATCGTTTTGGGAGCAGCACAGAGCAGCCATCAGGAGGGCCTGGCAGTGGGGAAGGTGCTTGTCATGGAGAAATCCAGGCGGAAAGGGGATCCTGTCAGCCCAGATCATGGCTCAGAGGCAGGGTGAAGGGATCGTTTGGAATTTTAATTGGAGTTAATTCTGCCTTTTTGCAACCTCTTCCCATTTCTGAATAATGTAGTTGTCAAAGCCCTTTTTTGACGAGGACAAGTGAGGCATCTAAGCAGTGTCCAGACAAGTCCAAGACATCTTGTGACACTCCACCAAACAAGCTGAGTGTTTGCAAGGGCAGTGGACCAACTCTTCAAACTGTTCAAGGTCAGGAGGTTGGATAGAGCTTTGAGCAACCTGATCTAGTGAAAGACATCCCTGCCCATGGCAGAGGTGTTGGACTAGATGACCTTTAAAGGTCCCTTCCAACCCAAGCCATCCCATGATTCTATGATTCTCCTGACCTTAGACTAGGCTGCATAGGAACAAAGATGACACAGAGACCAAAGGCAAGCAAACACATTCCAGTACTATGTAAATGCAACACTCCTCACAGGATTTATGCCAGTTGACATTAGGATTAACTTATTTCTTAATTAGGATTACACACTTTTTGCTAATACAAAATGAAAAGAAATCCACTGCCTGATAAAATATGGCCCTATATGCTATCTCATAAAGCTCTTAATGTAAATTTCCATTCAAACAGGAAAAGTTCAGTAGTGAAATATGAGCTGACCTCCAGGCACCTGGAGGACTTTCTGCCCTTCAGATAAGGTGAGCATTTTGGAAAGTGAATGCTATCAAATGCATGGTAGGTTCAGGGACAGAAACAAGGTCCACTGCGACCCATACCTTCACAATTTCTGGGATAAACTAATTTCTCATCATTAGACCTCTCATGCCTAGAGCTAATTTGTCTAATACTGTGGTGCAAAACAGTAGGTTTGGCAGAATCCAACCTAGTATACTCATCATAGCATTATTTCTTTAAATAATACCACTAAACTCACAAGAGTGCCTAGAAAATGCCCTCTGGTTTATATACACAGAAACAGGATTAAATCCTCTAAAAAATCCACACCGCATTTTACAAAGCTTCCTGCTGGTAAAGAAGTTCATGATTTTTAATTAGTACTATGCAGACATGAGGCCAGACATGCAATGTTCAATAAACCAGTTAGTTTTTACATCAGTAATGAGTCTTAGAATATTAATGCAAGGCCTTCAGAAGTCAGAAACAGAAGAGTGAATGTGCAGTGATCCTAACATTACCCCAGGTGCACGTGAGTAGCAGAGATATTAACAACCTCAACAGCGTAAATGAAAAAAAAATAAAATCCATAGAGGTGGAAATGTATATTTCGCACGGGTTAATATAATCAGCTGCAGGTAGATTTCAGAGGATTATTTCCAATCTTTTGAGAAGAGATTTCTTTTGTGGGCATGATAAAAATTGCTAATATGTTGCTGCTGTTTTATTCAAGGTGAAAATTTTACTTTAATCACTTTCAAATAAATGCGAAACTCAACCATTACTCCCTTCTAATAATACTGAAGAAAATAGTTCACACTAAATCTAACATAATGAACACAGCATGTTCATAGAGAACTGAGTGTTCTGGCTTAAGTCCCCTTTAATCCATAATTCCTTTGGAACTACATATTACATCCAAATGAATACCAAAGAGGTTTATGATTAATGTTACTTTAATGAATAATAAAAAAATTGATGATGATTTACAGAGTTATTTTCAGGTTTTTTACACATAAAGATTTGTTGGTTAGAGACTCAAATATATATAAAATAGAACACTACAATCTGATTGAGATGGTAATACTTTTGCAAAATCTTCTAAGCAATGTGAATGCATAGCTGAATTGAGCTGAGAATAGCTGCAAGCTCTGACAGGCCCCAGGTACTCCCTGAATTCTACCCTTACTCAAGCTGCACTGAGGAAGCATGATAAGAAGTGCACGTTCTCAGGAGAAGTGATTCTGCAAGCATGAGTATCTGGGCCTGAGTCTCGCTTGCACTGGTTTGAGTCCAGTATTCCTACCCAGTTATTCCTCATGAACGGTGATACATGCAAGATGAGACCTGGCCATACTATGCCTCACTCAGTGCAGAAGAATGCTGGGTCCCAGCTCCTGCCCTTGAGCAAGATCCTCAGCTGTTCTAAATGCCAGCAAGGTCACAGGCGATTAGTCACACCAGCACAATAAAAGACAGCAAGTCACAAATGGTATAATTTCCAAGAATAACGGGTAGTTAGAGAGCTTACACGTAAAGACTGAATCTGGAGTTTCCCAGTCCCTCAGTATAATCACAAACTTTAGGAGGGCTTTTACTGCATCAGCCAACTTGGATGTGCAGACGTTGAAAGCTGTCCTGCAAATGCTCTGCATATGGAGCGGGATTACAGCAGCTGGTGATCTCAAGGGCTGTGATTCTCACCATGCTCTGTGGTCCAGAGCTGCTCTCTGGTCACTGCTTGATTTCTTGCCTTCTAATCTGAGGCACTGGCTCCGGCCAAATCTATTTGGCTCATCTTTCCAAGAAAGTCAAGAAAGTGAGAGAAGGGCTGTGAAGCAGTGATAGCACAGCATAAGCCTACATATACTGTATCCATATAACCTATTAATGAAAACCCTTTGGCAGCTGTTTAAATGCTGTGAGTAGAGAAACGTCTGCAGTCAGAACTCTGTGGGATCCCTTCCTGAAAATGCCATCACCATGTTGTTGTAATTAAAATAACATCCCCTTCAGTGCCAGCTATCTTTATTAGGTACCAAACACTGAACCTGTTCCCAAATCACTGGGGTGCAAATTACTTCTTAAAAACATTTTGGGAACTGATTTAGCCATAAGCTTTCTCACTAGAATGAACTTTCCCAGGGACAGCAGTTGTGTTCCTTCCCCCAGGCTCTGTGCTAGAGACTTCTGTCTTGTTATCAACACCTGGCTGGATGCTTGAGCTGGTTTTCTGGACTTAATCAGTAGATTCTAGATCCTATGCTGTAGTGATCTTTTCTGGATGGTTTTGTCACTGACTAAGCAAACAAACAGCCACCACAATATCTCCCAGGGGGACTCCAAATGAAGGTTTAGCCTGGAAAAAATACTGCAAGCGTGGAACCAGGAATGGCATGAATTGGACATGAATGCCCACCACAATTAACTCAAGTGGTACAATTTACCATAAAATAACTTATTAATCATTCATATTTTTAGAGTGCTACCATGAAAGCTTCTCTCTGGAGGAAAGTTATGGTGTTGTCTGCTTTCCACATGCCTGTCCAGAGTTGAATTCTAGGCCCAATCCTGTGTGTTGCTACTATCAACCCCCTCCTAACATTATTTGATAAGATTCATTACTTTAAAAGGTAAGAGTGGCAGCCTGTAAATACTGCACTCCTGTTACTCACAACAGGCAGTTGATTCCCTAACAGCCAGCCCAGGGACACCCAACCTACTTACCCCTCCAGTGACAGAACTTGGTGCTTACTCTGGAAACATCCCTCTCTGGACCAAACATGGTGAGGCAGAACCTGGGGTAGAATTGCTGAGTCCCCTTCCTTAAAACAAAGGCCCCAGAAGGATTTTGAATCTCTAAACACGAACTAGAACAGTCTACTTCTTAACTAGAGACCTGCTGCACAAAACAGAATCAAAGAGTTTGAAAGCAGATCTCCCTCTGCTTTCCCATTCTGTCTTGTTCTCATCACAGCGGGTATCCCGTTGCTGAAACAAGGTACGTACAGGTGACAGAAAGCTGCTGGGAAGGGACATGTGTACCTATGCACTGGCATGCTGTGCCTTTTGAGAAGCCACAGGGTATCTGAGGGATCAGGTCATCAGAGGGTGCGCATCTGGTGATCTCAAGGGCTCCCATAGGTCAAGTGTCTCATCAGCTGGTTCCTTGCAGACAGCTCAATGCCTTTAGGTATTTAAAACCATACTATCTATCAGTGGTTAGGTAAATGATTCACACACTTTGTGTCATGTCTGAGTCCTGGCTTTCTTCTGCTTTTCTCATCAGTTGCCACCAAAATCTCTTATGATCTCTTTGTGCCCTCTCTACTCCGGGAGCAGCCCTCAGGCCTGCCTGTGTTCACAGAGCTCCTCTGACCAAATCACAACAGATGGTACCACAGACAGAAACAAGTCCCCCTCCCTGCTGCCTATCTACACTCTTTTAGAGGACACAGTAAGCTGCAAACAAACAAGTAAAACACATGCCAAGACTCTCAAAGGAAACGTACAATTTGAAGGTTTCTAATTAAATTTCACAGGTTGAACACCCTCAGTATTTGTGGGAGATGCTGATCATGCCCTCCCTCCTTTCCAAATAATCACATGCTAGTAGTCAAACTTTCTCTGTCCCCCTTCCCATGCATACTACAAGATCTTTTACAAGTACATGGCTACTGATATAATTTCAAAGTATTTTAATAATAAGAATTTTATATTCTACAATTCAATCTACATTCAGTCAACAAGGTAAGAAGCAGAACAAGGTCTGATCTGCAAGAAACAGGAGCAGCTTTTCCTGATGCCAAATTGCTGCTCAATTTACCCTGGATTTTCTGAGGGCACAGACTGTCCAACTGGAGAATATTTAATATCTGAAAATACATCTTCTTGTAACTTTTATATTGCCACTTAAGTTATTTGGCCCTCTCCCAGTTTTTAAAATTATTTCAGTTTTCTAGAACAACTTGAGTACTTGATAAACAAAATGCCATTCCTGTGCCTTGCAAAATACAAGTGTATATCTGGTAATAAGGTCAAACCCATCTTTTAGAAACTTAGACAAGCACACCCCAGAATGACTTTTCCTGTTAAAAAAATACTGGAGCACGTTTTGTTGCAACTAAATGTTTAAAACTCTTGTTCTAAATGTTTAGAACCATAAAAAATACATAAATGTTAAGGGAGACAAGCAAGCAAACAGACTGTGTGTGTGTTGGATGACCTCATTATTCCGCTGTGACCAGCTGGAAACCTGCTGGTTTGCAGCCAGCCTTTCTCATGTCTCTAAGACCAACATATAGCTGATGCAAGCTTCTGCTGGATGGACTGTGAGAGGTGGAAAGAAAGTTTCACAACTGATTTGCTTCTTCCTAATGGGTTTGTGTCCTTCCCTTTGGTGCAAAGAGCAAGAAACTTTGCTTACTATCTCCTGCTAACAAACAGCTGACAACTCCTCTAGTTTCCCACGCATCTGGCAAGTCTGCCCTTCCAAACATTGTTTGGGCTGCTGCAGTTATTGCCAGCTCCAAAAATATAATTTCTAAGAGAGGAACATCAGAGCTTTCTATTTTATCATCAACATTTTCTGCACTGGTGTTTCACCTTCAGTGTTTTGCTGTCATCTTTGCCACAATCACGTTTTAGCATCTGGTGTGTCAGCATCGTATTTCAGCATCAGCATTTAACCATCAGCTGTTCCACCATATGGCATAAGAAGCATCAGCAACATAGCACTTACAGCATATGAGCAAACAAAAAGCACTTGTGACTCCCTGCCACCTCTCAGTACCCTTTCTTCATGCCATAGCCACCTTTCCCTGGGACAATACAGTCTTTCTCTCTTTTTTCTGGGAAGAAATACATTCTGAAGGCAATAAAAAACAAACTCAAAAAGCTCAGTTCCTCTAGGCAAATTCGAAAGAGTCTCTCTTGTGATCTGAATTTTCTCTGAGGTTCATTGAAGCATTTTTAAGGTCCTATGTTATGAAAGCAAGCTAAGGGTCACTGACTGTCATGCTTTTAATCACGGCTGCCATTTGGCATGAGAGCTTCCCAGAAGCAGTGACAGGAAGCCTCCTGGAGAGCTGGACTGAATTTCCAACTAGTGCAATATTTTACTGCCTTGGAGAATAAATTTAGGACACACTTTAGATTAAAGTTCTTCAGAAGGACCCAATTTATTTTACAAACGTTTAGTGTGCAGGACAGAGGTTGGTTGAAATAAGCACTATTAGCACAACTGTCCTTGTGACTGGGCAACATTTTAGACTGATGTACAGAAGTCTGGGAAGAGTCAGGCTGTCTTTACGTCTAAAGACGATATAAGGGTATTCCATTAGTCACTTCACATACCATCAGTTTTTGCAGATGGTATTAAACCCCCCAGCAAATGGTAGCAAACATGGTCCTTTTTTGGGGGGCTGCAATCTGCCAAACCAGACCATGATTTAACTCCTGACCAAATGAGTTTGATATCTGCTTAGCTTGCAAGCCATTATGTCTTAAGTTTGCTCCAAGTAAAAAATGCCATTTTTCCACCTCATTGTAAAATTTGACAAATGTAAATTTTGTAGGCTTCACTTTGAATGTGAAATTTTCCAACACGGTGCCTGTTTATCTATAGAAAGCTGTAGCTAGTAAGATATCTTTAAGAAAAATGCAGTAGAAAGGGAGTTAAATAAGACATAGGGCTTCTCACCATTGTGGTCAGAGTCTTATGACTCCTTCCAAAGCTTTGAAGAATGAATGAATCAGTACTTTTCCATTTTATAGCATACCAAGGGAAAATGTCAATCTTTGGAAACTACTTAGGAGCAGAGAAGCCAAACTGAGATTACCAGAGCACCTGAGAACTGACAAAACCCGTGAATGAAAGGACATCATTAGCTGGCCTCTGATGGTGTAAGTCATGGTTAGCAATGCCATGGACACTGGTGCCAACAATTTAAAGCAGGAAGATTAATGTAAAAACTGCCAGAATTTACTCTTTGTATTATCAGGTCTTCAGTGATGCAACAATTTTATTTACCTTGATTCAAATTTTTAGATTAGAAATCTGAATTTGCAACAGTGAAGATAGTTAGCATTAGTTTAGTTGATAGCATTCTAATCTCTAAAGCTACCATTTTCACATGAAGGTTACATCTGTTCAAGATGTTAGATGAAAGGCCCGACATAGCTGGAAGCCTAGTTTTAGATGTGAAGATGTCCAAAACAGCAATGAGAATCATTTGCCTGTAAAGGTATATTTCAATGGAAACTGAGAATTACCCATTCAAGTTTCACGCTATTACAAGGTACCATAACGTTCCTTCTAAGTGGACTGGCTGCAGTGAGGAATGGCCACAGCTACTGTCCGAAATAAAACCCAAGCAGATTCTGTAGGTGACTGCCAGGCTCTTAGTCCTGCCTCATAATGAAGAAATTTTTCCAATGTAACGCTGCTGCTGAAAAACCTGACTCATTGTGATTGTGTGGATTATAGAGTTTTGCCACTTAAGTGCTTTTAGAACCAGATTATTTCATGACTTTCTGGAATGTATGGTGCTATGTGGCATCCCAGTTACTGGCGGTGTGTGGGGAATCCTGGCATCATGTTATCAATGGTTATTTTACTTCTGTGAATAGATCCTTAACAAGCCCCAGATTCTCCACACCCAGCAACACTTTTTACTGTAACATACCATATTTTTCTTCCAGAAAATGAATCCACTATGCTTTTCAGCCAACATAAGCTTTTGTAACCAGCAGAGCCTGCATCTGCACTACTAATCACTTGAACCTTGTAAATCGTAAACGGGTCTCTCACAAAGCCGGAAGTAACACTTCCAGCTGTAATGCTATTAACCTAATCCCTGGTAGTTATTACAGAAACTCGTGACACACAGCTTAGCAGATACCAGAAAATACAGTTTTTCCTCAGTAAAGTTGGAGCTGATCTTTGTATGTTATAAGCATTATTAAAACCAGCTGAATTAAAATGTGGAAAGTTGCAGCTCCTACAGCTTTGGTGCCCAGATGTAAAAGTAACTGTATCAACTTTCCTGGTGCATAGAGATAATGACACAGAGGAGTATGTTGCCCATGCGGTGCATTCAGGTTTTAATGTTTTGCGTTTAAGCCCACACTACTACAATTTTCTTATATGCGATTCAAATTCACCATATTCTCTTCTCTGTACGTGTCTTACTGTGTTTTCCACCCTGAGAAACACAGGGTAAAATCATGGCCATTCTAAGTCAGAAGATAACACTTGAAATCTTCTTATGTTAAGTGTATTAGTAGATTCTCATTTATTTTAGGAAACCTCTTAGATTGCTGTTACAATACAAAGGCACCAAAAAGTGGGTGGAAACAGGACTTAACTTATCCTAGCTAAACTAAATACATCTATGATTGCCACAAATTTATATTGTTCTAAAACCAAGTGAGTTGAAACTATTAAGTCTCACACAGTCCTACTGGGTGCAAAGATATCGTCCTTTTAGTTCTAAAATTACTGTAGAGAGCTTCAGAAGAGAAGTGTTTCCTGTGGCCTTTCGTGGAAACTTTGGTTTTGTTGGTTTCTAATGCTTTTCTTCCACTAAATTAAATTACTGTAGACTGAAAGTTCTCCGTTTGCTTTTTTTCTGGGGAACTGTAACTCCCACAGATACAATTCTTGGCGGTCTAACTGCAGAAGACGACTGGAAGCCTCACAGATGTGATATGAAAACCAAGGATTATCTCAGAGGTAAATAATGGTACACTCTGTTCCTACGTCACTCAGTAATGTAGACTCCACTCTTACTGGGGCCAGCTAGTTGGAAAGTTTTTGAAGCTCCACTACCAAAAGCCTGTGCAGTACTTTGAGATACATGGGAAGTTACTGTTTTAGATGTGAAGTGTAAGATGCTTAATACACTTACTGTAGGTTAGATTGTCAAAGTTTCACTTAGAGAACTGATTCCACTTTCCATGACTGCTGGGTTGGGTAAGACTGCCAGGTATTTGGATGAAGCTCTCACATGAGGAGCAACCTACAAGTCTCAATGGCTAAGGTAAGTTATCTTAGAAGAAATCTACACCTTCTAACAGCTATAGGCTCTTATTCCCACCTAGAATGAGGGACAAGTTGAAGGAAGGTGAACAACAGAAGCAGGGTAAACACCATTGTGACTCAGGGCATGACACAACTTCAGGAGCAAACCCTGCTCAAAGCTGAACCCAAGACTTGCAGGTATAAATTCATGGCACTACAATCTGCTAATATTTCATTAGCACCTGAGCTGACAGTACAAACAGAGTGAACACAGGGAAAAGTGAAAAAGCAAAGCAGAGCTGTTTGTTGTGTCCCACATTTTGATGTTGTGCTCTCTGTAAATCTGAACAAGATGATGTTTTTCTCTTCTGAGTCAGGCATTTAGTTCTGGAAAGTGGCCCACAGAAGAGGTTTCCTCCAGAAAAGGAACATTCTTGTAATTTTAAATTAAAGTGTGCAATTACCGTTCTTTATTGTTGCCAGATAAAAAAGATTTGCTATAGTTGCTTACATGCACCTATAGGAGCTGAAAGAAACCAGCAGATTCTATAAGAAGGTTTCCTCCTGAGAGGTGTGAATTTCACAACAGCAATAAAAATGTTTGCTACAGAGGGAGAGCTATGATTTAAACACAGACAAATGCTTATTTCCCTTCTGATAGCATTTTCCTTAGTTCTTTCTGACACATAAATACACTGTTTGGGAAAAGACCTGGAATATTATTTTAAGATAAGATAGTACACGTTCATAGTAATTAAGTCAAACTCTTTTTCTATGAAAAGAAGTGAGTGAGCAGGTTTCCATGGTAATTCTTTTCTTACCTTTTAAGACAAAGGACAGCTTAGAGCTACAGAATTAAGTCTTTTTCATCCATTTCTTCTCATGCTTATACAAAAGCTGTTTCTGTTTTAAACCATCAGAGGCTCATCTTTTCTGATAAATCCAGCTTCAATATCAATTTCTAATGCAAATTTGCATTAAATATTTAAGGATTTAAAAAATGAAGACATACAAATAGTTAACAAAAATACTGACTCCTAATTTTTCTCAGCCAAATTATTTTCAGGTTAGCATTGGAGGGAGGATGGGGGTGGCACAAGTCTAAGTGAAAGAATTTTACCTAATTATTGAGTTATTCCCAAGCACAACTTCAGTAAGTTAATTGGCACTGCTGCAAGGATGAATTTGGCCCAATGTAAATTCATCTCTTCTCCATTGTTAGGACTGCTCAAAAGAATGTTTTTTGTAACCTGTTTCTAAATCCAGCCACTGTGTTTCATTATGATTTTCTTTTGATTCTGTTACCATGTGAACAGTGAAATACACATAACCACAGCTCATGATCTCAGAATGTCAACCAAGGGGTATTTTGTGCTTCAGAACTGATTGGAGTGACTCAGAGGGTTCTTTGAAAGTTCTTTGAAAAAGTCACATGTGTGTTTAGATCTAAAATTAATTGGGGATTAAGGAACCGAGAAGCAGGCAAAGGAAAAGTTTGATCACCTCAAACTCTATACAAGAACTTTGCTTTGAGAAAAGCTTTACTGTAAACCTAGTCTTAATTGTGGATTAGATCCTGGGCTGAAGTAAACTGGATTAGTTCCATTGACTAAAATGACTCAATTTTAGTGGAGTTACAACATGCAGTAGAGTGAATGCAATTTACATGAGCTGAAAAAATGGCTCTATATTTAAGACACTAGTTTGCGAGTTCTCAGTATGTGGATTACAGACTGCATTTACATTCTATTTATACAGACAGCACACATAAATCTACCCTGCAAAGTGCCATACTGTCCATTTACTCCTCATGCAAATATTGATTAGTTATTTCTTAACTTTGCTGTAAGGTTTCATAAAGACACAGGCCAAGATTTCTAACTGCAGCTGAGCAGCTCACCACACAGACTGCGAATGCTCAGGACTCTATGTTTACAGAGGGTAACGCAACAGACTCAGTGAAACAATGCAAGAGCAAATGGGATCCCAGACTCCCTTGAGAACTAGCGGTAAAATTACTGGCCACCTTCAGCTTCTGGAATCTTTGTTGTTTGTGACAGTACAAGAAAGAATAGAAACCAGCAAGAATTTCAGATCCCATATTGAATTCAGAGGTATTCTAATTATAAAGGCACCCATTTGGTATTCAAACTGAGTCAGTTCAAAAGTGGAATCACCTAAGAACAAATATAGATACAAGCAACGGCACTAACTTGATATTGAACAACTAGTATAACTGCTGACTACATAAAGCTTCAGTGGGCTCCTTCACTGGACTGACTCAACAGCTCCCACACATTAAAGCGAAGACTCAGGCTAGGAAATCCACAGGGGACAGTACAGCACTGTGCAAGTTTACCAGAGTGGGTCCAGAAGCCCATTTTTGCATTGTTGCACTTACGTACGGTGACCAAAGATGACTGCTTTGACCACATCCTTTCACATTTATAGTCTTAGGATGAGGTTATGTGGATCTGGGCTTACTCCCCATGCTGGCGGAGCTCTACCCAGCCACCTTCCACTCCATGTGGGGAAACACGGCAGCCGTCAGAGTCTGTGACAGTCTCAGCATTGTTCTGAAGTCCTACGGCACACACAAATTGCAGCAGCCCACACTGACTTCTGTGGCAGTTAGCCACAGAAGGAAGACAACTGTATGTTTTTGGCCTCTGCTGTCTTTTGCCAGTTTACCTACTGCTTCATTATTCTCAGAGAAATGCAGTGCTTACAGCAAACTGGGGAAAGCTGAGCTAGGTCACAGGACCTTTCTTTTGCAGTCAAAAGGTCATACCATGGTTGCAATCAAATACTTTTTTTTCAGAAACTAGTTGGAAGTTTTTCAGGGGTGCTCAGCTTCTCCTGCTCCTTTCCTGATTTAACTCCTCCAATCTGTGTCATTCTTTCTAATACAAAGTGTAAGTGGGATTGTTTTCCTTTTTTTTTTTTTTTTCATGTAGTTACCTGAGAGTTACCGGACATGTACATTAAAAAAGAAAGTGTTTTTCCCTGTGACAGATATAGATATGGTAATACAGAAAGAATCTGAGCGGTAGTTTCCATACTGCTTTTAGTACTGCTAAAAGCTCAGTAGAGACCAAGAGCAAAAAGGTGAGATGAAAATATTTATGCCTCTTGTGCTCTTTGGACTATGACCTCTTCTGTTTAACAACAGCTGTCTTAACCCGCATTTTGTAGCTTGCTACACACTACACGTAATTCTCTAGCCATTTTATGCAGCTGTTAGGTGACAGAACCATCTCTAGAAGAACTCGTGGGAGAGGGTGGAGGAGAAACATTACTCCCTTCAGTAATTCATTTCTCCTTAGGAATGCTGAAGGGTCTTCTCTCATCTTCACTGGAGAAAAGCAAGCAGTTCAAAACACTGTCAGAGATGAAAAACTAGTGGGGTTGTGTAATTCCTCCAAAGAGCAGAGTAAGAAAAATTGCTTGTGTTTGAGAGAAGCGGTGAGAGATTTCTGGAAGTGTATCTGGATCAGGAAAGAGAGACAGATCTGGGATGCATTCAAGACAGATTTCTGCATGCCAGCAAAGGCATTGGGCTGGCTTCAACGACCTGACTATAAAATGAGATGGGTAATACTGCCAGCTCTTTGAAAGAAAGATTATCTGGGTTTACGCCCAGCTGTGCTACAGAATCCCCATGTAACTTTGGACAAGTCACTTAAATTCAAATTTCTTCTGTTTACCTGTCTAAAAAAATCAGAGAGCAGAGTAAATAATTTTTCCCATTTGCTTTCTATTCAGATTATAAATGCTCCAGTGCACGATTGCTCTTCCTTTGCACGGGGTGCCAAACACCAGGTCAGCAAGGCTCTTGCCTCAGCTGGAGCTTCTTGTTTCTAACATAATACAAATTACAGTAACTGCTCCCCACCTCCTTCCTGTGCCAAAAATCTCCCTTCCCCCTTGCTTTTCTTCCTTCCCAAAATTAATCCTTAGGCACTCCCACGTTTACACTGCCCACAGCCAGGCTCAGGCCATGTCTTCTCTACTCTCCTAGTTTCAAATAAAAAGAGAACGGTGGGCAGCCAGCTTCGCTATTCCAGCTCCACTTCCACATTTGAATGCCGTTTCTTCACAAGGAGGAGACAAGGAAGAACAATTTTAGATGGCTGTTATTTTTATTTAGAGCAAAATTGATGACTTCTATATAACTTTTCTTGTATTATCATAATGTTAGCATCTTTAGCAAACATCTT
The DNA here is from genome assembly GCF_034619465.1 of Leptosomus discolor. Taxonomy (NCBI): domain Eukaryota; kingdom Metazoa; phylum Chordata; class Aves; order Leptosomiformes; family Leptosomidae; genus Leptosomus; species Leptosomus discolor. Next base: position 31,677,130 of record NC_141399.1, read on the forward strand.
AGACCAGAAGAGCTGCCAAATTCTCAAGTGGCCACACTGATTTATAAGCTTCAATTATGTTTGTCAGCTGATAACCGGAGACCAGATCAGTTTTCACCAAGTCAGTGGAATGGAAGTGAGTGTTTTACTACCTTCTACCAATATTTCTTTTCAGATACAAAATGCTTTCAGTAGGCAGCGACTTTTCTACCTGGAGCAGCAGGAGATGATTCTTGGACAGCAGGGCAGAAACTGAATGCCTTTGTCACACGGCAATGCTAAGAAACCACAAAAGCAATTCTTCTAATCTTTTTAATACTTAAAAAAGGAACTTTAAGAACTGTTCTCAACATCACATTTTCACACACTTCTCTCACTTTATTCTGTACTGTAAACCTTCTTTCCAGGACTTTCCTGCCTGATCAGTGTCATTCACTGCCGATTTTCTGCTACAGACACAGAGGTTATGTGAACAATCTCAGTTTCTTCTTGATGTCTGCCTACCTGTCTTACAGTCTGGATGCATCACAAGTACTGCCAGAAAAGAATCCTAGGTATGCTCCAGAAATAAATTAGCATTCAATTTTCAGATAATAACTTCCTGGAAAAAATAAAGCAAGTTATTCTTCCTGTAGTTTGCAGTAAGAATTGACATTTGCTAAAAATTACTGTTAATTTCAAACACATTCCTTTACTGGAAAGACTTGAGCCCTGGCATATGCTGGTGAAAGACACTACTGCAAAGCCCAACTTCCACAAAAACACAGTGAAATTAAAACTGAAATTAAAAAGAGAAAGAGATCTACCTAAAGCAGGAGTTCCAGGTTAGCAAAGAATAAAGATTCAACAGAGAAATATTAGTAAGTGTGATGTCAAGCTCTGCAATCTGGAGCAAGTGCTGCGTTTTTAACTTAATAACAGTGAATGTCAAATTCTTCAGTAAAGGAATCTGCGAAGTCTTGGTAACAAGTCTGCTGTGGAACTAAATCACTGTGCATTCACCACAGTAGATTATCTGTCACTCATAAAATCAGTACTTTCCAAGCCACCTCTTAGCATGGCTCAATATATAGACACAGATAAAAATATTTACAAAACCTAAGCATATCCATCAATATAATGCCACTTTCTTAACTGACTTATAACTTCAGTCTTCAAAGGGAAGATCTGCAATGAGCCATCTTACACTTGTATGATGGTAATAAAATTACCCATTTAGAGGAAAAGTACCATTTTCATTGACCAGATAACACAAAAGGATGGAGAAAACAACAGCTGGATCATACTTTTAAGAGAATTTAAAAAAACCCAAAACCTGTCTAGAGGGATCAAATTCCTAAGCTGGAGAAAGTCAGATAGCCTGGTTCTCATTCCATACAGGCATAAATCAGGACTAAACATGCCAAAAGCCAGACCGCGATGTTAATCACACTGACGGAACTGCAGATGTCATCAGCAGGATGGAGACAATGAAAATAATGTTAATGAGATTAGAGTCCATCCAAATGGTACTACCTCCATGCGAAAGGATAATCAGACTCTGATTAGACAACTCCAGTATTATCACTTCAAAGCAGATGCAGCAAAATATGTTGATGGAAGAAACAGAATGGATAGGGAGCATACTCTGTGTGATGAATGAGAAAAGAGTAAAACAGAAACGTATCACCAGTGGCCAAAAAGAAAATAAAAACTTGACATATGAAGGAGAGTCAGGACTGAAGACTTCAACCTTAAAGCAAGTACTTGGTGATGGTATTACATTGCTTAGCAGAGGTAACAGGAAAACGCCTAACGGACATAAAAATTCCAGTTTGACAATCGTTCAAAACAAGGTGGATTGTTCAACTGAAATTTTGAGACAAAGTTACATGGAAAAGAGGGGAGATATTTATTTCTATTTTCTGATTTAGTTTGCCTGTAATTCTCGATGAAGCCTCAGTAAGCTGCAAGCGGAGTGTCTGCAGCCGTGGTGGCAGTGAGGCCCTGGAGGAACAGAATGTTACTGCTGTACTAACATCATCACTCATGTCTACAGGACACGGGTTTGCCTTGGGGCAATCATGGAGGGAAGAAATGTCACTTCCAGAGGGTATTAAAGAATGGTGAAACCCTCCCCTGGTACAGAAAGGGAGGACAATACAGAGGGGCAGATGTAGAAGCACCAGCTGGGAATGCGATCTAGCTAAGACTGGCAGCTGCTGATCTGACCAGGCTCTCTGTACTCCACCAGCAGAGATGATGTGGTGTCTGTATGGTAAGTACAAGGGAGGCACTTACCTTGGGGACTGTGGAATTCATCCCCATCCTCACCAGAACTCGGACAACTCCTGGTAAAATCTGAGCCTTACTTCCCACCTATGACAAGCACAGCAGTAGATGTGCGAGCACCAAGTCTGGAGGTATAAACAGCAGGAGAGAGTACCCATCCAAAGGAAGAGTGCTCACTGATACCACACATTATAGAGCCACTACCACAGAATTATCATATATTTATATGCTGCCTATGATCTTCAGTTTCTGTATAACTGGAGAGATGACAGGTATAAACCAAAACCTGCTCCCTGCTACAGTATCCCTGGATATAAATTGAAAATATCTCCCTTTCTTGTTTTTGACTGAGATAAAGGAGCACACCCCTACAGCTCCTGTTCCTCCCTGGTTAGCTGGTGCACTGGGTCTTCATGCTTCACCTCACTCTGGTTTAACTGCATAAAATGGTGACATGTCTAAGCACACAGCAAAATACTGGGAGGAAGATCTGGGAAGTAGAGGGAGATATAGCTCATATATCTATGCCAGCACAAGCAATCCCTGTATTGCATTTCAGGAAACAGGCTTAGTCAAATAATTTGCAGAAGTGCTTAGGTTGAATTGGGGGCTGGTTTAAACTCAGCATGGTCCCGCTGATTTCAGGGAGATTGCAGAGAATTTGTCTTTCTGAGCATGTTTTGCCAAATTAAGCTGTGGAGAACTATTTCCATAGTTTGAATGAAGATATACAACTTACTACCTAGTGGAGACTTAATTCTCTGTCTGATAGACAGGAAAATCCTTTCAGTGAATTATATCAATGTCTAGCTTTTCTTGTACTCTGGCAGTGCAGGTTTCTTGTAACACAATGGCCAGAACTGCGAAATTTCATTATATTTGCCAGGCAAATTGGAACTATAAATGATGCTGTAGCTGCAGTCCTTGCTTGGCCAGCAGACCTGAAAAGCCACACTGATCCTTCCTGAGCACAGTAAGATGTAACCTTTACTTTTTCACTACATCTTCTTTCTTCAGATCATTTTTGTCATTCAGAGCGTTGGCAATCTTTCTGGCTAGGTGAGCATAGAAATGTTCAGGTTATAATATATGGAGCATCTGAAAGGTATGACAAGGAAAGGAAGCATTATAAGTATCTCAGAGAGATTACAGGGAAGGGAGATGTGGTATTATAAGAAGTATTTGAGAGGTAGGACGAGGAACAGATATGCAGTGTAAGGGAATCACTGACATAATGCTATAAAGAGCACTCAGCATCAAGGGATGGAAGGCATTTGAGAGATACAGCAAGGAAGAGAATTACTATACAGAGTATCTGAATGATAGGACAAGGAAAGGAAATACATGATATTCCTGAACTTTTTATCATAACTGCAGTATTCATCACCAATTGCAAGCTACTCAGGAATGAGTACGTTTCATTGGGTGGTGTGGGACTGATAAAACCAGAAAAATACTGTTGACAGATTTGGAGTTACTTAGCCATGATGTATGACTGAAAATGTGCTGGGAGAAGCCTGATGTAGCAAAGTGCTGAGCACCTTCACTGGGGACAGCAGGAGACAGCCTTTACAAAGGTGCTGAGCAGCCACAATTCCACCGAAATCAATCAGACCTGCAGGGAGTCACCACCTCTGAAAAATCAAGTTGTGGGAGTTGAAGGCACCCAGCAGGTTCAGGTCTGAAGTGTCACATTAGGGATATGACAGCAGTATCTAATAAATCTCTCTCCACACAAATATACATGAGTACATGCACACACACATATATTTTGCCAGACTCCTCCATCTTCCATTGTTAAAATGATAGAAGTGTAATGTTCAGCAAAGACAATCAGAGAAGTGGTAATTATCACAGTGGGTCTGAAAACCTTTGGTGGCCCAGTAGTGGGAGGGAAATATAGGACATCTTGAGAGACAGTACAGACATGAAGAAAACTTTTTCTTTAACTACAGCAACCTATCTTTTATTATTTTATTCCTCCTTTAATAACTAGCAATTGTGAATTGCAGCATAGTTCTGCACATGCCTTGAGATAAGAAAAATTCTCTGCTTCCACCCACCAAATATACCACCAAACTCTGCTATACACATTAAGTCAAAATTTTATAGCAATCCTTCTTCTTTTGGTTAAACTTTCCTACCTCTCCCAAAGTACTGTCCTATCCCACCCTTCAAGGTGAAACCATGTGTACAATAATGGCGCTGTACAAATACAGTGTACCAATGCTAATGTAAGTGTGGGTTGAAGCACTGACAGCAGCACTTGTTTTCTTAGAGTGGACAAAAGGAGATTAACATGGTGACCCTAATCCTGCAACAGTGTAAGTGATGGTGGGCTTAGCTTCTCGGAAAATGCATATGCACTGAGCAGTAAAATAAAACATCTCTAATACTACTCTCATCCATACTAATTTTTACACTTACTGTTTACTGAATGATGGCAAGTGGCCTTTTCCTCAAATTGTATCTCGTTTTTCCTCATGTCTTCACACAGACAATGTGACGCCTATTTTCTGCCAGCCTAACTTTTGACAGACAGTCTCCTACGGCACCTTCATATAGCAGGGTAATCTGTGCCAGTTCCTGGAGGCTTAGCACACTTGTCAGAGGTAGTTGTCTTAGCTCTCCTTTGTTGCACTATTTTGAATTTACTATCATGCTCACGCTGCATAAGCACAGAAACACTGTATGTTCTCCAGAAACTTCAGCCCATGTGGGGCAAGTCCTTTTGCTTGGCATATTCTCACTCCTTTCCTGAGAGGTTCATTCTGCATCTTTGAGTAGACACTCGAGAAAACCCTATTTCAGACCTAAGCCACAAGCTGATCTTTTCTTTTGGAATCAATCCCTAAAGATCATAAGAAGGGCTCTTCAAACTTGGATTAGTGCAATTTACCTTTTCACCTTTCTTTTGTAAGTTTTAAAACAGCTCTTATACAATTCCTTTTGCAGGAAGCACAGCACTTCTCAAACCTGAATATAAAATTAACTGGAAAGACTAACACTGTAAAATGACTGTTCTTACTGATAGGCTCTCAGATGTGTTCTGATATACCTTACCTCCTGTACAACACAAAATGTATTTCCTCTTGGCTCATAGCAGTGCCTCTTCATGATAACACTTTCCAGTGTATTTGACAAAGACAGACCAGTCAGCCAAAGACTTTTCTCAGCCTAAGGTCTCTCCAGACTCCTTGGCTTAGACAAGAAGATTTCTGAAGAGGTGTCAAGGTTACTATGAATTTTTTGAGCTATCAAGAAGTCATAGTAAAGTAATGATTTAATATCTGCCCATTAAAAGATAACTGATAAAGCACCATCTACTGTGGTTAGGACTATCTCCTGCTACAGACAAGTCCAGGTAAGTCTAACTGATTTCAGAGGGATGAACAGAGCAAAACCAGAAAGTCTATAGCTATCAAGCCAGCTGCTGTTGCCTAAGGGAAATTGCCAGTCAGTTAATGCGTGGCTATTCGTGTGAGTAAATTAGATGTCAAGTCACTTCTGTTCTCATGCTGTTGTACTTCGTAGAACTGAACAATCAGCAGACTGATCTCACCCCAGAAGCAATGCTTTTTGGTGGCATTTGATCTTGAAGAAGACATTGCTGTAGAAGAGAGCTGCTCAAAGATAAGACAGAGTAATCACGACACCAGCTCAGCTAACTGCAATAAATCAGGTTTTTTCTACCTTTTAACATCCTTGGCATTTCTCTAGGTAAGCCACAGATTCCCTCTTTGAGAACATTTGGACTGAGAACAGCATGTTAGGAACTCTTGCCTTTTGCAGATCTTTTTCTCATTCTCTGCATGTTTGTTTATCATTAGCACGAATTATGATGGGTGTCTGTACAATTTGAACCACCTTTTCTCTAACAGCATCATCTCAGTCTTTTTTCTCTCTAAGCTGCAGTTCACTACAAGGGCTGTGACAGCTTTTATGTTTTACAGAATCTTTAGTCTGGCAATCATGATTAACTCGTCTCTACAGAGAAGTGCTATTTTAATAAGACCAAGCGAAGAGTTCTAAGAAAATCTTTTCCTTTTTTTTTTTTTTTTTTTTTTTTAGAAGACTTTTATACATCTAAGAATTAAGACTCTGTAACTAAAGTTTAGATACAGCATAGCCAATTCTTCTGTTGGCCCCTTGAAATATTTTGGAAGGTTTCCAGCAGACCCAATTATTTCAAATACGCTTCAGAAGTTACATTAAGGCCAGCGTAACAGAATCTGTGAATGTATTCAGTCCTTGCCCTCTTCTGACCTCTGATTTCTTTCCAAATAAAACGTTTAACATGACTTTTTCTTTTTTTAGTTTTTTCTTTTTTCTTTTTTTTTTTTTTTTTTAATTTTTGTATAGGAGCTTCTGGGGCTCAGGCACTGACATTATTTGAGATGTAAATTATCCAAAACCCTTTTTAGGGTCATGGTTGTGTTTTGGAGCAATAACAAATCAGGAAACCTTGTTCCATGATGCTTAGACAAAATAACATATTGTCTTTTCTTAGGAGGCTTTTAAAAAGCTTCGTAAACATCAGCATGCCTTGTACTAGCCTCAGTCTCCAGGTGGTAAAGTCGAAGTCCTATAAAGTCAAACATCTTACTCAAAGTTCGAGAACAAGCAAGACCAGGAAAAGGTAAGGAACTGAGGTGATTTGAATGCTAGAAACCACTTTATCTCCCCTAGTATTATTCAAAACAGGGTGAATCACTTCTCATTACAGAGGAAGATTTGGAAATTAAAAAATAATGGTGGAGAGTAAATATGAAGGAAGGCAAATACGAGTCTTCATCTCACTTGTCCTTCTTCTTCCCTCAATTCATAGCTCAGTGCTGTTAGATGTTTAGCCTGAATTGTAGGATTTAGCTGTACAATACCTACCTGGGGGTCCAAAAGTTTCTGAACTGCTAAGCCAGACAGAGGATAAGGCTAGATTAGGGAAAGCTTGCGAAAGAAAATAAAAGCACAGCAGGGCTCCTACTTTTCAGATCTTTATAACACACCGTGATGCTATACAGAAAGATTTTTATAAAAAAAAAAACATAAATGAAGGAGAAATCTAGAGTATCTAATAACTCTGTAACTCAATAGCCTGCTAAAGTTTTTGTCTGATTTGTTTTATTGGAAACACTACAGAAATTGATCTGAAAGCAAAGCAAGGGCCAGGGAGATTTCTCTTCTTTTGTCACAAATTTAGTGTGTTCCACCCAAATCACAGAGTGTTCTGCTCCAGCCAGACTTCTTGAAACATCACAAAAAGATCAATAATCAACAGAGGTCTCTGATGTTTCCAAAAAGTGGGAAGAGTAAAGAAAAGGTAGATGAAGCTATAACCAAAATGAATTTACTGGTAGGACTGGTCAGCCAGCTTCCTAAAGGAGCTCACTTTTTCTGTGGAGTAGGGAGATTTCTGGTCTTTCTTGTAAAATTAATTCCTCCATGAACAGTGTAAGATAATCACATTGGAACTGGATCAGTGGAGAAGTGTGAAAAATGTGGCAGCATTCAAGTTTCTACTTGAGAAGAGGTATTTACCAGTCTTGGGAGAGACAGAATAAGAAAGTGTATAATTCAACATTTCCTTTTGATCTGTAAACTACTTTTTCTTCTGAGTTAATTTGCTTTAAAAATGCACAAAGAGGGAGGGCAAAACAAAAAGTAAATGTGCTAAAATGTTTGACAGAGATTCAAATGTTTGTGAACAAATACGTTTGTTATTCCATGCACAGAAAGCATTAGTATTTGCTTTGCTTAGTTGGGTGCATAAATCTAATGGCAGAAGAGGTCTTAACACAGTATTAGATCTGAGACAAATTCATGAAACTGATGCCCTTTGTCCATTAAAGAAATGTGATCCACTCTAACAACATCACTGAGTATGCACAGTGCAAACAACTAACACGGATGCTGTGCATTGGGGCAAACCTAGGTTTTCAAAGATATTGCTTAATCCAGTAAATTACTGGAGGGTGCATTGACGGAACCACAGTAATGGAAGCACTGTAGTGTAAATTCTCATACAGAAAACATGGCCTGAGGAAATGACAAAGAGATGGGTAATACCCTAAACAAAAATAGTAAAGAAACTGTCTTGGATCAGATTATGCTTTTAAGAAGATAACACCATCTGTATTGGGCTGCCCAACCTCTTCTTAATAACACTTTGGATTAATATCATGCATGGAAATGCCACATGCAATATGAGCTCCACAATATTAAACGCAGAAGGATTAACAATACTGCTCTCCTGAGTGATGTTCTACCTGTGAGTGCAAAGGCCAGCAGCCTCAAGGCAGGTTTCTTGGAGGATCAATAAGATTGGATGTGGAGGTCTGCCGCTGAATGGAATATTTCTTAGCTAGCGACTTTGTGGGACAGAGGTCTGGGAGAAGGACATTTGAAATCCAGTATTTGTGTTATGGTAAGTCTTGACTATGAAAGATATCCTTTTAACCTAACCCACATGGACAGGAGATGTCAAAAAATCAATTTTAAGAGAAGGATCACCCTGCCTATCCAGCACCTGCTTGATACAGTTTGTTGAGGAGCAAACAGTCCCTATCACTGTGCAAGGCAGGATCAGGAGCTCCTTATTCCCCTACAGCTGGGCTAGTGAAACCGAAAGCATGCTGAATTCCATTTGTGCTAGACATGCTATATAAATACATGATCACAATCACTCCTGAGTTCCTCACATTACTGCACACATTACTGTTGTAGAGCTAAAAATCAGCTCTCCAGTACATCTGCAAACATATATATTAACTGCAAACCTAGCTCTAATATCACCATGATATACTGTACCCAATGTGGGAAAAGTACAAATTAAATGTTAGGCAAGAGTTTTTGAGGGCAGTCATGCTAAACAATAAACCCTTTCTTTATGCTCGCTGCTCCTACGTAAATTACCTTACCAATTCATCCCACCTGAAGCCAGCCAGCCAACTAAGCACGTAAGTTAAGAAACAAGAAATGCCGGGCTCCCAGTTCACATTGTGCACCAGAGCTGCTATTCTCTTCACTGTCAGAAGGAACTCATGGATCAGAGCCTAACATCAATGCTGTATGACAAATGCTGTGGGTCAAAACCAGGCTACAATATATAAAAGCTTAGTTCCTAAGGCACAAAAGAACTGGGTTCAAGTAGAATCTATTTGCTGGTTCCATACAAGCCACTGGAAATACATCAGAGCAATCTCCAAATTCTCCAAAGTTTGAACTTTTTCTTTTTCTTTTTCTTTTTTTCTTTCTTTTTTTTTTTTTTAAAAATCCAGGACCTTGCTATGCTATAATAAATTAAAGTGAAACCCACATTAAGTCAATTTGGACTCTGGAGTATTTAAAATTTTGCGATTTAGACCTATTTATATGTAAATTAAAAAAGGAAATGATTACTTCCCTATTATTTCCCTTATGATAAATTAGCCTGAATTAGTGATGAATGTAAAGAATTAACTCTTATATTCCTTATGTTTTGTCTCATTTACAAATGACATAAAAGCCCATTAGACCGTTTAAAAAGTACGCCAAGTAAAAATAAAATTCTCTACAGAAAACAAAATAAAATGTTTAATGATACAATGAAGACTCATTAATGTAATGTTTATTTTTAATATTAAAAATTCACAAGAATTGTCATAGCTCTTGTCTTAATCAGATGAGCTTTTGTAATATTTATTTGTGTTGTAATTTCATAAATATTTATACATCCATTTTTAAACTTTACTGGTCTTTGCTTTATTAAATACATTTTAAACTTGTTAATATTTGAGGAATATTTTCTCCATGTGTGCAAGCCAGCCATTCTACAGTGCCACATGATCACAGGTGTGGGCAGAGAAACTTAGAAGTACAAGCCTCTGAGAGTAACCTTTCTATACCAGCCTACTGCATGATATACCCTATTTCTTTCAGGATATACGCGGACTTGGAAATGGTGTTAAATGTGGAGGGCAGACAATCAGTCCCCTCATGGTTACCCTTCCTTCTGTGCTATGTGGTCAGTAGCCTCTTTTTCCTGTGTGTTTCTGAGATATTGTAAGTAGCTGGTCCAGTCATCAGGGGCTTACTGTCCTGTCTTGCACTCCTAGGTATACAAACACGGCCATAATCTTGCCTTAAGAAGTATTTCATAAAAATCCAATATACAAGAAACAAACAATCTATTACTGAGAGATAGATGTGAGTCTTCTGTTTCTGGCCTCTTGGCTCAGTGTGCTATGCTCTGCTCAGAGAAATCAAGGCATCGTACAGCAGTCCATCTCATTTTGTACCTGATCTTGTCAGAGTTTGCAAGACTTAGCAAGACTGAGCTAAATTGGAGTGTGAACAGGAGATATTCTTGAAAAGACAGAAGTATTTGAGATAGCACTCAGCATTTTGAATTTAGTGTAAATATATTACGGAGTCTTTCAGGCAAAAAAATCAAACATTACCTCTGACTACTGGAAATCCTTAAAGAGTCCTTTCATCACAGACAATCTCCCAAACAAGTAACTATTACAGATGAATGAAATTAAGAGCATATATTTTGGGTGAAAATTGGCACATATTTATACACTGCTTTGCAGAACGGGCACAAGGCACAAAACTCCTTTAGTGATCTCTCAGTTTAGCCACTTCCTACATCTTTACCTGTAGATTGAAATAAGGTTTCCCACCATATTAATCAAGGATAATTTCAGGAAATACGTAAAAAGTGCGTGGCATAAATGTAAAGCTGTGAGTGACACTCACAGCTTTTTTGAGCTATGAGCTTGAATACTGTAAGTACTATCCACACGAGGGTGGTACTGCCCAGGCTACTACATGCTGGTTCTCAGCAGAATTACCCTAGGTGAGCCTATATATGCAAAAACCTGTAGCTGTGCCTATACATACCTGTGCCACTCTGCACTGCCTCAGGTAGGAGGAATTCCTCCCAAGAGGAATGTGCAATGAGCACTGCACTCTGCCATAGAAACACATCCTTTATGATGAAGGGCCACAGCACTTGCTGAAGTCACAACCATCTCTCCCTCAGCTCCTGTATTGAGTACCCAAGTACCACTGTGCTCTCTGCAGTAAGTATGAAGTAACTTGAAGCTACCCAGCAGATCAAGGTCCAACAAGTAATTTTCTTTCAAGTCTCCTGCTCATGCCAATGAACTGGAGAGGTTTCATGCCATCTATCCAAGGTGCTTATGCTAAGAGTACTGATGCCTGTGGGCTCCTCTGGTTACGGCGGGGGAGAAGCTGCCAGCTCCACTGGCCAAACCAGCCTCCGCTGGACACAAAACTAAGCTAAAGGTGCCTGTTTATCTTCATGATTATACGAGGGGCCAGCAGCGACTGCCTTGCTCACACAAGTTAATGTCAAGCTTTAAATGCTTGAAATTAGATGGGAGAATTTCCTCTAAAAGATCCAGTTGCTAGTAGCATACATATAGACAACTGGAAAATACAAAAACTGCCTATACTTCTGAGCCCTTATGATACACCACTGTGAGCTAAATACCTAGATATCTTTCAGGAGAGTTTTTCACTTTAACTCTCTTGATTTGCCATCCTCTTTATAATTCGCGTAGTAATATTCATAAACAGTAATTATTTATACACAGTTATGGACCTCTTGAATTTGATTCTCTTCTCACTTAAGCTATAAATATGGAATAAAATTAATGTGAGTCAGAAAAATTAGGACCCTAAAGACTAGAATATATGTAAAATTACTTACAGTCCTCTAACTTTTTAAAGTGATTTTTTACTTTAATATTCTCTTGCGTTACAAACACTACAGGGGAAAGTTTACATCCAATCAAGAACACATTTATTGAAGTGCTTAAAAATGCACGAAAGCAGTTCTGCTAATATTAAATTTTCTGACTCTGTCTCTCCTGGATTAAAAACAAAGCAAGCCCTTTTATCCCCAACATTTTAGCACTTGGAACACATCAAAATGTTTCTTCTACTGCATTGGAAAGAAATTCTAATTCTCTTGTCCTCCTGTGTTTGAGGCAAAGAAGCTGACATAGAATTTACAAATCGAGCTCCTTTGCATTTTCAGGAAGAAAAGAAGGAAGATATAGAATCCAAACACAGAGAGAGATCTGTCCCTCTGGATTGGTATCTAAGACACAAAACAGGCCTGTGTGCCTTCTGAATCTGGTTTGGGTATCTTTTTGAAATACAAGTTTAAATCATGCACATTTTATTGGACTCAGAGTAACTAAATAAATAGCTGTGCTATTTAGGAGGTCAGACTAGATGATCTAACCCCTTCTGGCCTTAAAACTTAAAAATCTAAAGACCAGTTCTCAGATTCTGATTCAAAATGGAAGAAACACCTGGCGGGCTCACGAGAAGAATCCACCACTTCGGTTCAGAGCTTATGAAATCTTTTTCACCATGGAAAAAACAAATCTGAATCATACTTCTTCCCAGGCTTTTAAAAAACACTGAAAACACAGTACTAATCTAGATCAGAACAGGCTCTCCTGTCCATCACCACTTTGAAGTTTACAAATTAGATTTTTTTTTTTTTTGCATTGAACTGAGACACACTGAGAACAGAAAAGGTGTAGGAAGAATAGGTAGAAAACAATTCTGAGAATGAGACCTTGATATTCACGTCATAAAACCACAAGTACAGTATATGCCCATCTATAGTGATTAGCAGTATCCTGTTTAGCAGCAATATTACTTTTCAGCTTTTAGCCTCAAGAATGACACCACTACATCCCACTCCAGTCCTAGGCGGCAACATTTCACATGGTTCTAATTAACTGTGACTTCTATAATGTATTCATCCGAAGCAGCACTTGCACATATGCAGTTGCTGTTAATTTTAATCTGCTTCGTTATTATCTTTGCAATTTTATAAATATGAGCTCAACTGAAAAGGACATTCAAAGAGTTGGGTGATTTTTTTTTTTTTTCCCCTGGAAATGAGTGCTGAGTGATGCTCACCATAAATTAATTTTTCAAGCTTTGTAGAGGTTATGTAAATTTGCAGAATGTTCTTCTGATGTTTAAGCCACAATTTGACAACAGCTTCAAAAATTGGTCAAAGAACTCTTCTTCCTAACATCTGCTTGTTGAAATATATGTAACGACATGGTTGGTAACACTTCCCATTGATCTTTGGATGCCAGGTGATCACTCAAGCTAAAAAAATGCATGTGCACACAATGGAAAAGAGGAATTTAGATCTTAAAAGCAATGGAATGAGGGAGAAAAAAAGTGGTAAATTTCCTTCACCTTTTTTAAATCAGTGTATTAAAAGACCCATTTACAGATATAGCTGCAATGGCAACTAAAATCCCTTTGACTATTGTTATTAATACCTACTGCTGTTCTTGGTAACTATTTTGTCTTCCTTATCACAGCCTAGAAAAATAAATTGGGATCCTTAAAACAACTCCCAGTTTAGGTTTTTCTAAGTAAAGCTTAAAGCACCTCAACTGCTTGTAGAAAAATGGGAATCACTGTGATTTCCTTTGAGGTTCAGCTGTTTGAGAAAGCACTCAATTAAAGCAGAAGGGAAACTGTTTTACAGTGTCTGACATTCAACGTCTGTAATGCTTTTGTCACAAATGATGCCTCTTTTCAGCAACATGGTCTCCTTGCCACCAACATAAGGCTTAGTTTAATTTAAAATACAATTTAAAGTTTTATACATGGTGGGAATTCTCTCTGTCAAAACACTCTGCTGAACACAATGGGTGCAGCCTCCTTTCAAGCATGCTGTGTTACTTTGGAGAAACACAGGAACACAGTCAGTGCTGCACAAGTATCCGAAATTATACTATGAGCATAGCTGATGCTGCTGGGCAATTCCAGTAGATAAACATTTCAGTATATGGAGAGGTGTGATAATAAATAACAGAATACCAATATTATCAAAATAATGTCTTATTTGATAAATTGTCAAATTTTTACTTCCAAATATATTAATTTTTATTATACTTACATATAAAAATGTAAATAAATATGCAACTTTATCACCAAGAAATTAAAGGACTTGAGACTCTCATGTGAAAATGTATCAGAAAATACAAAGCAGAAAATATTTTTCCAACATAAATAACTTAATTTTCTTTTCAAATAGCTTTTTTTTATCATGGAAGTAAAAAGCTAAGCATGACTTGTCTAAAAAGCAGCAAAGAGGATTTGGGATTAGTTATCAGGGAGAAAGATTTGTGTAAAATACTGCAGGTGACAAAAGTGTGTAGCAAGACATGCTTGGCTTTATTACCTCTTTGAAGTAAACAGGCTGTATATGATACACACATTAGCAAACCTGTTTCAGAAAAAGATATTGCTCTTCTACCAAAAGGAAAAAAAAACCCTGTTGTGATGAAACCCCCATCCATTTCCCTAGCCAAGAGTCAATTATTTATGGAATTTTAAATGATGAATAATGATGTCCTTTTTTTTTTTTTTTTTTGAGAGATGTACTTTTGATTCTTAAAATGTGCTTGTTTTCTCTATGACAACAGGTTACATTAACTTGTGACCTAAGTAACGCCATACATCACCTTGCACAAATGGATGCTCACAGCCCAGTGGAGTTGCACCATCTCAAGCTGAAACAGAGGCTTTCAGGGAGCTCTCTTCATATGCTCTGCGACAGAATTTGGAGTAATGTCAAAACTACTCTTTAGTCAGTAAAGTGACCTGAATCTCTTGCTTCCAAAATATGGAAAACCACTTAAGAATTTACACTCTGCAGCACAGCAAAAATGACAAGCAAAACTGCTGTGGATTTCTGCCTAAAGAAGTGATCAACAAATCTATCAAATCTTTCTTTCAGGACACAAACAAACTTGCCTTTGACAGCATGTGGAGCTTGGATTCAGAGATATTAAAAAAAAAAATGCTGGGAAACAGGCACTGTTGATATTGAACATTCCTGACTTCATTAACCTTGTTAAGTGGCATTACATTTCTGTGGATAAGTCATGATGTAATTTGTCCCATTTTCACTAACGGTGCAGATGAACATGCATGGCAGATACTCAGTGAGACCAGGATGACTTCCTTGAAGATGGGGCAGATTGCTCCCGTTACACTTTTGCTAATTTCAGTGTCTTCATCTTGACTTGACCTGACAGATGGTAATGGTTCACTTGCTGGGTTGGTTTTTTTTTTTTTTTAATGTTTTCTTTCTTCAATATCTATTCTGCCAGTGTTCACACAACTTTTTGGCATGTTGTGTCCTTGTGTATTTCAAATGAATTCTTAGGTTAATTATTTATATTATTTTGAAAAGTGATGAGATTTTGAAAGCTATTGTTGTGCTCAAAGTCATTGGAAAAGTCAGTATCAGCACCAGATGTTAACTTTTATAAAACGACATGAATACAGATTTAAACAGTAGTTGGCAAAGTCACTAAGTTTGGAAGAGAGCAGCAAAAAAAGGGTGTCCTTCCCAGACCTTCATCTTAACTATTTTCTGATTCCTTTGCTTTTCAAAATTTGGTGGAAAACATTTTTTAGTCCAGGTTTAGCACAAGATTCCCAATATTACCCACATCTGGTCAGGTTAGTCAAAACGTCAAGACAAACTTTTTAATAGTACTTCAACACTTTATATGAGCTGAAGCTGGCAGCAGAGGAACGTGAAAACACAGCATGACAGGAGAGAAAGTGACAGATTTCTTCCAGAATCCACAGATTCACTCTGAATTTCTGGTAAAATTTTGGGCTGGCTATTTCTCTTGACAAACTTGTGATGAATTTTCATGGAGCCAGACACTGAGTTTGATTTAGAAACACTGCCCTTCCACTCATGAAAGCTTTAACTTAGCTTTTGTTACAATAACAGGAACCTAGTATGTATTACTAAATAAATTCTAATTTAGTTTATATAAAATACCGCATTAATAACTACAATGAGCTATAACCCTCACTCTCCCCTAGATAACACACTGAAATATATTAATTAAAAAAAAGTATTTAAAAGTCAAAACATAAGGACACCATACCACGTGTGACGTCCCCTAGTTTGAACAACCTCAGTAGATTTTTCATTTGTATACTGTGTATCCTTGTCCATCTGTGCTATTTCTATGTATCTGAAACTCATCCTTTAAAATGTTCACCTGCATGTTCTGCAGGTGAACATTTTGTAAGTGTGAATTGTGTGTTTCCTATCTCCTCTTTCTTTGAGAGTAACTAATTTCTACTGCTTATTTAAACTGGCAGAGTGCCTGCTTTATTATCAGTTAAGAATTTGTGTACAAAAATGACACCAGTTTGCATAATCATCATGAAATAAGACAGGCTTTTTTAGGGGTAACAATCTGGTAACTTCATAATAAATCTGTCTGGAGCAATCGTAATTACACAGTAACTCATCTTAATACATTTGTATTCGCAGCAGATAGGTGTGGTGATAAGTAGTTCCACTATCATCTGTGATTCACTGAAATGAGAAACTGCATACAGAACCATTATATAACACAATTTCTAGAGCTTTCTATCCTGTCTTAAAGGCTTACTGCCAGAGCCCAAGGGTTTGTTTATCTAATCTGGAAAACAGCTTGAATTTTGTTTTTATTTTTTCCCCATAGCCAATGATATAAAATAGCATCAGAAGTAAAATTTCCAGTGTGTGTTAAATTTGTATACATTCAAAAATCTGAACATACGCTCCTTAGTTCAATCAGTACCACTGGTTGTGCATGTAAATTGGTTAATTGCCTGTTTACCTCTTCATGTAATAAGCAACTATTCAATGAATACAGGGACATGTACATATGCCTATCTTTTGCATCATCCAAATGAAAGACTCTTTACAAACTTAGCAGTATGTTAATTCTGCTTTTAGAGAGGATGATGATAAGAAACAGGTCTGAGGAAAAAGTCTTTGCTTGGCAGAGGAGCACAACAAAGAAAGGAAGAGTAAATGTTGTGATGTATTCCATACAACTGGTTAATGAAAGGATGTTCTAAAACTTGTCCCTATGAATGGGAAGTTGAAAGCAACTATATAATCTCACACCAGTGCTGATAAGAACACAGAAGATGAGACAGATTTTACCATATAAAAGACAAGCAGAAAACTGCACAAAGTTGCGCAAAGTTGGTTGTTAGTAACCATAAGCAAAAACTTGAGGAAAAACAGCTTAGAGAAGCATCACAACCTCTCAATGATATTCCTACAAAGTTCTAAAACTGGGACTCTAAAGTAATACTGTATTCTTCTTCTGCTATAGTCTCACTTGTTGCTGGACCTGGCTTTTATCAGTCCTCATGCCACTGTAGCCACTCAACAAATTGTTCTTCTCACTGTGCCTTCCAAATTCCATTTGTTCTTCATCCATGGTCTTTTGTTTACTTCCCAGCTTATGAAATCATATAAAGCAGATCCAGAGAAATTACACAGTCTGTACTGTGCCTAAAGCAGGAATAACCACACCCAAGACATTCCTGAGAGATGTTTATCTGAGTTGCTCTTAAAAATTTGCAGCGAGTGAAAATCCATAACCTTCAAGAACTGCTGTCACCAGAATGTCTCTCTTAAATACTTCTCGCTAAAATTTAAGTTTCATACTTCTCATGATATCCACTTCTATTTTCTGTATGTCTCCCCAGTTCTTTCTCACTTCCTATTTGATCTCTCTGTTATCAACCCCGTTTGATAAAATAAGTTATCCTCATAAAGTAAACCCGAGATTTTATTTTCAATGACAGACAAAGCTCAGAAAGACATACACCCACCTTCATTCTGCTTTGGATGGTACTCTTCTTTCCTGCTTCCTTTCACTTTATTTTTTTTTTAACCCTTCATGGCTGTGCAACAGATCATGCAGTACAGGAAGTTATCAGTGGCTCAGAAAAAAAATAAATCACTAGATTTCCCAAAATCCTGAGATCCAATGGACCGATGGTATTGCACAGACAGAATTATGAGAAGAAAAGGTGTCAAGTATTTAAATCAAGAAAAAATGTGATCTAACATTCACATATCCCACAGCAGTTTGTCATCTCTGGTACTACAAATCTTAAACACAAAACTGTCAAAGGAGAATATACATAGTCTACGAATCTGGTTCCCTGAACATGGACTTAGTACAGCAATTCTTAATTGCCACTAAGGTAAGTCTGAAAAGATTCAGAAGAGAAGTTCATGTGCAATGAAATGTTATTGAAAGTTGCAAATGGGGGAATGTAAAGTATATATAGGATTAATTTAATGTTGATGAGAAAATTTAAGATGAGGCTCAGGGAATTAATTCCAGATGCAATCTGATCTTTTATGACATATAACTAATTACAAAGGCAATAAAAAGAAATTAAATTGATTATATTCTTTGACAGTTTGGTTCTAGGATTAACGTGTAAAGCACAATATTTAGTTCTATTTTCATAGTGCAAGAACAACTGTTTCAAGGAAAAACACCTAAACTTAATTTGGAGGCACAGAGAGGCAGTAGCAGAACAGTATAAAAGCTCTCTCTCTAAGAGGGAGAATCTTGCATCTACAAACTAGAGGATCAGACCTGCAGACACAAGTTTCCTTAAAAAATTGAAAGAAAATAGATAATTAGTATGCTCTAAGTAATGATTGGGGAAAAGTAAACAAAGACACTTCCTTGTCAGTTCTGGTCAAGAATGACTGAAAAAAAAAAAAATCTTTTGTTCTTTCTGAATTGGGTGAAGAACTAACATAAATAATAATAAAAATACAGAACAGTGTCTCCCAAAGAAGTAGCAGATGTCCACTACTGCAATGAAAAAGGCAGAGATCTTGATGGTTTGGTATCGATTCTTCAGGAATTTGTTTTATGGTAGTGGCTAGAAATACTGAACAGGCATGAGGGACATATTGTACTAATCACTGCACACATAATAGCCTCTGCCTCAAAAATCTACACTGGAGATGGCTAAAATAGGTTACAGGTGGAGCCAGGTGGAGGGAAGGAGAGGGAGAGGGATCAGGTATGCCAAAGTGGACGCTTTCAGTTGATACGCACCGCTGTGCAACAGTAGCTTGTCATGTATGTCAAAGACCAAGAGGAAAAAAGCTTTTTCTCAGCTCAGAAAACAACACATATTCTTGGAAAGATGGTGATTACAGTTTTCAAACAGAGGCGATGGTGAAAGAGATGACTAGTAACTTTCTTTTCTGGCCTCCAGCAGTTCACCCTTATTTTGGATTCATTCCACACATGGCCGTGGTCAATGGTGCAATGCTGCACTGTTGAGACAGTACTAATTTCAAGCTATATTTAGTTTTTACCAAAAACATATAGATGTGTCATTATAAGAAGTCTTGAAAATGTTACCCTGATAGTCTAGAGCACATTTCAAAACTACAGTTTTAATAACAATTATGTCTTATGCACATGTCTAGTCTAACCTCATCTCTATCACACCAGTCTTAGCTACATTTACACCACATTCACAACCAACTGTGCCAGCACACTTTGAGTTTCAGAACAGAATAAGTCTGAAATGCGACTTGGCTTAAGAAACTTCCCCTTACTTTTAAACAGCACTGACAAACTCAGGTTACAATATAGAACGTCCTGTTGGGTAAGTGCACACTGGGCCAAAGGCACCTCTACTGCAACCCTGCCAAGCTTGAGATCTTGCATTTAATGTTTTTCTCCTCTTGTTCAAACTGGCATGAAGTCATTACGAGAGCCAGAATTGAGACTGGATACAGTTTTACTGCTATAAATAAACCAACGTGACCAAAAGGAGGAAATGGGAACAATGAAGAATTTAGTTTCATTATTTCATCTCCAAAACCTGAAGCTGATGCATTTTCGTTAACACTACCACTAAATCTGGTGTCTCACAAGGTGTTGTAAGCATGTAGACAAGACCTCTCCATGGTCAAATAGAAGGCAAATACAGACTGTGGAAACTCCTTGCCAAAGATTAAATAGACTTTAATTTAAATTGAATACAACATCTTCAGCAAGTTACAGACTCTGTTTAAATGATTACCATGTAAGTATTTTCCTCACACTCAAAGCTCTGTTGTATTTAGCAGATTTCTATAGATCTGATTTCAGAAGATTCATTACATAGGGAATGCCCCAATACTGATTTGTAATATTTCCTGACCTTGTGGTGTTCTCTGACTACTGCCATAATATAACTATATGATCTTCTGATTCACTTTATTGATTTGTTCTTTACTGTTTTAATGGAGCCAGGCACGAGGGTGCCTTCAGCTGCCATATAGCTTCATTAGCCAAACATTACTGCATTTACAAGAAAGCTTAGTGCAGAGCTTTCTCATAGGTCTCCCTTGGAAGAAACATGCCTGGTCACTGCATTTCCTTGCCCGTGCTGTCACATTGCACACGTGGAATTACCAGGCTTCGTCTTAAAATCTCGGAGGCTTTTGCTCGTTTACATGGTGTATATCTGAGATGAGTCTTGGAAAAATCCCCTTAAGGCCTGTCTGTCTTCTTTTGTGCACCAGAATCAAATCTGCCTGTTACACCTCATGTGCCTGTGACAGGGAAGACAAAGGAGCACTGATTTTTCTCTGCTTAATTTAAGTGTGGACATTCAAGATCTGGGAAGGGTTTTTTTGATATCTGCCACCATAAATATTTCTTTTGAAGTACAGAGTTATACTTTCAAGAACAGTGTCCAGATTTTGCTCCTAGAGAAGGTAGAAATGCATCAATAATCTTGCCAATTGAAAAGGACTCTCAAGAACCACCTCCGGCAACTGTGTTGGGAAACATGAAGGTTGTGACAAATTAGCCAGGGGTAATGTCTTCATTTCTTGACCACCTTTTACCTCTGCAGCATATACATTATCACAGTTCGTTGATATTCTGGAGCTGCAGAAAGTGATTTTGACTTTATCCTTTAACTTTGAAATATTCAAATAGCCGTTGGTAATTTTATTTTTCAAAATTTCTACATAAGCATTTATCTCA
Organism: Leptosomus discolor; assembly: GCF_034619465.1. NCBI lineage: Eukaryota > Metazoa > Chordata > Aves > Leptosomiformes > Leptosomidae > Leptosomus > Leptosomus discolor. Next base: position 31,698,279 of record NC_141399.1, read on the forward strand.
AGGACTGAATAAAATGATTCCGGTAACCTTAGAATATAGATAGCTCGTCAGTGACTAATTTGCTATCTTTGATACACCAGAGGTGAACAGATTAAGCAAGCTAGTTTGCTATCTACTAGATAAGAGAGGAATGTATTATCATTTTCTCTGATTAGTATCTTGTGCAGGTAATTATACTTCTCCTTTGCACATAATTAAAGTGAAGGTTGATTTCCATTCATTCTTCACAGTGGTAAAATTATCAAGTTACTTCTCAACTAATTATTTTCTGTAGTATAGCAGTGTTTCAGATCCCTGTCACATTCCATTTAGCAAACACAAAATAGCTCTGAATAAGACTTATCACAGCCTAGGACTTTTATGCTATTAATTTGTAGGGGAAAAAAATCTTTAGATGGATGCTATCCAAGCTGAAAATGAATTTTATTCCAAAACACCCAATCGGTTGTTTTTTGGGTTGTTTTTTTTTTTTTTTTTTTTTTTTAATTTAGCACTGATTCTTTTGCCTTTTTACAATCTTTATCTTTTGTTTGTTTAATTTGTCCTTATTTTGTTCAAGTTCACAACATTTTATCTGGCAGAGACTCAGTGAATGAACTTCTTAGGACAAAGTTTTTTTCTGATTATATTCTTTTCGTATGAGCTACATCTTGTTTTAAGGTTCTCAGGGTGCTAAATACTGCAATGATACGTGTTTGTTGGGATCACTTTTTTTAAGACACGGGTAGAAACACCACCAACATTGTGATTTGTAGAGAAGTAGCCATGCAGAATAAATTGGCAAGAAATCCCTCCATTATCAACAAATGCAACTGTTGGTCGAAACCACTTTTTTAGAAGACAATTTCTTTTATATTTTTTTTTTCTGCCAGAAGCACTTAAAGGACTCTGACTGAAACTGCTGTCATTTGCAGAAGGAAAATTTAGCTCCTGCTATTATTTTCTATCTTTCCATTTAGCATCCTTTTGAAATAGCTCTAAATTACATGGTCTGCCCCACTCCCGATTCTTAGATTTTATGTCACCCTGCTTCAATGGTTTTTCCCCTTTCTAACAGTAAGAACAAAACATAATCACTATTACTATTCTGCAGGTGTCAAATTTAAAGCCATCCTTCAGCTGCTACCACTTGTGGTCATTTTTCTTCTCCTGTTCATTGTCCTGCTTGCCCATTGTGGTTCTTTGTTGTGCTTCAAAAGCACAAGTTCTGCACATTATTTTTTCTGCTAGCGTGCAGTTCTTCTCTGCCAACTGGATCAATTTGATTCCATTACAGACCTCTCAGAGCTGGATTCTCCCCTCTTATTCCAGAGTAACTCCACTGAAAATGATCTTTTTCTTGCCTTGCCTTAGCAAAAATTAGAGTAGAAATTCCCTGTGCTTTTTACCTCCTTTCTTATTTTGTTTCCTTGCCTTTCACAGCACTGAGATGTAGTATTTGTCTGCAACAGTCCTTTATCTGTGCTGTAACAAATTTCAGTTCCCCCCCACACCTCTACTGCTATATCCCTACAGACACAACTTGATAGCTTGAGGTTTTAACATGACCCTCCACATTAGCTTTTGCTTGACTCCTGGTTACTACAGTTATCTGACATCTGATGTGCTATGAATTATTTTTTCTCCTCCTTTATTTCATTCTGTATTATGATAATCGGACATACTGTCTCAAAGATCTGATCCCCTTTGCTCTCCTTTCTTCTGTTGCTTTTTAAATCTGTTTTCATTGCAGTCCAGGCAAGCTGCCATCAAAAGCCTTGACCAATTCTGAGAAGCGCAACCTGCCTCTGTCAGCTCCTATTTCCATCTTGAAAATTCTGATGTCTGCAAATTATGGAGCAAATCAACCAACTTTCCTTATGACCCCGACAATTTATGGCTTGCTTACAAAATATTTTAAAAATAAGAACTTTTATTCAGGTACACCAGAAAATAACCTTCCTCACCCCCCACCCCACCCCCCCACCCAGTTAATTTAGCGCCAAGAACGTTGCTAGGCAGGCAGTGTGGAAGAATTTATCCACAAATAAGGTACAACACAACACCACATACTTCTCAATACCATTTGATCATTATCTTTCAGGGACAGTCCATGGAGAAATCATATTTCAAATATAAAAGGTAGAGAGAGTTCTGTCACCATTCCTGCAGGCACTGATCCAGCAGAGCACTTGAGTACATCCACAGTCTGATTGATTTTGGTGGAACTATTATATGTTTAAATTTTCCTCATGTATTTAAGTGTTTTGCTGGATTAAAGCCACAGTCCCTTGATTCTGATAAAACTGGCCGGTGCCTGTTAAGTTCCTTGGACAGGGTTTCATGAAGATATGCTTGTTCACTGGCACATAGACTGTGATCACCAGTTTGATCATGCAGCTGACATTCAGCTGTCCTAAAATAACTGTTCTGTTCTGGAGGTAATACCTAGAGGTAGAAAAAAAATCCTCCTGTCCTGTTGCCCCTTATCTAAGCTAGCCAAAGGAAGTCTTGACCTCCTCAAGTTTAATAAGTTTATTTTACAGAAATTAAGGAAAATGTCCAGGTTCTTTCTTAGAAAATGATCAATTAAAGAACTGCACTTCAAAACAGGTTTTGTGTCTGGCATTTCAAATGTCTTTTATTAATGCTTGAGCTAATCCTTTCTTTGCTTTTTCCTAAGGGGTACTGCGTGTGTGTCTGATTTTGTTCTACAAGAAATAATTGTGAATATAGGAAAGTGAAATGAGAAAATACGTTCTACCCTTTTCACACCTGAAAGCAAACTAATGCTATCGTTTGGTTTTTTTTGTTTTTTTTGTTTTTTTTTTTAAACCAAAAATAGGTTTAAGAGATACCTCTTTCAAACGAATCCTGTCCATGGATATCGAAACTGTGAGTCATTCAAGTTCATGAATGAAAGTCCTGTAAGGCAAAAGAGAGCAAAGCTCAAAGACTGAGCACCTGTCCAGGAAAGGAATTCAAAGAAGAAGTAAGGCACTACAGGGCCTGCATTACCTGGCCACTGGTGCATGCCTTTGGTGCTTTGTTAAGATCAGTGCCAGGTTTCAAACAGCCAACAGCTGAGGCAATCTCCACTTAATAGGCACTCCAGTAAGATTAACTGTAGCTTGCTTAGGTAGAAAACTATGCTTCCTAATCATTGTAATGTGAATATTGTAAAGAAATAGATGACAAGTGAGAATTGTAAGAATTGTGCTCCTACATTGAAAACTATTGACAAGTTGCATCATGGTATATACACATTTTGTCGATTTTCTAATTGCTGTTTGCAGTGATGATCTAATACACACACACAAGAACATTTCTGTGTTGCCTCATTCTCCACCAATGTAATTTTTAAATGATACCAACTGCAGAGCAGTTGCACAAGGGTCCTCCAGAAATTTTGCTATGCTGAGTGAAATAACAGGAGGAAAAAATACTAGTTTTCTTTAAAAAACCCCAAAAAGTCCTTATTTGCTTGAGATTATAATCGCTATGTGTCAAAATTGAATATACTGCATTTAGCTCTTTATTTATCTTCTAATACACAGACACAAGGCAGGAAGAAAATACTGAAATCTCTGAGGCAATTTCTGAGAATTTTCAACAAATGGGCATGAACAGAAATCAGTCATATTCATCCCCCAAATTTGTATATTTACAGGTAGAAGAGCAATTGTTTCCAACAAATAAAGGAAAATAAGGATCAAGAAAAACAAGCAATGATAATAGCTAGTTCTTTTTCAGAGCTTTTCATCTGCAGATATCAAAACAAGATGTTTTACCTGGCAAATAAGGATTGCAGAGTATTGCGACTACTTGTGCAAAAAAAAAAAAAAAAAAAAAAAAAATCCATCAAACAGGGCAGATTCCTGCATCAAAATTGAGCATGATGTTTGCCGTTGTTATCAAGCCTGCTCTCCACCTCTCCTGGACCTGAAAAACCCATCAATAGATGTGGATTCCTTATTTTTTCTTTTTTCATCTTTAAAACCTGAGTAACTATGGAACTCTAACCTTATTCTCAAGTATATTCAATCCAGTATTCAGACCAAAGTCAGACTTACACCATCATCACTACTGTAACTAGGGTATCCTGGTTTCTGGGAAGGCAGCATTCAGCAGCATGTTGTGACTTTAAATCCTTCCTTTCACAAATCCTAATCCTAACTAAAACTTACTCCTAGCTTTAAAAACACCTTTCATCGAAATAAAATATGGACCATCAGCCGTGCCCATGTCAGTCTTTAAACTAACTGTCCAATGCCTAGTAGATCCAGCCATAAACTGGGCTCTTTCTAATCCCATTTCAACATCAAGTTCAGACTACCTTTAACCATCTTCAAGTGACAAGAGCGTAAATGAGAACTGCATACACACCCTTCCTCCCTTGTCTGTTTCCAGACTACACAGAACACAGCATCAGGATTCAGCTGTAAACTTAACTCATCCATATTTCCTTCCCAAAACCCTGCCCTAATGCTAACCCTGTTCTTTGCTGTAACTGGAATTCTGCATCACACTAAAGATTAAATACTACCTTGGCACTGCTACTAAATTTTAACATCTGGATCCAGAAGCATGTCACAACAAACCTCAGAATAACCTAAAGCAAACTCAAAAATGTTTCTTTCGCCAAAATTAGCCTGAAATTCAACCTTAACCACAGACATCACAATACCAGGGAATATAAACACAAGCAAATTCTCCCCACTGACCTCAGACCTTATCCCAGATTTCATGGGCTGGGAGAATACTGCAATAAATCTAACTCAGATATTCGTTTCCAAATCTAGCTTAACCTAACTGTTTCCCTCATCTGAATTCAGATGATTTGTCCCCAATGAAAACCAAATATTATCTATTCTTCCACACTTATACTCACATTTATCCTAGAAAGCCATCAGTACTGCACCAATAAACCTGATTCATAAACATGTCTTTTCTCTGTCCCTAATCCTATCACTAGCCTTAACGATACCCAGGAGAGCAGAATCCAGAAGAAAAACAAACAGTTGTCATTCATCACTGCTGACAACCTCACTTATCCTACAGTTCCACTCTGTGTAGAAAACAGCATTCATCCTAACTCAGAAATGTCTCTGTTCACAAATTCTTAACTCTAATCATAATCCCTCAACCACCACCCTAGTGGTGCCTCATGATATCAGGGAGCCAATACCTCGAGGGAAGCTGATATGAGCCCCTCAGACATCATGCATTTAAGATGAGTGCAAACTCATCCTGCATTTCCCTGCCCTAGAGAATATAGAAATAAATTTGACTTAGAAATCTTTGATTCCCCAGACTTCCCTTATACCTAGCTTTCACAGCAATTGAGGGACCGTTACTTAGCCAAATACTGAACATCAGGCACTCATTCCTGATAAGACTTGCAGTTATCCTGCATTTCTGAGCCTCCGAAATTGTAGCAATAAATGCAATTGATACAGGAGTGTTTTTCCACAGCCCATTCTTAGTCACTTCTAGATGGCAGTAGCAATTATTTCATTCATTTTTTATTTCCTGTCCAAACAGAAACCCTAAGTCATACCATGCTTACTTTAACCCTAAACCTGAACCCTAATTCCAACCTTAACTCAACTTGTTAACTACATCTGTGTGACCAAGGCAGAATGGAAAACATATCAGCCATTCATTTTGCTTGAGAAAAGATCTAGAAACCTCCTGTAAATGATATGTGCTTCTGTGCCTAGAGGAAAAAACAAGCATCAGTCGTTCCTTGTTACTAACACTTTCACTTATATTTCCAGTCCATACAAAACGTGGAATTAAAATCAATTCATACATGGCTACTTTCCAAACACTAATCTTAATCATAACCTTTCACTCCAAACTGAACTGTTATACCAGCCTTTATGGTACCTTTGATATTGTTACCTGCACTAAAAGTCATCTCTACCAGCATTACATACGTCTCTTATTCCATCTCCTTCCAGAATGCAGCTTTAAACCCACCTCTTCCTCTGTCTGAGGCCTTAACTCCAACAACAGCCCCAAATGTTGCTGTAACCTACACTGGTTCATCAGGACACGGCTGAAAATAACATGGCAATCTCTTGTCTCTGCTGGTAACTCTACTCATTCCTGACTTCTGGGTGTTGCTGAATGAAACGCAAATGCAATTTTTAAACACATATTTTCCCACCTTTAGCTCTACCCCTTCACTGGTTAGGCTTCTTTTGACCAACACTGAACCATCAGCCTTTAGCCCGGGCAGTCACTAGTGCTTACCTTTGGTTTTGAGGCCACCCATTGTACAAGAACAGATTTGATAATTTAATGCTTGCAACTTTTCCAAAGCCCTAACCCTAATCTTCACTAGATTCTTAATCACAGCAAGAACTTTAAACCAACACCTGTTATAAATCCTTGCCAATACTTGTACTCATCCTGCTTTTCTTGGCTATGCAGACTGCAGCGAGAAGCTAAATATACAAACCCTGATTTTCCCACACTCAGACTGGCACCTAGTTCTAACTTTAGTCAGTTATGTGGGGTAAGCAGTACCTACAGCAAAATTACTCATTAGCCACGCTTCCTTGTTGACACATAGGCTCACCTCAGTTTCCGAGACTTTGTAGAGATATTAGTTTCTCTAACAAGCACGGCATTGCATGTGTGTATGTGTGTTTATGCATATGTACACATGTATATGTAGTGTATGGTACAGTGCCTTTCTGCGGGGGTTTTTTTCCCCTCATTCCTTTCTCAATGTGTAACCATACCCATGAGAAGGTTTATGTGGCTCAAGCACACCGAGATGTGAGGCAAAATACTGGTGTTCAACTATTTCTGTGGAGACAACAGTCTTCAGAACAGTAAAATGCCTGCTGGAAATTTGTTTTACAGCAACTGTACTGCTCTGCCAGGAAAGAGCAGCCATTCCTGGTGCTGCTCCACAGGCTGCTTCTCTGCTAGGGCCTGGCAATGCCCAAAGCTGTGCTGTCTCTCAGGGTCCTGTAGCAAACTTTTTCTTGGTGAGGACAGGGACTATTCAAGTTTCATAATGAAACTGGCCTTTCCCAGTAGAAGGAAAAGCAGAAAAACCAGCACCTTTCAGCATTGCTTTGTCATTTTTCATCCTGAGCAGGAAAACGCAAAGCTGTTGGGAGAATTTCCCCTTGTCACCTTGTGACTTCTTCACATTTTCTTTTCCCCTGTGGTAGAGGTAGTTGGACAAAAATTATGAGGACAAAACTGTGAGTGTCCACCCATTTCTTTGCATAGGTAACTCAGCTAAATTACAAAGTTATAGCACTCTTCTGTGATCATGAATACATTAACTATTCCTCTTATTGAATTCTGAGGTCTGGTGCTCATTACCCTGATGGAGGATCTATTACACACATTATAGATGAGGCATTTCTTAAATAATCTTACATCTCCTATATAACACAAAGAATCTAAACCTAACGATAAACACAGAATATCAAATAATCAATGGAACGCTCACACTGAACTGCTCTGCAAACAGTTTATCCACTAGATCAAATAAAAACTATTAATTGAGCAAGTTTGAGCAAACACATCCATAACAGTCTTGATCTCCTCAGACAATCTGCAAACAGTTTAAATGAGCTCAGTCACACTAGTTCCTCTTCACAAAACTTTCCTCTTTGAACCTGCTTGCTGACAGATCTCTCTTACCTTTAGCTGAAGACACCTATAGGATATGAAAATGACAAATGACAAGATGGAGCTGTTGTGGTAGTCACACAGTACACTAATGTGAAAGGAGACCCCCAAGCTCCCCTGAGTTATGGTGTGACCTGCCACCTTCCAAACTCAGGTGCTCTTTCTACACAGAAATGCATTTATTCATGCAAACCCAGGCAGCCTGTGGGGCTTTTGCATGGAAGTTTTCTGAAACTTTCTGCTATCATGATCTATCTACAACAAGAAAAACAAGAAATGCAAGCAAATAAAAGCAAAGCAATAAACAATAAATCACCACCAAGCCCACTGACTCAGTGGTCCACAAAGAACAGTAAGACCAGCTTTACCATTCCTTCTCTTAACATTAGCTTTGAATTTTGATCTAATGGTTTTTCTTTTGAGTAAATTGATTGCCAGGTAAACCATCTAACCATCAGGCACTCCATGCACTAGCAGCCAAGGTCTTGTAGAAGACAAAGAAATGCACTTACCTGCACCCATCCAATTGCATTTAATAAGTCAGTAAGAAAGCAATCAGCCAAAATGTCACACTAACAGCATAACTTTGCAGCACTTATGACGTCTGACAGTTCAATTTTTTTGTTAAAGTGTATTGAGTGACAACAGTTATAGCCCAAAGACAGGGAACTGGACCTCAGGTGCAATAGTATATCTTCTCTGAATACGTATCTCATACTCAGGCATGCAAAATTAACAGAACAATGCTGAAAACATAGCTTACATAGAATAACACTTACATGGTGTGAGTGTCAATCAGCTCAGGTTATGCATGGCCTTCAAATTAACACAAACCCCCTCCTTTCATCTGATATCAGACATATAAAAAATGAATTATTACTGCCATTTTTTGCAAGCTATCATATGCTTCCCATATCAAAACAGGTTTGTTTTTCTTACTTCAAGAGGCAGGGGCTTTTCCAATGACTTCATTTGTTTGAGGACACAAGAAAGGAAGTTTGCAAAATATGGCTGCATTCCATATAATTTCAGAAATTAATTAAATACTTGATCTTTTAAAGCTTCTGGAAGTTGCTAGAGAACTACATATCTTGTTGGGATTCACATGCTAAGCACATAAAAGTAAATATTTTCAGGTTGAACAGCATGCATAAATTAGGAATCAGTACTGATAGCTATTAAGAACAGGTGAGAATTAATAGTAGACATCTCAGTAATTTTTTCAGACTATGTAGATTTTTGGAAAACATTTTTTAAAGATAACAGGAGCTGCAGTGACATGTTTAAATTAAATTTCTATTGTGTACAGCACTGAAGAATGCAAAACACATCTTCTTCAAGAGATCTATCACTCACAGAATCAGTATGCAACTCACTCATCATTAGAGTGAAACATTGCAGTTTGCTGTCTGCTAGGTCTGACTTATTTTCAAAATACTCAGCCTTTCTACTTTTTCTTATCTTTTTTTGGCTATGTAGAGGGTTGGCTAATAAACAAGCAGCTCAGGCAGAATGATATGAAGCAGAAAAGCCAACCATGAAATTAATTTGGTGAGCAAAGCAAACCTTAAAATCAAGGTAAGACAAAGAAAAAAAAAAGATTATGAAGTTAAAAAACTGAAAAGAGGACTGGCATGTTCCTGAGTGCTATAATTGGTTGAATGTTTTTCAACAAAAGAATAGTTTTGTAAAAGAAGATTTTCTTTCACAGAGAAGTAACAACTTGGCAAAGAAAATTTTAAAAGTGAAAATACGATTCACAGAAAATGTAGCTTTCTGTGAATGGCTTGCATCTTTCACTACATGGAAAACAGTAAATAAGCTGAGGCTATGTTTTTCCTCACTTTTTGAATTTCTTGCAGCTTTGCTGTCTAGAAAAACAAGTACAAGAAAGCAAAAGAAAACATAGTTTTGTAATTTCACATAGTTTTCCAGCAGACAGAAAAAAGTAACAAAAGTGAGAAAAGTTTTTCCCCTTCCCCCAACCTCCCCCTGTCCTTTTTAAGTCTCGCACAGGAAGAAAGTTATTTCTCGAGAAAATTTTCAGTGAGGTTTTCTCTGAAAATCCCCGTGGGAGAATTCTCATTTCTACCCAGCTCTATTGAGAGTTATTCTCGTCCCTTGAGATAAGCATGCCTTGTGCCTGTGCCATGCTGCTTTACAGATTCTTTGGTATGACAGATGCTTAAGTCAGTGATTTTATAGCCCCATTTACTTCATTGGTATTTTCAGGTGCTGAACTCCAGGGCCAAACATCAATTTCCACTTATGTATCAATAATTGAGATTATCCAGAGAAGCCTTTTCCCTTAACCTCCCTCATGAACAGTGGGGGGTGATATAGCTGTGCAGAAGTTCAGCTGATACATCTTTCTCTGCCCCCTCCAATGTTCACAGCTTTATTCCACGAAGCCTGACATATCCAGGTTTTATCTGAAGAAGAGAAGAAAAATGAGGGGCAAAAACCCAGGAAGGTTCTCTGATGTACTGCTCCTTTCCAGGTAGCTACATTGTACTATGATGTACTGCTTTCAAAAGCTGGCTACTGCTGCTTTAAGAATAAAGATAAAGGACTCACAGAGGTTTCAGATGGGAGAAGTGCAATGGTTTAAACAGCAACAGGTCGTTCTTTGCTCCTACAAGACACTGGAATTTCACAACTGACTTCTCAAGCACTGCAGAAGCCTGGAACACATGCCTGCATGTATTCAGAGATGTCCAAGTCATTAAAAAGTCAGCTTTTCCGTATTGTTCCCTATACACAGGATGCTTCTCCTGGCTAGACTGCAATGGTATTAACCTGTCTGCCTTCAAGTTCCTTTATAAGGTTTCAGGAGGCCAATTCATATCAGCTAAGGTGGGTGACATGCATGAATCAGTGACATTGAATTTTATTCCTTTTTTGGTTTAAGTATATTTAACAAGAGACAACTTCAAAATGACTAATAGCAAGTGATCATGCTTATAACTAGTGTATGTTTATATGGCACACTGCTGAGCCCAGGTCAATATTATTTAACTCCCAGCAGGACTCAATAGCTTGGGATCGGTGACCAGGTTGTAGAGGTGTTGACTGGCTCACTGGGAGCGCAGGCAGAGCAAGCTCACAGCTGCCTTTGTATCATCGCGTGAACGCATGAGTTCCCTGTAACTCACTTCCCCATCACTGTGATCTCTGCCCTTGCTACTAATTTTCCGGTTGTTAGTACCTCTTTCTTTGCAAGCAAGAACTTTAGAGGAAGGAGAGCCTATTAAACTGCATCTAAACAATATCATATAGTCAGAGGTATTTGAGCTGAACATCCCTCAAAAAAAGGAAATAATTTAAAAGCAGCCAACAGAAAGAAAGCAGATGCCATAGCAGTTCAAGCACAGAAAGCAGGAAATTAAAGAGGGAATTTCAAGGCATTCCATATCAGAAAACTTGTCACCCCTTTAGACTTCTCCAGGTGAGGAGAATATGGGGAAGCCAGCAGAGACTCAGGATCTGGCACAGATCTGGCATCCTTGTGTGCTACTTTCAGCATGAAATGAGACACAAAACCTGTTTTACGAACGTATAATGATGATGATAATACTTTGCACTTCAAAGGCTGCTTCTCTTATACAGTCTGAAAGATTAACGAATGAGACTTCACAAACCTATGCTAGTTAGCATTTAACTGATCACAGTGTTCACACTGACACACACGTCTTTCTTTTTGAGAAATAATTTCACTGAAAGCTTCAGTAAATTGCTGAGAAGAGGGAATCATAATCATCAAGGGCTGAATCCTGCCTGCTATCTTCATACCAATTCAGAGAGCATCAGGATATGGTTCAAACCACTTCCCATAAGCAGAAGCATATTTCCCAGTTTATTTTCCTTTCTTTTATACACTCATATACTGCAAACTTCTTTTGACTCATTCTCTCTCTATTGATTTGATATCATTATTTCTTTTTCTTCCTCTTGTGATACTAACTGTTCCCGAGAAGACTAAAGCAAGATCAGTACTCAAATTGCTTTACTTGGCTGCTGAGTTTTCTTTTAAGCTGCAAGTATTCCAAAATCTACAGCATATCTGCCAAGCAGAAACCACAGCATGCAAATCAATAGACATGCCTAGGCTGCTAAGAGCAAAACTCTCGACAATCCCAAAATAGAGCTTGAAAACATGTACTGGTGCATAGTGATTTCTTGCTTCCCCCCCAATGACCACATATACTTGTTATCCTTGCTTTGACTCCAACTCCAGCAGCAGTCAGCTAGTACTGGTTACAAACTACAGGCTGCTCTTTATTCTCAGATCTAAGCTATTTTAGTCATTACTGATCTGCAGGAGAATGGTTTTTTTTTTGCTCCTGAGTGTTCAGTTCCTCTGAGACATTCAAACTCATTTGAAATACTTATGGAAAATGTAAAGGACAGAGGGGAGGATGGTGCTGTCTGCAGAGACCTGCCAGACTAACCTTGCAAAAACACGTCCATCACAAACACTAATCTTTCTCTGAAAACTAAAGCAGGTGTTTCCTTCAATTTTTCTCCTGTTTACAAAGGGTGGCCCAATTCTGTCCTGCTCACTCAGGCACAACTCCCAATGAAATCCCTCTCCCTCTTTCAAGTTCAGTAACATTGTCTTAGTAGGTAGGACAATATGTCTGTATTGACTGGGGGTGAAGGGCCTTATTTTCCCTTGCTATCATCATAATGTGACTGATTAAAGTGAAATAACTCAAAAGATACATCTAAGTGGCAAAACACAGTGCTGTGGGTGAATATAGAACTATTACTGAGATGGTTTGGATCCAAGAACAACAAAGCTAATGGATGCCATGTCTACTTGGGCAGGTACGGGCAGTAACATGCTACATCTTCACCGATCCAAGCTGGTAGATTTTAGCCAGCTCTGATCTGGCAACTGGGTAGCGACATTAGTCTTGGAGCTAAAGAACATGGGAGAAAAGCAGAGCTTCCTCATGCAGCACATGCTGAAGTGTCTATGCAGTTGCCACACTTCAGCTGGTTGGTGTTCAGCTGGCCCTGTCCTTGCTTCCAGCTGATGTGTGACAATGCAGATGCTTAGCCCTTATCAGCCTGCTCAGTGCATCCCTGCTGTTGCTCTGAGCAATTTTGTACTTTTGTTTCTAGTGAGTGAAATACAGGTAGAGCTTCCAGAGACTGTTTTCCCCTCTGTGCCTTTCTGACCTCCATTATTCTGCTAGTTTCATGAACAATCATGAAACCATGATTGTAACCAGATTTTTAGTCTAGTATCCTCTGAGCAAAGAGACCAAAATAAGAAATTCCTGGTCCTTTGAGAAGATGGATGGCAGGAGAGTGGGTCCAAGCAATAGAGTAAAATGTGAGGGGGAAGAAATTCTTCCTAAGGCTGCAGGTAATATCTTACAACATGCTTTACAACAAACTACAGAAAAAATCACCTCTTTGTAAACCATGTATATGGTACAAAATAACTTTCTTTGAAAAAAGAAATATAATCCTAAAAGGTAAAAATATGATCCATATACCTTGTTCAGATAACCATGGAGATGAAATCAGTACTCAAAATCAGAGTATCTTCATATTATTTTACTAGGAACTGTAACGACAAAATTGAACAGAACCTACTCATAGCTGTTTCACCAACAGTGAGTGGGGAAAAGTTGTGAATTACACACCAGGGCCAGGGAGAGAGTGCCACCTCTCCCTGCCTGATGCAAGAACCACTAAACGCAGCTGTTAGAGTAAATGCAATTAATGTCCTTTAAAAAAGCTGCAATAGTGATACAGCCTCTCTGAGGGATGAATATGATGGTAAAACTACTAATGAGAGAGCTAATTGATTCAGCAGGTTAGAGTAGTAATGAAGAATCATCTAATGGATGCCTAAATCAGATCATCTGACACCTGCAGAGTACGAGTGTGGCTCATCCAAAGTAGTGGGCCTGCTGTTAGCCTATTAATAATTTCATTGTTCATTTCTTGCTTCTTAATCTGTTTTACTCAACTTTCTGTGTTTTATCTAAAAGAAAAGCAAACAAATAAACAAACAGCCACACTTTCTCACTGAAATGATGACATTTCACAACAGCTACCTCTCTTGATTAATGCAGTTTTCAACTACTTGCAATTAATCAAGTAATCTGGTATTTACTAGATCTTAACTGTTTTTCTTTTCTAAGCTAGAAATGGGGCACCCTCAGGGGATTGTTGTGGCTTTTATATGTTGTCATTTTACATACTATTTTATACATTGTTTTTTGAAGTACTGTTAATTTCAGTTTTGCCAGAAATTTGTTCATTTTTCTTAGTCTTACCACCCATTTTCCTAGATGACCAAAGACGATGGAATCAAAATTCTATCTGGCCAACTGCAACTTCTAATCATTGGCAGAAACCCTGCATGTGAGTAAAACCTACCTGGTGAGTAAGAAACAATTCTTGTGTCTTTCTGCTATTACGAGGGTTCATGTATGAAATCAGAAAAAATCCCCATGTTTTCATTATGGGATCAAAAGCTAAATGAGGTAGTGGCATCTGTCAGAAAGTCACCTGCTATGACATTGTGGCCGTTGTGTACATTTCATTAAGAAATAATCCTGCACTATTTTATAACCCTGCTTCAGAATACCAAAGTATCAATAGCTTAAGAGCCATTGCAGAGAAAGAAGTACAACTGAGAATTCCCATTGTGCAAAGAATACAGTTATCCTTGGGAAGCAAGCAAACGTTCTTATCTCTCAAACTAAATATGTCAATAAGCACATCATCAAGTACTGACCCTGGAAGGTACCCAGTATTTAGGATTTCAATGAGTTGTTTCCACTGGGAGACAGAGCTGCTTGTATGAACTAGGTATATTCTTGGAACAAGCCAGTTTTACAATAAGAGTACAGTCAAAATTCTCTTTCCGTAAATCCAAATGGAAAAACAAGAACCTCAAAAATGATCAAGAGTTTCCTGTTCAGAAACCCAAGCCATCTTACTGTTCAGGTCCTGTGTCAAAAGAAACTATTCTCAAGCTTATTTCGGGGGCAATACTTGTAGTCACTGCTCTTGAGATCTGACACACTGCTTTTCCACCCGCCATCCTACTCCTGCATCTGTAACAAGGCTCAGGGAAATCTTAAGATTTTTGTAAGTCAGACCTCTGTGTTGTTCAGTATTCTGAATGACAAGTCTGACTTCTTCAGCTATCCTGAAATTACACAATGTATAACTACTCTCCTATTAATTATGAAAGAGCAGTAGTGCTAAACTAGCCTGCTTCACCGATGTTTACAATGAAATACATATTTTTAACTCCTCAATGCCCAACAGCATGCCAACAGCGAGAAATTCTATGATGGAAAAGATTGGGTCCCCATAGAACAATTTATTAGTGATGGAAACATCTAAATCATTATAAAGTTGTAAAGTCCCAAATCAGACTTTCAAGCCCTTTATCTCTATTCCTACTCAGGGTACCAATACTAGAACATTATTTTATTCCAAGCTTTAGATATGCTAGTAAATCTGTGTCTACTTACCAGCCATTTGCAAATTAAATGAACTAAATTCCATTTTTCTTTCCAATCAAAAGGCCAGTGGTGTACATAAGCCTTTTCTTGTCATGACACTTCCAACTTAAACTGACCCACATGCCATGATGCCCAGCCTTCCCCTGTTCCAAATACACACTGGACCAGTACACTTGTTTTTGGCTCTGTATTCTAAACTGGATCCAGGTATGGATCCAGACTAAAAATAAACACTTTTTTGGGTCACTTGTGCCTGTATCATTTCACTGATCCGGTTTACCACCTGCACCCCTGAGCAGTTTAGTGTCACAACGGACAGGGTGGCATGGAGATGGATACAAACTGCTTAAGCCAGTACTGCCACCAAAAGAATTGTTTGTCAAACTACAGCTTTAAGGTACAAACCAAATCCATTTAACAGCTTTTTACTGCCACTCTGGAAGATGTTTTCTCTAAGAAGAGACTGTCAATATCCTATTTACTCTTCAGTTCAGAAAGGTGGGGGTTTGTTTGTTTGCTTTAGCGTGACAAACTATGCTCCTATTGCCACACTATAAGCAAAAGAAAGAGAGACTCCCTGGGGTGTCAGCCAGAGGTATGTAAGAACAGTCCATTGCAGCTTTTGAGACTCTTCCATTCATTTGCTGATGATGTCAATTCCTTACTGTGGCAGGTTGCTGTATATTGCAGTGCTATCCCTTCTGTTTCCCCGCTTCCCAGCCAGGCTTTTTCTCATTGCCCTTTCATACGTCTCCTTTATTACCCTTGTTCCACTGTCATTTATCCAAGTTTGGCCTTTCTCACATATCTTCCAATTGTCATTTGCAGTTTACAGTCACTGTTTCTGTGTTTGGAGGAAGTCAGTTTCAAATGTTGAACATTTTGCTATAGCAAGGTAGTCTCTGCAGGGATACTTACAGCTTCTGCTCTTAGTGCCTTCCAGAAATGTTTCCTTAATAACACACATAAATATTAAAGGAAGAGAAGGAAAATTGGGAGGAAGAGAATGAGGGTTTTGTTATTTTTTCTGACCCAATTTCCATCCATCACTTCAACTAGGTTCTCAGAGACAGATGAACTTCTGCATCCTTTTCCCCTCCAATATCTTCTGTACAACTCCATATGGATCTTCAAAAAATCCTGTCTTGCTCAATGTTCCCTCCCTGTTCTCTGTCTGCATGAGTGCCCTATTTCTATTCCTTATTTCTTGGTAATTGTATTCAAACACTCTCTTTGTTCTTTGTTTGCTAACCTGTATTTTTTTTCCTCTAGTCAGCTTATCTCTTTTTTAGTTCTTTTGATTAAAGTTCTCAATTCATTTAGTATCTTTCTGTTTCTCCCCAGTCCTTCTAAAGTGAAACTATAAAGCACTGCAGGGAATGCTTGTATTTACCTCCCAATTCTCTTAGCCAGGCTTTCAGGCTGACTTGTGAGCTGTGTACTACTACATCTTAAAAGTTTTCAGTCCTACACTGAACCTTTTTACTCTTCCCTTCCCGTTCTCTTCTGGCAATAGCAATAGCTTTACTTTCTACACCCATCATGGTCTTTTAGAATTGTGATTTGCTGCTGCTAAAGTCCTTTCCTGATGATCAGATAAACTGAAAAACCTGCACAATTTGGAGTGAATGTCTCTGTGCACTGGCAGCATAAATGCAGCAGGAGCGGAGAGGTGACAGGTTGCTAAACCGTGCATTTTTCAATGCACACATTATGTCACAGTTTTTCATTCACTGTCTATCTGAGGTAGCAAAGAGACTGAAGGAAGGTAAGACTGTAATTGTCATTGGATTTGTCTTACATTTTTAAACAAAAACTAGGGGAAACAGCAGAAGTGTGCATCACAACTTGATTCGGGCTTTTATTGTTATTCCAAATGATCATTTTTCTTTTTTCCACAGGCAACATCTTAGTTTGCAGCCTAGATGTGTTTCTACCCACCACATCAATACCAGTAAGTTCGTCTTTCCATTTTCACCGAAGTTGCTTAGTAACAGAAGATGAGGG
The DNA here is from genome assembly GCF_034619465.1 of Leptosomus discolor. NCBI lineage: Eukaryota > Metazoa > Chordata > Aves > Leptosomiformes > Leptosomidae > Leptosomus > Leptosomus discolor. Next base: position 31,715,432 of record NC_141399.1, read on the forward strand.
GAAAGCGTGTCCAGACTGCATTGCAATGTCTTATCTTCAGGTTCATTGAAAAAGATGGACTAATGGACCACCAACGTGAAAATGTTGTTCACATTTGAATCAGTGGATCCATTTGATATTCCTCAAGGAGCTTTTAGAGGAACATTTTTGTCATATTTCTTTTCAGCACATATATTTTTACGTGAATGTTCTTCAACTATGCCACATCTAAGAAATAATAAAGTATTATATTTTTTTTTCTTTTTCACATGGCATTCTGACCACTTTGGTACACATACAGGATGAGCGTTTCCATGTTTTGGGCAGACACACTGAATCACTTTTTAGCATCATTTTGAAAATAAACTTACAGTCCATTAAAAGGACAGGCAAGCTCAAGAATTTTTAATAGTGTGGACCTGAGCTTAATAAAGATACAGTCTCACGGATGAGTTCCCTCACTACTGTGATCCTGAGAACGATCTCCACTCCCACAGTGACTGTATAACATTGTTCAGAAGCAGTACTGCATTAAGGAAGTGTGCAGGTGGGATTTTCAGGTCTTCAGCTGTGGCCTAACTCTGCAGTTCCTGAAGGCAAACAGTAAGAGCATAGGTCTTCCAAAGTCTATTACAAGATTTTTAATTATCTTTCAAAAAAATTTCCTATTAAAAACCCCCAAACAAACAAAACCCAAACAAACAGAAAGAAAGGTTGTGCTGAAAGGTGACATCATTCTTGATCACCAGTCTACAGACTAGATTTGGGATAGAGTCAGCTCAGGACTCTTCAGCAACGCAATCAAAGCTGAATTTTACATCCATGTCTTTCCTTTTGATCTTGCACTAAGGAAAGCATCGCTTCTCTAATTTCTATCTTTAGATAAACTCATTCCCTACAGGAACGTCTCTTTTCTACACCAGCTCATCACATCCAGAGACAACAGCAGCAGCCACCAGAGCCACAAACCTAGATAGGATCTGCTTCCTTTTTATCCTGCTAGGCCCAGGGCAAAGGGAGACTAAAACCCAGGGGTGTTGTGCTGGTTTTGACTGGGACAATTAATTTTCTTCACAGTAGCTGGTATGGGGCTGTGTTTTGGATTTGTGCTGAAAATGGTGTTGATCACAGAGAGGTGTTTCAGTTATGGCTGGGCAGTGCTGACAGAGTCAAGGCCCTTTCTGCTCCTCACCCCACCAGCGAGCAGGCTAGGGGTACACAAGGAGCTGGGAGGGGATGCAGTCAGGACAGCTGACCCCTGCTGACCAAAGGGATATCCTAGATCGTATGACGTCACGCTCAGCATATAAAGATGGGGGAAGAAGAAGAAAAGGGGGATGTTGGGAGTGATGCCGATTGTCTCCCAAGTCACGGTTATGCATGATGGAGCCCTGCTCTCCTGGAGATGGTTGAGCACCTGCTTGCTGACAGCCCATGACCGTGTGTGTGTCCACCACCAGCCCCAGCAAGAAGACAGGCAGAGGGCTGAGGCCAGACAGAGCAGAGCTGGCTGCACGAACACTGCAGCTTGGCAGCCTATGTGCCTCCAGCACAGGGAAAACTTAGACAACTCCCTGCACTATATATAAAGCCAGCTGCAATTTGGAGCTCTTTATGTATACGTAGTGAGATGGCAGTAAATGACTCAACCCATAGTGTGAGTTATATACTTCAATTTCGTTGTGATATTACTGTATGAATAACCCTTGCTAGTTCTTGTTGATCCATACCCTTGTCATGAAAGTCTTCTCCTACTTACACAGATGAAAGTGGGTGATAGGAATAAATACTGAATCTATGCTTGAATGTATAAGACATGTAACTGTTACAAACAGAGCTTTACATTTATCTGTTAACAAGGAATAATAAACAGCACTTTTAAGAGACGAGTGCTGGTTTCAGTTTTAGTTATATTTTTGTTTTGAAAAGGAGAAATATATCTGTATATCATTACAGAATACTTAAGGTCTGTGTGAGACTATCTCTTGATCATTAGGGTTGGTTTTGTTTTTTTTTGTGTTTGAATCTTAAGAGAAAATGTGTTGGTGCTCCACAGCACTACTCATTTAATATCCTCAAATCCCCAAGGCAAAGTGTTTGGTTAGACACAAGATGGCAGAGTACAGATCATAATTATACCAAAATTGGAGTTTTTTAAAATTCTGGATTAAAAAAAGGTGATACAAAATACACAATTTGACTAAGAACTTAGGAAGTCAGGATCCTACAGGAATATCTTTAAATACTTAAGGGCGCATTATGCAGGGCCTTGCATTATGCATTTATCATTACTCCCAACCTCAGTATTGTGGCAGAAAATGTGCGATAACAAATTACTCCTATAAATCCTAGCAAACAGTTGATACACGTTTCCCTCTGGAGTTTTCTAAAATTCTTTAGAAACTGTAGCCTATATATTGCAAAATGATAATTGTTTTATCTGTACTGAGATTACAGGAGCGGTTGTGAAAACATCTGAATTTCGCCCAATGAAGAAAATGTCTGATCTACTACTGAAACTCAGTCATACTGATAAAACACACAAAATCAAACACCCTTCAGTGCACAGTGTCACTACACACGGTTTAGGACAGGAATTGAAGATAGTGAAAACAGGTGAAACTAGAAAGAACAAGGACATTAATGTGATACAAAAATAGCTTCAGCCTGTACTTTCATTCTTTGCGAAAAAATCTCAAAGATTTTTGAACGTCTGTGCACACATACTAAGAACAGAAATGTCTACAAAAGTTAAGCCAGCATTATACTCAAAGCTGTAACACGGCTGAAAGGACCGGCTCATGCACTGGAAGCAGTACTGCCTTTTCATCCTCTGCCATCCAGCATCTAAGCTGTGATCCACTGTATTGCAGGTTGCTTGACACATTCACAAGTATAATAAAAAGAACTAGACCATGTCCCTAAGGGATGACGGAATGAAAGGGAGAAAAAAATGTGGACTATAAAATTCCATTGCAGATACTTCTAGCTTTTCTGTATTTCCCCCCAATCTCCTCATCTTTAACAAGGGAGGTTCCCTTCTTCTTTTGTGGGCTTTGTAAATAGTAGCAGCCATTATTTATTCAACATATTTGCCTTTTGTAATGTTGGTTTTAATTTTTAATATTCACACTGATATTCTTCAATAGCATTGTGCACAGGGGCATATCTGTTTGTATTTATTCATTAGCGTGTTGCTAATTAAATATGTGTTTCATTAAACCTGTTTAAAAAAAGGAGAAGTTGAGAAGAGTGAACATACTGAAGTACAACACCCCAAGGCTCTGAAAAAGCTTCCACAGCTGAGTTGTTAAAAGCAATGTGGGCAGCAGGAGTGTCAAAAGCATCTAATGTTTTCTGCAAAGTACCAAGTTTAAACAAAATGCATGTGCTAAAGGTAGCAGGTAAAGTTAACATGTATCTGTCTACTTAGAATATTCATGCCTGGGAATCAAAGCGCTTCAGTTACTTTTCCTCTGGCTGCTCCCCTGGCTGGCTTTTTGCCACATGCATTATTTTCTTAGAAGATTCCTTTACAAAGATGTACAGAGATTTATCACGCATAAATGAGTATAAAGTGATCGCCTGCTTTGACTGTCTTTGCATGGTGAATATTAAGAAACTGTTTTTCTCTTCAAAGCCTGGAAGCCCAAGTCCCTGCCCAGCTTCTTAAATGCCACTGAATCTTCAGTGTTGCCCTCCAATGTCCCAATCTGGCAAACTGTACTCTGACACATGTCGATGTTCCTGCTGGCTGTGCAGCAGTCACTACATACTTTCTACAGCAATGCAGCCCTGAAGCATAGCAAATGCAGCCATGGAATGGCTCAATGATAATCTTAACTTTAGGATGGGCACACGCTGAAACTCAAGGCACAAACCTGCAAGGGATATTTTACTAGTTTTTGATCCTGTGGCTGGCTGAAATTCACAAGTAATTCTGTTGAGCTTTGCCATGCAAGGCTATACCCACTGATCCTGCCTTCACTAGCATATCAATCTAGTGTGACAGCTGACAGTGGCAAGATTTAACGAAAAATGAAATTTTCTCTTCAATTATGTGAACACTACTGTATCTAAACTATCACTTAGTTAAAACCCTGGTGCCGACACCACCAGAATCTGTTGAATAGCTCAGATCAGATACATGGGATACTCCTAAAGACAAATTGTTTGGTGAGTATCTGACCACATGAACTCTACGAAAAGGAACACATCCTGAGACTGTAACTGCCAGCTACACAAAGGCTGCATTTACCACTCGGGAGAAAGAGTGGGAAAACAAACACACAACTGGCACAGAAACAAACACATCAAGCTGGAGCACCAGGAATTATGACATGAACTCAGTGTATCAGGGATTTGCAGGAACATTATAGCAATGTGTAGATCTTGCAGCAATGGCACATAAAACAAAGGGACATGAAAGGAAAATCACCAGTTTATGCAAAACAAAATGTTAGGCAGATGATAAATTTTTCAGAAGGAACATTTATCATGCATTTACCATGATTACTAACAGATATGATGGTGAATACAGAGAGAATGACCTGGGTGCTAGATGAAGTCAAATGGTACTAGCTAAAAAAGGTGCTTGTTAGAAGGAACAACAATAACTCAAATAAAGAAGAAATAAAAGGGAAGTTTTAATAAAAGGTCTAGGCATGAAGTAAGTCTGTTGCAAAACATTGCAAAGAGACAGTTGTAAAAATCTCAGCATACGTGAAGAATGAACTTGGAAGGATACTATACATGATAATATATACTAGAGTGCAAGGAATGATAAGCAGAAGAAAGATCAAGAGTGAGCAGAACAGACAGACTGAAGAATAGCACAGAACAAAAAGGTTTAGAGATAAACAGTCATAGAGCAGATACAGAACACAAAGTGCAAGAATGTCATTCAGCTCCACTGTCACAGCTGCACTGGCAGATGGAAAAATACAAATAAGACATAAAACAATGCTCCAAGATCCATAAGGTGTCTGTTCCATGGTTACAATAGTCCTAAATGCACCAGTTTATTTTTCAAAAAGAATCAGTATTTAATCTCTAAATATTTAAATACAATATGTTCTATGAACATATAGACAAACAAATGTTTCTCACACATTAATTTACTTTGTTTAGCCATTTACTTCTGTCTTGCCCTCAATGATTTGGATAGCAGTAGGAGCCAAAAGAAAACTCATGTCATAAAAGTTGCAGATGATGACACAAAAAAGAGATCTCTTGGTCTTTATTTGTAGCCAATTGATCCCTATAAACAGCAGTTGGCTGAGACAGAAAACCAACAACTTTGAATTAAAATTTAGGCATATTTAACAACATATGGAGTGATTTTGTTCAACTGGAAGATTAAATTTTTATTATTATTTCATCAAACTTTAACTATCGTGGAAGAAGTAACTTGTTTTCATTATTTCCTTAGGATATTTAATTCTTTTACAGTAAAATATTAAAATTCAATCATGTCTATTTTCTTTCTGTTCCTCATTCTCTCCAGTTTGTGTCCATTTAAATGTTAAAATAACATAATTAAATAACTTCTTCCTTAGTGTTCAAAGACTATTTCCATGATGAAATAAAATATATTTACCACTGAATGTTTATTGTGCCTGAACAGATGGAAATAGAAACTCTTCAAAGACCTTGTAATCTACTGCATGCAGAAAAAAAGGGCAATTGGGTAATGGATAATAGTTCAAGCGACACTATCTGGGTTATCGATAAGGGAAAGTCAAAAGATTGATTAAGATGTGCTGTAAAATCCTAATGTCACTTCAGTATCTTTACTGAATGGACCTGATTTTCTAGGCAGAATTTACAGAAGAATTTAATGAAAAACAGAGAAGTTACTCAGTAGACAAGAATGATCGTTCCAGGTATGAACTAATTATCTCAGAGATAGATCAAGATAAAGAAATAAAGGTTGTATTAGGAAGAAGGATGAATATATCAAGTGAAATAGCACAACAAAAGGTTGTAAGAATGAGAAGACAATTTTCACTGATGAACAGTACTGAGGAATCTGTGGAAGGCGTGAGAAGAAAAGGAGGAAAGAACAACTGAAATGGAAACAATACAATTTCTGCACATCCGTAGAGGCAGCAAAGGAGACTCAGATTGGAGGAGTATCATTAAGTCAATACACAGATTCCAGGTTAAGATACGAATACAATGGAGGAAAGAAAAACAAACCATTATAAATGTCATAGTTAACATAATATTTACAAGACAGACAGTAAGGAATGACTGGATCAACTCTCTAGAGATAAAGGTAGAGGAAGTAGGTGATAAGATCAGCTATAAAGACGGTACCATTCAGATAGTGACAAAATAGCAAACATGATTTCAAAGTGATAGTTCAAGAAACTGGATGACAGGTCAGGAAAAGAGGCAGTTATGTAGGATTCATCAGAATGTAAGTATTGGCTATGTCATTCATGCATGTCACAGAAGCCAGGAGAGAGCTAAAGGCAGAGTCATTTAACTGTAAACACCAGAAATTATTCTTCTATGATTACCATACTAGCAGAAGTCCCCCCACAAGTTAACTGTGATGGCCTATCAATTAAGACCTGAACTATCTTCTTAAGAAACCAAAGTAATGTTTTCTTAGATGTTTTTTTTCATTCTACTTGACCATGCTACAGATAACCTCAACATAGGTATACTAATTTGTGCAAAAAGTAACTACTGATAGTGACATAACCTGCACAATAAATAGTCAATCTAAATTAATATTACACAGCTTTTCGATAACTACAGGATTTAAATATTGCAGATGTAGAACAGGGTGCTGTAGTCTAAGTACAGATACAGAACTGAAGTCTAAAAAATTTTTCAAAAAATTAAATGCAATAGTAACACATCTTAATCTAATTACAATAATCCTGATTAATCTACCACTGCTCAATATTCAAAAGCACTTATTTCCCTACAGTTCATTCTCTGATTCTTTATCATGCCTGATATAAAATGGAAACAAGAAACTGTTTTGTTATCAGTATTCTGAAGAGTATTTATAATTATTCTATATAGTTATTTCTAAAAATTAGTGAAGTGTTAAAATAATGTTAGAATTTATCATTCTCTAGTTATGTGATGTGAAACCATAAAGTCCAGAAGTAGTCTAGATTTGCCACAGACTCCTGCCAAAATACTATACAAATATCTATAATTTAATCCTATACAGAAGGGAGATCATCTCATTTTTATTCTGCTGCTGACATCAAACACAAGGCAAATATTACCACTGCGGCTTCCCTCACCATCAAGCCCCTTCGTTCACTTCCCATATGTGAACGAGCAACCACACTGTAGTACCAGCTCATGGTCATTACTAGTTTCATTTCAGTGCAGAGCTCTGTGCCTACAGCAGATTTTGCTGAAATCAGTGGCATCACACTGCTTGAACAAACAAAAGAATGGAAATTTTTGCCATTTAGTTAATCCTTAAAACATCCCGTTCTAAAAATGTATAATGAAAATCTTGCAAGGTTCCAATAACTGGGTGGATGAACTTGACGACTCTTACCACAACTCCTTCCATTTTGTTGTCTGCTCCATCTCCAAGAATTCACCAGTTATCATGTCTCATATATAGGTAGTAAATCCCTGGTGCATCTGGCAGAGGTTTTGCTCCAGAGCTTGTAGCACTCTACACAGTGAGATCATAGACTGTTTTATGGACTCTTTAAACTACTAATACAAATGGCTAAAACCAAACAAAAACCCTTGCAACTTTATCTAGAATGTTCCAATGGATATTTGTACATAAAATCAATACCTAAAGCTTTGAGCCATCTAAACCATGGAGATGTTGGTACATAATCATCCTTGGAACTACACTCATGAGAACACACTTCATCCATCTAATTACATTAAGATAATCCTAATGTGACATTTTAAAACAATAATATTATTTGAATGCTACCTCTGCTAAGTATCACATAATTTATATCTTCATTTTAGTTTTGAGGGAAAACTCTCTTTCTCCTTAGCGCTACATATATTAAACCAAAATCGTTATTTGCTTTCAATCCCTGCTAGTAAAGATAGCGTTATTTCACTTATCATAATGAAATGCTTCAAAAAGTCCTTCATGTGGCAGCGTCATCTGTGTGCTAAGATGAAGTGTCTATATCTACCACTTCAAAAAGCATTCTCCTTACTATGGATACTCATTGACATATGCCCTGTGCTAAAGACCCCTTCTCATTTCCTGGAAACTGAGCGTGGTGCTTAGTAAAAAACTGTTCATTACCCATCTCAGCTCTCAAAAACATATCTAATGTTGGAGTACAAAGAAAAATGACAACTGCACTAACATGATTTCAGTGCATCTAGTGTTCATAAAGAAATGACAATTTCAAGCTGTCACGCTGCTGAAGAATTCTAAAATTGCTGTTGATGCACCATGTAACCAGTGAACAGGTGCTAGAAGTGATTGGAGCATGGTTCATATTAAATAGAGACCTTTGGAAAAGAAAGATACATTCTGCCAGGCAAATTTCAAGAGGTTCAGCTGATAACACGTATTTATGAATAGTGGCAAGAAATGGCGAAAGAACAGGAGGTAAACAGAAAAAAAAAAATCTTGGATGAACACAGTGATATCAAAGCGGAAAAGTAGACTGTTTCTCCCCTCAGAGATTATAGCCATACACTGTGCAGGATGGTCAAATCCTTAATAATAACAATGACACAGCACAAAAAAGACTACCTTCTTGAAAAGAAAAATCAGCCACTGTATTTAATGAAAATCCTGTTTTCCTAACATTTCAGTCTCTGAAGCACAATCTAGGTGCTTCAAGATGTCCCATGGCCATCATCTCACAGAAGGTTAAATGGAGGCACCAACTCTTCAGCAACTTCTTTCTTTTTACTAAACTCAACAGCTTAGCTGATTCAACTACAGATCCAAAAAAAAAAAAAAGCCAAAGATGTATAGAAAGCTGCTTCAGCCACTGTGTAAAACAGTGGGAAGTGTCTGGCAGGTTTTAATCTAGAACTAAGACAGTCCCTTCCAAAGAAACCAGACAGTTCAATGCCCCTTTTGTACCTCTCAGTCTCTACAGCTACTACTGATCATTTGACGAGCCTGCCTTTGCCAGAGTTACTGTAATGTTGGGGATGGGGATATGGAAGGATTTGTGATGGATGAAGAGAGAAAAGGTTAGAAATAAAAAGTTAGAAATGAAAATCAAGCAAGCTCGTTCAGCTGTTGGAAGTGGAACTTAAATGGCCGATACCAAACACCCTCTGTCCTGTTACCTCCTTCTACAAAAGACCTAGAAGATGTTCAATAATCTGGCATGTTTGTTCTGTACCTGCTAAAATATGTAAAAATTGTGCAGAGCTCTAAAATGTACCACATATGATCTGGGTGCTGCAGTTGTGCCACCTTGATGTATGGGTTTACATTAGGCAAACAGGACGGAAAAATATCTACAAAGGAAAAGATAATTTCCTATGTTCTTTCCTCACATTCTGATTCAATGTGTTAAATTGCCTCAGACTACCAGGTTGCAGAAGCCAACACATGGCTGGGTGCAACAGGTAGTAGCCACTCACTAATTTTTATGTGCATACAGATCTGAAAAAGGCAAAACCGAATTCCCCATCCATCTATCACGCACAGCCACAGCCAGATAGTGTTCTACAGCAGATGGATGGGTACAAATTCCACCTTGATCCTTAGTCAGCTACAATATTTTACTCCTTTAGTTATTCTAGACTGGACAATAGCTGCAAAAACCTCCCTCCTTTCTGAAATCCCCTAACAACATTTGCCTTCACGATCTTTTGTCTTAGTTAATTCCAGATTGTGAGTATTGCATAGACAAGCTATTTTCTAATATAGAATTGCTCACCTTTATTTCAGTGGCTGAATCCTTGATTCTATACTGTGGGATGGCAGAAGGTAGGGAATGATCTGATACTGTAGCAAAGAAAGTGCTGATCAGATCTTATCAATTTTGTGTTTCAGTCAACTGCCTCTAAATAAATCTAAATTTGCATAACTTCTATTCTTCTAGCCTCTTATAAATGCAAATAAAACATCAGCATTTGGGAGACAGAAGCAGGTCAACAAATATACCCTTGGGAAAGTCAAGTACTGCCAGGTCCTTCTCTATGCCTGAATATTTTCTCTTTCAGACAGCTACAGTGGATAGCATTTTTCCAAGACTAAGACATATGGGTTTGATTTTAAGAACAACTGTAGAGAACCTAGAGAAGCTTCCAATGAGATTTATTTCACAAAATGTGCATTCAGTGCTCGATTTATGTAAAGTTCCTGCAAACTCAAAGCTTCTGGTTTTGAATCCATCCTTAATGAGAATGAATCCTTCAGATATCCCTCACTGTCCTTGAAATTTTGTTCTAGGTTAGCAGAAAAAGAAGACATGGATAAGACCTTGGCAGACTAAAGAATACAAAACACGATGTCAAACATAAAGTACCTGCGAGATCCTTATTAGTGGCTTGTAACCGATATGACAGACATGGGTGATAAAAGTTTAGCATCCAAGAGCCAGATATCAGGTTTTGGTTCTACAGAAATGCTATTCATTAATACCTTAACTGCCAGGCCACGTGCAGGTGTAGCAAGATGCAAGTTTCTCATTTCATCCAATGATATGCACAGGACGTCACAAACTGTTGCAATGACTCATGCAGCAGAAGCAGAAAAACAAGGACTGTTTTTGATGGGATAAAGGCAAACCAGATGTTGAAGTGGCAAACAGAACACAAAGGAACACAATGACCTTAACAGAATCAAACAGACACACACCGACAGAGGCTCTCCTACTAATTATACGGGTATTTTGCTAATGTGCCAAGAGAGATGAGCATAGAGAACCCAGTCACTCTGCTGTGTCTGCTTCTCAAATCTTTCAAAGGTCAAAAAGACATTAGAAGTAATCTAAAATGTACTGCTCTTACCCCTCTATCCCCAGTGACATTTTGGAACCACATGCTGAACTAAGTAGCTTGCCACAGAATGTACTTGGCCATGTCTCCACAGAAGGGAGTATATGAAAAAGCACTTAACATTGACCTATTTGTACTCCTATTTTAATCAACTGGAAAACACAGGCTGGTCAAAAATGGATGCATCTGAAAGTCCTACCTGAATGCATTAATGTTACGAAAAGTTAGATGTGAATAAGCAATACCAATAACTGCAATAGTCTCCTAAGGCTCCCTTCTCCCAAAAGAGATGAAATGACTGTCTTTGGTTCTCAGAGTCTCTAGTGTAAGAGAGAGATTGGACCCGGACAACAGAGGAAGGACAGATATACAGAGGAGAGAGACACCTGAGGAAATATAATGTTAGTGAAAACAGGTGCAGTAAAGCACATGTGTGTGCTGCAGAGCAGATGACAAGTTCTGTGCTAGAAGTGACTGCCCTTAAACCGAGTGAGAAATACACTGTGGTAGTATCTCAAGATGCAAGGTGTACCCTTTAATACAACTGCTTTTATATTTTTAAGATAAATCCTGACTTTAGTAGCAATTGCTTGTTTGCTTAAGTATGGCTTTTTATTTTCAAATAAAGCTTTAAACTTTCTTTGCCACAAGCCTCCTCTCCCTCTCTTATACTTTATATGATGTACAGCATGCAGTTTTGGTTTCCTGATGAATTCACACTTTTTGTTTGCTTATATATTTCAAGATCTCAATCAATCATGTTGTCAAAACAGTCTTTTTGTATCATCTACCTACCACCACTTGTCATTAGAGATGTTTAAAGCTCCACTGCTGTAGAGTCTGATTTATGCTCTGACATCTCCCACACTGAGCTTATTATAATTGTCTATAAACTGCCCTTTCACAAGCTTTAATTAGGAAATAACAAATGGTTCAGGAGCATGCTGTTAGGCAGTTTATTCTTTCTAAATTCAGTATTTCCTCCATACTCCGCTGATCACAATGTCATGCTATGCAACAATCATGTTGATTTCTAAATTTTTACTTTAACATTTAAATCTCTTCATGACCTTTTCCCTTCTACTCCTCCTTCTCCTCTGCTTGAATACATTTTACAGCTTTCTGAATTGTTCTAGATGCAGTATTTCTGAGCTGAAACAGGAATAAGCTAAAAATAAGTACTGCACCATCAGAAAATGTTTATTTTATTAAAGGCCCACTTGAGAGGTGGCTTTCTTGGTTACACATAGTACTCTCTGCATTCTAATATACCACTATTGGCTTACAATTTCACTGAGGACTTTAATAAAAAGTCTGAGATGAATTATATTGTTCAGTAGCTTGGAGTCACAAATTCCAGAAAGGGTTATATAGTTCAATTAACTAGTCACCACATTGCCAGAGCTTATTTTATACAGTAAAATTAACACTGGGGAAATGCATCTATAGCAGCTGCTGCAGACCATAGTATTATATCAAACAAGGTCTGAAGAGATAATCACGCAGGTGCCAAAATAGATGGAAGAGGATCTTCCAAAGGTCAAACATGAATGTAAGATTTTGAATGTACGTATATGTATCTCTTGTTTCCAAAACTTTGTTTTCCACGTCTATAAATGGAATAGTTTATTTAGAAAAAAAGATTCTTTAAACCTCACTGATACAAACAGTCCTGTGCTACCTATTTCCTTGAAGTTCACAAACCAACGTGTTGTAGTATTTATGACCAATAGTCGCAGCCTAGTCCACCTGCAATCAGTCACTGCTGTTTTGCAGCAGAATAAAAACCTCAGAACAGATTCATCACTAGAATTGCCTATCTAACGATAATTCTGTTCTAAAATCTTGTTTCCACTGCACAGCACTGACTGCAGCCACAAGAGGTTTGAATGGACTCAAGATATTTCTCTAACTTGCTCAGCTGCTATTTTTCATCTGAGAACTGGTTATTATTCAGGTATGCAGTCCCCTTCTCTTCAGAACCAGGTCACACTACTTCAAATCACTCTTACAATTGTTTTGGTACTGAACCAGCAGAGGAATGCATATTTGGTCCAAATGCCTTTTCCTTAGTATTTCACAATGACTAGTTACTGTCTCACATTTAAGAAGCTTCTGCACAGCTTGATGTCCAACCACATGTGGTGGCTGGGCTCTCCATTTGGCATGGGCTTTCCAGTGGCATTCTGCTGCCATGGGCACTTTTGGAAGGGAAACTAGAGAAAGGATTAGGAGAGTTTTAATATTTTGGGTAGTCTTCCAGTTGAGCTTAGACTCAGCAGAGACCTAAGAATCAACATGAATATATTCATGGAGAACTCAGCAGCAAGAAGCATAACTGGCAATGAACAGTGTTAATCTTCCATGTTGTCTTTTATAACAATATTCACACTAGCGACAAAAGTGTATGCATTGCACACTGATAACTTGTTGAGATAAACATGCTGAAGCAGCAACTTGCTTTGTCAATGCCTGACAATGTAGAATATTCCTCCATTTGATAACCAATACCTCCACAAAAACATGTCTCGGAGTCTGTTCATAAAGCCTAATATCTGTCTCCATAATGGGCATTTTGCTGAGTTTCTGTGATTTTCATATATGTATAAAAATATATATACAGAAATACTAATAGAATACTTCATTAAACCCACCATATGGCACTTTCCATTACAATACACAATTATGCATTTGTTTGACATATGAAGATAGATGCATTGTTATAGAAGTGGTGTGTTGGAGTGCACTGTTTATCAGACTAAGCCTAACCTGTTGAAAATTGTATTTCTGCTTTGTTAGCTCCAATCATTCATCAACTGGCACAGAAATTCAGCGAACATCTTTCTCAAAGGTTTCTTCAGGGAACAGAATACATAGCATGTTTTAAAAACTGATATATTTTGTTTTAATAAAATATTTGGCTTTGCATACACAGACTGATACACTCAGTCAAAATGTGTTAGATCCCTAGATAACTGCATAACACCAGAGTATTGTTTGACACATTTTTCAAGTCTATTTTTACTTATTTTTATCTATTATTTTATTTACGTTTGGTACTAGGCTTTATTTTTATTTATTTACATTTTTTACTTTCAAAGTTTTGTCCTGGCATTTCATCTCTACATACTGTGTACTTTTGGCATCCTCAAAGGGAAACTGTTGGGATTGGTACATATAAAATTTATACTAACCCATGCATCCCGCAGGACATGGATCTAAAATGCTGTAATACAGATAGGTTGAGAGAAGGCCAGAGTCAACTCTGTGCTGAATGACTTCCAAAGGATGGTAATTTTCCACTTTCCAGGAATGTGTTTATGTTGTAGATATAAAGAACTAATTTCCATTTCTTCCAGATCTGACTCAAACTCTCATTTACTTATAAGGCCTGTTTTAAATCCTGGTTTTGTCTAGGTTATTTTGTGATACCATGTGTTATTATTCTTCTACATAAAATAAATGAGAATGATTATCTCAAGGGTGAATTATTCTGTATCAAAACAAGAAGTAGTGGAACAATATGGAAATTATTTGTTTCCAAAGTTTCAAGGAATAAAACTGGTGGAATTTTAAAATTCTAATAAATAACTGATTAATTACCACCCTTTATAATCTCTCTCCTCTGCAGAATGTCCTGCCAGATTGAGCTTCCCAAGGCAGAAATACAGTTCTAGTTTATAAATAAGTTCCTGAATCCATGGCAACATCAATACAGAAATTACAGGCAATAAACCACCTGACAGAAGTCTGGAATATCCTTTCTTTTTACCCCTGGAGTTTTTTGCTCTCGTCTGTTTTGGCAGACAGACTCTGACTGCAACCATCATTTCTGAATATTTTGCTTACTCCTCATTACAGTACATATGCTTTTTTTTTTTTTTTAGCAGGGAGATTTATTATACTAGCAACAGTACTTTACACAAAGTCTAAGAGGCAAAATTTGGTGTCATTTGGAAGGATCTATCTGAACAGGTTTAAGGGGCCACAAATGGCCAAATCCTGTAAACACTGTATGTTGAGACTACTATATGAAATCCAAGGCAAGTATAACAAACTCAGAGAGGACTCTGTTAGTGTTTGGGTACATGTGCTGGTTTAGATACAGAATTTAACCCAAATTGTATCACTTGTAAATTATTGTATTGTTCTCTCTAATATTATTCCCTATTTTCGGTATGTAAACAAATGGAAGAATCTGAGAAAAGTTTCCCTTTTGTTTCATTCTAATATTCAGCTCTTTCCTCATATTCAGAATTCATCCTGAATTCCTCAAAATTCCTTTGTTATAGGTGAATAATGGTAGCTTGACAATGGAGTTCTTTCTGCCACATATTACAATAACAACACATTTTCCCTGGGAACGTATGTATATCTGAAAAGTCCTAAATGAAGTTTCTCTGTGTTATGAAGGTACATAGATCGAACTGTACAGCTGTATGTCTGTTCCTCCCAAATGCATAACAAAGGCTCTGGATACATAATGTACAGTAGCTATCACAGATGTAACACCTGCACAGAATACTTCAGAGAGATATTTGCACTAGTATTGACTGTAGAAGATGTACAGTTTATTGTGAAATTTATCTGAAAAAGTAGCTTTTGTAAGTGAAGGACTTCCTGCCTTTCAGTATGTGTAAGGTAGGGAACAAATGCACAAACCCATTCCTTCTGTGGGTTCTTTTAATGTTTTCTAAAATTCTTTCCAGGAATTCAATTTTCTGAAAGGCAGTAAAAGTGTAGAGAAGCCTAGAATTCCAGACAGCATGTGAGCACAAAAATATGGTGAAGTCTCTGAAAACACTGAAAATTTAATAGATTAAAATAAAGAAAGAGAAGGAATATTATTTTCCTGTGATCTTTGTTTTCTTCACTCATTCTTCCATTCTGCTGTGCAGTCTGAAACACAAGTATGTATAGTCCTAATTAGAGTTGGAAACCTTCATGGGGAGAAGAGCTGTGCCAAATGACACTACAAAGCTTCAAATTTGTAAGGCTAAATACCCCCATAAAGTCTTAGTTAGATATTTCTGCACAGTCTTTTGCAGAGGGATGCGAGCTTACTGGTTGTGAGCTGAGGAAAAGCCACATAGCAGTGACATTAAGCTCAAGTTAATGAGACCTGCTGGGAGGTATTTGTTGCAAAGGAAGAGGTAGACGGGCTGTTTCTTTCTGGTTCCAATACGTTCCACATTGACTTTATCAGCTTTTCGTTTTTTTTTATTTTTTAAAAAAAAGCACAGAAATCTTGGTGGGCCATGTAAGGAAACCGCACAATAGCTAATAGTAGCAGAAGGGCTGATGGCTGTAAGGATCAGGACCAAAGTCCTAAATGAGTGACAAATAAGCACTGAGAATCAGTGGAAGCTACTAAAATGTCAGGATGCTGAGAACTAGAC
The DNA here is from genome assembly GCF_034619465.1 of Leptosomus discolor. NCBI lineage: Eukaryota > Metazoa > Chordata > Aves > Leptosomiformes > Leptosomidae > Leptosomus > Leptosomus discolor. The sequence continues at coordinate 31,731,751 of NC_141399.1, forward strand.
GGATTACAGAGCCCATCGGTTTTGATAAATAGCTCTGTTGAAATAAAGCTGTAATACCTTATTGGATAAAGCACTGGTTGCTCTTCAGCTGAACAAACAGGTCAAGTACATGTCCAGGCAAATATCTGTTCTTCAACATTAAAGAGGGAGTTGTAACTCCGTTTCTCCTCTCTGTCAGTTTGCTTTTGGATCCATTTTGACTTCTGCTGTACTTGTGGGGATTTAAATAGGACATACCAGAGCTATGTCTCAGTAATGTGTGTATACCTCATTCAAAAATAGATTATTGATAGGAGTCATTCCTGATGTGTATTTACACTTTGCAGAAGGAACACAGTCCTGTCTTCATTGATTAGACAGATATACTAGTCTATTAAATAATACAAATCCAGAGAAGGGCTCACCGCTTCTGTGAGTTAGCACTCAAAATCTACTTATCCTGCCAAAATTTCACATTTCTAAAGTTTTTACACCTGACTAACTGAACTCTGCTATTTTTTCTAGGGTTTTTTATGATACCCCAGCTACACTAGGTAAGATTTATTAAGAGCACACAATATCTTATATTTATGTCACATCTTTTATCCTGAGATTTTTCAAAATCTTAAATTAAATTATAATTTGGATAAAGATAATTTATTACACCATTGTAGTACAGCCCTATTCTATGGGGGGATGAACTAACCATTATTTCAAAGAACCCAGAACACCTGCAAAAAAAACCCTGACGTGACTGTTAACCTCAATGCAGATTAACAGCAAATCAGTTGGGTATTTAGCTTTCTTTCAAGATTGACTAAGGAAGTCCAAAATAATTTCTCGCAGGCTGCTAAATGCCAGTTAGTGGGGTTTTTTTTACTTATTTGGCTTCTACACGAAGAAAGACTTTTGCCTACCTGAGCTAGACCCAGAACTGTCAGCTGCTCCACAGTTCCTGCAAAAATCACTGAGATGTCCAGATCCTGAGAAGTATTTGAAATTAATATTTGAAACCATCTGGTCAAGAAAAATACACTGAAGCTTGACAAAAGACAACTGGCAGGAAACAGAGGCATAATTAATTCAACTTTAATATACACACAGAGGCAGTACTAAGACATGACTAGGAAACCCAGGAATTTAATTTCTCTGTTCTGAACTTTCTGCCACTCTGTAAGAATAACTACAACTACTGCTGTCTGAAAATGCTTTCAGCAAAAGCCTTAAGGTTCCTAATGATTCTGCAAATCTCATTTCTGTATGCTTTTTAAGTTGTTTAGTTCTGAATCAGCAGTCTAAAAGTGTGTTTAAACACTGCAGGTAACCATTTCCCATGGAACAAATAGGGAGGAAATCAGGTTATAGTGAGGGCACCCAGCAGGACCCTTCTACTCTCTACTCAGTGTCAATGTAAGCTGATTCCTTTAAGAAAGACACTCGGGGAGGAGTGAACAGATTGTGGGAAACATGTTCTGCATGCAAGAAAGAGCAAAGAGATGGAATACTGGATACTATGAGATAATTATGCACAGGGAAAAAAAGAAGAATCAGACAGGATAGCAACAGAATAACAATATTTCAGGAGATGGGAACTGTACAAACTAGGCTGACTTGCAGCAGCACAAAGCAGAAAATAGATGAGCATCCTCTCTTTCACTTCTGTGCTCAGTCACTAATTCTTTCATGCAAAATAACTGCCACATTGCAAGTTTCTGATGGTTTCTTTATCATTGTTCAGGTTACTAAAATTACTGTTTTTGCCGAACATTCAGTTACGAACTAAATAAGAAACATACTACGGAGAACTATAAATGTTTATGCATTAAAATTAAAAAAAAACCACACAACACTTTCAGACTGACCAAAAAATTTATTATGACAGCTGAAAGATTGAGAAAAGTTTACTGTAATAAGCACAGAAAAATACCTAGAAAGACACTAAGTGGGCACAAATGTTAAATGTAGGTAGACCAATACCACTCCGCATGTGACCTTCACTAAGCTGTACGGCAGCTATAAGGAACAATATCTCCCCAGGTACAATCTCAACACATCGTGTCACACACTACAAAAAAAGTGAAAGCAATCGCAGGAGAACGCAATCAGAAATGTGTTTCATTGACACAACATCAAGTTGTTTAAATAGGATTCAAAGAGTTCTAACAATAATCTAGCAAAACAGAACACATTTAGACAATCAAAAAAGTGGGATTAGTTTAGTGATCAATATGAGATACCGTTGCTTTTGACACAAAGTTTTATTATTTTGGAGTTGTGTACTATAGACTCATTAAAGCACAAAAGTGACTCACAGCCAACAGAAATGAGCCATAAGAAACTCTACTGGAGCAAACCAGCTTCTTTGGATACTGCCAACAGCACCTGGAGGAGAGGGCTCTGCACACACAAGGACCAAGGCTGGAATGCTACCATGATCTCATCCATATGAGTGAACTGAGCACAGCCTAAAGGTAAAGGAAAATAACTCCAACTGTTCTCCAATTTCAAATCCACTTGATTATTGTGGGTGTGAAATGTCAACTTTTGATGCACTTCTTTTGAGTAGAGATAACATAATTAAAGATGAGAGGCTTAAAATATCTATTGGGAAAAATGTGGTAAAGATGGAGCAGAGAAACCAAAGCTACTGACAGAAAAAGTGCATGTACATATATATACATACACATACACACACGTGTAATATTTATTTCAAGCATGGAGTACTGTGCATATGAGAGGTAAGTGACCTGTGCCAACTGAGGACTCTGAGTACCATTTTTCCTTTCCTGTACACGTAGAAGAAAAAAATCAAAAATTTTTAAACTGACTCATCCTTGAAACAAACATAAGGCTTCCACGCTAAGCAAAAATCTAGTCAAAGAAGTTCTTGAACCTTGAAAGAGATGACCTCTCCTTGTCCATTTTAAACAATCAGTAAGCCTATGGCAAGGTCTGAGCTTTTGTTTATCTTATTTCTGAATCTGATGCTTCCCTTCTAAAACCTCTACAAACAGAGCAACAGCACAAAGCCAAACAGTGGTTTGAGCACTATGCTGCAATATGTGGCATATCAAGAAAATAAAACTTAATTTTAGACTGTGACAGAGTGAAAGCTATGATTTCGCTAGTTCGAAGTTTTGCTTTAGGAAAAAGGAAGAGGGCCATGGCACACATCATCACTAGACAGAATTCTGAGACTCTCCCACCTAATTCACAGATTCAAGTTATCTCAAGAGCATGAGGACAAGGTAAAATAAAAGGGGAATGCAGTAGATAGTCACCAAGGAATAGCAGCTGCATAAATACCACTGTAACTATAGGCTGCTATTAAGTCACACAAATAACAGAGGGTATGTATGCTGCTGTGACTACAGAATGTGAAATGTAAGGGGTAAGTACAGCAAGCACTAGTAACCTTGATGTAATAAAAGTCATAGACTTCAAAACTGGAAAGGTTTCAGAATTAGTGAAGAGAGAGTAAACAGGAACTCTCTGCATTGCTGAAAAGCTAGTCAACAAAATTAGGGAGCAAATGAAACACTCTGGAATGGCTAGTAATTACAGAAGCTTACAAATTGCAAGTGTGATACTCAATCACAAAAAGCCAGCAACAGAAGAAGCCCCAATATTGTAATTTCAGGAAAAGATAATCGTGTATAATAAAGTAAAAGAAAATTGCAGTAACCGGGAGATAGAAAGGATTCTGTAAAGGGTAATACAAAAGAGGGAGTAATACAGAATAATTTCAGACACCAACATGAGGAAGCTGGGAAGAAAGAATGATAAGGGAGTAGGAGGGATTTTTTAACATGCTTGATAGAGGTGGTTTTTTTTTTTTGTTTTGTTTTAAAGACCAAGCTAATTAGAAACTGAATAGTCATCTAGAACAAAGGTTAACCATCAGCTGTTAAGACAGAACAGAGCACTCAAGGTGAACTTATCATAGATTTTAAAGTTGCAATAAAAGATAAAAGGAAGATGATGGAAAACCGGCTTAAAAATTTAGGTAGAGAAATAGTATATGAAGAAAAAACTTCTCCTGTAGTTTTGTTATTGTTGGGAACAAGTGGTACCTATATCACTCCTGGATCATCATCTTGAAGCACTTTTAAAAAGAACAAAACTTGGTGCAACAGCTTACTGTTAATGGAAATATTTTCAAGTATATTCAATAATTAGAATAACATCCACATAAGTCAGAAGAATTTTATCCTATAAAATGTAGCTGGTTCTCTTTCCTGCTTATTATGATGTGATTCCTGTAAATGCGACTTCTACCAAGTATTCATGTTTATCCAGATCAGGACCTATACACCTCAGCTGCAAAGCAAAAGGAGAAATGGATCCTCCATGGAAGAGAATTATTCTGGGTAGGACTCCATTCCCTACATAATAATCCTTTATTTTGTTATCATTTGCACCAGTAAATGGCTACTCTTCTAAAACAGAAGAATTTGACATCCTTTTTGCAGTCATATTGTAAGTATACGAATATTGGTTGGAAAAATCTCAGTGGAAACTCAGTACTGTATAAATACCAGAAACAAACACTGGTTCACACACTTCTCTGCTTTGTGTGATCACTCAAACTATTCACCCCAGTCACTGATCATGCTTCTGGGCAGTGTCATTTTGTAAAGGGTGTCTTCATCAACTTCTACAACCATGTTGCACTAATTGCTTTAGGCTATACTTGGGTTCTTTCCTGATGTCCAGAGGAGGGCTGCCTTATTGCTGCTTTTTATATCTTCACTCAAATACAATGGTATTTGATGGATTTATCCTATAGATATTTATTAGAAACGTCTGCACTTCTAAAACCCTATAAAGATTTCCAAAGTATTATATTAAAATAAATGAAAGTATCAGCAAGTTCAGTGAGATTGCCTGTAAGTTTCAAAAAATGTTTCAACATTTTTTCTAAAGAATCATTTTACTAAATGTAACAGAAATTTATGTATACATAATTCGTTTATCTGAACACATACTGGTCACTGAAATGCAACTTATCTTTATTTTGAGAGCTTAAATGGACTTCAGCTGCTCTTTCCTTGACGTTGCAAGGTGATACATTTCTGCTGCAAGAATTACAGGTACTAAATTTCTCACTAGATACATATACTTTTGTATCTTTTTTCCTAGAAATATTTAAAGAGATTAAATATTGTTTTTAAAGTGACAGTTACACTTTACAATATCATAGAGAAAGCCAGGCTGGAAAGGCTCTCAGGAGGTGGCTAATCCAAACTCCTATTCAAAGGAGGGCTAGCTATGAGATCAGTCCAGATTACTCAGCACTTAACCTACTCATGTCTTGAAAGCCTCTCAGGATGGAAAATACACAACCTCTCTGCACAGCCTGTTTGACTGTGCCAACAGTAAAAAAAAAATAATTAAAAATAAAAAAGGTTTTCATTCTATCCAGTCAGAGCTGTTCTGCCCATTGCCTCTCATCTTCCCACCATGCACCACTGTGAAGACACTCACAGGCATTGGAAGGCTGCTAGTAGGTCTGCTTTAGACCTTCCCTTCTCCAGACAAGCCCACTGCTCTCAATCTGCACAGGGCATGTGCTCCTGCCCCTCGACCAGCTTAGCAGCCCTCTGCTGAGTTAACTCCAGGTAATCAACGCATGTCTTGTACTGGGTGTCTGTAGAGGCAGGGGACAAAACTGGGCACAGTAATTTAGACATGGTCTACCAACATCTGAGTAAAGGGCAGATAATCACTTTTCTTAACGTACTGGCCGTGCTCCTGTTCCTACAGCCCAGGTTGCTGTAGGAACCTGCCAGCTCATGCTCAGGTTGCTGCCAGTTGTTTTTCAGCAGAGCTGCTCCCCAGCCAATTGGTGCCCAGCTTGCTTCATTGCAAGGGGTGCTTCCCTCCCAGGTGCAGGCCTTTGCATTGGTCCTTGGTCGATTTAATAAGGTTCCACTCTGCCCACTCTTCCAGCCTGTCTAGGTCCCTCTGAATGGCTGTGTGTATTGACCAGCCCTCAGAAATTCCTGTCATTTAACACTTAATGATAGGTAGGTCTCTACTTGCAGAAGGTTAAATCTCCTACTTGATAGAACAAATAAATTTACCACTACTTTAAACAGATGATTCCACATATGGAATTTAATTCGAATGACTGATAACCAATTCCACCTGCACACATATAAAGAAGATGAGAAGAAAGACTCTTAAGTACAAATCTGAGCTAAAATGAGGGGCAGATCCTGAGTCCCACAGCTCACTCCTCTGCTTATAGTGCTCCAATTTAATCCAGAGTGTTGCACACACATAGAACTGAAGTAACACAGTGAGGGACTCAATCTCATAATACCTGTAAGCATGAAAAAACTTTCTAAATGGGGTAAAAGTAAGAGAAAATACAAAGCTAAAGAGACAAGAGTTGAATATTTTCCTATACAAGCACTAGAAAACACAATAAGACTATAAAACAGAAAGCATATGCGTTTGAGGTATGGTACTCCAAGTGCAGCATTTCTGGAAAGGCAAGTTTGGTGAAACCTGGAAAATGACTAGACACATGAAATATCAAGCTACAAAGTCAGTTAAGTGGCAGGTAAAATTAAAGCACAACGGAACAAGGACACATTTGGTTCAAAAGGCTATGTCTGCAGCATGAATTATAAATAAATTGGTAGGCAGGCACAGACAATTCGTATAGAAGATGACAACAAAATCAGCAGAGAGTTGTGAAATCATGAGTTGTTATTACAATTCTCCGAGACCTTTTTTGACCTTCTTCAAACTATTTATATTAGGGAAAACTCAGATAGAAACATCAGAACACTGACCACATGTAACTCAGCTATTTGGCTGTGGAGTCTTTGGAGACTGTAGTCACAGTCAGCAGACCTGCGGACCTCAGGCCAGTTTATGTTTCCATGGGGTATGTCTGACCTGACAGAACAGCTCTCTGACACTTTGCCATTCACTTCCCTAAAGACTTCACAAAGGCAGACAACAGATTGGTGACATATCCAATTTACTCTGGTGGCTCACAAGTTGTTCCCAACAATCTTTTTCCTACAGGCAGCATCAGAAGAGGCAGTCATGACAGGAACTCTTGTATGTTGATTAGAAGATGAGCCAATCTCTAGCTAGTAACAATTACATTGTCATTACACTTGAGGAAAGGGCCATTGCAGAAGAGCCATGAGTGGCTCTTTAGCAGGCTATTCCACCTGCTTTTGCAAGAAGGACTGGAAGACCTAGCACCTGGTGAAAGCGTTATCAAGCATTGAAAAAGCTGTCCAGGGAAGCAGTTGTCACCAGCCCTGGAGGTATGTAAAAGATGGTAGGCACTATAAAAGATGGTGGACTTTGCAGTGTTAATGGTTGGAGTTGATGATCTTAAAGGTCTTTTCCTACCTAAATGATTCAATGATTCTATGACTTTTGGATAAACAGCTAGTGTCATGGGTGTTAGCTGAGAGAAAATAAAGAAAAGGAAAAAAAAAAAGAGGAGAAAAAACAAAAAAAGAGTAGGTTGCTCCAGCATCTGCAAGACCAGAAGTGCCACAAATGTAATACTGCTGCTAAAAATGTCAGGAGAAACTTTCTACAGAAATGACCAGACACACAGAAATGACCAAGTGAGGAAGTTTAAGAACATCCTGGCTGACAATAATCCCATCCTCAACTGAGACAAAATAATACTGCATTTATTTCCAGTCCAAATTGTGTAAACTGAAAACATCTTTATTAAAAGTGGCTTAACCTACAAGGTATAATCTTATATGGTAATAAACTAGGAATTTACTCACAGTCAATTATCCCATATCAGCTGGGGGCAGGTGGTGGTAGAGGGAGGATGAAATTCCCAGCTGAGTGTCAGTAATTTCTTAAAGAGCTGAAACTCATTTGCTTGTTATAGTCCAAACATCATTTAATTATCATAACAGTACAGAACATGTGGCAGTTACTGACCAAAATCTCCAATTTAATTCTCTGCAGTCCAAATATGCCAAGACTGAATTTGACTTCTGAAAGATACTACATATGCAACTCTCCACCCAGGATCCTAACGATTTTTGAGAGCTTTTGTGAGGAATGACTTGAATAAAAGTATAAGGAATTTGGTATCTTGAAGAAACAAGCCTATTTTAAAAGGTAAATTCTGTGTGCCTTGCATGTGCAGAACTCCCCTAGACAAGTTTCAAATGAGCCCTGATGTTAACGCATTCACACTGCTCTATTCACAGTAAGGAAAAAAGAAATGTAAACATGAAAGATCTTTAGAAAGTGTACTTTCTTAGAGATTTTTTTCCTCTCTGTATTTCAGCTTCTTGTTCCATTTCCACTAAGCTTGTTTTTTGTTTTCTTTGCTGAAAGAAGTTTAAGCCTGACTGCTTCAAAGAATGGCAATAATCACCTATCACTATCCCACAAAATCTTATAGGAAGCCTAGCATATGTAACTGCATTACCTTTCCCAACATTTCAGATCAAAATAGCATTAAACTGCTGTTTTTCATGTCACAGAGGTGTCCTGGTTTTGACTGGAATAGAGTTAATTTTCTTCCTAGTAGCTGGTATAGTACTGTGTTTCGGTTTTAGGATAAGAATGATGTTGACAAAATACTGATGTTTTAGTTGTTGCTGGGCAGTGCTGACACAGAGTCAAGGCCCTTTCTGCTCCTCACCCCAGCCCACCTGTGAGCAGGCTGGGGGTGCACAAGGAGCTGGGAGGGGACACAGCCAGGACAGCTGACCCCAGCTGACCAAAGGGATATCCCAGACCATATGACGTCATGCTCAGCATATAAAGCTGGGGGAAGAAGGAAGGAAGGGGGGATGTTAGGAGTGATGGTGTTTGTCTTCCCAAGTAATGGTTATGTGTGATGGAGCCCTGCTCTCCTGGAGATGGCTGCACACCTGCCTGCTGATGGGAAGTGGGGAATGAATTCCTTGTTTCACTTTGCTTGTGCCCGTGGCTTTTGCTTTTTCTGTTAAACTGTCTTTATCTCAACGTATGAGTTTTTTCACTTTTACTCTTCCATTTCTCTCCCCCATCCCACTGTGGGGGGTGAGCAAGTGGCTGTGTGGGGCTTAGTTTCCATCTGGGATTAAACCATGTCAAGAGATTCTCTCATGAGTTTGTATGAAACAGCTAGTAAAAAGTAATTACTATCTGAATCCAAATACACAAAATAATCCTAAATGTCTAGCATTTTAGTGATACTCTGTGAGACATGATTGTGTAATTTACTGAATCCAGCCACTAAATGACAACATGAGTTGGAGCTGTGTGAACAATTCTTTTCAGAGCCATATGTCTGAAAACTATCTGAAAATTGTAAGCACAGTAGAGGGGGGAAAAACCCCAACAAAACAACAACAACAAAACCTCTCCCGTAACAAACAAGTATTTGTTTTGAAAATCCAATTCAGAATAATACTATTCCACCCAACTGAAGTGACTTCCACTCTTCCCTTCAAATGTTTACATGTGAATTTACCAAGGTATGTTTCAGAGAAATTACACATGTAGCCCCAGATAGAACAGTTAAAAGTCATAGGAAGGGCAATCTCTTTGTGTGCTGTACATCAGTGTTAATACATGAGATCAAGATGACAGGACAAAATACAGTAAATAAAGATACAGCAGCATACATGTAGAGATCCAATCCTACAATCCATCCAATAACTCCAGAATACAGAGTTATTTACACTGAATAGTAATAGACAATAACTTGCTTTTTGCTAGTAATGTTGATTTTTTTTTCCCAGCATGCAAAGTGAAAGCATTTACTCAAATCTGAATAAAACTTATTTAACAGTTAGAGTTATTAGTACCTTGTGAGAGCCAAATCAAACAAAACAAGCATGATTAACTACATGAAAGATCATGCTGAAGTTTCACATCAAGACATTGTACCTCAAAGTCATGAAGAAGGTGAGCTGACAAGAATTTTGTACACAGAGCTTGGTTCACTGTTGTTAACTGAAAAGTTGCCATAAAATTCTTGACTGACTGATCTCCTTGGGGATTGTACACAGCATAGTACACAACAGCACACTCACCACTCAACACCACTTCCATTACTGATTTTAGACCCCAAATGCTCTTTAGTTCACAACAAAGTTAGAATAACAACAACAAACATGGTGTAGCAGCTGACTTAAACATCTGAATTTCAACTTTTCCAATTTAAAAACATTCAGAACCGGAGTTGCCTGTGTATGCCAATTCTACTTTCAAGTAAAATCCATGATATTGAATATTCTTTGGGACAAAGACTACCAGTCTTTCATCCTCATCTGAAAGCACTCCCAGAGTATGGAACAGGGTCTTGGTTTAGCACACTGCAGTGTGAAAAGCTGATCACAAAAATCACAGCAGAGCCTTGATTACCTGCCTCTTATTAGAGGGAGATTTGAAACAAAGTATTTAATTTGTGACATTTCTTGGTGGAAGGTGAACAATGGACAATACTGAGCATTAGTTTGCATTGCACATACAATTATTCCTCCATACTAACACAGTTGTTACTATTTGAGAAAACAAATTTTTAAGCTTCTACATGTGAAGATGTACAGGAAATACTTTAAATTCAATTTCCATGAGCTCATTTGAATTGAGTTGTTCAAATATTACTCGTTAGACTTATTGGCAACAGAAACAATGCCATGTGACTTATTTTAGATTTCTGTATCTAATCAGTGCAGCTGGAAAAGTGAATACTGAAATTAACAATTGATCATTAATTCATGACAAATAGTGCTGAATAAATCCACAGAGAAAACAACTGTGAACACTCCCTCTTCTATCCATCACCTGATTGGGCCAAAATCTGCCTCATAAATTTCAGAATATACATTCAGCTCTAAGTTGCAGATTAATACTGATGGGAGTGGAATTTAATTTTGACACTTCATTTTCAGTGGGATGGTCTGAGAAACTGTTTTGTAGGTTCAAGAACACTGATCTCAAGAGATCTTTTAAACATGGAGTACCTGATGCTACACAGGGAAACAAAATTTCTTTTCAGTTCACTTAATTCCATCAGCTTTGATTAACATTTCAGGATATTGCTCCTTCCTATCTGAACAGGCACAGCTTCATACTGCTGTATGTGTGCTAAGCTGTCCTGCTGAAATCCACTCCTTCTCCCTGCCGCTATGATGTCCGAGATGGCAGTCACCCCTAAACGCTCAACCCTGCCCCTCTAACAGTCATTATTTTGCCTTCAATTTGCAAGTTTAAGATAAATTACAATTTAAAATGCTTATGCTAATCAAACTTATTTTAATAAAATTTGTTAGAAAACAAATGGTAGAGAAGAGAAACCAGAGCAGAGCAGCTGCCTCCACCTACACAGTAACAATAGGGAGCTGAGGGCTGACACAGGGCGTGAACTTCTTTAGCTGGAAAAGCTGCAGTTGGGAGAGAACGTTGAAGTGGACCTTTAATGCTGTAGGCTCTAACACTTATTTTGGTATAACATGGCCCTTTTCTATTTAGGTCACATTTATTCCTGATTAAAAGCATCCACATGAGAAATTATACACAGGACTAGCACTGATACAGCTATATTGGTAAAACACTTCATTTAGACTAGTTGTACATTTTTTTCCCTCCATATATAATTCTGCTAAAATCAATGTATTATCAAATTTACTTTAGGGAAGAGGTAACTAGACTAATTGGCAATTGAAGAGACTATCTAAGCTAAAACACTACAAGCATGGTACACTGCCAAAGAGGAGATGTCTAGGGAACTTTTCCTCCAAAGTACATCCTACTGCTACAATAGAGAGAGCGCTTGGGCAAGGGAAAAAGAAGTGAACGCACAGTTGTACACCCAATTACACAAAAAGATACCTGGAACCCATAATTTTCCTCCTAATTGACAGCTAGTTTAAGCCAAATGCTTTCTGATCCAGTTACATTTGTAGGTTTTGGATGTCTTTATTGGCAGAAGACCTGCAAACACCAGCCGGTCATAATTAGAAGCATGTGAACTGGATGAAATTCAGTTTGCTGTTAACTTTCAGACACTTGCATTCAGCTAGCAGAATGGCTTAGCTACTTAATCATGTATCCCACCAGCATGGAGCTGTGGAATTTCACCCTTTCTTAAACGAGTGAGGTGTTCTACACTAGAGACGCAAGTGTCTGGGCTTTAGCTTGGCCTCAAGGGAAAAAGGAAAACAAAGATACTGGAACTGTCTCAAAGCTATACCAGTAAACCATAAAATCCCTAAGTGGAGGAATGTTTCTGTTTGGTGAAATCTGTAACCCAATAAACATTAGCTCAGAGGGTATACACGAATTAAGTCAAACTGGTAACAGCAATGTCAAGCCACAAGATCATGAGAGAGTATGGAGGTTTGCAACTGGCTCAACCTGTTTTGCTCGATCTTTGTCTAACAGGTAACATGAGCCTCCCTTACATTGTTCATCATCACAGAAACCGCCATTGCTCTTCCTATCAACTTAGACTGTAACAAGGTGCAAGACTGCCCTTGAGCACGTTACTTTCCTGGTGTATGGCCTATGGGGACAACAGGTATTTACCCATCCTCTACCTCTTACGGTTCTATGAGAGAGAGTCTGAAACTTCTGCATCTTGAAGAAAACCAGGTCTACTAGAGGACACGAGTAATTCTCCTGTGTACAAATGCGTTGTACCTGTACAAATTACAACAGCTAACTTTGCTGGGCTTTTTTTTTTTTTTTTTTTATTTAAGTACAAGCTGAGCAAACCAGTTTTCATTTAAAAAAAAAAAAATTATTTCAGGGTGAACTGCACTTCAAGGCTCCCAGACATAGGCAGCATCCCATTGTTGTGCAGCTTCACCCCTTCCCTACCAATAGCACGCCTTCACTGTTGACCACAGCTTTCAAACAACTGATGCAAAGCTCACCATTGCAGATTCTATCCTTGAGTTTATGCATGAGCTGTTGGCAGAATTTTAATTCCAATGGTCTTATTTCCTTTCAGAAATAAAAAAAGTGAAACATAATACAACTGCAGCTGAGCTGGCTGCACTCAAAACCACCTACTATTTATTCTGAACAGGACAGTCTTCAAACCAAATCTTGCTCTCACGTACACATTCTGAAAAAACTTTACTGAAGCGGTAAATGGAGGCGTGGTGCAAAACTCCAAAGGAAGTTAGACATTGATGCTCATTTCAGTAAGAACTGCACAGGTATATCTGAAAGGAAGAATCCAACCCTTAAAAAATATTACAATCCCCTGCAAAAACATTACAGAACACTACTTATATTGGCAATTAGTGTTGCACTAACCATCGGAAATCAGGAAAACACACTGCCTCTATGCATTGCCTCTGACACAAGTGCAAACTCACAAGCATAGACAGGCCTAATATATGACTTGCTGAAAAAAAAATATTACTCATTTAACAATAACTGTTATGTTAATGGTAGCATCTGAGTAACAAATAATTACCCTTATTACAACATCATAGCACTGAAAACGAGCCACACAGACTTAAAACATGGAATTTCACAATTCTAATGCAGTTTAAGGATTCTGAAAAAAAAAGGGACATACATGTTCCAGAATATAACTGTATTTCTCCAAAGTAGGATTACCATTGTGCTCAGTCTGTAGTAAGAGTCTCACTGACTTCAGCAGAAGAAGAACTGCACAAACTTTGACTGCTTCCGAAAAGTTAATGCTATTTATTTACAGAGTTTTCTGCACTGAGTACCTAGGAGATTTGCATGTGAAGGGAAGTGACATCTGCCTACTTTTCTGTACTATATTGAAAGAAAACACCTGAGTTCACTCCTGTAGAAGGGGAAGTAAGGGAAATGAAACTAAATAAAATATAAACCAGTGGCTTTGAAAACCAGAGACTTGCTAAGGGGTTAAGCATACTGATGTTCTCACCATACGAGGTATCATTGTGTGCAGCTGTAGCTACCTTAGGAATCACTTGCAATAGTGATGGATGTGTAGAGTGGGACAGTTAGTGACGTGAACCTGACAGTTGCACTACATGTCTTTTGAATCCGACTGAATGGACTGAGTGCCCACTTGCAGCTGGAACACTTCCAGCACATTTCTGGAGCCCTGTTACACATGCTGGGCTCAGCCATCTCTGAGAGTGAATAGTATTTTCTCTCCTGGACTTGTGCTAGTGGCTTACCTGGCCCCAAGTTCCAGAAAGCTGTCCAGAGAAATCAGGGTGTAGTTACCAATAGCAGTTTGTGTTTAGACTTCTAGAAATAAATAAATAACACATATCTACTTAGAGTAGAACAACTCAAAAGACACAAATAAATGCTATTATACAAGTATACAACCATGCCGTGTAGAAGTTTATACTGTATTAAGTTTAAAAAACGTGAACAGATTACAGAGAGCCCCAGATGAATGAATGCTGTAAGGAACCACACAAATATGAGCAGCAATGTAATATCAGTTACTGTTGCCTGACCTCAAGAACTAACCACATCTGCTTGTAGAGATGTTATGTTATAATACTCCACAAACTGCAGGACAGGGACACATTTTATATTCCACCTGTCTGATCCACAATGATAGATTATATGTGATGCTTTCTGTGAGAAATGAGAACCTATTATGATGAAAGTTAGTTGACCCCACCACTATGTTTAGGAAAAAAATACCTTAAAAGCAGCACAGAAGAAACCAAGACAAATCACATGGAGGCATCATGATCTAATGAGCAGGGCACTGGCACGTTCCTGGAGATCTGAATTATTTTCTTGATTAAACAGTAGGAGTGGACTGTTTTGCAAATATTTAATTTTCAAGCTTCTAATTACAGTGGCTGAGTTTTTTTTTCTCCTGAGAAAACAGGTGTTGACACAAAATCTCACAGATCCTAACAACTGGCATTTGCTGGTCCTTTTCTCACTTTTACAAATACACATGGAAAAAAGGAAATTGCTTGATTTAACCTAAGAGACAAATATTTGGGCTGTGCATCAAGAATTTTTTTGATCTGTGTTTGCATGGTGAGCTGTTCATAATCTGGCTCTGTTCTTCCAGAGATGGAAGTTTCAGCATGCCCCATTTTGAAATGGCGTTATCCTGGCTGAGAAAACCTTCACACATGGGTCAGTTAATAGGAAGTAATTAAATACATCCACAATTAAATCCTTTCAGTGTGGGGGATTTAATCTTGTCATCTTCCCTAGGCACATGAAAAAGGGAAATAAAATGCATAGAAGAAAATATAAAGAGGATATTTGTTGTACTTCAAAAAAACCTGAAAACCTAAGATGCTTCCAGTTCATATTTAAACTACAAATGTGAGTAAAGTAAAATTTACAGTTTAAAGTGTATCCTAGTTCATCTGCATGATCTAATACTGCTAAAATTTTAATGCATTTGATGCAAGCAGGATAACCAGAAAAAATGCTACCTATTGCACATTGTTTTGCTGTACTGCCTACATGTAGCTAATTACAGCCTCCTTGCCTTCACTCTAAAATCTCTTGCTTTTGTGAGTTTTATTCATTGTCCTTAATGTTGTTGCAATGTAAGGGTTTGTCTGAATTACCATTTTATTGTAGTATTAAGTTTGTGTTGAGACACATTAATAGCACTGTATTATCACGTCAGTCAGTTCAGTCATTAATAAACGTAAGCACTATATTTAGTTTATTTCTGTGTCATGTCCTGATCCTCCCCCCAAAAAGCATTATTTACTTTTCGACTGAAGCTGCTGTAGCCTATCACCTAAACACATGTATTCTTTGGTTTGAGTACTAATTTGGAAATTCGCAGTATTTACCCACTGTAGCAGCCTATTGTTTATATTTCTGCTGAGATGTTTTTGAAAGTGCATTTTTGGCACAAAGCACTAAAAGCTCTATGGGCTGGCTACTGTATACACACACTAAATCCATCCTTTGCTCATGCTTCTGCTGCAATAACATAAAAATCAGCTAAGTATATTTTACACTATTAAAACACTCAATGGATGATGAACCTGCCTTGCCTGAGTTTTTTTCTGATGTTGAAATTTTATCATCCGTTGCCCCTCCATTTCCCTCATTAGATCAAGAAGACTTTATTAATATAATCTAGATGCTCTGATTTCCTCAAATGAAAGATGATAGTTCTTGACATCAAAGTGTCTCATGTCTCCATCACAGAACTCAAACTTAAACAGGGGTAGCCCGTCCCACAAGGGCACTCTGCAACTGAAAGCTGACCAGCTCAGATGGGGCCATGCTGTCGCAGCTGTATTGCTTGATGGATCTCAGCTCACATACTTGTAGATAGTTCTTGAAACTAGCTATTTCAGAGCTATCTGAAGGAGTTCGAAATGGCACTGAGCCATGCGGCATATGTATTAAAGGGTTTTTTTTCCATCTTGTTCAAACCTGTTCTCTTTTATATTGAATTCCTTGCTATGTAAATAAGAAACCAGTTCAAGGTCTGCTAGTTTATTTGTAACTTCCACATCATTCAAAGGCATGTCAAACTCACAGATTAATTCAGTCAGAAGGGACTTTTGAAAATGTCTGGTCTGACCTTTCATGTAACACAGAGTACAAAATACAAGGGCATAGAAGTTGATTTCTTTACAACAGGGATGGGTCCAGATGATTCAGCCTGAACTGCTCAAAATGCATCCATTTTTAGGGCTGCCAAGTGATGTAACCCACAGGCAGTTATTCAGGTCTCTGTGGTGCATTACCAGAGGTGATCTTTCTGGGTTTTACAAAATCTAAGCCTTCACAGAACCACATGCTATATCATGTGTTTTGTTTGCTCTTCTATGCGTTTCAGGTTGTTAAATTTTGTCCAGCCCACAATCTTTGGTAATGCACACTATTTCAGTTCTAAATTTACTAAAATGTGCACAATAGGTAGGACTGAGCCTACAAAGTAGCTGTGGTCCCAACAGACGGAACATACCCATGCTACAGAGAAAGACAAAAATCCCCGCAAGGTCCAATAATCTGAAAATAGTGGAAGAAAATGTATTCCAACCAAATATGGTAGTCAGTCTGCACTAACCATATGAATCGGATATAAAAAAGAAAACCTGCTCAGGAACACGCTTGTAATATCCAGGCACTGGTCCATCTTCTTCATATCCCATCTCCACCTCCTTTTCTTATCTACTTCCATGCAACGGCCATGTGATTTCTCAGCCTCTTCTTGAGTTAACTGAATGATAAACTGATGTAAACTCCCCCTCTAATCTCAGGAACATTCCTAACCCATTAAAAAAAGATCTGCTGAGTATTTCTGTATCCCTTGAAGCTCTGACACAAGGCACAAAGATTCTAGTGGCAATCTTGGTAAGGCTGTACCCAGAAGCAAGACCACTTTCCCAATTACATATTAAACATTTTCTTCATTTATCTAGATGATCTTGTTTCCTTTCAGCCACAGCACTGTACTGTACTGAGAGTTCATGTTTAGGGTCTTTCTTACGGCAGCCCCCTGAACCTCACCTGAGTATGTCCAAAAACTTCCTCTCCATGGAGTCTATGCTTCTTGTTCCCACACAAGCTACCTTGCACTGGTTTTATTAAAGACAGCCCTTTGCAATTGTGATCAACTCACAAACTTGGGCAACTCATTAAGAACAACTTGTCTTCTCTTTTCTTACTACTCCATCAATATTTGCAAAGCCTGGAAGCTTTGCAAAAAAAATTACATTGACAATTAAGATCATAGATAATAATATTAAATGTTAGACTACAACTCAGCCAATTACTGGCCCTACAAAAAGAGTACTGCTCACTGATCTCTCTTCACAACTATATTTTGAGATCTACCAATGATGTAATTTCTAAATGACACTCAGTTAAATCCAAGCTTTTAAATCAAAATTTTGTGCAGTATGAAGTTCTGAAATTCAAGCACAGAATGTCAGTTGATTTGCCTTTATCAACCTGTGCACAATCCACTAAACCCCAAACAACTAAGTGTCTTTCTGACAAGGTCTCTATTTCCAAATAACTATGCTGGTATTAATCAAATTTTTAGTTGCCAAGCCTTGCTGAAGATTTCCTGAGTCAAACAAGCATTTTGTTATTTTACATAGAATCAACAACAGGCCAACTTGGCTATAGCTTCCTGGTCATTCTTCTTTACCTCTTTTAAGTATACATATTTTTTTAATTTCTCTGACATTTCTTTGGTTTCTAATATTGTTTAATTAGTGACTTGGAAAGCTTCTCATCTTTTTAGAGTGATTCCTAGATACGAAATTTATCACTTTTTTTCCACATTCTTTGTTACATATATATGGCAAACCTCCTATTTCAGCCACAGACACAACATACAGCATGGATAACTCCACCTGCTTCATCCCAAATACTGAGCAGATATATTGAGTGAACATCTCACTTATTTGGTTCTCCATTGGTTATGATATTCCAACAGTCACCCTTATTTAAAATCATATTATTTAATGAAAGGCTGGTTAGTTATTTCATTTCTTTCTAGCAGTGAATATTATCTCACAACAGATGAGATGGTATCAAAGCTGATACTACCAAGTCTATGGTGAAAAAAATACTACAAAAATTAATTCAATTTTGGAGATAAACCACAACAACCACACTAGATTTCTGCTTTCAGTGGAAACACCCCTCTCGAGGAGGGAAACATACTGAGTATCTGAGACCTGCCAAGATCATCTCAGCTCACCTGTGAAAAAGTCAAGTTTGTGACAGGCAGAAGAGAACAGATAATCAACAACAAAGCAGATACTGTTCAGGGAGGAAAGCTATGTGCCCTGGTAACAGACTGAAGAAGAAAGACAGACAATTGGTGTCTAGAGACAGAGAAGAGCAAAACAATTATACCTCTACTAACATGGTAATAATAAGTTTATATAAACAAAGGAAAAGCAAACTTTTCAGATGTATGAAGCAACCAAATCTAGGAATATTTTAAAACATAACAGGCACAGACCCTACAAGAGGATAAAGAATCCCCTTTGTAACCAAGCTCTGCACCACTTACAAACACACAAACAACTTCACGCTATAAGGAGGAAACAAAATGCACTTGGTCTCCCCAGAGAGGTTGTTGATGTTCTGGCACACACCTAAAAGGAAAGAACTACCCTCACAATCACTGACACAGAATTTCTGTCTCTCAAGTTCATACTACTGTCCCTTTTTCTGAGCAATCTCTCTGCAGGGTAGGAAAAATATCTGAGCTTTGCAGGTTGGTTTCTCAGGGAGAATAAAGTTAGTGACACAGAGGCTGCAAATACTCTTGTACACAAAAATCCCCCCAAAAGTCCCGTCTTCTGGGATTTTCAGGTCACGGCCAGCTCTCAGCTCTCAAGGAGCAACTCCAGACCCAGGACAGAGCTTAATTTGAATTGGGGCAAAGACTCTTTTGCCTGACTCCTCTTATCCAGAATCTTGTATAGCCAAAAGTTAATGGCTTCTTTCAAGCAGGGCTGAGAATTTACCAGTACACCAATAAGAAGAAACTAAAAAGGTCTGTGCAGCAGCATTGCTGGGCAACACCTTCTGTATCACAAGTATTAGACTGCAGTACTTCACCACCCCACATCACTCAGGCAAGCTCTTTGTATCGTAGGGCTGAGCTCTTTCATCATACACCTGTTTAGAGGAGAGATTTTACCAGAGGGGTCTAAGTAACAGCTGATGTTAATGATTTTTAAATAAAACAAAAATAGATACTTTTGACTATTTTGCATTGGTATATTTTCAACGGCCACTGCTGTTTTGTAAAACTAATGAAATATAAAACAAACACACAAAAAATCCAGAATCAAAATCATAAAATTAAAAAAAAGTCAAAATTAAGCTAATTTTTATCTAGAAATTAAAATTTCTGGGGAATCCCAACAATATATTCCACTGCTTGAAAATGGAAATGTTTCTGAACTATCAAAAACCCCACAATAAACAAATCTTGAATTTCAGCCAGCTTCAGTAAACAGTTTATCAACACTCATTACTCACAGTCAGTGTACCACTGCACACAGCCTTAACATATGCTGCCTGACACCCAGCCTCCCAGTAAAAAGAGCGGCTGCTCTAAAGATCTGGTTACTTAAGCCTGAGAGCTAAGAGACATAAAGGAGATGAATCTGTAATTATAGCCCAGTTACTATGCAAATACTTCAGCACACTATCTTGGTAAGAAATCTAGGTCTTCCCTTTCAGAACAGTTTCATTATTAGAAACGATTATTGCCTTTATTCCATCACTGTGATATTTCATGCATCTTATATAGCACAGATAAGGAGCAAACAAGAACAAACAGCTTTTACCTCTGCAATCCTCACTGGCAGCATCAAAATCACAGCCCTGAAAGAATCTGAGATGAGAAATACCCAGGAATTTTAAATCTGTGGTTAGCAGAAAGCCTGAATAATAAGTTGCATCTCATATCTTAAGACTGCAGATATTTTTAACGAGTTCATAAGGTTGTATGCAGCTGAACCTGCACAGGTCAGACACACTGATTCCTTGTGCCCTACAGGTGGTGAGTCTATAATGCATCGTTAACTTGTTGTCCTGGCTGTGAATAGGTTTTTTAAGTCTGTTTTCTTCTGCTGGTATTCTTGACAGTGCTTCTGTAATAGAATTAAGACAGGAATTTCAGTGAGGAGTACATGTTAAAAAGGGTGGTACTGTATGAAGACTGCTCACAGTTCTGGCCCCAGTGAGCGCAGCAGGAGGGAGCAGGCAGCCAGAGTCACCAGGAATGCACTGATACAGACTTTGCCGTTCTACACAATTATTGCTGACAGGCACCAAGGCTGGCATTGGATGTGCTAGGAGAAATGCTACGTGGACACAACTGGGGTAAGCATACTGTACTGGATAAGCACATCAGACCTAGCTATGCATAGCATGGTTTTATCTGCAGTATAGGCAAGCTGCTTTAAAGCAGCTTGGCTGAAACATAATTCAGAAAGGAGAAAAATCCACAGGCAAAGACTTGCCATTGAAAATGTCCTGCACCTTAGCCACAACTTCATTATCTCACATTCACTGGACTACTTCAAACATCCAACATGTTATTCACAGCCACACAGTTTTCACAGAATCAGCAGAGGAAGGAAGGAAGATGCTTAAAAAGAACTTTCTGCTCGAGGAAGTGAAAAAGCAAGCTGCCCTGTGTACTTCATCTAGTCCCTCACATTTATTAAGGGTAAAATAATTTCTCTCTCCTCTTGTAAATGGAGCAGATACAGTATATCTCCCCAGAGCACTACAAGCCACAAGGGCAGGCTAGATTAGGCTTGTAGGACTGATGCAACCTTGTATGAGGCATTACTTCATGTAGTGCTGAGTTTGCAACATGTTTTTTGCAAAATACTTTGTTTGTATCTTCTGTCACGCAAACAAAAGCAGTAATTGTGGGGAGAACTGTTTCGATTTTTCTGTGCTGCTGCCTCATTCTTAGATGTAAGCACCATGTCAGGCAGTTCACAAACGAACCTCATCCTGCAAATGACCATTATGGTTGATCATTAAAGGTTGCTACAATATTTGCAAAAAGGATAATAAAGATCTGGACAAAACATGAATAGTATCTGATACACAGAAACAGGTATTTTTATGGAGTGCTGGATAAATTCGCTGTAATTTTTTGCATTTCCCTGCTTGCTATCTTTTCTCATTTGAAGGACAGATCTGTATTAGTTACCAAACAGAGAACATATTGTTCGACATGTTCTACAGCTCCTGAATCACACTAATTTGTATTACTACATTTTTAATTTAATGATTGATATGTTGGCTTTGCAAACTGACTGTCAGAATAATTCATATAGTATTAAAAAAACCAAGCGTACAGTAGTTTTATTAATGCACCCTTAAAGAATAATGAAACCTTCAGCCTCACTCTAATGAATTCTGGTGAAACACTTATGAATTATACTATTCATATATGCCTGTCCCTCAGGTAGGGAGGAGGGTGAGGGAACGGAAAGAACAAAGAATAAAAAGAGCAAAAATTTCTAGTGATAAAATGGAAACATTTTCTGAAATAACCTTCAGATATTAAGTCCTGGTAGGAGAAATGGCAGCTTCAAACATCCACTCATTTATTCCCCCAAACCGCAGGATTATGAAGGATTGTTTCTTGTTTGTTTCATTTAAAACCCCAGGCACAGCTGTTCCAGGCTCTCTAACAGTACCAAGGCAAGATCTACATACCTAAGGTCAAGTCCTGAAACCCCAAATCAGCTTTTCAGTGGATGTTTTGCTTCAGGGGCAAATACTGTTCTCAGCCCATATCCACAGCTCCAGAGACTCATCAGCACACTATCAACACAGAGCATGTGAGCACAGGAAGGTTTGAAGCACTGTGTACAAGAAAATACACAACGCATGTGTAGGATTTGTTTTCAGATAGTCTAGCTATGTATGACTAAGAGAGGGAAGGAATGACATTAGCTACCAGCCATTGCAAAGCTCCTTTTTGTATTTTTGCCTAAGGATACTGTAGTACAACTTCTGATATTGCACTGTGAAATATCAGTACATTGAGACTGCAACACTTTCCCCCAAATATCTGAACTTCAATAAGTTTCACCAAGTCCAAGATGGACTTACAAAGCACGTACCTAGATTCTTACCTGCTGTTGGCATGTCAGGAAGTATTATGCAGAAAGTGGAATGCAGTCATAGGGGTCAGGCTAGTTGAAGGACAGACTTGATCAATAAAGTTACAAGAACAGATGGATGAAAATACCCCTTCTGGGAATATTTTTCTTCCAGCAACTCGCATAGGACTTCAGAATAAAATCAAAACTCCACAAGAGACACTTAAAGTGAGAAGTGTTGTGTTTCAAAAACAACAAATCCAAACAAAACAAAATGAAAAACTTCCAAGAAGTTATGCTGAACCAGTAGAGAACAAATCTGTAAATCCTGTTTGATGACTGTAGGAAAGGAAGGATTCAGTCAGTAGATTTGAGAAGGGCCGACTTCTTGCAAGGTGTCTAAGCCCCATCCCGTTCATGATGGTGTGGAACACAGCCTTCAGTACCAAAACATCATGGCCTCGTCTCTTCCTCTTCTTTTCATAATATTTTATCTTCTTCTCAGGGGTAGGACAAGACAGAGTTTCATTCCCTTTGGAAGACAGTGAAGGACAACGTAAGAATGAGGAACTGGACTCTGGTTATCTGTCACATTCTAGTCTCCAGAAACTCACTCCTTTAGGGGCCTTTGGATTTCTGAAATGGGCAGCACACTAAGACCCAGAAGTGAAAACTGCCTGAAGATTGTTGGGGCTCCTGCATAGAAAACTCTACAAGATTTCAGAAGCTGACAGCGCTGGAAGGGAGCTGTAATAAAGCTGATGAGGCTCTGAGGAAATGTCCAAGTCAGGAGTGACAAATTAGTTGACTGGCCATGCACGGAGAACAAGGTTTCCCCCACCCAGGTTATGTTTTACAAACATGGTGGGTGTATTGCGTTTTAAGTTTTATTGTTTATGCTCCTCACATTTTCAATATTTTTTCACTCAATTGTTGACAAGAAGGCACCTCTGCAATCCTGAAGTTCTCAGCCCACAAAGGACAAGACAACGAAAGTAAAAGTTTCTTTCTCAGGAACATCCTGAGATGAGACGAAACTTCCAAACCTGGTTCCAACCGCGATTATTTTCTTGTCCTAAAAGAAACTGGATGGTTTGGTACACAGCGGTGACGCTGGATTACACTAAAGCAACCCAGTACAAAGGGTAGCTGATTGACTTCCCAGAAGACAACTGGTGCAACTTTTTCTGGTGCCTGCAGTGGATATGCAAGAGACATGCTAATGCCCTAATCAATACAGGCTGTGTCATCAGAGAGAATCTGACTATTCAACTTTACCAGAGCTTATACAGTTATTTTAAAAACAACATAAAACTACCCAGATGTATCCATAAAACTGCTGAAATATGAGGAAAAGTACATTCTAAAAAGGAGATAAACAGAAGAAAGCACGAATTACAGAGGTTGTGTGCTGCAGAACACACCCCTTTGGTGGTCAACAGTCTAGTTCAGGCATGTTGTTGCGAGGGATAGGAAATTGCAGTGCACTTCTGTGCTTAATTTGCGTGATACATACATGGAGGATGGCAGCAACCACTGCTTGGGTGAAGATATCTTTGGTTTTATTCAGCTGTATTGTACATCTAAACTAGGAACAATCACTGCAAGTAGAATTTCCTGCTATGCTGAAATCTTATTTACTAGCTGCCTCAAGTCAGTAAATCCTAGCTTCTGACTAATATGCTGTATTACGCCATGGAGGTCATTTTACTTTCCTCTTTTATAATACGCATAAAACATAACTGATGCCTTGCAACTTAATTACATAAGATGTATAAGAAACAGAATTAAGGAAAAAGGTGAACGTTTGCTCCATGAGAAATTCTAACATTTCAGTAGCTGACTGCTTTTCACCATCAGTGTTCTGAAACATAGAATTTAGAGAAGCTGAAACATTAAATTTTCAATATTTTAGGTAAAAAAGTGGTACATTCTTGAAGGAAAAAACTTTGTACTGAGTCAGTTCAACATTAAGACACCTTCTCCTGTGCAGTACATTGCCTCGTGGAAATGGTGCATTTGGATTCTTGATGTCCATATTCATCACGGGACAAGCCCACTGGTTAGATCACCCCTCTTGAAATAGTCCTTCCACCCAACATCTGGACGTCACCATGCCGCTCTATGGAGTGACACTGTGCTGCACCATGGA
This sequence comes from Leptosomus discolor, assembly GCF_034619465.1. Classification (NCBI taxonomy): domain Eukaryota; kingdom Metazoa; phylum Chordata; class Aves; order Leptosomiformes; family Leptosomidae; genus Leptosomus; species Leptosomus discolor. The sequence continues at coordinate 31,756,417 of NC_141399.1, forward strand.
AATGAGGGCAGGAAGCACACCTCCTAGCAGAGTACAGTCACTAACAACAAGAAAGGGATTCCTCTGAATCAGCATGCCACAGTAAAGAAAACTAAATATTTTATGACAGTTCATTTAAGTGAAATATTGCACACAATCCAGACACAAGTCCGACAGCCATATCTATTTCTGTTGTTAACCTTGCAAATCACTTACCTGTGAAAACTCCATCTCTCTCTCTATAAATTAACAACCATCATGGAAACTAAAAGCTGTCTGAATGCCTTAGTGATGAGTAAAGGATGCTGTTTTCATTCTGTAGCTCCTGACTACCAGAATAAAGCCAAATCTGCATTTGCAAATAGTGGTGAAATTAGTGGCTACTAATTCTAGCACTTGGACCTTAAAAAGGAAAAGTCTTTTCCAAGAAATTAGGAGAGAACAGAATTGATACTAGGTGTACATTTTAACAGTAACAAATTTCAGTGCAATTGACTGAAGTCAGCAAAGTTTTCCTAAACACTAAGTAACTTCTGCAATATTTCAGCTGCAGATGAGGAATAGGAAAAATATCTCGGGAGAAAAAAAAAAAATGTACCTAAAGGCAACTTAAATCTTCACGTTTTGTTTTGTTTTGTTTTGTTTTTTGTGTTGTGTTGGTTTTTTGGTTTGTTTGTTTGTTTTTTTTTTTGTTGTGTCAATCATGAGCCAGGATGGGTCTTCATTCAGTTTGGTCTGGTTTCTTCCAGCTGGTAAAGCTATTCAGTTTCTCCTGCCAAGGAGGATCCACTGCAATGCAAAGACTTACTTTGCAAAAACTAGAAATGTTTTTTGGTTGGGTTTTTTTTAGTTTTGTTTTTGTGGGTTTTTTTTGTGGGGGAGGTGGGGTGTTGGTTTTCTTTTTTACTGTGCCATACCATAAAATTTTGCCAGGAAAAACATATTTCTCTGCTCTTAAGAGCACATGACTACACAATATAGAAACAGAGAGATCATGAATGCCATCATAAGGGTATGCCAGCCAAGGCTAAAGACCTGAAATGGGAACTATATCCAACAAAGTGCCAAGTTCCTCATAATATTAATGGCACGTTAGGACACAGACTGTTTTCTGCAAAATGAACAGAAAAATCTCATCAGTTACAAAAAAGGATCCCTTGCTGCTCTTTTGGGGTGGGGGAGCAGGGAGGTTGGAGGAACAACGAGGAATGGCTCAGGTTTTTGTGTAATTGTCATACTCCATCAATGCAAAAACACTTGGGTCATGTGTGACAGTACTGCCAGATAAGAGATGTGTTTACTGGCTCTTACAAAATTTTTGTGACATTTCTACTAAGAATTATTCAAGACTGTAATCGTGATCTATAAGACAAAGCCCAGTGCAGCCAAAACAAAACAGCAGCGAAACCCCCTCTGCAATGAAGCTGACAAGCAAGCCAAAGCCAGCAGCTCAGAAGTCCTGGCACACAGTCCCTCGTATATCTGACAGGAAGGGGATGATGGGAGGCCACAGAAAGTGCAAGGAGATACCAGCTACTGCATTTATCTGGAAAGCATCTTATTAAGTGCACCAAACCATGGCTAGAAGTCCTTTCCAGCTCCCATGTGTTTCTCTTCTGACTGCTATGAAAGAGGTTCTATTTTAGATAGTAAAGCAACAAGCTGTACTGAGTCAATACCATACAGAAACTTTAGAACAGAGTCATGGCATGCTACAGATACATTTTTCTCAGACCTTGCCAACACATCTGATGCATTCTGCATCCTCTACAGAAAACCAAATGTCACTTTTCTCAATCTTTCAAAGAGTATTTGCATCACGCCACAAAATTCCCAGTGGAAAAGAATTCCAAGCCAGTAAAAAAATCCAGTTTATCTTGAAAAAAGCATCAGCAGATATTGGTAAGAAATAAAGCAATCCTGATTTTAACTTTTGTCTACTTACTAATTCAGGAACTGGAATAAGATCCTGAAAGGGATGTTTAGGTACAAACACTAACAAGTACTAATTGTACAGGAGAACTCGGAAGTGTGTTGGAAACTACCTGAATTGCTCATGAGAATATTTTTAGCAGCAAACCTTCTTAATATATATAAAAAGAAACCCTTTCCAATGCTAGTAGCCTCATCATTTCCCAATTTGGAGCATCTGAACAAAATGGGTTGCTTACCCATGTCTCGCGTTTAAAGTGGTTACTGGTAGAAGCTTTCCCACTGACATTCCTGGCCCTGTTCATAAGGATATTCTTTGAAGGTGAACAATGAGTTTATTCTTCATGATCTATGTAATTTCTTCTTTATCACTGTCAAATAGCATTAGTCAATTTGTGGGTTTGTGGCAGGGGCACTTTTCTGTTAAAAAGAATTAGATGAACCACTTCCTGCACCTCAGGCTGAATGATCGTAAAATAATCACAGTTTCTGTGAACATGGGTATGATTTAAAATGGTATTTTAGAGGTTCCAAATTTTACTAACAGTCTTCAGTGAATGCTATATGATGTTTCAGGCCTCACCCAAAACATGAACAAATTGGCTTTGTCTAGGTATATATTAGCAGCCCCATACATTCACTTGAACCATGCTGAAGAGCAGTACATATTCTCATTTTCTGTTTGTTCATACCAGTTTTATACTGTAAATCTATAACAAAAGAGAAAGGAGATGCAGGTTGTTTTGGTAGAAACACAGTACTTCCAAGTTATAAAAAACTGCACCTGCCCCCCAGCTGTTCAGAAGGTACATAGTTGGAATCCATTTAATAATGTAGACCGGTTACTACCCTATCAGAACTCCATTCATTAAAGTGATTTTCAGTAAATGCCTTTTGGAACTCCAGTACTGCCAAACAAAAAAACTAATTAATATTTTTAAAAACTAATGAATGTGAAAGAGAACAAAAAACCCTTTCTAGAAATTTTCATTCTAACTCCACTTATCTATTCACTGAAAAAGTGACAAGTGTCACCACATCACAGTACCTATAATGTGTGTACTGTATCTTTACACAACAACTCTTCACTTTAACCAGAAAAAGAACAAAGGAAGAAAAAGATAAATGTAATATTAGTGCTGAATTTATGTGCTGCAGTAGAAATAAGATGAATACACAACTATCGGGCTTGTCAAAGACATATTTGGGTAGTGGCAAACACTCACATTTCAGAAAATGGGCTACAGTATCTCGTCTGTCAGATGAAGTGCAGATACAAGTTCAACATTGAAATAAAAAAAGAAAAATCCAAGATGAAAGTAAAAATGTGAAAAAAAAAATCCAAAAACTCCAAACACTTTCAGGGCAATTCATTGCTTTCTAAAGAGAACAATCAGCTTCAAGTGCCAGTGTCTATTTTGCAGCACATTCAGACAGATCTAGTCTAGCAATAATATGCTACAAATAATTCCAGGGCTTCACTGACCCCATGTTTCTCAGTCTGGGTTGGTTTTTTTTGAACATGGAAGTTTAAGGTTGATTCCGTTCTCCTCTGCAAAACCCTTTATTTTCAAAGGTTGTATAGCTGGATTTACAGTGTCTAGTTACTGCAAGGAGAAGGAGAGGGAGGAGGGTGTAGTCCTATAAGCCTAGGAAAATTGCAAGAATAACTCATGATGGAGACTTTTTCTTTTATTACATTTACATTTAGAAAAACAGTATAAAGAAAAGACTGCAAACAAGAATGAACCAGAAACCAGGAAACAGGATTAATCCTTCTTTTATTCCTTTCTTATTCCTCCTAAAGCTTTTTCTGTCTTTACTCTAGAAACTCAGTACTCTCAAAATCTATTAATATTCCTCGTTTTCCCTAGCTAACTGTCATTACTACGGAAAGTGAGAAATGGTTGTCAAGCTCAAAAGCAAAACCAAGCACATTCTAAATCCCCTACAGCCACGCTTGTTCCATATAAGGACATTGCTGCTATTACGGCAGTGAGCAGAGTAAATAATTCAAAAAAATAATTAAAATGTTAATAATTAACAATCCCAAATCACTCTGTTTTTTTCACACAGTTTGTTCTCCAAAGAGAAGCAGGGATCTTTTATTACATACAGTGCTTATCAATGCCCAGGTCACAGGAGACCAGGAAATTTAGATCACATAGCATGCGTTGTATTAGTGTGAGAACACATTTAAAGACCACAAAAATCTATACCCAAATAGAAAGATCAGCATGGATTCATCAAAATGGAAGGTTGCACTCAGAGAGATGTCAATGTGCTTCCACCCTAACCACTCAGAGAACAAAGCACAATCTGTCAGCGTTCAAGTACTTCGCCCCTCTTGGCTCCAGAGAGCAACTAGAGAAGAAATATGAATGTCTTCTCATGAGGAGCAGACTTAAATACAGTCTGGAATTAGTTCATTAGTTCATATTCTAACTGTAGGGTCAGACTTTAATGATGAGGCCAATACAAGCCAGTAACTTCCAGTCATAATCACAAATTCAGTGTCACACAGACATGGCTAGAAATAAAACAGGCTATTTCACTACTCCCCACGTTCTGGGAAATGTACTTTTAATCTGTCCAGCTGAAAGTCATTTCAAGTCATTTAGGGCTGATAATTCTTAGTGTAGCTCAGACTTAGGTCTGGTCAGTGCTCGGAACACACAATCAAGGCTGGACCTCCAGCAACACTATTGCTTCACCTCCTTGATAGTTTTTCAAACTGGACTGGCACCCAAAATGATTTCAGAACATTTCTGAAAATCGGGTCCTCCTTCTCTGCTTATCATGCTGAAGTTAAACGTTCTACACCTTGGAAGATGCCCCTTTACACTTCACCTTCCTCTATGTTCTTACTCAAGGCAGGACCCCCACTACTTTTGCCGGGAACTGCATTTTCTAAACATCATGATTTTGACTAGATTGTTGAGTCATCCTGCTATAATTGTTTTAATGACAATTAAAATCTTGCTTTCTGATAATTTAAAAGTACATTAAAATTCAGCCCTAAGGCAATGAAGAACTAAGAAAAGAGTAGCAGTCCCAATGAAATCCAGGATTTCCTTATTTCCTTGTCTTTCTCTTTCTCTTTTTCTTTTCTTTTCTTTTTTTTTTAAATTTTTATTTTTATTTCCCAAGTAAGCTCAGAGAAGCAGTGTTTGCAAGGGGAAGTAAGGTACTTCATTAAACCAAATGATGTAGCTAGGAGAAGCAGACAAGCTTTCAGACACAAAGTTCCTTCAGGTCGAACATCATAATAAAATAAAATAAAATAATTTTCAAAATATTGCAGAAGCGTACTTATCTCCAGCAATAGCATATGTGCTTTTGAACCTTAGTACTGCTCATTAAGGCCTTAACATTTTGTTTTGGGAATGGACACAAGCTCTGCACAGCACTGGAGGAGAAGACTTATCCATTTGAGCTTATGTACTAGAAAGAGTAAAAATTCCTGGTCTGTGCAGTAAGCACCCATTATGTACGGTGCAATGCAAATAATTTCCCCTCCAGTATTTCAAAATATTTTCTTGGAAGCCACTGAATTCCCCTCATGACGTTTTGATTTTAATTTTTCTTAATGCCTAAAGAAATCATATGCAGAAACATCTTCTCCAGATTCGTGCCTCAGCCTTTCCTTATTGTCATCATCTTTCCAGTCACTTTAGCAAGAGCCCTGTGAAAACTCTACACTGGACCTTACCCCTGCACTTGTTACTGTTTGTCATTCTGGACCTAATTTTGATCTGTTAAGTGACTAGACTGTGCACAGAGCCACTTGCCATGTTGGTCAGCAAGAGTAAGGGAAGGAAGGTTCTGCACACCTCCCCCATGAGGCCTGTTGTATGGGCTTCGCTCCTTGGCAGGGAAGTGGCAGCTCTGCCCCAGCACCTGCAGGCTGAGCCCCAGCAAGGGTTCGGAGCCAGCAAACTGCAGCAGCCCAAATGCTGGGACATGGAAGAGGCTTGATGTTGAGCTAAGCCTCAGAGGTGGAGGAAAGTCTCCCCTCTCCCAGAAGCCGTGGGGGGCTTGTGGAGAGCCCATGCCTGTGGCAGTCAGCAGGACAGGGAAGGCTGCTGGACTACAAAGAAAGCCTGGAGGACATCCTGTCTTGACAGACATGGAGTATGTTTGATTTTTAGCCTTTCATTTACCTTCTTTCTCACAAAATCTGTGTTTTCTCCTTCTAAAGAGTTGCTTTATTATTCTGTGTTATAATGAAACATAGCTAAGAAATTACAAGTCTTTGGTCTCTTTTTGGCATATTCACTTTGGAAAACGGAAAGAGAAGTTCAAGTGATCATTTGAAGGATGTGAGGTCTAACTACACTCTCTTTCTTCCCCCCAGGTTTCACCACACTTTGAGGGTATTTTGGAAGGCAGAAAGTGTCTCTTACTGTGCTTTGTGATTTTGGGTGCAGCATTTCAACAGCTATTGCCAGTTTGCTTAAAAAGAGAACAAAGATGCTACTAAATTCTGATTTTCTCAGCTCCCTGAGGCTCTGTTATGAAGTATTTAGTAAGTGACAGCGATCTCATTTGTGACATTCTTATTTCTAAGTTAGTACGGATAATCCCACATGGTGTTAAAACAGGCCCTGACATACCAAAGGCTCTGTCTTTTAGGCAAAATATAAAAACCAGACCCTTCTGCTCTCAGGAATCACAAGCTCCTACACAACTCTGTTGTTCAGGTTGATGTCCTGGCCAAATTCCAGCCTGAGCACTGTCATCCTTTCACCTCACTCCTCCCCAAATTTTCTTTCTATTAGGCAGTAAAAACCCAACTTACAAGTGCACCCTGTCCCAAAGACATGTGTCACAGCACTGGGCTCAGAAAGCCCTATCGTATTTACACCATGCTGAATCCAGGAAAATAAAAAGTGTGATGTACACAAATTGTTAAATCCTTATTTGGAAGCTTTATAGAACTAAAAATACCATATATATGGTACAATGAAGTATAAATACACAACTTCACTGAATATAAACTGTACATAAACATCGTAGTTCATTATTAAAAAAGGCCTATAACTGATCTTAAGTGCATCTGCATATGCAACAGCTGTGGTTTTGCAGGCTGGCTAGACTTGTGTACAAGTAAATAAATACTTTTTGTGTATTTGTTAACATTCATACAGCAGAGAAATGAATGGCTTATAAGTAAATGAAAAGACGTAGTACTCTTCAAAAAGTTACATTTAGTATTTTAACAGCAAGAATCAAAGAGCTCAAAAAATAACTAGCACACAGAATTAAAGAAATGTCAAAAATTATTGTCAGAAACTTAAAAAAATAAATTGATCAAACATTTGAAAACACGCACTTCTAAGAGGTGATTTTTAGGTCCTAGCACTTGTTGGCTTTAATACTAATTACTGAATCAACATAAACTTAAAAATAGCACTAGTGGTAGCCTAGTGACCTGGTACTGCACTGTAGCAGAGGAGAATCCTATTGCTCTTAAAAACAACACTCAGCAAAACTGCCCAAGCGATAACAACAACCAACCAAAAATCACATCCTGGGAATAACAATAAGCACCTGAAATCTCCAGTGTTTTATATGCTCAGGTATTCACAGCTGAAACCAAGACAGGTATGTTTTAATCCAGGCCATACTCCAAAGCACTGAATCCTCTTCACACACACACACATATAAACAAACAAACCAACCCACAAACGGCCAGAGGAACCTGTTTTCCCCAATCCTTTGTATATTGGGGGTAGCAGGAAGGGGAGTGGAGCACAATTCCTACCTATACTGGATGTACTCCATTAAAACCCCAGGCAATAAACACGTATCTTCCTGCAGCAAATAACCTGAAACCTTGCAGTGTAGCCAGATGAGTCACAAGTTAATATATTTAAGCCCATTTTATTGCCTTGCTGACCCCTCTGAAGCCAAGAGGCTGAAACTACTTGTGTGCAGGCAGTAACTGGCCCAAACAGTGGCCTCAGGTGTGGAAGGTGGCAGCAGTGTGACGACATACATCAATATACTAATTTACTTAACATTTGACTTAGTGCAAACTTCTGATAAATGTATAACAGTTGATGAAAGGTCTTTGCACACACCCTGGTAACATAGTCGCTTTAATCCTTCATAAGACGGATTGCCAAAAGCAGTGCCAAATTTCTCAGCCCCACTGGCTGTCCTGGGCCAGCAAGAGCACTCTTGCTTGATATGGTAACCTGGATTAGATAATTGAACTAGCTGAAAACTACTCTCCTTTTTCTTTTGTTGGGACAGTTTTTCACCAGGTCAGTTGACTGAAGTCAGCTCACCCCACAGATATAGAGATATTAGTGCCAGGAGTGAGGGATCACTCTTTTTACCACAGAATTCTTTTATTCCTCCTTGAGCATATGAGTTAGTACTTTTGTACAACTGAATCATATACTAACTTTATTACCCTACATCTCAAAGTCATTAAATTCTTTTCGTACAACACTCTAATCTTCCTCTTTATTGACTACGCAACCTAAACTTCTGTAAATGGCAAATTTCTTCAGCAAGCTCTTGATTTTTCATAAAGCTCCCTAGTGAAAACATTAAACCTGATCAGGCCTAAATCCAAGCAAGTTGAATTTCAGATGTAACTTCCTCCATTGTTTTGGATCTGAAACCTGAGACTAAACCAAAGCTATCATACTAAACCAAAAGTAATCTATTCAAATAACCTACACAATACACTGTATACCTAGGGCATCAAAATTTAAGGCAGGAAATGGCAAACACATGGGTTTGCTCCGTGTATTAATTTGCAGTTGCTGCTCTGGGGTTTCCGCCTCTCCCTGATAAATAAGTATAGGCTCCAACAAGTTGATAGGCCTTTTCTCATACTTAGAGCATTCATCTAGAGACTGACTGTAGAGATTTGTCTATCAATCGTTCACACTTGGTGCTGCCCTGAACTGATCACCCCTTTAATTAACCATGTTAAACTGGCTCCCTGAAGCTTATGATGCTTCTGTCACTTGCCTGCGGGTTTCCTCTTCACTACAAGCCTGAGCGCTTCCATTAAGTTTACAGTGAGAAGAAACCAACAGAGGAAATGATGAAGGATATCCCTGGGCTCCATTTGAAAGACTGTTAAAGAAAAGCTTCACAGCAAAAGAGAATTTAATAAAACAGCACTTTTTTTTTTTTTTCTTTGATGCCTAGGGAAAAGAAAATGAAAGAATATATTTATTTTTGCTGTATTTAAAATTTATTTTGTAATAGCAAAACAAAAATTACCAAGCAATAGCACACCACCACAGAACACATAGTGTATTCATCAGTTCTAATATTGTAGTGCCCTGACCTGGTGTATCCACAGTTTCATTTTTGAAAATGTGAATATTAACATCATGCATATGGGAAGAATTTGGAAACAATGAAAGGTTTACTTGGACTGTAGATAGATGGACTATATCCTTACAAAAATCTTCTGAAAAGTCTTGTCTATATATTAAGAATCCAGTGGCCACCTTAGACTTCTACAAAATTTTGTCGGGTCAATATTTATGGCATCACAATTATCTCCTTTAATGAGTATTGTAAAAGATGAAATGTCAAACAACACATTTCTCCTAGCCTTGCCCTTAGGATAATGCGTATTTCCCAAGATTGGGAAAGAATTTATTTGACTTTCAATTTGTGCAACAAAGGTACAAATCTAGCCTCAAGAGCAGCAAGTCTGGTATATCATTACTACTTTCTGCAGGTATACATTTAAGTCAGGAAGGCTTCTGCCTGAGCTCACAAAATTAATAATGACGAAGCAAATATGACCGTTGGCAAATACGCATTTTATAAAAGTATTCTAGCACCTTTAAAAAGTAATGGCAATGATATGAAAGTACTCCTCCTCCTTACCTTCCTCTGAACAAAGACAAAAATCACAAACCTTAATAGCTCTAGATGAATTTTTTTTTCTTCTTTTCAGTGATTAATGCTCTATGTAGCCATCACCTTTTTTGGCCAAACTTTTTTTTTTTTTGTTTACCAGATATGATATAGGATAAGCAGTATGTGCGGGATTTAGAACTGAAACAGATAGATACAAGCAATGACCTCTGAAAATTCAGTGGAACCAGTTTACTGGAGCCATGTTCTCATTCTGTGCATACGACTCCTCTGGATAAATCAGAAAGTAATTCAGCTCTCTCTAATAAAGTCTTCTTTTATGCAACAAACACAACTTGAAGCAAATCGCAACATCCCTGTTTCTCTCATTGAAAAAAAAAAAAAAAAAGAGTTTGGCTTGCCAGCAAACGCAAACTTGAATGTAACGTGCCAGATCTGAACAGCTGTATGTATCCCACTTCTCCTGAGGCTCCATCACATGCCACATGCCAGTCACCATAATTAGTGAGAGTTAGAAGGAAAACTCGCAATACAGTTAGGAAATGTACGGCATTATACATAAATAAAAGATTACTGCTCCCCAGTGCTCTTGTCTCTTCTAATTCCTGTTTCTTCTCCCCATAGACCAATAGCAATGTTGAATTCTGATGAAGCAAAGTGTGGTTCAACCTCAGGCATTTTGTGAGGCAGAGGGCAATTAATTGGTGTTAAAGCAACATAACAACACATTTCTGTCAGGGAAATGACCAACTAAAGAGTTAAGTTTGGCATTACCAACAAACTTTACCTACAAATTTAAAAGCTTGCTTTAATTATCCTTCCCCAATGTGAAGTGACTGCTATCCAATTCATCTAAGTATTTAAGCGTCGTTTTAACTCTAACCTGTCCATACAGTCTATGGAAGCTGAAGAAGGAATAACATACCTAATACTAAATACATGTTTAAATGTTTTCTGAATAGAGCTTGGATGAATTATGGATTGTGTGATAAGTCTTGATAGGAGAAAATACAGTAAAACTTTCATCCGTGGCTATTCAGACTACAGAATGGAACAGAAACAGTTGCATTGTGCCCCCAATAAGAACTAATGAACTTTAACACAGTTGCTAGTTTGTCTTTTGTTTCCTGGAAACATAGACACAGAAAAGGGAAGTGATAAAGGCAAGACAGGGATCCAAAATTCTATCCTTCCTCCCTTCCTAGAGCCACCACTCACAGAAGGATTCTTCTGTTTTGCCTTTGAAAAATCATTGTTAAATTTGTGCTTCCTTATGCAGAAGGTGGCGTTGGGCATACCTAGCAAAGAATGAATGATGTTCAATATTTTTCTGGTTTTATTTTCAAAAGATGTATGACTGACAGAACAGATGAGACTCAGCAAGATGGACAGTGTGCCTAGATCTTTCAAGTTTACAGCTGTCAAAATTGTTAAACTATGCTATTTTTAGCAAAATTACAATTTGGAACTGGCGAGTTGATTCCACACAGTTGGAGCCTGCTTCAATGCCAGTGACCATACTTTGATTTGCTGTTCTTTTATTCAGGTCAGGAACCATAACCTCAGGAGCAGTCAATTCATTGGTCTTAGTGCTCTAGACAAGAGGTGAACGTGGCCTTCAGAATTAAAACTGTTTATGTTATGAAGGAGAGGACAATCTTCAAAGTGCTAAAACAAGGTTTCTATAATCAGCTATAATCAAATTTGACTGCAATCTATTGAAACAGACAACAGGGTAGGAAAATAAAATTCTTTGACATGTTTAAGGGAAATGAAATCTGGAAATTTGGAATATGCTTGAGTGTAAAAAAAACCTTGAAAAGTAACATTAAAGAAAAACATTAAAAGCTGAGAGATGATTAATTTTAAGCATAAATCATTCCTTAGATAAATGGCAATTGGCAGAATTTTAAGATTGTGCCAGTGGAAACATCCTAAATATCTTGAAATTAAAACAGAAAACATTAAGCTTCTGAAACCAGTTAATTTCTCTCATCCATACAACCTTGCTTCAAATGTTACTTGTGCATTCTCTATGCTTTGATCAATAATGTACCAGTACCTGAAGTACAAGCAGCAGCACCTGTACTGAGAGAAAAGAAGAAAACCCAAACAAACAAACCACCCTGTAGAGTTGAGGGAGGTACTAAGTAGTTCACTGGAGAACAGCAATGGTTTTCTAAATGCCCTTTCTCAAAATTACAGTAAGGAAGTTGGCAGTTACGCGAGGAAAATTAGGAACATAAGCATCCATCACTCTCAACAAAACCAACACAGTTCATTCAAGTCTTCCTGATGCCCTGTGTAATAACAGGAGGCATTTACCGTGTGCTGAGTAAAAGAATTGTCTTGATTAGCTCTGCTAGGAGAGAATGAAAAGAAACTTGGGTTTTGTGCAGCCTGACAATTCACTAACAATTCCTCTCAAACTGATGGTGGCTATGTTCGAAATGCCTAATGTTATGACAGGTGTCAAAGAAGTGTATAAAAAAAAGGCAATCTAAAAACAAAATCCATGAAAATACAATGAACCTTTAAACCTGGCACCATTCCTTTAAAGTGAAAACAATTAAGCATCATTTTAAGCAAAGTAGCCAAGGGGAATGACAGAAATCAAACATTTTAATTTCCAGATTAAGTAACATTAAGAAAAGAAAAACACAAAACACAAAGAATAAAAAGGATTGGTTCTGCACTGCTAAACCATAAGGGACAAAAGCAGTGTTGGTATAACATTTTTCATTAACTACAGCAAAAGCAAAATGTACATATCAGTGTTACACATCCTTTTCTTGCCTAGGGCTCTGATTAAGTTCCCCAAACTTCCTTTGCTCTACAGCTTTTAATGCACCACCACATATTTTTCTGCTATCGTTGAACATGTCAGAGAAATATATCTGCAGCACACTAAATCTGGGTTAAGAATCATGGAGACAAAGAATTCTTTTTTTTTCTTACTTGGGATATTCAAATGGCCATTGTAAGGGATTTTTTTCCTAGTCAACTACATCCATATCTGTGAAATAACAATCTCGGTTTTATTGCAGCATCAGCCACAAGTACTCAGGTGACTCAAAGTAATTATTATTTGATTGATAATGGCCACTGGAGAATTTCTCTTGCGTAAGAAACTCTCCTGATACAAATCTGATACATGTGCCATGGTCTCCTCCCATGCAAATTCCACGCAACTTCTGGTGTATACCACATGTGCTTAAGGGAATACAGAAGAGGAAAATGTGGTCTACAGGATTTTACAGAAGCACATAGGAAAGAACAGTTCCTTAATTTTTCATCTCACTGCATCTCCAAACTGTACAACATTTCCTTGACAGAATTCCCTTTCCTTTACAAAAGGCCATAACACTTACAATCCGTAATAACTGCTGTATTGTAACATCAGTCTTTCCAAAGGCAGGAAAATACTGCTCCTGACACAGACATCCAGACTGTTAAGGACTGAATAGTTCCTGGTACATGTATTTGGATAACAATCTATGTACGTTCAGGCACTTACAACTTCTCCTTGAGTAGTTCTAAAAAGCACTTTTCCCTCCACTTTGTTCAGGGTACAAGAAGGAGAAGGGGAATAATAGCATGCATCATAGTGGACACAGAAATAATATAGTGCATAAGATAGTACAGGTGTCACAAGTGAACAAAAACTGTTAATGAACTTTCCTTTGCAAGTATGATTTCCACTGTGCAACACATAATTAGAATTGCGTCTACTTCAGCTCTCTCCAACCTCACGAATTTTTGGGAAGTGGGAAAACATTTCAGTATCAATAAAACAAGACCAGCTGTTAAACTGATACAGGAAACATCTTTGGCCACTAGCAAATGAAATTTTCCCTGCAGCATCAAGGAATTTTTATGAGTTTCAGAATGACGTTATATGCATTTGACTTGCACACATACACTCTTCACAAAAACACGTGCTCCCTAACAGAGAAATAAACTGCATCTAAAGCTTTCTGATCCTCCTCCACAGGATATTACAGAACAGCTGCAAAATTTGGATTTTTCGTGTCCACATACAGATGGCTGTGTTAGAGGAAAGAGACCACGTGCATTTCTTCTATCCCTCACTGTCTATTCTGGGAGGTTGCCTGCAGTACCCTGACAGCCACAGCTCTAACAGCATCTAGGTGGGCATTCGGTGAATAATTCATGCCTAAAGGTGAAACTGCTGGAAAAATAAAGATGATTTGCATTTCTCAACAAACTGAAGGTGAGGAGAAAAAAAAAAAAGGACAAACTCAACTACTGAATGCTCAAATCCACTAATTGCACTTCTGATTGTACCTTTTAATTGACAGTTCTGCAAACACCTCAGTGAGCCAATCATATATAAGGCAGGTGAGAAAATTTCATATTATTTCAGGATTTTGCGGCCAAATTTGTTCTGAAGGCATTGGATTTACATTCATTTTCAATTTCAAACCTTGACTGACTTTTTCAGGCACCATTAAAATCTCATTTATGCACTGAGCTTAGCAAGAAGCAAATGTACAAGCTTAGACAATGTCTTTGCATAGATGCTCACAGACACATAGTCTTGTCACACCTACCAGAGAAAAAGAGGAGTTTGTTCCAGAGAGGTCCCTCCCCGCAGAATCAAAGGCTAAACTACAATGGCATTTATGACGACCAAAAAGGAAACCAGATATTTCATTGCTATTCAGGAGTATCACAGTGAATTTTATACTATTAAATATATCATCCTCAAAAGAATAGCCTGAGGTTTAGGCAACCCAATTAGTATTTTGAGTATTTGAGTGTGTGCTTAAGCAATTCACATGTAGTCCAAGTCAACATGTGGTCCAAGTAATACATAGTCCAATATAACTGTTTTGACATCAAGGCCTGAACTCCAGAACTAAATATTTACATTACACTTCTGATGTCAAGTCCCCACCAGGCCTCCTGGAGGCTGCAAAGTATTATGCTGTTTTCTTTTTCTCTCCTTTTTCTACACATCTCTGCATTGCCAAAAATCTGCCTGGAAACAGAATACAGGGAACAAATGTAACAGGGAAAGTCAGCATTTCGGAGCAATTAAAAAATATTAATAATAGGGTTTTTCAGGAGGTCAACATCAGAACACTTTCAACAAACTTCTGAGTACTAAGGAAGTTCAGGCTGGCTTAGAAGAGTAAGTAAAAACAATATGAAAACTTTTGTTGTGCCATATATCACAATTGCTGTTACCATGATACATTTGATTTAATTCCAGTTTCACATTTCCACTGACAGTCTCCATAAAATCCATGAAAATTTAGTTACTAGATTTTTCACGCCAATCTCCCAAGTGTGGAGAAACTTTTAGACTATGTCTAGAAAAGATCATTTAATATTGCCAGTAAAACACCTCATGCAGAAGCTAGTAAATAAAAGTTTCTCCTGTCTAATTCTAATGCACTATATAATGTGTGAAATCTTTCCTTGCCAGGGAAGCTGGAGGAAACAGGGGTTTGTTTTCTGTCTTCCTTCCTCTGTCTTCTTCCTTCGGCAATTTCTCAATTCTGTTATAGGCCCAGAAACACCAAAAATGACTCAGCTCTCTTACCTGACAAAAAAAGTCAGCTTTTTATCTCCTAAAGCAAAAAATAAAACCCATTTATTTTGTCTTGAAAATGTTTTGAAATATGACTGAAAGGATTATCTAGCTTTAACTATTACACTTCACAAAAATATTTTCAGTCACCTTGTGCTAGTAGACAGATCATTATTAGTATTGCTAAGAATTTTGTGACATGTTAGTAGTTAGAAACTTCTGACAATGGCAAGGAACCCAGTAGTACAGTCTATCACAATACGTTATGTGACCTCAGCATGGCGTGAAGGTGGAAACAGTAAATATAATCTTCAGTAAGTGTCCTCATTTGTAACATCTGGAAACGGGATGTAACTGTGTTCCAGTAAGACAAATTTGCCATGGAACGGGCATAGAGCAAGCTTGCTGGGATAGAGAGAAGAATGGGGAGTCTATGTGAGCCAGATTTGTTTAGTTTTCCAAAATGAAAGCTGCAAACTGTTATGATTGCTCTCCATAAATATACCCAGAGAGCATATAGTCAAGCAGAAAAATAATACTGATAGAGGAATAAGTGTACATAAAGTGGCCATACTTAAGTTGCAGCTGAAAAGTCACATGAAGGATTACTGCCTGTGGTGTAATGAGATTCTAAAACTCTCCCCTCCCATTAACAAGTGGACAAAATGTTTGACTTATTTGAGGAGGAAACTTGATCAATGTATGTCATGATTTGTACAATCCAGAAGTCTGGATTCAATAACTTCAGAGTAACGATTGATGTGACTTTTTGATGGCATCTTGTACCTGGTCCAAGACACATCTTTCTGTGCAGGTCTACCATGATGCCAGACCAACCATCGCACGTTCCCAGTTTCAGAACCATTTGTCCTTTACAAAGCATATATACTTTTCTTTTTAACTGAGCCAGCTTCAGGCACTACAAGGACACACAGGTTTAGTATTACAGGGAACGATATATGGCAAATTCCACCTCAGATTGGAAATCCAAAACTGTTGGAAGAAAAACATCTTTTTCAGACTCAAGCCTTGCAAAATTTCCAGTTTTTCTCCCTTCGTTTCTAGAAATCTCCTTTCCATCTCAATTCACTTTTAGCTAGCTCTAACATCACAGTCACAGACAGATCGTGTGTCTACACCACACTGGTAGACATTATATTCTCAATATTTTATTACAGCTATTAAAAGCCATCACAGGATTGGTTTGTTTTTAAGTTTCCATCATTTCCTATTCTAATTATGAATTGTTCAGCTGAACAAAGCCATATTAAATGAAAAGCACTTGCAGAAGTAGAGGACGAACTTCACAATCATAGTTGACAACTTAGCTATTTATGCTGTAAATGCAACATAAATAATTTCTGAGGTCTTCATACATTTCTGTGCTTGGTCTGTAGCAGGCTCATAAATAGATTGATAGACCTTTATTAACCAATGACATCCAAACCTTAAAGTACTGCCATAGCCTTCTCTCAAAAGTGCAATGCTAGTTATAATTTCCACAGACCTGCTGTTCACAAGCAGACATAGTGAATATAGGAAATGGTTTCAAAATGAGAAATAGATTGATTTCTCTCACTAAGGATCTCAAACACATGAGAAAAATCAAATTTCCAGAGATCCTCACAATAGGCAAAAGCACACACAATTTTGTCTTTCCTAGGACTCTCTCCTGTTGCTATTCCATCTAGCTTCCATTTACCCATCTTTTTCACCCAGCTACTGACCTTATGTCCATTCACTCCTTGCTGTCTTTTGTACTACTTTTCCTTTCTTTGTTATCAACTTTTGCTAATGGGTTCTCTTTTGCTTTTGGAGAGCTGACCCCTAGCACCTAGAAATCCTTTAGATTTCTCCAGGTCCTCACCTCTTATTCTAACACCTTGCTATCCCTCTCCTCTCCAACTCTGCATCTATTCCTCTTTCTGTTTGTTGCCAGGTTCCTTTTCCATCAGGCCCTGGTCCTGTACCTCCTGATCTCAACCCTTTTGGCCTGCTGATTATGTTCCCATCTACAGTATACTTACACAGCTTCTTCCTCCTCTAGCACTCGGAACACAGAGCTCTGGTTTCCTTCTGGTGACCATCAACTTCTAACAACCTGAAAGACGGACCTCCTCAACTGCTTCATATCTGCAACGGAACATAGTTAATTCCTCTGCAGAGATGGTACCCACTGAGATATATTTCCACACATGATAAAGGGACAATACTTTTTTTTAAATAAAAAGTTACTGCAAAAGATAACATTTTCTGTTTAAAAAAGGTTTTCTAGAGATTTCTTTTCTGCTTTTCCAGCATAAAAGAGAGAACAAGAAGAAAATAAAAGGAACAATAAAAATTTGCTAAGAACATTGGAATTTGCAAACTAAAGTATTTCTACAAAAAGAGAGTCATTTACCAACAAAATGATGTACAAGGCTTAAAACTGACAGATATTTATGGAAGAAAAATCCATTAAGAGTTACTAAATATAAACATACAACCTGCCAACCCAGAAAACTAAAAAAAGAGAAAACTAAAAATCACAGACACGCAAATTACTTGCTCACCAAATTCTTCTGTAGGTATCTGTTATTTGACAACTGCTGGATACTGAACAATGCAGACCTTTGGTCTGACCCTGTATGGCTGCTCTTACGCAGCTCTGTTACTTCATGCACTTTGCTTTTGACCCTGTGTCTTTCCCTCCCACATATTCCTGTTCCACAAGCCAACCTGCGGTCTCTGAAATATTCCCACACACTCCTAGAGCAGGGACCTGCAGACCAGGTACATCAGATGACTTAGAGTCCTTAATGTCTGCCTCAATGTTTTTAATTTCTTTTGACAGCTTAGCCTAAAAGAGGTACCTGGACAGGTCCACCGCAACACAGTAACAGCAAACATTGAACAGAAAGGTAAAAACCAGTTCTTATTTAAAGTACTAAAATATTCAATACTTTCCAGGCCAAGTTTTTATTCAATTGCTCAGAAATTATAATTTAAGTCTGCTGCTGAATCCCCACTGCCCCCCTCTGTACATAATATGCCTAACTGTACTGCTTAGCAACACACACTCGCGTATTGTTACATTGGGCTGGGAGCTCAGGCACTGGCTCTCCAGGCAGAGGAGTCATGATAGCTTCATGCAGCATGAGATTTCTCAACTGTGTTCCCTCTGGACATGGACTCAGAAAACTCAAGTATGCTCACCTCATATCCTAGAGTTGAAGCAGGGGAGACTATCAGCAGATTCAGCAATATAGTTCTCCTAGCAAAAACATTGCTGAGGATGCAGATTCCACAAGGCAACTTCATGAACCTTTCAACCAGACCTCTTCAGTACTATCTGATATGGTGTTTGAAAGATGAAATATGCAAAAGAGGTGAACCTTGGCATACACAGCACCTAATTTTGTTCTGGCCCCTGAGGGGTTAAATAATTATAAAATATTCGGCTTCTGCTTCTATCTGGCAAAAGTCATGCAAGATGAAACAACCAGCATTTACGCACACTTAAGGTTTTCAAAGTGCTTTACAAATACTAACCAAATGCCACATTGCAAGTGAAGTTGTATACAAACCTAAAATAAGGAGATCAGTAAACAGGAAAAATAGGTCCTGCTTTGAACCCTGTGTTTAAAAGTTACAAGGAGTGGAAGGGGTTGACAAGTAAAGAAACAGCGGAAGAGACACAAAGAAATTCAGAGCTAATACAGGTGATCTGGTCCGATGTAGTGGAGAACCTAACTGATGTTGGCCAGAAAAGCAAAAAAAAAAAAAAAAAAAATTGTTAGAACAAAGATTCTGGGCAGTCAAATGAGGACAGCCTCAGAAGGAATGTGAATCAGAGATAACCACAACATGACAGAACAATTGTTAAGTGTATCGTGAGTATCAGAAGATACAAAAGGGTAGTAGAGTAAGTAGCCTTATGTAATAATACTGTGAAGAAATAGGAAAAGAACAGGAAAATCAGTGCAGAACCTTTTGTGACCAGAATCACTTCAGAGAAACACAGAAAAGAATATTAAGGCCCATTAAAGACCTACACAGTCAGACTTGGATATAGCTAAATATCTTAATGTTTTTGTAAATTCTGTCAAAATGTTTCCATAAACCTCACAGAGAAAGGAAAATGCTAGTAGGCAAATGTCACCTGGAGGTGCAACTGTGTTTCAGGGACTTAGAGAAATAAGAACTAGGAATCTCCCACTTCAGCCATCCTCCATGTACAATCTCGTCACAGAATATTTTTATGAGATATTCTCTTTGACAGCCATATTATTAAAATAATGCTATAGGAGACTTACAATAACATCTCATTACTTGGAAACGTGGAACGAAAAATCTGGATCTGATGTCTAATCACAAAATGATCACAAGCCTGTAATATAACACAGTTGTGAAAGGTTAAATCAGGAGAGGTATTTAAGCAGAACCAGTAAGGCCTTATCTGGAATAACGTATACAATTCCACCTAATGAAAATAAATTCAATCTGCATTAGTAGTATGTCTGAGGGAATTTAAACTCATTTTAAAGAAGAGGCTCTTGGTTTGTAGAACCTCACAGAACAAAATTTGGGAAGGATTTTATCTATTTTCCCCTCTTTCTCATCACAGAACTAACCAGCAGCAAGGAAAAAGAACAACTTCGCCTAAAGGTTGCTGCTGGCACAAGAACAAATTATATAAATTGGCCCTAAACATGCTTAGGTTAGAAATTACAGTATCTAATAAGCAAGGGGAAAACAGAATTGAAAGAGCAGATGCAAAAAAAAACATAACTAGTTAGGCTAATCAATATACCAAAATGATTACATAAACCTGTCTGCATAAGACTGCATTTGATGGTCAACAAGGTTTCTGCTTGTCTGTAAGCCTGTTTCCCCAATTCTGTCAGTCAGACTTTCTCTTACTCAGGTCTATGCTTCCACGGATTAGACTGAGCAAGAAGTGCCCACAGTGTCAGAGAAAGCCGAGGAACCACATGCCTACTCTGCAACAGAGTCTTACTTATTCACACTGTCAGAAGGATCCATTGTGAGTTACTGAGTCATGTGAATTAGGGAGTGAAAAATCAGGCTTGCCAGATGTGCTTTTTTCACCTATTTTGACAATTATAGTTCAGCTTAATCATTTATGATAATACTTCATAATGTTCTAGCAAATGCTCTGGAGTATACTTTGTAAAAAATAATGAAGTCTTAAGTAACATTGCAACTCACTCAGCTTTCAAATCTTTGCTGAGAAGCAGGAAGAAACAGCCAGTGTTTTGCGCAGATTATGCAGAATTATTATAGTAACATTAGGAACATTTCTATTATTTCTTCCCCATCAGTTTCTTAAGCATTAACTACTGTAAGATTACCATGGTTATACAGCAACAAGACACCCACAAATAAGATCAAATAAGACCATAGTTTCATAGCTTTAAAGGAAGCAATGCTATTAAATATAGTAGCATAAGGTTGCACAAAAGAAACCATAGGAAAGTGAAGGACTAGTAATTTCTCTGTCTACATTCAATTCAGTACTCTCAATCTCATTGAAAGTCAGCTGTCAAGTCCTACATAACTTAACCTTCTACTCCTTTGCTTGTCATGGCTTTGCTCAGCAATTCAGCTGGCTGCAAACTAAAACAAAAATGATTCTTTCACTTTAAAAAAAAAAAAGATAAAAAAATCGTTCTGATTGAAATTTTCCATCCAATTCCTTTATCACAACTTCTGGACAGGGTTGGATAAGCACCAGGAAACTAGTCACGTTATCTGGCAGAGCTCATTTACAGAACACGCAAAGTTGATATAAGCAGTTAAACATCTTGTGTCAGTAACACTGACACTATCTCAGCTTTGAAAAATGTCAACAATTTAACAGTGCCTGTACTTAATTTCAGGAAAATTAAGGAAGCCTGTGGCATTCACAGAAATTTGCTATTTCCAAACTTCCTTGTTTTGCTGATTGGCAGCACTTACCATTATAACATAAGGTGGAAAACAGGAACAACTTGCACAGATCTATCATATGTTTCACATTCTGTAAGTGTTTAGGTGGGAAAGAGTTATTGTTCCAAAGCTCAGAAAGAGGTAACAGAGTATTCACTGCAGATACAAGTCTGAGGCACTCTCCATTTCATAAAATCAGAATCCTTCCAAATGTTGTGCCAATGGAGACAGTAAACTGACAAGAAATGTAGATCAATGTTCTTTAAACATTTCAGCTTTTCTGATAAGCAAACATTTCAGTCTGTGTAATATTGTCAAACTACAGCTGCAGAGAATTTTCAAGAGGCTCCTATGTACGCTTTAAATATTCCTATTCCTTTCTACCAGAAAATGATCTCAAGAGAGCATAATGCCAACACAATCCTGTTCGCATTGCAGTCAGTTCCCTGTATTGATTGTGGCAGAGAGAATGGCCAAAACCTCAATGAAAGCTTGGAATTTGATGTCATTGACTAACTAAGGCACTTCACAAGTTGCACCAATGGAAACAGTAAAATAATTTGCCTCTAGATTTTTTGCATGAAAAACATAACTGACATTGCAGAGAGAGAGGATTTGGCAAAGCAAGCAGAAGGCTACAGGCATTACGCTGCCATTAAATTAGCATTTAATCTTTCCTTCATAAGATGCAGCATTTTCCTGAGAAATGTGATCTTTGCAAGATACCAGGCTCTGGGATCTGTCAAATAATCAAAAGGCTGATTTCCTGGCACAGAAAAATCTTCCTATGAAATAAAATTTTTTGAATGACACATAGAGAAATTACAGGAAGGTAGTGAAAACTTCTTGGTTGATTGGAAGAAAAATTATAAAGAGCTCACACTAAGAGGCAAAAAGAGTCTTAATATTAAGAGGATTTTATATACATGTGAAGGGATCTATATAAAATTTAGATTCCATCATTAAAATTGAGTCAAAAAAGTCCAAGGAGATAAACAAAGTAATGTACCTAAGTCCCGATGGCCTCAGGAAATTTTGTCGCGTGTAATGACAGAGGAATAGCAATTTGAACACTTAGGTCCATGTTCTGCGTGTGCAAAGACTAACACACACAAATTTGAAAGGCAGTAAGCAACTTTGCAGATGTGTTGCATTTTGCCATGTTCATTCCACATGAACCAGTAAAGCTCTCGAATTGCTCTCCTTCCATTGCTGACAGTTAGGAAAAAATGAGTGGTGATTCACTATCCCCTTAAATTATTTTCTTTGTACCTTTTCACATTCTTTTTACTTCTGTTATCAAATCCTAGAAGAAAGAACAAAAGGTCTGTCCTAGGCCAGTACGAAAACATTCAAGCTGACACTTCCAGATGCAATGACTATTTGCTTTCCAACATACACTATTTAATAGATCTGGTTTGATGATAAAAATTAATCTGTATGCTTCTGAGACACCAAGCAGGGGTGTTTTCCAGATGGCACAAACTTCCTATACTTAGGAGGTAAAACACAAGAAAACAAATAACAGAAAATTATTAAACTTGCCACAGGCCAGAAAACAGTAACATGGCTTGCTAGTCACTTTGCAATGCCTATCAATATTTTGGCTATGGCTTTCCCAAATAAAAAATTAACCCAGGTAGTTCATCATTACTCTACGATAGCCAAGATTCACCATATAAATAAAAGCAGGAATAACAGTAGCAACTAGAAAACTGAATTTTCATGTCATATTTCAAAGAGATTGAGCTCTGCAGGTTTCACAAAGACTTCAAGGGAATCTGAGTTACAGTATTTGAGCTCATTACAAGAACTCAAAATCGAAGAAGATCAGAAATGCCAAGAAAAAACAAAAGATATGTCTAGCATCTTTCCAGAAAATCAACTTGTGTCTATGATTTTACATCAACGTATAAAAAGACAGTAACAACAGAGTCAAACACCTTTGCATCAAGTTGGTTCTAAAAGTGACATTAAAATAGTGTGTGTTTGTATGTTTTTATGAAAGGTAGTAGAGCCTCCATATTGATACAAGAGCTCAGCTATGCAGTCTTTCAGCCCTATGGAACAACAGATTTAACAACACTGCTTTAAAGAAACCTGATGTCTATCCATTTCAATGACTTTTTAATGTCTTATTTTAATGACTTTTCACCTGACCATCATGTCCCTTTTGTTTCACTGCATGGCTGCTTTGCGCTTCCCCTATCTTCTGCTTTTACCTCTGACTGTTGGTTTTAAAGGCAAGCTGTTTCCCTCTCATCCTTCAGCTGCCCTAGGCTATGGGATCACCAAGGATGGGTGGCTGCTCTTGCAAATTTCCATTCTCAGTTTTACAATTGAGAAAATAAATACCTATAGAAAAGCTGTGAAGATGACTCTACCTCAATACATTAGCATGCTAACACTGCACGTACATGCTTGTTTAAAATTATTTACCACTAAACAGTAACATTTCAGAGACATTTACAATGAACACAGACATATCACTAAGTCAATACCAGAGGCTCGTTGATGACAAGGATCATTCTGTAAGTTGACTGCTATGGTTTATTCACCCCCTATTGTGTAACAGAGTTGCTGGTATGACTTTATACCCTCATACAGCCACAGGTTGCCATGGAAAGTAGTGGAGGAAGATAGCATGTATACCAAGGTGTAACATGCTACAGGTTTATCCTATAGTTCAACATGAAAAAAAGACCACCAAGTTCTTATCTTGTATTGATTCATCTCTTCATACAGCAGTTAAAGCAAAAATCTCTTTTCCTTTCTGGACAAAAATAAATAAAAATCATGTAATATTACAGTATAGAGATTTTTTGTTCAAGACAGTATTCATTTCTCTACAGGATTAAGCAGGCACCTATTCTCAGGGAGCAGAGAGGATAACCTGGATTAAGTTTGTTGCTTCTCCTAGTGAGAAATAACTTGTTTGCCAAATACTTTTGAAATAACTGAGCCATCCAGAAAGTCTACTTGAATTTGGAAAGAGGAGAAAAGTGGTAGTGAAGAATAAGGCTTAGAAAACAAACATACTCTTAAGAAAAAATAATGTACTGAATGGCTATATGGAAAATACTTACTGGTATACTTCTATCTGACTTTCTCTGCAAAAACACACTAGGGGCCCATAGATGGGTAGAAGGAAATCAACATGCAAAACAAGGCAGAACAATAAGCAATACTGAAGGAAGCATATATAATGAAAAGTTATAAATACTCAGCAAGGTAGTGACAACCGCTTTCTTGAAACTTAACTCCTAGACTGGCAATACGGAACATGTCAAGCAACATGAAATCCATGCATTTTGTTGCTCTAATTCAGACATTATTGGGAACTGGCTATCGATGATATTGCAATTCCTTACATTCATATAAGGATGTTCTTGAGTAAATGTTTGAGTGTCTAATACCTGCAAAAACCATAGTAACTGCTAGCTAGGAACAAAAGGCCTTTACCCAGGCTGGTGAAGGAGGAAACAAAGACATACCTATGCTCTGACACTAGGGTGACAACACAGAGAGTGAACAAACATTTTCACAAGAACAGTCTGGAATGGACGAGCTGTAAGCAAACCATTTTACAGTTATGCATGCAAACCCACTGACCTGATAACACAGAATAAAGAAATCAAACCCTTCAGAAAACATTTATGTTGCTGGAAAAACTGAAGGACCTGCGTGCTCTGCAGGTGGCATCCAGAACTTGCTAGAAAGAAGCACAATCTATTGTTTGTTCAGTACATGTCCTGTGTACTCTGAAGATCTGCTTCATAAAAGCAAGCTCCAAATGTTCAGAAAGCTGACTGTCTGCTATAAAAGACAGATTCAAAAGTCTGAATCCACAAGAACATTGCTATCTTATGAGAATATTCTAGTGAGGCACAGGTAGAGATCTTTGAGATATGGGTAGCATGAACTGGACACAGAAGATATGCCATATTCTCCAGAAAGGCAGCTCATGTTCACAGTCAGACACCTGCAAATTTCTAGCAACGTGTCTGTTTCAGTGAATCACAAAAGGAAAAAAATGTACAAACACTGAAAAAACTGATCTTGTGTTTCTGCTTTGATGAAAAGATGAAAATAACAACTATTAAATCTACACATTTGTTCTTCTCTTGTCTATAATGGTCAGAAAGATGACAACTGTCTTGGAATTGTGGCAACATTTAGGTAATAGGAAGTACCCAACGGTGACAGTAACTGAGCCCCTCCCTCGCCGACAGATGGACAAATCTGTGTTACCAGAGATGTTCTGTTCTTCCTGTGGAAAGGCAAACTAGACATAGCAGCAGACAACTTGGTAATAGCATGAGCAACACTAACTCCCCCACTGCTGAGCATCCTTGAGAAGCTATTAATTAGAAAGTTTAAATAAGCACCTTCCACTGGTTTTGTTATGAAACCATGTTATTCATCTCAATTAAGCGGAACCCCACAGAATGGCTGTGGGGAGTTCAGAATAACACCTACTTTTTCAGAAGACTCTTTCTTATTTCACTGCTTTCTCTTTTGTTAATTGCCTAATTCCACCTTTTCCTGACTGCACACCCCTTGGGAGGTAAAGACCACTTAGCTATTTATTCACACAAGGAAAGCGGCTTTGAAAAAAAAAAAAAAGTGTTCTCATTTTTAGACACCTGACAAATGAGACCAATTCATTAGTAATTAAAAAGTATAGCTTTTTAATAGCTCATCTTATTGGCATACTGGAAGGCAGAAGGAAGAAAACAGAACAGCTTTGGAGAATGAGGTTGTCAAATGTGCGTATGTTTGCTCACATGAGAAAGGTGAAATTCTCACATGGTTCATCCTTCCCGTTTCTCCATCCTGCCAGCTTCATCTGTAATGACCAATTAAACCTCCCAAAGCACTCTCATATTTTCCCATGTCAGAATGTACCGCAATGTTGTTAAATTTGGATTTGTAGTTGTATTCCCAGTAATGTTATGTTTTCAACTTCCTTTTTTAATGTAGCATTTCTGTATTTTCTGACTGAAGCAAGAATTAAACTATGACAGTTCTTCCAAGGAGGAAAAGGACAATCAGAAAAGTTTCAGTATTAACTGGAAATTAAGGTGCTGTATTAGGCCATAGTAAAAAAGAATTCCTTTTGGATAGCACTATTTAAAACTTACCAAAAAAAAAAGTATTTTGACATAAAAATTACCAACCTTCTGAGCATGTCACTTAGGAGTCCTTGTTCATTAACAACATTCTTCGTTACCTAATTAAAGATTTCCAACAACTGATTCCCAGTATATTAACATGTTGCAAAGATTCAGGCTTCTGCTTTAGTAGTTACACTTTTTCCTCCTGAAATTCTTTATGCTATTTTAATGTAATAAATACTATCTCCAAATATTTAAATAAATAAATAATGCCTAGAGAATGTTAAGCAGCATGTTTTCAGCCCCCCTTTCAGATAAAATGCTCAGAACTGGAGATGTGCCCACATGCCTGAGAGACACTCGGCCAACCCAGAGGTGTCCCTGGCCTTTTACCTCTTACTCACATGATTTGCTCTGCTCCCTTTGAGCTACCCTGGGACTTTGGTGCCCACAATAGCTTTGGTTTCTGTCACCCAGAGACTTATTCAATCACTCAGCCAATATCACAGCATTAAGAGCAATAGCCTTTTTATAATCTTCATCTCCACAACTTCATACCTCTGCATAATAGACCAGAACACAAGAAGGTATTTCATCAAATTCAAAAGCATGAGTCACTTCAAGGTTCATTAAAAACATATATACTGCTGTGCTTTAAGTGTAAAACATCTGACTAAAAGGTATCAACAAGATAAAAGCCAGCAAAGACTATAAATCTGAGTTGGTCGAGTTTCCAGGTTTAGGACCGACTTCACTGGTATGTAAATACCTAACACAATGCAGTTTGCAATATTTGCTGATAGTCCTCATTAAAAAAAAAAGAGACATCTCAAGATCTTTAAGAAATGCTGAAGCTGGCACAGTAAATAATAGTATGAGGTACACAGAGTCAGTTTGAATGTGTGCCCCATTTCATTTGGAAGATCCATCAAAGCTTTTTCTCCCTCTATCCTACAAAAAGTTTCTACGTACTGCTTGGGCCTCTCACAATTATGACATTTTACAGCTTATAAAAACTTAGTCTGCTTAGGAAAGGCTAATTAATCTCATTTTCTTAAAGCTGTGCACGGACTTGTCTGTACTCAGACCTGGGAAACACCTTGATGACTATTCAACTACACGTCACCCTGTTAAAAATACCTAATTGTCTCAAAAATGTAGATATGCCACTCAATGGGATAAAATACATTTAAGCATGAATACTTACTGTGATATGAGTTCTTAAAAATGGTTAAATATATCGACATCATTACAGTGCCTGCTTTTCAACTGCAAGCAAGCTAAGTTCCAGCAATAGCTTTGAAAGAGCCTATTGAACATAAGTAATTTAAAAAACATGAAGAGGCATTTATATTTAATCACAAGCACCAACTTGAAACATTTACATCATAATATTGACTCTGGATGGGATTATTATTGATAATTTTACCACTAGTACACAAACAGAATACCCTTCAGTTATGGTGTTAGATTCATTGTTAACCATGCAAATCTAAAACCAATAAAAACCCGTTTTTTTTAATTATTAATTAGTAAATGAAAACATAAGTGGCTTTGTATTGCGTATACACCTCTGGAATCAATGAAGCTGTTTTACATGAATAAAACTGTTGTGTTATCTTAAACACCCTAATAGTGTCAGGAGACTTGCATCAACATTAACCCCAGGCAGACAGCATATGAAAATACAGCTTTCATCGGGTACAAGGCTCCTTAATATTTTCAAGAAATGTTATTTGCTGAGACAAGCATCCAAGATCACCAGGTTTTGGTCTTGAATTCTGCTTAGCTATAATTAGCTCAGTAGTGAACTTGGGCACTTCTAGGGCAGAGGTCTGAACTATGTGCTTTGACCTTGAGTGCAAGTGCTGGCTGAGCAAAGAGGATATTATCACAGTAAGTGTGAAAACTTCAATTATTGGGGCTTGATCCTGAAACTGGCTTAATTTCTTAAGAAGATAAACAGAATGGGGTCAGTTGATGCTGCTAATTTATGTGTGAAACGCTTAGATGTCAAGCACTGAAGACACTATGACAATCCAACACTGATCAGGTCTGCAATAAGCTACTGTTTTACAGGACTTGGAGACTTGACAATTTAAGAGGAATGAAATATCGAACAGCAATCACACTCCCTAAAAACAATTGGCTTCAAAAGTTGTCTAAGTACAGAATCATTAATAAGGGTTGTACTATGTTAGAAACAGCAGTGGGTTTGCTTCTCACACTCAGATGATGATCTGTGTGCCAAGACAAGTTGAGAGGAATTTGTACTGTAAAATAACTTCCTCCAGTATGGTCTGGAACAGCTTAAAAGCAAACCATGTTCTGACTCAGCATCTAAGTAATTTCCTAAAAAACACATCAAACTGGATGAAGTATCACTCTGTCGCCATATGTTCCCTCCTTTTCTTATCATGCCCAGAAAAGCAAAAACACATTAGTAAACTGGGCACCGTCCTACACAGGTGCAAAATGGAGTGGTTATGAAATAACTATCAGGCCCACATCAGCTGTAGCAACCCCTATGAAAATAACATTCATATGAAAGACACTGCAAAAGAAGTGATGGAGTCTTGCAGTAGAGTCAGGGGCTAAAATCAAAACCCAAAAGCAATTTCAGAGAACAACGATCTGCCCCAAAATTAAAATGTCTTAACCTATGAACAAAACCTAGTTCTCAATCATGGAGAGGTTTTACTCTTTCTATTATGAATTCCATCAAAGAAAATGAAAAACTTCCAAATGCTTTTTCCAGATTCCAAAGGAATATTTAATTCTTGACAGCAGGAAGCAATTTTGCATTGCAATAACAGCTGACATAAAATAATTCAAATCAGAAATGGCAACAGGATCTTCCTGGGGAAAAGTTGGTACCTTTGGATTATACTTCCCTTCAGCACAACAAAAGCCCAGATGTGGGACCTTCAAACACAGCATATTATTTCAGGGTAAATAGCAAATTTATTCATAGATTCTCTGGGTTTTTTTTGTTAAGTGAACACAAAACTACTTCTTCACTTTGACCTCAAATTTCTTGTGTTTACTGCAATATCCTTCTGGCTGTTGTTCTGAATATTTTTATTACTCTGAGTAATTGCATGCTGACATTTTTAATAATTGCTAATTGCACTAGATGACTCTTGTGATCAGAAACAAAACGTTTTGGGAGGGATTAAATGAGTGGAAACATCCTCAGAATCAATAACTATGCTGAAGTCTTCCTACATACAGATACATCTTTTTTTTTGTGCAAAAAAACACCTAATCTAGTATTTTCATCTTCATCTTTGATGCAGGAGCTTTGACAAACATGAAAATGTTGCAACTTTTTTGGTCTTTCTGGTATTTAGCTTTATGTCAAGTTTCTTATTGTCTCTACTGTACAACAGTTTAAACTGGCACATAAAATAATTCATTAGTGTTGGATTCAACCCTATGGCTGGGTGATGAAAATTTATAAAATGAATTAAAGGAATTAAAATGAAAATAGTATAGAGAAAAAAATTTAAAAGTACAAGAAAACAATTTTTTTTGTTGGTTTTCGAAATGATTCATAATTCAATCACTATAGATCACAAGTTCATTGATTTGCTAAAGAGAGCTCTCCAGGCCATAAAAATATTTATATAATTATTGGAACAACAAATAAAATCCACTAACAAAATAATTTATATTATAACTGAAAATTTATTAGCCTTTGAAGTATAAATTGGAAGTCTCAGGAAAAGAATCCCTTAAAGAAACATTGCCAGTCAAAACAAAAACTACAACCCCAACCAACATGAGGTTTCCATTATTAAAATTACAGCTTACTATTCTCAAGTATTTTTGCTGTGCATACTACAGAGTGAATGTCCTGCTTTTATAATTCTGACTCCTGATGCCCCTAGTTCAGTTCCTATACTCAGCTGGACATTCACAGCCACAGGCAACTGTTGAAATAGTTTTTTCAGTTTTCCCCAATTTCTAATGTAGGGGTCCAAGATTAAGCACAAACATCACTGCATTTCAGTACAGCAGCCACTCCACAGCAATACACCACTATGGAAGGAAATACAGATTGCAGTCTTCAAAAGAAGTGTGCAGGCATGGAAACTGGACTGGCTTGTTCATTCCCACAACTTTACAATGTAAATGAATAAACTATTAGAAATACTAAGTATTTTAGCATGTATTCAATGTTATTTCTGATCTAAGTGACCATAAACTGATGGACATCCCAGACATTTCTTAAAGTGACCTAGAGTAACTAATGACAACAAAGAATGAAGGTCTTTGTTGTATGTCTCCTCCTTAACATGGGCTACTATAGCACCACTGCAGTCTCCAGGGCAAGTACCAATTCAAAAGAAAGTGGGTTACCTCCTGAGCTACTAAGATCTTTTCCAGCTACAACAGGATTGAACTTGGAGGTTTTCACAAACCTGTGTGCTCTACAAAGGTTGTATTAAGGCCGGACACGGAACCGCTGACGTAGTCCATTAGTCCTATGCTGGAGGAAGTAGAAATATAGCAAGTACTGAGAATATTTTGAAATAGCACTGCAAAGAACAAGATGCTATCTTATTGTCGTTAGTCCTGCAGTTTGGTATTGGTTGATTTATGTAAATGTTCAACTTCATGGAACACAAAGGAGTAATTTTATACAACGCTCTCCTAGTGGACTCAGAAGATCTGTCAGAGTTGTTTCTGCTGCTCTAATAGAAAAACATAGCAAAACTCTTATCAAAATAGCGTCTGATCCCCAGGCATTTGAACAAACCAGGTTAAAGCATAAACTACAGAGATGCAATCTGTCACATCCAGCCTAATACTGGAGTGAGGCTTTGACCATGCTGATGTTTATATAAATTTGAACAGGAGGAGTAGGGCTTAGGTTAGGTAATATGCATCTTTGTCTTCGTTGTATTAATTTCTTCATAGACAATGCCCTGTACCAAGAAGTAAATAATACGTGGCTTCACAAAAGTATCTCTGTTTTATGTTGAACATAAATTGATCATTTGTGAAGAGAAGTCTGCTAAAGAGGAAAGAAATTAAAAGAACATGTTGCAATTGAGCAGAGTAACAGGGAACCAATCTAACTTTGTGATAAATCATGAGATCCCACCTTGAAAAAGAAATACAAACTCATCATAAACTGCTCATGCAGAGAGACTAAGCCATGGGTCAACGGAACAGATTAACCTAAATGAACACATCTGAGTGGAACAGAAAAGCAGCACTGAGACCAAATTCTACATACTCTACACAGCATAACTACTTTCAAAGCCAATGTCCTGGGGAGAAGTAATCTCCATTAACTCCAAAAACACAACTGCCTTAGCATCAGAAGCTGAATGTAGTCACTGGCTTTTGATCAGCACAAGCTAATGAGAGCTAAAGAAAAGTTAAATTTTGACACATACTGTTAGAAGTTTTATTAAATTACGAACATGTTAATTCTTTCTAAAGAAAGAGACGTGACCTCTAATGGTTTTTTCAGAGAGTATTATAGTCCCTGCATGTATGCAGCAAACTATGTCCTGTTACACCCTTGTATCAAATCTAAGGGTCTTTCAAACAAATTGTAAGGAATTACATTTTTATTTATCAAAATCTTAACAATTCTAAGCTGCTAATATCATTAGCCTATTCAAATTCAACAGCAACAGGGAAGTAAAATTTACAGTGCTTCAGAATTGGAGAAGGTCTACAGAATGACACACTTTGTATTGAGGGCCCAAGGTCCACAACGTATTTATTGCTGAGGGACGAGCTATTTAGCACTATGAGTGGTCTGGCGCCAGAGACGATACTCCCATTGACAGGTAGATGCTCTCCTGGAATGCATCTGCTCATCCAAAAATAATCCAGTTGGCACGCTCCAAGACTGCTTCATGATGCGTATGTAGGCATGATTACCTGGAGGAAATCAGGACATCTACTTCAAATATGTACTCCTGATGCAAATCAAAATGCTAATGTAAACTCACTTGTACCCTTAACACAAAATAAAGATCTAGATATTTCATCATAGCATTTCTAGTGACATATGAACAAAATACAAACATGAAATTTAATATTATATAAATAAAATGATAATCACATGCTCCTCCTCAGTAGTCTGATCTGAATTTGGAAGAAGCTTAAGCTCCTATAAACCACAAAAATAAGTGATCAGTTTCAATCAATACCTACCACAAATAAATAAGCGTATGGTTTCCAAAGAGGTCTTAGTATACTAAGCTCTTCTAGAAATCTGACTCTGACTGCAATTAAAATGTTCTTTTGACATGTTTAGCCTCAGCCACCCAACCTAACTATGACTTCCATAGAGATCTAAGAATTACACCAGTTATCTAGTGGGGATAATGAAAATAAAAATTAAGTAAAAAAACTTTTGGAGAATTAGGTCGAGACAGACTGGAATTTATACGCAAATTATTAGAAATTATTAAAAGATAGAGCTTAACTTTTAAAAGTGCGAAATTACTTCAGTACCAGTGGAACTTTTTTACTTTTTCTGTTTGCGTATAATGGATTTTTTTGACTGTAATTTCTCTCTTGAAAAGCTCCAAGATATTAAAACACGTTTGATGAACTAGTCAAGAAGCAAAGTAAACAACAGCCATTTTTATATACTAGTATCCAAATAACTCAGGAGAATAACTGTGAGCACAATGAAAACTAAACAGAGCTGGAAATGCCTTGTAAATATTACAGTAGATGCTTCTGCCAAAATATCGTCAACTAGTACAGATTACACTACCATAATTACAGTAGATGACATAAAATTGTTATAAATTAACACTTTGTAGTACAAAGTCGTACATTATATATTTTTACTAGGTAGCTACACAAGCATGCAAAATGAAGAACTGTGAAACAGTGTAAAAGTGATTAAACTGATCTAAACTTTGTATACAACACAAATGACAGGCTCATTTTTCACAAGGTTTAAACTCAACACATCTGTTGTTAAGCAAGATTGTTGGAACCAGGGAGAAAGGTGGTGGGGCCCTAATATTCCATTTCTGTATCAGGATAACAACTTCTTTTTTAAATAAAGCTATGTATATAAATTTGAACCCCAGGCAAAAGGATTTTGAATCAATGGTTTAAAAAGCAGTACGAATTAAGGATGACTTCATAATACCAATACCTGCTGCTATGCTGCAAAGAGGTTCTAAACTGTCTCTCATGTCACCTAGCACTGAAAAAGGTTACAAAGATCCAACATCCTTTTCATATGACAGGAACTGGTGTCCTTCCACAGTCTAGTAGTCTTGCATTTTCTTTTTATTTTTTCTAACAGAAAATAAAGTGCAATGTTGATCAAAATAAGCAGAGCGCCCCTTAATAAAACATGAAAAATGTTTAGCTGAAGCTTAGGGTAGATTGTATGGACTCTTTTGACATAGGACAGGATTGCTTCACCATTGCCTGGATACCTACCTCTGAATCCAAGTACAATTTTAAATACATGATCCCATCACAAGTGTCACCCCACAAATTTTTGTAAGAGTAGTTATTTATTGTTTCATTTTTATATGGTAACTCCCAATGTTCCCTAATTATGAAGACTTGACATCTAATTTGGACTATGGATCTTCTTTATTTTGTAAGTGCATATGTTGTAAATGCTATACAATGCAAGGAATTGTATCTTATCTGTATCTGTGTGAATATTTATTTTTAGGCTGTTTGAAAAACATATTATTGTTTTATACATTTAGCAAATATTTTTCATTGACTTTATAGACAGATTTGAGAACTGCTGTTAAATTCCTTGTAAACAGTAGTTCCCATTCTGTGTTTTCATTATTTAAAGACATGCCAATATCGTACTGCAGAGACTCGTACGGTGACCATAAGCAACAGCCCTATTTTCCATTCAAATATTGGTAAAGGAAGACTTATTTACTGTAGGTTAACATATACGTAACATATGTATGTATATATGTGACAAGTATATTTTCATACAACTGTGACTCACAGAGATTAAATTGACCTCAGCTTTAGAAACCATTTTTAAATTCAGTTTTTCCTTTGTTGTCAGTACTGCAGACCAGGCAGGACCAGAACAATGCTTCAGAGATGCATTAAGAACTGTGTGTTTCAAGCATCGAATCCTCGTCCAGCAGAAGTACATTTAGGAATTAGCTGGGCTGTATTTCTCCTTTCTCAGCTGACAGTGTGTTCTAAGAAATGTTTTGCATCAAGAAAGACAGTGTTTTCTTTTAGAGTATCTCTGCATTTCAACAATGCTTGATAACATATTTTGGATCAAGCTGAGAAACAAAAAACCCCATGTGTTTATTTTACAGTTTAAGAAGATCTTAGTCTATTCTCTATTTGGAAACATTCACCATTTCTGAAGTCAACCTAATTTCTAAAAATAACTTTGCTTTGATTGAATTCAGTTACAGTGAATATAATTCAGTGTCTGATTAGTCTGAGATATTATTAATACAACTTTGATTCATTACATATAAATACATCTGTTATGTATCAGCCAGTGACTTCCTCTAACAGAAGTTATCTTGCAAAGAAAAAGTGCCACCCCCAAGGAGCACTCTTGGACAGTCACAGTAGTTATTAAATTTAGGTTGCAAATATGTGACTTGCATTTCTTTCCTGCTTTGATTTGGTTTATTAAGGATTAAAACTGGTCTTGTGTGTCATAGCATATATGCATGGCAAGAACTTGCCCTGCACAGAGCACACAATATACCATACCTGTAAAAGCATATACATGTGAAAACCAACAGCAGGAGATGGCCCATGCACACCGTGAACCATGGGAGTCTGATAAAAAGCTAAACAACAAACAAAAAAAAACCCTCATGCAGTGACTTGTTTCAGGTTTTTGTCACCCATCCCCAAGAAGGCTTTGCTTCAACTTGGCCAAATATCAAGTCTATTCTTGCAGATAACAGATAAATGAACAATAACAGTAGATGATGTATATCAAGTCAGATAATCAGCAAAAAAGTTAACAGACCAGATATACCCTGGCCCCTGTCATATGACATAATTCCAGTTTACACAACATTTTGCCATAATCCTGTTCCACTGATCAACAACAGTAGTCAATTAATCTAAAGAAAGGTGATGGATAGAATATTGATTTCATACCTATAAAAGGAAAATTGCTAGCATATTTTCACGGAACATTACATACTATTCTTTTTTGTTTCGTTGGTTTTGTTTTTCAGGAAGGGTTGTTTGGTTGGCTGTTTGTGTTGAACTAGTGGCACAAAACAGTTCAGAGAACTGAAGAGCACGTTACACAGCTCGTACTACAGAAAAAATATTCGTGCAAACAAGTCTCTGAAGATCTGTGTCCACCTATAATCCTAATTTACAGAACACAAGTACAGAAAAAACATCAGAAAAGCTTTTTCCATTTCAACTCAAACTCCAGGTTTAAGCTGCTCACATTCTCTAGATCATCTTTTCCAGTCAAATAGTAACTTAAAAATCAGATGCTTAAAAAAATAATATCTAAAACTCTTAAATTTTACACCTCTATTTTACCAAACAGATCTGCAAAAGATCTTAGGCAGAGTGCATGCAAAAGTACTCACTTATCTGTGTTTTAGTCCTTCCAAAATGTACTCATGCTGAAACGCCAAGAGTTCCTTCTAACTGAGGGTATATGTAAGCTGGTCTCTATTCCGACCATATAAAAAACACCTGAAGTTCAGGGTTGCTATTGCACCATTCCAGCTTTTGCCCATCTCTAATATCAGGGAGACCAGACATGGAATTTTTCTTAGGATGAAAGTTTCTATGAGCAGGCTTTAGTGAGCAAATCCAGTCTCCAGATCCTGTGATTTACTCTGCCTACAAAGCTTAGTACTCTTGGAACTGACATCATAACCACTTGTCGGTAAATTTCCCTGAACCTGTAAAATGTCAATAAGAATGAGGAGGGGAAAAACACCCAACACTGAAACAAAGGATGGTTTCTGTGTGATAGTTCTAATACTGGCAGGTGAAGTACAGATAGCAGTCTTATGCACTGATTGCCAAAAATAAAAACATGAGAAGCTGAAGTTGAAATGATACTAAGAAGTTCTCTGGTCCGCAAAACAAACTTAACTACTATTTTCTTTTTATGGTATCATCTTAGTATTTTATTTACCAATGACAGTGTAATGCGCATTAACACCTTTTCATTTCCACATCATCAAAAGTTCTCTAAAGGCTTACACTGAAATGTCACTGCTACAATCACAGTGGTATCAAATTAGCACCCTAATGAATTCTCCATGGACTTGTGCCCTTACATATTTTCCCCATTCTAATCTCGTATCATAATAGGACCATAACTGGGTCCCTACAGATTCCTACCAAAATCCTTATGAAACAGTTAATATCATAGATACACTCCGTTAAATGGAACAGAAAGTAAGAAGCGTTGTAAAAGAACAGATTCTAAAAAGTAATTATTAGATACAGTTATGATAGCTGTTCTGTTTTGTTTTGTTTTGTTTTTCCATAATATCCCCAAAGAAGTCAGTCTCTGTGAAGAAAGTTACCTGGCAGCTCCCCCCCCCCCCCCCCCCCCCCGAAAAAAAATCTTTATATGGTAAATATTCAACTAGAAAATTTTCAAGCCATGCAGCACAAAACCATGTTAGCTGTTAACTAAAACAGTGTTTAACGGTCAGGTAAACGAATAACTGGAACTTAGAGCACAACCTTGTGAACATATACATGCTAGTATACATTTACACATGAACAACCAGCATGTAATGAGTTTCAGGATGAAATTGAGGACCAGAATTGGTATCATGAGCAGCACAGAGTTGTAAGCACACGCTTGTAATAAGCATGTTTATTGTATCATAGCAGTTTAGACATGAATGACAAAAGGAAACAATAAAGCAGTAATTTCTCCTTTTATATAGCTCTTGTCTAATAAGAGGTACCAAAATATTTGGCATCTGTATCAGAGGCACTGAGCACCAGTACCCAATTTCTTCCTTGAAGAGTAGCTGCAAACAGCAGAAGACTAAATAGTCTCACTCTTCACTAGGGTGCCTGACAAAAGAGTCATGTTATTTCAAACCTAAATAAAATTACCCGTTTTTCCAAACGATACACAGTATTTGGGGTGGTGGGAGAAGCTGTGTTTTAACTAGTATTAATTAAATAGGGAAAAGACACTTTAAGAATTAGAACTGTCCATCCCTTTTGTTGTTCATGACAACTAAATTACTGATGTCAGTAATGTGCTAGGACATAAGCTGCTGTATTGAACAAGATACATGTAAAACTCTGGAATGGCAAGAGCCAGACAAGTCTCTAAAATTCCATTTTACTGTAAATTTTTTTTTAGTGCAGGGTGAACTGTATTCTAAATTATTTTCTTTTAATGTAAAAGGAGAATCAACACTGCAGCTAAGCAAGGTCTGCACAAAATAACACACCAACTGAACGTCAGATGCAGAAGTGCAATTGCAGAACTCATGACTTCCAATAAGGAGCGCCCAACAGATTTTACTGCCAAATGCAAATTACTGGAGATAAGATTCGTTCTGTCTCTGGGGAAAGAGATACACTTTTTGCAGTCCTCAGTTGTGATTCCCATTTGAAATGTCTGCATTTTTACTTCCCAGTAGAGGTGTGTCACGTAGATCACTGAAGAGAAGCTGTATATCTTTCCTGTAGTATAGCAAAAAATATGGAGAGAAATCCCAGGGGAAGAGCTGAAGTCATTTTCATAGGGAAGTAGGGAAACCAATAAAATGCAGTCCTATAAATTATTATGAAAATCCTACATTTCCGTCTCACTTCTATCTGAATTGGCGGTGCATTAATCGCTTAGGGCTATCATCCCTTAACAATCTGAAGGAAAAAAAAAGACAAAACTTTGATGGTACTTATATTAGGAACAGAACTGAATATAGTAATTAAAAGTAAGTGACGAACTTGGTCATGACAGAATGTTACTCAAGGAAAGGTTGAGTCACTAAAAAAAATTAACTTATTAAACTTCTCAAGTACCACATGAGTTACAGTAGTAACGGATAGCATTAATGACAGCTTGCCATAAAATAAAACATTCTGACATTCCTTTTGCTGTAAAGACTCTCATATAAAAGGATTTTGCAAATACTCTTCAAATATATATCTGTGTTGAGGGCTTAGCTAGTGAGTTAAGAATAGATGGAGATGAAAGTAATATACAGCTTACATTTGGAGAATACAGTCCTACAACAGTTAGTACTGGAATGAGGAAAGGAAGAAGTAAATTCAGCCAGCTGATAGTGTTCAGCCTTCCTTTTGTAGGTACAGTGTGAAGGACTCAGGCCAGACTGCAGAACCACTCTTCACGTAATCAGGAAGCAAACTGCTCTTGAAGGTCTGAAGAACAATGGTGCTGAGTAACGTTACAAAATAGAGGCTGTTGTCTGAACTGACTTGAAACATCTTCAGGAATTCTTCTCAAAAAGGGATATTGATCTTCCTCAAGCTTTCTTCTGGTCTTACTGCTTTCATATGGTTGACCTAAATTAATTTCATTAACTAGACTTATTTTTATTATAATCTACACTGTCTTGGAAAACTGTTATTAAAATTAAAGATATTTAGACATTGAGCATTTCTGGTATTTTTCTTTTTTAAAAAATACACTTCAAAAATACTCTCCCCTTTTAGCTTCCAAACTATAAAATACAACATAGGTAAACTTTCTAAGCTTTTGCATTTCTCATATTCAAAAATGTTACAGATCTTTCAAAGATCTCTGGCTGAATGAAGAATTGATCTACAGCTGTTTCTGTCCACTTTGTAAGGAGGTGCCACTTAAGGTTCTCTAATGTGAAAATACTCCATAAATAACAGAGCATGGTTATACAAGAAACCTTGAGGTAAAGTGATCTCCAAGTGCAATAAAATCTTTGGAGATATGTTCACTTTCTCCTCCAAAAAAGCTTCAAGTAATCGACAGAAAAAATTGTTTTGCTATAGATGTTGTCAGGTTATAAATTTAAAGCAGTCTTGATAAACAGGTTAATGGCTTAATTTCAGTTTTGTATAAACAGGAGTTTACAAAATGTGATTAAATGCTTATTTGAAATTATTTTTCTGATTTTTTTTCTTGCCATGTTGGGTACTCAATTCACACAGTCTTACAGTAGTGATTTTAATCTTAGTCTTATTATGACAAGAACAGCAAAACATAAAAGGAAACATCCCTCATAATGACAAAGGAGGAGGATACGTATGGGCCATTGAAGCCTAGTTGGAAACCCAATTGACAACTCATTTGTCAGTGCACTGGCAATAAATTGACCAAATTCGTTTTGCTGTTCATCTTAGACAAAGAAAACAAACCTAATTGATGGGGGAAAAAATATCTTCTAAAAATGCTACAACCATTGAAAACCTGAACTGCTATTAGTAGTCTAGCAAAGGGATGAAAAGAAAAAAAAAAATCTGCCAGTGCCTTGCCAGTGTTCCCTTAAAGGCAGAAATTACCATCATGTTCTTGTATTAGTGAAAGCATTACCCCTGAAAACATGTGATAACTATTTGTAGCTACAGAATGCTGTCTGCTTGAATTCCAATTTAGTGTGTGGCTTACCTAGCCTCCACGTCATTAGTACTCCAATAGATAACATTCCATATAAAAAGCAAACTGGTTCTTCAAGAACACTGCAAGGAAATTTCTGTGTAAGTGCCAGCTGAAGAGAAAGGCAATATTCTGCTAGTCAGATTTTCACAGTGCACAGCACAGGAGGTGAAGGCACTTTTTCTGGGGCTCTTATCTTACCTACATGCTTCACACACTTAAATGACACATGCTAGAGAGTCAGCAACGTATGAATTTTCCTGGCAACTCTAAACAGAAACAAAAATGCATAGCCTTGACATCGCTTTGTGCTATGTTGCCTGAGATAAAAACTCAATTAACTTTCCACAAAGTTCAATAGAGTTTCTTAGGGATTGCTAAGAACACTAGGATCAAGATGCTCCTCCATCTTCTTTGAAAACACAGCAACATATCATCACTGCACAATCTACAAAGAACTAAATGGGCTGTAGAGACATTTTAAAGTAACATATAGTGCAGAGCTGAGAAGAGCCTACTTCAACAATATCAGGAAGCTGTACAACATTTTGCAAATATTTCTTATAATTTAAAGATTTATAAATAGCTTCTGCTATTGCCTGTTAAGTATTCCTTTTAAATCCTATCATGTAAAAATTATGAATCTGGGAATACATTTTAAGAAAATATAGCACCATGTACCTAAGCAGGCAAAGAAAAAAAACCATAGCATCGAGCCATTTGTGAATAAAAAGAGTTATTGAATGGAGTTTTATCTCCTGAAACATGAAGACCTGTTAGCTTTTTATGCTTCCAGAATATTGTAATATTTCATGGGCTGTTAAGATATGTACGTGAATGAGAAATAGTGCCTCTTCTACTTTGAACAACATTCCTCCACACAAAAGCTCACAAACACTTCCCTACTATCTATTCAGGAATCCTTATTTTAAAAAATAATAATTAAAAAAATGGCACTCTCCTTTCCAAACATTTTTTTTAAGGGAAAAAAAACCCCAACATATAAAGCAGTCTCTTTTGCAGACCACAGCACTTTTACTGAATGGCAAATACTCATTATTATGCACTGATATGCAGAAGATATTACTGGCAATTCCCAGAGTGTTCCCTCTTTCATAAACAGACTGTTGATGGCTGATGCATAATCCATCCAAGCAGTGTAATAAAAGGAAACATACCACAAAAATGTACACAGGGTGGTCCAAAAACTAGGTTCTAAAACTGCTATAAATAGTAGACAATACATTTTCCTGACTGCACACAATTCCACAGTCAGTAGCAATATTTCTCAAGAAATGTAAACTGTTATACCTTGACAGTAGATCTCTGCGTTTGAGGAGACTTCTCGAGCATTACTGTAAAGAGCATTTCACTTAATTCAGTACAGTATTAAAACTAAAAAATCCTTCACAGATATGATACTAACAAAATTCTTATGTTTTAATTCCTTGTGGCACTTGGGATAACACCTGAAAAAATAATTCCTTACATGATACACCTTCTGAGCTCTCCTGCCTAGACAGTCCAAGTCAAAACACACCAAATACTACGAAACATGAATGCAACAGCAAATCATCAAATGGGATGATGTTTTTTGGTCCCAAGTATTATTTGTAGAGAAGTTCTTCATATAAATGAAGTCTATACACAGATCTTCTTGCATACTGTTCGTCTTAATGTCAACGGAGGCCTCTAGGTGCTTTTGTAACACAAACCTCAGATGTAATGAGAGCTGGAAAGTATTTATTATGAATAATTTGTGGCAAGTTTTAGGATTTGTTTTGAAACCAACTGTTCACAAAGACTTGCAGTTCAGAACAATTTTACAAACAGATAAAATAATATCAGTGAATAAATCAGTAGACATTATTCCAGTGTAAGCCTGGAGCCAAAGCTCTCCCCAAGTGCTCCTGCAGTCAATGAGGCTGGCTATGCTCACTGGAAAGCTGGAGCCGTGGACTGAAGCCCAGACAAAACCCAGCAGCTCTTTGAGGCCTTTTGCCCGCTTCATTCTCTTTCACATAAGGCAAGCCCCCATTCTGGTACTCGGAGCAGCCCCAGTTCTGACAAGCGCTGCAGGTGGGTATCACATGGCATTAAATCTTTTCTCCACAAAGACTGAAAAAGTTTCTAGGGCTGCTGAGAGTAAGGGTCAAGCAAAGCAAAGTAGAGAGCAGAGCTACAGCCAGTGTGCTGGCAGAGAGCACCAAGCAGCTGGCACAGCCATGCGGGCATCCCATTGAGAGCACAGGGAGCAAGAACCACTGACGCTGAATCCAGTTAGGAAGGGGTTGGCAGGAACAGCTAAAAGTGAACAGATCCAGTAGGAGCAGTTGGTAACGAAAACAAGCAGGGACACTTGCTCATGGCCACTAAAGATATGAAGATCAGCAATGTGGAGGAACAACTCTAACAAGACTTTGTTATCTAACAAAGGAATCATGGCTAAAGGGGGTTTGCTTAGAGCCCAAGAAACTCAGCACCCAGTTTAACAATAACCCATGCATTTGCGCAGTCCTTGGCTGACTCTGCAAGACCATCTTCCCCAGCAGCTCTTGTGCTTTTCCAGATGTTTTGAGGGAGAGGACAAGGAAAGTGAGGAAAGGGAAGAGTCAGGGAAGGCAGACAGAAAACCATTTCAGAAAGATGAGTTTTCTACATTTTTATGTTGTCAGAGGTGATGGCTGCTGTAGGATTGGGACATCTGCCACAAGATCCTCACTTTGCACACTTCCTAATTACCACTTCAGCAACAGTAATAGGGGCAGCAGTTATCTATGTTGGCAGGAAGGCTTTAGGCTAGTCTGGCTCCTTGTCCTGATGCACCAGGAAATCTGACAGCCTATTTCCTTGCACCCTGCAGTGTGACAGTGACATATGCCTACCTGCTTAAACTTTGAGCAGACACTAGTTTGTTTCCTGTAACCAGAAAAAACAAATTCTGAGTGGGATCCAATAACTGAGCACAGGAGTCATGCAATCTCAGTAATTCCATTCTCAATGGTAAGAAAAGGATTTAGTTGGGATGATAGCCAGTTTGGAGAGTGGTTGGGGCAGAGGACAGGAAGTGAGGAAAGTAATTCTACCTGCTTTTGGTGCAACAGATTTTTCAAAGTGATCTGTTACCATGCTTACTTTCTCCTCTTCCTTTCCACTCCTTTGTTTCTTTCAAAAAAACCCAAACCCAAACCTCCTTTCTTCACTCTCCCACCATGTCTATATAATATAAAATAACCCTTTAATGTGACAGTCCTTCAAATCTTCCAAGCCAAAGACAGTGCGAGAGTTAAAAGGAGTTAAGGATTCACTCACCTTTAACATCATGAGTCAAGAAGCTTAATCGTTAGAGGTGATATGACCCTTGGTCTAAATTTATTTCTGCTTTATATTTCCATTACCATATTTTCAATACAAGTTGTTTATGGTAACATTTAAATATTTTGCTGCCTTTTGCTCCTCAAATACACAATCTAACCCTTGTTTGTGACACACTAGCTAATATTGTGCAGCTGTAATATGAGTGGGAGGTGATTAGGACGTCACTGATAATTTTATCAGTTCAG
This sequence comes from Leptosomus discolor, assembly GCF_034619465.1. Classification (NCBI taxonomy): domain Eukaryota; kingdom Metazoa; phylum Chordata; class Aves; order Leptosomiformes; family Leptosomidae; genus Leptosomus; species Leptosomus discolor. The sequence continues at coordinate 31,799,935 of NC_141399.1, forward strand.
GTGAAGAATAAACAAGAAAATGACAGAACAGAGATAGGAAACTCTGCTATAATTTTCATATTTTACAAACATTTCTTATACATTTGTTATTTCTTTTTGATTGCAATTTTAAAAGAAGTATGAGGCCATTACTATACACAGGCTTACTGGGACATGAAACTTTCCTCTGTGAAATTTGTTGCTATGTCACAGTAACTAAATTATGCTGAAGTGTCAGCAACGTATTGTCATTATCAATAAAATGTCTAAAACGAACATTCACTATCCTGCCGCTGCTGCTAATGCAGCCTATGTCCCCTTTGTAAAACATGATTTGTTTGTTTCTTTAATGGACATAGGGGAATTGAATTATAACAAAGTAGGCAGACAAAAAACCACAAAGCATTTGATATATAGTAAGAAATATTTTTCTTCAGTTTCAGCTTTTACAATTCTGCATACAACCTTAGATAAATTTGTATCTCATTTCTAAACTTAGACATATGCATCACAATTTCTTCTAATCAAGATATAAAAAGGTTACAACCATCTACTTTGCAGACTGCCTTCTTAAGTTACAAGACAAACTGAAGTTTTGAATTTTCATTGCATTTCAGAGGTTGATTTATTGATATTTGAAGAAAAAAACCCAACAAAGGTCAAATCAATAGCTAAGAACAGTTGTAACAGTGTTTTGTGGTGGGTAGACATGGTAAGTGAAAACATGACTGATAAGGTCATAAAGTTCAGTACTTGAATATGCTTGTTTCACATATATTCTTGAAAATGCTATAATCTTTGTCATACCATGTAAATGGCATAGCAGTGCTCTTAAACTTACTAAGATCCAATACAGGAAACCAAAGGAAAGTAAAGAAAGAATTTTTCAGCAAAAGTAAAAACATTAAAATGAAAACCCTTCTCTGAAGCAACAGTTAAAAGTACAAATTGATGCAGATCATTAACCAGGGGTCATGCAGCATCAGCTTTCTTAATAAAAAGTTGCAATTAAGAGAATGGAAAATGTCACAAGAAAGGCTACCTGCATTTTTCCCTTTGAAATGTGTTTCCATGATATATATATATATTTTAAGAACAATTACATAATTGGGCCATACGCTCTCTGGAACACAGTTGGATCTTGAACTTGCTTTGGATTCCTGGTTGCTGACATAGTTAATACTGGCAGCCTCAATGATTAAAATATTCTTCAGACATACACATGAATGCGTACATTTTTTAAGTAACACATTTTTTTTCTAATTATTTGCCTTATGTCAGTTGATAATCTAGGATGTACATAGGACACATTTCTCAATTAATCTCTCAGAACCCTGAAGCAAGAATTTCTTTGGTATACAACAGCTAGCATTTTCAAATACATAAGTCCAAAACCGGAGATCAAAACCCCTTCAAGATACCTTGAAAACAGTTTTTGTAATACTGCAAACTGGAAAATACTGTTATTAAAAGCAAATAATTTCCAGCCTAAACAATGCAGTTTTAGATTAATGAAAGCAAGGGACGAACAGAGAATGAACACTCTCTTCTCAGAAGTAGTGCAGTATGGTTTTTTATAGTATCAGAACAGAGATGCTGGAGTGCTTTACAGACTGGGAAGGTTTCTAGCTAAAACACAGGCACAATACACAATGGCCAGTGATAACTTTATAAAAGCCCTAAGTAACCACACATCTAAAAAGTTGTTACTTCTGGTATTTGCTGTTAAAACTGATGAACAGGGATGACAACAATTATGACATAAGAATAGGCTTTATACAGCCTTCTCCAAGTAAAACTCGGCCAATTCCCTTGTCTGTAAATAGTAATTTTTGTTAGATCTAGTTAGATTTTACCTATCAATGTCGTGAAGTCAAACTGGAAACGGTTTTTATCAGCTTCATAATAGAATTTCTAGTCATGACCAGAAAGATGCGCACACATTTTCACTGACTCTGTATTGATCTAAAATGTTGATTTTCAAATTTTCTGTCTCTCTATTCCAGGCCAACACCATGATTCTCGATTTTCTATGTCTCTTTGGTACCATAAAGCTACCAGCTGTTTTGAAGATGTTCTTTCAGCCTTTCCTGCAGGAACTTGACTACTTCCCACAAGTAAACCACAGAGTAGAGTGATACACACCTGATCCAAAAGTACAAACCACATGGTTAGTGCTTGTCATGGGATATGGAAAACAGCAGATCCAGGATACGACAACAGCATCATAGAATCATAGCACAGTTTTGTTTGGAAGAGACCTTTAAGATCATAGTCCAACCTCTGTCCTAGCTGTATCAACACCACTAAATCATGTCCCTAAGTACAACATCTACCCATCTCTTAAACACCTCCAGGGATGCTGACTCCACCACCTCCCTAGGCAGGCTTCTCCAATGCCTGACAAACCTTTCAGTAAAGAAATTCTTCCTAATATCCAGCCTGAACCTCCCATGGTGCAGCTTAAGGCCATTTCCCCTTGTTCTATCGCATACTAATTCCCTAGGTCAGGATGCTGAGCTATTTTGAGCCTTGCTCTTGCCATTACAATGCTGATGCTTTTCCCCTTTTGACAAGTAGAAAAATAGTTGTAAAAGACATTTACATAGCCATGACTTCACAAGACAACATTTCCCTGTCTTAATTTACACCTTAGAATCTAAATTTGAGACTTGAATACACTACATGTACCTCAGCAACTTCAAATGCAGACACATCCTATGGGGGCAGTTACAAACTGCTAAATTTCAGGAGACAGAAAACTATGTTTTATCACAGATTAGTTGCTAGTTTTCCATCTCCAGTTTTAAAGTCTGGCAATCTGACTTTTTTTTTTTTTTTAAATTAATTAATTCTGTTGCTATGGTGACAGTTCATCTCTGTCAATCAGCAGCAAAAGACCAAGGTACACCTTTCTGTAAACAACTGCAGAAAGGCAGTACTCTGTAGACTCAACAATTAAGAAATTGCATTAGTTTTAAGGAAATTAATATATATTCTCACAGCACGAAGTCCAAATGTTTATCTCCCTACAACATGTGTTTTGGTCATTAGAGTGCACATGGGTAAGAAAATACAGTCACCTTAACTAAGCGTTAGGATGAACATGCCTTCCAAAGCCTGGGGAGAGGAGGCTGCTGTGGTCCTGAAGACAAGAAAAAACAGATGAAATTTTAAATTACTTTTTCTCCACTCTTATCGCATTTTAGTAGGTATATAATAGTGGAACACCTGTAATTTTAATAAAATAGTGGGATGGGTATTGAGAAAACTGTGCATCCTAGTTAGAAATCTTTTCATACCACATATTAAATGCCTTCATTTATAAAGCGGCTTCAGAGTAAGACTGAATTGAAAACAGCATGTTTCCCCCCCGAAAACATGGCAGCCCCACTAAGGGCAGAGCTGTGGCTTGAAGTTTATATTGTTGTATTATAATGTGCAGACTCAAATCTCTCTTTCCTACCCTCTCTTCATTGTACTGCTGTCCATTCTTTTTACTTCATTATTTTAGATCAGGAGAAGGCCGTTTAACTTGGCCAACAGCTTTCAACGCTTCAGCATACTCTCTCCACCGGATCACTTATTTTTAGTATTTACCATTAAATATAATCTAGGAAAGTATTGAAGAAAATTTCAATATGTGTTGGGGTTTTTTTTAATTATTTATTTCAACATTCTTTGGAGTTCTGCACTTCTCTCATGGTCTTAAGTTTCATATATTTTTCTTTATAATTATACATTTTACCATGCTTATTTTTGCAAATATTTTGGAAAAATTATCTGATTGTTGTTTACAGTATTCTTTATGCTCACTAGTTAATAATTTTCATTTGCTTTATTAATCCAACTTCATTAAACTGAGTTACAATATCATTGCTGCTAAGAATTTCTTAAACATTTCCCATTTCTCTATTAAACAATTCACTACATGTTTCATAGATACTTAAATTCCTCAGGGCATTTTAATATTCCCTCAACATCAGCTGCTTCATAATCAAACTTTCGTTTCTTTACTTATTCTTTAAAGTGGATGTGCAGATAGCACCGTGATCATTAGTTCCTACATGCTCCCTTTTTTTATTAATTACACTTGTCTTCTTCACAGGATTAGCTCCCAAATAGCCTTTGACTACATGGATTGTTCCACAAATTTTCTCAGTAAGCAATGCAGTATTATTGTCAAAAATGTATTTTGAATAATATAGTTATCACAATCAAAATCTCAAGAATTAAAATCCTCCGTGATCAAAAGTTCTGGCCCTCTTGCAGAATTTTTGTCTTCTAAATCAACAATACATTTTGTTATCTGCTTTTCTTAACTGCCCTCAAGGGTTCTAACAACTGGATTACTTTATTGTTCTTTTCTATTAAAGCTTTCTGACGCACCATCCTAAATACATACTTATTTCTCTGTAACAGCCCAACTCCATCTCACATCAATAGAATCAAAACATTCCCTTGCTTTTTCTTCATCCTACAGTAACTTTTGTGGTTTTCAATGGTAAACTACCAATGATATTCTTTCCTGAAGAATCTCTGATTTCTGTTTAGTGGACTGCATTAGATACAGGCCTAGCATTTATTCTAGAGAAAGACAGTGTGGTTAAGCATTAATGGGGCCTACAGTTGGACTTTCTTTTCATTTTCCCCCTTTTTTTCTTTATAACTATTCTAGAAGTGTGTGCTGCACAATTTAAGTCAACCTGTTTTCTCCTCACAGGACTCCTATGTGGCTTTGAACGGTAGTTTTCCCAATGTCACTGTTCCATATGTACGCAAAATCACCCAAAATCCAGCAGTTCCTGTCAGAGCAGGATCATCTTTATACTGTGTTACCAGAGAAAGACCTAAAGATAGAGGCAGATACAAAGAGGATATTGTTGAGGAAGTGAAAAAGCACTGCCAGGTAACCCTATTAACAACTGCATACATCTGAGTCAGAAGGAGGGAAATAAAAGGTCCACGACTGTTACAGGATATACAACCAAGGAACAATGTCCCTTTATTTCACTACACAGTGAATAAAAGAATGACTATGCCATAAGTTGTTGGAGACAATACAAATGGTGATATTTCTGACTGATATTTTAGTTCTCAACAGACATAAAATAAAGTACCTTAGAACAGTGAATATGCTACAGCTCCTGAAGTTAGAGGTCTACATTGCTTGTTTTTAATCATAAAATGTGCCCATTAAAATCTTCTTGAGGTAAAGAAAATCCCTTAATGCTTCTGATACCATCCCTCTAGTCAGTGAACCGTTACTTTTGAACAATTATAACACAATATATATAAGGTGCCAGCCAGTCAGTTGTGCATTGTCACCACTAAATCCTGTTTATGATTTATTTTCATTAACAACATTAACATAGCAGCAAATTCCATTTAAATATCATTCTAAGTACATTGGACTACTCTAAAACAGCTTACTGCTGCAATATGCTTCAACTGTAGGGAGATAAGAACTTCTGTATCCCAAGTACACTAATTTTTTAAAAGATGTCTGAGTGATGGCAGGATTTGAGTTTGTTTTGTTTTGAAAAACAGCTGTGCTGGAAAATGCAAGACCAAAACCTTGAAGATGAATATTCAGAGAGCATAAGATCACCTATATGATAGTAGAAGAAGCCAAGCAAGGACAGACAACAGATCTTTTCTACTGACTCACAATGTGAAGAAACAAATTTTTCATCTTATCTGCTATGAAATTAATCAGATTTTCACATTGTAGAAGTACAAAGAGCTACCACCTGTGCAATTTCCTGAACTCACTGGATTTTCGTTTATCTGGCACCTTCTGTGCTGCCCAGTGTTATTCCCATTTTGTTCATAGGCTTTGACAGTGTGAGTACATTTTCTCTCAAGAGCAGACAGCCCTCAGCTGTACCTTTCAACATTGTGAACCTGACATCACACAAATCAAGATGTGCCTTAAAAATGTCGTTGAAGTGCTTCACTTGTGTACTGACCTCTCAGCCATTCACTACAATTTTACAACAAATAGAAAGCGGGGGGGACACACAACTTCTAGCACCATTCTAGTACATACATCCCATAACTGAACCAAAACCAATGAATCTACAGGAGTACCACTACAATACTATGTAATCACGCCCTCAGAATTCAGCTTTTGAAATATTTTTCCAAATATTCAGGTATATAAGGATAGTAAATATGGAAATGGCTCAGATATAGATGCAATAACTATATTTGTCAAAATTTTGCAACTACATAGAGCAGCAGTAACAACAGATGGCTTTGTAGAAATTTGCTTCTGTTTGAAGTTCATTGATTGTCATTCTAGACACTTCTATTTTACCAGACAGTAGTTTTTGAGTGGTTTTACTATTGATCATCATGTTCTGATGCAGCAGGATGCTGAGGAAAAAGTTAAACTGACTAGAACTAATGAGCAGTAAAACTTGCTAGTGCTGGTATAGTAGTGGTCAAATGGCAGCAAGCACAGGACACGAAGAAGAATGTGTCCAGTATCTCAGACTGATCTGGTTTTTAAAAATGTTTAGAAAGATCCATTCAGATTCATTATCCAGATGATATTACATGAAATGGATAAAAAGACAGATTGTAACACAATGTTAAAATGCTACATACTATGTAAATTCAGGAGAGAAGAAAATAAAAAATAAAAAGTTTTGAAAGAAGCCCCATTTTAACTTGATATACTTCTCTTCATCAACATTAAATTTAATACCCTCCCTTTTTAGACAAAACTAGCAATGCCCTATATTAACTTAGCCTTTTAAGACCAATTGAATGCATTTATGACTGTTTCCGTATACTTCCAGTGTGTGAAACTATTCCCAAATTGAAACTCATTTCTCTTTTTTTTTGTACTTTGTTCCCTAGTTATTCAACATTTCATGTGTTTGTCAAATTATTTTTGGATCTTACCATTTCCTTCCTTTCCAATGAAAATGTAATTAATTCCTGAAGGACTCAATTAAGATTTTGAGCAAAATCATACTGCAGGTGTGGGACAGGAAGGGCTGGTGTAATGCCCAACTAGTGACGATTAGCAATGTTAGTTACATCTCTGAAACCACAAACCCTCTCAATCCCTGCAGAGAAGAACGAGTATTTTAAAAGTTTAGTATTCATTTATTACAATGCATGCAACAAAATACTTCTGCTGAGTAGATCTAACAATGCCTTCTTGTGATGCCTCTGTGCTGTTTTGAGAGCATACAACTGCCACACAGTTGCCCTGTGATCTCAATTAAGAAGATTGCTTTGGTGTAACCAAATTTGTACTGGAACACACTTAACATTAGCACAACTATATTTGGCTTGACTTTCTCACTTTCTAATATCCTTAAACATCCCGGGTGTTACAACATGCAAGTATTACAAAGAGAAAACATCCGCTTATGTAGGTGATTGGGTACCAGCTTTATATATTACCACTTTAGGCGAACACCAGCAATCGTATTTTCAACAGCATCCTCTGTAGTTGCCCCTCTGCTTAGGATACCAACTACCCTTTTTTGGGTTTTTTTTTGGTTGTTGTTGTTGTGGGGTTTTGTCTTTTTTTTTTCTCCACAGATTAGGTCATTTTAAACAATATTTTTTCTAGAAGGACTGGAAGCTTCCTTACATCAGGCCACAGAGTGCCACATTTAGAAACTTACTTCTTCCCATTGCACAGTAATGAAATGTAGAGAAATCTACCAAAATATAGAGCTAAATAATTATGACTTTAAAAATTAAAAAAAATATTACCACATATGTACATTTTGAGACTTTATAGCATCAAAATATTGGAAGAGACAATACCCATCTTCTGAAAAAAAGCTAATTAAAAGCAAAGAATGTGGTTAGAAGCATTCTCAAGAAATTGGGGGGTTTTCCTCTAGATTTTAAGGAAAACAGTAGTGTCAAAGAGAGCTTGAAAAGTGTAAAATAAGAAGAATAAAAAATTGAAATAAAAAATACGTTACTTTTTGAAAGTTGAGGAAAAGCCTGAATACACAAGTCTGATGAAAAGAGATAAAATCTTACAGACCAATGTAGAAATATTTGAGAACTAGATCCAAGATGAAATCTGCAGGCTACATGGGCTCCCATATGATCTGGGTAAGAAAGAGCTGGTTAATTTTCTTGAAAATTGGATTGCGAAAGCTTAACAGCTTGCAGTTGAAGATGACCCACTTTGTATTGAAAAGGCATACAGAAAACCCTTAAGAAAAAAAAAGAAAAAAAGAAATCCTAAGTAGGAGGTGGCATTATGCTTGGCCTCTCAGATCAGAGGTATAAGGGAAGGATCCTCCTCAAGGCAGCACATAAAGATAGCAAACTTATCTAGTATACTTCAAATTAGCCCTGCCAAAAAATAAAGGTTGGGATGGACAAGATGAGCATACCTGTCACAGCATTCTCTGTTGTTTCAAGGACATGCCTTTCATACATTCAGAGCTCTACAGCTTTGAAAAATCCTTATAGCCAAACAGAAAATCATAACCTAATAGATCGTAGTATTAATGAGACTTCGTAATTGAGTTTTACATCTTTTTTGTAACCACTTTCAATGTACAGCACCACAGGAGTCTTTGACAAAAAAATTCCCGATCAGCCTCAGATTTTGATCTTTGCTGAATATCAAATGGTATCAAGCAATAAACATTTCATTTCCAAACTGGTAATGACCACAAATGTACTGATTTCTACAAGTTTTGTACTTGTTCAGCACCTCTGAAGACAAGATCTGAGATATCGAGTCACCCATATGAAAACTGAAATTAGTGAATCACTTTGACCTTTCTTCCATCAATGGATGCTGTTGAGAATCTTGCGTTCTTTTTATTTTGCTCCTCTCTTTTCTTCAAAATTACATGACAGTCCTGTCAAATCACATAAAACCCCCAAATCTACAAACTTTCAACAGCTTTTTCAAAAACGTTCTTCCACGTTCAACACCTACTGGAACGATCCAAACAAACCTTTGAGATAATGGCATGTTAAACTAAAAAGCCATACAGATCTGTATTATTACTTGCCTTTCTACTGCTATAAGGAAAGACCAAAAGATAGAACTGTAACTTTTTCATGTAATTGTAGGAATTTCACACTTTGAGGGGTTTTCCTCATATGAATTTTCTTACTTGTTTCCACTTATATAAACGAACATTGGATTATACAAGATCCCATTTACATTACATCTCATAGTTGAACAGCTGCCTCAAATTTTTAATTAAGTATTCCAAATATTGTTAGTTTTCAAGACTTCCAAGAACATTTTATTTATGTAGTTCTACCTATAGTTTGTCAATCTGCTCTAGTAGCCGCTCTCAATTCTTATTTTTAGATAATTTTTCTCCCGTGCACCAAGTTGTTTCATTCATTCCTTCAGACATTTATTGACATTTTCTATTTAAATCACTATTTATCCCATGCATTCAGCTTTAAGATATGTAATTGACCTGCAGCTGAAGTAGTCAATGGCCAGATTTCTTTGAAAGTCCTGTATAAATACACAGTCAAATTTACTGCATTTAGATATTTACTTAAATGAAACATGTTATTTGTCACTAAATTTCTGTGAATGTAATGAAGGAAAAAAAAAGAAGCTACTTCAGTTTTGCATAAATAATGAAAAGCTACTTAAACAAATTTTGAAAATATTCTCAGAGCTATTTTGAGTTTCTTCTTTGTTTCTTTGTTAAATGCTTTTAAAGATTTTTGAAATGGTTAGTTGGAGAATATTGGCCTGCATTCAAAAATATTAAGTAGAGTGTATAATCTAAGGAACATAAACCTTTGTGACAATTTGATTTTTTTTTTAGCTTGCCAAATCAAGTGAGTTTTAAAGTAGTCTCTTGTGAGTGTACATAATGAAAAAAATTCTATTTCAGCAGATAATTTTTCAGGGGATTTGCTTGTAGCAAAACTAAATGCTCAGCTAAGAAGATCATAGAAAACATAATGTGTTATTTCCATTTTTTAAAAAAAATACTATTTTCATGGTTAGAAACTAGTGATTTCTTTATCAGTGACTGAAAAACCATGGTGGTGGTATGCTTCTTCCTGTTAAGATACTAGTCATTAGGAACCTTCTGTAATATTACTTGATTGCATAATTATCAGCATTAGCATCCTAGGCTTCTATCCAATTATTTTCTCTTCTTCCAGATTGCCATCCCATTCCACAACATGCAAGAACCCTGACTCCATCTACAGTGTGTTAGAGATAAAGAATTCAATACATTTTAAAACTGAGTAAAACACTCATTCTCTTCTCAGCTGCCTCAGTTCTCGGAAGTGCTACACATCCTTTGATACAGACTTCAGTCTAGTTCACTAAGAACTCATCACTCTTCATGTCTACTTTTCATGTCATGAGATTTTGTTTTTTAAATGATTGCTTTACTTTTTAGATCAAGTTTGGTGTCAGCTATCAGGTTACATATCTTCCTGTCCCTACCTCTATTTCTGCTTAGATATAAGTATGTTCTGCTGTACCAACACCTTCACAGTTCTCTCTAAACTCCACTAGAAAGTTGTTGTTGTTCCGTGCCGCCCCTCCCCGCCTCTCCAATTGTACTTTTGGTTCCAGGCATTTAAAGCTAGTTCCTTCAGTTCAGTTAAGCCATCTTGCTCTCTCTTGCAGTTGGTTTTTTGTCCTTTCCACAGAAACAGAGAAGTAGTCCTGAACTGTATAGCTACGAGAAGTCCTGTCTATTGACGTACTGAGACTACAGTCACATGGATCTACTGAGCTTGGCCTGGGAGGAGGGGAACAACAGCTTTAGAAAGGCAGGCAGATGTCTGATACGTGCTGTTAGCCTAGTGATCCCCTGGACGAGGGGATGGACTGCCCAGGGAGTAGCATGTATAGGCAGTTTTATAACAAAGCAGACAGCTGTTCTTTCTTGTTGTTCCTTTGATATGTTATCACTGAAGACACAGAGCGCTGCTAGAAAGAAAATGAGGCACTTTTATGGCTCCCTGTATGCTGTAAGGAAACGCCTTTTACCCATCTCCATAGTATTCACCTCAACATCAGCATTCATCCTCTCTCACCACTATGTTTACTACTAGCTAACACCGAGGCATCTCAGATATTCCTGAAACAATACCATACGTGCATTTTAAAAACCAAACACAAAAAAACCCCAACCAACAAAAAAAACCCATAAAAACCCACACAAAACCCCAAAAAACATCAACAAAGCACCAAAAAACCCCAACAAGACAATCCCAAAGAAAATGAGGCCTGTAGTTCTAAGCACCCACCAGCAGCATAAGGAAAATTGTCGGCACACTACACAACACACACACTCCTATTTCGCTTTGTTTCCTTTCAGTGACTGCTGTAAATATTTTAAGCCATGCCGTTTGGACACAAAAAATAGGCAATAATGAAAGCATGTGAACATCACTAATTACCTAAAACTGATTTTTTAAAAAAACACAAAGGGCTTTTTAAATAAATTTCTGCTTAAACTCTAAGACTAGCATGATGAAGGAACCCAGACTCATCCACTGTCCTACACCACGAAGGACATACTAAGACAAATTGTGAAAACTGGAAATACTGCACTGATACAAAGGGAAATTTTTTCCATAGAATTTAAAACATTCTTTTCTCACAAAAGTAAAGATACAAGAATACAGTTTCACAAGAAACATACAGAGCCTTCTAAGCAGTGGAACATAACGCAAAAAATTATTCCAAAACAGCAAAGTAAGATAAGTAACATTAATTTAATTTATGTTCTTCCAGTCCTACCCTGTCTTCCTTCCTAGATCTTGACTTTGAAGCTACATCAGTGCCCTTTTACCTAAACTGGAAGAAAGGGGAGAGCAATGCTTAGTACACACAAACTATTACAATTGATAAACAACAGCTGTCAGCAACAGTTTCCTTCCAATTTAATAGTTAAATATTTCAATTCTCTATTAGTAATGCAACTAGAATTTAATTCTAAGGGGAAAAATATTTTTGTAACTGTATAACATAGGAGAAAAAAAGTGTTAAGCTCATTTTAGTATCTTAAAATTTCTATTCTTATAAAAGTTTTGGATTTCATATCTTTTCAAAATTTCAAAGTTGACAAGACTTTTCCCAAACAGAAAAGGACAACTCTTATGCATATAGACAACAAAGTAGCCAAGGTTTTACTTCAAATAAGATAATGGTCGTTTGTAAGGACAATACAGAAAAGGTTAAGACAAAAAAGCCAACACAGAACTTCATGTCTTGTGCAATCATTTGTATCCAAGTAAAATGAACATAAGCTCTTATCAAGACAAGAGGGATCAACTTTAAACAAATGCCATTAGGCACAACCTGTATCCACTTTGCAAACTGAAGAAGCCACACTACATTACAGGGAAGTCAAGCTAATGTATTAAGACCCAATATTAAGCACAATGAATAATTATCTTATTAGTAAACACACTTAAGCCTATCAAAACCATGAAAACACAACAATTTCCAGATCATCTAGAAAGCTTTCTCCTTTGTCTACAAACCATTCCACTGTCGCAACAATAAACACAAACCACTTCTGCAATTTTTATTCATGCTAAATTAAAATCTGTCTGAAACCATACATCAGTTCAGAGGATTATTCAAATAAAAACAGAAAAAATATAAGTAGCATAAAAAATTAAAGCCAGAGCTTAATAGTCACAGATACAGCTCAATATTCTGACCAATCAGTTCTTAATAGTTTAGGGCTAGTAGGACAAAAGTCAATTAGTACTTCTTAAATAGACTAATCATTTTACTTTTAATTGTCATATCAATAATACTGGCATATCCCTACAGCAAAGTCAATTGTTATTACATCAACTAATTAAAATCTGAGTTAAAAGGTAACTCACTGAGTGTTCTATTCAGAAAATGTAAATTAGAACTAAAAACTCTCTTCATAGCAGGGGGATAGGGGAGGTTCATTTTCTTCTCTGACTCAACCAGAAGTGTTGTGTGGCTCTCTCATACCATTAGAAGTGACTTTTTGATTGGCATAATGAGCAGAACAGCAAAACAGATGGGTCTTCTCTGAAGTTGCACAAGATTCCCACCGGACAATATAAAATGCTGACAGATAACAAAAGAATTCCACACTTGTTATTCACTGCAGATTAAAATTTAAACATCATCTGAGCAAGCCAAGCATTTGAACAAATTTTCTTAGCTTGGCATTATAAAGTACAATAACCTGAAACAGGAATTAATTGTTTGAGAGTACAGGTCTATTAATGACCCCAGGAAAAATATCTCCATTTACCATAATGAGATTTGGAACACTATGAAGTTGTATACATTCTCCGACTCTTCATGAATTTGAAAAAGCTTTTGCAGGAGCATTGCTCTTAAGACAGTCTAGGGAGTCATGCGTAATGGTATTATATGTATTATTTGCTGAAAAGAGTAGTCATAGCAGCACAAAGAAAGATCAAATACTGTATCATGTAGGACCTTTTTAGAATGATGCTATTGAACAAGTTGTTTTATGTATAAAAAAAACCCCAACGCATAGGAGAGCATAGAGCTTGATATCTGAGTGTTAGTCAAAATCACTACTATTTTTTTCAGTACTCCTAGCAAATAAATGAATAAAAAAAAGGAAATAAGATCTAGGATATCTGAAAAACTAGGATTTATGGCTGAACTTAAAATTTATGGTAAAACTGAAAAATGAGAAGAGACAAAACATAGAAACCCTACTTCTAAAGAGAAGGAAAACAAACTCATCAAAGAATAGGTCTATTTAAATTAATCTACAAAGAAAAAGAGCAACAAACATTGTAACAAGAGGAACAATGCTACAAGATAATTTTAGAAATGGATGATCAATTATGCTTTTGGGAATGCAGTAGTTTGTGGAGATTAAAAGAAATTTTGAAGTTCCTGAGCTAAATAACCCTGTATTTCAAGCTGAATAATATCCTAGGATAACAGGAGAAAAGCAGACATTCTTCTCTGACTGCAACTGCCATCCAAAAAAATAGACAATATTTTCACAGGTCCATTTAGAAATAAATTATATAAATAATTGTACTGTGAGCAGATTTGTTCCCTGTTTATTCATAGCAAATATAACTTAAGCTGCAATTCTAGCCTGATCCATTTTTAAATAAGCATTTCTATAATTATCTAGGAGTAAAACCACAAAATTGACCTTGACGAATAACATAAAACAGCCTCTAAATACAGTTGGTACATAGGAGAAAAATAGCCAGCACAATTAGCACACACTTTCAAACATTCAACATGAAATACTTTTATATACAGTTTAACATAGATATTTAACATTAAATGCAATTCTGTTGTATTTACAGAATAGAATTCTGGTCTGATAAAATCAACTAGATAAAAATAACACAAAACCATTGAGAAGTTGAGATGAAGGGAGAAGCAGAAGAACAAAAACATGTCATAAATGTCAGATTATTAGTGCTCTACACCACCACCAAGTGTTATATCATCTCTAAAGGTGATGAAAAGAGATGTACAAACTAACAAGTTCAAACTTTTGCAAAGCAGATTGCTATGAATAGAATCTTCATACTCCTAGTCCTTCACCTTTGGGAATATAAATACCTAACAATTTTGAACAGGATTTTTCTAAATAATGTTGTTGTCATTACAATCTTCATGTTTAAATATATACATGCATTTGCACACATGCACACACATATTAAAGCATTGGTAAATCCTCGTTGGGTGATTCACCATAACAATAAATGCAAAGAGAAACAATATTTGTGCCCACTAGGAATAAATACCTTCAATGTTTCTCATGCAAAATACCCTAGTTTTCTTCTGGTGATGTATCATATCGTGTTTACGGTTAGAAGAGCTAAAAAACTAGCCTAAAAATTACATTATTGCAGCCCATGAACAGATTGCATACAGAAGGTGTGAATTTACTATCATTGGAGATCTTTTAGAATAAGTTCTGCCAGCATCTACTTGTGCTTTGATTCCATCTTGCATCAGGAGACAGGCTAGACAGTCTCCTGAGGTCCCTTCCAGTTCAATCTCTCTGCAAATCCGCTTTTCTTCTTCATACTATGAACGTAGAAGAGAAATCAGAGAAAGTGCAATGGGATTTTTATTAATAGCAAATAATATTTATGAAAACAGAATGTAGGAGGCCTATGTATCACCTCTGTGATTTGACTACTAAACCACAATACATCAAAGCAAGTAACCTCTTCCCTCATGACCTAGTAATGTACTGAGAAAAAAACTGCAAGAGCCAGAGATTTATTCCACTTCCAAGACGTGTAGTTTGTTGTATGAACCAACTAATGCACAATATATACTAGAATTAAACCCTGTCCACCTCTCCTGAAACTACTTGAGGAAATTCATATCAAAACTGTCTGCTGCAGTTAGTTTTTATGACAGAACTGTTACAGAGAAATAAAGTGTCACTGGTGAAAGGAATGTCAAGCTGCTTTCAATTGGCTAAACAGCATCTGATGTCCTCAAGGATTATAGTGCATTCTGACCTGGCCCTGCCAATCTGTTTAGCTTCTGACACTTCACCATATGGGGTCAGAGCAGCGATTTCTCATATAATGCTAAATGACCTAGAAAAGCCTGTAGCATTTACATTGCAAACACTAACATTGCAAAGACTTAATCACAAATGAAAAAGAATTAACATATGTATTCTGTTAGAGTCTCATTATAGTACTAAATTTGACTATCCTTGTTCCTTAGTGGCTAGGACAACCAATTAAATGCCCATCTATGTGAGTTTCACACATACATGGCACTTCTTTCAACTGATCTCAGTTAGGAAATGCACACAATGTTTCTGATATTACCTTGAGACTTGGACAGTGTCATTTTTCACTGATCATGGCATTTCATGGAAATTATAATGGCTTGGTAGGCCAGCAATGCTCTCGGGGAAAACAAAGTGTCATGGTTTAACCCCAGCTGGCAAGTAAGCACCAAGCATCCACATACTCACTCCTTCCCCCCCACGGTGGGATGGGGAGGAGAATCAGAAATAGAAAGAAGTTAAATTTGCGGGTTGAGATAAGAACAGTTTAATAATTGAAATAGAATAAAATAATAATAATAATAATTAAAAGGAAGATAACAAAAAGAGAGTGAAATAAAACTCAAGACAGACAAGTGATGCACAATGCAATTGCTCACCACCTGCTGACAGATGCTTAGCCAGTCCCCAAGCAGCAATCGACCCCTCCCAGTCAGCTCCCCTGAGTTTATATACTGGGCATGATGTTATATGATACGGAATATTCCTTTGGCCAGTCTGGGTCAGTTATCCTGGCTGAGTCCCCACCCAGCTTCTTTGTGCTCCTCCAGCCTTCTCACTGGCAGAGCACAAAAAGCTGAAAAATCCTTGACTTAGTACAAACACTATTTAGCAACAACTAAAAACATCAGTGGGGTGTTATTCTCATATTACTTCTCATATCTCATATATTCTCATATCAATCTTATTCTCATACTAAATCCAAAACACAACACTGTACCAGCTACTAGGAAGAAAATAAACTCTATCCCAGCCAAAACCAGCACGCAAAGATAAGATGATGAAGAAATTCCTAGACAAAATTAAGAAAAAGTATTATGAGCAAGTAGCACAGTGAAATGGTCATTAGAAGCAAATAAAAATACTTTCTTGCATTGAGATGTAGTTTAGCCAAGGAAACAGCAAGGTACTTAACTCCAAGTCAATAAACGGTTCTTTTTTTTTTTTTTTTTGCACAGACTCTATTACAACAACTATTGTACCTCTGAAGACAGAAAAATGTGTGCTAGGTTGAGCAAAAGAGAAAAAACCTTCCACCAAGTTTGCTGTATGAGTAGATGCAGAGAAACTGGAACAATATAAGAGCAAATATGATCTCAAAAAAGATGTATTCACGCATTCTTTAAACATTCAAAACACATGGTTTCAATGGGAGTACCGGTCTAAAAATATCCAGGCTGCAGAACCATACATAAACAATGAACAGAAGGAGCTTTGCAAGTTAAAAGGTTTCATTTTCTTTTTTTTTCATGAGATAAGTTGGTCTGTTTTCATGACAAACATTCATAAACATATATGTTAACCAACAATACAAACATTACATTTCTTACAAACAAATGACAATATTACTACTACAAAACTCCACATTAAAAAAAAAATCTCTTTTGGAATATATGTACAATTTCATCTGGAAAACTAACTTTAACGTGAGGGCTACAGATAACGAGAAAGCATAGAAGAGAAATGGGAGGGGAAAAGCAATGCAGGGGAAGGGTTAGCAGATCAATAGGTTAACCATCTTCAGTAGTTATTTCCCAGTGCAACATACTGGAGCATCTTAAATTAGCAGAAATGGCTCAAAGGATACAAAGGGGTATGTACTAAACATCTAGAAAGTAATTTTGATGTGTTTACAGGACTCTCAGAGGGAGCAATGTCAAATAATAAAGTGGATATGATTTGATTTTATAGCCGATTATGGGTGAATATTGAGTGCTGTGCTCAGGAGCAGAGACCCAACCTCCATTATTGTTAATGGGAGCATTGACTCCAGCTAGAATTGTAATTGTGCTAGAACTGTAATTGTTTGGCCTCCAAATACCAAAGTACTGCTAAAACAAAAATGTATCAAGGACTTCTCAGATGTGGAGGCACTAGACAGGCTACATCAGGTGAGTAAGACACTTCAGCAGGGAAAGAAATTCTCAGCTCCTATTGAAGTATTTCCTGTTTGAGATTGTGCCTCTTGCTAAGAAACAGTTGCCTGTTTGTCTTTGTTCTCACTTTTATATTTTCCCTGTCCCTCCTACGTCAAAAATGTAATAAAATTGAATATATTTCCCTGTTTATAAACTTGCTCTACCACACATTCACTGAGCCTCACTGGCAAACTATTACTTATCATCCATGAGCTTCCTTTCCTACTTTTTTTTTTTTTTTGCTTAAGGGAAAGGTTGACTAGAAAACAGGACTTCAGTTTAATGAGAAACAAAGAGCCAGATAGCTTAGAAATATTTTTCAAAACAGGCACCACTCTTACATCCCACACAAACAGACAGTAAGTCTTGTAGATAAGGCTCTCACCTGCGATATGGCAGACTCATTTTCATATCACTGTTCTTCCCAATAAATGCATAAAGACTATAAGAACAGCCATGCTGACCTATTTAGCTCTCTGTCTCCTCACTGACAATATTATATATATCAGTTGTCTTCACCTATAATACAAGTGGCAGGTCAGGAGCTTCTTAAACATTTCTGTATTTAGCAGACCCTAATGATTTATATTTCTTCTAAGAATTAATCTGATTTCCAAAGTTTTTAGCAAAAAAGCCACCCACCTTTCTGCCTCAGGTCCACTCTCCAGCTCGTTATTTTCAATGTAGGGCTAAACATCTTAAGCTGTTTCTTGGACGTATCAGGAGTGTGCCTTAAGCCCCAAGCCAAAGAGCTCTTATTCTCTTTAGGAGAGTTTCTACTTAGTTTAATTAATAACACTTTCCCTAAGGCAGAGCATGAGAGACCAGCTTTGGTCCAGTGACTAAAGCACTTATCAAGGATCTGGAAGAACCTAGTAACTGTCATTTTTCCAATGGAAAATATATTTCTTTGAACAATTTGCATCCAGCTATGTTAAAGCGCAAGTTTGCTTTCCAGCTGCTGGGACAGACCAATGACCTTGCCCTCATCTTGAGGGAAATTCCACCTTCAAAATCCACCTCCATTAGAAACAGTACATACTGCCCCCCCTAACTGGAAAAAGGCACAGAGGCCAGAAGTTACGAAGTATTCCTGTGTTTGAAAGAGTGAAAAAGATAAATGTTTCTTAACTCTCATATTCTCAAAACAGACTGACTACTGAATGGACTGACCTAAGACACAGCTGGATACTAGCCACAAGAGTAGAAGATAATTGACAGTGTTTATGGTATCATCAGTAAATGCAACCAAACCAGTAAAATCACCAATACACTTGGTTGTTTGATTCCTTTGAAGCAATAGGACAGGCCTATCAGGCAACACTGCAATTCTTCAAAGGTTTGAAATAGTTGTTTGCTCAGCAGTTGATCCCTCTTTGAGAAAAGAATTACCTAATACAATTCAGAGTTTAGGGACACGATGAAAATAGTGATACCAAAGCATTGTGCAGACTTGAGCTTTCAAGACTGTATTAACAGTAGAGTAAGGGAGACCTACAGACTTCAAGACCACTTGGTACAGAACAAATGAGAAAGGAATTCACAACACTGTCACAAAAGCTTTTTGGCTCTATTTTTCTTTTTACTCCAAATACAACAGTGTTAAGTATCTACCCATCATTCACTTAATAGTGATAAATAGGAAAATTTAAATCCTGGACTATTACATTCTAGACCAAAAGTGAACAGACAGACAAGTATATTTCCTAACACTTGTTCTGTTAATGAGACAAGCATTTCCCTATGAACAACCCTTCCTGCAGTACAGGCAGCATTTTTTTGGGGGGGGGGGTGGGGCATAAAATAAATCTTCATACAGAGCCCCTTTCATATGAACTACAAAAATTTTTAGTGTAAGGAAGAGTTCTACTAGCCAAAGAGAAGTTACAGGCAATATCTTGCCTTTCTTCACATGACGCTGTACACTAGAAAAACAACACACGGAAGTTCAAAGTACTCAGTTAATTCCCAAATATTCAATATACAAGTTTCCACTGGAGTATAAGCTCACACCGTGAAAAATGGTCACAATTTTAAGTGAGGTCAGTTCAGGTGACAAGAAAACTCCGATATGTACACAATATCCATCCATTTTTCTTTATGCTTTATGCATTTGAAAATACAAATGCACATACAAACCCACAATTTTTGCAAGTCTAATTTGTTTAGTCCCATGTTTCCAGAAAAATATCAGCAAGCACAAATGGCATTTAAAATAGCAATATTCACTGAGAGGAATAAACAAGTCAACACCTATTACAATGACAGGAGCTCAAATTGGTCGAAGCTTTGACAAAAATCTGTCTAGACCTTTTCTTAAAAACAAGCACATCTAAAAAGATCAGAACAGCTTTTAAGCTCAAATGCCAGTTTTTTTGAAAATACACAACAGAACAAGTAATTTTTGATATGGAAAAAAATTGAGAATGACTGAGAAAGATCAGAAATAAAGGAGATTTGTAAACAAACATCTTCCTATTCCACCTTTGCAGGTTTTTCCCTTGCTCTCAGGCTTGCTCTCAATCAAGCTATTCTTTAGGGCTTCCTAGGCTGCAGTAAACTGTAACACACACTTCATTATCTCTCTAGGTAAAATATTTCATGTGCTTCCTCAGAAGTTTCAGCCCCTGCTGCACTGTAGGTCTCCTGCATGCTCACTTCTATTTTCTTCTTGCCCCCGATTGCCTACCAGGAGTTTATTTCTTCTTGAACACATCCATGAGAAGGAGCAACCTAGTGCCAGGTGGCTTCATTTGACCCTAAGTCAGGATAGGATAGGACAAACAACAGTTTTCTCTCTGCCCAGCCACAGACTTTTAGAGAATGCTACAACATGCAAAGTAATAAAACAGACTCTGTCCATAATAATTGTACCACATACCTCTTCTAATGGTAATTCAGCTAAGTTTTGACAGCAAAATAATATTATAGGATTATAAGATCTAGTTCTAAAAGTAGGAGTATTCCAGAACCTGATGCATCAGACAACTCAGGAGTTGTTCTCAGATTATGCAATCAAATAGAAGGCCAGACTGATTAGGTGCCGAAAGACAGAACTTCAAAAAATTAGATGAAAACAGTATTAAGTAAGTTATCCACATTTTATGAACAAATCAATAGGACAGTTGTGCAGTTAGATGAGATGTCGATTTTGGGTTCCTTTCTATCTTTGATGAGTTATTTTGCAAGATTTGTAATACAGGTTAATTCTCTAAGAATAGATAAGTAAAAACAACCCAAACCAAAACCTCCAAAATGCCACTCAAGCAAAATCTTTCATTCAGAATTCTAGAATTATAGTACAATAACCACTCTCCTGCACTGTTTCTTACTTGAAAAATAATTATTTTTCTGCAAAATACAGTTCACATGCACAGAAATAGGCAGTGTAAATTGTGGTTCAAGTTTATCCAGTATATAGTGGTATTCCTTCCACTTAAATACGACATAGCCAAGGCCCATCTGATCTATTTATGCCACTTTTGTTGCTACAACATAGGTCACATAAACCCACTAGACATTCTTATACCTTTGACTCTAGCAGCAAGGTGTTTCTGTAAAAAAAACCTGGCTTGAGACCAGGACAAGCCTCCACAGACCTGGACAAGCCCAATTTTCCTAGGACTGTCTCACATTCCAGAAAACTAATAGAGAGCCACATCCACTACAGAAAGAACGGCAAAAGAAATACTAAGTAACAACAAACATGAGCAATAAACCTGACAGGATGCAAAACTTTTCCTTTAGCAAGAGAGCAGAATGCATTTCATCTTCTAGTTACTCTTTAGTGGTGACAACAGTAGACTAAAATATTACTAGCTGGAAATACAATTTGAGAGCAGCTTGAGAAAGTCATCTAATTCCACCTGGCCCAGTTGACATGCATTTAAATTTTATCCACTTAAGATGTTTCTCAAGGAGCACTAGCTTCCCTGAACAGATTTAACTATAATCTGAGATTCCTTTCATTTCCTGAATCACGTACAAGCTGAAACAGCTAGAGTCATACAACAACGGACAAGCCTGTTCAGATACATTTCATTATTTTTCATCTAGTGATAGGAGCAAGCTAGCAATGGTCTTGATCATTATTTTTATTTCCTTCTTGTTATTTGTTTCACCTCTTTCTCTTCCCTCCCATCTTAGAATTTTCCACTGATTTTATTTGCCCAAAACTTGCCCAAAGCCTATGGGAAGTGCACCAGCAATAGATTATTTACACACTACATTTGCTTTTCCAAGCTCTCACAGTTACTGGTAGAAGAATCTCACCTCAAAATTTTTTTCAGCATTCTGATTAGAAACATTTTGAGGAGCTAGAAGCAGAACCACATTGCAACAAAATTATGTTCTAAAAGATTTTAACTTTGAGTTAAATAGTGAAGATACTTTCTTAATATTAGTAAACATAATCTGACCCTGCTAGAGGTCAAAGAGGTGGCTACTAATAGGACAAGTCTTTTCAGTTAACAAATGAAAGCTTTTGGGTGGGCAAGTTGGCATTTTGAACTTGAAATTCAACATACTCTGGCTTGTTGTAAGTCACCAGAAATACCCACCGCAATCTTACCAGCATCTTACCTGGGGCTGGCTGACAGTAAAGGCAGAAATGTTAATCACAGAGTATAGAAGACTAAGTCATTTTGAATGGACTGCACTAATCTGTCATTATCTCTTGGGGCTGGATATTTGGAAGTTCTGAAGGTATTCCTTTAAACACTAATGGCATGCTCTAAAAATTATAAAGCCTTAGGTCTTTGGTCCTTTAGGCCTGTTTTTTCATGATGCTCAGTCTTTCCAAGGATATTAGCAATTCCTTTCCGTCATCTTCAAAAGAGCTGGTAACATTTTGCTCTGTGTTCTCAGCTTTCATAGACCCGCTTTTGCTGGGAAAAGCAGGCCTTCAGACATCTCTCCACATTGTTTCCCTTGTCCATAGGAATTATCATATCAATTGCTAAAATTTTGAGGTGATTTTCTTAAATATCTCCCAGAAAATCTATTGCATTTTATTCCATCACTACTTTAATGTTTATCTTTGTTCCTTACTTTTTTTCAGCACAGTACTGGGTGTCTGTGCCCAGTGCTGGCAGCAGGGGCTGCAGGAGCCTCTGTGAGCTACAGGGAGGAGTGAGGGGAAAACAGCCCTGAAAGAGGCTGGCTCCAAACAGGGTCACTGAAGGAGAAGGGGAGGTGGTGCCCCAGGACCCAGAGCAGGGATTCCCCTGCAGCCTGTGGAGAGAGCACAAGGCAGCAGGTGGTTATTTCCTGAAGGAACTACAGACTGTGGAGGAGCCCAGACAGGAGCAGGTTCTCCTAACAGGACCTGCTGCCCATGAAGGACCCATGCAGGAACAGGTTTATGCTGAAGGACTTCAGTCTGTAGGGTCTGCAACACCCCATCTCCTAGACTCCCAGCCAAGGTCAACCCACACTCCAGAGAATTACGTACTTTGTTTCTTCTGTAGGCCGTAGCCCAGTGAGAAAAGGCAGCAAATTAAATTGTAGACAGTCATATTAGTCAGTAGTGCATTATGAAATGAAGTCTTTTCTTCATAGGCCAGTGGAGATGAGGCTTTTTACAGGTTTTACCAAAATAGATCATGAAGAACATTTGTACTGTGGCTGCTCTACAAGCCAATGGGAGATCTCTACAAGAGAATGGAAAATTTGCACTATATTCATCACTATGTCTATAATATCCATAGAGTGATCTAATTATCAGTTCTAGGACTTCTGTTTGTGAGTGCCTGGTGTTACACTGACACCCAAAAGAAATACAAGAACACCGTTTAAACCCATTTTTGTTCTTCAAAATGTCTAGAAGACCCGTCCAACAAGAGGTCTGAATTATATATTTTTATCTCAAACTACTGTATGTTCAATTTCTCCATTTTCTAAACCAGGAGTTTTGTTCTGTTCCATTTTGTTGGAAATAAGTCTTCATTTTCCTGGAATTTCCAAACATTAAGCAAATAGTAGTTCCATATGTTTGAGTTTTTCCTTAGAAGTCCCAGGCCAGCAGTCACAAAGGTGTATGTTAGACTAAGCCCATGAATGCTATGTCTGCTACGTCCTGCATTTCATGTGTGTGCACTTCGGGGATTTTTGCCGCCCTCCTAGCTATTGTCCTAGGAGTCCTGATAAGGATATACAAGTTCTGTTCTCACTGAAGAAGATAAATATGAACAAGAGCAAAAAGGAATTGAACCAGAATCCCTCAAGTACTTCTGGAACTTTCTGACCCAAAAACTAGTGACAGAAAAGACATAAAAATGGATAAGACTTTTAATGTCTCAGCAGAATGTGCTGATTATGATACTTGGCCTGGTAACTTGGACAGTGAATACTAACGAATCTGGAATCCTTATTTGCAGATTCCAGCGTAATCAATTGTTTTCTAAAGATAAATAAAATTGGAAATATTGTTTCTAAACCTAGAAGCAAATAGACATCATGGGAGAAATCTCCTGGGAAGCTAACTTTTTCGTGTGATTTGATATGCAGTTGTGAAAAAATGCACAAATATTTTTCCAGTTATACTTTACACTGAAGCTTGAGTGTATCTGTAACATAAAAGTCTGGTATATTTTGAGATAAGCTCTTCAGATTGCAGAGAGCTTTTGTTGGTGGGGTTTGGGTTTTTTTAACTGGGGTAGTTTTTCGGGGTTTTTTGTGCTTTTTTTTTGTGGGGTAGATGTTTACAATGTGATAAATAGTTCGTACAAATTAGCTTGCTAACCTAGATGATAATTGAAGAAATCCATTCCCCTGTGGCAAACATATCAGCTTCAGAATCATTATAATTTTTCTTCTAGCAGCATTTTAGAAAGTGGGTTTTGATATTCAAATATCTGATATGTTAACATTTGTGCACCTAATTCTAAGACTTTGGAAGCAAGAAAATTTGGGAACATATAAGCACAAAGCACTAGCTATACCACAAAAAAAAAAAAGCGCTCACAGCTTTTGTACTGGATCCCTTAGAAGAACAAAAGTAACCAGATACATTAAATTTGTTCAATGGCTATGAACTTTTTACTGAAATGCAATCAACTGTTGATGTTCCAATATGAAAACTTTAGTAAAGAGAAATAAGGAAAAAGTAATTGATTTTTATCATGAAGATCGCTATCCAAGCATGACTTCCTGTGTCTTAACAGACCACTGCTTACATTCCATTCAACCCCTAAAACTTCGAGTGAAATCCTAAAAGTGATCTGTAAAACAAATGAAAGATCAGCAACAAGATCAACAAACCAAACAATGGACCATCTCACCAGAATACCAAGGAAATATTGCATAGTTTTAGAAGAAAATTATACCAAGTTTTAGTTCAGAAGTCATATTCCACTCTAATTTACCATTGACATAAGGAAACTATTTTTTCAAAATTAGAACAAGCATTCTAGAAAAATATGTACTGACTGAAAACTAATTCAACAGCTGCAATGAACTGCCTACACAATATGGATTCATAGATTTCCAGAGCACTTTTGAGACATTAACATCAGGGAAAAGTAATGGTAGACCTGAAAAATTTAAAGTAAACACGACTTATGAAAATCAATAGATTCATATCTTTATTGAAACCAGTGCTTTCTAATCTAAAGTGACGAAAAAAAAGTCTAGGAATCTAAGAACTTTCATTTGAATTAATGTTTTCATTTTAATAATCATCTGTAAACATCAGAATTTGGCCCTCTAAACACAATTCAAGAAGGCACATAGGGTAATTTCTACATATAATTTAAACATGTTCGAGATAACTGAGAATGTTACAGCTCGGGAAAAAACAAGACAGCAACAATCAAAGTTACTGAGATATTGTTTCTATTAAGCATGAAAATGCGCTAAGTAAATTGAATATAATTGAGAAGATTTGCTTTAAACTCAGAAGTTACACTTGCTTTTAAAGAAGATTTAGAGTGTTTTCTCACTTTCTATATGGTTAGGCAGAAATGGCAAAGTGTAGACCTTCCAGTGGCTTATTATTTTATACTATATAGAAACAATTCAGCCAAGAAGTCCTTCAGAAAGCTAAAGATTGCCAAAATGGGAATCTGATAAATACCTCAGCACCTAATAGCAGAGTTAGTGTAATGCCCTATAAGAAATTTTAAACTAGCTGTAAACAGAGTTAAACACATCTGAATCTCATTCGACAGATTTTTTTCCCATTCTATTAAGTGCTTACCAATTAATAGTTATTATTTTAATTCTTGTTATCAATCACTTGTCATGCTTGTAAGCTCCAACAGAAATGTATCATTCAACATTAGCTAAAAGCACTTTAATGGGGAATGCATGCAAACCAGATTTCTCTGGCTCATTTTTAGAGTACAGGCCTGCTGTGCTCTATCTAGGGCACAAAGTGTGCTTGTCTGGAAGCATCTGGAGAAATAGAACATTAATGTTTACTGAGTGTAATTACCAGTTGTGCATAGTTCAACAGAAACTCATTTTCCCTTGACTTTCAAAGTAGGTATCGCATCACCAGCATGAACTGTTGTTGGCTAATTATTCAAAGGAACGTGCTGTAAAAGCAGCTGCCTTTCTTGAGCAACACAATGTGCAGGTTTATAACCGATTCTCTCTGATACGGGTACCTCCATTTGAGTTTAAGTCTGCAGTGGGTTTGGACACTGACTTTAGGACATGATAATAAACACGTCACCCTCCAGGCATGTTATCACAATTTCTAAAATCAGGTACTGGGCATAACAGACAATACATCTGTGACTTTGGGGATGCATGGTTTAATTCTATCCTTTCACAAAAAGCAAGGCCAAATTGTGTGGAAATAGCATACAAGGACTCTAAAGAGAGCAGTAGATATGACAAGTTGTAAGAGCAAGACTTTTCTAATAACATTAGAGGTGAACAGAACATTAAGAAAAAAAAAAAACCAACAGTACATTCCTTTGATTTTAAAAGCAAAAAAAAAGGGCAGCTTAATTTCACTGCCGCTGTAGAGAGTCACTGCTATAACACAAAGCCTGCTCCTCATGTGCTCCCCCCCATACACGTGCACAAAGCTTATGCCAGAGAAATGAACTATTACTTCCTGACTTTTGCTTTGACCCCAAATTGCCTTCATTTGGCCCTGTTTGATTAAAGTAAGACTAGCAAGTAGTCCATCTGTACACGTAAGTACCACAAAGCACTTAATATGGCCAAAAATTCACTTAGAATCAATTAGCTTACTTTCCACGGGGAAAAAACAAATCATTCTTCAAATAGCAAAAGTTTTTCAACATTCAGATAAGTTAGCTTCATTTGTTTTCAACCAACGATTAGCTCAGATTTTTTTCTAAATCCTTCTTCCACCCATCACATCTTCAATAAAATTTTAAAGTTGCAAGAATATTTTCTAGAAATGTCTAGTGGAACTGTATTAAAATAGGTGCAGATAATATTAGGCTTTATTGGCAGGTTACCAAGAAGAAAAAAGCATGGCCATTGTATTGTTGTCTTGGCTACTATGAATATAACTGGTCTAAAGGCAAATGACCTTCACATATGTCCTCTTCATCAATCTGAAACACTAAATTATTCTGTGTAACAACATCTGCTCGATTTAGACTTGGCCTGGACCTCTGAGCTCAGGTTGACAGGGAAAACCTATTCCCATCACCTCAAAACCACATTCATAACTCAGAATACTGTCAGGTCCTCCTGTCAGATCTAATCCTTCAGTAGATTTCAGTAATATAAGAATTTTAAAAATGGATCTCTTCTTAGGGAAGAACATGATCCATGTGCATGTTCTATATTGGAGACCTACGTACTGCCTCTTAATTTTCCTCTGCTTCTGTACTGCATGCTGTGCAAATGTTTCCCTGTGCTTATTTTACAAGTGGCTTCTTAGAGCAGAGTAGATATTCCCTTGAGTGTATTTTCTTTCTTTACCATCACTCTTGTCTATACAAACAACAGATTGCTCTGCTGCTGCCCTTTAAATTTAGAGAAGAAATGTCCCACACCACAGATGTCTGGTGATGGGAAAAGTGTTGCTTCCATAAACTTACTGGAAAGTCAAATACCTCTGGTCTTTCTCATTGCCCCTCTTCAGAGGATACAGACCTTGAACTTTCCTCTTAACCTGATGATGGTTCTCAGCCTATGATTTACAGACTATTGTTAGAATGAACACTCCTCAGCTGGTCTGTAAATTTTCCCTATACTATTTTTATTAAGAGTGTTGTTGTCTGGAGGGATTGAGAATTACTGGGGTTGAGCTTCCCATAGAATTGTACTAATTGCTTAGGAAAATTATGGCAGATTAATCAAAAATAAGAGTCATTTCAGTGCATACACCACAAATTGCATTGTCTAGACTTAGTTACATTTATCATCTTCTTGTTTAAAAAAAAAATCATCTACTGTTTAAGAGAAGCAGAAGTGTCACATAAGCAACTAAAATTAAGAGTAAGGTCACTTACATCCCTGACAAGAACATGAAGAGCAAAATGCTTGGAGACGTAATAAAACTGAACTGTAAGAGGACTTCTAATGAGGCTATGGAGGCCATATACTAACTAAAACTCTCTAACTTCTACTGTCATTTCAAAATGTTAACAAAGAAGAAAAAAAAAATTCCTTAGAAGAAGCATCTAAAAAAGCTCATTCGCACAGGAAACTTCCAGAATTGTAACTTGGAGCAAAATATTAAAATGTTACAGTTAAACTAGTTCCACAGTGACATAAAATAAACTGGAAAAAGAAATTACTTCATAAATGCCAGTACTGCTGGTTAGACTGGTTCAAGATGTGTGTACACACACATAGTACCCTAAATAAAAGTGTCCTCAAGAAGAAGCTTAAGCATACTTATACATAACAGAAGATGCAGACATGTAAGTATCAACATACATAATAAAATCAATAAAGGTAATGATGATGCGGAATCTGTTTTTATTACTGAGATAATAAACATGTTTTTTTCAGTGTTACTCAACAAGCATGGATAAAAACACAGTAGTTCTGCACAATCAAATGACCCACACCATCAAGCAAGCAACAAACCAAAAAACAAGAGGCCCACTTTTCCAGAATTTAATTGTATACTTTGTCCTCCTCATCTGGTGAACCCTGGGTTTTTCTGTTCAGTTTTTGAAAATTTATTTCAGGAACAATTTTTCTTTCCTGAGTAAATGTCTCTTCCTCCCACAACCCTCCCCAACAGAATTAATAATAATAATATATTAATATAATAATAATAGGTAATAAGAAAAAAATGAGGTTGATATTTTAAAACATTTTGCACGATTTCCCCAATTTCTGTTATAAATCAAAGTAAAATTAGATCCTGGATTACAAATATATTTAACTATATTTTTCCAAAATCAGTTCTTTCTATCATTTCAAGGTAGGGTTTTGTTGTTGTTGTTTCTGAATTTACAGCTATTCTAAAGTCAGTAATTTTCTAAAAATGTTGGTAAAGCTAAAATCAAATACCCTCCCCTAAATTTGTTGCATGTAGAACCATAAAGCAACAAATAGAAGATAATCTGATGACTAACAGTGGAGGAAAGGGGCAGCACAGAAATGAAATTGTCGCTATTAAAAATAGTAATACATATATCAGGGAAGTAGAACACAGTTCAATTACATGGGCTGATAGTCATACATACAGGGAAGTCTGCAGGCTCGTGAGAAATTAGCATTAGGATTAAGCAATTTTGGTATAATGCTGTAACATATGGTGACACATGCCAACATATCAATGACCTGATTGAATTTTAAGGATTCATTAACTAGCAAAACAAAAAATAAAATTCAATGTTAAAATTACCTCTACTAACAGAAATCTAGAGATCTGAAACATGCTTTTCATGTGGCTTCTCTGCAGGTTTAAAACAATCTCCCTTGAATTCTCTTTTGATGCTGTTTCTCTTGACCAAATATTTCTTATTTCTTTCCAACAACAATTCTGAACAACTTCTGAAAGGATACATCCTCTACAGAGAAGCCATTTCTGCCACATCATGAAAAAAAGCATTTATACTCGCTTTCCTCTATTCACCTCAACCCTCTTTCAGGGTTCAGGAGAAAGCATGTCATATGAGAAATATAAGCCATCGGATTTCTGTCACTTGACATAGGACTTTTACCACTTTCGCTCCGTAGTCCATCCAAAAGCATTTTATACACACATGGTTTAGGTCTTAGTTCAAAAAGGCCATATAAACAAAAAAATCTTCCGTCACAGGAACATCTGTAATGAAATATAAAATCTGAGGTTCACAGAGAACACTAATAGTATGCTATGTGCTTTTCCCAAACTTATACAAAGACATTTTTAGCTACAGATTCCTCAGAATCAAATGTACAGACAAGAAAAATGTTAGATTGACTGTTCTGGAGGTGTAACATCTCCAGCCACAAAATAGATAGTTAAAAAACCCCCGAACAACCAAACCAAAACCAAAAACCCACAACTATCAAAAGGGTAAATCTCCTGATTCTTCTGCTAGTGAAAACAAGCCATATTTCAGTCGCTAATACTATTTAGTCGTTAGTTTCACCTCAAAGACAAAAATGTAAAAACATAACAATTCCACTTTGTGACCTGAAAATTTAAGTCTGAAGAAAACATCAGTTGATACAGACTATGAGACATGACTGGCTTTGGCACATCCAGAGCCAAGTACTTTAGCATCTAATAATCCTATTTAAGACCTCTTAATTTAATATACCTTCATGTGATTTAAATCATTTTCTCAGAGAAATAATTACTCTTTGCTTACTTCCCACCCCCTGCTATCTCTTCATATGTGATTCCAGTTTTACAGAGGAAGATGACGGAATAAACTTAACACACATACTGATGTGCATTGCAGGACATCAAGCATCCTTTTTTTACAATAATACTACATGTGTCTCAGCCAAATCTTTTTTCACCCAAAAATACCTCATAAACTGTTAATCCGATAAAATAGTAGTGCAATACTGAAAGATTCAAACGTTTCCAGAAGTTTCAACTATTTCATTGCAAATACATTTCTACCTTGGTTCATCAGAAGTACTGAGTAGCCTGACAGAAACAGCTGCAAATTTGACAGGAAGGAGATGCTCCAGGAAGATGCTTTCAAATCTCCAAAAGGAGGGAGTAAGCAATTTCATTTTGCAGTTATTTTCCTCTAGTTCTAAAACTAGTCTCTTCCTGGTTTTCAGAGAATTTTTCATAATGCCTTTCTTTCTCCAGAAGAAGTCAATGGCTTAGTCGATTTCCAATTTCAACACCCTTAACAGCCATTGACTTTTTGAAAAATAAAAGCTTATTTAAACCCCTGGCTATGATTTCTCAGGCTAGTAAAATTGTGGTCAGAAGCCCACACCACAAAAATAGATTTTCTGCTTCCTTACCCTCTAACTACTTGGTGATCACAAGTCCGCTGACCCTGCTATCTTCCCTTGCCTCTCTGTTCTCAGAGAAATGTTGTGTCAGGAAGTTAAAAAATATAAGATTTTTCTTTTTTATCATCAGTCTTTGTAGATCTCTGGGATTTACGGGACATTATCTACAAGCCATACTTTCACTACAGAGAAACAGAGAAGGCAAACGTCAGAAGTAGATGAAGTGATAGAGTAAAAGTCAGTAAAGTGCTTTGATGACAAAGGTTATGCAAGCATGAAAGAACACTCTTACACTTCTCATCAGTAGGGAGGAAGGGACTTTGAAGCACAATTTAATGGCCAACAGAAATCATGAACTGACCAAAAGTTTCAGTTCAGGTTGAAGTACAACAGTGACAGAATACACGATGCTACCACATATCACACCCTGGACAATTTTGACATGCATAAGAAAGAATCTGATAAAGCAGCAGAACCTGTAAAACATGCAATTTCCATGCCCCAAGCTCAGACAACACTGACCACATATGTCAGAAACTTTTTCTCCAGACAAAGTAGGGTCTGCTGTGCATTTTACAGATTCAGAGCAAGAAAAAAAAAAACAACACTGAAAAGAAGACAATATATGCCAGATTATCAGGATCAGGTAAAAGAAGAGAATGTTGTAAATATATCAAAAATTGATACTAGGATATTTTTTAAAACACTTAAATTAACAAGGCATTCTTTATCCTGCTGTGTCTCTCTAAAAACAAATTTTAAAAATGGAGGGCATGCCAAATAATGTAAAATAAATTAAAATTTGATACCTTAACTCTACATACTTTTCAAAATATTCAATAGGAAAGCCCTGTTTTTCTTAAAACCAATATTATTCAGGTTTGCTTTCTTTAGGATATGACATTAGGCCACTGCTTGCTATCTCACATTTTACTTCTGGGACAGCGTATTCTCTACTCCTGTATCACGTACATTTAGGGGTGCATATGAGACTTACAGGATGGCTCCCCCACCTCATGTGTTGCAAGAGCCCTTTTCGTGATCCAAAGCTCCACATGTAAGATGCAGGCACAAGACAACCCAAAGAAACCTTATACTCCCCAGACACATCTTTACCCCTACCTCTGTTGCATCCATGTAAAATCCTGTCTGCCTGAGACCACACAGACTAAAGAAAGACTCCAGATTAAACCCTAAAGCTGTCAGCAAGACTTGTTCCATTGGTCTCTACACAACCTCTTAATCAGTGAGATTTTCAGAAGCTGCTAATGAAATCCTTTCACTCATTTAATGAACATGGTAAACCGGATGGAAAATACGTCATGGGAGCCACTAAATAGAACAGAAAATTTGCTTAGCAACAGCATGGCAATGGAAAGTTTTAAATACATATACATGTATATAAATATAAATAATGGGAGAAAAAGGACCTTCAAATCATCTATAAAGTTCAATCTCTGTTCTAGTTTTCTAGAGCCTGATTTATAATTCTAATATTTAAATTTCAAGGAGTTAACCTTCCAAAGAAAGGAAATCGATCATGTAAAAAACAAAACAAAACAAAAACCACACCAAAACCAACAACCTCAAAAACAAAACAGGTTATTAAAGCAATTTTGGTCTCCCAGATTTTTTTTGTTTCCTTTAAGGTTGCGGTAGATTTTTCTGTCAGATGGGTTGCACTTCTAGAAATAATGGGCTCCTCCAGTAAAAATCACTTTTATTCTTAAACAAAATTACATAAAAATCAAATGCAGATTATATCAACTTCTTTCCCAAATTATCCCATGAAATAATTTTGATGGATTTTTATAAATTTTTAAGTAATGTTTACTTCTGAAATGTAGCAACTGCTTATGACATTTCTTTGATCTATACTGAATTTTATCTATTTTTATTGTACTATAGAATGCACCTGGTTCATATATTGACATCTTTTGATGTGGTGAAGTCTTCATATAACTTTTTTTAATGCATCATACTTAAAAAATAAACAAACATATGGAGAATATTTATATACTGTGTGCAGCAGATCACAGATAAATTCAGTCAGTTGTTCATGAATAATAGAGAACAGAATTCTGATTGAAAACAGCTTTTCATATGACTGCATGCATCTAAAACTAACATTACTTATATCAGCAACCTGTTGTCTTGGTTTGAAAAGACAGGTGTCTGTGGAGGAAGGCAGGAGCCTCCCTTGAAATGGAGAGTGTAACCCCCTTCCCTCCAAACTATTATAATTTTGAAATTAACGGGCCTTCAGGCAAAGATATGGGGAATAGGAATAACAGTTCTTTACTAATATATATATGTATATAACACAAGGCAGGGAAAAAAAACAAACAACCCACTAGTTTACACTGACAAGAGTCAGGAATACAACCTGACACCCTGTTAGGGTGGCAGTAGCAGTCCGATAAGATGCTGGCTGCAGTCCTCCTGAAGTGATGAGTGTAGTTCTGTGGAAGCAGCGATCAGGTAAAAGAGTCTGATCTTCCTCCGAAGGTCCAGTGTTCGGCAGGTAGCTCTTGTCCTCTGGAACTCCAGTGGGGGGAAAAGCTCCTCTGGGAATCCAGTGGAAGAAAGGCGGCTAGCGTGTTCAAAATCTCCGTTTTTATTTGGCATGGACTGCTTGGCTCCTTCCCCCCCCCTCCCCGGGCGGAGTATCTCACAATGGGATGGGGAGTCGTGAGGCAGTTCCTTGATGGGCCATTAACAGGAGATAGCCCAGGAGCGAGTTACCGATGGGTCAGGCGATAAGGCATTGTTGTGCCCATTGACAGGAGATAGTCCAGAGGGGGGGAGGCAGGGAGCACCGCCCCACCTGGTCTCAACAGCTCCTGAAGATGGTAATAGAATATATTTTTTTTCTTTTGGCACATTTTACACTGTAACCCAGGACATAATCCACCCCTTATTCTATTACCATCTACACCATACCCAACCCAATGCCCCCTTACAGATACATATATACATATATACACAATGAAACCTTACACAGAGTTCTCACTTAAAATTAGGTCTCCTTGTGGTACACAACGGGTTTCCCCATTTTTCTGCATTACCCACCAAGTGTAACCAGGTCCTTGAGCAAAAACAACCCCACGGAGGGGTGTGCCTTTGCCTGATGTGGGATTAATCCAAACAGTCTTTCCTAACATACCTCTCGTGTGTACCACAGGGACTTTATCTCCGTCCACTGTGTGCAAGGGTCCAGACTGGGCGGGACCAGCTCGATTGATGGACCCTCGGGTATTGACCATCCAGGTGGCCTTTGCTAAGTTCAGTTCCCAATTTTTGAAAGTCCCCCCTCCAAGTGCTTTTAGGGTAGTCTTAAGTAGCCCGTTGCACCGTTCAACTTTCCCGGCAGCTGGTGCATGATAAGGGATATGATATATCCATTCGATTCCATGTTCTCTGGCCCAAGTGCTTATGAGGCTGTTCTTGAAATGTGTCCCGTTGTCTGACTCGATTCTCTCAGGGGTGCCATGTCTCCAAAGAACTTGCTTTTCCAGGCCCAAGATGGTGTTCCGGGCAGTAGCATGAGGCACAGGGTAGGTCTCCAGCCACCCAGTGGTTGCTTCCACCATGGTCAGCACGTAGCGCTTGCCTTGACGGGTTTGGGGAAGAGTGATGTAGTCAATTTGCCAGGCTTCCCCATACCTGTACTTCGACCATCGTCCACCGTACCACAGAGGCTTCACCCGCTTGGCCTGCTTGATTGCAGCGCAGGTCTCACAGTCTTGGATAACCTGGGAGATACTGTTCATGGTTAGATCCACCCCTCGGTCCCGTGCCCATTTATAAGTGGCCTCTCTGCCTTGATGGCCTGAGGCATCATGGGCCCATCGAGCTAAGAACAACTCTCCTTTATGTTGCCAATCTAAGTCTATCTGGGACACCTCTATTTTTGCAGCCTGATCTACCTGTTCATTGTTACGATGTTCTTCGTTAGCCCGACTCCTGGGGACATGAGCATCTACATGACGGACCCTCACAGGTAGCTTCTTTACCCGAGTGGCAATATCTTTCCACTCATCAGCAGCCCAAATTGGTTTTCCCCTACGCTGCCAGTTGGCCTTTTTCCACCTTTCCAGCCAGCCCCACAGAGCATTGGCTACCATCCATGAATCAGTATAAAGGTAGAGCTTTGGCCACTTCTCTCTTTCAGCAATGTCCAGGGCCAGTTGAACGGCTTTGAGTTCAGCAAGTTGACTTGATCCACCTTCTCCTTCAGTAGCTTGTGCGACCTGTCGTGTGGGGCTCCATACGGCTGCTTTCCACTTCCGGTTCATCCCTACGATGCGACAGGAACCGTCAGTGAAAAGAGCATATCGTGTTTCCTCTGCTGGTAGTTGGTTGTACGGTGGAGCTTCTTCAGCCCGCATCACTTGTTCCTGCTCCTCTTCGTCAGTGAGGCCAAAGTCTTCACCTTCCGGCCAGTTCGTAATTATCTCCAAAATCCCAGGGCGATTTGGGTTTCCAATACGGGCGCGTTGTGTGATGAGGGCAATCCATTTGCTCCATGTGGCGTCAGTGGCGTGGTGGGTGGAGGGAACCTTTCCTTTAAACATCCACCCCAGCACCGGTAGTCGGGGTGCCAGGAGGAGTTGTGCTTCGGTGCCAATCACTTCCGAGGCAGCTTGGACTCCTTCATAGGCTGCTAGGATTTCCTTCTCTGTGGGAGTGTAGTTGGCCTCAGACCCTCTATAACTTCGACTCCAGAATCCCAGTGGTCGGCCACGAGTCTCTCCAGGCACCTTCTGCCAAAGGCTCCAGGACAAACCATTGTTCCCGGCCGCAGAGTAGAGCACGTTCCTCACCTCTGGTCCCGTCCTGACTGGGCCAAGGGCTAGCGCATGAGCGATCTCCCGCTTGATTTGGGCAAAAGCTTGTTGCTGTTCAGGGCCCCAGTGGAAATTGTTCTTCTTGCGGGTAACCAGGTACAGAGGGCTCACGATCTGGCTGTACTCAGGAATGTGCATTCTCCAAAAACCTATGGCGCCTAGGAAAGCCTGTGTTTCCTTCTTGCTGGTTGGTGGAGACATCGCAGTGATCTTATTGATGACCTCGGTGGGGATCTGACGCCGTCCGTCTTGCCACTTTACCCCCAGGAACTGGATCTCTCGGGCAGGTCCCTTGACTTTGCTCTTCTTGATGGCAAACCCAGCTTCCAGGAGAATCTGGATGATCTTCTCTCCTTTCCCAAATACTTCCTTTGCTGTGTTCCCCCACACAATGATGTCATCGATGTACTGCAGATGTTCCGGAGCTTCACCCTTTTCCAGTGCAGCCTGGATCAGTCCATGGCAGATGGTGGGACTGTGCTTCCACCCCTGGGGCAGTCGGTTCCAGGTGTACTGTACGCCCCTCCAGGTGAAGGCAAACTGAGGCCTACATTCTGCTGCCAGAGGAATGGAGAAAAAAACATTGGCAATGTCAATAGTGGCATACCACTTTGCTGCCTTGGACTCCAGCTCGTACTGGAGTTCCAGCATGTCCGGCACGGCAGCGCTCAACGGTGGAGTCACTTCATTCAAGCCACGATAGTCCACAGTCAATCTCCATTCTCCGTCAGACTTGCGCACAGGCCAAATGGGGCTGTTGAAGGGTGAGTGGGTCTTGCTGACCACCCCTTGACTCTCCAGCTCGCGGATCATTTTGTGGATGGGGATCACGGCATCTCGATTCGTCCGATACTGCCGGCGGTGCACTGTCGAGGTGGCAATTGGCACTTGTTGCTCTTCCACCTTCAAGAGTCCTACTGCAGATGGGTTTTCTGATAGTCCGGGCAAGGTGTTCAATTGCCTAATGCTCTCTGCCTCCACAGCAGCTATCCCAAATGCCCACCTGAGACCTTTTGGGTCCTTGTAATAGCCATTCCGGAGGAAGTCTATGCCCAGAATACACGGGGCCTCTGGGCCAGTCACAATCGGATGTTTCTGCCACTCCTTCCCAGTAAGGCTCACCTCGGCTTCCAACAGAGTCAATTGCTGCGATCCCCCCGTTACCCCGGCAATGGAAACAGGTTCTGCCCCCACATGTCCCGATGGCATTAGGGTACACTGCGCACCAGTATCAACTAACGCTTTGTATTTTTGTGGCTCTGACGTGCCAGGCCATCGGATCCACACCGTCCAGAATATCCGGTTTTCCCGTGCCTCTCCCTGGCTAGAGGCAGGGCCCCTCTAGCACTGGTTACCATTCCCTTCCTGGACATACATACTAGAGGTTCCTTCAAGGGGATCTGTCAGATCATCCTCCCTTCTGTAATATCTGGCAGCTCGGTCCTGGGAGGTTGAGGCTACCTTCACTTTAGTGTTACTCCCCCGGTTAGTGTTTCCCTCCTTGAGTTGACGCACCCGTGCTGCCAGGACAGAAGTGGGTTTCCCATCCCACCTTCCCATGTCTTCCCCATGGTCGCGCAGGAAGTACCATAGCTCAGCTCGTGGGGTGTACCCTCTCCCTCTAGCTGGGGGACGTTGGGCTCCGACTTTGGGGCCTGTGACTTGTACCGGTGCCAAATGGGAACTGCTCCTCCTCACCTCCTGCTTTATTTCCCTCATCTCCTCTTGTAGGCTCTTAATCACAGCAGAAACGTTAGCCTGCATTGGGCCATTGATCATGCTTTCAAAATTTCTAAGCTTGCTCGTGACAGAACCCACTGTCTCTCGGTCGTTATCTGCATTAATCATTGCAATGAAGGTGGAGTATTCGGATGGCCCTAGAGTTGCCAGATTCCACAACATTTGCCCTGTGCACCTGACTTTGTCAGGGTCATTACCATGCTGTCCATCCCTCCCAAAGAGTACCTCCAATACTGCCACTTCTCTCAGCTGCTGGATCCCTTCCTCAAGGGTCTTCCAGCGCATTCTATGATGGTGCTCCTGCATTCTCTCTCTGTGGACAAACCTCTCTCTCACACTCATTAAAAGCCGCTCCCAGAGGGAAAGGGTCCCTGGCTCCCTTACAAATACCAGATTGACACCTGAGTCCTGAGTCAAGGGTCCCAAATTCCTTGCCTCACTGCCATCCAGTTGCACACCTGTACCCATAAGATCCCAGACCCGAAGTAACCAGGTTGTAAAAGCCTCACGCCCCCGCCGTACGATGTCTTTGTGCAGATTACGGAGACTGTCGTACGTCAGGGACTCTGTGATTATCTCAACCACTGGCTCGCCTGCAGGTTCTGAGGGCCCTCCTTTCTTAACTGAGTGGTCTGATTTCATCTTAGATTTCCTCGTTTCCACAGGGGCGACTGCTGCTGGCTCTGACTGCCCTTGCGTTTCAGCTGGAACCTGGACGGTTGTAACGTCTGTGGGTTCTACTGCTGCACCATTAGACTCTCCTTCTTCAAGGCAGGAGGAGGGATTCCCAGCAGCTGAGAGAATGCACTCCTTCAGCATCTGGCCCATCTCACGTATCTCCTTCACCCAATCTGAGTGGTTCATTTCTGATGTGAGCTGTGAGGCAGGGTCAGATTCTGGAGCAGCATTCCTAGTCAGGGTAGTTATCCAAGCCAATCTCCCCTGATCTCTGAATACTGAATAAAACAGGATTATCAGCAACACCAGCCACTGTATGATATCATTAGCACTTAGGAAAGCTCTGAATCCTTCGAAAACTGGTGGAGTAGACCCAAAGAGCTGGGTTAGGGGTTGGGAGAAAGTTTCTCCCGGTGTCATTTCCTCACAGTAGGTACCATTATTAAAGTAACCCCAAAAGCATACATTTAGTGTTTGATAGCTCCGAATCCATGTGCCCGCCTTCCAGAGGAAGTTAATAAGCCATGAATTCCTCACCTTATTAATCCATAAAACAAACTGGATAACAGTCACGGTAGCCTTAGTTATAGGACCCATGTTTAGATAAGGGCCTGCAAATGGGAGAAATACAGCCACCACCACATGCCACACGAACCGGGATAAACTAGCCCACATGATGCCACTTAACAAGGAATCTATATCCAATGCACAAAAACCGTTATTCCTTTATCTCTCGATGCCCTCGAGCCCCACGTTGGGTGCCAAAATCTGTCTTGGTTTGAAAAGACAGGTGTCTGTGGAGGAAGGCAGGAGCCTCCCTTGAAATGGAGAGTGTAACCCCCTTCCCTCCAAACTATTATAATTTTGAAATTAACGGGCCTTCAGGCAAAGATATGGGGAATAGGAATAACAGTTCTTTACTAATATATATATGTATATAACACAAGGCAGGGAAAAAAAACAAACAACCCACTAGTTTACACTGACAAGAGTCAGGAATACAACCTGACACCCTGTTAGGGTGGCAGTAGCAGTCCGATAAGATGCTGGCTGCAGTCCTCCTGAAGTGATGAGTGTAGTTCTGTGGAAGCAGCGATCAGGTAAAAGAGTCTGATCTTCCTCCGAAGGTCCAGTGTTCGGCAGGTAGCTCTTGTCCTCTGGAACTCCAGTGGGGGGAAAAGCTCCTCTGGGAATCCAGTGGAAGAAAGGCGGCTAGCGTGTTCAAAATCTCCGTTTTTATTTGGCATGGACTGCTTGGCTCCTTCCCCCCCCCTCCCCGGGCGGAGTATCTCACAATGGGATGGGGAGTCGTGAGGCAGTTCCTTGATGGGCCATTAACAGGAGATAGCCCAGGAGCGAGTTACCGATGGGTCAGGCGATAAGGCATTGTTGTGCCCATTGACAGGAGATAGTCCAGAGGGGGGGAGGCAGGGAGCACCGCCCCACCTGGTCTCAACAGCTCCTGAAGATGGTAATAGAATATATTTTTTTTCTTTTGGCACATTTTACACTGTAACCCAGGACATAATCCACCCCTTATTCTATTACCATCTACACCATACCCAACCCAATGCCCCCTTACAGATACATATATACATATATACACAATGAAACCTTACACAGAGTTCTCACTTAAAATTAGGTCTCCTTGTGGTACACAACGGGTTTCCCCATTTTTCTGCATTACCCACCAAGTGTAACCAGGTCCTTGAGCAAAAACAACCCCACGGAGGGGTGTGCCTTTGCCTGATGTGGGATTAATCCAAACAGTCTTTCCTAACATACCTCTCGTGTGTACCACAGGGACTTTATCTCCGTCCACTGTGTGCAAGGGTCCAGACTGGGCGGGACCAGCTCGATTGATGGACCCTCGGGTATTGACCATCCAGGTGGCCTTTGCTAAGTTCAGTTCCCAATTTTTGAAAGTCCCCCCTCCAAGTGCTTTTAGGGTAGTCTTAAGTAGCCCGTTGCACCGTTCAACTTTCCCGGCAGCTGGTGCATGATAAGGGATATGATATATCCATTCGATTCCATGTTCTCTGGCCCAAGTGCTTATGAGGCTGTTCTTGAAATGTGTCCCGTTGTCTGACTCGATTCTCTCAGGGGTGCCATGTCTCCAAAGAACTTGCTTTTCCAGGCCCAAGATGGTGTTCCGGGCAGTAGCATGAGGCACAGGGTAGGTCTCCAGCCACCCAGTGGTTGCTTCCACCATGGTCAGCACGTAGCGCTTGCCTTGACGGGTTTGGGGAAGAGTGATGTAGTCAATTTGCCAGGCTTCCCCATACCTGTACTTCGACCATCGTCCACCGTACCACAGAGGCTTCACCCGCTTGGCCTGCTTGATTGCAGCGCAGGTCTCACAGTCTTGGATAACCTGGGAGATACTGTTCATGGTTAGATCCACCCCTCGGTCCCGTGCCCATTTATAAGTGGCCTCTCTGCCTTGATGGCCTGAGGCATCATGGGCCCATCGAGCTAAGAACAACTCTCCTTTATGTTGCCAATCTAAGTCTATCTGGGACACCTCTATTTTTGCAGCCTGATCTACCTGTTCATTGTTACGATGTTCTTCGTTAGCCCGACTCCTGGGGACATGAGCATCTACATGACGGACCCTCACAGGTAGCTTCTTTACCCGAGTGGCAATATCTTTCCACTCATCAGCAGCCCAAATTGGTTTTCCCCTACGCTGCCAGTTGGCCTTTTTCCACCTTTCCAGCCAGCCCCACAGAGCATTGGCTACCATCCATGAATCAGTATAAAGGTAGAGCTTTGGCCACTTCTCTCTTTCAGCAATGTCCAGGGCCAGTTGAACGGCTTTGAGTTCAGCAAGTTGACTTGATCCACCTTCTCCTTCAGTAGCTTGTGCGACCTGTCGTGTGGGGCTCCATACGGCTGCTTTCCACTTCCGGTTCATCCCTACGATGCGACAGGAACCGTCAGTGAAAAGAGCATATCGTGTTTCCTCTGCTGGTAGTTGGTTGTACGGTGGAGCTTCTTCAGCCCGCATCACTTGTTCCTGCTCCTCTTCGTCAGTGAGGCCAAAGTCTTCACCTTCCGGCCAGTTCGTAATTATCTCCAAAATCCCAGGGCGATTTGGGTTTCCAATACGGGCGCGTTGTGTGATGAGGGCAATCCATTTGCTCCATGTGGCGTCAGTGGCGTGGTGGGTGGAGGGAACCTTTCCTTTAAACATCCACCCCAGCACCGGTAGTCGGGGTGCCAGGAGGAGTTGTGCTTCGGTGCCAATCACTTCCGAGGCAGCTTGGACTCCTTCATAGGCTGCTAGGATTTCCTTCTCTGTGGGAGTGTAGTTGGCCTCAGACCCTCTATAACTTCGACTCCAGAATCCCAGTGGTCGGCCACGAGTCTCTCCAGGCACCTTCTGCCAAAGGCTCCAGGACAAACCATTGTTCCCGGCCGCAGAGTAGAGCACGTTCCTCACCTCTGGTCCCGTCCTGACTGGGCCAAGGGCTAGCGCATGAGCGATCTCCCGCTTGATTTGGGCAAAAGCTTGTTGCTGTTCAGGGCCCCAGTGGAAATTGTTCTTCTTGCGGGTAACCAGGTACAGAGGGCTCACGATCTGGCTGTACTCAGGAATGTGCATTCTCCAAAAACCTATGGCGCCTAGGAAAGCCTGTGTTTCCTTCTTGCTGGTTGGTGGAGACATCGCAGTGATCTTATTGATGACCTCGGTGGGGATCTGACGCCGTCCGTCTTGCCACTTTACCCCCAGGAACTGGATCTCTCGGGCAGGTCCCTTGACTTTGCTCTTCTTGATGGCAAACCCAGCTTCCAGGAGAATCTGGATGATCTTCTCTCCTTTCCCAAATACTTCCTTTGCTGTGTTCCCCCACACAATGATGTCATCGATGTACTGCAGATGTTCCGGAGCTTCACCCTTTTCCAGTGCAGCCTGGATCAGTCCATGGCAGATGGTGGGACTGTGCTTCCACCCCTGGGGCAGTCGGTTCCAGGTGTACTGTACGCCCCTCCAGGTGAAGGCAAACTGAGGCCTACATTCTGCTGCCAGAGGAATGGAGAAAAAAACATTGGCAATGTCAATAGTGGCATACCACTTTGCTGCCTTGGACTCCAGCTCGTACTGGAGTTCCAGCATGTCCGGCACGGCAGCGCTCAACGGTGGAGTCACTTCATTCAAGCCACGATAGTCCACAGTCAATCTCCATTCTCCGTCAGACTTGCGCACAGGCCAAATGGGGCTGTTGAAGGGTGAGTGGGTCTTGCTGACCACCCCTTGACTCTCCAGCTCGCGGATCATTTTGTGGATGGGGATCACGGCATCTCGATTCGTCCGATACTGCCGGCGGTGCACTGTCGAGGTGGCAATTGGCACTTGTTGCTCTTCCACCTTCAAGAGTCCTACTGCAGATGGGTTTTCTGATAGTCCGGGCAAGGTGTTCAATTGCCTAATGCTCTCTGCCTCCACAGCAGCTATCCCAAATGCCCACCTGAGACCTTTTGGGTCCTTGTAATAGCCATTCCGGAGGAAGTCTATGCCCAGAATACACGGGGCCTCTGGGCCAGTCACAATCGGATGTTTCTGCCACTCCTTCCCAGTAAGGCTCACCTCGGCTTCCAACAGAGTCAATTGCTGCGATCCCCCCGTTACCCCGGCAATGGAAACAGGTTCTGCCCCCACATGTCCCGATGGCATTAGGGTACACTGCGCACCAGTATCAACTAACGCTTTGTATTTTTGTGGCTCTGACGTGCCAGGCCATCGGATCCACACCGTCCAGAATATCCGGTTTTCCCGTGCCTCTCCCTGGCTAGAGGCAGGGCCCCTCTAGCACTGGTTACCATTCCCTTCCTGGACATACATACTAGAGGTTCCTTCAAGGGGATCTGTCAGATCATCCTCCCTTCTGTAATATCTGGCAGCTCGGTCCTGGGAGGTTGAGGCTACCTTCACTTTAGTGTTACTCCCCCGGTTAGTGTTTCCCTCCTTGAGTTGACGCACCCGTGCTGCCAGGACAGAAGTGGGTTTCCCATCCCACCTTCCCATGTCTTCCCCATGGTCGCGCAGGAAGTACCATAGCTCAGCTCGTGGGGTGTACCCTCTCCCTCTAGCTGGGGGACGTTGGGCTCCGACTTTGGGGCCTGTGACTTGTACCGGTGCCAAATGGGAACTGCTCCTCCTCACCTCCTGCTTTATTTCCCTCATCTCCTCTTGTAGGCTCTTAATCACAGCAGAAACGTTAGCCTGCATTGGGCCATTGATCATGCTTTCAAAATTTCTAAGCTTGCTCGTGACAGAACCCACTGTCTCTCGGTCGTTATCTGCATTAATCATTGCAATGAAGGTGGAGTATTCGGATGGCCCTAGAGTTGCCAGATTCCACAACATTTGCCCTGTGCACCTGACTTTGTCAGGGTCATTACCATGCTGTCCATCCCTCCCAAAGAGTACCTCCAATACTGCCACTTCTCTCAGCTGCTGGATCCCTTCCTCAAGGGTCTTCCAGCGCATTCTATGATGGTGCTCCTGCATTCTCTCTCTGTGGACAAACCTCTCTCTCACACTCATTAAAAGCCGCTCCCAGAGGGAAAGGGTCCCTGGCTCCCTTACAAATACCAGATTGACACCTGAGTCCTGAGTCAAGGGTCCCAAATTCCTTGCCTCACTGCCATCCAGTTGCACACCTGTACCCATAAGATCCCAGACCCGAAGTAACCAGGTTGTAAAAGCCTCACGCCCCCGCCGTACGATGTCTTTGTGCAGATTACGGAGACTGTCGTACGTCAGGGACTCTGTGATTATCTCAACCACTGGCTCGCCTGCAGGTTCTGAGGGCCCTCCTTTCTTAACTGAGTGGTCTGATTTCATCTTAGATTTCCTCGTTTCCACAGGGGCGACTGCTGCTGGCTCTGACTGCCCTTGCGTTTCAGCTGGAACCTGGACGGTTGTAACGTCTGTGGGTTCTACTGCTGCACCATTAGACTCTCCTTCTTCAAGGCAGGAGGAGGGATTCCCAGCAGCTGAGAGAATGCACTCCTTCAGCATCTGGCCCATCTCACGTATCTCCTTCACCCAATCCGAGTGGTTCATTTCTGATGTGAGCTGTGAGGCAGGGTCAGATTCTGGAGCAGCATTCCTAGTCAGGGTAGTTATCCAAGCCAATCTCCCCTGATCTCTGAATACTGAATAAAACAGGATTATCAGCAACACCAGCCACTGTATGATATCATTAGCACTTAGGAAAGCTCTGAATCCTTCGAAAACTGGTGGAGTAGACCCAAAGAGCTGGGTTAGGGGTTGGGAGAAAGTTTCTCCCGGTGTCATTTCCTCACAGTAGGTACCATTATTAAAGTAACCCCAAAAGCATACATTTAGTGTTTGATAGCTCCGAATCCATGTGCCCGCCTTCCAGAGGAAGTTAATAAGCCATGAATTCCTCACCTTATTAATCCATAAAACAAACTGGATAACAGTCACGGTAGCCTTAGTTATAGGACCCATGTTTAGATAAGGG
The DNA here is from genome assembly GCF_034619465.1 of Leptosomus discolor. Classification (NCBI taxonomy): domain Eukaryota; kingdom Metazoa; phylum Chordata; class Aves; order Leptosomiformes; family Leptosomidae; genus Leptosomus; species Leptosomus discolor. The sequence goes on from NC_141399.1 coordinate 31,844,730, forward strand.
CCTGCAAATGGGAGAAATACAGCCACCACCACATGCCACACGAACCGGGATAAACTAGCCCACATGATGCCACTTAACAAGGAATCTATATCCAATGCACAAAAACCGTTATTCCTTTATCTCTCGATGCCCTCGAGCCCCACGTTGGGCGCCAAAATCTGTCTTGGTTTGAAAAGACAGGTGTCTGTGGAGGAAGGCAGGAGCCTCCCTTGAAATGGAGAGTGTAACCCCCTTCCCTCCAAACTATTATAATTTTGAAATTAACGGGCCTTCAGGCAAAGATATGGGGAATAGGAATAACAGTTCTTTACTAATATATATATGTATATAACACAAGGCAGGGAAAAAAAACAAACAACCCACTAGTTTACACTGACAAGAGTCAGGAATACAACCTGACACCCTGTTAGGGTGGCAGTAGCAGTCCGATAAGATGCTGGCTGCAGTCCTCCTGAAGTGATGAGTGTAGTTCTGTGGAAGCAGCGATCAGGTAAAAGAGTCTGATCTTCCTCCGAAGGTCCAGTGTTCGGCAGGTAGCTCTTGTCCTCTGGAACTCCAGTGGGGGGAAAAGCTCCTCTGGGAATCCAGTGGAAGAAAGGCGGCTAGCGTGTTCAAAATCTCCGTTTTTATTTGGCATGGACTGCTTGGCTCCTTCCCCCCCCCTCCCCGGGCGGAGTATCTCACAATGGGATGGGGAGTCGTGAGGCAGTTCCTTGATGGGCCATTAACAGGAGATAGCCCAGGAGCGAGTTACCGATGGGTCAGGCGATAAGGCATTGTTGTGCCCATTGACAGGAGATAGTCCAGAGGGGGGGAGGCAGGGAGCACCGCCCCACCTGGTCTCAACAGCTCCTGAAGATGGTAATAGAATATATTTTTTTTCTTTTGGCACATTTTACACTGTAACCCAGGACACCTGTGTTCTCAGCGAGCTACAGTTTGTATGTAAATTCTCATATAGTTATACTTGTTCCCTAACACATGCGACTTCAAAGTTTTGCATGCATACAAGACACACTTTTCTCCCTTATTTCTACTCAGCACAGGAAACATAAAAAGAACCACATCCACTTGCATTTCCATTTCAGCATCATGCAGCAAAAAAACTCAAAAGGCGGACAGAACTGAAATGGTGGGAGATGTGTTTCCCCTGTCATAGCATACATCAGGGTAATGAAGGAAAAGGGAGACTCTCTAGTCTTCCAGAAGAGCATCAATGTGTATCTACTAGGAGAAGGCACAGACTTTGAAAGAGGAGAGTTTGTGACATAGTGGTTAAAAGCTCAACATAACACTACTAATACATTATGTTAGCATACACACTTAAACAAAATTCTATAGATCATATATAATAACATATGCTAAAAATAATTTAAAACACTGAAATTTTGAATCACGTGCCATACTAAATTTTAATGCAGCTTAATTACAGAGCTGATAGCACAGACTTTTCATATCCTTGTGTAGTATCTTTTAAAGTAAACAAAAAAAGAACATAGTAAAGATTCACAGGTTTCATCATCACTTTTATGATCTGATCTTAATTTCAATTGTGTTACCAAAATCTGCTGCTTCTCCTCCCTCGTTTCTTGGTTAAATAATCAGTTACTATGGAAACAAATATATTTCTGTTATGGACACCAATTTGTGACATCAACATTAATGAGAAGTGTCTCCTCTTTCTGTAGATACACGGGGACAGCAGTGGTCATGAAACACACCACGTTATAAACAGCTTCACTCTGTGGTGACAAAGAGTATTAACTTTGGATAACATTACAAAACTGTGCAAATTATAAAATAAGAAAAAGAAATTATTATTATTTTTCTTATTTTAATGGAAATGGGCTTAGATTATATCAAGCAAGTATTTAATCTTCTTCAATTTATAGCTATTTTAACAAACTAATAACTTTTGAAAAGTGAATCACAATCAAATCTTCAAAGGAGGAATTGGGTATCTTTTTGACCTCCAATGACAGAGTACATGGCATTTTCATTTCAACTACTACATACAACCTGGCTGGCTGGTGAAAAGTTTTCTGTAATGTCACCTCAGGAGACTTTGCTTCAAGCGAGTAATCAAAGCTCTTTCTTCAACTCCTCTCACTTGAAGATATAAATGGCCCTTAGAAATATGGGGTGCAGAATCACTCATATCAACATTTACCCTCACAGGTATTCCTATGCAAATAAACTATGCATACTACTAGATGTATGAGAGCTAGTCCCATGAGTAAGAATATGCAAGCCTAACCCTTAATTAGAACATAGCTTCCTGTCATTTAAAAACTATTTCATATGCAGATACAGTAAGAGACATCTAAATGGAATCATTTATTCCTGCTATTATTTCAACATGAAAAGGAATGTCAAAGTATGAAGCTATGACTGAAAGATGACATGGCTTTAAGGTTGTAAATACTACCCTATATTTTCAGAATTGTAGATGCATAAATAACTTCTTTTTTTTTTTTTTTTTTTTTTTTTGGGGCACGGGAAGGGAAGGAGATAATTATTGGGAAGGTATGAAAGAATATGACAAAGAAGAATAATAATCATGTTTTGGATGAATTTTGCATAAGATCTCTTTAAAATATTTAAAGCCTCACAATTTTGGGTATTTTTCTCAGGTTTACCACTTCTATCTTTTAAATACTTTGTGTTACATCATTAGCTTGAATTATCATTTCATTTATTTTTTCTGTAACCTTTGTAAAAACTGGGAAAAGAAAAATAGAAAGGAAAAGAAAATCAACATTAGGGGTTTTTTTAAAAGCACAAGTCCTACTGTTTCCTCAACATACTTCTTCAGAAGCTAAGAAAGTGAATTTCTCTAAAGGAACATGAGACAGAGGAAATGTTCTGTATAATGCATATTGATACAAGAACAAGAAAAGTGTGTGCATTGATTGGAGATCCCAAATAAATTCTCTTTTTTTTTTTTTTTTTTTTTTCAAGTAGTGCTTTTGGAAGAGCTTAGTCACTCAAAACCACACTTTTGTGTTAGCTTGATTAATATGTAGGGAAGAATTAATTTTTTTTTTTTTTTTCAGACATTTTCAATTATGGCTATAGCCAGTTTCCTGTGAATATCTTCCTTTAAATTCTGTGTTTGTTCTATGCCATCACGTAAATCCCAACATACCATCCTCAATTGCTAATACCCATAAGCTCATTAATGAAGAGGATCGTGGATGACACACACTTCAGTAAGCCTCCTATTTTCCCCTTTATTACGATTGTCAGCAGATAAAAATATGCCTTTCCTTCCACTCTAGGCATTAAGCATGCATTATACAATCATCCAAATACTCACACCTATCTATACCATGCTTCATTGAACTGTTCTAAGAGCCTCAGCCTTCCGTGAAAGAGTAAGGCGACGCTCACCCACACCTAGTTATCTCTGTCATTTCCTTTCTGAAAGGGAGACAGTATCATACACCGGGTAACGAACTATAAAGATGGCTCAAGCACTCCTGCCACTGCATTTGAAAGAAGATACATGGAAGTTGCATAAGGCATAAGTTGCCATACAAGTGGCAAGAACATGCTGACCTGCCAGTACAACAATAAGAGATGGGCAGAGAGAAACATTAACACACAGAGGATCAACAGCTGGACTTCACTTTACCAGCAGGAAGAAATCCTCTAATACAGGCTCTCACACAAGAGGAGTCAGGAAACGTAAATTATTTTCTTTACATGGTTTGAGCAATTATCTAACATGTGTGGCCTTATGCAAATTAAAAGAAAACAAAAATTAAAACTAATTGTTTTGCTAAAGTATCGGACACAGTGAAACCTTTGAATATCTATCCAGACAAATCCATAGTTAAGCTTTCAAATCAAGACTGATTTTTGCAGCACTGGACCTTGTATCAGTTCTAACTTCTTCAGTAATCAGCCAACATTTAAGAAAAGGTTAAATGTGTAAGCTATTACATACTAGCAATGGTGGGATTACACGCACGGTATATGGTTGCAAAATTGCAAGCACTTAAATAATAGCAGTTCAGTAAGTTTTTACTCTTTAACACAAAGTTACCAATGTTCAGCTGTAGCCCATTTTACTTTTGCATATTATCCTCTCCCTGAAGTGCCACCATCACATTTCCACAGGGTGATTATTTCAGCTGCTCTCTCAACCATTTATTTACATTGACAACATAACTGCATTCAAATTTTGATCAGGGTGAACTTGTTAATAGGATATTAATATCACAGGTGACTACCTGTCCATCTCAGATCTACAACCTGACAGAGTAAAGGTTTTTAGAGATACTAATCTCTAACTATTCATCAGAAACTGTCTCTAGGTGTTGTTAGAAGGGCGTTTTAGAATTTTTGCCTGCTTTTCTAAGAAAAGACAGCTGACACAATCACACTATGAAGTGCAAATTGGCAGTTTAAGCACCCGTGACACTGCTGGATTGATCGATTATAACCAATACAACAAAAGCACAGCTTCACAGACTATTAAAATCCTGGGGGGGGAGGGGTGGGGGTGGGGGGTGTGCGGGGCTGGGAATGGACAGAAAATCAGCAGAGTGATAGAGATATAATTATCAAAATTAGTGGGCCTTGCCACAGGAGAGGCTTCCATGTCAACTCAATAGTTCTCTCTCCAACCAATCAACAATGAACTAACTAGAATTAATTATAGTGTTTGATATCTATTATTCGGTTCGAACAGGGGAAGGGTTTGAGAATGTGTGGAAGAAGTGGCAACTGGAGGTGGGAGGAAACACATGAGCCTGTTAACACTTCAGGAGAGCTCAGAAAATAAGGAATATGGTGCTGAAGTGTAAGAGACTAACGTAAAAACTGCAGGAAACCAAAGTCCATTAGTTCTCCTTAGGCACAAATCAATTTTGTAATCATCTGCCTGCCAAGCACTCTAAGATGTTTGACAGCTATTTGCTTCTCGTAGAGAAAAATCCTCCACGGAACCACATTAAAAGCAGTATTTTCAAAACTAAGTCACGGGATAAAAACATGCTGATAAAAGATGCAGACATACGCCATCATTATCTGTCACATGCCTATCTCATTTCAGAATTCCATCACCTATCATTTATATCAATCCATCACCTCTGTGCTCTGCTAATCATCATCAGTCTCATAGAGTGACCAAGTTCAATGGGCAGCAAAACAACTTTTCCCCTCAAGAATTAATGTAATAAAGTTAGGATATGTGCAAGGACACGTGAAATACAGAAGTTTGTATAAAGAGGCAGTATATACGGCAAGAAGGGCAGAAGGCAGGAGCAGAATCATCAGACTCAGCAGTCGGAGTAGATGCTGGTATTTCAGAGGCTGAAAGGCCGCTTCACCTACAAGACTGAATGCCTGATCACTACTCCTTTTTCCCCCTTGTTTATCATGAATGAATTTGCTCAAGTGGCTGAGATATTTCAGAACAACGATTTGTTCCAAAAGATCTGGACTCTGCCTTGGCCCGTTGGGGTTGCCAGTCACAGGACCATGTGGATGAGCAGAGAGTTACTGAGGTTTTGTAGGGAATAGTCTCTGGAAGCTGGATGATAAGTGATGATGGGATGATCAGATGATGCAGAAGCTGAGAAAGGTGGAACAATACTGAACATGCTAATGCTGATGTTGCTGGGGAGAAGAGACACTGGCCAATGACTGGGCAGACGAATGGTACCTCTGTGCTTGCTTACCCTCAGCTCTTCTCCCTGTGCACCAGCAGCCATGCTGCTGCACTGTATTAAGGATACAAGAGAGCCCTTCCAATTCTACTTTCCCCCAGAGAAAAAAAACACAGGAAGTGGGAAGATGTGAGCAGACCTCCCAGCATGTGCATGGGCCCTCTACATTGATCTACTTCTAAATATCTCTGTAGGTGGAAGCTACTTTATACGCCTCCCTTACCACTTCATCTCCAAAAATTCTCAGCTATTCCACAACTTGCATTTACATTGCAGCAATTATACACCCCCAAATTACTTCATTTCCATGTTGGATTAAGGTAGTTTATAAGGAGCTCAACGGGGCAAATTTCCTTGGCAGGAATTTAGGTCAAGTTAGTTCTACCAAGAACGCTCAGTACTTGTGCGTGAAATATTTATACATGGATGAGACACATATTTTGACACAAAGAGAACCAGACACAAGCAAACATCTATGATCTGCCATCTTAAGTGGAAGAATAATAATTCCATTTCCTTTTGGACTATAGTATGTTTGACAGCTCAAGTCTAGAATCCACAACACTTTGACACTAAGCCAAACTGTCACTCTGACATTTCTGTGTCTGAGAAATCCTGAATCTCACAGGTAAACTGTGAAAGCTGAGAAGCAGGGAGTGAAAGCGTGAGGCTTATAACTGCGACAGTAGACAAACTCTGAAGAGCCACTTTGTATGACCTCTGCTTTCTTATAACTGGGGGCAGCACAAAGCTGGGAAAATAGGAAGGAATAAAAATCCACAGAACTCTTTGCAGACAGAAGAAACATATGTTCTACATAGCAAAAAAAAATTACTCATATGTGGTAGACCAGATGAGCCAGACATTATTTAAAGTGAAATATACCCTTTAAATCTAGATAACGCAAGAAATACATTTGTGTTGTCATTTTTATACACTGTTGAGCAGGCAAGAAGGAACATATTACAACTCTGAATTTTCTCAGCTGATTTTTCTTTTGTACTGGTAGGGAAGGAGAATGTATAGGGGTTTTCTAAAGGTCAGAAGAAGAACCAGGACCTACTGACCTCTGTAATTACAATTTATTGATTTAAGTGAGGTGTTTATATCCTGGCAGCACACTTAGTGCTGTTAACATTACATAGTCAGATATATCTCATTAAGATGACACTCACACTCTCAATATTCCTTTTTTCTTTTAAAGAAAGGGGGGAAAAAAAAGCTCTTCTAGTTTAATGTATACACTAGGAAAATTTTAGCCCCTCAAAGGAGCTAATGTGGCTCAAGAACACCAGAAGCCTAGAAGACAAATCACACGCCCTCTCAGAGCCAAAGTAAAGCTGAAGTTTCTCAAACAAAACAGAAGTACAAAAGCACATGTCATCTGTAGTGACCTAATTTATACAAAAATTTTCTAAACACAAAATAATTTCCACTAAAAAGGAGAAGGGCTTAAGATATTTACTGGAAGCATTAAAGCCAGTACTTCGGAAGATGTATTTTTTCAAGTCAATTAATCCACTAAGAAAACAAGTAAAATTTTTGGGAAAACACAGCAAATCAGTGACCAGACTAAATGTTTATTTTAAGCTATTTGAAAGCATAAATTTGTGCATTATATAAACAAGGAAATATGCCCAAAGGCATCAATTAATATTTCATTAAACACACCAGCATTTTGTACTGGCATAGGACCTTTCACCTAAGAATACCCAGATGTTCACAAATGAAGGAAAGGGTTTATTATATTTTATTAAATATAGAGAAATTAGGCATAAACCCACAAATCAAAGTCTTGAATCAGGACAGTGAAAGAATTAGGAATAGATTTCTACCTTGAATTTTTGACCTGCTATTCTTAAAATTTCTCCTAAAAACTTTGAATTAAATTCTGAAACAGCTATATCTCGTTTAAACAAAGGTGGCAGTCTGATCAGAGTATATCACTTCCTAAAACTGCATTTTCTAGATTTGAATTCATAATCTCTTTTATCCAAAAGGACAAGAGGCAACAAGCACATATTGAACACACATGCCATTCCGTCTGAACACGATACTTTTTTTTTTAAGGGTGGTCAAACACTGGAACAGGTTTCACAGAGATACATTTAAAACCCTACTGGGCACAGTCATGAGATAATGTACACTACCTACCCTGCCTGAGCAAGAGTTGGACTCAATGATCTTAAGAGATCTCTTCCAACCTTAGTGACTGCGAAATTTGTGATGAAGCAAACATCAGTCATCCATTTACCATCTCTAATATCTTTGGCCTTTGGGCAATATATGGCATATATAATATGACTAACATAATATCATGACTAAAAATTTAATGTAGTTGCCTCAAATATCCCAAGTGCCAAATCTTTCCTGAGTCAAATTCATTTAAAATAACCACCCCCATCTCAAGCTACACTCAATTGTTTCATGTACTTAGTATTCTTCAATACCATATGCTTCTCAGTCTTCTGAAATCCACTCTGGCTCTCAGAGTCTCATTCCAAATCTGCAGAGAAATTTAGGGCAAATTTTATAATCATATTTTGCAACGCACACACTTTGCATCTGCATAATCTTGTCCAAGTAATCTGCTACTTCCTACTACAGATTTTGTATGCAGTATTTGTACCTGAGTTGGCTTTCCAAAGTACAATCACCCAACCTTGAATTTTAAAACCAGTTTATTCATCTAAGCAGCCTTACAATACAGATTTTACAGGGGAGTAGGCTGTCAGGCATGGAGGAGTTGAGTAACAAGCTAAATCAGAAGTACAAATAGGAGCAGTAGAACTACCTGCTTCAACAGTTTAAATAATTGGATGATGGATGAGGAATAGAAGGGCATATTTTCCTTAAGAAGCCATGGAATATATCAAAAAAGTCCGAAAACTGAAATTCATTACTGGTCAGCACAACTAGTCCAATTTCAGGATCCTCATGGCACTATTCCTCTATCCTTCAGTGTAATCTAAAGACCACCTCTAAAGCAGAGGAGAAAAATCATAGAAAAGTTTAGGCTCATTAAATTCTTGTCCAGAATGGACAGAAATACCTGCAGGTGAGTACTACTGGAGGAAGAACTTGAACTGATGACCTCACATGAGCAGATATATTTTACCAGTTCCCAGAGTCAGAATTTACAATGTGACTCAACCTGCTCTTTCAGCAGCAGCAACTGAGAACCTTAACTTGTAAACAAATATCTATACCTTAACACTCACAAAGTGTCTCAGACAGTTCAACATGTCTATTGTCAAGTATAGAAAAAAAAAATATGTAACTATGCTTGCAAGATCAGCATCTAACTGACTAAACTCATTATGTAATTTAAATTAACTTCAAGGAGTGAAGGTCACAACAAAGGTTAGCAAAAGTTTGTTAATGTTTTCCAGAGCTGAGTACTGTATGAAGAGGCTCTGTTAGGCTGCCAAGATATTTGGTCAAGTAGAGCCAATTGGGATTATTAAGAGTTGATAAAAAGTGACATTTTGTGTTCAGAAAGCATATGACAGGAACTGCCATGCACCTTGTCATGCTGCAGAGACTACAGCTGTTGATAATGCTGAAAAAACTGATATTGAAACTGTTCCTAGAAACACAGATAAAAAAAAATCCAATGTAATATCTTCAAATCAAAAAGTTATTATAAAAAGGACTATGTATTAGTGGCCTTAAAATTTTAAGATTTGTATATTTTATTTACTGAAGAAAAAGATAAAATAGAAACTGCTCACATGCTATGCACTTCACTTTGCTTGGAAATACTATACCAATTTCTTTTCTAGCTCTCATGGAAGCAAGCTCTGTATCTTAAAATGACATTTGGCATTGGACAGAAATGCATGCATTGACTAGAATATAAGTAATTGACTAGAACTACAAGCAGTATTTGCAGTTATTTCAGTTTATAGCTGGCTATACAAAATTCAGAGCCCAGTGCTCTGAAACATGACGCCATACAGAAAACAAATACACACAATAGCTCAGAAAGTATGCAGTTTGTCTTTCAGCCTCTTATGTTCATTATAGCTCCACACAATTGAGAATTTTCTATATTCATTAAATCTGATTCCAAGTAATTTGTAAACCAAGCTAGATAACTTGAATACAGCAGGATAGTTCTACGTTTCAAGTCAGAATATTCACCTAGCATCTCAAATGGATTTATTTTACCATGAGCTGCTCACACAAAACTTCAACAGGACTATCCTGAGAAGACAAATGCATTACCGAAAAAGTAACTTAGCAGCTGTAATCCCCCTTTATATTGCGAAGCTCATCTATAGCTGGGCACTCAAGAAAGACCAGGCCCAGTGACTTAATCTCTGCAATTTACCTAAAATTCCTGATAGAAGAGAGACTCAGGGAAAACTTAAGTCTTCTATAAGCAAATAACAGTAACTCTACATCATGCACTTTTGCCAAGACCAGCTGAAATCTAGGTAGTCCATTTATCTGGACTACAAGGCATTTAGCTGATTAGAAGCATACCGGATTCTCCCGTGTGACCTGTTTTATGAGTTTCCATCAGTACTGAGCAAGCTTCTAAATTAAGGAGTAATCTTAATGCTGTCTTTCAAGCTATTATTAGTGTTCTAGATTTATTCCTACACAAAATCTTTATTTTAATATACAGTTTATTATATGTTGCTATGAAAAGCTTTTAAAGAATCCAATGAATCTTTTACAACAGACTATGCAACTTCAATCAGCTAATATTAAAACATGATTGTTGCAAGTACAAAATTAATTAATACTGTAAAGTTCTGTGTACTACATTTAGTTAAAGAATATTTGGCAGATGTGTATTTATAGCAGAATTACAGACATATAAATTCATTGCACAATAAAACATCTACAATATCAGTACACTGCTATTCTATTGCATTTATGTAATGATTTGTAGCTTCTAAGAGTTGTTAGGCATTCTAAAAGCCAAAGTATGAATGGGATTACAATCTGTCCTAGAATTTACTGCATTCAGTAAAGTAGCAGAGCACCCAGGCTTTGAAATCATGTACTGTAAAGGCTGTTTATTCCGCATATAAAGTCTTTCAGGATATTGTACAGACAAAGATGTAAGGGCTGCAGTGGAATAGTCTGCTAAACAGCTCAAATATTAATTTATTAAGTCTCCAAAGAGAGCGTACAGAATGAAACGAAATTAAATAAATGAAGGACTGGTTAAAAAAAAAAAACAAAAAAAACAAAAAAACAAAACAGTACAAGAATCCAGCAGAACTAGTTGGCTGTTCTGGAGTTTAGAGTTTAAGTATTCTAAGGCCATGAGTTATGTGAATAGAAGATCAGTGCAAACAAATGGATTTATAAAGTAGATTTTTTTTTAATACATATAATTAAGGCTATTTCATTTCTCTACACTTATATAGGCAAAAGAGGGTAAAAGTAAGCAGAAGAGCTTTAAGGAGAAGATACTGGAACAAGAAAGGGAATAGGAAAAGCAGCTTTGTAAGAGATTATTTCCCCTCCGTTAACCTGCCTAAATACCATGGATTTCCTTGCTTCCTCAAATGTAATGATGATCAAGAAGCCATATTCTTGCTTCCACCTACTGCTTATTCTATATATTCCTTGAATCATGAGCAGGAGTACAATCCTTGTATTCACACTGGTGCATCTCCCCCAAATATTCAAGAATATAGGTTCTGAAAACCAAATATCTATTTCTAAAACAACTGTGACAAAAGTTCTAAATGGCAGCAGAGTTAAATTTTTTCTGTCAAGGTTGAAGCGTCAGTAAAGCTTTGTATTTATGACTTCTAACATTGTTCTAACACCTTAAAAGCTGGGGGCTTTTGTTGTGGGTTTTGTTTTGGTTTTGCAAAGGTTACATGAAAGGCTTGGATATCAACTGCAAGGTAACACTACAAAATAACAACCTTAACATCCTTTTAAATTATGTAAACACTTTGAAGTAATATGCATTACAGGTAGACATTTACAACAGTTTCTTCTATCCTGAAAACTCCTATAGCAAATAATCTTACATATGGTATCATTTCTGTGTAGGTGTTCTGTATTTGAAGGTGCAAGGTGAGAGAAGAGGAGGAGGAAGTAGAAAATAGGAGGAGGATGTAGAAGTGGGTCCTGTCTCAGCCTAACTCCAATTACAAAGAAACTCGATCCCATAAGCTTTCAGCAAGCAGCTTTCATTTCTTAGAAACCAAAGCAAAAGCAGAGAGGCAGGGGTCTTGCCCAAAGGAACAGAACTCTAGCTCTAGAGTGAGATAACTTAAAACTGAAGTCCTGTATTTTAGTCACAACAACATTTTTCTCTGAAAATTAAATGATGATTAGTTCTGAATGAAGCATAGTCTTGATTGGGTGATTCTCCATACCCTTCAGCTATGAACACTAATGAGACAGCCAATTAACACTAAGAATGCTGCTGGCTTGTGTAACATGGGCATCTGTGTGCCAGGAACTGAACCAACAGGACAAATCATATTATGTATTTCACTGAGAAAATCAAAAGAAATCTTTGCACAGACAAGCATCTAGTTGGAATCAGTGATCTGGCCCATAAACATCTTCAGATCTCGCAGCATCTAAACAATAAAAGTGCTTTGCAATGGCAACACCACAGACCTTTAATAAAAAGCTACTTCATAACAGGAATTGTGTATCGGTCATGTACTTCCACTCTAATGAAATTAGTCCATAATATATCTAGTATGTAACTGAACCAACAAGTCTGCATCTTCAGGGGCAGCAGCTGCATAAGACCCTTAGTAATCCCCTACCTCTGATGACAGTTTTTTAAAGAAAGAGATCATATCTCTAACAGTAATTCCTATGTAGTCAACACCTTCTGGGCCAAATGAAGCTCATACAGTGTCTGTTTCTTGTGTGCATACACTACAGAAAACACAGAAACTGAAGATCAGAAACTTTCAAATTGCAGGTATGTAGGCCTGTGTAGGCACTGTGACTGTCTCCAGAACTGAGACACAAACGTCCCGCATTATGTGCACCAAGATTCCTGTACTGAATATGACAACTACAGGAATTTTTTTGCAAGTTAGTTATAATGCAAATATTCGCCATATCAAGGCAGTGACAATTTTCTTTTTCTTGCAGGAAACTGGTCCAAGTTACAGTATCAAGAAACAGTCTGTTCAGTCACAGAATACATTTATATGGTAAAGCATCAGGCGTAAAAAGACAGGAAATCTTTTTCCTGCTAGAGATTTTTTTTTTTCAGCGATAGGCCAACTCCCGATGCTAAAAAGAAACCAACTTCAAGCAGAAGACTGCAAGAGAAGTGCCATAAAAAGCCAGTTTGATGGGAGAGGCTTCTTGTTTCTTTCTTACGTGCAGCTACACTCCAGACAAAAGCAACAGAGATGCTCAGAGCAGTCATATTCATAGAAGTTTGTCTAAAAGTAATAATTACTTGCCAGCACACTGTTCCTTCTTAGAAGTATATAGAAACCATGAAAATGTCTATCTGGATACAATATGGGAAGTCTTCAACAAGAAAAGCCAGTCTGTACCAAACATATGCCATGACAAGGACTGACTGATTCCTGTGGATATATGGTATAAATGATGGCACAATAGACAGTTAAGCACCTTCTAGAACAAGCAAGTACTAGTGAATTTCACTAAGAATATTGAACCATAACGGACAAATCAGATCTCTTCATCAAGTATTTAGGAACTGCCATAAAAGTTAAAGCAAAGTCTATGATGTACCTCTTTCAATACTATATCAAGTTATTAACATGGTATATTAGAGGTAAACAAATTTAATAAGGATCCAAATGTCTAACATTTGTCAGTGACTGTATCAAGAAATCTAAATAATAAGTATTTTTCTAACAAGTTTTATGGATTGTCTGCAGAGAAAACTTGTGTGAAAACTGCATGCTCAGTTGTCCAGATCATTCTAAAATACATATCAACTTTTGCTGTAACAACAAAAAAGAAATCCAGTGAATACGGTTTCCTTTGCAACCAGTAAAATATTATCTAAGTCACTCCTATTAACAGTACCCTAACACTAAGGGATACCAATTCATAAAGAGCATACACATTCCCCCTTACACAACTCGTTATCTTTGACAATTCAGTGATGCTTTTAATTTACGTCCTAACATCCCCATTTAGTTCCTTCCTGCAAAAACTATATTCTGCCATTTTGTGCCAAACTTAATCTCCTTTTTGGTTTCGAGTACAGTTCTTTTTCACAATAACAATCAACTCAGTTCAAAGGCATGTTCAACATGAATGAATCTCCTTTCTCCATTCTGAACATGCTCTGCATATAGGTGTGTTGCCATCACTCCACTGAAAGCATAGGTAATTTCAGGTGGACATCTGTTTGTAAGCTTTCCTTACAAACTATTCTTAGTAATACAAAAATCCTTCTCATGCCAAGGTGTGATCCTAAGGGATTTGAGGTGTTATATCTGCTGTCTATTTGCACATGCAGGCATCTAGTTCAGTGGGAGAGACATTTCGCCGGTATCCTGTTGACATTAGAAACATTAAGAAGCAGTAATGATTTACCTCCACTTATAAATGAGGCCATCCAGAAGATACTTATGTTTCCAATTTGTGGGTTTAGACATCTATTGCACAATTTCAATACTGAAAATAATGAATTTCATTCCCTATACAAGTTATTTACAGCCGTCTTTACTTCTTTACTTCTCAATTTCCACAAAGATGCAAAGAAAAATGCATGCAAACCAATACTTCGGATGAAGTACCTCTACATTGCATATTGTTAAGCTATGTTAATAACTGTTTACAGCAAGAAACGTCAGAAAGTTTTGGGTTCAGAGAAAAAACATCCACTGAAATTTCATCTAAAAGAAACAAGTAATTCCCTCCCCCTAACAACAATTCCCTCCCCCTAACAACTAGAATATTAGATCAAGTAATGTTTCTATCACTTCAAATGCCCCATTCTTAAGGTACCGGAGCCATGATTCACAATACAGAGATATTTCTACCTGACTTCTGATAATTTCAGAAATGGACATGTAGGAAAATATGAGAAGAAAGAATTGAAGAAAACTTTTTCTGATTTCCAAAAATAAAAGATGCACTGACATTTGGAGGAAAGTTCAAGTGTTGAAATGAAATTCTTAATTTTCCAAACACTTTTGCCTATTGCTTCCTATTGTAAGCATAATATTTGAATGACGTGTAAAAATACAACTTAAGCAACACAAGCCTACAATGATTATACACGTTATTACAAGCTGCATAGACATCACAAACGAAGATCAGCATACTGATTCCATTATTTATCAATAGAACACTGCTGAAAGGGTTATAAACGCTGAACCTCAAAGTGTGGAAAAACATTATGTTAATCACATGTTCTTATTGAACAGTTAAAATAAGAATCAGATTGACACCGAGATCTAAAACCCATATACAAACAACAATTAAACAAAACTTGAACTAATATAGTGTGAGATTCTCTTACCAAGGGTCATTTCAGATGCATATATGTTTTTATAAATAGGAGGATAAACTGAAGAAATTTAAAAAATAGCTCTTCAATCATCTTTTACACGAAAAGTATGGTTTTCTTAATGATTAACATTTTATTTATAACCAATACAAGATACTTGTGTGATTACATCTGCTGTTTAGCCTCTCTTCAGTATTGATGATAAAATTGTTCTGCTACACGCACTTTGAAAATGGGAGTTTAAAGAGAGAGAGGAGACTAAAGTGTTCAGCAGCAGATATGTAGGAGTTTGCTGAAAGTGGGCCAAGACACATGAGTTTTCTGATCAAAGAGGATAAAACTGAGTTTGGGTAGAAAGAATGGTTGTTAATGAGACTAACAAAAAGTGACACATACTAGGAAGAATCAATAGCCTAGGGCACTAACTTATCAGACCCAGTACAACTACAGTGAAAATCAGCTCCCCTTTGCTAAGGCTTTATTCCAATTGCGTGTGAAGAACATTCATTTTCACTGCTTTCCAGATCAGCACCAGGAAACCAAGTAATTTTATTCTCCTTAAAAAAGCAAACGGGAAACCAACCTTCCTCTACTTCACATACCAGCTAGATGTCTATTTAACTACAACACACTATACTAAACAAAAATCACAGCTTTTCTGATAGAAAACTCTAGATCAATAATGCCCAGTGAGACTTGCCTCATAGGCAGCATGTTTCTTATGAGAGGCATCATTAGGACTAGCTCATTCACCTCGCTAGAGAAGACTGCTGGAGACAGTCAGGTCAGATTTCCGCATGCATCCTCTCTTCAAAATGTATTCAATTATGTTTTCCTTTAATGCTATTTAAAAGAAAGAGCCAAAATAATCTTCATATTCACAGTAATTATTTTTTTTTTAAACAGCAAGTGACATAGGAACGTGAGTCTTATGTTTTCAACAGCTCTTTAAAATACTTCGCATCTCAAAAGAGACAGTTTTTCTCAGTGGTTTCAACCAGTTATTTCAAAGTCACTGGAAATTAAATAGTTAAGCACTTCTTAAGAAAAAAATCAAACCCAGAAAACAGAAAAAACATTGTTAGACATCACTGCATCTGTTTGTAACTAAACAGCATTATGAAGTACAGTCCAAGTTTCCCTGTTTTTATGAAATCTGGCTTAATATTTTTCTAACAACCCTAGGTTACCTACATGATTTTACATATAATCTTTTTCTACAGTAGTATTTCCTTCTTCAACAAAAATGCTGGTTTCGCAGCTGACCTAGTGCATTTAAAATAATTCAGTAACAGAAGAACTAGAAGGGAGTCTGTTTAGGTCCTGTTCCAATTTGGTTCCTTTCACTGGTGCTTAACACATCCTAACACATTTAGTTGTGTGATTTTTGGCATTCTGGGCCTTTTATTTAGTTAGTTTTTTAAAAACACCTTTGTTAAATGCCTCCCTCTCTCATCATCATAAGATCAGGGGATATCTCATAACCCCTGAATTCCTATAAATCCTAATGCCATAAAATCATGTTTCAAGGTGCACTTCAGTACAATTCTTGAGGAGGTGACAAGAAAAGCAGAGATAGGCAGAAAAGGTGTGAACTTTATGGTTTTTACTGCTAATCCTAAATTAAATATAAATAGTGCTGTGAAATTGCCTGAGTGTCCTCCTCTCTTGTTGAAAAAAATACTAAATTCAAAAAAAAAAAATTGGTTGAACTTGAAAGGTTGTCCAAAGGAAATTTCAACATCCCTTCGCCCTGTGCAAAACAAATGAATGAACAAAAATCAAATACTCTTATAGACTTAGCATCTCCAGTTTTTTAAAAAGTTGTTTATAGTTACTTTGCAGGACAAAGGATTGATTTTATTTTTCTAGGTAACCCTTATATTATAAAAGCTCAGCACAGATGGATTAGCAGCAATGCAAATAGTTGCCTCTACTGAACAATCCCAATCTTGTGTTTCTACTTAGACTTTTCACCTAGACACACCTCGTAGGTATAGGGATTCACTTACACTTGCACTACACGGATACACCTGTAGCTCTTTCTGTGTTTAGCCATGTCCTTCAAATACAAGTTAAAGGGACAGATTTACAACCTGAAAAACAAGGTGCTTGAACACTAACAGCTTTGGTGGAGCAGACCCAGAAGGCTTTCAATAATTCTGCACATGCCTTTATACAGTTATTGGATATCCTTTCTTGAGAGGAATACTTGACAAGGGACATAGCATGTGTTTCCACTCCCTTCAGGAATTTGATATAAAGTTTGCTAGAAACCACGGCAAAGGCAATATGAGTCTATCAACTGTGCAGTGCTCTTATTTCAAGCAAGCAGCTAGGTGATCTTTCACATAGCATGACCTCTCCATGCCACACTCAGGCATCTTTAATAGACAATAATAATGTTTCATGTGAATCAAAAGTTAACAGAAAATAGTAATATTCACATAAAGGTTCAGAATTCACCTACAACACAATTAAAATATTACATATAAACAGAAAGTCCAGCCTTTATGTGCTTAGTTCCAACCTGGTTTTAACCGAAAGTTAGTTACAAAATCATTTAGGTTGCAAAAAAGACATGACCAAATACGAAATATCCATGGCTAAGTATCCCAAAGTATCAACCTTAACAATTTACACCCCAAATATAAATGAAAACCTAATGCTTCACAGCTTAGATGACCTCTTAAATACAGAGAATGAGAGCACATGTTGTATTATAACTCCATACATTTTTCAACTGCTTTGTACATCAGATATCAAAGTATCAGCAGAGGCATACAACAATACCTAAAGCAGCGCATGCCACATGCGCGTTCTCCTTTCCTGTAGGCTTTCAATATTTTCACATGTCCTGAAGAAAGATTCATGGATGTAACTCTGTATGAACAACTACTACTAAACCCACAGGGAAACCACCAAACAAAATTTGGAATGTAGAAAAGCTACACGTACGGGGCCTACAGGAAAGATGGAGAGGGCTCTTCATCAGGGAGTGTAGTGGTAGGATGAGGGGTAACAGTTTCAAACTGAAAGAAGGGAGATTTAGATTAGATATTAGGAAGAAGTTCTTTACTGTGAGGGTAGTCAGATGCTGGAACAGGTTGCCCAGAGAAGCTGTGGCTTCCCCCTCCCTGGCAGTGTTCAAGGCCAGGCTGGATGGGGCTTGGAGCAACCTGCTCTACTGGAAGATGTCCCTGCCCATGGCAGGGGGTTGGAACTGGATGATCTTTAAGATCCCTTCCAACCCAAACCATTCTGTGATTTTATGATTCCCAGACTTGTACAAGGAGCATATTATAATCTACCAGGTATTAAGTGAATTATACTTCTTGAAACTATATAAGCTTGATGCCTGTTGCACCGACCCTTTTCTGATTCACTTACGTTATGTTTGTTAGAATTATGAACAACCTGAACCCATCACATCTTTGGTCTGCTTCATTTGTGTATACCAACATGTAATCAATATTGGCCATTTACAGGAAAAGAAACACACACAGGACATGGATTTGCTAGGACTCATCAATCCTCTTTCTTGAAGTCCAGCTGACTTGCATAACTTCGAGGAAAACAGATTGTCAAAACAGAAGAAAACGCCCAAATAATCACCATGACATAGCCTTATTTTTAAATATTAACTTCTTATAACTGTATGCATTATGGTAAACATTAATCTTATTCTCTGAAAGCTGCTTTTAGGAAACATATTTGCATTCAAGCTGAAATTCTTTATAACCTTAAGCACGCTTAAAATTGAAAAAATTAATTAAAGCAGAAAAATGGAGTCTCAGAAATACTTCATCAGCCTCTGTAATGACAGCAAAACGGTTGAAAGATTTTTGCAAGCTGTATCTGATCCAGTTTGAATTTATTGGCAGAATCTTACAGGCAAGAGACTAAGCCACTTCAAAACATAGAATTTAATGGCTGGGCTTTATTTAATATCCCCATAATACTACTTTGAAAAGAAACCCTTTATTCTATTGCCACTAGAACAAGAGAAATGCAGATTTTTCACTACTGGCTGTCAAGTGAAGTCCCTTTTTTCTTACGTACATGTGTTGTGTGAAATTCAGCAATTTCATTTCACAGGGTGTCTTTGGCATTAGCCACAGTGTAATGTATCTGGAACTATGAAGTTCATCTGATTTCACACCTAACCTCTGCAGCCTCACAAATTATGCATTACTTCAATAGAAAGAAACATACACAAATTGCCTACGTTTTCCTGGAAACAAAGCTCATATACCTTTGAGTTTTCTGATCAAGACAAGCTTGTCCATGAACACAACACGTGCTTATGCTTTGTAATAAAATGTCCACATAGAACCACAAGATTTTCATGTGGTTTGATAGATATTCTGAGTCAAGTTTCTTTGTTCTTCAGAAAACACTGTGTAATGATGACATTAAAAAAAAAAATCATATTTCATGCACAGTTTCTCTCTCAATTAATGTGGAAAAGTAACAAAACATTTCAAAAGTGGAACAAGATTTTCTGTCCTTCAAGTATGTGCATATTTCTGTCCACCTTAATATCTTCAACCAAATGTAAACAAACATATTTGGAGGAGACTATACAAGCGTAGTTACTAAAAACAGTGGCTTTTAAAGTTTTCAGAATTTTGTCCAGAGCATCACTATATTCTGGATTTTATCATCCCAGCCTTGTGCTCCTACCATCCTGTTGCCACAAATCCTAAGCTATTCCCATCAGTTTTGATCACTTTTCAGTTTTCTTCAGCTCTAATGATACATTCATTGTCCCTACTTTGGAAGTCCTTCTGCTCCATGCCTCATCCAAAAATCCAGATCCCAGCAGTGATTCAATCTTTGTGCAAGGTGCTACAGAGTATGTAGCAGGAGGAGCCCAGAAGCTGAAAGCTCACCCCAA
Source organism: Leptosomus discolor (assembly GCF_034619465.1). NCBI lineage: Eukaryota > Metazoa > Chordata > Aves > Leptosomiformes > Leptosomidae > Leptosomus > Leptosomus discolor. The sequence continues at coordinate 31,864,762 of NC_141399.1, forward strand.
CTAGCAAGCAAATAACTCATCCTTGCTCAACTGTTTATGTTTATTTCAGGATAAAATGTTCTTCATAGTCTGGAATCATAAAACCAGAGTACTGATTTGAAAAAACAGGGATTACGGCAGAAAGCTGTTTTGAAACAATGTGCTTTTGAACTTTTATCTAGAATCCACATCATTAGATACTCAGCACTGCCATACCATTTTTTTTCTGCAACTCCCTTTTCACCTTAACAATCAATCAACACTAGCAAACACACAGAGAGATGTGGCATGAAGTACAGTTCACCTATTGCCATTTCAGATGTGAAAAGACAGAATTTTTAGCAAGAAAGGTAGGTAGAGGGGGGGAAAAAAGAGAGAGAGAAGGAGGTGTGTCTATTCTCTTACATCTCCCTTTTAAGATGTGCATCTTATGTTCCACGTTTGTTTCAGTCTTCACTTCTGGCTGCAAGGGAGAGCAGCCTCACTTTATTGCTCACTGGTATTTAATATGAGCAAGCTTTCTACCTCACCACCTTCTTGATACCTACTTCCAGCTATTATTTTCACTGGCAGCCTGTTCAGTGGCAAAGCAAGAGGGACAAGAACACCAACCTTAATGTCACAGAACAGATCATTCCTGCTGTAACCTGAAGCATAAAAAACGCTCAGCATCCAGGAATTATGGATGCAGGCAGTGGATAACCAGCAGACACTCCCTTGTTTATTAAAAAAGTAACAGAAAACCTTCTTCCCCAAAAGCTAATTCTTTATCTGTATCAATATTTTTCCCTATAAATCACAGAAAGAGAAACTCTTCACAAGAATAGAAAATAAATTTATGGATAAACATACAATGTCACTTCAAGACTTGCAGCACTGCATTTCATGCAAATAAGTTTTAGTTTTTCTCAATTTGGAATCAACTATTTAAACTGATTGTCCTAGGTTAGAGTGTAAAATGTGCCCCAAAAAAAGTATTCTATTACCATCTTCAGGAGCTGTTGAGACCAGGTGGGGCGGTGCTCCCTGCCTCCCCCCTCTGGACTATCTCCTGTCAATGGGCACAACAACGCCTTATCGCCTGACCCATCGATAACTCGCTCCTGGGCTATCTCCTGTTAATGGCCCATCAAGGAACTGCCTCACGACTCCCCATCCCATTGTGAGATGCTCCGCCCGGGGGGAAGGAGCCAAGCAGTCCATGCTAAATAAAACCTGAGATCTCGAACACCCTAGCAGCCTTCTTCCACTGGATTCCCAGAGGAGTTTTTTCCCCCACTGGAGTTCCAGAGGACAAGAGCTACCTACCTACCACTGGACCTTCGGAGGAAGACCAGACCCTTTTACCTGATCGCTGCTTCAACAGAACTACATCCATCGCTTCAGGAGGACTGCAGCCAGCATCTTATCGGACTGCTACTGCCACCCAAACTGGGTGTCAGGTTGTATTTCCGACTCTGTCAGTGTAAACCAGTGGGTTGTTTGTTTTTCCCTGCCTTGTGTTATATATATATATATATATATATATATATATTAGTAAAGAACTGTTATTCCTATTCCCCATATCTTTGCCTGAAGGTCCCTTAATTTCAAAATTATAATAATTTGGAGGGAAGGGGGTTGCATTTTCCATTTCAAGGGAGGCTCCTGCCTTCCTCAGCAGACACCTGTCTTTCAAACCAAGACACTCATATTAAAGCACATTGATGAATTTAATTAGACAGATAGTCTACTGCCTGAAGTTATTAGGAGCACGTATGCTTATGCTGTAGGTGAACATATTCACTGTTCTTATTATTCTGTATGATAATTTCCATGTCTTTTCTGTAAGAAACTCTCCCTGGACTAAGTAATTGGTAGTTGTTCATGTATGTTTTAGTTTGGTGGTTTTTTTTTTTAAAAAAAAAAAAGGTTTCCAAACCAAAGCCAGCCAGTAGGAAAGACCACTTGAACTGCATTTATTCCTATGGCAGATTTCCCTAGTTGGCCAGTTAATTACAAGGTATGAAAGTCCTAAAGTCACTTGAAGAAAAGAAAAAAACACCAACAACACATAACCTAAGAAGGACAGTTATGGTTCATTGCTCCTATCTTGAACTGATTCTACTAATGTACACGGAACTGCTAAACTGTTATATTTAATATTTTTAGTACAAGGCTCTAAGTCATCAAAACTAGCAAGCAAATAAGGCTACATTTCTATATACTAATTTTCCCTCATTCAACCAACACAGAACACTTAACTAAAAGTGATGAAGCAAAAGGTTTAAATACTATGCCTACTTGTACCTATGTGAAAAGTGTACTGCTCTGTATGTACTGTACTTAGAGAAACCAAAATTACCTGAGGAAGTTACAAACCAGCATGACAAATAAAACGTCATTGTAAGGAACCGATACAGTTCTTTCAGCAAAAAAAGTAACTGTAGTGCAAACATAAAGCTTACATGGGGAACAAAAGACAGCACTTGACTCAACTTTTATCACTGAAGTAATGTATTCCACAATGTTAATTTCTGTAAAATTGCAGCTCTTCACACTGACATTTTTGTGCACATAAATGTAACAAAATCAGTTTCAACAAGAACCCTTAAAACTGACAAGCTAGACTTGCATGTTCAGAAAAGCAAGATGGCACTCCAGCTACCTGAATTACAGGATGGAACATTGAATGAAACCTTCATTGTCTCCAAGAGTAGCAAAAGGTCTTCCTAACAGTATGAAAACTTTTGGAATATTGAAGTGGAATTTGTAACAATTTCTTCAGATAGAAATATGCTGTAGACCCACTAGCGTCTGTCAGTAAAGTTCAGGCATTGCAGCAGTACAAGACATTACAAGTACAAGAAAGATCCTCTGTTTATGGAGAGCAGTAGTGGGATCTACATTCTTCACTTTTACTTCTACCACTATGACCATCCCATGACTTCTAAATTGCTGCAGCTACCAGGATCATAGAGAGGATCAAAGCATTAGAACCAGTGCTCAACAGTCCAACAACCATTAGAGGCTTGGATTTGGTTTGGATTAGCTAAAATTTTAACGCGTATGGAAAACTAAAGTTTGGACTTATAGAACTGCAATGAAAATGCTGGTAGTTACATTTCTAGATGCAACCTCCACCACCAAAGAGGTGATGATATGACATTCAAATTGGGCATGATTTTGCTCTACTTGTGAATACTATTTCTTTTTGCTCTTTGTAGAGCTTTCTACATGCCACAAGGAGAGAAGACTACTTCTAAAAAAGATAAAAGTAATATATTTAAATTTAAGGGCGTGAAAAAGATATCACCAGGTTAATACAAACAAATGGATCACAAACTAAGAGAAAAAAATTCATTGGTGGAACCTCACTTGCATTGTTGTGACTTCACCGGCACTAATAATTGATAAACTGTCTTAAGATAGCACTAATGGCAAAGGGGAAGAACAAGCAAACTGTACAGAGCTTTTCTGGATGTGCATAGAATAGGATACCACCTGATCTAACACAGCAATTGGAGAAGAAGTTACCTAGCAGGAATTCACACTATATATACATGAAATAAAGGCTCTTGACGAAGTTTCTGTCCTAACCTACTCCTTCTCATTCAAGTGTCTGTAAAAAAAACAATACCCAGAGGTTAAGTTAACAAGCTCTTTCCAGAAACTCAACAAGCTAAAACATGAGGAATGACCCAACAGGAGCTGAGAATAGGGAATTAATTGACTGTTTGAATATGGCAGTGAATGGAGATCACTGAAATAGGTAACTTCCTAAGCATGATTACCCTCTTTCTTAATTACCTTTTTCTGTGCCCTCTTTACAGTAAAATTCTTAAGTACTTTATTTGTCGTTTTTCTGGTACAAAAAGGTGTGGCTGCACTTATCTTACTTCCCTATCCTGTTTTATCAATCCGTTCTGTCCCCACATTTTTAGCAGCATATTTCTTCCTGCTCAGTATAGAAGCTAGAGGGAACGAATGGAGAAGAGTCTTAGTTTGTTATGCCCTTTTTTTTGTTGTTTTTATATCTTCAGTATCAACAAAGCAGCACTCAGGAAAATTATTAAAGAAAACATCCCAGAAATAAATTAGAGTCTAAATGAGGTTGACAATGTCAGTAAGCTTAAACAAATTACAGCAGTTATTCTGAGAAAAACAGTCCTTTCCAACAGACAACACATCAGTTCAATGAAGAATATACATAGTATGTTGCTGAAGACTTTCCTTGGGAATGTACACTAAAATTGTGTATCAGAGATATTGTAGTTATTATGAAGGTTTTTATCAAAGACTAAAAATCAATAATCTGCAACCACTCAAGCTTGCTGTGATGCAAATCATACAGTATTTCTGAGACAAAAAAAAATCTATAGCAAACATTTCAGTAGTATAATTATTTTGGGAGGAGAAAAGGATAGAAGTGACAGCTGCAATATTTTCCAGCTCTAAACCACAGTGACGCACAGTTTGCTAACAAAGTTACCAAAAAATTGTCCTTGGTGCTTGAAAAACAATGCTGGCCTACAAATACGTAGAATAATGAGAGACTAGGTCTTTCTGTATGCAATCATCAGTGCTGTGGGTTGTCTCTGCCCTAGATGTTTAAAGGGGCTATCGCATATCAAACAGGATTAACTTTGATCTGAACGGTACTTTCTCAATTTTCTATTCAGATCTATTGCCTAATGCATAACTGCTCACTACACACCAAACTCATTTCATTTGTGATAAGAGCTGCAATTGGACCCCGTGTCAATAGACTACAATGATATGCAGACTACAAAAAAATAAGACTATGATGCCTATGTGTTAATCTAACATACACTTCTTTCCAGTACAACTTGTATATCCCTAAAGCAACTCTCCTTCCACTGCAGTTCCTCCTTCACCTTATTTTTCTTGTTGGCACGCAAAGCCTATGTTATTCACCTGTCGAACATATAACAGCAGTATAATTTTCTCTGTTCCCATAAACATTAAATACCCACAAACAGTGTTCAAACATGTATAGGTATAACCAGTAGCGCAGTAATGTAAAATTTTGAATAAGGTAGGATATTTAAATTTTCCTTATACAGAAAGGATCAAGCCCAAATTCCATGTTTTGAAGCACGGAGGACATGCATGACTGGCGGACATAAGCATATCAATACAAAGGAATGGTGCATTCCACCTGATGATCTAAATTCCTAATGACATTGGATGCCTTTTTATTCTCTACCAAGGAACAAAGTCTTCCTTTGCTTTTTTCTCTTCCTGAAAGAAATCATTTACTCCAGTGATAAATTTTTCTAGGAAAAGCTGAGTACAAAAAAGTGGGGGGAAAAAAAAAATCATTGAGCACCTCAACTTTGAAAATTTAAGACTGTTCACAGAATAGTACACTACATATAGGAAATCTCATGACTTCATCATAAATACCCATCTTAAAATCTTGCTTACCAGAACCATTAAATCACAACGAATGAAACAAAACAAAAACTGTTTCCATACCAAGTGTTGTTTGGAGTTCAGCGTAAAGTAACAGAAGTTGGAAACCAATTACACTTTCATGACTTCAAGTGCAAAACTTGGATGTTGGAATGGCATTGTTCTTAATATTTCGTACGGGTTCTTATTAATTTTTTTTTAAATCTATATTTTTCTGTTAAGAGTTCCAAGCCTATAATTTCACTTATAGAAAGAAAAGGACAAAAAGACTCAGAAATGCCTCACAGAAACATGTTGCAGTCAGACTCGTTGAAGATGGGCTGCCTGACAAACATGCTTCTGAACTACATTAGAAGAACACAACAAAGATCTATTCTGTCCTGCTCAATGAAGTGGCAAAGCATCACTTATGCCCATTCTTAAGCAGAGGCATTAATACTCAACACCTCACAAGGTACTCTGTGGGCAAAATCCAGTAAATTTAGTGCATTGGAGTCTCAGCAAAAGGAGACTTCCAGGTTAAAAACCCAAAACCTGGCAGCTAAGGGCACTTTTCAAGCTTTAATGAGCATGTTAATGACCCAAACCAAAATGAAGAAACCCATAACCCTAGACACTCATTAATCCTGTACGAAATATATTGGCCAGAAATCATTAATGTTGCAAGAAGCTTCTGTAGCTGTAGCGGTTTTAATCAACTCTCAAGTCCTCTGTAATTATACACTTATGGTACAGGTTTTTTTATTTATTTGGATTTCAATTCCATAACAGTAGTACCTATCTCTGATGCTGGATTATTAATAGAACTAGAAATTATTACAGACCTGATACATTACTTCACTTACAAGGTAAGCATAATTTCTTGCTGATATGAAGTCTAGTTTTATACATCTCTAATACACAGTTGGTTCTGCTTCCATGGTACAGCCACCTCAAGCACACTGACAAAAACCTCCAAAAATCGGAAGACAGTATATGATTAATCCAGCTATTCTACATTTTCTAAGGTTTAGTAACAGCAAATGCAATAGACTTAAAGAAATGAAAATATTGGTTATTTAATATACAGTTTAAGATACCTTTTACTACCCATAATAGTGTTGATGTTTTGAAATTAGAGGGACTAGCAGACTTCAGAGTGAAAACCCAACACTGTTGGAAGCATGAGGGGCATAAAGAACAGTTAATCAGCTAACTAGCTTCTTTCATTTGTGGGTGTGTGAAAATCATGCAGTCTCTTCAGAAGTAGAAAAAGAAAACTGAGCGGAAGGAACCCTCCTTCGGTTGTGCGAAGCCCACAGAGGAGTCAGACAAACAGTGCTTGTGCTTAGGCAATAGCTTTTTAGATAAAAGAAAAAAAAATTTCTAACTCTCCATGACAATCTGCTAAATATGCCTGCCTGAGGCGCATATATTACACTCACTCTGCACGGGAGAATCATCATACATGTACATTTCTTCATAAAATTTTCTTGCGACAGCATTCTACAAAGTCTGGTTAGTAGGGGGTTGCTTACTTGATAAAACACCACCTCATAAACTCCATAGATATTAACTAGTTGGTAGACCTGAAAGCTGTTTGCATAGCTACATGCATAAATTTTAAGCGCAAAACCTCTTAATTTTTCTCTTAGTCAACTGTATTAGCCATGTCTGTTGGCTGTTTTGTGCAGCTAGCATAAAGAAGGTATTAGCATTTTTGTGCCATAGACAAGGTGAACAAAAAAGTCTGACATGAGATTCTACAGGCTTTCAAAACAGAGAATCATCTTCATACCTTCACACCACAACACCAGAAAGTAGAGTTTCTCAGCAAGCACCAAACAAGGCAAGAAGTTCGCGTTTACATTTTTTTTTTGTTTTACATAACAAATTATGGCAGAAAAAGAATACTGCAAATGGCAATCCGTTATGGCTACTGCAACTTTTTTTCTCATCCTCTCCACAAGAGTTTGAGAATAGATCCAAATGTGATCCAAAATTGGAAGAATCTAGAGAGATATGTCTCTATAGCTGCATAAAAACACAGGTAGGCAAAAGCATGTTGCAAAGATATAGGAGCCTGAATAGCAGAAGTTAAAAAAGGAACACACCAAAATGCCCCAAAATTAGACTGTGGGTGTTAAACCAGTTCCATAATCTCATGAACTTGCAGAGTTTGTAAGGAGTTGCTAAGGTTTAAAATAAGCATGAGAAATCTTTGCAGATACAGTTTAAATTTGGATTTACTCCCTCTGAACATTACAATTCACAACTGTTTATCTGAAACAAGAACGTTTTCCTAGAGATTTGCCTAACCCACTCCCTGCCCCTTCTCCACTACCAGCCATACAGATTCAATAAAGCTCTATAAACTAAAGAAAGATTTTAGCCTGAATACCACACTAACAGAGTTGTTAGGCAAAAATCAAATTGTAAAGAAAAATAAATGCAACTCTTAGTCCTTGGTGCAAATTCAGAAGTCTAACCAGGGATAGATTTGGCTGGCAGCATCTTTCTTTCTGGCAATGTTACACAGAAGCTGGAAAGGATGTAGCTCAATTTCCTGATCTTAACACAAGCTTTCTAGAGATGTTAACTTAAAAAAAAAATAAAATCATCTTTATAACTCTCAAGTAAACTGAATTTTCTCTGAAGTCACAGAGATAACATGAGATCTTGAAGGATGGTGGCTTCTATTTCACAATTTTAAACACAGAACTCACAAAAAAAAAAAAGTATGTTTTATAATTAAAGTGTTACTATTAACATGCAAATCCTCAGTGTCAGAATTCCCAGGAAAGTAATGAAAACTCCCTTCTAATCATGCACAGCAACCTCAATTCATAGCAAGTCAAGTTAATCTCATTATTGCATCTTTTGACACTACAGATGAAATTCCACTTCATAGCAGTAAACAGGAACCAGTGGGCCCCTTCACAGGGGAATGAATTTTGACAAATGATTACCGACAGCTATAGTTCTTGTCTACACAATGAACAAACTATTTGGAGATCCTTGGAAGAGAATGGCTCTAAGTGTAAAGAAGATGGCTTCTTCCGTGAGACTTCTTTTCCTGTCTTTCCTCAATCCTTCTTATAGTTCCTTAAGTGACAAACTAGGATCAGGTATTTTTTTAAATTACTTATCGTAAGAAAGACTTCAGGAAAATAAAATCATGAAATTTAAATTCAGTTTATTCAGTAAATACATGCTTTGGGGAAATAGCAGTCATTTTGGACAGTTTTTTTCCTCTAGGATAAATGCTAAATATTAGCTTTAAAAGAGACAGAAAAAAACCCAAGACATAACTAGGGTTTTCTTGGATAGCATTTCCCCAAGGCAAAAGTCAAGGTCTTTCATAATTGCTGTAATTATTTTTGATGTTGGGTAAGCTAAGTGATAAAAACAGGACACAAAAATGTTGCATTTCAATATAAAAAAATACTCAGTACATGCCCTCCAGGAACACATCTCTGTTTATAGTTCAATCAATCACTTTCAAAAAGTGCTTACTTATTTTTACCTTTAAAGCAAGCATTTTCATCTAATGAGATTAACAAAGCTGAAGCAGCACCCAGGCTGCAAAACAATGGCTGTAAGTCAGATCTTCACCCACACAGGAAAATAAGCTGGTGCCAAGGCACTGGTATAACTGGTACGGTATATATGATTACATCCTACTTTTAAAATCTGCCTTTGACTTTGGGTGTGAGAATCAGGCCCAGAGAAAACAGAAGGATAGGCAGAGCATGAAGGAAGGAATCATCCTTAGGTGCAACATGGAAAGTGATTGCCCTACAGGGAAGCTGAGGATAAAGGCCAGCTCTCCTCTGCTTCTGAAAATCCCACCAGCACCCGCATCCAAAATGTGCTGGCTACCAGCCTCACCCACACCAGGGCTCCCCCACCCCCTTTGCCAGACTGCTGTGGTTCAGCTGGGGGAAAGCTGCCACATTGAGATACTGACTGAAAAAAGAAAGAACAAGATTGTTAAAAGAGTTATTGTTCTCTCTGGTGCCTAGTGGGTAAATATTTTTATTTTCTGAAAACGTATCTCCAAAGGACACGTAAACCAGCTGTACAAGGCAGGATGCAGCTACATGCAATGAAAGCAGTCATTTAAGAAATACATGCACTTTTCAGTATTTGGATGGCGTTTGGCATTTCTTTCTAGAAACACCCTGCCGTATGCGAGATATTCTTCTCTGTCCAACAGTCTTTGCCTCAGAGGGCAAAAAGGGGAAAAATACAACACTAGATGGAGAACATGCAGCAATAAAAACTAAAACATAACCCCTAAAAAATAATATAAAGTTTGGAAGAAGTGACCAAGCTGACAAAATATACATATTTTACAGCAAATCAATTCACTGTCAGGTCATGAGGACTGACTAGACCTAGGCACACCCATCATGCAGCTAGTCACAAGCAGGGCTCCTGTATTGACAGTTGGTATGTTAGCTTCTCTTGTATGGTTCTTTCTTCAGAGATCTCTTTCCTCCCTCCTTTCCAACAATTACGATCTTTCCCCTCCTCTCACCTCCAGAATACAGCTTGTCCATTAAAATACCTAGGCAGCTTGCCAGCAAGTACAGAGAGTATGGAGAGAAGCAGCATTTACTGAGCAAAATAGTTTTCTCTTTATTTCATCCAACAAACTGCTAGCCTTCGCTGCCAAGGAAGAAACAGCTTTGTGTCTCTGTTGGGAAGTGTCCACTGGAATCTCTGTGTGGAAATCCCAGATTCCCAAGCATAAGCCTCTGACTATGACACAACCCCAGGCTTTATGGAGGCCACTACACAAGGATTAAACCGAATATGATTAGCTCAGCTGTTTCATTTTACACCAGAACTCATCTGCAAGTTAAAATGTTGTAACAGTAATTAGCCACTATGAGAAGCAAAAGACAGGAACTCTGAACTGCTTATTTAACATTACCAACAACATCAATCTAGGAAAGCAATGCAAGCTCCATCATGTAAGTGTTGTCTCAGCCTCTGCCATTTGTTTTCACTGAACGACCTGCTGTACAGTATTTGTGGCTTGTTTCTTCCACTACATTTCTTTTTCTTGGCACATTGTCCCAGCACATACCAGGCTGTCAGTTCTGACATCCCAACTTTTTGTAATAAGAGGAAGGGCAGTGAAAGGGTTTCATTGCAGACACATGCACTCAGGAATAACCAGCAAACCCTCTGTACTCTTACAACTTTTGAGAGTTGCAAACAAATCAAACACAAAGGCAGAGAACAGAACTGTTTGAGAACAGGTGATGTTACTGTCTTTTTCAGGAGACAGCCTCTTGACCCACTGAGGCGTATGTTTTCCAAGAAACTCAAAAGGTGTAAAAAAAGAAATTTTAATTCCTTAGTCCATCACTTGAGGACAACAGGAACAGTGTGGAAAGCAGCCTGCTGAACACCCAGACTCAGTGCCTTGTCCATATCTTTCTGAAAATATAGAACTAAAAATCACAAACACCCAACCATTTAAAGAAGCAGCACGAGGGAAAAATGCAATGAACATGAGTGAATCATCCAAGTGTTCTTTCACTTTGGCACTGACTAGTAAAAGGCCTTGGGGGAAGAAAAAAGCAAAACAATCCCCCATAATTTTGTGTGTAAAAAACAAAGGAAAACAATTTCATTTCCAGGATATTTTATGGCTCTGGGATTGCAAGTGTTGAAAATTAATATTGCTACAAATTGAATATTCAAAATTTCTGCATATCTTTGGATATAAAAAATGATGTGTCAGAATACAATTTTAACTTCAGAATTCTGGAATGCAAGAATAAGGGTAAAAACTCTGGCAAATTTTATTAACTGTGAAAGTCTTGTATCTCAAATATTTTCTCCTGTCACCACAAGTATACGCTTCATGTGCACCTGATTTCAGAGTCTGTATTTCAGCTCCCAGTTCAGACAACTGTTAAACTGGAGTCAGCACACATTATTCAGCGTTTGAAAGAGAATGCGCTGGTCAGCTGCCACTCAGCAGCATTTGACAGCACCACTACTGCCCATGCAGGATTTGTTTCCTGTGACTTCTCCTCTAACCTTCTTTTCTGACTTTGAGAGTGAAGCTCACTTTCTTCCTTTCAAGCTCACTACTCAGCCTAGGTGACTTCCATTTCCACTTTAATGAACGTCTTCCCAGTGCTTCTCATTAACCTTCCTTTTCACTCTCCAACTCTGGGCTGTCTTTCACAGTCACTGGCTTGTTGATTCAGGGTCTGACCTGGTAAACTTGTATGCTTATGAATAATTTCACTCCTGGGAATAGCAGGACTGACTTTCGTACAATTTCTCCCAGAAGTTGAATTACTGACACACGGATATGGTGAATAGGATGGGTAGCTTTTTGTTTGGTTTTGTTTTGTGTTTTTTTTTTTTCCCTTTCTGACCTTAAATCTTGATTCTGGCATCTTCAGTATTAGTGATGTCTTCTATTATTTTATTTTAGGCTTTCAGGCTTATTCATTAGACCATTTTGAATAATTTATAAAGCATAATTGGAAAATGTTGGAAGTATGTACATGCTATACTGCAAGTAAGTACATACTTACTATTATACAGATATCACAGACTCTCTGAATGTTTTTTTTTATTATTGCATTTGATGAATTTTAAATATTTTAAAGGGAAACGGAGTTGTTCTCAAGTACCTGAAATGTAATATTCAAATTTCCATTGGTGCTACACAAAATAAGTCATGCGCTGCATGACTTGCACATACCTTCCATGCGGTAAGTACATGGTGGAATCTCACATACCTGTTAACACTTACATTCGCTCACTGTGAACATTCACCCTAGTTAAGCTCCGTTTTTTGACTATTTGTAGAAACAAACAACAGGAGAAAGGAAGTGAAACCCAGAAGATTGTTTAGAAACCTGAATACTAATTTGCAGACATATTTTTTCAATATTTAACCAACTTTAGTTTTGTGTTAGTCTCCTTACATTTCTGTCATAAGCAATTTTATCCTACCTTCTTTGAATTAATATTTCCTAGTTCTGTAATTCTTTATGCTTTTCCACCTCTTTACTCATGTTTCCCTGATGCTCCCATGTCCATCCATGCACTTTCGCTCATTTTATCTCCACAATCTACAGTGCATTTTTTCTGTTACATTTCCCTTTTTTTTGTCATTTTATAACCTACTGTTCCTTATACTATTTAACTTACTTTCCATTCTTGGTCCACCACATTTTCCCTTTCCTAAGTTGCTTCCCCCCCACCCTCCAGGCATCTAGACTTTGATCTCTATGCAATTTGAAAAAACCCGGTGTCATAGCTGGTAAAATGATCCTTTAACCCTTATTCTCATTGATTTTAATGACAGAGCTAAACCTGAACTTTAAAAAATACTCTATATGTGGATTTCGGCACAACCCCCCCCCCGGAATATCTTCATGGAAATACACATTCCTGCAGAAGTATTTATTATTAACAGTACAAATGTACATGCAAAATTTTTATAACATGTATTTTTATTTGTACACACTGGAGAGACTGAAAACATAAGATATTAAAATCTGATTCTAGAGAAATAAGATAGAAAGTTATCCACATGGCAAGAATTAAATAACATCTCAACACCTGAAAACTCTGATAACAAAACCAGCATTCTATGTTGGAAGCTGAACAGAGTGGATTATCTCTACTGTTTGACAAGGTGGTTGACAGTAATAACTACACTAACATCCCAGAACATCCTTGATCTTATCACTTCACCTCTTTGATTTTAGGATGACTGTACCTTCAAAATTAAATATTGCTCTTATCACTGATGCTGTCTAATGTGAAGACAATGCACTGCACAAATCTGAAAGCAGCAATTTGGTGCTGTTCCTCTGCCTCAGAAGGCACTGGTTAGGGAGCTCTCAATAGAGAACAAATCAGAATCAAACAACAGAATATTCAGATACATCGCAACCAGTCAACTCAATCACATAAAGAGATATTCATGCATTATTCATTCTATGAAATCTGGGAGTTTTTCCAGAGAATATGCCACAGACTAGAGAGAAGGTTTATCAACTGTTTTAAATCAGCATGTTTTATCTAATACAATAACAATTTATTTACTGAGGATATTTATATCATCAGAGCTTTTCCAGGCTTAATTGATTCTTTTCATCAAGATCCTCTACACTGGAAAAACCAATTCACAAAGGAATTTGAAAAGACACTATGCTGAATATCTACAAGATTATTTAGATAATAATGGGGTAAAGTTATGGATCTGTTGGTATTTAAATTACCAGATTCTCTTTCTTTGGAGCTATTCTACAAGGCCATCCTCATTTAAAAGACAGTAAAAATAGTTTTGCATTTCAGGAAACAGTTTATATGGACTTAAATAATCATTAACCACCAAAGCTACAGTTAGGCAAGTCAGTTTGTAAATACAGCACTTGCATTGATAGAAGTCTTAACACAAAAAGTTAAAATGAAATTTCAACTATTAGTGTATCAAGAACAGTACAAGAATAGACCACACACAATTCAGTCCAGTATTTTTCCCCCTAAGCCTGCTATCAACTACTGCAGTGAGGCGAGTTTTACCAGGGGTAAGAAAACAGGAGTATGTCAGCGTTTATTCTTGCAGTGAGGTAAGGCGAAGTATTGCCAAGCCCAAACTTCAAAAATCATGCAACAGACACCTAAAATAAACAAATTATTCTAAAAATGTGATTAATAGTAAAGTCGACAAGCCAATTCATCACTGATGTTCAACCTTAAGTGTCTTGAATCCAAGAGCTGGTGTTTTAAGACATAAAAACAGTAACTCATGAGAGAGAAAAGATATCGCACAATTTAAATGAACAGAATTACACTAGTATAAACTCTGGAGACACAAGTACACCAGCAGTAACTCTGGCTGGATTAGTTGGAGGCCAGATCCTTGTGCCAGTCTGAGTTCGTAGAAATCAGAAGGAAATAATTAGCATTCCTTTTAATTTAACAGAAATTAATACAAGGCAGAAACACTCACAGACTACATTCTGTTCTCATTGAAAAGAATCATTGAAGAAAACAGTTTATATATAAAAGCAAGGACACTTCCTAATTACCTATCTTCAGATGGCTAAGTGCCTAGTAACAGTGTAAAGAATTCTGTTGTAGACGATGTTTGGATAAATCACAGTGAAGAGGAAAGTCAGCACAAATTCCTCTAACATAGCAGCTGTTTAATTGAATGAAAGCAAGCAGATGTTGCTGCAGCAGGTAAAGAACTTCTACTTTTAAAGACAGACTACATTACTAAACAATATCTTTTCATTTATGTATGAAAAGTCTGTGTGTAAAAAGTTTCACTTCTATGTGAAGTCCTAGCTAGAAAAATTAGCATCTCGGGTAGAGATTTTACTTTGCTCTTTTTTAGAGGATTACTAACAGATTCTAGTGTAATATAAAGAGTGTTTGTGATATTTCTAACATTATTCTTTTAAATTCTTTTGACATAGAATGGGATTCCAGCTAAACACTGGCCAGAGCACAGCTGAATGATGAAGCAGCAGGGTGGCAGAGTACTAAGGAAATAAGAGGCAGAGTTCTGCCATCACCTGTTGCCAGATCCTACCTCTTCGTGCCATGGTCTTTCTTCTCTGAAGGCAGCTTACTTCTCTGCATATGAGGTCTTGTCCACATGTTTCTTGCCTGCAGATTTTCCACCTCAACCAGAAGATATTTTGTTTGTTTTATTGGTTGGCTAGGTTTTTGGGAGTGTGTGTGTGTGCTTGTTTGGTCTTAAATCCAAAAGCCCTTTTCTCTGGGAACATAAGTGTTCTTAAGCTCCAAATACTCCAAGCTGCTGTTTTCTGAAGCCACAGTTTCACAGCTTTTGAACCCATGTGTGAACTAATCTGTCTGCAACTAGCACCATATCCAGGCAATAATTGCATGTCCTAGTAAGGCCCACTATTCCCAAAGGACTTGTCTTTTAAGGCAAAATAACTTGGAGCAGGGACAATATGCAAAGTGACAGCAGATTAAAGACTGATGGAAATTAAAAGTTTAAAAAGCATAAGAAAGCAATTAACCAAAGAACAAAATGATGTGTCTAAGCATATAGAAACTCAGAGTCTGTGACAAAATCAAAGTTTCCTTGAAAAACAAAAAAAACCAAAAAACAAACAAAAAAAAAGGCAGCTAGGGAAACTACTTAGAAATGGAAGTTTTTATCTTTTTTTTTTTTTTGTAAAGAGTATGACATAAGTGCTATTTCAGCTCTGTACAGGGATAGAGACAGAAGAATATAAGAAGCAATACCAGAACCAAGTCATGCAAGAATCAACAGCAAAGCTCCAGAGCCAGCCTGGACCCCATTGACAGTGGTTTATCTGTTTCATTCAGGATGCAAATAAATTGTCAAGATACTAATAAAATACTCAAATGAACTCTGAGAACTACAATTTAATAGCTTCCTGGTCTGAATTGAAAAATAGATCAATAGATTGATCTCAGCCTTTATTTAGTCTTAAGTATTTCTACGTACTTTACATGGAGGCAAGAAGTAGCAATTCTCTAGATTCTGAGAGAATTTTGCTCCTGTACTCACATGGGTTTCTTCTTCTGAATAATCATGAGGATAGCACCTCACTTCTTTCAAAAAGCCTGTAATGAAGTCCATCACAAAAGTTTGCTAAGGAAAATACTGTTACAGATGAGAGATAGGACACCTCTGCTGATTGAAAGCACAGAGAACCAAGCAGAGAGAGTTTTTTAAGAAGGAGTAAATGAAGTGACTAAATGTTTAAGTGGTATAAAATTGCACTTGAATAAAATATAGTTGAGGAAATTTGAAGGGGCCTATAGAAGACAGTCGATCACATATCATGACACAGTTGGATATGCAACATTTACAAATACAAGGTATGCAGAAATTTTACCTACTTGCATACAATGCCAGATTATATACCAACTATAACTTAGAAAAAAGACCTGGACATTTGTGTGGGTTTTAGCTGGGAGAGAGTTAATTTTCTTCCTATCAGCTAGTATAGTGCTGTGTTTCGGATTTAGGATAGGAATAATGTTGATCCCACAGGGATGGTTTAGTTATAGCTGAGCAGTGCTGACAGAGAGTCAAGGCCCTTTCTGCTCCTCACCCCAGCCCACCTGTGAGCAGGCTGGGGGTGCACAAGGAGCTGGGAGGGGACACAGCCAGGACAGCTGACCTCAGCTGACCAAAGGGATATCCAAAACCATATGATGTCATGCTCAGCATATAAAGCTGGGGGAAGAAGAAGGAAGGGGGGTACATTTGGGGTGACGGTGTTTGTCTTCCCAAGTCACCGTGACGCTTGATAGAGCTGTAATAAAGAATTGCTAACCAGCCTTTAGGGACAGGAAGGAAGACTGATTTGTACTAACACTTACACATATATCCACTGCTGATTAACTACCACTTTAAAGATAAGAATGAAGCAAAATCCGTCAAATGAAGGACACCAGGTAGAATCCTCCAATCAGACTGTGGGACTCAAGGAACACAAGAGACTGAGCAGGAGAGACAAGGAGGGAAGCTAGCAAGAGCTGGTTCTATGAATTGGAAAAGACCCAGGATGGTACAGGGCATGAGCCACAGGACGAGTTCAAAAGTTCAACCACGAGGAAGACTCAGACCTTCATCCTCAACGACCACCAAGGACCCCCAATGGAGGCATAACTTGGGCAGACTGAGGCGGGACTATGGGAGGAACTTATGTTAATGAATTCCTGGAAATACTTAGAATAACCCAACCTTTTCTCAGAAATGTAATGAATAAACATGAAAGCTGTAAATATAAGGCAAGAATCCTAATGCTTGGACGCGTACTTATGGAAGGAGTTATCCCCCATGCTGCCTGGTGCCACAAGAAAGAATACCTGCTTAATAACACTTAGTTTTATTGAGTTTTCTCTGATTCAGAGCCCTGCTTTCCTAGAGATGCCTGAACACCTGCCTGCTGACGGGAAGTGGGGAATGAAATCCTTGTTTTGCTTTGCTTGCGCACCTGGCTTTTGCTTTACTTATTAAATTGTCTTAATCTCAACCCACAAGTTTTCTCACTTTTACTCTTCCAATACTCTTCCCCATCCCACCAAGGGGGATTGAACGAATGGCTTGTGTGGGGCTTAGTTGCCAGCTGGGGTTAAACTGTAACATTGCCGTGAAAAGTCAGTAACACCATTTACTTCTACAATAATAGATAAAAACCAAAGAGAATCAAAGGTGAGATAAAAAATGTAATCATGTAATCATTATATAAGTGAACAGTACAGACTTCTCTGTAATAATCTGTGGTTTTTTCACCCCATTTTGAAGTGACAGCAAGAAGAGAAGCTGCTAAATGGATATGAACAGCCACAGATATATAAAATACAAACTTTTTTTTCCCCTGAGACTTTAGCCAGTCTCCAGTTGAATGAAAGATTATCATAAATGATTTTGTTACATCTAGTGTGTGAATGTTACATTTAGTGTGCTAAAATGAAGTAATGCACGGCTCAGCAAATTAAGATCATGATTGTTGTCTAGGCTCAATTACTTTAAACAAGCTACTTAACTTTTCCTTACCTCGATTTCCTAACCTTCTCAAGAGGGTGAAGTACTTTTTTTGTTCAAAAACCTCAGGCAAAAACCAAGATGATGTGATAATTATTAAAAAATTAATAAGCATTTAATTGGGCTAATTTTAAAAGTTGTTTCTAAATCTTTAATTCAGTGTAGATGACAACATCGTTTGTAACCAGACAAACATCTGAGTAGAAACCAATATAAATCAGCAAAAGCTATTCCAGTAACAGAAACTGTAGCTATCTCTTTAAAAACAATTTTAAATGCTTACAGCTTTTGTAATCACTTGCATTTTGTTTTCAAACTTTTCTTATTAGAACATTGACTAGTCATTATCCTAGCATAGCTAAAGTGGGACAAAAATCAATGCCCTGTAGACTGTCTCCGCTGTTTGTGATAAATACTGTCTAACAAAAGTTAGAAAACAATCCATTTTGATACCACTTCCCAATTAACCCTGTTAAATGGTTTTTGAATGACTAAATTTTGTTTGGGTTTACACCTAGATATGTTGCTAAGCTAATATTTTGAATAGAAGATTATTGCACCATTTCTAGTTGCTTTCTTAGCAAATTTCAAGATAAGGAAATCAAATTGTAATTGTTTTCTTAGGATTCGATGCAAGTTGTTGTGTACTTGGTAACTTTCAGAATTCTAGTCCCTCGCTTTCACTGCAGCAGCTGATCTAGATGCAGGCTTAGCAAATCATGTCATGAATACCATGCTATGAGACAGCCATTTTTACATGTGCTCAATATGAAGCATACCAAAATAAAACAAGCAAATGTCAGCAACTAATACTTATGCCCCATTTAATCATATCATAAAAGGCAATATTCATAGAATCGTAGAATGGCTTGGGTCGGGAGGGACCTTAAAGATCATCCTGTTCCTACACCCTGCCATGGGCAGGGACGCTTTCCAGTATAGCAAGTTGCAAGTTGCTCCAAGCCCCATCCAACCTGGCCTTGAACACTGCCAGGGAGGGGGCAGCCACAGCTTCTCTGGGCAACCTGTGCCAGTGCTTCACCATCCTCAAGGTAAATAATTTCTTCCAAATACCTAATCTAAATCTTTCCTCTTTCAGTTTGAAACAGTTACCCCTTGGCCTGTCACTACAGGCCCTGGTAAAAAGTCTTTCTCCAACTTTCTTATAAGCCCCCTCTACACAGAGACAGGCTGCATTAAGATGTCCCCAGAGCCTTCTCTTCTCCAGGTGGAATGGGAAGAAGTTTTCTTCACAATCACTTTATAAGTACCCATATTACTGAAACACACTGATCAGTGGAGCTTCCACACAGGCTACAGACACAGACTGCTCAGCCACACATAACTTCTCTACAAACCTTTTCAAAGTCACTCTCTTTCTAGACTTGACTGCTAAATTCCAATTGTGCTGTAAATGTAACATATCCTAGTCAAAACAAAGTCTGCCTCAGATGAGTTAAATGATAGATTCTGAAATATTTTGGTTTTCATTAAAGACCATCTTCCATATGAAATTAACATCTCCCTTTTTTTTTTTTCCTTCTGCACTAGTGAACTTGGGAAACGTTCATTCATTTTTTTTTTTGTTTAAGCTGACCTCTGTCTTATCTTCTCTTACCCTTTTACCCTGTCTTCAAGTTGTATTATCTGTCTGCATTAAGCTTATAACTCTTTCCATTTGCAAATTGATTTAGAGCAAGTTTTACATTGATGATTAAGTTATGCATACTTCAGTTTAATGAAGCTGTATTTTCACATCTTAACAGTCTGGGTCACCAATTTAAATGAATATTAAAAAATGTAAAGCACATAAAGATCAAGCTAATAGACCCATCACAAATAAACAAGAACAAACCAACTAACTTGAATATTCTCAAAACTCTCTATTCTCTGGGTGTTATTAAGAAATAATCTTTAAAAAGAACGTACTGAAGGTGTTAGGTTGTTTTATTAACAAAACCAAACTTCTGTGAAAGAAGTTATTAGATTCAGATGGGCAGTCTACCAGGACTATTCATGTCTGTTCAGTGTTTAAAACCTAAAGTGTTTCCACACCATTTCAATTACTGTTTCATTCACTGCCATTACACCAGTTTTCACTAAACACATCCTAGCTTTTGCACCAAATTTTCACTGTTGTTTCTGCTAGCCATCTTCCTGAACCACTGTCTAAGGTATTATTAATGACTAGGATCCAAGACATATTGTTTTAGAAACCTGCAACCCATTATACCTAAATGATCGAATTCTTCTGACAGAGTAAACGGTACGGATACGCTGTATCATTTCAAGCTAGTGCTGAGTGTCTTAAGGAAAAATTTTAAGCTGAGTAAAATTGTAAAACACAGAATATGACAGAAGAGACAGAATGTATCATTTGGGTACAAGGTGGCTTTATACACAGGCTTACATTTAGCATTGACAGAAACTACTGGTTTTTACATTAAATTATTATTAAAGTTACACCAAAAATTTACTTGGAAAGAACAGAGAACCTGCATTTGTTGCCCTTTATATCAGCCCCTCGAGAATAAACTACATTATCTTAAACATCTAGGGAAGAATATATTCGGTTTATCTTGAAGAACCATACTTCTTTAGTGTTCAGAAATGGGTCTTGAGATAATTTTCCTTAGTAACTGATGGCTATTTTTGCTATAAATAATTGCTTTCTGATGCTCCTATTTATTTTTCTTTCAATTCTTTCATATTACTTGAATACAGTAAAAAAAATCCACATAAAGATTTTTGTAGCCACTGATGACTATAAGATTTTTTGCTATCTGCTTCAGAAAAAAAAGAAAAAAAAAAAAGGGGGACAACAATTCAACAATTTCTGGGTAAAATGCAGAGAGTTCTTGGAACAAGAAAAGCAATAAAAGAAAATTTAACAGCTATCCTAGAGCTGTGTAGACCATGAGAGCAGGCACTTGCAGTCAAAACGTTACTAGTTCACAGGAATAAAATAAAATTCCTAGTATGAAATCAAAACAACTTTATTTGATCAGAGTAGTGTTTCTTAAACAATTAACAGTGATGCTGTTCAGGTTAAAGAAGTTAGTAGTACTAGATAACAGCTATCAGTAACATCTTCCTTTCTTCATTACAGGACAATAGAAGGAAGGTCTAATTACTGCATACAAATGTTTACATTAGTGTGAAAACTGCTAACTACCTTCAGTTGCTAGCAGGAATTCATATGCTTTAGGGTAAAATGAGTAAGTATAAACACCTGTAGACAATAAATAATTTAGTTGTCCTTCTCACACCCTGGAGAAGTTGAACTGCTGCTGACTCATCATGAGCAAAACCGAAAGTGCTCTTCCAAAAGGCTTCAGAAAGAACTGTTTTAGAGGTTACATATGACAAAGTACAAGAAATCCATGGGACAGGTTATTCCATGTGTTATTTGCATTTTGAAACACCAGTAACATCTAACATGAAGAAGAAAATTTCCAAGCCCAGCATGATGATGTTATTTCAACAGCTAAGCCTCTAAATTAACTTGTAATGGAAGTGCTCCTGGCACCAGAAACAAGCCACATTGTGGCACTTAAACTTCCAAGACCTGTCTGCCAAAATACCCCCAAACTGCACCAAGCAGTGCTATGTAATTTTTTATTTTCTGGATCTATTTACGAATCTGCATTGATCTCAGTCCCCCAAAAAATGTCCTATAGAAAAGATATGAGTATGCAAAAAAAATTTCTCATATTATTCCAGAGCTGTTAGTTGTCTTAACCTTTTGAAGGACACATACAATTCTGAGATCCTTTGTTACTAAAGAAACAACACCCTGAAGGAAGTTGTTTGTCTTTCTTTCAGGAACAAATTAGGTCAAACCAATGAAGTAGACAGTGAAGCAGCCTGAGTTGGATCTTTAATTAGCAAACAGTTTATAGAATTAGCTCTGGGTTTTGTTTTTGCTTTTTCCCCAGTTCTTTGGTTTATGGAAATCTGCATTCACATGAGAATAAGATTACCAAGGAACCATTTGTGTACCAGTGATTACACTGATTGCCTATGACATCCGTATGATGGCAATACTTCCAATCTTAGGAGAGTCTAAATGCACCACAATGATTTCCAGTTTAGTGATCATTTGTAGTGAGAGCAAGTAAATTTAATATTCAGGACTATTCCCTCTCTTTTACCATGGTCACTTTGATAATGAGTAGCCAATTCACTGTACAAAATGGATAGTGAGTACACGAAAACCGGCTAGCTGCTGAAGTCAGCCAGCCTCATCAACCACACAGTGTTGATGTCTTACCTCATGTTCAAAAGCAGTATTTTTTGAAGTTTCCAGGCAGTTTTCTCTCAGCCCATTTGTTAATACTGACCACAAATACTGTTTGATGCCCTAAAATTGCTATATTTTTGTTCTTTAGAAGTATTCTGCATTGCATAATTTACTGTTCAACCAAAGACCTTCAATTTCTGCTACTCAGATGAGCTCTGGCTGTACTGCTGATTAAACATATTGTTAATGTTTCAGCTGACATATTTTCCTGAGCTATGGAGGTATGCACGCATGTGTCTCAGTGATAATGATTCGTTAATACTTATGAACTGATCCACATGCGCAGTATTGAAAAAACTGTTAAAATGTGAATTACAAAGCATCAGTAACAATAGCTTGATAATCTTATGGCATTAAAGAGGCAAAACTATGCCGGACAAGAACATTCACCTCCCAAATGAAAAATTGTGAAAAAGAAGAAAGTCATACGCACTGATAAAGGCTAGGGCAGAAAGAAAGAAAAAATAAAGGGTTAGGGAAGGATGAAAACAAAAATGGAGCTAATAAATGTGATACTAAAAAATATAACACAACATTATAAAGACTGATGAGATACAAAGCAATTAGAACAAACGTAATCTTAGACTACTAAAGAAGTGCAGAGAAAAAAAAATCTATCAAATGGATTTACTAAGGCAATACAGTCAGTAGAAGGACTAAAACAATAACAAATGATAAAAACATTGAGACTAAAGTATGAACAGGTGATCAATAATCAGTAAGTTCTTATTAAAAAAACTGCTTTGAGGAAGACACCTCTCACAGATAGGAAAGAAGAAGGGGTCAGTAGTAACACATGAAGTTGATACTCAGCCATGCCGTGTATCCATAAATGGAAAACCATGTTTTAGATGTTTCTGCAGATGCACATAAAATGATAAACAAAATTATAATAATACCAGAGCAGGCATTTAGGCAACTATTCTAAAATTATTTCACTCTGGGGGGAAAAAAAATCCAACAAACTACAAACAAAAAAACCCAACCTCAACAAAATCCTAAATACAGATAAAAGAAATACATTCTAAAACCCTTGGCAGAAGTTCCAGCAGAAATTGCAATGAGAGATTTTGGCTCCAAAGACTGAAATACGCTTTTTTCCAGAGGTGGTTGGCATATAACGAACAGAATAGAAACATTCTTCTGCCACTACTTACAACTGTTAGATAACGTATCTTAAATCTCCAGGGTTAGCAGGTTGTCATGAGCCCTATGTTAAAAGAAGGAGTATTTTATTCTTGAAGACACCTCCTATTTCTGGAAGTTAAACAAGATATTCCAATAAAGTAGAAAAGATCATGAAGGAAAGTTAATATTACATTTCTCTTTCTGCACTGATTTTTCTCTTTCTGCACTGATTTTTAAGATACATACTGAAATAATAAATAGGCAATTAAATCACATCATTTTTGGACAGACATTTGTATTCCAGCTGTATCAGGAAAATGTTGTATTTTGATTAGATGTTATTTTGTTAACTGTGCTCACCATTGGGTACAAATTGTGGATGTTTAATATCAGAAACAACACTGAAATGACCAAATTCGAGAACAGGCTGAAGTCACCTTTCCTTACGGAATCTTTCCATTGTCACACAAAGATTTTCAGAGTTCTCAAATATTATTTTATTTTTCTACTTATATGTTCTTCAAGAGTTGATAAAAAACTCTGCTCAAATAGATAACTCGTCTTGTACTCCCCATTCACACAGCTCTGCAGGCTTCACAGCAGGTTTTTCTTTTCTTTTTTTTAAACTACGTATATTGAATTCCATTCCAGAAGCCATTCAAGGGTTTTAGCAATTACAATTTATCCAATAAAAACTGAATGGTGTCATAACCTCCACTGCCATCAGTGTGATATCTTTGTGAATGGATTTGGGTTTAGAGATGATCCTGGTGGTGATAAGGGAAAAAAAAAAAAAAAAAAAATCTATGTCCAGGAACACTTCAAACAAAGCTTTTAAGTTAAATTATTTTTCCAAAAGTATGCAAATTTCTTGAAGGCATTCAACATTTTTCTGCAAACAAACAATTGTCTTCCACTCAGTTAAATCAACCCATCTATGTTCCTATTTTTGGCAAGCTCTCTCCTTTGGTTAAACCATTACCTATTAAGGACCACAGACACTGCTAAATTAAAATGAAACTGTTTAGAACTCTCAGCTAGCATTCTGCAACATAAAATTAAGAGTAAAAGCGAAATGCAAATCCTTCAAAACAAATATATCTCAGTTAGGGACTTTTCTTATATTTTATAATGAAACAAGTTCTTCTAAGGTTTGTTTATTCTCTTTCCATACATTATAATGAAAAAAGTTCCCTCCAGATTTGTTTCTTGTCAGTGCTAACAAAAAACCCTGATATGTTATAGAGTCTATAGAGAATAGAGGTGATCACCACCACTACACAACCCAGCATTTCTGAATGTCAGGAAGGACTGGATGTAGATCTGATCTGATTTTTGGTCTACTTTGCTCTATAATAAGCCAACAAAACACTAGACTCTTCTCTGGCTAGGAATATTTGTAGTTGAGGAGACACCTCAGGGTCATGGCACATACTTTCATTCACTTTTGACAGGGGAAGACATACAGTTAAAAAATAACCTCATATAGGGCTTCAGTAGGTATGTACATGTGCTAAACACCACCTCCTTTAAAAAAAGCAAGTGTGAGAATACCCCTGTGACTTTTCAGAAAATATTATCCAACTGAGAAAACACTTATTCAGATCCATTAAGAAGATTAAAAAAGATCCAGCATAAGAGTCATTGTGCAGCAAAACTCTGAAATACATTGTATCTTAATTGAGTGTTTGTGAGGAAATTCATATTATGTTTTATAGTACAATTTTATGCATCATCAATTAGCAATTGGACGAATTTAAAACTCTGAACCCTTGAAACATTCAAGTACAAAGTAAATGTTGTAGCTTATATTCATTTCAAGAGCAAAGTTACAAGTAATGCTGAGCCTGTTACATATTCTGGAATATCTTTTTCACATTGCTTACACACACACACACAGAAATCCACAAACAAACAATAAAAAACCCCTATACAATTAGAACAACCTAAGCCAAAACAAAACATCTTTCAGCCAATGCACAGAGAGAACCTGAACCATATATTCTAGAATAAATGACATTTCAATTAGTACTTTGGATTATTCATATTTTTATCCCCTAGGCTCTTCTTATACAAATCCTCACTGGAGTTGCATCAAACTGACTATGCAAATTTACTGTAGAAAAATCTTTATAATCCTGTTCTGAAGATCCACATGATACAGATGAGCATTAGATATTGCTCTGTAATGTAACCTTGGTTTCTCTATCATACATTAATATTTGTAGGAGAACTGAGGGAATTAAAGGGAAGACAAGAAAGAAACACCACAGAGTCAGAAAGAATGCACAAATTCATAGCAGATTTAGTCTGAGATAGCTTTTGAAAATTAAATTAATACAGTCTAACTATATTTATATGGGAATAACTACGTACTCTTTAATATTTATTCACTGTGTATGATTTGCCCTCCTATAAAGCGTTCAAGGACAGAACACTCAGTTACTTGGTCTTGTGATCTGAGTCAAATTCAGGACTGACACCACCCTAGAAACAGCAAGAACACCACCACCAAAATAAAAATCACTCCACCATTTGAAGAAAATGAATATGTTATTCACATTGTCTTCATTTCTCATTAGCATGGGCAGCAAACTAATCTCACACATCAGGAAATACTGCATTACATTATCAGCTTTTGGAGATATTAACAAAACTGTGGCTTAGTTTTCTTAGAAATGACCAATGCCATCTGTTTCTGAATAAGAACAAGAGCAGAAAAAAAAAGGCAACAAAGTCTAGTCTATCTGTACCTTGGCTTCCAGTATTTTCTTTTACCTTTTCATTATGTCTACTGAGTGACTTTTTTCCTTTGTAAACCTATGTGAGAAAAACTTGATGTTGGTAGTGTACTTTATTCACATGAAAATGTCAAGCCAAGTAAGGAAGCAATAAAAAACAAAGAAGAAATATGATGAGAATTTATAGTATAATCTTCGTAGGTATCTTGCTTCTCTGATGTTCAGTACTCTGTCTGCAAAAATATAGAACCAGATTAATGAAAGGCATCAGAAGAAAATATTTTTCTTGTATACATTTTTAAACAATAGCAGCGTTTGTGTAGTATGTATTCTCAGTACTCAAAGTGTAGCTGTTTAGCACCTTTTGATATTATTTAAGTTAATATTTTCCCTGTATGTGTTTTTACTTAGTAGTCTCTGGTTCTATGTGTGGATGCAACAGTAGTAACGTAAAGCAACACAGATACATGCATTATAGAATGAGGTGGAGGGGGAATGAGAATACTACAACTGTAAATTGCCATTCCAACCTCTGCAACAACCGACAGGGTTACTCAGTGGTGCAAAAAAAGTTCAGGCTACCCTTTAGTGCTGTTCTTGCCTGTGGCAGGAGCTGAATCATTCCCCAAAAAACCAAAGCATAATAGTAGTCTTGTGCAAGGACGTTCATGCTGCAATATCACCTCTCATTTATCTTAGCTTGTGCCATTCTATATCCAGTGTTCCATTTGCATTTGTGACTCAGTGTTGGGACAGTGCATCTGACTGTTTTCTTACAGCAGGTAGCATACTGCTTCTGAATATGATTTCTGTTTGACAGGTATTGTTTGTGACTCTTGATGTTAAGCAGGCTTTAGCTGCTTGTATTGCAACAGTACTGATTTATCCTTCTCACTGTAGATAACAAGCTGCTCTGTTTATGAATATGGTCTGTCCTCCTGACGTGGGCAATTGAAACATGAGAGAACAGAGCAAGAGCTGGGATTCACAATGTCCTGTGAAGTGATCCTAGCTTACAAAGCAGTGTTGACATGGGAGCCACTGGGTCCTGCCACTGCATGTTCTTGTGCAAACATGCTTAAGTCAGAGTTTTTACCCCAATATAATCTTTTGTTTATTTGGTCTTCGGTTCTTCCCTGTTGAGAACCACTGTTTGGCATGTTTGGAAGCACTCAAGGCAGACAGAAAACTTTCTGCGAGGTTCCATAAATGACAGGATGTCTTGGCAGCAACAGCCTCTCCTGCCTAACACAGAAGATGCAAGATAGAGCGGAACAGGATGAGATACGGAAAGTAAAGCATTTAACAGGCACACAAATGACAAAAAAATATTTCCATGTTCAAAGTAACATATTCCAAGGAATACTCACAATGAAAAAGCTCTTGGAGACTGAAGAGCAGAAAGTGAGCATTTTTTTTCCATCTGTAGTCAAATAATCACATTTATCTCTAGTATTTCCTTAATTGTCCATATGAAAGAGTACTGTACCGTAAGCCTATCTGGTATTTCCCTCTCCTTCTCCAAGACACTTGTCATTTGCAATATTGCATCCACAAAAAGCCTAAGTTTGCTTCTCTCAACTCCGGTGCAAGAAATTAGACAGGATTCTTTGCCCTCTGTTTTTTTTTGAACCTAAACACTGCAGTTGGATCATGTCCTCAAGCTTTCTTTGGAAATACCATATCAGAAACACTTATTTCAGCATAAGCTGAAATTCTTTTTTTAATTACTTGATACTCAGTGCTTAAAAAAATTAGAAAAAAACACAAAACACTAGAAGTGTAATATAGCATCAAAGTGACTAGCATTTCCCTGATTCCAACAGTGCCATATTTCAGTCAGCCTCCGCCTGTTTACTCCTATCTGCTGTGAACTACAACACTCAACACAGCGTTTCCACATGGTTTAGCCAGGACTGTTACCTCAATTTTCATTTTTACTTGCACTCATTCTTATCTCTTTCTTGCCTAGTTCCTTCTACCCAACATTTTTGACTTCTGTATTTCTTCCTGTTCTTCTATTCTTAAAGACATATTCCACATTCTATTTGTCACTGACCCTTCACCACTTTAAATTCAAAGAATCCCGTTTCAGCTGTAAAACCTATACACTAATCTTTACAGCACAAGGCAGGCAAATTCTTCTTGCCCACTAATACAATTCATTACTTAAAAACTATTTTTGAGGTGCAGAGGTGAAAGCAAAAAAATTCAATTCTGATGTGTGCTTTACTGTATCTCATCACTTCTCTTTTGATTGCCCTCAGTATTAATTTGATTGTGCTTCATGAAAGACTTTTATTTTAGATCGGTATGAGTTACTTGAGGGGTTAAAGAACAAGGGGCCATTTCCTCCCTTCCACCTGCCCCTTTCTGTATAATGCAAAGCATTGTGTATATTTATAATTGTTTCTGTTTAATAACAATATCTATACATCTTGGCCTCAAGATGGAAGCTAGAAGTTCACAGGCATGTAATATTTGGAAATAACTTTGTCTGATGGCTTCATTCTCATTAGATCAAAATCAAACTTACAGTATATTTTATCTATTCAACCCTTCGTAATTCTGTACTATTTTACAGATCTTCCCAACTGGCAGTAGAAAATTCATCCTAAGGAGCTCCATAAAGAGAGCCAAAAAAGCCATCTAGAGCTCCAGTTTAAAACTCTTCTAAAAAAGACAGAAAATAATGACCCACTTGGAAAGTATCCCTAGTACAATTCATCAAACACTGGTCGAAGATAACAGTATATGCATAGAATCTCAAACAGGAGACAGTGTGGATCTGCTGTCTAAATTATCTACATTCCTTTCAAAACCTGTTTCATGGGCACAGGCAGTAATCAAATAAAAAATTATATTTGTTTATTCGTGGTTGAAAATGAAAGCAAGAATCACAAGCATGATCTTTAGGACCAGTTGAGCAAGGGAACTAACATTTTTTTCAATGGTGTATGTTTCATTCAGCATGCATAAATACACGTGTGTTTGCATGAGTATTTTGTAACACAGAAAAAATAACATTAAAACACAATGAACTCCAAAGCTCTGTTTACAGCATACTCTCATCTTTCTTTTATGGTTAAGGGGTGCTCCCATGAATGATGGCATTGATTCCAGTAAGAGCAAGATAAGGGCATACATGAAAACACATGTTTTCCTTTAAGTTCTACAAAATTTTGCTGAACAACTTTAAAAAGTGCAGTGAATCCATCTTTCCAAGTTCAAATACTTCTGGAAAGCATTAGCTAAAATATTTGTTTAACAATTCAAGAACTGCTCTCTCATATTCTGTCACAAAAAAAAAAACCCAAACAACAAAACCCCACACTCAAAAAAACCCCCAGAAAACCCTACAAAGCAAAATAAGCCAAAAAAAAGCTTAGAAATTACCTATTAAGAAAAAAAAAAAAAAAAAAGACTGAGAACAGAATAGATTTGGTGTAATGGGAAATGGAAATGCCTTTTATATGTTCTGTACTCCAGGGTGCAACATTGGCAGGGAAAAGGGCAAGCTTTTTCAAGAACTGTAAATAGAAAAGAATTGTGGCTGACAATAATAAAGTGGTAAGACAATAGGGATAAACTAGATTCAGGTCTTCCTGTTTATACCTTCATTTTGGGCAAGCAGTAATTATTTGATTGTTCCTTTCATAGTCTATCTTTCTGACCGCCCATGCTGTTGCCCTGTAGCTTCATCACTGAAATACTTTTCACACGTAGTAAATGGCACATCACGAATCTTCCTTAATTTTAGCAAGATAAGCCCTAACTTTCACTCTGTTTCAAACTGTGTAAATATACTTCAAGAAATTTTATCAGAAACAGTGGGAAACATTTCCTTTTCACTGTTACCTAAGAAACCACATGTATTTAGGCACATGATGAGCAAGCTGCTTTTTAATGGATAACTTTATGTTTTGTTGATACGATGATCTAATTCAGAAGGCATTTTGAGACTGGAAGACTTTTACCTTGGTGAAAATAAAATACGTAAGTCTCCACAGATGTAACTTATCATTGAGAGCTACAGGTACCATGTAGTGCAGTAGTTTATACCAGTATCTGCTCTACTACTAAAAGGGGAATGGACACGTATAGTACTGAGTCACCTATCCTTCTGTATAATGTACAGAGCTGTAAGAACCACTAATTTCTTTTGCCACTCAGATTAGTTTGCTACTATTTACTAAATTTTTTTTCTCCTTACATGTGCAGAGGGTTGTAGTGGCAAATGTTTGTGGATTTTTTTCCAATTACTAAAATTTTCACATACGTCAGTACCAGTTATTGAGCTAGCAGAACCATACATTTATCACCAAGCCATTGCCCCCGCAGATGTCATTGCAACCAGTTAAGGAGCAGGAAAAAACCTGCTGATTTATGGGTCAGACATGCAGTAGAAAAACAACACATTAACCTAGTGAAGGCACTGCTAAAGAATTAAGGTAGTCAAAGCAGTTTTACAGGTATTCTCCAATAATGAAAAATGAAAGCTTTCATAGACACTACATTGACTCCTGAGTACATAAAGTTAAATAACAGTTAATTTTGTAATAAATATCCACCTGAACAGGCAATTTCTGCTGCTGGCTAAAATCTTTTCAATGCATGGTCAAAACTGAGTTTTGCAGCTCCAAAAATAAGGGACCAAGGCTCAGCTAGGGAATGGCGGCTCCTGGTACAAGAAGGGATGCGAGAGAACAGGTCAGACTGGAAGACAGAACTACAGAGTCTGACTTGTTCTTACCATCACCAAGGCAAAGAGCACGTTTAAGCATAGCTACTGCTCCACAGAGAAGCAGCCATCCTAACACTGGAAAAAGGCTGCTCTATGCATTGACCTTTCCCTCTGCAGCAGCAGCAGCTCAGCTCTCTAGAGCTCTAATACAGCCAAATTAGTCAGAAAACCCATTCTGTTGCCCTAGGCAACCACATGCATGACTTTTCTGTAAACATGAAACTTTCTGCAACGCTGTTTTCTGTTTGTGCGTATTACAAAGTGCAGATAGGTTATTGAAATCCCACCATTAAACAGTATTTCTCAGTAGCATCCACTTAAAGATCACAACCATGTAAAAGACTGTTGTGCTTAGACATAAAAATCCAGACCCTTATCTGTAGAACCTACAATCATATTTTAGAAACTGTCAAATCTCTGCTCATAATTAATGTTTCTACTCCATTCTTACTTTCATCCAGTATTGAATATTTAGACGTTAATAGTGTTACATTTTTGTTGTTGTTGTTCTGCCCCCTCCCATCATCTGTAAATAAGTCACAGGAAGAAAAAGTATTATTTTCACTTTCAAGCAAGCATTTCAAGCTCAGCTGTCACACAATAAAACATTTCATCATATTTGACTACATTAAGACTATAACTTTCAATATATATCCTCACTTCCAAAATTTCTGAATATATGTATGTTGAAATTGAGCAAGTGTGACATAGTTCTTAGTTCCCCTGGGAACAATATTCAGAGCTCATTTGAGCTGTGACCTGCTTATGCTGCCAGAAAGTATTAGTATTTTTGTTGAATCTTTAGAATAGAGATATGGAGTGAAGGACAGAGGCAAAAAAATAAGACTTTTTAACTTCAGAAATGAAAAACAGATGAGATACTGCTCTATTTCAGAAGACAGTGTTGGCTTTTTATAGGATCTGCCCCATTTTGTAAGCTCTGTTGGAGAGATTACTCTTTTTCATAGTAAAATATTTTAGATAAACTATGCATAGAGAAGCCTACAGCTGTCCACAGAACAAGTTATGGTCTGAAATGTCTAAGTATGTTTCAATAAAGAAATAAGGATGTAAATTAACTTCAGAAATGATTTTGCAAAACGGATGGCAGTTCAAAATGGAATATATTCACAAACCCTATAATATTGCCTTTTGTCTCCTGACACCGCCACCTGATGTAGATTAGAGTTATGAAGATTATCCATTACATTAAACGGTTCAGTTATCATTTCTGCTTACAACGCAGGACTACGTACAATTTAACCCATGACTTGGGCCCTATAGTTACATTAGTACAAATAGTATTTATATATACTTTCTTCATTTAAATTTGACTTCTAAACCTTACTTCTAACATGTAATCCTTTCGGTCCATCGGTAATCACAAAATCCATCCTCCTGCACATGGTTCATCTGTATATTAGGATCAAGCTCTCTTTCCAACAATACTTTCACTCATTCTTCTCCTGTTGGTTCAAGACAGGATCAGGCCAGTGAATACTTTTCTATGTCTCTTCTTCAACCTGCTATGGATTATATTTCCCCATTTACAGGCCTTTCTTTGCACCTCATGGAAGGAATGACATGCACAGCTGTGAGGTGCACCTGTAACTGGCTCTTCATTACAACAGACGTCTTGCATCAATATCTACCTTGATACCCCACTGACAGGCATAGTGCTTGTGAGAGCTGATCTTAAATATCTGCGGGCATGCATCTATTATTAAGGTACATATGTTGTTTCAATTACTGCCATTTGATGCAGTCACTCCTTAAAGTATTTATCACTACAAAACATTTCTGAAGTAAATAACAATTTTGCAAGTGGGAAAGTTGTAAGCACTTGCATAGCAAAAATGCCATTTCAAGACCTCTTAATAGTAGATAAGTTGGGCTTGGAAAGGTTTGAGACCATGCTTGACTGACAGTGTAAGCATCCTACCTATTGTGTACATGGTCACAGGATCACTGAAATAAATAGCAGTGAATTAAAAGGTAATAATTCAAGTCCAAAATTTCTGCTTCTATAATATCCTTTACACCATAAATACAACACATGTAGACATTATGCAGTTTAATCTGTGAAATAATTTACAAAAGAAAACATTTTATCATCTGCAGCTTACTAAAGTCTTTTTCAGTTATGATCCATTTCTGGACCCAAAAACAGAAAGCAGCTGACAGGTTAAAAAGTCCTGTTTAGAAACACTGTTTAGATACAAAGGAGTTTTCCTCCAGAGAAGATAACCAATAAGTTTCTGTTAACATAGCTTAATTTTTAATACTACACTGAATCATCTTGAGCTTATTAAACTGCCTCATGTTACAAGTTTGAGACTGTTGTATTCAAAAATGAAAATGAGTTAAGGAAAAAAAAAAATCCTGTTCCTGAAGAGAACTGCAAACATGAATGCATTGCTACTAGTTTTCAAAACATATTTAAGTTTGCTTTTCTTGTCTCGTTTTTTTCCCCTAAAAAGCAACACTGAACTTGTTCCTCCTGAATGGGGATAATTTATAATTGCTTTGTTTAATTTTATTGTTTTATTACCTTGAGGTCTTCTTTGCAATGCCTTTTCTGAAGCAGGAAAAATATCTGTTTAAAGTTCAACCTGCTAAACTCTGTTTTCAGTTCTAGTTCTGTGTTAAATGGAGCTGCATAAAATTGTTATAACATAGCCATAAAACAGCAGCAGATGCAATATGTTCAAAATTACTGTTTTCTTTTAATTTTATAAACATACAGAAAGTTTACATTATAGCCTATCCCTAAGCAGGTCCCTGCTGTAAATTAAAGATGTGCCAAATCAGCTCCAAATGCATTTTGTAGTCAAATATGAGAGGTGGTACACTGTGAGACGATAGCAGCAAGACATTAAGGCAGAGTTGCAAGCATTGGCTAGTAAGGTATATTCCTCAGTCCTTGGAGAGGATATAAGCAAACCAGATTTACCTACGATGTAACAGTTCTCACATTCACTGAAACTAAGGAAGACTCCTCAGAAAAACAGTGTGATGAAGAATGGGGTAATGCACGATGTCATAGGCACACATGGAACACCACAAAGAAAGGACAGAGGACAACAGAGAGGGGTTCAAACTGAGCATAGTTTAGCAAATAATGTATTTTACAATATTAGTATAGAAAACTTCTTTAAAGACGGTAACTTGTTGGTTAAGTGTCTTTTTGAAAAAAAAAAAGTGTTTATAAATGTCAGGCTTTTAGTAAAGCTAATGCAGGGTTTAAAAAATCATTACAAATCAACTGGCAATCTCTTTTGAAAATCAGGTCTTAAAAGTGGCTGCACTGTGATGACTTAAAAAATTTTCTGATTCTATACAGAAGTAATAAACCTGTAGTCTTTTCTTTTAATGCCAATTTGAGTTTCTTGTAAGGGATTGTGGATTTAAAAAAAAAGGAAACACAAAAATGTCACACATTCGTGTTCCTCTGTATTTGGGTATGTGGCATCTTATATTATTGTGTTGAGACATTCCAGAGGATTCTAGTACTTCTGTGGCAGCAAGGGCACATACTGTCTTTGCACCCAGTAGTCCTTTTTTGGACTGAATTAGATATAATGAGGTTCCCTAAGTGTGGCATTTACCTAGATATATACAGAATATTATATGTTCTATTTCATTGAAGGGAGGTGGAGGGTGTTAATGAAAGACAGTCAACCTCACGCTGAAAAACACCAGCCTGATAAACATGCAAAATAATTCTATTCTGCCTCTTTTTTTTTTTTTTTTTTTTAAGGGAAAATACTAACAATTCTGTGGAGAACACACTTACAGTTACAGGGTAGAAAAGAATTTTCCCATCAAAACTGGACTGACTTCTAGAAATGACAAAGCATTCCAAAATATTACACATACACAAGTAATAAAAATATCCACAATTTATTTGGCATGCAGTATACCAGGGTAGTATATGATTAAAATACTTGCAAAATAAATCAGATCTAATAAGAACCTTATCTGGTAGGTAGTTACATGCAGAGTTTTTTCACCTGACTGAAAAGCTGTTGGGTTTGGGTTTTTTTTGGCTGATTGGTTAGGGATTTTTTGTTGCTGCTTTTTTTTGGGTTTGTGGGCTTGGGTTTTTTTGGTTGTTTTTTTTGTTGTTGTTGTTTTTTTCTCTCTCAATGGAGAAGTGCATTTCGTTCCCCAAACATTTTAAACCAAGTTGTTGCAGATCAGCACATCACAACATTGCAAGACTACTCAGCTATCCATGCAGCTTTTTGCCACTAAACTGGCAGAATAAGAATGAGAAAATACCAAGGAATTCAAAGAAAATACATTTAAGTTGGCTTCCAAAATATAGCATTCTTTTTTCAGCAATGTAACAGTAATAAAATAATAAGATATAAGGACTTAGTTCTTCAGTTGAGCAAAGTTATAGATCTCTATATAGTTGCGCAAATATCTGCTTCCATAACAACATTTTAATCAAGGTTTTACACAATATGGATAGAGTCTGCAGAGGTATTTCACAGATAAGACAAGAAATAAGAACATTATAATTTCACTCCCCAGTGTTATCCTCTGGGACCAGGATGAAAGGTCTCAAAGTCTCAGAAAATACGTGACATGTCAGAGTACAAGATAAACCGGAAATGACTCTTAAAGGGGACTGTGTGTCAAAGAAAGAAGACTTGTGTGTTTTTATTAGTAGTAGTAACAAAGTTTCTGCACGATAGACAATTCTGTCAAAAGGACCTAAAATTCCAGAGTAAGTTATCTGCTGATCAGTAGAAGCCTGAGTAAACTAATATAGACACAAAACACAAACCTCTGAAGATATGCAGAATCAGAGCTCAAAAGGAAAAAAAAAAACAACAACAAACCATCAAACCACTAAGATTATCAAAAGGTAACAACAGAACATACATATTCTCGTGCACTTTCAAAATAATTCCATATGTATATGTAACATTTGTATGTGTTTTTCAAAAGATACATTAACTAACCTAATCCACTTTAATTTAGGATCGCAGAAGCATTCAAAATTCACTAGTGTTTCATGGATTTGATGACTACTAAAAATTGATCCAAGTTTCAACCAAGGTTACCGGAGATTCCACATTGACTTCAATTAGCTTTCAATCAAGTCTTAAGAGAATTAACAATCCTCTAAACATGGTTGTTCATGGTGCCTGCATAGAGTACAAAGTATTACCACCTGTAGAACGAGCAAAGTTAGTCTAATTGAACAGAAGACCAGTCACATCAATTTTTTTTTAACAATGATTTCATTAAAAAAGTTGCTAAGTCAGGCTTGCCCTATCGCTGAACTAAACCTCTAGGTAAGCTTAAAAACTTAAATGCAGAGAAAAAGACAACAGAGTTGGTGATCTCAAGAATTTTCAAATCCAACAAAAGCTTCTGAATCAAGCTTATCTTCGTAACTGAGGGGCTGGGTAGCTGGCAACCTAGAGTAACTTTTGCCCTAGAAAAGTCCATTTGAAGAACAGCAGTGAGGCACCAACAATTCAGAACAAGCAAGCACACTTTCCTACTTCTTCAAACCAAGCCCTTACTAATACTTTGGGTAGTCTTGCGGCCCTAATTCTCAACCAAGGCAGAAGCAGAGGTAATGCAAAAATTGAGAAAAAAGAGGGGGGGATTCATTATAACCCACGGTAAAAAATTATTTCATGCACGGTTTAAAAGAGAAACACTACCCACATAAAGCCTTGATACACACTTTGTCAATAGCAAATAAAAATTATATTTGATCACTAGACAGTCTCTCTGTATACAGTTGATTAAGACTGTATTACAGAGCTCCAAAATTCAGGCTGAGTCACCATAGCGAACTCTCAAAAGTAGTAATGAAAGGAGAGATATCACTATAATCAAAAGCAACAGGGAAGTGAAGAAAGCAATGCTAATTATTTGTGATTAGTTTTTCCTTTCAAGGAAAAAAATGGTGACTTGCTGAGGTAGTTAAAACAGAAGCAGCAGCACATGATTCTAGCCCTTTATATGAACTATTTTATCTTAAGTTCAAGCAAGTTACATGGTAAATAAGATAAAATTTCCTGTTTAATCAGATATAGAAGATATAGACAAACTGTCAATAATTTTGCTCTACGTTAGCTGTGTGTACCATTCAAACAAAGCCAGTTCAAAATAGTACCTTGCATCTTTTTGACCCTCTAGGCTCTTGAAAAAAAATCTTTTAAATGGAGACAGGAATTCCTTTTTCCATGGATATGCCCTTAACTTCCTCTTGCCTTAATTCTTCTTGAGCACTGAAAGTGCTATAACCCACCTCATGTAAACAGGTAACTTGTAAGATGCCAGACCCAAATAAAGTCTTTAGAATCTCTGATGAGACTTCTATGAATTTACAAGTTAAAAATTATGAAGTTGTTCCACTTGCATTTCAAAACACTTTTTTTTTTTTTTTCAGACACACACACCACAAGAAGAATGTAATGAGCACTTCCTTTATTCATGAAGAAAACAAAAGGAGGAAAAAAAGTCACATTTGAAAATATATCGAGTTTGCATGAACACATCAAGAATCTTTTGACACATACTGATAAATTGGAAGGAAGAGAGGGGAAAACAAGAGAAACTACGAACTTTCAGCATGTATAAGTACTAAATAACTAAGCTATGTAAAGCCTCAATAACCCTATTAAAAATGTGCCTTGCGGAAATTGTGATGTATGCAGCAATGTGAATTAGAATGCGAGCATCTGTAATTCAGTCTAACAGGAGCGAGCAACATACTAACTACAGTGAAGGGAGAATACACAGCTACCCCAGTAGATGTGTACAGTCATTTCCCATCATTTTTGGTCTATGTTAAATTTCAGTAAATTCAGAACAAACACCTATACTCAGCAGCAGAAAAAAATATTTTCTGACAATTATATTGGGCAAAATATTAAAATATACTAAGTAGTTTGTAGGGAAAGAGGTAGGATGATATACTACACCATCTAAAATACCATTTGAGGTACTTTAACTAGTCCATAACTAGTTTCCTGAGCTACCAATTCTCACCACGTGGAATACTTAAACCACAAGCTCTTCCTCCCTGTTTTACAGCACAAGGAACCTCAAGTATTAAAAACCTTATACCATTTAAAAAAGGCTGAGGCTTTGAAGATCAGTTTGAAGATAAACACTGGGCAACAATGCCATTTGTAACTGTGCAGGTTTAATCATCTTATACCAAAACCTTAATGTTTTAGTTTGAGGAAAGTAAAAGGTCTGAATCTAGACTGAACTCCAAAGTACATGTGTGTTAATCATAGCTTACTTTTTAAATTTCTTTTGGATAAACAAAGGTTTTAATTATACAGGTCCCTGTTTGTTCTGTTTGTTTCCTAATTAGAGAAAAATGGCAAGTCTCCCAATCTAAGCTCTTTCCCTCTGAAGAATTTGACAATACATTTGGACAGGCACATATATTTATTTGGAGACTACACAATGAATAAAATCCCATTTGCACTTAACAGAGCAAAGTTTGCCAGAATTCAGTCTGTGAGCCAAGGCACCATGCTCTGCTAATGGCAAAAATGGCTGTCCCTGCAGTCAAGTACTGGATTATGTACTTTCCTCTTGGCAAGTATAAATCTGGAAACACTCACAACTCCTGTTGTTTATTATAAATGGCTGTATTGAAAATAGACATGTTTCTACTGAGGAAGGAAAGGAAGGAACAAAAGGAAAGAAAGGAAGTGCGTGAGTGGGAAAATTACAAAGATGGTAACTGTGAATTCCTAACTGATCCTGCTGAAAGTTTTTAACTGCAAAGTACATTTATTGAGTAACTTTCACCTAAATCTCAAAACACAACAGCTTTTTGTAAAGATGGTTAAAGCTTATTGTTAAGGCAGGTTATCAAGCAAAATGAGACGAGGAAACTTATGGAGGTCAGAAACAAAGCCAAGAATTTTCATCTCTAGTGACTAGGCAAACGACCAGAATTCTGTACTCAGTTAAATCTGCTGTAACACATTGAGTTCAGTGAAAATTCTCTCAATGTATTTAACCAATGTGTAACTAAAGTCAGTACTCTCTTCTGTAATTTTGTGTAATTTCTTTCCAGATCCTACTTGCATGAGAATACTGAAACATTACCAAGTAACAAGAACATGGAATGTGAGCACCTTAAATGACTTACTCAGAAAGAGGGAGTGGGGGGGGAACACACACTGAAAATCCCATACAGCTTTTACCAGTAAGTACAATGAGAACTGAGTCCTATGGCTTCTTCTTACTCCCATCTGTTTAGACTAAGCAGCTTTCCTGAATGATTCCCCTAACTCTAACCTCTGCCCTGAGAAGCTACCTCCCAGCTTTTTCTTGAGAAAAATCTTTCTGCAGCCAGTATCAGCAACTACACTGTTTTACCTTTGTCTGCAGCTTTTGAGGTGATAATGGAATTCTGCTGGCCTGAATTTTAGCTGTATTAATTCCTACAAGGAGGATACTGTGATCAGATCTTGGGTCCTGATCCAGCTCACTCCTTTTGATGAAACAGGTCAGCAAGTACCTCTTTCAACAAGTCTGTTTACATAAAAAATAACATCAAAACCAATTATCCTGCAGATCAGATATCAGTTATTTCTTTCACTTTGCAAACACCCATGACAGAATATAGCTCCTGCCCACAAACTGGATACCTTACTGTACACAACCTCTCTCTCAGGATTAAGCAAGGTATTGTTACCATCCTCTTTTAATTGTGAGAAACAAAGGCACAGAAAAAGCGTCCATAGGAAATATACAAAGATCCAAACATTAAAAGTAGACCTCCAAAGTCTGTAAGATATCCAATCTGTAAGATGCCTCCCTCTCTCCCTTGGCAAGTGACCTCAGTAAAAGGAACTTTTCTGGTTTTTATTAAAAGGGTCTTGATATACTTACTTAATGTGTTAAAAAGGTCTTCATTTGTACTTAGCATGGGACAATGTCTGTCAACTTCAGCCCCCTGCTTAACAACCTGGACTCCTACTTCAGTGTTTTCTTTTTCCAGTCGGCTTTTCTGTCATTATTCCAAATTAAACTACATTTCTCCCACTTCTCATACCCTACAATCAACCATCACAATAGACAATTCACCCCCCAACACATTTTTAATACTTCCTATCTCCCACAGTGCACTCCGTGTATTTTCCCAATTCTAAAATTGCCTTTTCATTTCTCTAACCCATCATAAAAGGAAGCAAACTTATTTTATGTGTATTTTTGTATAACTCACTTTGAGTCTGGCTTCTACACCCATTGACTGAAAGGCAGACCTGCTCAAAGCTGTCAACAGAACAAAGTCAAGCTGAGCTGTGCTGTGATTTATGCAGGTAGGGCCAGACCTGTCAGTTCCACTGTCATGACAGCGGGGAGGAACGGAGGGGCAGAATTCCTACTGCTGAAATTCTGGATTCACTACATCACAAACCCAACACTGATTCCAAAATGACAGAATGCAGTACGTAATTCAAAAACCACATTTCCCTAGCACAACAGCAGGATAAATTGGGAGACAAACTATATTAATATTGGAAGCCTGAGACCAGACTGCTTATTTTTCCCCCATTTAGACTCCAGACTGAGGCTAAAATATTTTGGTTAAACAGAGGCCAAATAAAGAAAAAACCCAGTTCGATTTATGATTTCAAGAGAGATCACTTGTATTCTATTATTATTATTTATTAGCATTTCTCACAACTCTCTTCAAATCTAATACCTTCAAAACATCAAAATGCACCTTGACAAAGCTACCTGCATTGCACTCCAAGCAGGATTTATGTGGATGGAGTTGTAGTTAGGTAATGAAATTATTGCTCTGCTACCAGTTCCCCAGTGTTACCCAAGTCACCTGATGAAAATCAGTATTTAAGTATTACGGTGGTTCATATTCCAGCTCCTGTCATAACTGACAAATCACAAATCATGTCATTTGGGGAGGGGAAAAAAGAGAGCTCTGATCAGCTGCCAAGATTAAACGTACTAAACAGTGTTTTGCCTTGGTGATGCATTTCTACTTGTTCTCACAATTAACACATACATCAGCACAGTGGATCTATATATATGCTTTCAGACACCTCTGAAATGGAAGAAAACCTATCATTCAATGCAATCAGGAAATTTATAAATGCAACTGATATTTCAATTGTAGAACACCTGCACATGTCTGTGACCACTCCATTTGAATTGGCATATGTCCACTTGTGGGCACGTTTTTGTGGAAGACTTGAAAGACATCTACGTAGAACTAAGCTAATCATTGGTCTTTCTGTCTTCAGTAGGAAGAGCATTTCACTGTCATTATGGAGATTCATTGACAGTGCTTGCTTTTTCCATTAAGTTGTCTTAATTTGATTTTTTTTTAAGGTTGTACTGAAGCTGTAAAGTTTCGCAATAGAAACTGACTGTTGCAATATTACAGCACTGTGACCAGCAGAGCTGAATTCTAGTCTTGCTTTGGCACTCCAAATGTTGCTGTAATAGCTACTTGCTAACACTACTGGAACTACTGTCTTAGAAGATGCTTAACTTTTAGCTTTAGTAGGTATAATTCCTGTATGCTTCAGGTTATAACGCTTACAAATATTATATTTGGCACTAAGTTTACAAGTGAGACATCTACAGCAGCTACTTGAAGAACTGCCAGAATCAGCTTAATATAAACTGGCCTTAATAGCAGGAAAATGATTGGTATTAATCTATTTGGAGAAACACAGGGAAGATTCTTTAACATAGTAATTTTCCTTACATGATCTGTACCGAAGCTTCCTTTTCTCGGTTCATAAGTGAAGTAACTCATGCATACAAGAATCACAGACAATCAAGGGAACTTGAATGACTGGTTTTAAGTTTCCCAAACCAAGAGGAAGGAAGAAAATGCCACTGTCATCTGTCCCCTTCCTTATCAAGGAATCATGTCAGTTTCTTTGTTAGCATTTTGCTTCCAGCTACTTGTTAGATTACTCCCTTGTCCTAGTACACA
This sequence comes from Leptosomus discolor, assembly GCF_034619465.1. NCBI lineage: Eukaryota > Metazoa > Chordata > Aves > Leptosomiformes > Leptosomidae > Leptosomus > Leptosomus discolor. The sequence goes on from NC_141399.1 coordinate 31,906,594, forward strand.
CATCCCCTGCTATCAGACTGTAACTATAAAATGAAAACTCACTGTAGAAAAAAGGGCATCTAATTGCTTCCTTTCTTGGAGGTGCATCATTCAGTTCTCTTGTACGACTGATACAATCTGACATGAGCATTGTAATTCAATGCATCAACTAGAAAATGTATAAAGACAGCTTTTCTGAAAAGGCAGCCACATTTTTTTTAGAATACAAGAAGGGAATAGTAAGTAAACCTAATGTATGCGTTATTGTTATCTTGACAGGAGGAATATATAAAATGTACAACAGCAAGCAATATTGTGTATATCATTACGCACAAAAATTTAAGTACGTATAAATGCGGACAATAGTCTGATATCCTGTCAAAGAAACAAACCTGGATCTTAGAAATAGACAACCCATGGTGAAGTTGCTTTTTATTTTCTAAATTAATGATGTAGATATTACATATAAAAGCCAGGGAAAATGTGCTTTCCTGCAAATAGTAAATATGTATTTCTTAGAATGTTTGCTGAACTTTATGCTTTCCTAGGAGCAATTCAATTTCAGTCCATTTACATGTTGAGTAACATCAAACCTAAAGGATAGCTTTCTATCACTAACATACAAACAAAAGCATTGAGTCAGCTTGAGACATTCAGGGTTTTGGGGTTTTTTTCCACATTTTATCCCTAATCTCCCTTCTTCAGGGATTTCTGAAACACACTAGTGTCAGTAAAATATCAGTGCACGCCATTCTGGACTGTTTTGCTAATCAAAATTCTAAAAATAAAATTTTAAAGCACATAACTAACAATGTCTAGACAGAAAGACATGACTCTTTTTTTCCTAGTAGAAGACAAAGTGTTGTTTTGTTTTTTTTTTTTTCTGGACATGTTTAGAGACATCTTTATGAAAATCAAGTACGGAAAGCCAGGCACCTAAATCCCCATTTTAAGTATTACAATTCTCAAGAAGAGACAAGATGTTCTGCTTTCTTGAAAAACAGCCCACTGAGAAAGTCAAGTAATTTTGGGGGTTTTGATTTGTTTTGTTTTTTCTTTCTTCCCCTCCCCCTTTATTTTTATTTTAAGGATTATATATAAAAATTATACTCAGTCATTTTTTCAAAATGGAACTACAGGATGCTTCCTACTTATCCTTCACTCAAAACAGCTTATAGGATTGTTTCAGATTTTTCAGATGAAGCTAAAAGAGTCAGCAAGCAGATGTGCATAAACAAGCCAATACTCCATTTTATGTGTACCTGATCTTTTAAAAAAATAGATAAAACCAATCTTTTGTATTTCTTTACTTTGTTCTGAAATAAGCACCAGGCCATGATCTGCAAGCAAATAGTCAACTACTATGCCTCAGCTGATGTAGAAAGTCCTCAGCTTTTCATTTTTTTGCTAATTATACTGGTATGGAAAGCGCAAGTGCCTACAGTCATTACTCAGCCTGATAAAAGAAATCAAACCTCAGTACAATTGAATGACAATACACTCCAGTTCATTTCTTCCTTGGAATCAATTAACCTCTTTCATATGAGAGCTCTAACATATTTTTTTTTTTAATCTAGATACAAGGTTTTTATTATCAGTAACTCTATCAGATGCTGCTCTAAAAGTGTACACTGCACACAGCCTGTAGACAGAAGGCTCACAAATTTAATGGCTATCTTATCTACTGGAGATAAAATATCACTATGGAAAATAAAGAGGTCATCAGTGATAGAAATATAAGATTCAACAAGATACCTGTCCACTGTAATAGATTGACTTAAAAGCGATACATGACAGGAAAAAAAGAAACATAACTCTCATTGATAACTTAAAGCTGTGGTTTACTACTTTTGCAACCCTTCAGTAGCATCTTACTCTGCAAGAAATCCAATTGAAATGAGCAGAGAAGGGTACCATGCAGCGCAAGGAGGGGTCAGAGAAGACCAGGTAGAACCAAATACTGAACTGGAAAAAAACCCACAGCATTGCGTTATGTCCATCTTCATTGACATACCATGGATCTACTCTAACCAGAGAAAATACAAATCCTGTAATTTCAGTTGTTGAAACTGATGATGCCTTAAATTAATACCCTGCAGAATTTATTATGAATATTAAGCATTTCTATGTTCCTCCCTTTTCTTCACCTTTCACATAATGCATACATTTTTATTTGCCCCTCCATTATTCTAAAACCAAAGCAAGGTCTCCCAAAAAGTGTGCAAGTAACAGCATAGCTATGCTTATTTATTAATAAAAATTAAAGAATGACAATATGATATAGTGAACACATGATGTTTTAATAGAGTAGCCTTGGGCAGGAATAATACATGAGTAGTATATACTTCTTTTAGTCAAACAATTTATAATACATTGCACAGACCCTATGGGAGCTCAGAGCAGATTTTTTACAGTCAGTTCAGGGAAAGGAAATACAAATGCTTTTTGCAGATGTCTGTAACACTCCTCTGAGTCCGAAAGTGGCAAGTTCTGTGTTTATTGCCCAAAAAAGAGATTAAAAAAACCAACACATACCACATGAAAACAGAACAGCAATTGGAAATTCTTGATGTTGTTACACTCACTTTTACTCCCCACCCACCTTCCACTCATGCAGCCTTCAAATCACAGTTGCCAAGCCTGTTTTCCTGGCTGGTGAGTGCAGCCACATAAGCCCCCAAGAACTCCAAGGCAGAGAACCATGTTGTTTAACCTTCCCTGTTCCCTTGTGCTAGCAAATGAAGGTAAGGATTTCTCAAGCTACTTAGTCTCATGGGTTTGGTTTGTTTGTTCTGATTTTTTCTTCATTATGCTTGTACAATGGGTAAGGATGGGAAATAATTGGAATTTAGGAGTTTTGAGTTAAAACTGGGGATGAAGAACTGAACATTATATTCACCAAAAGAAACAAACTTAAAAAAATCATCTGTTCTTACCTCCAATAGATGAATTTCTGTAAGCCAATAACAGGTCACCTCAAAGCTACATTGATTTTCTGCCTCTCACGATTTTGCATTGTTTGAGCATATTCTCCTTCTTGGGGCCAGCTCACCCTTTTGGAGAGCTCCAGCACAACCCCACCAGCATGCAGGACAGCGATTCCTTCACTCCTGCCCTTCTTTTCCCAAGTTGAACCAGAAACTGCAGCCCCTTAGGACAATGTCGATCCAGTAAACTAGCCTCATGGTCTCTGAACAGTAAATAGGCTATTACAATAAGATTATCTGGACTTAGGAATGGCTACCTCCCTTTATTTTAAAGGAGTCATCAAATGCACAAAGCTTGCATTTCAGAGAGATCATTGCTTAAAGTCCACAGTGTACAGACTGACAACTGCTTAAATATTTGATTTTGCACTAATTAAAAAAAATACCTGTCTCTAATAGAAATACAAACATTAAAACAGCTACCAGCCACTGAATCACGTCTGATAGCATGTAAGCAAAAATTACAGAATTGAAGTTCCTTAGACATTATACAGTCCCAAATGAAATAAATAGTATATAATAAATTTAATTTTCAGGATAACTGATTTTTGTAACCTTGTCTAGATTATTTTTAAACAAAGCTGGGAAAAAAAATAAAATAAAAATCAAGGCTTAATTTGATCATTTCTCCAAATTTCACTTGACTTTAAGCATGCTAAAAAGGAAACAACAAAGATACAAATCCTGATACTGTTCCTTTGTAAAACACAAACAAAAATATTTTGTATTAATAATTTAGCTAAAATATTCTTTATGTATTCTAAAACAATAAATCCTCTGAAACATTTTTTTAATGGTATTTGGCAATTAAAATTACTCTTCCCCAAAGCCCTTTGTTTTTCCTCTGCAGGTGAAATTTCCATAAGGAAAATTGTTACTCACAAAATTCAAGATGATCTGTCTTATATTACAGAGACACTGATAAATTTTTTTCATTAAAAGGATTCAACACTTTCTACATCCAGTACATTCAGCAGCTGTATTTCACTCATCAGGTTTTGATCATAATTTATGCACAGACTTTGCCTATTGCAATAACTCCCTTACTAGAAACAAACAACAAAGCTTTGCAATTTCACCATTGTGGAAACATATGCTTGATTTAAATACTATAACCCACACATGCCCATACCTATAGCAGTCCTAACGTGACTTATGACCTTTAGTTTGTTTATTTGAACAAATGGAATATAAAAGTCTTTTGTATCCTTGCCTTTAAAAGATAATCCTTTGCAAACACAAGCTCAAATAAGAGACTATAGATCTTCACATTCAAATAATTTACATAGAAACAGCAATATTGTATCAGTGTACCTTAGCCATATTAAGATAATAAAGAAAACCCCATACCTGTGTGGTTGAACAACAATCATAACTTTAAGGCCTGAAAAATATAATCCCAGTCTCCTTAAAGGAAAAAAAAAATACTAGAGAGATAATAAGGAAGCTAATTGAGCTTTAAAATATCTTAGTCTATGGAATATATTGTCAATCTTATTCAAGTGTGACTATAGTGCCCACTTGTCTCTAAATTATACCTATGCATTTGCCATCACTGTTTTCTCTGTTGCCTTCTTGATTCACAAACTGAGCTCCTGATTTCTTCTATACACCACATGTAGTGAGACTATTCTCAGCTTATAGTAGAGACAGGGATTGGAAAATGAGATTCATTGAAACAGCCAACTAGAGGACACACAAGAGACACTTGCAAACCTTTTCCAGGGCCTACCTTGACCAAATCGTCCTTTTTCCCTTCCATCCTATACCATGTGTCAATCACAAAAAAATGAACAAGTACACATGCATGAATTCTTTGCAGAAGCAGTATCTTTCACAAGTCATTGGTACCAGATCCATGCTTAGCTCAGACTTCTCTAAAGCAACAGAAACTTCTATCAGCTAAGGACACAAGACCCTAAGAATGTCCATGAGCAAAGAAGTCTACAGGAAGATAAAGAATACTGCACAGATTTACCTTCATCCCATATCTTCTAGCTACTATAAAAAGAAAATTTGTGTACAACATTTCTTTTAAAAGGTCCTGAAGGTGTCTGTCTTCTTAAGATCCACTACCAGATTGTTCTAACAGCAGCAGGTTTCTCCCTTCATTAAAGTAAACAGGTATTGCAGAAAGAAAAGGGGTTAAACACACAAATAAATCAACATTCAAAACCGATGAAAAATTATGAACAAGCTCACCAATGCACGTGGTATGTGCAGAAAACATAGATTCAAGTTCATCCTTTTAGCTATTCTATTCTAATACTACCTGATGTGTGCTACTGTGCCCCCCAAATCTTAGTGTTTCTGATGAAAACAAATTACACCTTATGAATATATTTCTGGAATCGGAAAAGTGCAAAACATCAAAGAGCTATCATGTCGCTAGCATGTCTGTCAAAAGATGATGCAGAAATTCTTATTACTGTGCATTGGCCTGTTTAGTTCAGTTGTAATGAGATGAGGCTTTCATCATTTCACTTTCGGAAGCAGTTTCATGAGCTGCTGAAATTCACTCTTAAGGTATTTTGAGTCCTAAAATACAACATTAAATCTTCTTTTCTTCATTTTTTTCCTTGCTGCTTTCAGGATTTGTATTTTATATTACTGAAAACAATCTCCGTCCTTCCTGGGTGTTTGCACCACTCAGTCACTTGCGTACGGTTATCCACTGGACTTATTAGAGTGAATAGCTACTGTAACTACTTATGGAAAAGTTTAGATTGAAGTTTGCTAAGTATCTTAGCCATTCAGATTATATTTCCTCCTTCAGGAAGAAGGGAAGGCAAATATCGCTTTTATAGTTTTTTAGCATGCTATCTCTTCACGAAGAGGTGACAGAGTCAAGAAATCAGATTAATGTAGTCATTTGGTTAAGTATGGAAATACCAAGTCTTATATTACAGCATTTACATTGAAGATATTTTGGATGATGAAAAAGTCTTGTTATGGTCTACCATTTTGATAGTTCTACGTATTGCAGAGTCTACTGTTCTGAACAGCACCGTTTAAAGGCTGCAAACTTCGTTGTAAAAAAAAAAATTAACAGAAAAGCAGTACATCCACTCGCTTCATAGGCTCCACAGCAAACATACTTCAGCATTCCCAGGATTCACTTCCATATTCAATATCTAGGAAGAAGCTTTGCCAGTCTTCTGTGGCTGTCTTTCCTATAACCTGTCTGCACCTTTTTGCATGGCTGACTTTAATTCTGCCCTTGAAGCATGGTTCCAATATTGTTGCCAAGATGCACAAAATCCTTTCTTGTCCTGTATTTCTCTTATCGCAGAATTTCTGTAGACAATCTTCAGTCAGTACTGCTGGCATGATGTCTTTTGCTTTCCAATAGCGTTCTTCAGCAACACAATAAATACAGCCCCACAGATGAGTCACAGCTGTGCCTATTGTGGTACCAACAGCTATCTTATGAGGCTATCATCAGTTGACACAGATACTAATCTAAAAGGATATTGGCAATGTGACCTGAAGATATACTAAACTTTGACTTAATTCTGAAGCAGCAGCAACATACAAAAATGTGCCAGGGATAAAAAATATTTTTGTGGAATGAGTGTGTATAAAGTCTTTCCATAGACTACTGCATTGCTGATGCCCTTGAATGTTTCCAGGCTTCCCTAGGCCTTAACGGAGGACAACCTTGACCCAGAAGAATGAAGAGGGCTGCAGTGGAAGTTTTTCCATTCCCTACTTACTATGGTTACTGCCTAAATAAAAGCCACACTTGGAAGCACTTCAAATTCCCACCATAATACAGCCATGTCATGGATCTTCCTTAATACCCTACTTTCTTAGCAAAAGCATCTTTATGTCACTTACTAAAATGATACTTTCTAATTTAATAGTCTAATTAATCCTAGATGCCCGTAATGTCAGAAATAGAATTAATCCAAACCCTGACTAATATAAAGAACTAACCATTAATTTTATCAGGGACATTTAACGGTTCCGATATACAAACCTCTATTTTTTAATCTTTTTTTTTTTTTTTTAAATTAAAAAAATAATCATCGTCTGCAGGTCATTGCAAGACACCTTCAAACAAAAAGCTCTTTTTATTACTATAACTTCTTTTGTTGGTCTGTAGGTTACTAGTGTAAACCAAGTCATGAGAAGTAATCAGAATAAATCAAATGGAAATTTACTGCTATACAAAGAAAGTAGCTTTGTATACAGTTTTCCACATTTCCCAAAACAATGCAAAACACAATGTGTGCTAAGTCCAGTAAGAAGAGTTCACTGATTTTGCAGATAAGAAAACCTAATACACTAACAGAAGCAATAGTGGCCCAGACACTGAGTGCATTAATAACTTTCAAGAAGCATTGACAGATTCCACTCATCCCCTGAGCATAAGACTTTATTGTGCTACTTAAAACAATACTACCTTGGAACTGTTCTATAATCACGGTTATTAGGAAAAGTCTCAGTACAGAGCTTGAAGGTGACCATCTTTCAGTACACAGGTAAGCGAACAAAGTCATACTGGCACACACAGGAAACTTAACTGTAAGGAGTCCTTGGTATTCTCCCACATTTAAAAGAATCTGTAACATTTCCAATTGAATACCTCTGCCCTTCAAACAAATAACTTATTGTATACTCATTGGAGTATTGAACTGCTCTTTTTTGGGGACTTTGAAAGCACCTCATGCTTTGGCAAGTGCTGCAACAAATTATAACTGGCCTGAGAATCTTTAAAAATGTACATTTTTTGGCTGTCCTGGTCCACATTAAGTAACTGCAGTCTATCATGTCTGTTTCATAGCACCTGAGCACAATAGACAAGTGAATAATTTGCTTTAGCAAGAACAGGCAGATTTATGTTAGGAAAAATTTAACTCCTAGAAAACTCAGCAGCTCAAGAGATGGATTTCTCTCTTCGTGCAACACTAATCTCAGTTCATATTTCCCATGTAGTTAAGACAAATTGGTTAAAAATGGACATGATTTAATTAAAATCTGAAGCCTTCACAGTGCTTGTCTCCTAAATGAAATTTCTAATGAAAATGAAAAAGACTATTTCTAAAAATTGCAAGGGCTAGATTTTTATTTTAAAAAAATAATAATTAAATAACCTATGAAGAGAGTCTTCCTTGTAGTAATAGAGGTACACCAGAATCAAAACTTTTAGGATCATACTCCTCCTCCCCAACATAGATGGCATGTTAGCAAAGTATTACTCTATAGCTCTACAAAAATCCACACCATGTAAAAGCACCGAATGAAGGGTAACAAGCATTGCATGATTCCTGAAGCAGCTGCCCAACACAGTGAAAACAGGTAGCCCAATATATGACATACTGTTTTGTCAGCATTTTAATGTGACAAATGACCAATATCCCAACAATGGGTGTTAGTATTTGTCCTGTGAAAATTCAGAAGGTTGAAGTGGTTAGTTTCTTGATTGTCTCCTACCCTCAGGGATACTGAATAAAAACTGAATTTTTTTTTCCCACGTTAATCATTTCAGGTGTGAAACGAAATTTCTCTTAGCACACAAACATAAGCAGGTGATTTCTGGTTTGTTGGGTTTTTTTTAAAATGCTCATACAGACATAAAGCATCTTAGGGTATGGCTTTTGAGCAGCATATTTTTTAATTTTCTTCTTTGGTATGGATTTGCTCTTTGACTTTGTAAAACACCAGTTAAAAACTGCCCTCCCAGGACTTTTTGCAGAATACAACACCATGCACATTTACAATCAGAACATCTAAGAGAAAAACACCTCCCTCCGCCCATGCTAACATTCTAAGATTTATACCCAGGTTGAAACGGTATCTGCTACAGGGATATATGTAGGCCGTCCAAGTTAAAGTATGACGTGGAAATAAAGAGAAAGAGAACCCCCAGCATAGCAAGTCTTTTATCATAAGTCACTAGCTACAGCAAGAATGCAATGTGAAGTCTCCTTTTATTAAAAGTCTCCCAGCATTCACAACTTCATGACTGCAGTAAACTGTGAAGCAAAAGGATGTTACAAAAAGATCACTAGTTAGTTCCTAAATCCACGCACAAAGATTGTTTCAGAGTGCAATATCAAACCCATACAGAGTTGATAAAAAATAACATGAAAATTAAGCTAAAATATAAAGCCAGCAACTATGTTACCTCTCCCTCATCTTCATATGCATAAACCAAAAGAACGTTGTACATAAAAAAAATACCTACTAGTTTCTATTTTCAGAAAGCATTGAGCAGAAGTTAGCAAAGGTACTTCCATTTGTCTTATCTCAGCTCCAGTTATCTGCGGGTCACAACTGCAACCGTATTTTAGGACCTTCCTATTAGACCATCATGAACATGCTAGCAGATAGCCCCCTGTGATATACTCCCCAAATGCTTTTCTCACATGCCAATAGCCCCATATGCCTTTTCACTCCTCCTTTCAGCCACAATTTCTCCTTTTTCCTTCTCTTCCCCTACAAGACTATTTTTCTCTAGTCTTCTCTTCCACTATGAACAGCAGTATCTGTGTCCTACTTATACTGTTTACTTTTGGAAACAGGTTTTTTTTTTTTCCAATTTTCCTCTACTTCAATTTCATTGAAATAACCCATTTTCTCATCTTCCAGAATTTTTCTATATGAACTAATCTAGCAGACCTTGTGCCTATCAATCCCTACTTCCATCTAAAATTTGGTCCTTATGTGTAGCTTCTTTCTCTTCCTAATTTTCAAAGAATCAAGACCCTCAAATGAAGTCCAAAACAGACAGGCAGGCATGTTCAAAATAACTAAAATATTTGATCCTTCATGCACATGTGTAGAATATTTCAGCATATAGTTTTGTAGCTACTAAAAAGTTTACAGAGACTCAACTGCCTTTTTCTTCCATAGACTTTCACTTAAGGCCTATTATACAAAAATGCAAAACCTCTAGCTCAGGAAGTCCTGAAGTCAAAAGTCACCAAAAGCAAAAAAAATTATTATGAGGAAGTATTGCTGTTATCCATCTTGTCCTTACATTTCTTCTTTTGCCATCCACTGCTGGCCACTATGGGAAACGGCACACTCTACCAGACACAGGTTTGGTCTGCTCAATTATATACACATATTCTTATATTATTTTAAGTTTTCTTTCCAGAGGAAATGCCAGTTAAGCAATTATGCTCTCCATCTGTCTGCCTGCCAGTACTTCATGTCCCAGTACAATTTTGGAATCAGCAAATTAATTTCAACAACGTGTTCAAAGATTACTTTATTCTTACAGGTTTTGTGAAAATTTGGCTGCTGGGTACTAGAGAGACCCAGTGTCCATTGGTGCAGTAAAAGCACACCTTGTGTTAGTAGCAGGCTGCCCAAACAGCATGCTTACACAGAGCTCCAACTAATAGTTGCCAGTGTTATCCTTTGCCAGAGAACGATAACACAGGAAGAAGGAGCAGGAGCACTGAAGTTACTTCATTATCACATTGGGAGTGGAAACTATGATAAAGCAGACAAATAAAAGCAACCACAGGAAAAAAATCAACTTCAACCGTTACCGCATGTAAACAATTCATTTCCAGGTCGATCCTGGTGGTTGCCTGATAAACTGTATTACTACATGAGAAGACACAGGTATTTTAATAACTAGTACTGCGAGAACCTGAAGTTACACCAACTACATTCTGCCCCCTCCATGTTCAGGTGCTGAGCTTGAGGGATGAGACACTGTAAACATTCCCTCTGTAGGCAATACTGTCACTTCACTCGTGAACGTTAGGACACATGTACACCCCAAGTACAAATGGACATGGAAGCTAGCTCTCTAAGATAAGATGAAAAGCAAGAAGCAGTAAACAGACTGAAAAAATCTCCTATGAAGCCGGTTTCTTCCTAAAAATCAGTCACTGTCAACAGAGCAACTTGAAAAGGAATATTTTTAACACAGCTTCCTTAAGAGCTTACATGTGGTACAACAAACTTCCAACTTGGAATTAGTCTGAAGAGCCAATTATTTGAAAGACTAAACTTTTTTTTTTTTCCTTTTTAATGGGGCTGTAGGGGAATAACCGTGGCAAAACAATTTGTACTTAAATTATTTCTTTTGGTACCATTACTAGGATATAAAAGCTACATTAATACTTTGAAATATCTATAGTCATTTCTAGCAGCCCAACTAAAGATCTATTTCAGAATTCCTAAGACATTTATTATTAGAACTAAATGCAAACCAAGAAAATAATTTGCTTTTTTCAGCTAGCTTCCTTCTAAAACTTAAATGCAACAAAAATCAGTGAGAATGGCAATTCTGTTGCATCGAAAGTGACACATATTCAACAGGATCTTGATTCAAAGTGTGTAAAATAAGAAGATTCCATAGCCTAAGTCTGAATCACCATTAATAATAAAGCAAAAGTATTTTAACTAAAAAAAAGTGTTCCCTCTTTTTTTGATACTGTTTTGTATTATAAAGTAGAAAGCCAATGGAGTAAACTGTTCTTTATTTAATGACGATGCTGTACTTTATATGCAAAAGCACATTTCTGGTTTTTGCAGACGACCAATAGCAAACAAAGGAAACATGCATTATTGATTACTTGTTGTCTTTTGAATTAAAAGTAAGTGTAGAAATTGTCCACACAGTTACTATGACTATGAAGTTTTTTCAGATGATTGTAAATGCAAATCTGGTTTCTAGAACGGAAAAGAAGAAAAACAGATTTTTATTAGAATTAAATTTTTGTATTAAAAACCGAAAACCATAAAACCAAAACCAACTGTCAGATATTGATGGACAGCAACTGACTTAGTTTCTGCTAATAAACTGGGGAGTTTAGTGACATATAGGTAGCCAAGAAGTGTGAGTTACATGGATGAAAAAATTTGCAGAGAATACAGGCATTAGCTCCCCAGCCTCCCAAAGCTGTAAAATATCAAGCTGTATTTCTCAGTAGATGATCTGCCAGCTCTCTTTTCTCAAACTAAATTTCTCTTTTCACAGGAATTTCCTGCTGTCAAATTATACAGACCCTTGACCACCTTCTTGGTTCCATTAAAACTCACATTCAGTAAGCGCTTCACTCTTTCTACATGTTGCATATGGAGCCTCAGTATCTAATTAAGGACACTCAGCTCAGTCACTTGATAATAAGACACCCAGAAGTGTTAAACGGCTTGACCTTAATCCCTAGTAAGGGCTCTTTATTCTGGGACTAGTTACCTTACTAAATGCAGCTGGAGTTGATCGATGCCAAACATAGTTCCAACTGAGCTACAAAATACTTTCCTTTTTGCTTTCCCTTCTCCCTTTCACTCTCCTCTACATACACCTGCTACAATCATCAAGCTCTCTGTGGTCACCTTTTCAGCTCTTAAAATTCTTTCTTCTTCCCTCACAACCCACCACAAGTCTCCCCATTCCAACCCCATGAAGTCCCCCATCTGTAAATGACTCCTGTGCTACACCTAAGCTTTCTTCCTCTCACCTGAAGATTCCCTTCTATTTTTTCCTCACTCCTAAGTCCATAAATAAAGGCCTTTTTTAGTATCTTGCCTATTATTCTTTATCCACTGAGAAATGAACACATTTTAACAAATCAAGAATGTGTGAAAAATTCATTCATGTATTTGTACAAGTCTTTTACACCACAATTATGAATCCTTGATTTGCCATATTTTAGAAACTGTCCAATTAATAGCAGAAACCCTAATTTGTAAAAAGCAAATTGACCTACTGTTCTCCTCAAGATGGTATCTTTATTTAGAATGAGTTTAGAGAGGAATCCAGAAGGATGTTTAAAAAATAGACGATATACCATTGGGAGATGTTTTATTCATAGAAACATTGTGAAAAAAGGATTGAAAACATTGAAGATGACTTAATTATGGTCTTGAAATTAATGAAACAATTATGTCTATTTCTGTAGGAACGTACAAACTTTTAACATAGGCTGGTCAGTACTGGGCTACAGATTTTGGGGAAAAGAGTCAGAAGTAAGGAGATTTCAGATCTATTCCACTTTTTTCCCGGATTTATCTGATTAGTTTAAAGCAGAATTATAAAATAGTAGAAAAAAAATATTTTTTTATATATTAACTCCCTGCAATTCTGAAACAGGTTGAGTTGCTTGACCTTTAGGCAACAGCACAGAAATTCGACAGAATATACAACTGTGGAAGTGTGTTTTCCACATGAAAGTAAGGGCTTGAAAGTGAGGAGCAACCTTTCACGCACCCCAGAGCGGATATGTTGAGAGTAGTGAGGAAACACAAACAAACTTCATCTAGTGCCTTCCTGTGAAGCACAGCTGTGATGGTACAAATACGAACAGAAGATAAAGCAACTATGACCTGGCATAGTTAGAAGTATTACTATATAGGAGCGGCCAGAGCTGAACCAGTTCAGAGGCCTACTAGTAAATGTGGTCAAAAGGCTGCTACCCAGCAATACCCATAAAAGACATCATGAAAGGCACTTCTAAGCACTCCTAATAGCTTTGGAAATATTTGGTAAAAATTCTAGATTTGTAATTGCTCTGAAAGCTATAACAAATCTGGCATTAATACTTTCTGGTTTTTTAATTAAAAAGAATATAGTGAAGTGATATAGTTCAACTGCAGCTAGTATGTTCTTCGTATCACTTTCTAGACACAAAAAACAGTGTAAAATGATTGATTAGGACGTATTAAAACCATTATATATGTAATGCTGGTGTTGCTTTTTGTTTCCTTTGTTCATTTTCTACTTATTTGCTGCTGAATGCCATACTGACGAAAATGAGCTACTGAGTCAATTTAAGTCAGACAAAGTTCTTAGCAGTCACAGTATGGCCAAAACTATGGAGTCCACATCTTTGTAGCCCAATGACATAGCATAGCTGTTTCTGCAACAGGCTGCATGTTCGGTTAACATAGGTCTCAGGTTTTAGCTAGTCTTTCTGGGACTGCCTGAGAAAAAATTGGTTTTGTTTGTTAAACTACAGCAATTGTCTGATGACCACTGCCTAATTTGTTTTAGGCTTTGTATGACTGTGGTGTTACATCTGTTGTTACATACATATATATTTCTGTAACTATTAGAAAGTAATAAGAAATAATTGTTCTGTGCAAAATGAACTATCTATGATCCTAGTATATTAATGAAATGTAAAGGAGTACAGCCATAGGATAACAGCAGAGGTCCTGAAAGTGTAGGCACAAGATGACAACAGATGTTAGACTAAGCAAGCAGTGGTCAATTATTGGTCAAATGCAACACAACCTTAGGAACTGGGTAGGTCTAGTTTTAGGAATAAAGTAAACAAAGATCAACTACTCAATACGTGTGAAACACAAGTGTAATAAATTCAGATGTGACAGATTTGCAGACCAGTGACACAAGAACACAGCCTAAAACACACTTAAGCATATAAACAGTAATCACACAAATCTGTCTCCCAAAGTAGGCCCAGAAGCAAGAAGCCACCAACATCATACTGCTCCTGGTAAGGAACAGAAAGTAGCCTCCACTGTAAACATCCTCCTTCACACAAAGGACTAAGACACTGAAAATTCTTGTAACTGAAATTACATAGTCATGTGGTTGGGGTGCTTGTGCAGACAATTTCCATTTCCTGTATAGTTTGCATACCCTGCAGCGGTTAACAGCCTCGCTGGCAAAACCAAATGATTACTCTGCTGAGTTCATATGCAAGGAAAGAAAGAGAAAGAAAAAAAGTAAAAACTATCAAGCATCCATTTAAAACGTCTACATTTAACATGAGACAGAAGTGAAATGCATAAATTTTGTTTGGTTGGTTTTGATTTTTTGTTGTTTGTTTGTTTTCTCTCCACAGAGAGCTCAAAAAGTAAAAATTTATAGCATGATTTTAAAACAAAGACTGTAAGAAACGATTTGTTTACTGACTTACACACTGTATATTGGACATTTCGGATTTTTTAATTATAGTTTTGGCCTAAGCTGACTCACCTGGAGCAACTAATTAATTATTCCATGCCTTAGTTTGCCCATCAAAAAGAAACACACTCTCACCTGAAAAGCTTTGGAAGGTGACTTCAATATTTTTTTAAAATAGAAGTGCAAATTCATATTGCAGGTTTACAAATTGCAATGCATTTCAAACAACTAGAATTTAAATAAGCCTTCTTTGATAGTCAAGGGAGAATTCTGGAGAATTCCTGTTCTCAAAACTACATTTTCAAGTTTAAAAAAATATCACTTCAGCAACTATTCCCATTATAACGTGAAGTGTCATATGTTCTTATTTGTAAGCAAATAATTTGTTTAATAAAGGGAAAAAAATTACTCTCTTATTACACTGTTTGAGGCGTGTGATAACACCATAGATTCGTTTTGTCTTTCTTTTATTCATGTTAGGATTTACAACTGAGGAAGATACAGCATAACATTTTTAAAACTCATGGTATCATATAGGAAATGACTTCAGCAATTCTCAAGATGATTCTTCAGTTATTGCTTTGCAGGGGGAAACAAAAAAAACCCACAATACACCAGCTGGGCTAAAATCTCTTCAGCTTTTATTCTGACCCAGATGTAATTTATTTTTAAATGGAGTGGAAAAAACACACACAATTGTTGGAGTTACCTAAGTATTAAAAACATAAGTAAATAAAATGTCTCACCTATTAAAACTGTGCCTCAGATGTGTTCTCCAAATTAATATGCCTTAAAAAGATGTTTGAAATAGCGACACACACCTGACAGTGAAAAGAAATGCTTTTTAAACAGAGATGTAATGATGTGGAAATAAAAGGTAAGGTCAGTGCAATGTTTTGTATTTAATCACTTCCATGAGAAGATGATGTTCAGACTGTTTTGTGTGCCCTGGTCCTCATAGAAAATTATTTTTTTTAACTAGTGCAGGAAAAACAAGTAGAAAAATTCCACAGGAAAGTCCAACTCTTGCCAAGAGTAAAGAAAAGGTGCAAAATAAGGGGAATTAGTGGTCATTCTCTTATGGCACAGGTAAAAAAAAAATTCTCATCTGACTTGCAAATGTTGTACTTCATTGCAATTAAATTATCTCACCTATCCTTAAAAAGATGTAAGGACACATTGCACCACGCACATTGCATTTACAGAATACTACAGGCCTGGCAGTTACTCTGGGGCGGGAAATGCACAGTAAATTGTTACCTTTACTGGAATGTGTACCACAAAGTTACTGGTTAGCGTGCTTTATGTTCATAGATTTCTGACTTGGACATAGCAGACACTTGGTATTATAGTCATGCTGCACCTGGAGAACAACTTAGAAGGAAACTAGTCCTGCTACTTAAAATGTCTCCTACCAGTCTAGCAAGGTTTGCCCCACATAGCCAGGTTATGTACACTAGTTACTTCTATTAAATAGCAAGCACACCATTCATGCAGTACCAATATGACTTCTGTGTTTACTAATCCTGTCTCTTCATTTCTTTCATTCACCCAACATATCAGTAGAAAACATGCAGGTCAGAGCAGTTAAGAAAAATGTAATTTGTAGATGTCTATTTTAAAAAGTCTGTTCTTTTTAAAAGGTATTATCATTCCATCACCTTCATCCCATCCGCAATTTCTGTCGCTCCATGAATGCTCACACAAAAACATTCTCAACAAAATCTCAGGCCGTTTTTCAAAAAAATGTGAATGGGTGATACTGTGCTGTTAAGAAGGCTGTTGGTAAAGACACAGCTGTACAGGGATGACTGGCAGAAAAATGAGGCCTTTAGAATCAGGGAGAAAAGTTTTGTCTGTTTTGGCATGTAATAATTTTCACTAAAAATATTTTTCAAAAGCAATGTCATCTTTCATATTTAACGATGTTCCTCACAAACCCAGAACAGTGGAGCATTGCAGTGGGGGTCTCGATTTTTCAAAAGAAAAAGTTTAAGTTAATGCCATTTTAACTGAGTTTTTGGAGCAAGGTTTTATCAGAGAGCTAATTACAGCGAGCTGAGAATGCCTCCAGTTTAAAAGTCGCCTAATCCCTCATGACAGAACTGTGGGTGCTGACTTTCTTACCCTCTTTCTAAAGTGCAAGCTGTTAAAAATGTTAATTGTCTGAATTCACAAAGTTCTCCCTTCAAAGAGAAATAAAACTGTTTTGAAAGGCAGCTTTTGAATATGATCTTGATTCTAAAGCAGCCTATTTAGAGAAAATGGGATCCATAAATGTCAACACCACCTGTAGTCTGCCTGAAAATGCGCCTGCTTTCTGACAACAGCATTGATAAGCCACAGGCACACTAGAACAAACATCCTTTACTTTATCTGTTAGATAAAAGTTGAAGGAGGTGGTTACTAGGAAACTTTCTGTTCCTAATTTGTTTCAACAGAAATCTTCAAATACAAGTATAAGCATCAAACAATGCCGAATAAAATTTGGTAGATTAGCATTTTTCGCTAAGAAGCCAAGAAAGTTATGAGAAGCCTTCTTGGGTTTGGTGACAATCTCTGTGAAACAGTGCAAAACCATGCAACACTAAAGGCAAATTATCTTCCGAGTGCATTGTGACCATAAGAAAAAAGTTGCATGACGTAGCATATGAGAAGCAGACATTCCGACATTGCAAAACCCAATCTTCTGTCTTCTACTTACAGAAAAGACATGACAAAAACAACCTTTAGGCAGCCAGAACACCCTAACAGAGGTTATGAAATAAACACATTTAGATAATATTTTACATGAAACTATTAGATATACATTATGGTTATTCCAACTATGAAGAATGAAATTTTGGTATCGTGATAAGCACAGCTAAAAAGAACAAAGAAGGAGTAGCCATAGCTAGTAAAGTTTTTTGCCTGCTAGATATTTCCTGGGGGAATTTTTAATAATGGATATCATTGTTTTACAGGAGTTTCTGTCAATAAGTCATGATGAAACAAAGCAGTGGCTTAAAACCAAAAAGAAAATAAGCACTTAAAAAAAACAATGCCCATAAAGTTGTGAAAACTTTTGTGGTCATTTTTGCAATGAAAGGCAATCATAACAGAAAGTGTTCAAAATACGATGTTTCAATGAACCCCTTTTCTATTATTTGTTTTTTATTTTGATTGCCAGGTTATTTGTAGGCAGAAGAAAAGAAACAGAGGGAATAGATAGGAAACCCAAAGTCAAGCAGTGTCACAGTCCTCTATGAAATATTCATTACCACTTGAACAGGACAAATTCAATGTTGTTTTACACAAAAATCTTTTGAGGTGGAAAAAATAAAAAGGAAAAGAAAACACACAGATCACAGGAGTTACCATGCAAAAAGCTCAATGATCCACCTACATCACTATCTTACTATTAATGGCCAGGACTTTTGCATATGCAAACCAAATTGTAGCAAATTATTACAGTGATTAAAAACACACCCAGACATATAGCAGACAACATACAAAGGGTCTTGCCATCAGGAACCACTCTCGCAATCTCAAACTGGGGAATCACTGAAAAGTTGTTTTGTTCCACGGTTTCCCCCTGGCCTCCTCTACAAAAGTCAGTATATCTCAGCGATGCAAAGTCTGGATCATTCATGCAGGTCTTTTCTTCAGAGTCTATGAATTCCTCTGTAGTTGCAAGAGCTAAGTGAAAAAAGATCCAATGCACAATTTAATACCTCCCCACACCAGTTCAAGATTGTTTCCTACAGTATGTTAAGTGTACTGTCCAATTCAGCTTCAAATCAAATCAAGCCAAAGGGCTTCAAAGAGAGATTATTGCAAAGTCTAACACATTTTATTGGTTCTAAGTAAAAGGCTTTCTTTTCATTAGCTTAATTTAATTCCATTAGCAAGTTGCTATTCTTTCGAATCTACCAAAAATGTTCCAGTTACTCCATAGTGGTTATAAAAGACTCTTTGAATACTTGTTGATACTTCCTTTCAGTTAGCCAGCCTTCTAAAAATCTAAGCCAAACTCCATATTCCTGTAAATCAAAATAGCAAAATTGAAATTAATTACAGCAAACATGACTCTGGCATACTGCAAGAATCCAGGTGGAGGTAGGATTAAAAAGATGGACAAACCAGAACACACATACATTATGTTTCACCTGTTCATTTTGCCATATGATTCTATTGTCTAATTTTATTCAGGGATTCTACAAGGCAGGTCACAGGGCGGGGGGGGGGGGGGGTGGTGGTGGAATAAATCAGTTTTTCCATGGAACTGGTTTCTTTCCCTTCTAACTTGGATTTTACATAATATCAATCTCTTCCCTTCTGGTATCCCCTATCAGCAGAAAGTCAGATAAAGAGCAAAAGGAGGAACTAACTTCTCAATGTCATCTTCCTTAACTGAATGGTCTTGCAAGAACATGGATAAGCAAGGATTCACCTTCCTCAGCATGAAGAGAAGATAAATGTTTAACATTGGAATTTTTCTATGTAGACAGAGTCTGGCTCAGAACTGAGACTATGACTGCTTCAGCCGCCAGTGGCTCAGAACGGGTGGCTCCAATTTTTATCTCAGAATCATCTGTAGAGTTATCGGATTGTGCTACAATTTTGGTTTTGACACCAAAATATGTTCATGTTAGCAAGATTACATAATGGAGTTTATTAATTTTTTGATAAAATAATAATTGACTGTCTTGCACTTGACTATTTTATAAAGACTTGAGAGAAAGCTTATTTTGAAACTTAATTCTTGTGGTACGATGTCAGTTTCAGAAAGTTGATTTTTTCTTAATGCAGAAAGTTCTTTCAAAAAAACCCAGAAAAACATGCTGCGGCCTAAGAAATCTGTAACTAATAAAGAAATCCTTAAATATATCTGGTCAAACTAAGAACTACCTTTGGTGGTAAACTCTCATACACAATGCAAAATAGATGTGACATCTCACTGAGGAACGCTCTGAAGTACCAAAGAGACTGACAGCATAGCCAACTTTTCTAAATTGCAGGAGACAAACAAGAAAGATTATCTTCAGTAGTTAAAAGCATTTTTCCACTTAGTCATGTACTTATATGAAACTTAGGATAGAAACCAGGCCTCAAAATTCTAGGCAAGAATATCTCCTGAGAATTAACACGTTTCTAGCTTCCATCTGTGAGGTCATTAAAGCTCCAATCTGTCCAAAACCAGAAAGTCAGGCCAAAGTGGAAATGTCTCAATCTGATTTTCATGCATCTTAGTTACCTGGACTTCTAATTTAATAACAGTTTGGGTCAGCTATAAATTCTACGTACTAGAATTGTCAGACTACTTGCTAGTATAACGAACCAAGATTCAAGTTTCAAATGTTTGTTGCTGTAAGTTATTCAAAAAGTGGATATTTGCTCGAGTCCACTTCTGTTTAGAAACAATTAAATTGTGCAGGGTCCCCAAAGGGCAGAAACAAAATCCCAAGGCATGATGCAGAATACCAGTCTGGGTTCAGGAAGTAGAACATCTGTTTTAACAGCGTCAGGCTTGGTCTGGTAAACTCTGTCTTGTTGACACTGCCCTGCTACTTCCATTGCCAGAGCCTGCAGGTACAGGGTCTTCACACTCACTTGCTACTTCGTAGTGTAAATGGGCTTTAAGTTGCTTCTAACTTACCCATTTAAAGAGTATAAAATCTGCTTGTTTAAGAGAAGATTTGGGGCAATTTTCATGCCTTAAAGCCATTTCCTTCCCCCACTCCCTCCCAAAGCTTCACTCTCCTCCTCCGCAACTTTTTGGAAAGAATAAACTTAACTGGATTTCTATAAGAAATGTCAAAGAAAAGGTTAAACTGCTCCTATCTCATTCATCAGGATTATTTTCTTCCTCTTTTCATACTTTTTCTTTCTGTGGTAGAAAATAAAGTAGCAGATTATTTGAAATAGCACTAAATGACAAATACAGGAGTTCTATTTTCAACCAAAGAAATCTGCAGTTAGATCATGTACTAAAACCCCTAACAGTTGACACTAGAATTTTTTCTTTGTATATCTGATTTCTGACATTCAAGAATGTGACCTTCAAAATTAATTTCCTTTTGAGTTCAATTTATTCTGTTCCTTCTTGTTTAACAGCTAAGTATCTCGTAAGCACACACTGTACATCAAATTAGAGACTACCGTAACATAGACTTTACTTAATATTTCTTCACTTGTTCTGCTTCAAGTTTTCATCTCATCTGACACATCTGCTTTGAGGTGATGTTTAAACAAAATTCTTTCAAATTAATAAAGTTTTCCCATATTTATTTATTTTAAACCAGCACCTGTCATCTCTCAAACTCCAGCTGTCTGCTGTACCCTCTGTGATTTCACAGCAGCTGACTGGAGTTGAATTTGGTGTTTCTAAGCTTTTAAAGCGACACTCACCATGCCTCATTCCACTTAATTGCACCTAATGTGTGGGGGAAGAGTTGTAGAATTTAAGAGCAAGGGAATGGCATCTTTTCTGTTGTTACTAACTTTAGGTAGGTTGTTTGGGTTTTTTTAAACATGCTGAATCAAGAAGACAGAAACCAGGCCTGTGATGAATTATAGCAACTTACTATCATGAAACTAGACAAATAGTCATTGAAAGAGTGGATCTCTACACAAAAAGCAGATGAATACCTCTACAAGCATAAACACAGAAGACACTTAAAGTGTCAGGTAAGTGCATTTAACTGCCCACTTTCCATTACTTTTTAGGAGAATTTAACTATTTCCAGTTTCCATCTGGAATGCAATTCCAGTTGCAACACTAGAGGCAAGAGATGAAAATGTCAGCAGCCGAATCTAGCTTTTGAGTTTCCAAGATTGTCAAGAATTCAGATCAAAAGTTATGATTTAATTACATAGGTTAGTCTAAAATATACATATTAGAGCCAAAGGATTATAAAAATTAATAGGCCTAGTTTCAAGTACCTTTAAAAATTAGGATATGAAATGGATTTTAGCATCTAAGTTCCCATGTCTGCACAAAGGGGGGGCAGTTCGCATTTTTTATTATTTTTTTTTCTACCAAGGAAAAGATTCACCTATAAGCTGTATGAAAGAAGCAGGTACACGATTTTAGAACTGTTGCCTGAACACATGCTCTGCCACCACCTAGCTCAGGAGATATACACTTCTTTCCTAAGTTCAGCCATCCATATATTATGGTGTCATTTTTACCCAAGATTTGTTCACAGGAATCCTAGTGGTCAAGGAGCAGTAGGTGGCATACACTTTTTATTTGTACCTGAAAAGATCTAATGACAACAAACATCTTCATTTATACACCTAAAACCCCTGAGTATCTTTCATTGTAAATGTACAACATTCTCCATTATTTTTGATTCTTTCAAGTGTAGTAAAACTACCACACAAATGTTTTATTTGTATGAACCAAATAAAATGAAAAAGTAGAAAATAAAACAAAGAAAATACAGCTATATTAAGACCAAAAGTTACTAGCCGTTACATAAGTGTTGTAATCTAGTCTTGAGAGGTATGACTGTAGGCACTAAGTCCTAACCTGTTCCTATATTTTTTGCTTCTCTTAGACACTTCACACTTTACCTCAAAGGTTTTCCACCACTGCTTGCAAAGCTCAGTAATTGTATAACAAAGACATGTCTGTAAGTAGGCAGAATTTAAGCACTTCTTTCTTTTCCCAAAGCATCGTGAAAATAGTCATGGTATTTTGCTGCTGTTTATGGTCTCTGGAAATAAAGTCACGTTTCTCTTCCAGAGGAAAAAGAGACGGGAATCTTCTACTGGGACTAATTGTGTCTTGGAAAAGCAAAGATGCAACCTTAAGAGAAGTCAAATTCCAAACTCAATATTCCACTCACAAAAAATTGATGCAGTTAGTAATTCTCTAAATTGCCACAAAACTAGAATGTTCATGGCCCTGAGGAATGGGTACAAAGAACACAGCGAGCCTAATCCTCAAGAGTTGACCTATTCTTCTTACCTATACATAATTCCTGCCTATATCCAGTGCCCCCAGGGCAAAAACTCTAGCTCTTCCCAAAATTATTTCCAAGGAATTACAGCCAAAATGGGAGGAAGAAGCTTCCCATCAGCACTCATTAAACAACCCCTTCATTTTAATTCTTGAAAGCAACAGCAGCAAATTGGCTCTTGATTAAATCTGTGCAGCAGAAGGGCGTCACTGGTACAAACAGGAGACTACAGTACCATGGCAGTAACCCATGACAGCATGGTGTACCTCTTCCACTACATTCTAAAATAAAGAAGGTTAGGACAAGGTAGAAAAGCAGAACAGTGTTTTAAGAGAACCCTCAGAAAGAGAACCTGAATAGCTTTTTTTGGTCTAAGCACCACAAAACCCCCTAGTTTTACCAAAGAGTAAATTATCAAGAAAGTTACTGCGGGCCAGATTCTTCTATTCCCATGAATGTTACAGTACTGCAGGTAAGAAGTGTAATGCCCATGGGTATCAGTAAAATCATGTTGTAGTAACCACTGTTAAATATTTATGGGCACTACCCAAGGATTAAGACACATTTGAAAAATTAAAATAATTTCTCACTGGTACAATCTTTGAAAGCGGAATTATCAACATAAAGCACTTTCAGTGACTTGAATAATATACAGAGAAGTGAAAAGTATCATAACCCAGATGAAAGACTTGTTGTTTGTCAGTACCATTGACTTTTTTTTTTTTTTAATCCCTACAACTTTTCCTACCTCTATCTAGGAAATAGAAGAGAAAGGTGCATGCTAAAAGACTCTTCATCTTTCCTTCCCACTCATAATCTTAAGATGACTGTCAAAAGATTTTTAATTTCCTGTTCTACAGAGATCAGGTTAATCTTCAGTGATAGGCGTTAACAAAATCCTATAAGCAGAGCTGAGTTATACGCACTGAAACTCAAAACCATTGACATCCATCATTAGTAATTATTCCTATGCCCAAATAAACCTTCTTATATGACAATCACTACGTACATTAACCATAATTCTGCAGTGTAAGTGCTACTACTGAATTAAAAGTAGTAAGTATTTACAATCTGTTCCAGACAGGTAGCAAGTCTTTTGGTTTTAGGAACCTGTGTTTTTCCAGAATCTAAATCTGACAGTAATATGCAAGAATTCTTGAAGTGACAGCCATTCATTCCAAAATCCTTAAAAAATATTACCGTAAAGATAGCCAATCAGGTCCAATGAAGGCTTTGTATCTCTTTCTACCTAGAAAGCATGCACTCTTGAATTTATTTGCACTTGTACAGACTAAAGTAGGACCCACAGAGTCCACCCAAGCCTCCAAACCTACTATTCACAATCATTAATAGAGCCAGATATCAAAGATGATAGCTAAAAGTTTATACAGTATTTGGTAACAGGTGTATTTTCCAGCCTGTATATTATCTGCTCTTGATACTCTAGTACCTGAAAACATTCACCCTTGATCTGTTTGCCAATTCAATTTTCTGTTTGGACATAAACAATTAAGTCTTTCCTTTGTCCTGATGTCTCATTTTCTGCTTCAGATGCACATAGTAAGTTTTCTGTGAACAGTCCCTAGCCAAAAGTTAACTGTACAACCAAGTCAGGAAAGAGTACTCTCTAATTAAACACAAGAAAATCATGCACCCTGTATAGATAACCAAAGAATTATTAGAACTCTTGTTCTGTCCCTAATGTTCAGGATTTCAAACATTCCTCTCAGACACATCACAGAACAGAATTCTGCAGGACCTTGAACAGAAGGGTATCAAGGACCACAAAGTCAATTTCTAATTCAGCATTTTAATAGACTCATTATTATACTAGCTTTGACATATGGAATCAAAAAGGTGTGCCTGCATCAGCATTCTAGGACACTGGGAAAAAAAAAAGTCTCACATTTGCAGCTTCCTTTTACACACTGGTTGGCACTGCAGAGTGATCGAAGAGTGCCTGAGCTGAATTCCTTTCAAACACATCTAATCCAAAAGATGAACTCCAAGATCATATTTAATGCTATCAAACCACTAACAGACACTCAGTTCACAAACTGGATCCTGTGAAGTGTGTAGAGTATGGACATCAGGTTCTCAGCACCATCACTTTTGACACTATAAATCCTCTTCTACTGTGCTGCATTAATTTGAAAGTCAGTTTTAATGTCAGCCATTATATCAGTTTTTGAAATACATAAATGTTTCTATGCTGTCACTCATAATGGCATAATGTTGAGCAATGTTTGGGCCTTTGTACAAGTTCTCAAGTAAACTGCTGTCAGTTACAAAAGAGATGACTTTCCCATAAAGTCAACACTCAATCAGAGCAGAAACACATTTGCTTTAATACTGCATGCAATTGTTTGGCCAATTAAGATGCATTAGGAGCACTTGCTTCTAATCCACAGCTAGCTTTTCCTGCTGTCTTGTTATATACCTGATACCTTTCTACAGTTTTAATTTCCCTCCAAACTACAAGTGTCTGAGGTATCAGCAGCAAGAGTAACTAAAACAGTGGAGAACAGAGGCCAACCACTCTAGTGAGCAGGAATGTTAGGGAAGCTGACAGAAAAAAATTACACAAAATACTTTTCTATTTTCTGTGTCTCAATAACAAAAAAGACCAAAGACCCCAGTTGTATAAGTACATATCTAGTACACTCTGATTTTTATCCACTGTTTCTACCTTCACCAATCAGTGTAGGTAGTTCGTCATTTTGTACCACTACTGGCTTTTCTCCATACATGTTGTTTTTGTTAAAATTGTTTCTGTGATAGTGTAGCTTTTAGTGTTGAAAATAGGTCCACAGTACAACCTGGGTGGCTTAATCTGTCATCACACATGCTCAGACAGACATTAAACAATCACAAAAAGCAATAGTTTCAGTACGGAAACACTGGTAACGGATATATCCTGTAATCCTGTACAACTGCTTCTGCCATGGCACTCTGATAGATCATACAGTGCTACACTGCAATGCTGAAGCACTGTAATGGCAGCAGGAAAGAGATTAGGTATGTAGATTATTAAAGGAATAGATTATTCCTAGAATCTGTGAGAAGACTTGGAGCTCACATGGCTTTTTTTGGCTCAGTTTTTAAGGTTTAACATTTTGCTAGTAGCCTTTCTATTCCACTCCTCTGCAAAACAAGTTAAAAGTGAGTGGGGAAATTTATTTATTAGACTGTTGGGAGGACGTTGATTTTCTCTTAGAGTATTTATCAAAGTCTTTCAAGTCTCTGTGGTTCAACATATTTAGGTACACCAAAGCCAAAGCATACACTTTTCCGTTCTTCATTTACTGCTAAAATCGACATTCTTGGATGCTGAAATATTTACCACACTTTCTCCAAGCTTAGGAGTTAGTGGTCTTCTAGCTGCATCAGTACCAAAACTATTTCACACGACTGTAGTCTGCAAGAATATTTACTGAGAGAACAGGTTCATTGTTTACACTAGGAAGCATAAATTAAGGCTAAACATTTACAGGAAAGCTCTTTTTACGCCTTCTTCCCCTGCAGCCATATTCTCAGTCATACATCAGCTCTCAAAACTTGAATTTATACCACAAAATAAAATTGGTGTCATCTGCCATCACAGTAAAACACCAGGGTTCACATTGTGCTTTGAAGACAAAGGAAATTCTCCCTTCCAGGTGCCAAGGTTTCCTCACAACATGCTTCTAAACTAGCAAACTGCACCCCAGATGCCCATCTCTCTACTCTCAGCTTGTCTCAAACATTGGAGATATATCACCAGATGTCAAGCTGAGAGACACCTAACAGCAGCAAAATATTGCTCACCATGCTGAGCGTATAACAGAAACCTGCTGTAAATTTTTCTACTTCTGATGATTATGCATTAGTACTTCAGCTGGTTAGAGAAAGCATGTGAGTGTTGCTGGCTGAATCCTATTTCTGAGGGTTGCTAGACACATTTCCAAAAGGCTTCACGACAATGTCTTCCCTATGCATGAAAGAACTAAAACAATGGATGAAACAGAACAAAAGAATTTCAAAGAGAAAGGTTTTCACCTTGAAAAGATACTTACTATGATTCCTCTCACTCATATCTAGACTCAATCTCTTACCAGGTGTCTGAAAGGATTACATGACTATAGTGGCTTTTATTGAAGAGTACTGAAAGGTTTTCTGCACCACCCAGAACTAAGGAAATCAGGAGTTACTTCACATCACACACCATCCTGTTGGGGAAAAAAAAAAAAAAAGCAAAAAAAAAAAAAAGCCTACTTTCAAAGGCAACATAAAAGCAGAATAAGCAGAATGTAACTTTCTGTTTCCACAAATTCCAAAACGCTCAAGTCATAAATTGCTATGTCTGGCAATAAGAGCACAAAAAAGCTCAAATGTGAAGTATCCAACAGCTTGATACACATGTTTGGCCAGTCAGCATTTTCAATACACTGTTAAATTGTAAGGTTTGTCCTCTTGCTGAGTATTGGTCCCTATGTGCTGACTGGTTACTATCACCAGAAATCTCTTTCCTTTTTCAAAGACATGCTGATTACACACAAGCTTGATATTGAGGAAGATAAACAAGCAGCTTGCTGCACTAATTTGTATGCAACCATCACAGTTTC
This sequence comes from Leptosomus discolor, assembly GCF_034619465.1. Taxonomy (NCBI): domain Eukaryota; kingdom Metazoa; phylum Chordata; class Aves; order Leptosomiformes; family Leptosomidae; genus Leptosomus; species Leptosomus discolor. The sequence goes on from NC_141399.1 coordinate 31,933,958, forward strand.
AGCTCTACCTCAGTTTCTAAAGAGCCAGAATACTCTCCACGTACTACGCTAGAAAAGTAATTCAATACACTTCAATCCTTTTTACAAATTAGCCTTCAACCAGCAATTTTCACTGCAAAACTATTATAAAAATTTGCTTTTCCATAGAAAACTGTTTCAGTTCAAGCAACAGCTATTCAATAGCATTTTCAAGTTAGCATAAGTACACAGATTTGTCAGTTTGCATGTCCAGAAAGGTCTTTATAGGCTATTAGTATATATCCTACTCTATGTATAGATTATATGCTACTGCAGTATATTATAGTCCATCAAAACTCCCACCAAAAAAGGGGAAAAAGCCAACAAACCAAAAACCCCACTTGCTTCATTCATTTAATAGAGAATCACCATTACCCCCTACCCCAAAAAACCCCACCCCACAGCACTGAGGAATGAAGGAAATTTTCAGTCCATAAATAAGCAATCACTACTCATTGTGAAGTGGGGAGACAGAACTTCCTCTAAAAATAACACTGCTTACAGAACATATATCAGGATTAATCCTCAGTCATCAAATACAATAAAAGCCTTGAGTGTCCTTTTTATGAGCAAGAGGTCAGATCAGTCTTCTCACCCAGAAACATGCCAACAGTCCAACATGATTTAGTCACAAAGACAAAAGATGTTCTTGCAAAAAAAGGTTATTGTTTCAACATTTAATATATGACAGAAAAATATACCTAAACCAATATGCTTTACACCATCTAATAATGAAAATTGTCCTTGTGGAGTCCAATAAGGGAGTGATAAATCTGTATGAAATCACAATTTACTATAGATGCAAATTAATAGTTAAACTAGAGAGCAATAGAGGAGTTCTAGTCCATTTACAGCAGCTATGGACAGTTAATGACAACTAAAGATCTTTATGGGATGCTTTGTTTGGGGCTGCCAAATAGTAAAGAATCTAGGGGAAAAAAAAAGTCAAGTTACTAGTAATTATCATTCAGAATACATTAATCAAATTTATGCTGCAAGGTAGAAGACCTACATACTTTTTCATATATTTTTGTACTTGCTGTATACCTTTGGTCTACTCATTGAAACAAAATAGAATAACTCAAGGGCATCAAAATTCTTGTTCCCTTTTATAAAAACCTCATCTTTCATGAGAATTCCGCTCAGTCTCCTAACATGCCTGAAACATCATTTTTTTACTTGGTTCTTATTGCAGAGGTCTTTTGACTTGTTCTGGCAATTTGCAAATGCTGCCAATCCCTAGCAACAACCTGTGTGTTGTGGAGTTGTATTTCTTTTATCATCAAGTTACATTACAGAAATTTAGTAAAATTCAAACCATGTGTTTGACACCTTTCAAAGGTACCCACTAACAACAATGCATCTATGATTTTTTTCAACTTTTTAGGTTTTAGCTGGTTAGAAAAAGTACGTGAAAAATGATATAATTTGAAAAAGGCCATTCCTCTGTGACTTTATTCAAGAGTAGAAATAACAAAACTTGCAAGGTATTATACTAACTATCTTAGTAACAAGTATTACACTAATTACTATGCAGTTTCCTGAAAAAAAAAAAGAAAAAAATTTCTAGTGATTTAAAGTACAGAAGGGTGAAATAATATGATCAATAGTTCTAAATTCAATAAGTATGAATTAACAACTATCTAAACATTTGTTAATAAGAAGCTGTTAGAAAATAAAGCATTTCCCAAGAGTTTCAGTTAAAAAGTTCTATGTTTTCAGAATTACATATATGTCCCATTAGCAGTTGCACAAAACTCCCACAGCCTTTGGCTCTGCACGTTTTACTGTAACATATAATAGAACAAATTTTGTAGCAACCTGTTAAGAGCCAATGGGGGTAGAAACTGTATTTAAAAAATAGACTAAGAAAGAGATTACTACATATGAGTTAAACATAAGAGGAAGGGAAAAAACAATAAGATTAGACAAACAGATCTGAAAAGCTTCTGAAAGAATAAGATTTTGTCCCAAAGGCCTTCTTACATATTGAAGGGCTGCTTTTGGGTGAAGAGGGGGAGGGTTTGGTTTGGAGTTTTGGGGGTTGTCTTTGGTTGGTTGTTTTTTGTTGTTCTTAACCACAGAGGTAACCACAAATCAACACAATAGAGCACTAAAAATAACTAGAAATAGCAATACCAATTCCCTTAAGTTGCAAGGCATTTTTCTTCACAGCCTTCTCAAGTGGAATAGATATTTGCAACAAGAGATTAATAAAAGCCATGCAAAACTATCAATTTTCTTTTCACCAAGTCTAAGTGCTTTCAGATAGGTAAGCTTCAGGGATTTATCTCACGCTCACTACCTGATCAAAACTATACAGTACACAGTTACTGCATGGGGTGGCATGAATCCAACCATGCTGAGAATGAAGGCTGTGGCATGTGGCTACATGATGCAACATTTTTACCTGACACTCTCCCACCCCGCAACATGCAATATATGGGTAGAGCTAGTGGAGGAGTCACTGCTAATCTGTGGGATCCTAAAACCTGAACTTTAAAGGCCATTTGCCAGGGTGACATAAATAAATAAAACACACCAACAGGTAAGTTCCCCCCCCCTCCTACCACCTTCTCAAAAATCTGCTTCACAAACTTCCAGACATAGTTTTTGCTATTATTGCATAGTAACAGAAACAGAAAGATAAGGATGATTTCAGCTTTGCAAAACTGGCATTGATTTGACATGAAAGAGAATAGTGAATAAATGGTTCCAAACAGACTACAGCCATGTAAATTATTATTTAAAGGTGCAAAGCTCTCCTGTTTATAGTACTTAACTTTTCTTCAATTACTTAGAAGACTGATAATCTACACTGTGCATGGCAAGGGTTGAAAGACATTCTGGAGATACTAAATGGATACTTTAAGTGCAGATGTTAAGAACAATGGACACCTAAGTCAAAACTCAATCACATTCACCAGTGAGAACTACTCAGTGATATGAAGATTGGAATGAACAGTAAATCCTGAACACAAAGGTATAATGGTTCTAATGTATCAAAGACTGTGGCAATTGTTCCAGATAGTATTTCTGAAAATAGCCTAATCTCAAAAGAAATGAGAGTCCCTTAATCACTATAATAACAACAGTGCATTAGGTTCTGAAAAAGAGAGTATTGGTGATCACTGAATAAACTTCTGTGGACAATAAAAACTTGCATTTAGCAGAACATAATGGAAAATATCTAAATGAGACATGTAACCCATAAAGAATGCCCCCTTTAAGGGGGACAAGCTAAGCCTAGACCATAGTGTGACAGTGTCATCAATTGCTAAAAAAGCAAATTAATTAGAAAACAGTAAATCCACAAATTCTGAGATTCCTGTTGCAGAAGTTTTTAACTAACAGTTCTCAGTTGTAAGAAGCCATCAGAAATATTACTGGTAGAGTAATATCAGCTAGTTGTATGATCGGTTACTAAACTTGTGTTTGGGAAACACATATCCAAAATATTTCCTGACGTATAACTAAAATGGATAAATAAAAAGGACGTAATAAGAATTCTCTGATGAATCATGTGTAGTCCTCTCTTAAATTCCTGCTGCCATGCAATGCAATTATGTGGTTCAAAGCTGTCTCTTATAGTCACTGTGTATTTCTATGTATTTCAAAATACACTGGATTGAGAGGAGACAACCCTTGAAGTAAGAACCGGCAGGTTCCTGTTGGAAGCCATAACGATCAAACGTACCATACTGCCAAGTTCAGACTATACTATAATTATAATAATTCATCAAATATGGGATCACTTCTTATATAAACAGTAACAGAAAAGGTAAAACAGAGCCTGGAGACCCCTTCAAGGAGCTCAAAGGAAGAACATGCCCAATGTCAAAGGAAGACCAGCTCTCACAAACTTCCATACTGTAAAAAGTCTTCAAGTACTCTACTCTGGTTTTTTCCAAATCCTAACCTCCAATCTATAACCTCTGACAGGACAGAGGAGGGAGGATTACTCCACGGAGTTCAGAGAATCATGACACCCATTCCCAAAGAGATAGCAGCCCTCATCCTAACTTCTGGAGTACCAGAGCCTACATAAGTCCCCAAAGGTCTCCACTCTGGAGTGTCCCCATCCCTAACTTCCAATATATAACTGCAGCCTGATCTTAAATTGTATAGAATCAAATTATTAAGAAGTACTGACATGAAAAAAGGGCAAGTGGCACCTCTCCATCTTTAAAAAGTGAATGTTTTCCCTTTCAAGGGTCCCTTCCTCTAATTTGACACTCAGATCTTTGAGATAGCTGCCTGCTTAATAGATATATTCAGCTGAATTTAAAGAAATACACTTTTTTTTTTTTTAAAAAAAAAAATATTAGTTCCTTTTTCTAGTTGACATTTTTTCTTTATCTGGAACTATATTTATTGGTTTTTAGCTTTCTGAAATTAAACAGCTAATATTTGGCAAGAATAAGTGAAAAATCTTTAACTAGTACAATAGATTTTAGCAATTTTGCTACTTTTATAGAAACAGACATTGATTTTTTTTTTTTATGAAAGCAAGTACTGCTGAAAAGGAATATTAAAACAGTTCAAGTAGTACAGAAAAAATACGCAATACTAACAGAAAATGAAGGTTATACTATACTTGATCAAAACTGTGCAGAAGCTTAGATACACAGCATGCAACAACTTGCATTTGAAGTGAATTGACTAAAACAAGGCAAACGTCATAGTAGTCAAAAGGTCTTCTGAAGAACAAGAGAACAAAAAGAAAGCCTTTCACATATCTCTGTCTATAGAGTAAGAGACTTTTCTCTTACCATGACAGTGCTGAATATTAATCAAACATGAATCAGTGCTACAGACAGAACTGCTTCATAGAGAAAAAAGATCTCTTTCACAGGTCAGACAAATATAAACTCAAATTTTATAGAAGAACTCAACATCTATGTCAATCAAGAAGACTGACTTGTAAGATACACATATTTATCAGTCTAAGTGAAATAGATTGTACTCCTTATCAGAGCACTTAGTATCGCTTGTCCACATGATACACAACAATTCTACCTTTGTAAATAAAGGCACATTTAATGTATTACATTATCTATAAGAATCATAACATTGAGAAATCACTTATCTCCTTCACATGGACATTTTAGTCAAATTAGAAAGAATCAAGTCGAGTAGAAGAGCTTTGTAAAAAAAGGAGCAATCGACTCTCTCAAATATTGTACTTAAACATTAATGCGCTTTGTTTAAAGAGATTTAAGTCAGAGCCACAATTTAGGGCCATGACAACAATTAAAGGATTGGAGCACCCGTCTTGCAAGGAGAGGCTGTGAGGGCTGGGACAGTTCAGATTTGAGAAGTCATGTCTCGGGGAATCTTATCAATGTGTATAAATACCTAGCATGAGGATGTAAAAGTTCGGAACCTAATTCTTCTCAGTGGTATCCAGTCAGAGGACAAGAGACAACAGGCAAAGACTGAAATAGAAGAAATTCAATTTATACTTAAGGAAAAAAACAAAACCCTACCAAAACCCAACAGCACCACAAAAACAGGCCACCACTTTTTAAATGAGGCTGGAATGGGTTGTAGAGTCTCCATATTTGGAGGTATTCAAAACCTGACTGGACAGTGTCCTGAGCAACCTGTTCCAGTTGACCCTGCTTTAAGCAGGGGTCAGACTAGACAGTCTTCAGAGGGCCCTTCCAACATCACTGATTCTGTGAAATCCCTGCCCATAAATTATCAACAGGTTGATGTCACCGAAGAGTTGCTGCCTGAATTCCTTGATTTGTTGATCTTTTAATTAAAAATTAATGCAGAGTTTCCAGGTTCTTTCAGAAAAACAAAACAGTTTAAGTTGGGTTAGCACTCACAGTTAATCTAATGTGGCATCTCCGTCTGAGCTCCAACCTTGATTTTTGTCCAAGAAACAATGTCAGAATCAAGAAATCGTAAGATATGTTTTTTTAGTTGCTAATTTATACTAATTCTTGGAAGTAGATGTCAGCCCTTTTCACTTTCAGACTTTAAGTTAAATATTTGGTTTTTTAAATACAGATACACATGAGTAATATAATTTGTAAGAACAGGAGTACAAGGTCAAACCAAAGATCCATCTAGTTCAATACTCTGTCTCCCATCAGCAGCCAACAGCAGATGACTGAGTAAGCTTGTAAGATTGTGACAAGCATACAGGTGTAGAGTATACATAGTGTTCTGTGGGAATGTTCTTCTACAATCCAAAGACTTGTAGGTCAAGAATTTCTTGAAAAGGAGTAATTTATTTGCATAAAATAAGTCTTAATAATTTGAATTTGTGACCTACTCATCCTATTACTTTTTGAATTTTAGTGCCTACATACCATGCATGGGATCAACAACTTCCACAGCTTAACTTCATGTTGTGTGAGGAACTGTTTTCTTTAATCGTATCGAACCACCCACTTGCCGAGTTTGACAGCCTTTAATTCTCATAGTGGAAGAGACAACTACCTCCTGTTCTCTTCTTCCATGTAATTCATAATTCTTCTCTGTTATCTCTTTATCAATCTAAAAGCTCCTAGCATAACTGAGCTGTTATTTTTAAAAACAAAGTTCCATTCTGCTGATTATCCTTTAGCTTTCTTCTCTAGATCTTCTCTGGTTCTACTACATTCTGAGACAAGAAAAATCAAGCCACAGACCATATGACACACTTGCACAGTATGGATTTATTAGAGATACATAAGGATGTTCTTTATTTTCCAGTCTCTATTCATCTTCTAATAAGTCTTAACATTCTGTTTGTCTTTCTGGATATTTTTAATCACTGTTCTCAATAATTTCAATAAGCCATGAGAAGTGACAAGATCTTGCTTCAGAATCTGTGATTTTATTTGTAAAGCTAGGGTTGTCCAGGATACATGAAATGAATATGGTGGAAACTGTGATGTTTTAGTTAGCCACATAATTTTAGCATCATAGTCTATCAGATTTCAACTGTACTTTGCAGGTGCATTTGCTAGTATTTCATATACATTCATCATACTTTTTCTTATTGGAAAAGTAAGCCTGTTCTGAATTAAATACAAGGTTCACAAAAGCAGTTACTCTTTACTCATGGTTTTACATCTGGGTGAAAATGGCTCCCAAGTCACTATAGCTAATAGCAACATCTGCACATAATTTGAGAGGCAAACTGAAGTCAGTATGAGTTACTAGCTGCCCGCAGACTGTACAACATCATCTCCTTTATGGTATTAAACAGTTTCCTGTAATCCACGGCCCAATTCCATAAAACACATTTACTTTTGGACTGCATGGCAAGTTAATTAATCTTGAAAAAATCATTAATAAAATATTGAAAATAACCTATAAGTCTTCTAAATTAAATTGTTTGCAGTTTTGGACAGTCCTGAAGCATGTTTTTGTAGGACTGTAAAGTCAGGAACTTTATGACCAATGTGCAGAACAGGAGCATCCAGTACATATAAAGGTGTATGCACCAAAAATTTGTTGGTCTTATGTGGATTTTTTTTTTTTTTTAAATCATACAAATTACGTTTTCTAACAGAAAAATCAGCTCAATGCAAAATTGCAGTGCAACAGAATTTGGACTTTCTCAAACTTGTTCTTATAGAGGATTCAAGTATGCAAATATTATTTATATTTCAAAATCTGCACTCTTAAGTCTACCAGCAGTGTATTGCAATTCACATTTCTTTGTCATTTTACTTTTCTGGCAAACACCTTTGCCAGAGTAGTTCAAGCCCTCACTACTGTCCCACAGGTCTTCATCAAAAGTTTACCTTTTTGAGCCAAATTATCCCCAACTTTATATCCATCCCTTGTCATAAACATACCCAAGGTATAATATTCACTCAGAATTAACAAAAAGCAATTCAATCTGGCATTAATTCGAGTCCTGAGGACTTGCAGAGCCCAAAAGTAAGTCTTATAAAATCTTTTCATTTTTGAAAACTTACTTTAACTTCAACCTCAATATGATAGACACTCATCCCTTCAGATATCAGTTTATATTTCTCAGGCTTACAGACTTGCACGACCCAGCTGTCAATCCAAATCTTCAGACCTGCTCTCCAAAACACTGACCACCCTCCCAACTCTAGGTTTAACCAAGTAGCAAGAAAGCTACATTTGCTTCCACCAGTCCCAGCCAACTTGTTAACCTTTGGACAAACTGTGCTATCGTGACCACAGACCTGATGACACTCTTAACAAAAGGTCCAAAGTAGACTGACAACTGGTATTAAGACCAGTTGCCTTTGGTTTTTTTTGGGATAAACAGAGATTATTAGCCTAAAGTCAGAGCTTGAGGTAAGAGCTTTTACTGCTGGAACCAGGAAACATATCAAGCTCTACAGCCTGCTTCAGCTTTGACAGGTTTAATTGTAGTCAATGACACGAACTTTATTTTAAATGCAGCACAATTTAACTGTGCACTAATATTTAATATATAAAATATAAGATACAATATATTTATTGCCAATTGCAGTGTAACAAACCTAACAGACACCGGTGCCAAATTTGATTGACATCAGTTAACAATCTCCTGCTTTTTAGGGGGAAAAAAAAAAAAAAAAAAAAGATAATCAAATGCAAATACTTTATTTTCACCCCGTAAACAATCATTTTATAGACTCTATTAAGCATCAAAAGTGAACACAATCACAAGTCTGGAATTCCCAGAAATATGCAGAACACATTTAGGCAGCTCTTGAGTAGAAATTATGCCATATTACTAAGCAGTTCACATTTTTATGTATTCCTTAGGGAATTTTCTGTACAGGCTTCTGTTATCAGAGTGGCAATTTCCATCCTTTGTTTCATCTCTAACAACCTGCCAGGATAACTGAACTCACAACTCAGCATGTCTCAGTGACTACAGAATCTTCTGGACAGACATCAGAAGACTGGCACAGCAGCAACTCATGCCTCTAACGAACAGGAGAAAATCTCCAGCACCAGATGTCCAGTTAATCCAGCCTCAAAGGCAGAAAAAAACCCAAACCAAAACAAAAAAAAAAGAAGACAAGAAAAACCCCAAACAAAAAAAACCACCACCACCCCTAAAAAGAAAAGAGAAGGACTGGTGAACAGATACTTCTATTCTATTTGACCTCATCAAGTGCAAATCCTCAAGAAAACAAAAAAGCAAAAAAGAAACAAAGTATTTGACTGTTGCAGCCTTCATTTCAACCCTCTTAGTCCACACAGAAGTAACCCACAACTCATCATGAAGATGTCCACACAGCAACATGACTCTATCGTAAATCTGCATTGCATTTCACCACATTCACAAGTGTCCCTCCCAATATGTTGCATGCAGTTCAAATAGACCACCTGCACAAATTATAAAGTTTAACCTATGAATCGATTTAGACACTGGAATCTCCCTTTAGCAGTGTCAAGTAAGTATAAATTTCTATTGGTTGATGTGCAGAAATCTCAAATCTCTCACCTGGTCAGAGCTCTAGTCTACACCTAGGCACAAAAAAAAATCCTAAACCATGGATGCCTCCCATGCAAGGCCAATTTTGTCAAATATTTTCAAAAAATAAGAATTTGGCTGAACAAATGGAGTTTTGTATAATCAGTGGAAGTGGAAGGAAATATTTGGAACTGTGTGGCTAACATGTCTCTGTCCAACAGCCCATTTGAAGATATTCACCAGGAAAGAGGATCTCTATTTTCACTTCCTTTATTCGACTCATATAAGCACATGTTTTGACTCAATTATTCCATGCTTAGTCATTCTCCAAGAATAAGTCCACTTGATTTTCAAGTATTTCTTGAACAGTCTTGTTGAAATTGTTTTGTTCTGTATAATAGTCCTCAGCTAAGAGCCTGCACAGCCAACCCTCTGAGCTTCTCCTTGCCTCTTCACAGTGTCCGCTATAGGTATCTCCCACTCAGACTATCAGCTTCTGCAAATTCCACATCTAGAATGAAACACTTACTAAATATTTTATGTCAATACTGTTTCTCAATTCTATGTATTCTTCTAGCACTAACTAGTAGTGCTGCAACTAGGAATCAGATAGATTAGTCAGTTCACTGCATAAAAACAAACACAATGCAACTCACCCATCTGAAGAAGAGAAACTTGCAGCTGAACTGTTCATTCAGTGTAAAAAGATACTTAAGATATTCAACATTAAATAGGTATCTTACAAGATGGACATATTTTAAAGAGAGAAAAACTTGGCCTTATTACAGAATGTGAACTAGATATTGTCAGATTGAACAGAACACCAAGGAATTGTGCATTCAGATTTATTTTTAAAAAAAGACACAAAGACAAAAACCACTATGAAGTTTCAGTAATTTGATATTGACCGAAGCTCTCATCCACAGTAATGAAAAAGTCTGTAACATCGTTCTGTCCTTCTATATACTACTGCTCAAAGTAATCTGAAAAAGACAATGGATATGCTCACTAAAGATACTGGTGGAAATGGAAGATCTATATGGGATAACGTTCTGCTTTTTGACATTCAGTCCAGGACCCACGCTCAAAAAGAAAGCATAAGTAATTTGATTTTAAGCTCCTTTTGCATATTCTTAATTCTGGGATCCAAACATCCCACTACAAAGTACAAGATTTAAATGACTATATGTCTGTACAAAGCTGCTATGGTTCATAAATTCTTTCTGAAGATAGGTATATTATCTCAAATGGAACAGCAAACTAACAGCTCCTGGGCCAAGAATAGGTGTCTTTATGTCACACTCTGGGCCGTGCAGAGCATCACAGGCTACTGTGGGAACTGCAGTGCTACTTAGAAACAAGGCAGGTAATATGTATCCTCAGTAAGCTCCTAATAACTTTCCACCCTAAGGCATATGAGGAAGTTCTAGTGTCCTCATAGATATAATGAATGTTTTCCTCAAGAGGGCAAAAGAGGTTTGCAGATTTAACACTTTGAAAGTAAGGTATAATACTTCTTTTTTTCAAACTAGTATCATGTGGCTGAAGATATTTAGTAAAAAACTTTTCAAAGTCAACAAATACCGTATTTCAGTGTTTCCAGTAAAGCATCATTATTTCTACTGTTCTCCAGGGTAAGACTCACTTAAACTTTGTCCATTTAATATGATAGTCAGAATTGAAATAGATTTTTATCTATACGAATTGCTCAACAGTCTTAAAGTAACAGCAAATGTTTGAGTGTTTTGACAGCAAAATGCCCAAAGGCTCTATTAAGTGATAACTGATTTTTCAGTGTTCTGAACTTATTTTAAAAATAAGTTTTTCATCTATTATTTCACAAACATTGGTAAAAGTCAGAAAGGATATTAGAAATAGTTGGAGAGTTAGATCATCTGCATATACAATACATCCCCATAGTCTTCCTGATGGTAACAGGACAGAAAGGAAAATACCGTAACATGGAGAAAATCCTTACTCTCAACACGAGGAAAATTTGAGAGCAGTGGGAAAGCAAATCTGATTTCAAGAACTATGTACCAACTGCACCTAAAATGGTACAAGATAAACTAAAGTTTCATTACATAAGACATACCCACTAAAGTTCCATGGGTCAGCATCTATGATGCAGGCACTAATACTTCTTAAAATATTTTAGGTCACAGTCATAATATAGAAATTGTATGTGCTTTTTTTCAATCTTGAAGGGGTCTTTTTGAAGATCAAACAATACATAGTTAATAAATTTTGATAATAAGCTCTGTTTAATATTTTGCTAATGTAACCAGCACATTTTCCAAAAGAAAAAGACTGTATAGATTTTTTATACAGGCATTTATAAGAACAGCAACAAAAGCTGATGCTTTGGTTACGAAAAAGAGGGAAGATATTAAAAGTTTGGGGATCTTTTTCGGGGGTCAGGGGCATATGTTTTATAAATATGACCTTAATTTGAGGGAGACAGTCGGTCTTAAATATAAAGATTCCCTTCATTTTTTAATGCAGCCATTAGACATTTTTTGTTCAATGCTTGTCAGAAATTCCTGCTGTTTGCCCATTTGAAATACTGCAAGTTTCCACTGCATCCTTACATATGGATTGTTTTGAAGCTCTCTAATTAGAACACAGACCTTGATTCAGTAGTGTACTTAAGGCACAAAATTGTTAGATTTAACCTTTCCCATGAGATGCATCTTCCAGCTACAAAATAGAAAATTTAACAAAATGTATTATTTGACAGTCATTACCAAAATGTACTATACAGTAGTTTAAGACTGCTTCTGTTGTATCAATTATTGTGAAAAAAAGTCTTCAATATTAACCTCTTCATTGGTGAACACCTGTATGCTCTATAATGTTAAAGGTCTAATGCCTTTTCATTCAAACATACACAAGTGAACTACTTTCACACAAAAACATTACAAACCAGTCGAGGATGGCAGACAGTTCATATTGTATAACCACTACATACATGACTGGTATGTTTCACAGGCAAAAGAAAAAATTCAACCAAAAGTCTTTACACATACAATACACAGAAAGAAAAACTATTGCTCCTGCAGACATGAAACAGCTTCCTACAAATCTATACAAAATGTAACCACTGGAAAACATTTCTATTTCAAGAGATTGGCCTACAAATCTGCTGCTGGTTTTGTTTTTTTTTAAATTGCAATTGTGCCATTTAGTGCTTTTACAGTCTTGTAGTTCTGCTGATGTCATCAACCTAATCAGTAATAAAACTATTCACTAGGACAGCTACCATCAATGTCAAAAATGTCAAATGAGCTACATTCATTTAGGTACTGTGATCTCAATATCTAACTATGGCAAATTACTATAACAAAGTTAAAGTAAATAGACACAGTTATTTTTTCCCTACAATAGCTAGGTCATTTATAAACTGAGCAAACAAAGAACTACCTTTATTCTGGCAATGAGATTTAGACAACTGGGATAAGTAGTCCAACACAGCGTGTCGTATTTTCTCATATAACGTATGTTGAGGGGTGTTACATACACACCCATGGTATTGAAGTGATATATAGATGATCATATGTATCCCTGTCAAATATATGAGACTATAAATTCAGCGCAAAAAACCCCCAAAATTCAGTGGAAATTTTACACTGAAAACCCAGAAGTTTTGGGGGGGCAGTGGGAACACAGTGGGGGACAGGACAGACAACTGACAAGGATGGGACAATAGAGAAAATGTGCAAACAGAGCTCCCCAATAATATAACGCTGTAAAACCACATAAAAGTTAAATGAGCTTGATGAAAATAAACTTCCCTCTATGTAGCTGTCCTAGCAATGAACTGCTTCAAAATACCCTCCAAAGATTTTACATAAGAATCAATAAGTTTAAAGCAGTTTCAAAATATAGAAAATAGTAACATTTTGACAAAACCTGGTAAGTGGCCTTTTATGCCAAGAGGAAATTAGGATGGGAAACATTTAAACACAATGCAAAACAATTAGACAGAAATTAATTCATTTAGCTGCTTTTGAAACCTGCCAACATGTCAGGAGCCCCATAAAGAACAACTGTTAACAGTATTGCTCCAGCCATAAAGTTCAAGAAACAGGGGTCTATTTCAGAATGGACATTCTAAACTAACGTGAGAGTGACGGTATCATTACTGCCTTTGTCAAAGAAGGCTAATGCTATCAGTGACAGGAACAACTACTACAGTTCCTTGTGCTATGCTAGACAATGCACATACTTGCTTCCTTGACATACACATTAAGGGTGCAATACTACAAATGTCAACCTTGTCCTTATCCCTAACCCAGGTACTTTGCCTCTTAGATATTTGTAGATGCACCAAGCTGAAGAAGTTCAAATACCAACCTGCCTGGTTGCAGCCAAATTTTAGTGCCAGGCTGCTTCTGCCTGGATGCACATATAAACCATTTCATGAATGCCTGCTGGAGATACTTTTTCACTTTTTGTCGATTGGAACAGGACTTGATAGTTTGCTCTTTGATCCACCAACGTTCAGGTGCTGACCAGATTCGGGATTCATCTTTTGCATTTGCCACGCACACCTTGAAATGCCTTACAGAGTAGAACAGGAACCCACACTTTTCATATATGAAGGATTTGTTATGATGTTTATTTGGGTTTTGCTTCAGCCCTATAACATAAAAGACCATGGTGAAGAGGAAGAGACTAATCTGTTCTGTAAACCCAGGTTTGGGAAGACACAACATAATGAACTTAAATGGCAGTAAGGAAAATTCAAGTTAATATTAGAAAAATTGTCTATAGTAAAGACAAAGTGCTAAATAGGCTGCCTGCAGAGAACATAAACATTAAAAACTGACAACTAAAAACAGGTAAGTAAAATGCCTGTGAAAGATGACAGTTACAGTTGAGTTATGTCTGGGGTAGTAGCCACTTAGCCTGATGATTCTTTAAAAGGGAAGGGAGAAAAAAAATTCTACATAAATCCCCGAAAACTTAAAATCACATTACACAAAAATATTACTTCTAATAAATGGTAACATTTTACAAAAGTTTTTTTAGCACAATCTAAAAGATGATTATAATTATGCCCACTCGTTTGTGGTCTCAGGGAAGACACCTAGCTGAAAGTTAGTACAGCCAAAAATACTTTGTCCACTACCACAATGTGGGGCCAGTTCTTAGGAAAGGGTGAGAATAAGCAGCTGTGGGCAGGGGAGAAAAGTAACCAAAACATCCCAGATCCCTTAGGTTTACCAGTCATGGAATAACATCATAAACACCAGGTATGAATATTCTTATAATATATATATTTTTGCATATATATGCAAATTCCCATGTAAATCTGAAAGTTATTTTTAGTTCCATGTTAACATCAGACATTTAACAATCAAGGCAGGATGTGTTAATCAGTATGTTTAAAAAAAAAAAAAAAAAAACAATTGAAGAACATAGTGACTAAAAACTCTTTTAAAAAAACATTAGCACCTGGCATGTATTCATTAATAAGTAAAAACACTACTGAATGCATACTTTTATACTAGCTTTGTGCACTTTCAAGAGCAAAAAAAAAAAACTTAACCAGAATTTCACTCCCACTCAAAAAAAGTCTACAACTATGAATGTGAAAGGAGACAAAATTCTTCCCATAAAATAGTGTTAAGTCTCAGCTAACATAAATGCATCAGCAGATGAGTTATATCACTAACAGAAATTGTTTTTCTTTTGAGATTCTTGAACGGCTGGAAATTAAAACAAACAGTTCACAAGATGATAGGGTTCTTAAGTTTAATACCATGGGGTTCCATACTAGAGTTTTGTTTAAGGTTGAGTACTGTGATATCACCTTACCTGCCGTATGCGTTGAATTATTGTTTACTGGTGGTTAGCCTTATCTTTCAGATTATCCCTTCTGCGCACTGGGTGAAAATTACCACTACACTGTGGTGCTTATTGCTTGTTTATGCTGGGATGCATTGGTTAGTGAATTTACCCAGGTACATCTTGTGTTACATAGTGGATTCTGTTACTAGTTACACTTTCCGTCACACCTGGGGAAACTATACTGCTCCCTTCTATAATAAGTGGAGTCTATCAGATTGTGAGGGTCCCGGATTTGATTATCACTATCAGAATATCATGATTTTATATATCGTCCTTTTCCTATCAATTCTGTCGAATGTGTTTCAGGGGGTGTGGTGGTATGTTAAACTTTGGTGTAGGTATAGGTCTTGTTCAGCTACAGTCACTGCAGCTACTCAGACCCCACGAAGGAAACAGCGAGTTAAGGCAACATGCACCACAGCCACTCAGACCCAGCAGGCCCCCCCGCTGAGCGCTGCTGCTGCTCCAGCTCCCACAAGCACTGCTGCTGCTCCTACAGCAAGTGCTGCCGCTGCTCAAACTCCAACAGTGAGCACTGGCACTACTCCAACTCTGGCGAGCTCCGCATCTATATTGATAAATACTAAGGCTCCCACTCAGTCTCTAGCAGCACAAGTTGCCCCTGTGTCCAGAATGAAACATACAAAGAAATCAGATCGCCTAGGAAAGGATGAGGAAGATCCAGGAGAGAGTCCTTCTAAAGGCCCACCAGCAGACATAGATGAGTCAGAGTCAGAAGAGGAGGATAGGGACCCTGTGACTGGGGAAAAACGCCTTAAAAAACCAGATCGCCTAGTGACAGATGATGAAGATTCAGACGAGGGTCCTTCTAAAACAAAACCATCAGAGGGGGAGGAGTCAGAGAGAGAGGAAAGTACACCCTTCTCTAGGAAAGAGCTGCGTAATGTAAGCAAGGACTTTAGTCGTCATGAAGGAGAGCCTATTACCAGCTGGTTGCTCCGATGCTGGGATAATGGATGGTAGAGAAGCTAGGCAGTTGGGACCCCTGGCTAAGAATGGAGGCATTGACAAGGCACTTGTGAGAAAGAAAAGCAATGTCAGCCTCTGGAAACGACTCTTAGCAGCTGTAAAGAATAGGTATCCCTTTAAGGAAGGTATTGAATGTCGCCCAAGCAAATGGAACACTACGGAAAAAGGTATTAAGTACCTGAGGGAATTAGCTGTGCAAGAGGTGATCTATAGTGACTGGCAAGCAATTACAGATCCCGATGAAATGCCATGTCAGTGACCCATATTGAGGAAGTTTGTACAGAGTGCACCATCAGTGTATTCCCATACATTGTCAACAATGGTCTGGGGAGGAGATGCAGAGATAGCAATTGCGAATGAGGCAGCTAACAAAGTGCGACAGTATGAGGACAGTCTCGCTGATCCCATGAAGGCCTGTGTCTCAGCTGTAGCTAAGGAAGTGGCTGAGGAAATATCTAAGAAAATGGAAAGAATGTATGAGAAACTGTCTAAGAAAGAAGATAAACCCTATTCTTCCCCTAAATGGACTCGTGTTGAAGCCATTAGGAGAAGACGCTATCCTACAAGGCCAGCCCAAAAGGAACAGTACATGTCCCGAGGTACCATGTGGTCTTTCTTGCGTGAGCATGGAGAGGACACGAGTAAATGAGATGGTAAACCTACTTTTGCTTTGCGGGCTCAAGTACATAGGTTACAAGGTAGAACAAACAAAAGAGAAAGTTCTTCTACCAGAGCGATTGCTCCAGTGAATACAAACCCATTTGTTGATGGGTATTGTGCTAAAAATTAGAGGGGCCCTGCCTCCAGCCAGGTGGAGGAGAGGGACAACCGAATTTATTGGACTGTGTGGATCCAATGGCCTGGCACGTTAGAACCACAGAAGTATAAAGCCCTTGTAGATACTGGTGCACAATGCACCCTACTGCCATCAAATCGTAAAGGAACACAAGCTGTTACTATTGCTGGAGTGATAGAAGGATCTCAACAACTGACTGTTGTGGAGGCCGAGGTGAGCCTAACTGGGGACAAATGGGAGAAGCACCCTATAGTGACTGGTCCTGATGCTCCAGGCATCCTTGGCACAGACTTTTTAAAGACAGGGTACTATAAAGACCCAAAAGGTCATCGGTGGGCTTTTGGTATAGCACCTATAGAGGCTAAAGAACTATTAGCTTCATTGCCTAAACTTTCAGAGGAGTCTGCTGCTGTGGGACGGATGAAGGTTGAAGATCAACAGGTGCCGATTGCTACCAAAACAGTGCATCAACGACAATATCACACCAGCCAAAACTCACTGATTCGCATTTCTGAGCTGATTTGTGAACTTGTGCGTAAAAAGGTGGTTACAAGGCTCATTCACCCTTTAACAGCCCTGTATGGCCAGTGCGGAAGTCTCATGGAGAATGGAGATTAATAGCGGACTATTGTGGCCTGAATGAAGTTACGCCACTGCTTAGCGCTGCTGTGCCAGACATATTAGAACTTCAGTATGAACTGGAGTCAAAGGTAGCTAAGTGGTACACTACAATTGACATTGCTAATGCGTTCTATTCCTATAGCACCAGAATGCAGGCCACAGTTTGCTTTCATCTGGAGGGGTATCCAGTATACCTGGACTCGACTGCCCCAGGGGTGGAAACACAGCCCTACCATTTGCCATGGACTGATCCATTCTGGAGAAGGGTGGAGCTCCAGAACATCTGCAATACATTGATGACATCATTATATGGGGTAATTCAGCAGAAGAAGTCTTCGAGAAAGGTAAGGAGATAAACAAAATTCTCTTAGATGCTGGTTTTGCCATAAAAAGGAGCAAGGTCAAAGGACCTGCACAAGAGAACCAGTTTCTGGGAATCAAGTGGCAAGATGGGTGCTGCCAGATTCCAATGGATTTTTAATAAAATCTCTATGTCCCCACCAACTAACAAAAAGGAAACACAAGCATTCTTAGGCGTTGTGGGTTTCTGACAAATGCATATTCCTGGTTACAGTCAGATTGTCAAACCTCTCTATGAAGTGACTCAAAGGAAAACAGTATCAATTGGGGCCCTGAACAAGAACAGGCCTTTGAACAAATCAAACGTGAGATTGTACATGCAGTATCTCTTGGGCCAGTCCGAACAGGACAGGACACTAAAAATATACTCTATACTGCAGCTGGGGATAATGGTCCAACCTGGAGCTTGTGGCAGAGAGCACCAGGGGAGACTCAAGGTCGACCCCTAGGATTTTGGAGCCGAGGATACAAAGGCTCTGAGGCCAACTATACCCCAACTGAAAAAGAAATACTAGCAGCATATGAAGGAGTCAGAGCTGCTTCAGTAGTGATTGATACTGAAGCACAGCTCCTCCTGGCACCACGATTGCCAGTACTAGGCTGGATGTTCAAGGGTGAGGTTCCTTCTACTCATCACGCCACTGATGCTACCTGGAGTAAGTGGGTTGCATTAATCACACAGCAAGCCTGGATAGGAAACTCCAATTGTCCAGGAATCTTAGAAGTCATTACTGATTGGCTGGAAGGTAAAGACTTTATAATGAGACCAGAAGAAGGGGTAATGCGTGCTGTAGAAATCCCACCATATAATCAGTTGTCACGATAATGAAAAGCAATATGCTCTGTTCACTGATGGATCCTGCCGCCTTGTAGGGAATCATCGGAAGTGGAAAGCTGCTGTGTGGAGTCCCACATTACAAGTCTCAGAAGTGGCTGAGGGAGAAGGTGAATCGAGTCAGTTTGCTGAGGTAAAAGCCATCTAGTTGGTCTTGGACATTGCTGAATGGGAAAAGTGGCCAGTACTCTATCTTTACACTGACTCATGGATGGTAGCTAATGCCTTGTAGGGTTGGCTGAAACAGTAGAAGCAGAATAACTGGGAGCGCAGAGGTAAACCAATTTGGGTTGCTGCATTGTGGCAAGACACTGCTGCCCAGATGGAGAAACTAGTTGTCAAGGTACATCACGTAGATGCTCACATACCTAGAAGTCGGGCCACTGAGGAACATCGAAACAATTAGCCAAGTGGATCAGGCTGCAAAAGTGTTCCAAACAGACCTAGACTGGGAACATAAAGGTGAACTATTTCTAGCTCGGTGGGCCCATGACACTTCAGGGCATCAGGGAAGAGATGTGACATACAAGTAGGCTCGTGACCGGCGGGGGGATTTAACTATGGACGCTATTGTGCGGGTTATCCACAACTATGAAACATGTGCCATAATCAAGCAAGCTAAACAGTTAAAACCTTTGTTGTATGGGGGACGATGGTTGAAATACAAGTATGGAGAGGCCTGGCAGATTGATTATATCACATAGCCTCAAACCCGCCAGGGTAAGCGTTACATGCTTACAATGCTGGAAGTGACCACCGGATGGCTGGAAACATATCCAGTACCTCATGCCACTGCCCGGAATACCATCCCGGGCCTTGAAGAGCAAATTTTGTGGCAACACGGTACTCCAGAAAGAATTGAGTCAGATAATGGGACTCATTTCAAAAACAGTCTTATAGACAACTGGGCTAAGGAACATGGTATTGAGTGGGTATATCTTATTCCCTACCATGCTCCAGCCTCTGGAAAAATTGAACAGTATAACGGACTATCAAAAGCTACTCTGAAAGCAATGGGTGGTGGAACTTTCAAAAATTGGGACAAGCATTTAGCACAAGCCACCTGGTTAGTTAAGACCGGAGGATCTATCAATCAAGCCGGTCCTGCCCAATCTGACCTTTTACATACAGTTGAAGGGGATAAAGTCCCTGTGGTATGTGAAAGAAATTTGTTGGGAAAAACTGTGGGGGTATTTCCTGCTTCGGGCAAAGGCAAACCCATCCGTGGGTTTGCTTTCACTCAAGGACCTGGTCATACTTGGTGGGTAATGATGAAGGATGGTGAAGTCCAATGTGTACCTCAAGGGAATTTAACTCTGGGTGAGAACACTTAATTCTGATCTGCACAGTGTTAAGTGCTACATAATACTAACAGTGTTCAACAAATGTCTTTCAGGATAACAGGAGCTAGCCTCATCAAGTGACATCCAACAGCTTCTTCAAGATGGACTTGCAGACTGTGTGCATGAACCACAACGAACTTCATGACATCTTTCCCGCACTGAGAGACTGCTATGGAAGATGGAAACCCATAATCATGAACTAAATAAACCTAATGAATTTTTATGTAAAAAGTCAAAATCATAAGCTAGTAATGAGTATGATGTAAATGGTATGGAATAAGGGGTGGAATGTCCTGGTTTGGGACTCAACCAGAACTAATTCTGGTTTAGTGCTTTAACTTTTCAGTTAAGCCTCCCCTAACTAACAGTATTTTCTGAAACAGCAGCGTATTTTTCCAGACAGTGACTGCTTCTAGCAGTGATAAGGCCTGGTGTTTATAGTTCGTACTATGGGAATGGGATGTAGAGAGGCCCTTGCTTATACTTGTTCTCGTAGCGACCAAGGTCACTGCTAAATCTTGTACTCCGTGTTGGGGTGCTGGGAGTGAAAAGGGTCACAAGCACAAAAAAGGTCTCACCTGCAGGGAGGAGCGAACCGGACAGGTGACCCAAACCTGACCAACAGAGTATTCCATCCCATAGACGTCATATTCAGTATAAAGCTGAGAGATCAGGAGGTTCTCGCTCTCTCTTCTTCAATGGCTGACATCTGAGGAGGACTCTGTCTGTTCTGTCGTCGATCCCGATCCATGCATCCCTGAATCCAGTGCCTGAGTCCAGCTCCTGCATCCCATCCCTGTCTGCTGCCGAGTCCAGCCTGGGACTGCCCCAGTGCCAGCCCTGCAGTGTGGTGGTGACGTATCATCATCAGGGTGGGGGGAGTTGGGTTCGGTATTGGTGTTGTATATATTTGTACATAGTGTATATATTTCATGATTTCCTTATTATTATCTTTTCTTTTATTGTTATTGTTTCATTAAAGCTGTTTTAGTTTTCTTTTCCAAACTGGAAAGTCTCTCTCCCTTGTTCTCTCTCCTTTTCCCTTTTGGGAGGGGAGAGGGGTTAATTGAGAGTGTCTGTCATTTGTTAGTGGCTGGCCCAGCCTCAAACTGTGACAGAATCCAAGCTAGTATCTTGGGGGAAAAAAAACACAAGAGAGGTCTTGCTGAACCCAGTCTCAAGCAAAGAATCATACTACTTTATAAGCATTTTTGCATTTCAGAATTACATAAATCAGATGCTTTACATAAATCTGTGAGTGTGAATCCGTACTATCACCTACCAGAGTAAAACTTTTCATATGCAAGGATTATTAACAGAAAAATTCATCTACAGAATGTCTTGTAACAAACTGCTTATTGAGGAAAGTCCAGTGAGTTCATTGGCGAGAACAATAATGTTGAAACATGCCCTGTTTTGCATTTTAGTCATGATCCATTTTGAAGAGTTTCAAAAACTCCACACACTTGCAAAAAAAAGATAAAATTACTATAAATTAGAGTGGAAGACTAGCTTTGCTTTCTGATGCCAAAGCCTATTGGTTTCGGCAATGTCTGCTACATTTGCATATGCTGAATTCTGTTTCAGTCATCTTTTACCATCAAATACTGTATAGTAATGGCATCCAAAGAGTTATTTTATGACGGAATCCACAGGAACTCTGCCAACCCGTTTTTGCAACGAAACAAATCTATTGATATTAAATGCACACTACTAGATTAGATCAAAACTACCACCCACATTCTGGGCCAATTCTTAATCTGTTCTCCGCTGGAGTCTTCATCTAAAGCTATTTGTCTGATATAACTGGATGCCTTTCAAATTTCTTCTTGCATCTTTTTAAACATGTGATGTTTGCCTGCATGCTTATTCAGTAAGTATAATGTCCATGTAGCTGGTTCTTGTATACTTTAAAGTCTGATTTTACTTTCCAAAACAATTTGCAACTTTTGTCTCTATTGAAAGTTTTTAGGAAATTAACATCCACTACATAAGATCAACTGTCATTAATTTTGTTCTCTTTTGCATTTAGTTATTTTAATTTTTATTATCTTCAAAAAACCAGAAGATACAACTTCACACACATTCTCATTCTGAAATGTCCATTTTTTCCTCCAGCAGCGCTACTTTCAATTAACAACTAAAGTGTGAGATGAGCACACAAACAATTGAGAAAAGTTGCTGCTGTGCTCAAGATATTTAAAAACTTTATAAAAAGCAATAAAGGTCCTGCTGAAGAAAAAGTATACAAATCTGATAGTTTTCTCACTGCAAAGAAATTTATCATATACACAAGCACAAAGATCTTGCCTGTAGCTACTTATTTCCATTGATAATTACAAAATTTACTGTGGAAAGCAAGGAATGCTATCTGGCTGATAAAGAGGCTTAGTAACTGTTCAGTATTTAGCAAAGAATTCATCTTATTTTAAAATATATATTTTATTATAGTTGTGTTATTTTTCTGCATTTACTCTGCAGAATTTTTTCCAGAAGGGATCAGATAATATAGATCAGTTATCATTTTTCTGAGAAATATATGACAGAGGCCCAAGTTAACTTATGAAAAAAAAAAAGCACAACCAAAGAACATTAGACCCTTTCAGTTCCAGGGGAAAATAAGAGCAATCAATTAAAAAAAAAAATCAAGGATGATGACATCTATTCAGGGAAAGCAAATTCTAGTAGAAAGTCAACAGGTGATTCAAACCCCTTCACACATATTTTACTTTTACTTTCTATAGACATATAATCTCAACGCACCTCAAAACAACAATAAAGTCATACATCTGTCACAAGCTCACTTTTAACACAGTCATTACTGATTGGATCAAACCTCAGTGAAGCTTGAGGCCTCTGCAAGCAGATAATACAATCCGGTGTAAGAACAGAATGATTATAAGCTGCAAGATTTTAGCTACATGCTCTTCAGCCACTTTTATGAACTTGCACTGAAGATTTTCAGGATCTGTTAACGAGTAAACCTCATTATAAAATTCAACAGCCAGATCACCAATGTTTAGTAGAGGTGTAACATTCATATTCCCTTTTTGAAATTATGGTAGGTCAGCAACATAAAGTCAAAGTGAAGGTCACTGAAAAATATTAACTAACTATGATTCAGGAAGTTAACTCACAGTTGTAAGTAAATTGATCTAAAATGGCTAAACCATTATTATCCTCAGCTGTCCACACTAGCCCTCTTCAGGATTAGCACTACTTCATCAGGGACAACTGAGAAAAAGCATGTAAACTGTAACAACTCAGTTGTTAACCTATCATATAATTATGAACTGAAATTGGCAGTAGCTTGCATTAACATCTATGAACTGTGCCCAATTCAGCTGTTCCTGCCAGCTACAGTAGCATCTGAAATTACCAGTTTCTTGTCTCAGGTTGATTAACCTCCAGGCTCTGGACTTTCTTTTTTTTTGCTATCCAACAGGTCATCCAGAGGTTTAATCAAAGTATAAAGCACACATAAGAAATGTTTCATTCTTCTGTCTTTTTGACATTAGTATTTGTCTATTAGCATTATTTTGTTGAAACAGGAATAAGTAAAATATTTACTAAGATTCAATATTCTGTGAATCATGCAAGAATACGATACTAGGGAGGATTCAAAATTACTTTTTGATTTGTTAGGGTACAAAAGCCATTACAGAATGCTGGGATGTTTCTGCAAACATCTTTCAAATACTAGAGGCTGGACTTCCATAAAAAGTCAATTCATTACTCAGATTTTGCTAGTCTCAATTTTTCTGTGAACTGAAAAAAATGGTTTATCACAATTCCATCTTCATCTTTGCTATTGCAGTCTATACCCTCTAACAGCAACCCCCAATAAAGGAACATGTGGGATTGTGATTAGACTTGAAAAGCAGCACCTGTAAAGAATGAGTATCATCTGCTGCTCCACAGTGTCTGCAATTTCAATTTAAATTCAGCAATTTGGAAATAAAGCATTTTTTGTTTTGCATTAGAATCAAACTAGCAACAAAGACAGACAGCTCCTCTAAGGCAGTCCCTGGACTTCCACTGAATCTTCATAATCTTGATGACAATTTTTAATCATTCCTGTGTCCTGTATGACCGTCACTCATCTTTTATGTCTGTCCCAGAGAAAAACCTAACCACCCTCAATTATTCAACCGTAAGCTAAGTCACTATTAGAAAAAAAAAATGTTACAGAAACTCTCTACACTCTCCATAGTTTATTTCTCAGTAGCAGCAGCAAAACTTCAAGGCTTTAGAATATAATCAAACAAGGTAAAAATTACCTTGCAACAATTCAGAAAAAGATTAATACTTTCTAATTTGACCGACTTAACTGAGCTCAATCCACACTTTCTAAACAATTGAAACACTGTTTTTGTTAATTATTATTTATTAAATAGATTTTTGTTTTAGAATTATTCCTCATCTGAAAAGGCTTCTATTTTTGAGCAGTGTTCAGACAACCATTTATCTGTTTTTTTTAAGCAGTCTGCTTATTTCTTGAGTAAGACACTTAACAGTGTAGCAGACTTTTTAAGACCAAGAATTGTAGCATTTCACTTTGGTTCGGTATTATTACCTTCCCCAGCAATTTCATGAAACCATTAGGACAGATGATAAGACACTGTCCTACCTTCATATTATTCTTTTATTTTACACCTTGCAATTAAGTTCTGGATTTACGCATTTTAATTTATACCTCCACAGAGGTGTAAGATGCAACAAAGTACACCTCAGGACTCTACCAAATAAAATCTATTTCTTTTCAAAACGGTTTTTTAGAGAAGCTTTGAATAAGCAAACAAACATTGCAGCATCTTTTAAATGACAAGAGAGTACAAACTGCAGAACAAAACGCAGAACCAGAGATCTCCAAAAACTCACAAGCCTATTCAGTAACTGTACCAAAAGTGTAGCCCACCCTACACCATCAATCTCAATGCTCAAAGGCTGAGGTGTGAGGGTACAGGAGGGCACGGTGCTTCCCATGGATGGGGAGCCAAGTACCATACACGGCTAGCGGCTGCTAGCCAGAGCCCTGTCACACAGTACCTCCATTTGTGAAAAGCAGAGATGGCAGCAGATTCAATCAAGAGCCCAGATCCTCTGGCAGGTTCACAGTGAGGACTCAGAGCCCCAGCCCCGCTGGGAAACCAGCTGATGAGCCAGGCTTTGAACTCTGAACCCACAGGGCCCACAGCTGGGCCAGGGGTGGGGGTGCCCCACCTGAGGCAAGTGAGGGCTACCAGTGCATTCAGACCCAACAAAGGCTCTTGTAGTTCCTGAAGGTATGTGGATAGGAACACAAACCAATCTTAATTTCATTTTGAAGTCAGCTGGCAATTAATACATAATCTATATAAAGTCTCTCATAAAATATTATCATGTAACTGGCAATCTGCTCCAGCTGAAGTTTTTCATTTGTTTCCAGCTGCAGCCTACAAAGAAAATGACTGCAGTAACCCACTCTGGGAAGGACAAGATTAGAGATCAAAATACACAATCTTTTTCCAAAGCAGTTAAAAGAAAAATAATATTCCGTGGTCATGTCACAGCATTGAAAGCCAGGTGAAGATAAGCAGTACTAAGAAATTACAAAATGAGTCAGAAAATAGAAGCTGGAAAAGGGATAGCCCCAGTATTAAACTAATTGACTCTTCCCCCAACCACAAAT
Source organism: Leptosomus discolor (assembly GCF_034619465.1). Lineage (NCBI taxonomy): Eukaryota > Metazoa > Chordata > Aves > Leptosomiformes > Leptosomidae > Leptosomus > Leptosomus discolor. Next base: position 31,959,842 of record NC_141399.1, read on the forward strand.
AATATCTAGCTTGCACAGAATCTATTTACTTTCCTCCAAAGGAAAATTTCTTAATTAAAAAAAAAAAAAGGAAAGAGAAGAGGGAAATCAATAAAATGAAAATTAGCCTACTTAAAAACAAGCAGTATGAAATATTTTTTTTCTTGAATAATACAAAATTTGAACTCCCTGCCTTAAAACTTAAGTGAAACCAAGAAATAAAGACAGTTCAAAAAATAATTAGACATTTTACAGAATGAGAGTTTCTCCATAATTACATAATGTTTTTCCTCTATCTTAAAAAGGAGTGAAGCTTGTATTACAAGGTATAGGTCAACAACTAATGAACAAGATAAAGGATAAATGTTTTTAGAGAGACTCAGGCAGCCATTTGCAAATGGAGCAAAAAGGAAATGGCAAGCCTCTTAACCTTTGCTGTTTTAGCTCACAATTAATCTGATAAGAGGCCCATAATCCTTTTATGGGTTTTATCAGAAATAATAAACCAACAAATTTATAAAATGCATATGCAAACCACTGTATACTAAGCTTATTAAAGATTAAACAATAAAATGAAATAAGTTCATCACTGAAATATCCTAGCAGGTGCTTAGAGAAAGAATATAAGAAACACGGCAAGTATAGAACAACACTTTACTTATTCTTCCCTCTCAGGTACAATCCCTAGTTTCAGAACTCCTATGCTAGAGGTTGCATTTGGAAAATTATTTTCAGCTGCTCCCAGTAGACTTATCTTCCATAAGTGCTGCATATACTCCTTTTTTGAACCCATTTATAATTTGACTTCTTCAATGCCCAGTGCAAAGACTTCCATGATTTATTTACACGTTGTATGAAAAAAAGATTTGTTTTTCCTTAAACTTCCACATGATAAATTTATTGAGGTAGAGATTAGCTCTTAAACAGAACGTAGGTTAAAGGGCACCAGTGCCAGGGACAGGAATACTTAGAAATGATCAAAATTACCTATGCCACAAGAATAATTGAATTGCAGTAGTTTGCCTAAAGACAAAGACAAAAAGATGAGACAACATTACAGCAGTCATCAGAAAATAAAACTATTGAAAAGAGGAATGGAATGATCTGTTCTTCAGGTCACAATAAATAAGCAATACATTTAAACTGTAGTAAGGAAGACCCAAACTGGATATTAGGGGGGAAAACCCATCCTAATAGCAAGGCTAACCAAAAGGTCTGCTTGGGATAGTTGCATAGTTCCTTGAATAGAAACCTGGTTGAGAATCTCTCTGAAATGACATGGATGTGTCAATCCTGTTTTAACAAAGAGAGCTGCATTAAATGACCTCTTCATGTCCTTTCTAGTGTAGTACTATACAATTAGAAAGGAAGTCAACAGACGTCTAGTTCAGTGGTTTATTTCACTCCCACCTTTAGTCTTGTGTTCAGTTTCTAACTTTATATTACTAGAAAATACTTGATTTTCTCTCCCACTCAGAAGAAAATACACAGCATTGTGATTACCTGAAATATAACAGAGTAACTAAATAGTGAAGGTGTAAAGAATTTATGATAGTGTTTATACTCAGTCACATGACCACATTCACGTTGCTCTTGCATTCAACACTTCACAGATACTGCTATAGCATCTGCTAGAAACCAGCTTTCTGTACTCTCTAAATTCAAAATACTAATTAGAGAACAATAATCTAGCTTTTTGACAGATATTATGCCTTTGCCTTCTGGACAACATCGTACTAGTCATGATAAAAATGATACTTCTCAGTGGGAAAAAAAAAATCATGTAAAACTTAAGACCCAGTGGCCATCTAAATTTAAATTCCTTGCTTTCTTACATTAAGTTCAAGGAGTGGGAATGACTGTTTAGCAAAATACACAGTAAGAATGCAGCTTTTGGGTTTTTGCCTTTCTAGCCACGTATATTGAAGAGAATAACATTCTGTACAAAACAGAATTCAGTTTAAATGGATACATATAAACAAAGTTATTTGTTCTCAATAAAAGAATGGGTTTAATCCAAATAGGTTGGTTTCGTTTTCAGTTCTCCCTATATTTCAGGTCAAGGTATCTCAGAGGCCAAAATTCTTTACAGAATTAGTTAACTGTAAATATATTATCTTACTCTCTTGGTATAAATCAGGGATATAATGAAACATCAGCTACTACATAAAGTGGCTGGCAGGAAAGTTCATCTCATATTTACATCTTTGTATGTGCTGATCCACAATTGCACAAAGAATTCTATTGACTTTATCACTGCAAAGCTACAGATAGAAGTATGCAGCAAATCTCATAATTCTCAGAATAAATACTTTATATATTTTCCAAACTGTTAGTCTTTTCCCAAATCTTCCAAACTTGGAAAATACATAAAACATTTATTATGAGAATCTTGAAAGAACTGGAATACAAGCCAAAGGATATAATAATCTCATTCGTAAACCTTTAAAGATACTACATTCTGAAAACAGTTTTTCTTACTTTATCACTGAGGAAAAAAGAGAATGATACTGGAAGAAACAGAAAACATTAAGTGTTCTTCTATTTTTAGCCCCATATTTTGAAAACAAATACTTTTAACTGGCTCTAATACAAAGATGCTAGTCTTTATGATATTAAAGTCATGTTGTACATCTGGCTATTCATTATAAAACAAACATTGCTGCCCTCCTATTTGGAATGCTTAAAGAAGACAACACAGAATGTCCATATGAGATTTGTTCTCCAAAAAAACAAATGAGCAACATGAGTAAGTGTGCACAAACAGAAATAAGAGTCTGTAATCCACATTTTATTACACCATGAGCTTCAAGAATTTAATTTAATAACAAATGTTAGAATAATAACAGCTTTGGTACTTGAACTTCAGCAAACTCTTTTATGTGAACTACCACCCATTATCCTGTTACTGAAGTAATACATACTTCAAAGTAGACGTGAAGGCACTGAAAGGCACTGGAGTTTGGACAAATTATATTCACGGGTACATGGGGATGATAGGGACTTGAATTCCATCCTAGCAGCAGGAACATTGAGTCTGGAATGAGAAGTAATTCTGTCATAAGAGCTAATCTGCGGTTAGAGCACATGGTTTATACAGAGGCCCTAGGATAATTTATCAATGACTGCATCTGGTTTTATATACAGGTAGGTACAATACCATTGTTATCAACCATTGGTTTATGTACCTTCAATTATCTGATATCTTTTTCTGGATTCCAAGAACTAATCACAATATCTGGTCATGGCCATATTAAGTATCATGAGGTACCAGGCACATGGCCTCAGCATTTAATCAGCTCCAAATAGTCCACCTTGCAGCAATGTCTCATTCTACTGGGCAAGTGAATGGCTCAAGGTATGTTTGAATCTGTCTGAACTGGTCACACAACAGGCAAGTCAGTTGCCTTGAAAATATTTTATGGCTCAGTGACAACACGCATCTGACTGGCACAGAGAGAAGAAACAGTCTTAAAAGTACAGAGAAAGCTTTAACTTGCAATCAGAAGAGGTAAAATGGAATTTGAAAGAAAATTGAGGCCGGTTCCCAAAGCTTCTTCGCATTGCCTATGAAGCAGGCCCACCTTCTTCCATAGTTAGCAGCCTGTTGTAGCACTTGCACTCTTGCCTTTCTTGTGCCAGGAAAAGTATTTATGGGACAACTCCTCCCCTCCCAATAACTTGCATCAGGGAGCAAACCAAGTTTAAAGGTAGCCCAGTGAAAAGCACCACTTGCCTTCCCTCCTCTGCCCATGAAGGCAGAGGCTCACCTAATTCAGACAAAGTCCAGACTGGTTCTTCAGCATAACATTTGGCGCTACCGCAATAAGGAGACACAGAATTAGACACCAGTGGCTGAAAGCAGGGAAGGACTGCTTCCTTCGGTAGCAGCACGTCAGCTATACCTGGGCCATCATATTCCTGTGGACAGGCTTTACTGATAAAAGCCTCACAGCTCCACTTCCAGCAAATATACTTTGTAGAATGTTAAATCATATAAAGGAGAAATTATCATTCTGTACATAAATAAAACCAAGACTTTGTACTTTTGCAAAGGTTCTTCAAAAACAGCAACTCTGAGGCAATGAATATCCATTCACTTTTCCAATGACCTTAGTATCTCCTTGTCTACCAGCTATATGCTTATTCATTATACATTACTTGATTTGTTATTTTCCTTTATACCATTTCCTATTTCAGCCTCCTCATTAATTTTTATACACTTTTGTTTTCATTTGTACACTTTTCATCACTTCAATTTCCTAATATTTCAGCAGTCCAATTAGCTACTTCCATATCTTAATCACACTGAGACTCCTTATTCAGCTATAAATATAATTTTATTACTGCTGTTTTAATGACTAACTGTTATAATAACTATTTTATATAAAATAATTTCTCTTAAAACTTTCCCCATTTCCTTCACTTGTCTGTAATTCTTTCCATCTCTCATCATATTTTATATTTTGTCCAGTAGAAGTTACATCATCCTAAAATGTTTCCTGTACTAAAAACTAATTACCTGTGGAGGGGGTAAACTTTCACTTTGTTTCACCATAAACATAAAGATCAAATATTGAAACAGTTCCTCCACATTTATCAGACTGCCCTAAAGTTGCTAAATGCAACCCAAAATTTGAGACAGATACTATCTCCACATCAAAAGGCATACTCTTTCAATAAATATGAAAGTATAGCCCAGATAGGCATTATGAATATAGCACACAGCTCTGTTGTTGTGAATATCAACATATATTAAAAAATCATGTGTTACTAATACATGAAACCATTAATTCTGAACTGGGAATCCAGCATCATTCTCATCTTCAATTTCTGTAATAGCATATACTTGCAGTGCAATAGATAATATTTACCTCCAGCTTCTAAAATCTTGATCATTTCAGGCAGATCATTAACTCTGCAAGACCTGAGATACTGATGCTTCTAACTATCACATAAACCAGAATGAAAGTCTCCAAGTCAAAGTAAATTGATCTGATTCTGCTCAAAGTATTAAAATCATTTGCATTCTAATTCTTCACATTGTGAGCTACAAGATTTGTCTGTGGTATAGAGGTAGAGATGATAGCAGTCTTCTGTAAGAAAAGCATTCACAAATGCTTATGTCATGTTATACTGTGTACAGAACTTTGATGCAATATGAATCCAAACAATATTTTAGGTCATTCTCATGAAGTTCATTCAAATTCAACAATTAAAATCTATTTTTTTTAATTTCTCTTCAACTGCTATACTTTTTAATGCTATTTTGTTTCTGTGAAGGAAGAATTAAAAGCATTAAAAGAAGTGCAAAGTTACGCCTTTTTGATAGGCTGTGTCTACATAGTGAAATTCACATATAAAGCCTCATCATACTGAACTTCTTACAAGGGGGGTTAGGACTTTTTTGGTTTTGCTTTGGCTTTTTTAACCTGGTTCATTTTTTTCACAGTCCACTAGTTCTCTCTGGTGAGGGAGGCTGTAGTTGTACAGTATCACACTTTTAGAAGTTTATGCCCTGCAACAGACTTAACCTAAGCTCTTCTGACCCTGCACTATTACGACCTACTGCTAGGCTGTCTCTGCTTGTTAAAAAAAAAAAATCTTCCTTTAGAAATGCTTTTTTAGTTCCTCTTGTTATTTTGCTGTCTTTCACTTGAAGAATTCAGAGAATACTGAGTAAGGATGCATTAGAGGCCTGTTTTTATAGGGGGAAATCTTTATGCTTCTTGTTACCCAAAATGGAGAGCTAAATCATGTTATTATATAATACACTGCATCAGTTTAAGACAAGCTAGGCGGACATTAGACTTACTGTTGGATTTTAGACTCAGAAGCATAGACTTTATAAACCAGATCTACCTGTATTAATATCACTGTCAATTTCTACCAGCTGAACATGTGATTGTGTTTTACAAAACTTAAATTCAGTTGCTGATCCCAAAGGATATCAGAAAAATGGTTTTGTCAAGTGTGTATGGTTCCTAAAATCATATCCAGTAGGTCATATCACAGATTTAAGATAAAAATTGATAAGGTAATGTTCTATTTGATCATTTTCTCATTTTCCTTATGAGGAAAGGCTGAGAGACCTGGGGCTCTTTAGCCTGGAGGTGAGAAGACTGAGAGGGGACCTTATCAACACTTACGAATATCTGAAGGGGGATGTCAAGAGGATGGGGCCAGACTCTTTTCAGTGGTGCCCAGAGACAGGACAAGGGGCAATGATCACAAACCAGGGCACAGGAAGTTCCATCTGAACACGAGGAAAAACTTCTTTACCCTGAGGGTGACAGAGTCCTGGAACAGGCTGCCCAGGGAGGTTGTGGAGTCTCCTTCTCTGGAGACATTCAAAACCCACCTGGACGTGTTCCTGTGTGACCTACTCTGGGTGGTCCTACTCTGGCAGAGGGGTTGGACTAGATGATCTCCAGAGATCCCTTCCAACCCCTGCCATTCTGTGATTTGCTGTCTGCCAGAAATTCACTTGCTGTAGGTCCACCACAGTCCAGATACTTTGGACTCCTTGTACAAGAGCTGTGCTGTAACTCTTTCTGTCCACAGCAGTCATTTTGAAATTTTTGAAGTTCTAAAGATCACTAGGAAGAGCAGCTTTTGCACTGACTGGGACATCACAAGAAACATCCACATTCTAGATGCTAGGTAGAGTAAAAGACTATGTCCAGAAAAATCTGAATGTATGAAAGACCTAGGTTCAACTGTGAAAAAAAAAAAACCACAAAATTAACAACTCCAGAATGGTTAACTAATATTTGGGGTTTTTTTCTTCTTTTCCTGTAAGCTGTGAAAGTATTCATCCTCCAAATCCATCCCCCTATGGAATTTCAACATGCATTCTAACAGTACTCATTAAAAACTTACTACTGATTACTGTTTTCCCCATAAGCAATGAGTGTCTGTGCTTGCATTTTGTTCCTATTTCATGATTATAACTATGCAATAATGGTTATATGTCACATCATACAAAGATAGAAGAATTGTTTAAGAAACAGAGTTAAAAGAGACACTCCTCCGCTGCTTACAGAGTACCCTTGTCTCTCTGTATATGTTCCTGAGATGATACTATGATTTAGGAGTTGAATATATGATTGTAATCTTAGATCAACAGGAGTACAATTTAAAACTGAAACAATGGAAATATATTAATATTGATTTAGGAATGAAACACTGACAATGCTGACATATTTACTGAGAAAGGCAGCAAGAATTGCTAGAAGGAGTGAAAATAGATAAAAGCTTGTTTCTCAAATTTCTCTATTTCTAAAGGGAATGAACTTTATCTGTATCCTAAATCTACTCCTCTACCAAATACAAAGTATTTCATACATTTAGAATAACAAAAATTATAACAGAGATCATTCCACTCACAAAGTAAAACTTACAAAGCTATGGGAAGTTATTTGGTCTATTCACAGAGTCCTTCCTGACTCTTCCCAAGGTCAGCTCTGCAAGCCGTATCATTAACCTTTTCTATTATTCTTGCCATGGATTCCCTAAACAACATCCACTATTTTAAGATAGTAAGATTGTTATGGCATGTTCTTCTAGGGAACTAAAATTCTTTGTCATCAGACCATACTGCTGTGGATCCTTAGAGTTGCTATCATGGGTTTGGGTGCCAGGCTACAGACCGTAGGGGTGATGTCTATTTGAAGTAAACATTCATAACACATGATGGCAACAAAAAATAATCACAACAAAGTTGTTACAGCAGTATCTTATTTCTCACTGCAAAGAGTCGTTTCCTGCATGAGATTGTCTTCCAGTCTTTACAAGATAACAAACAATAACTGTTCAGTACTGGTTAGGTGGAAAGAAAAAGATTATAGAAATTTCTAGGCCAAGCCTAGGTAAATATGACCCTTGTATTTCCACTACAGATACCTAGACAATTCCAGCTGTTGAAATTACTGTTAAATATATTTACAGTCTTTGTACAATAAAAAGCTTTATTACTTTTACTACAGGCAGAAGAAAAAAGGCTTTAAATCTTTAGTTCTGAAGCAGTATCTCCTGTCTTAAAAGCAATGAAGCCTTTCAAGGGAAAAAAACAGCATACTCTAAAAAAAGGTGGTTTATGATGTTGTATCTTTGTTGCGATTTTGGTTCATATATTTTTATTAAGTGTAACCTTTATATGTAAATGAAATGATTATCTAACACAAAGTACTGTTTTCATAAAGTAAGAATAGGTTTTACGTCCTAAAAGATAAAGCAGTATAAACCAGTCAGGCAGCTCAGCATGTATTTGATGGCTGTGAAATGAACTATTTGATTTCCTATTACAGCCTTAACACTCTGCACTGTACCATAGCCACCAAACCCATGTGATTAGCCAACTAACCTTTCAAGTTAGTCAAGTAATATAAAGCAAGTCTGCATTTCTAATAGGTAGAATAGCTCATTTAAAAATCTAAGCTTGGAAATAACCCTTACATCATGAAATTTAGAGAGAGAAATAGAGATCACACTGTGAAAACACAGAGAGCGATGAATGTACTCAGCGTAAAAAAAAAGGCTTCTAAATCAAATGTGCTTAGTTTATATGTAAAATATTTTTTTTTCCCTCTCCCTCCCCTTCCAGTGCAGCAGGCCACACCTAGGAATAGAAAGGAAAATTTAAACCTTCTGCTTCCCACACACTGGACCATGAGGTGGAACACAGAACCCTGCTCCCCAGCTGACAGACAGATCTAAGGATGCATCACACTCTTTCATGAATCAGGACACAAGATTTCTGCAATGGCAATCTGTCTGACAACACTAGCGTTGATTCTAAGAAGGGCTTCGTAGAGTCAAGGGAAATAAAGGGAGTCAAGTTTTACATTTTAATTCTGCCTATGGCTCTCACACTATGAAGAAAACAATTAAAGCCATCAGTTCAATCAATAGGTAGCATGAAAGTCTTTTGAAGGAGAGGAGAGGAAAATTTTTAAGATTTGTTTTTCTAATAGTTATCATAACAAAATAAAGCCTAGCAAACATGGCATAAGCCTTCCTCACTTAAATTTGAAAGCAGGATAGAGGTCACCATATACTGTATGTCTATCCTCTTCTAGACAAAAACCTGATCAATACTGGATTTACTGAGAGATGTATAGAAAATGATAAAATTACCTGAAAAATCTAAAAAGCTTGCATATCTTTATTTTTCTCTAAAATTCCTCTTTGGTTCAGCTACATACAGAAGGATAAAGTCTAATTCACTATGGGATCACCTGGAAAGCCTGTGGAATTGTCTCATTTTAACAGGAGTGAAAGTGGCTAACAGCCAAAAAATTCAGACTACTCCAATCCCAGCTGGCAAATTAAAACAGACACTGAACAGCTTTTTGGGTAAGCAGCTGTCGTAACAATTTTTATTAATAAATTGATGAATAGAATTGTTTTGCTCCTAAGCAAGGTTTCTTATTCCTAAATCAATAACTTCTCAAAAAAAAAAAAAAAAAAAGTGATTTTTTTTTCCCCACCGAAAGCCTAGCTACTTGTCATAGAAATCTGAATCCTTACAGTCCATCTATTGGTTACGTCTTGTTAAGCAGGTATACAGTACTGAGCACAATGACTCCTCATTAGATGCCATAAACGCTACAACAACAACAACAAAATTTCTACACAGTGTAAAAACAATCACTACTTCAGCCCTTGTATTTTTTCTGGTTTTACATTTTGTTGTCTTGGACATCCCTTTAATTTATCATTGTGAGAGAATCTGTCAATAGAGGGAGTTATGAAAACAGGATAGGATTGGAGAAAAAAAAAAAAAGATTTTTACCTTGGGTGATTAAATTCTCACTGACATTAACATATGACAACCTGTTAGAATGATTTGTAAGTCTTTACAGTTTTATAAATAGCTTTATCTCTTCATTCCACATGAGGAAAAAGCAAAGTATTATTTATTGTACCTTTCTACCACCACAACATGGAATATTTCAAAGACTTATTTTAAGTTTTGTGGAAGTCTCTTGATGTTAAAGGACTGCAGATACAAGACGATGAAACCTCCTTTATATCTTCTGGCCCCCTGCTGAACATGTTGTTACACACTATTTTGTAAAAGAACTAGTTGTAATCCACACAAAGGAATGCTTTCCTTTTATTGTCATGCAGCTGTAAAGCCAAACCAAGCCATCTTAATTTCATTAAATCATACTGAATTACTTAGAAATGATGAGAATGACTTGTAATATCTAATGTTTGCTCTACAAACAGACTGAATATTTATAATATTTAGATTATACTATGTTATTTATTCTTTTTAAAATGACATATTTGGTTTTGTTTTCTTACTAGAGCATAAGGCACATTATATTAATTAGACTATTTACATGATTTCCTAACTTGGAGCAGTGAAAGTTGCCTTTAGCTAGCAAATAATTGGAATTACAATTGCTGGATATATCACAAGTTTTTTAATTATATCAAGCTTCATCAAGCTCTGATAGGACATTAATAGTTACTTCCCTTCACTGTCAGTGTTTTTTCTCCCCACTAAGCCATTCCAGTGTACTCAAAGCCATAGAACAGAAATACATGACAAGAAACAGTAATCTGCAAATTTTATTCCCCAGACTTCAGGTTTACTGGTACATCCCTTTGGGAGCATAATGACAGAGCTTGTCTTTCATAAAGACATAGGAAATGGATTGTAGTGTAAAAGTTACCATAAGGTTTTGGATAAGCAACCAGTTTTGTTAGAAATAAAAGTGAAGTATGAAAAATACAGAAAAGCTAAAGTAGCAGAAATGTGTTTTAGTACTGTAGAAAATTCTTGCCAACATGAATATTGTTTTTTCTTTGCTTTTGGAAATCAGAAGGGAGTAAGAAGCTCATTAATTCAACATTTCATTTCTAAAACACAGGAAAAACTCAATCAAACACCGCAGTTTTTATGACAAGCAAAGAATCATAAACCATCTCTGATAAGGTGGATGCAACGTAGGTTCATATCAGGCTTGATTTTAATTCATTAATAGGCATTACATAGTTTTAATAAAGCTGTGAATAACCTGTCTTTTTTCCAGTTTAGCAGTGTTACTCCAAGAACTTTAGACAAAAAACTTGAGACCACTATAAAGTGCTTCAGAGGCAGAAAAAAAGCCTGGTTCCAAATGACCACCATAATGAAAGAAAGGGATACACAGACATTACATTTCCAAGCAAAATGCTCCGTGATGTGAAAAGATTCTCTTGTACCTACCTACTTCAAACATTTAGCTATTTCTACAGCAAACAGCAAGCACATATGAAATTTAAGTTAAAATGGGTATCTTACCTCTCTGGACAGAAAAGGCAGAGCAGGAAGCCAGTGTCATCATCCTTTCACTTATCAGAAAGTGCTGTAGGCTAAACACCTTTAGATTGATGAAATATTTAGCCATGTGGGCACTTTTTAGGATTTTTTGCCTATTTCTCATTGTTGGATTTTTTTCAGGTAATAAAAAAAATTGTAAAATGTAATAATTACACACTAATGATTAAAAACTAACCCTTGAAGTTATTTCTTGGTTTAGAACATCATAATCCTGATTCCTTTAAAAAGCTGCAAATAGAAACACCCCTTCCTAAAGTATTATCTGCTGACTATCTGCTAATACCTCTGTATCATCAGAAAATCCAGAGTTCATGGCCTGCTCTGGTGAGACCCCACCTGCAGAGTTGTGTTCAGCTCTGGGGCCCCAAATATAAGAAAGGCACAGACCTGCTTAAGCAGGTCCAGAGGAGGGTAATGAAAACGATCAGGGGGCTGGAGCACCTCCCCTGTGAGGACAGGCTGAGAGAGTTGGGGTTGTTCAGCCTGGAGAAGAGAAGGCTCTGGGGAGACCTTATAGCATCCTCCCAGTGCTTAAAGGAGGCCTGCAGGAAAGGTGGGGAGGGACTCTTCATCAGGGAGGGTAGTGACAGGACAAGGAGTAATGGTTTCCAACTGAAAGAGGTGAGATTTAGATTAGGAAGAAATTCATTACTGTGAGGGTGATGAGGCACTGGCACAGGTTGCCCAGTGAAGCTGTGGCTGCCCCCTCCCTGGCAGTGTTCAAGGCCAGGTTGGACGGGGCTTGGAGCAACCTGCTCTAGTGGAAGGTGTCCCTGCCCATGGCACGGGGTTGGAACTAGAGGATCTTTAAGGTGCCTTCCAGCCGAAATGACTCTACGATTCAGTGCTCACCATCTCCAATTTTATACTCCCACTCTCTATATATCCCATCAGAACCTTTTCTCACTTAAAATCTTTTATATCACACAATGCCCTACCTAGCCCCTATGGTTTGCGCTGATTATAGACGAGGAAAAAGTATAGAAGAAATAGTTGCGGTTTGTTTTTTTTTAAAAAGAAGGGCACAGGCAGAGTGGTTAATCTTTGGTCAAAATTTTGTCTCTAGCAGCATCAGAAAACAACATCCACTGTTGGACCTGAATGTCTATGAACAATCTTTTAAATACTGAGAAATACGAATACACTTATGCAGTTAGTACTGAATGTTCAGAAGTTTTCTATTTCTCAGATGCCAGGAAGCTGCTTAAGATTGGCATTGGGCTGGACTATTTCAGAAAATCCATGAAACATGAGAAAAATTGAGCAAAACTCCAGTAAACATTTTAAAGACTTCTGTTTGGTGAACCGAAAATTTACTTCACCTCTCAGGAGTTATTGTGCCAAATCTGAAGATTAATTTCAATTATAGGGTGAAATTGACATTTTTATTTCTGCTTCAAGTTGCAACACATTGTTGAAGATGAAGCGGTTTCCAAAGCCTTCATTGCAGTTTTAAGGAGAAAAATAACTGCTGAAGTTTTTAATGTTTGTTGCCCATTATTTAAGGGAGTGGCTTAGGAGGAGTCAACAAAACAGGGACCTAGCTATGAGGAAGGTCACCAATTAGGATGAGATACAAACTCAGGCATGTGAATGCATAGGAGCAAAACTCATTTTTAGCCCTCCCAGCCCACAGTACATCCATATCTGTCCATTTTGATGCAATAAATCCCTTCTAAAGAGCAGAACTTGATTTTGAACAATATACTATAAAAATCTGAATGTTCCAAGCAGACAGTCTTACAAATTTTCTTCCTTCTGCTGCAGTAACATTGATGTTCTTTTTTTATCTTCATCCTTTGACTTGACTATTCTGTATCTCTGTCACTAACACCATGTTAAGGAAAAGCTCTGCAAGACAGTACAGAAACTAAAAGGGATTCATGGAAGACAAATGACAACATAATCTTAAACTAGAAAAACACTGCTAAGGATGAGTGTGAATGTGCAATTCAAATTCTATTGCCCAAGCAGCACAATGTGACATAACTTTGAGACAGGTGACTTAGAGACACTGGTGTTCAAATGAGATACAGTTAAACATATATGTAACTTTATATTTTTATGGCTGTAGCTCCAGGAGCAGGATAAAGTGCAGACACATTGCCCATGACAGACTCCAGACCCCAGCCACTGCTACTATAAGACCATCCCTGGTGTGCTGTGAATCCCTTCTCAACTTTAACTTCTTACCCAAAGTGCTTGGTAGGAGCTATTGAAAATATTTGCACTCATCAAGCCGCTCAAGTGTAACACCTTCCAGAGCACTTTGGGAGATGAAATAATTTGCCACAGGAGATTTCTCAAACCTCAGCCTTTGACCAAAAATTTAAAAAAGACATAAAATAAAATTACACTTCAAGGGAAGTGTTAAAAAACAACAACAACAAACCCCTCAACTCAGCACTATGATCAGAATCTTTGCAGTCTATTTCAGCCAGTGGTGGACTGAAAGTTAAGGCTAGGAGTTGGGTAACCTGACATCTCTTTCAGCCAATGTTCACGGACAGTTCATACAGTTGCTCCTCTCATGGACACCCCCCAATGCTCACTGGTGCTCAGACAAGGCCCGCATTTCAAAGATTATTTGAGGCACACTGGCAACATATGCATCAGAGGAAGTTATTTTCTCTGGCTTGCAGATGGGAAAGCTTACATACAGAAAGGCTGTAGCTTAAAATTTTAAGGCACCTGTAAACCGTCAGTGGCCGATCAGGGTGCCCTTTACCCAGACGCCACACAAGCATACCCTGATGACTAGGCGCCATGTCACCAGGCACCACACTGCCTGCACCTTGCTCGGCAGTGCCGGCACCCAGGCAGCACCCACCACAGGCATCAAAGGGACTTTGCATCTCACAGGCTGTATTTTATCAGTACAGACTTTCAAGTAGGTTGGCCCAATAAATGAAGCAAAGACATAGCTGATGAAATAAATGTAAAAGGGCTAAGCAGACACTAACCTCTGCCCCTCTGCCTGCACCAGGGCCTCCAGCCTTCCTTTCATCTGGCAGCCTTCAGTAGTTGCCGTGCCACAAAAACTGTCAGGCAGCCTCCCCCAGGTTCCCTGGGGAGCTCTCCCCCTTCCCACTCCCCCTGTGGCTGGGACCGGCTGCCAGCAATCCTCTCTTCCACATGGCAGCGGCCCCTGCCCTGCCCCTGCCTGCAGGCACTATCTTCCAGAAGCTTCCTGCACCCTGTGGCAGGGAGTGGGGCCTGCCTCAGGGCTGCAACGGGAGCTGGCCCGCAGAAAGAAGCCACCCTTCACAGTTGTGTCAGTTTCTGTGCTGAGGGCAGGAGTGCTTCTCATGGCTCTTGATGTAGGGGGTTGTGTTTAACCATGGAGCAGAAGTCTGGGATAGGAGTTGCATGCATGTGGGGTCAGTGAGTTCTCAATTGTCCGGATTTTGCCCTCATAGTGATGGATATCAAAGGAAAGGCTTCACTTTCCTGTGGCAATTTGAAGATTTGTGCCCTTAGTCTGAGCTCAAAGGGAGAAAAGTGGGAATAAACACTTGACCGTTTGACTCCAGAAGGTCAATCAGCAGAGAGAACAGACTTTTCACTCCAGGCAGTTTGCTGTAGACACCAGCCATTTCTTATCATATTGAGTCAATCAGCAATTTCTTTGTTTTTAAGGATTACAGACACTGATTAAAACAAAGCTCTGCTCTTTTTCTGACAGTCTCGCTGCACAGCCATGAAAGCATTGCCACAGAAGTATTTCTGTGAAACATCATCTTCCCACAAGTGCAACCTCATTTAAATATCAAGGCAAGAGCCCAAAATCTGTGCCCAGCTTTTCACAACGCACGTGGAAGAATCTAGCACAGGATATTTTAAAAAGGCTGAGCAGAGAAAAATGAGGCCTGCTTTCCTTGTTTCCAGCTCAAAACAGGATGATACAATACTGCTTATGTCTTTATCAGAGATTTTTTTTAAAAAAAAAGTATTTTAAATTATTGTATTATGTTATATTCTTTCCACTGAGAAATCAAAACTGACAATACACATGCTCACCCATCTACATGTTTTATCCTAATTAAGTGAACTATGCTGTATTCTATGCATTAATCTTGCTTCAAACAGGCTTTGGGGGAACTACGACCTTTGTTTCTCTTATCATTGGGAAGAAAATCAATGTATTTTCTGCCTTCATGCCTGCATGCATACATGCAATGAAGTTAAGCACAGAGTATTCAGATGGAATCACTCCACTATGAGATTAAAGACATAAATTCAAGATACTAATAATTTTGATAAATAAAATTAAGTAAATAAATAACGAAAAAATCAATAAACAATACACCTGTCATAGGATGCCACTGACCTAAACTCATAAGTGTTACCAAAAAAATCAACATTTTTGTAAGTGTGACATTTCAGTTTGAAAGTTTTATCCTGAACACGCTGATTAACAGCATAAAAAATCTTAAGAGACAATAAACTTTTTGGACCCATTTCAATAAATACACCACAAAGAAACTAGAGGGAGAACTGAGCCTCAGGTAGGGAGGTCACAAGGAACTGTATTTGAATGATGCAAGAATAAGAAAGTGTTTTAGTAGGGATATCTGTAAAAGAGCAACTCAGCAGCTAATGAATTGTCTAGGCTTTAGGAGGAAAAATTTCAGTGTACCAGAAACTTTCCCACTTTTACTAAAGAGTCTATATGCAACATGAAATGTCACCAAGTTTCTCTGTGCCCCAGACCACATCTGGAAAACAAACACAATACTCCACTACCACAACAAGAGGTTGTTAGGAAGGGCAGGGTTATTAAATTAATGGGGCCAGATTTAGGGAGGCAGAAGAATAAGGAATGGACATGCGAAAAGAGAAAAGTCTAACTAGAATTTTTAAGTATAACAATTTAGAACATGAGTAAGCAATAAAACATAGGGGGAAGAAATATATTAAGTAGGGAGACAAAGTTTATTTTGACTGGCATGTTCCTCCGGCTGTGAGAAGAAATAAATCTGATTTGTCCAGAATTAGTCCTGCTATACTGTAGGTTTTGCCCCTGCTGCCAGTCTGATGTTCCTTCACTGATATAATTAAAGAGGTGTTGTAGGCCCTACTTGCTTCCATACTGGGAATAAGGAATAATTGCTGATACAAGCTAACAGCTGGAAATATGTAAACTAAACATAGACTACGCTACTGAAATCACAGATCCTTTTAAAGAAAAAGGCCCATCTGTCAATCAAAACATAAACCCACATGCCATATAGCCCTTAACTAAAAGTTAGGAGGAATAATCAGGGCTGTATGTTATTTTGGGAGGGTAATGGATTAGAAAGATACACTGTTTTAAATCAGTCATCAGCTAAAGGAGTGGCAATGCTTTAATAATGCCAGGATTGGTTTTGTAAGTGAATAGACCAGCAAAAAGCTGGCTGGGTGCACTAGTAATCTTCAAAGCTTGATTGCTTTTTCTGATAGCTTTAGAAAATTAGTGGATGAAAGCATGTGTAATATATCTGGTCTGAGTAAAACACTTGATGTAGTGTCTTACAAAATCTTTACTTGCAAAATTAATTCAAATTGGCTTGGGCATGGAGTACTGTCGCTTGGATTTAAAAATGGCTGGCTGAGTGCAAATAAAGGGTAATGAAAAATGGCAATGTATCAAGTTGGTGGGAGGTGTCTGGTGGAGCTCTGCAGGGATCACTGTTTGGTCCTGTTTATTTAACATCTTCATTAACAATCTGGAAGAGGGAGTGAAACAGCATGTTAATTAAACTGACACATAATAATAAATCAGGAGTTTCTTCTACTACCAGCAGAAATACTTCACAAAAATGCAGCATACTAGCAAGGTTTCAAGAAAGGTTAAAGGTGTCAATAACGATGACTTAGCTGAGATGTTACAATTGCATTTTTCCTTTTAAATAAAATAGTCCAAAATATACACAAAGTGGGAGTCAGAAGCCTACTAACAGTCTACTAATTTACAGCATCATTGTACAGTGTATATAAGCTAAAATAACTGGAAACTTCCACTGAAAGAAACACTTTATTTTTCCCTTAACATTTGCAGTGCATTAGATTCAGTGATAAAGACTGAGTCAGTTCAGTTCACTAATCTGATGGAAAACTAGTGTTTGGGGAGAGAGTTGTTAAATCAGTTTTAGTGGTTTCTACATGAGATTGACTGCTAAATAGAATGTAGAGGAGGAAACAGAGGGACAAGAGGAATTGGTGATAGGACTGCATCTTTTAGTATGATTCACAGTTAAATTGGATTGGATATAACATAAACCACGCCCTTAAGTGTAGTTTTATAGTTTCATACGACAGCCAAAATTCAGCATTTTAGAGTACTGCACAATGGCAAGACAGTAGTCTACTGTTACAACATGCTGCATTTAGTTATAAGTACTTCTAAAAAAACTCAGATAAGTAAACATGAAGTTGTTCACTGAACAGTGAAAAAATTGATCAAAGACTACAGTGAGTTACAGAAAAGAGTTCTCAAAAACAGGCTGGAATGCTAGTTGCAGACACCTATTTCTGTTTTACAAATGCACATAATATAAAGACGGATCTTAAATAATGGTGGTGTTATCTCCTTGCTTTGAATGATTTACAGCAGCTTTTCTAGGCTGGCCCTTGGGCTGCAGTACTGCACTGAATTGTAAATGTAGACTCATTTTTAAAGGCCAGTTTGATGCTGCTTCCTAAAAGGTAAGAAGAACAAGGAGAACTTTTAAGGTCTCGCTTACCACACCCAGTTTAAATTGTGCTGGGAACTCCTGAAGTCCCACAAAACTGGGAGAGTAGTTTAAAGCTATTAGAGTCTCATGGTGTAAAGAGGCTTCCTACACTAGCAGGGAAGGATTGTAAAACAATTAAGGAAACGAAAGCAAAGCTTTGCAGTCCGCACACTAAATGCTTTGCCTTGTTATCTTGTTGTTGCAGCTTTTGGAGGGCAAAGCCCTGTAGTCAGACAGGAATGGATAGACAAACAACTCCATCTGTCCAATGGAACTCTGCTCCAGAATGCAGCTCTGGGAGATTCCTTGTCTTCATTGAATTGATTTTGTCATGCTTTCTGTTTAAAATGAGCATTAATCTAATATGTTGTCCTGGTTTTGGCTGGGAGAGAGTTAATTTTCTTCACAGTAGCTGGTATGGGGCTGTGTTTTGGATTTGTGCTGAAAATGGTGTTGATCCCACAGGGATGGTTTAGTTATAGCTGAGCAGTGCTGACACAGAGTCAAGGCCCTTTCTGCTCCTCACCCCAGCCCACCTGTGAGCAGGCTGGGGGTGCACAAGGAGCTGGGAGGGGACACAGCCAGGACAGCTGACCCCAGCTGACCAAAGGGATATCCCAGACCATATGACGTCACACTCGGCATATAAAGCTAGGGGAATAAGAAGGAAGAGGGGGGACATTCGGAGTGATGGTGTTTGTCTTCCCAAGTCATGGTTATGTGTGATGGAGCCCTGCTCTCCTGGAGATGGCTGCACACCTGCCTGCTGATGGGAAGTGGGGAATGAATTCCTTGTTTTGCTTTGCTTGTGCCCGTGGCTTTTGCTTTACTTATTAAACTGTCTTTATCTCAACGTATGAGTTTTCTCACATTTACTCTTACGATTCTCTCCCCTTGCTGCAGCGGGAGTGAGGAAGTGGCTGTGTGGGGCTTAGCTGCTGGCTGGGGTTAAACCACAACATACGGGAACCAGATAATAGGACGCATTGTTTTGATGTCACATTCGTTAGGTAGGTAAATTTCTACTCATGACCTAGACACTGACCCATCATTCAGAGGTGTAAAACACAAGTTCTCTGAAGCCAGTAGTTACACTGATGTACATGAGAACATTGAAACCCAAATTAATTTGCCAATATATAATAAAATATGATGTATCTATAAAAGCATTCAGTGTGCTTTAGCTGCAGTAGGGAGAAATTCTCTTAGCAGCTGTTATGTAATATGCCTAAACCTCTCTTGCAAGGTTATTGTGAAAAACCACAAAAACATCAAAAGGTTGTTCAGGTGTCAGCTACTGTGTTACACTTTTCTCAACTAATTTATTCTCCGTGGTCTTGACCTGAACACTACAATCCATTAATGGCCCTAGTTTTGTTTAGTTGTACTTTTAATCCTATCTTTTTAAGGATTTCTTTTCTCTTGTTGTTTGGTTGTGGTTTGGTTTTTATTTTTTTAACTCCAGTAATTTGTGAAGCAGCTGCATTGGTCATGAACTACTTGCATTTTATTATACCTACAATGATTCTTAAACAGAAAGAATCTGCTCATGGGAGCGCTAATCCTTCCATTATAGAAATAATTAAGCTCTTTTATTTGCAAGATGAAAATCTTTAGGGAACATATGAAAACTATCAAAGAGCAATTTTTTTTTTTTTTTTTTAAAGAGGAAAAACTATGATATAAACAGACCTGCTAGTGTCTATTAAACTGTGGCATATGGAAAAGCATACAAACACTTACATACAACTTTCTCAGTAGTTCTTCCATTTGTCTCAGGAAAATGCAATTTTCTACAGAACTTTCTTTACAAAATTATGGTGACAAGTTCTCAAAAGATCTTTTCTAAGTCTTTTCAATATTAATATGCTTCCATTCTTTTGTGGTAAATGTTAATCTAAATATTGTAATTCTATCTTTCTATTCTGTAATTATCTATAAACTGTACTTGTTTGCAAAACACACTCTTCCCCAGTTAAATAAAGCTACTTGTATAGATTATTTACTTTCTTTAGTTTTTGTTGTAATGGTTCATTTTAATATATAGCAACTTCTGTTCCTAACCTCTCCTATATTACTTGGTTCTGTATACTGCATTGTATTTACACATCTAACACATGACGACTCAAATATTTTTGAATACTTACTGACATAAAAGTGCTGTCCAATCATCAGCTTTTGACTCATAAAAGATAAGAGGAATATGGGGATATTCCTTGACTGGTCATGCCTGGTGAGGATGCCAAAGGCTAAGGGAACAGCTGAGGTTACTGAATTGTGATGGAGGAATGTTTAGAGGACAAAACCCAGAAAACCATGAGAAAGCATTTTTCTTTTTTTTTCTGCTCACAAGTTGCTTTATATGTGTCTGAGGAGGCAGGTTGCACTGTGCTGGTTTTACATTACACTTGATGCAGCCCTGCTTTCCTGGAGAAGGCTAAACACGTGCCTGCCAATGGGAAGCAGTGAATCAATTCCCTAATTCGCTTTGCTTGCACACGCAGCTTTTGCTTTATCTATTAATCTGTTTTTACCTCAACCCACAAGTTTTCTCACTTTTACCCTTCCAGTTCTCTCCCCATCCCACCCTGAGTGACTGAGCGAGAGGCTGTGTGGGGCTTAGGTTCCTGGCTGGGGTTAAACCACAACAGGCAGGAAGGGAAGTGAAGGAAGGCCTGGTCACTTGCAACAGGATTTTGTAAATGGAGAGAAAAAAATGAAGCAAGTCCAGGTAAGAGGAACAGAGCAGAGGAGATGTCGTCATGGATTAGTAATGCCATGACAAAAGGCTTTGAAAAAATCCCTCACTAAACACTTCTAAAGAAATTAAGTCTCTTGGGGATATAGGTCAGGTTTTACAGTGGAGGAACATTGTTCAGAGAGATCTGTATAGGATCCTATACTTAGAAATTAACTGGAAATAAAACTTTACTAAGTTGTTTCTAATATATTTGTGTTAAAAAATATTTTAAATGCGATTTTATTGCAGGTTTGAGAAAGTAGAAATAAAATGGCAGATAAAATACGATGCTGAGAGACATAAAAACAACGAACAGTGAGAAAAAACTCTCAATTTGCATGTATAGTGTTGGGCTCTGACCAAGCTGTTTCCACTTAGAAATATGCTGCTGGAATTATAACAGACAATTCTACAAAAACCATCAGCTCAGTGGCAAACACAAAGCAATTGAATGTTAACTATTACTGGGAAATGAATAGAGAACTGAAAAATCATTGTTTCAGCACAGAATTCCATTATATGCCTTTGAGTCCTTTATGCATTACAGGTCATTCATATAGTAAAAGTAAAATAGTAAACAGTGAAAGTAGTAGCAGTATAGAAAAGTAAACACGTGGAATGATTTCCATACAGTAAACTGACTAGGGTTTTTTTGTGGTGAGCAAAAAGACCACTAGGTTTTTATCAAGGCCTGTAAAAGTCATGAGGGGCATGGGATCAGTCAATAAGGGGTTATATTCCACCATCTTTTGGAACGCAAGAACTAGAGGGCATCAGAAAAACCTAACATCTGACAGGTTCAAAAACAAGCAAAAAAAAGAAATCCTTAATGTAGCACAGCTCTTAGTATAACACGTAATTTAACGATGAAACTTGTTGCTTCTAGATTCAGTGAATGCTAAGACAATGGGAGTTATACTACTGACTAGAAAAGCGTATCAAACAAAAACTCTACCAGCACTGTGAAATAGAGACGTTCCTTTGAAAAAGATTGCTAGAAGACGGTAGAGTACCACAGTATGCTGCGTTACTAGTAAATATACTTCTCCACATACTTGTTATTGGCCACTGCTTAGGGGCTAAACAATGAAACATTAATATTATATAGGTTGTTAGGGGTTTTTTTATATTTCCTTGTTATCTGCATATTTCACCAGTGAAGTATTTTAAACTGTTAAAGACTTCAAATGCAATAGGAAAAAAAAAATCTGTTCAGTAAACAAGTACAACAGCACTGGAAACTTTATTTACTTGATTTTGTGTTTACCTTTTTTCTGAATTAGAGAATGACGGAGATCCAGATGTGAGGTTGTTGATCATGGCAGTTAACACGCAATTCTGCTGTTGTTCTCTGAAGACCTTTTTTTTGTATTCTAACCTGCAGAGCATCCAACATCTCATTTAACACATGCTTATTAAATATAATTATTTTCTCTATATATGTCAGACTTGTATTCAAATGTTGATTTGGTTGTTGGAAGTCAAGTTAAACTTCAGCTTGCTGAGTTACAAACTGGAAAAAAATAGGATATGATTCTACAAATACTGACCTAACAGGTTTTAAATCCTTCCACAGGAAGGATTCACCAGTTCTGTTAAATGCATGTAAGCTGCTGCATTCCGCTTTTGCAGTTCCATGTATAATCTATTTACAGGCTGAAAAGATAAAAAGGGATGCAAACAAGTATTTCTGAAATCGCATTTTGAGAATATCGTTTAGACTGGTCTCTTCTCACAGGTAATTGATGATAGAACAAGAGGGAACGGACTCAAGCTACACGAGCTAGGTTTAGGCTAGACTTTAGGAAAAAAATTTTCACTGAAAGAGTTGTCAGGCGTTGGAACAGGCTGCCCAGGGAGGTGGTTGAGTCACCATCCCTTAATGTGCTTAAAGGTCATTTAAATGTGGTGCTTGGAGATATGGTTTAGGGGTGTACTTGGTAGAATAGGGTTGATGGTTGGCCTTGGTGATCTCAAAGGTCTTTTCCGACCTGAATGATTCTATGATTCTATTCAAACAGCTGTAGGTGATTATAATAGACTAGTTTGAGAAAGTTACCATCTTGTCAAGTAGACTAAGTGATTGCTTCTATATTCCTCTTTAGTTCTTATGTGTCAGAGTTCCACAGAAATAATCAGATGATGACAAATTATCTATCTAGAAAAATTAAAAGGTCGAATTAGTCCTTTGGTGAACCATTACAGAGAATCAAGGTCTCCAGTTACCCTTAGGAATAAGGGAATCTCAATGCCTTACCCGGTGCATGCAGAACAAAGATAAATTGCTTTTAATAAAGACTGAGAGCCTAGTAGAAACCTGAGGAGCACCACATGCAAGAGTGTAGGACCAGAAGTACCGATTCTGAAGTCACAAGTCCACTGTCATGTCTAAGGCAGATGTGCTTTCATCTGTGTAACAACAGAGCTTGTGTGGCTTTTGAGGATTCCCTCTTCCCTCTTCTTAAAGGTCTTTTTATGGGTTTGCTTTTTTTTTTTTATGATCATCATCATATGGACAATGAGAATCCCGATGAGCATACGAATCATGCACGGCAAATCTGGAGTTATATCTGAAACGAATCTGTGGCATGAAACTTTAAAGGTGTTTTGTCTTACAGCACACAACTATTTGTGATACTTGTCAGTTTGGGGAGAAGAGTTTCCTAAAGTAAATGATAAGCAATCAGACAAGATCAGTGCTTTTGTTGAGGAGCAACTTGCAGCAAGCTTTTCTGTGCTTTAACTGATTTCCAAGACACAAAGATGATTGTATCAGACTTAAAATGCAGATGAGAGACTTTCAAAACGGATACCTGCAGAAACGATAGTAGCTACTCTTTATTTCCATCATGAGCTAAACAGTCTTGACTGTTATACAGAATACTTTGTCAACCCTGACATAACTGAAGATAAAGAAATAAAAAAGTCCTAGAATTCTTTCTATTACTTTAATATATTATAGCCCTGTACACATCCTATGCAGCTCTTGAGAAGGGTACACTGAGGAAATGACTGAATTCTAATACACTCAGCATATGTGACAGGCTTTTACAAAACATCATTATCTTACCAGCCAGAATATTTAAACAATTCATGGCAAACTAATGCAATTTGTGCTGTTATATTCAGTGTTATGGTATGTCAATCTGTGAAAGCAGCTACCAGGGATACCTGCAGTGCTCTGGAGAAAGTGCCCCCAAATGCAGAGTTTCCAAGGTACCATAAGAAGAAACTGCTATATTTAATCTAATTTAAATATGTTCTAATAAACAGTAAATTGGAAGAAACTGACATAAAAAGATAGTCTAGTGTAAAACCACAACCCATTAGCTTTAGGCAAAATTCAATATCAAGCAGCACCCAATAGGCAATGGGTTGGCAATCTTAAATTAGCTGGAATAGCCTTAAGTACTTCACTTCCCTTGGATACTCAGCCAAATAGATATCTGACAGGGAAGAAGACACGAAGACACCTCTTCCAAGTCCCTATGGACAGTACATACTTCAAAACCCTGAAAAGACATCTTCATCTCTCTACAGATTTTTTTTTTAATGGGGTGCAGATTCCTAAAGAAAAGATGAATGCATTCTTCCTTCCCCACATCTAAAGAAGGATGGATTTGACCGAGAGGTTCAACTGTTCAATTTCTAGTGTCTACACATGCTGCTCATAAGATGTACTAATGTCTGGCTTGTTAAATTAACCGCTAAAAACAGTCAATGTTTTATATCAGCAAAATCTATTTTAAAAAAGTGTATTGAAAAAATCCTATTTAAAAAAGGTGTAAAGCTGAATAGAATGTCTCTGAATATTTATCTTTCCTTCTTTCAGTCTCTGAAGCTACACTTGAAATGTAGCAAACAGTCATCTTGTATTCCTGCTGCTGAGGTCAGGCAGAATCTCCACGAAATTCAACATAATGCAAAACCAATTAGTAAAAGTGGGATGTTATTTTTGTAAGCACTAATACAGAATACAATTGACTGTCAGATACAAAAGAGGATAGTGATTTGTAGAGATAAATATGGCTAATAATACAGTGGCTAAACAGAAGATAACGTAGTTGTCTAAGAACTGAATTTGGTATCTAGACTTTCTGGAATCATAGACTCTAAAGCGGATATAATCCTTTCGCCCTTTTATCCGCCTGAATTTAATAGACTAAGTTTAGTATTGTGCAGTTTATTGTGATGCAAAATCATAACAGGAAGCTTTCAAAAAACCCACAGGTATGCCACATATATCACCAAATCCTATTTGTTGTCATATGCATTTAGAATTGAATATTTTACCATAATTTTTTCTGCATTTCAAGGAATACTGCATGCTGCAGCTGTTGCCAATGTTGTGATGCTCATTTTTTTCCTTAATCTCCAGTTTCTGTGGCATGAACAAGTTGCTGCCATCCTTGCCATCCCATGTCATTCTTCTCATACAGACAACAAAAAATTCCATATGCCTTTCCTTTACATATTCTTAAAAAGACATTTATGTCAGTGAGCATCCTTTCAATCTTCCATCTTAATCTCCAATATCATGCTGCTGGTTCCATTTTTAGTATCTGTCCCAAGTAATTTTTGATAATTTGATCAAGGATGCTACTTGGTTTGAGAACAGTTTTATCCAAAGAGTATAGCAGAAAAAATTGTGTCCAAATACTGTGATAAAATCAGGTGCACATGCACACAGTAATGAAAATGTTTGAAAAGTCTGCACTATTGTGACTTTCTAAGTGAGGATCATTACATGTGTCACGTAAATGAATCCTCAAGTTTTTCTCCTGACTCTTAAAGAAAACTTGAATTCTAAGAATTTTTCAGGTACCTGCAGTTTTTAAACACGTGCTAATGTTTTCTGTCTGCTAGACAGCATTATGTAAAGAAAAAATAATGTAACCAGAAAAAGAGGTGAAACTCTTGAGTTGGACATAATATTGTGACAAGCATGTATTTCACTCTGTTATGCACCCTTCTTGATAGGCATTCATGAAACATTAGTCAATAGAAATAAAATATATTTTCATTAGATGATGAAGTGAAGCAAGATCTTTGTCAGGTAAACAGGTCATCACTGTGTCTATTCTGCCTGGAGCATTTTACAGGGAAAAGTCTAAATACAAGATTTTGAAATGTCATAATTACAGGAGGAAGAGGAACATAGAATGAAGCTCAAAGAAACCTTGCATGTCTGTTAAATGATTGCTGTTTATTTCTTTGTCTGTGTTACTGGTTAAGTAGCATCTGCTAAACAAGAAATTGAGAATTTGGGGCATAGTAATTAAAATTCTGAATGAAATATGCACACATAAAGTATTTTATATTGTGCTGCCTGCAGACATATAGACACGAGCATGAAGGAAAAAGGTGAGTTGATTTGGAATTCCCTATCCCTATGAAAAAACCCTAGTTCCTGCATAGTTGTTGCCCAACTGAGATTTTGCCAACTTCAAAACTTTGTAGAAAACCAAGAAGTTCCAGTCATGAACTAACATCCAGATGAGCCACTATACTTCTGCACTGAGAATCAGTACTCTCACTTAACTAGTCTTACCACACCCACATAAGCAAAAGACATAACGAATCTTTGATTTTAGGGCAAGAATAGGCATAAATCATTCTGTTTCAAGTGAATCAGCTTTGTGGGGATTTTGTTGCTGATGTTAAAAAAGAAAGCACAACTGTTACATAGTTGCTGAAATACTGCTGGTAATGTGGGAATTTGCCTTAGTAAATAAACTTTGAGAAGTACACCTGCCCTTAGATTTATTTATTTTGGGGTTTTGTGTGTGGTTTTTTACATGGCAGCAGTGTAATATTTGTTGTCAGTTAAGCAGCTTCCCTCAGGAGAAGTCCACAGTCAGCAAAGCAATGAAGCAGTTGTGTGCAGCTCTAAGTCAGACAGCTAAGACTCAAACAGTGGACACACACATTCCCCTATTGTTTGGTATTAGACAAGTATTAGTTCTATGCATTGCCAATGCCGATGCTTCTAACCCCTGTGAATCAGCTGTTCGAAGTCTCTACAATTCCCTAGTGACCAAGGTAACTTTGGCACTGCAGTAGGTCTGAATCACTGTGTTGACATCATGTGCCCAGATTTTAAGCACTGTGCTCTGACAGCTTGGAGATGCCACAACAGTCTCTCTGGTACTGGGTTTTGTCATCATTTATAACATAAGATTTCTTAAGCATTGTGAAAATCTGCAATGTCCTTAGAATTCACAAGAGAAAATGAATGTGGATTCCATCTCTTCTCACGTGCAGGGTCATCACTGTGGTCACTGTGGACTTAATGTGGTTTCAGCGAAGATGCTCCTGCCTAGATAGGACAAATGTGCTGACTCCCGTATCTAATCCATCTGGAACAGTGAAGTCAACAAAATCTACTCCATGCATGTTTATACTGAAAACATCTATATACAACGAGAATAGAGTAGTAGAGTGCCTTTCTGTGTAATCAGACCTCAGTATAGACTTTTCACAGAATCACAGAATCACAGAATGTTAGGGGTTGGAAGGGACCTCAAAAGATCATCTAGTCCAACCCCCCTTCCAGAGCAGGACCACCTGGAGTAGGTCACACAGGAATGCGTCCAGGTGGGTTTTGAATGTCTCCAGAGAAGGAGACTCCACAACCTCTCTGGGTAGCCTGTTCCAGGGCTCTGTCACCTTCACAGTGAAAGAGTTTTTCCTTATGTTCATGTGGAACCTCCTGTGCTCCAGCTTGCACCCATTGCCCCTTGTCCTATCATTGATCATCACTGAGAAGAGCCTGGCTCCATCCTCCTGACACTCGTCCTTTATGTGTTTATAAACACTAATGAGGTCACCCCTCAGTCTCCTCTTCTCCAGGCTAAAGAGACCCAGCTCCCTCAGCCTTTCATCGTAAGGGAGATGCTCCAACCCCTTAATCATCTTTGTGGCTCTGCACTGGACTCTTTGAAGCAGTTCCCTGTCCTTCTTGACCTGAGGGGCCCAGAACTGGACACACTATTCCAGATGCAATAAAAACTCCACAGACCTATATATTTAACCTAGGACTGGTTTTGTTATTATTTTACATGTTGGTTTTATTTTTTTCACTTCTATGTCTCCTGTGACTTTATGTAACATAATTCCTTTAAAGCATCATCCAAATGAATAAGCAGTATAAAAGTATACCATTGCCTCAAGACTTCAGTTCTCTTATAATTCATTTGAATTGCCCCTGTGCTTTCCCACTTTTCAGAATTTATGGACTTGGGCTCACTGAGTAGCTTTAAAGAATTTAGTACTTTATAAGTTAATGTCCCTACGCAAGAGATATGAAACAAAATGATCTGCCAAAAATCTATATACATTCCATGTATTAAATATCTAGAAAGATGTTGAAAGTGGTATCAAATGGGGAAGTTACTTAAAAATGAAAAAAACTTCTATAATAGCCAAGTACTAAATGAGCAAGAAGAAGCTTAAACCTACATTAAAGCTCATGGAAAAGACAATGGGAGAGAAGCTTGGACTGTACTTGCTCAAATTGTACATGTTGGATAAAAAAAACCCTTTTATGACTACCTTTGGGAACAGAAAATATCAGCAATACTAAAATGCAAATAAATATTGCTAACTGTCCCCAAATTTTTTCTGAAGATGTCATCCCTGAAACTGACATAATGTTGTAATATCTGAGCATTTAATTAGAAATTGTACTCTTAACATAAAACAAGGTACTATACTGTCAATTGGACCTTTTAATAGGTAAACTGGGAGCATAAAACCATTTAGATTTATGAATCAGGTGTATGAACAATGACAGAAGTTAAAGTAAATAGAATTTTCATTAGAAGAGGGTTGAGTAATGAATATTATGAAGAGTATTCCCAACTAGCCTAAAGCCACCCAGTGTACAACAGAGACTTTCCCACTCCAGAAAGTTTTTGTTACATTCCTTGCTTATAAATGTCAGATTAGCATGCATATCCTAACATTTAGATGAGCAATGCAATTTATCTTTTAACTTTTGTGCCCTGAAAACTCCCAGGATAATATTTTTAAATTAATTGCAAGTATGAGAAGTTATTTCTGGAAACACAGAGAAGACAGTATTTCCACACCACTTCATGAGAGAAAGGTATTGAAGCACTTTCAGAGTTCTAGTCCATTGGTAAAATATTTAACAAGAATTAAGCTGCAGGTTCCTACTACAAAGGTCCTCTGAAGAAAACCAGAAACTGAGTGGAATTCCTCTGTAAGATAGCTGCTGTGAGAATTTTTGGAATCTGTCTGTGCAACCTTAAAAATGTTTATCTTGCAATAAAAAGCTCTAAAGTAATATCACTGTTACAATTTTATGAATTATACATTGCTATCATGGGCTTGTCTGAAAATACTGGAATTGCTTCTTTTAGCTAAATATCTGTCTTGAAGTTACACTAAAAGTTCAGCCCAACTATTGAGTTTTTAAATGTTTGACAGGTACTCTTACAAGAGTGCATCTCCAACTGCCTTGCCTGCTAAGTAATGTGTGAACTTCTGTTACTATTTTGGACTAGGAAATATTCTAGGCTACTTGGAAGATTTAATAATTTGATAAATAGAGACAAGTACACTCTGTAACCTCGATAAACATGATTAGTAAGAAAAATATTAGCAAATGAGAGCACAGGATTTTTTTTCCCCCTCTTGAAATTAGCAATTCATATCTTTTTCTGGAAAAATTTTCTGTTTTGATTGATGAGAATGCTTTTTCAACATAATTATGCCAAACCCCCTTAAATAACAATTAAACAATAAAAATCAG
Source organism: Leptosomus discolor (assembly GCF_034619465.1). Classification (NCBI taxonomy): domain Eukaryota; kingdom Metazoa; phylum Chordata; class Aves; order Leptosomiformes; family Leptosomidae; genus Leptosomus; species Leptosomus discolor. Next base: position 31,989,397 of record NC_141399.1, read on the forward strand.
ATTTAAAAGCAAATTCAAAGTGTGATTTAAATGGGCTTTAAGGGAAATTTCAAAGCTATTAAATTTCTGATTCCAAATAAATTGTTTGTTTGTAATTCCAGTCTCATTTGCTTTCTGCTTATCTGAATGAGAGACTGAAGTATCTTTTAAATGTATTGAGCTGCCTTTTTATCAAAGTACGTGGAAAGACACTATATTTATTCTCTGATACAATTCAGAACAGGAGGCTAAATTTTCAAAAATGATCACTTTGTTTCTTATTTTCTTTTTCCCCTCAAGCTTATTTTAATTAGTTTTAATCTATTTGATTGATAGTGTAACTGAGAAGATATAAATAATTTTGTTTTAGGAAGAAATTCAGCCTCTCAGTCTTTTTCAATAACAAAATTTATCTTCTGTAGAAATAGCAAATATTTTAATCTTATCAAGCAAGTGACTTGGAGTGAAAGAGAAGCCAGGTAACTAAAAGCCTGAAGTTCAAAAAAATTGCTATGTTGGAAATGCCCCCAAAATCAGAAAATGTGAATGCTACATTTATGGATTTAATTAAAGTAACATAGTTAAACACATAGCTAGATGTTTCTGACTTAGCATTCCAGAGAACCAGAGAGATGCAAAGACTAGAAATAATACCCTTATTTATTCTAAAAATCTTTGGCAGTAAGAAAGGGTCACTTTTCTGGTTTCACTTGTGGACCAGAAGATTGGGTTTTTTTTGTATGAGGGGATAAAGTTAAGGAGCTGAGGATGTGAAAATGTAACATTCACAAAATTTTAATATGATAAACTCCTTAGTTTATCTTTCTATGGTAGAATGATAAGAAAAATTAACATAGTCCGGCAGGGTGCAGGTCAATGAATTAATTTCTACAATGGGAAAATGAAACAGAGTTTTTTCAGAAAGTATATGCCTTCCCCAAGGCAAATGGTAAGAATAATAGTAATACATTTTTTGGTCTGAGAATTTCATTAGAAAAAGAAGGTTGTGTTTATCTGAAGAGTACACAGGGAAAGAAAAATCATGAAAAATTTCGTCTTTACAGCGAATGAACAGGAGGGCATCGTGACCAGAAGAATAATATGCAAGAATAACTTGGATTTAAGATGAAGAACATCCAGAAAGAAAGTTATTATTTGCATTAATATTGGAACAGTAAATTCAATTTCAGGGATTCTGAACTAGCAATAAATTTAATAAAAACAATACTCAAGGATGAGTAAAAATATAACTACAAATGGAAATATTAAAAACATTTTAGCCACACAGTTCAAATTGGCAGACGTTAGGTCTCAGAGAAAAACAAAGACTTTATCCAATGAAAACATGTCTGCGGAAGTATGGGAATTCAGTTTATTGTGACTTTCCAAACAAAAAACCTGTATAGACATTCCCAGGAGGAATACATTCATGTCCTTCTATAGGAATCTGTATTTGTAAATATTAATTTTGAACAACTGGTTTGAACTGATCTTACTAAAATCTCCAAGTTTTTTTTTAAAAAATTATATTGAACATGATTTTTTTTATAATTCAAAAATCTGTTTATTAATATGAATTTAAAACATTGCTACTGATATGGTTAACAGTATAGATGTTCCATGACACATAATCTTTATCGGTGCACTATGTGTGATACTTGTTGCTTAGAATGCTGAGTACTATCCTATCAAACATAACAGTTGCCCGTCATAAAGATGCATGTGAGCTAACTTAGCTGCGCTATGTAGCTCACATAGCATCACTTCAAAACATTAGTGGGCTGCTTTATCCAGAGCACAAGTTCTGAGGATATGATAAGGGGAAGATGAAAACTGTGCTTTCTAAATTTTGCCTAACATATGCAGCTGATCAATAATTTGTCTTGAAACCTTTTATATACCAGGCAAGTTTGAGCTTGGTTACAGGCTGTCATATACAAAGCTGCTGTGATATCTGTTCTGTACTGTGTAGCTTGGCTGTACAAGCAATGGAGGGTTTTTTGTCCTCGATATTTTCATTTGTATAGTTCCCAACATGCAGCAGTAAAATGGTCAATAGAAGTTCCTCTGGTCCTAAACATGGCAATGGCAGCTTATTATGTCTTATCGTTTATAAAAAGGAAGGCACCAGAGTTTCATAAATATGAGAAATTACTTTTATTTAGTGTATGTCATATTTAGTGTGTTACAACATTTCCACAATGATAACATTTTTATGTTTAATAACTGAAAAAAGCTGGTGACTGACACCTTAAAAGCTTGGAGAAGGCTCATTCACTTGTAGAAAATGGATTCATTTTTATTAAGTTAAAAAAAAAATATTGATCTAACAGTGATCTTATAATATCCTATAACACCCACACTGCTAAGTCAGTATCATGCTTATATACTTTTAAAAGGCCTTACAGTAATTAAATAAATTCAAACATAACATTAATGTAAATTACCAAGTGATTAAATTATATCCTAACAATTGGTTGTAAATAATTCTTTTTTTCCTTGCACTAAAATACATTTTAGAGACTTGTTTAGAACACGCATACTCTAACCTTGGCTCAGGCTCATACTAGGTCAAAAAGTACAAATATAATTAAGGGGATCCTATTCAGCTACCAAAATCTCATGGAAGAAAAATAAGTAAATAAAGGAATGGAAGGAAATTGTCTGGGAAAACTTGGAAACCAGTCTCTGAAAGCGCAATTGCAGAAACTGTAGGTGCCAGTTATTTCTCTGTAGTGAAACCTGGAAAATATTTACAAACGCTATTTGACTTTGCATCCAGATACTCAGTTCTCAGAAGTATTGGAATTGTTTGGTCAAGGAATATAAATAGTATTATACTCTTTACATGACCAAAGTACAATAGGCAAAATCTCAATTCTATAATAGAATGTATCTGGTTTTTATTCCACTTATCATAATGGAACCGATTATTTACCAAGGATTATATAATTTCAATTTAATTTTCTACTTTTTTCCTTTAGAGTAAAATTCTTTAACATTACCCAAACAAATCAGCAGAAAGAAGGTTGAATACATTCTATTTTTGTTCCCAGAGGCTTTCTGGAAGACTTTGGTTTCAACAAACCAGTCTTTAGTGTTTTGGACTACATGTTTCCTCAGCAATGGACCAGTAATGGAAGACATTTGCATTCCACCTGAAGGAATATGTTAAGACTTGAACTATATTCAAAATATTATCTCTGGAATGCCTGATACCCAAAAGGCAAACTGTTTTCTAGAGTATGTGGTGACATCTCTAGATCTAAAGTAATAGGGAAAAAAAAAGGCCAATCCAGATATGTATTTTCTCATGTCCCTTGCTACCTCCATTGCTCCATAGACAGAAATCATAATTATTCTCTTATTCTGTAGAGTCTTACTGACCCACAAAATCTTCAGTAGCTAGTAGATTCAGTGTTACTCAAGCAACTAAGTTTTTTGTATGTCAAATGCTGTGGAAAGACAGATGTGAAGATGTTTGTCTTTCACTAAGGCAAACTTTGACATAACTTTTGAAGGAAATTGAAGCTGTCACTGTCTTTTTACTACTTATTCTACATAACCACACAAAGCAAACCAAGCTTGTTTTTAATCACTTAGAAGAAAGGCTATCTGAGGTATTAGGAAACAGAAGGGACCCTTTTAGCTGTAAATAAGTTATAAACAAACCCCAAGGTGGAAGGTCTGATTTAGCTTTACAGCTACAATGTTTTGTAAGGATCTAGTTTTCATGTATGTGAAACACTTTCTTATGCTTTATTTATGTCCATGCAACTATAAGCTGGTGGTGTCTAGGTCTTCATTTTCAAAGTGACCTCTCTTTTGACTGTGTTTGTCTTAGGGGCAGGAGGAAGCAAGGAGCTTATATTAAAGTTCTTTAAACTTCGTCTTTAAACTTCCTTGTTACACTAGTGATTACTGTATCTTGCTCTATCATTCAGTTTTAAATGCAGCTTTCTAGCAAGGACATTAATAGTACACAGTTTGGTATGCAAACAATCGAAGTCAAATGACAAGACACAAAGAAGGGTCAGAATTACTCACTATATGAAACTATGAACTGAAATCCCACAAAATTGTTTATCTTGCAAAAAATGAATCCATGCTGTGAGATGTTTTTGTACATTACAGTCAGTTAGGTTTTGTCAGCACCAACAAAATCAACATAAAAATAGAACTTTTGAAGGTGGAGAGATTTCAGAGCAGTATGTGTTGACTTACCAACTGCTTCTGTTATACAGCCAAACTTGATGGATCCACATTCTCTAAAGGAAGCTCTGAAAACAACAGCATAAGTCTCATTGCTTTCCTTTTTTTCCCCCCTCCTCTCGCACACATAGGAGGAAGATCGAATAGTACACTTTAATATGGGCTGGAGTATCTCTTGATATACATTTATAATTTACAGGAATTTAAATACTTCCGAGTAAAGGTATACAGTGTTACCTGATTGAAAATAGTGACCGTATTCCACTGGTTGGTGGAATTCCACTGGTCAGTTGGCCTTTGGACTTCAGAAGAACTTCTCTAGATTTTCTTGGCTAGAAGATACACCTAAACTATTGGAAGTACTCCTTCTTATATCTGTTGTTTTGACCTGACCTTGCAAAGAAGTTTAAAAAGCAAGTATGTATCTCTTCTTCAAAGTATGTATCTCTTCTTCAACTTTTGTACCATTAAAAAAAAAAAAAACCAAAAAAAACCCAACCAAACCCAAGAACAACTCCCAACAAAAAAAAGGGAACACAAAAAAACCCAAGCCAAAACCACTGAAGTCAGTATTTGGTACTTGCAAGTGTGTTATGTTGGAGAATTTCTGAAGATGATACAGACATAAGATTAAAAAAATGCAATTAATGAAATGAAGGTGCACTAACATTTCAGCTGTCATTTTCATACATGATTTATATTTTGCCCACTAGTCAGATGATGGATCAGTCAAACTCTCTTAGCCTGAAGCATGAAAAAGTGGAAAAGGTGTATGTCCTCTGGCTTAGAGCTTTCCCTGGGGTAACTTGGAAAGTGTTTTCTACAGTCTTAACAAAAAGTAGAGTGGGAAAAAAAAAGTAGTTTATCACAGAATCACAGAATGGTAGGGGTTAGAAGGAACCTCTGGAGATCATCTAGTCCAACACCCCTGCTAAAGCAAGTTCACCTACAGCAGGTTGCACAGGACTGCGTCCAGGCAGGTTTTGAGTATCTCCAGAGAAGGAGACTCCATAGCCTCCCTGGGCAGCCTGTTCCAGTGTTCTGTCAAAGACACTGAGGCAGAAATAAAGACAGAATTTAAAAACGTATATTATAAAGACAGAATTAAGAAAAAAAATAGTTGAAAGAGAAATTTTTAATTTCTGTAAATATTTTGTAAACTTAGTGAAAGAATCATATTTATAATAAGGCACTAGAACTCAGAATTGCGGTAAACAGCAGTTTTACCTCTAAACATGAACATAGTCTGATATGGTAGGATTGCTTAATTGCTATGTTTCTGACCTTGTTTGATTAGTTTCCAGCCTGTAAGGTATTGATTTGAAAATGGAAGAAAAACTACCTTGTGTTTGATAGGGAAATATACTGATTGAAGCCTAGCACCAACAAACCTCAGCATGACCTGTTGAAATGACCAAAAAGAAAAAGAACTTAAGAAAAAAAAAAAAAATAGAGAGAGAAAGATGGGAAAGGTCATATTAGCACAAAACTTTCTTCTATTCCCTTCATGAATAAAGTTTTCTGAACTTACACACTGCAACATAGAAATCAAGCCAAGTAAGGCCATTTACTTAGGTTAAAGACAAATATTTTTTATCCTAACAAGCATACACATGTGCTCCTACTTGCTGAATATCAAAGCACCCAGCACAGAATGTCAGGAAAGGACAATGATGATTTTCTCCCATAAGAGTACCTATAGTGAAAATCTGTGCAAGTTTCAGGTAAAAAGAAAAACTTTTGACATGGTGAGCCTTCTAACAACACATATCTAATCCAAAACTCAGACTTATTAAACCAAGGGAGTGGAAAATATTCACATCTATTGCTGGAAGGAATACTGTGCAGTGCTTTCTGTACATCCAATGACTCTCAAAGTCCTATGGAGAAGAATTGATTGAACCAGAAACTTTTCCTCATTTAGATCGAAGCTAAAGAGGGCAGTAAAAAATATATTAAAACCCCAAAAAACCCCAAACCAAACAAAAAAAAAACCATCAACAAAACCAAAAAAAAAAAAAAAAAAAAAAAAAACCAAACAAAAACCCCCAACTTAATGCAATGGAAACAAAGAAACAGAACTTCTAAAAGCATCAAATGAAAATCAGTCTGTTTTCTACACTATCTCTGAGAGTCTGGATCCAGCAAGCAAATCGTTAATATCATTCAATTTTTGGTGCAAAGGTGCATTATGTTATTTGCTATAAAAGGCTTCTCTGACACCTACTACACTAAAAAAATGCATAGGGAAGAATTCTGCAGCTCTGTCAAAAACATGCATTGAAGTTACAGTTTGCGTCTTACGCGCAAACAGGAAACATATCTTCATTACCAGATGAGTTCATAGAGATTCATTTTTTATGCACTGTAACTTTAATTAGAAAGAGTTTTCTTTAATGAATTTAAATATCGACTATGCAGGAGTGAGATTGTTTTGGACTTATATCAAATGCAGATTTAGCTGCTTCCTCATATCTTTGGGGATTCTGAAATTTTAAACTAGTCTGAAATTTCTTTAGAAGTCTTTAAGTGTATTTTTGTAACACTATTAACAGAGTGTCTGTAATTACTGGGTGCTTCCAGTGTAATTATGAAAATGTTCCTGTTACACAGTATTAATTTCTTCCAGTGCTTCTAAGTCTGTGCACTGATGTGTAACACATTCTAACACAATCCACAAATGCAACTAGAAGTGGGCTGAAAATATGTATGCATTACAGAGAGATCAGTGAGGAAGTTTAACTGCATGCTTTCTCCAGCTTAAAAAAAATATCCAGTCTACGCAATTGCTGTTTTTATTTGTACAGTAGTCTCCACTATACTTTCCTAACCTTCCCAGCATCTGCTGTTGGAAGACGTGGCAAAGGTTCATCTATGTTTAATGATACATAGAATCTAGCAACAGCACAATATTGTACTAGTTCCTGTAGAGATTTGGGAAATACGTTTGTATCAATTATGAATTTGATACAAATATAAATACCCGGGTTTGGGGTAGCCTTTCTCTCTAGCTCTTATCTAAAGCTTCATTATTTCTTATTCCCAGAGGCAAAATAACATGCCTATGATGCTTGGCATGTTTCTGAAAAAAGCCACCATCAAACCACCTAAAGAAGTTGTTTACTTACATCCTGAGTTTCAGCACTGAAAGAATTGTCAAGCTTGTGATTGTTTATTCTGTTTTAGGAAGAGAAGATTGAGTGGAAATGCACACCAGCCTTAATGAATAACTCAAATAAGACTTCTGTCGTAATCATCATGGGAGTTTTTACCCTTCCCATATAGAAAAGGAAAAAATGGGCTTTTTTCATTTCAGTTTAGGAAGAAAATAGGTAAGAGTAAATACAACTCTGTCAAAAGAAGCCATGTATTAGAGACTATTACAACCATCAGAAATTGACTCTTGACCCTAATTTCTAGAGAAATTAGCAAAAAGAAAGCAAAAAAAAGGCAGAAAAAAATTACTTTATATTTTTCTGTATTTATAGAGATAGATATGTCACCAGTGAAGATTTTTAAATTCACAGTATTCAACTGGGTAGAAAATTATCACTGTAATACCAACCATTCACTTGGATTGTGCAGATCCTAATATTCCAAACCTGTTCAGCAATTTTGCAAATGCACTTGTACTTGTTTATATTTGAGCAAATGTGCAAGACAGTTACTCCTGAGTCACGTACTAAATACGAGACAATGACAGAATGATTCGATGGAGTGTTCTAAGGAAGAACCTGACTTCTCAGTAAGTAGTGCGACTACATTATTGCTCTCAAAATTATTATTAGATCTAAGCAAATATGACAAAAGAAGTTCTGCAATCAGTTCTCTCCAGCAGTATTTACACAACTTTAAGACTCAGTTTTCTTAAAAATTTGACTAAGCAACTTTTATGGAACAGTCACACACTTAGAAATGAGTGCATTACCATGTCTTCATAAGTCATTGCCTATCAAACAAGCTTCGTTAATAAAGTATATAGATACTGAGTAACAATTTCAAATCAAAATCCATTGATTTGAACTGTCTTCATGGTGACTTTAAACATTTTATTTTGCGACTGTAGGCAATGTGGTCTGTTACAGTTACTATAGAAAATCACTCATTAAAGTACAGGAACATGGTAGATTTATATTGCATGCTGATATGCCTGCTAGAATGAAATCATGTTGGAATATTAACATAGGGAGATTTTAATATAAAAGCTGTAAGTATTGCACAAGATATAGCTAGAGAAATCATACAAAAAGGGATGACTGTGAGCTGAGGCTGATGGACTCTTATTTCACCCTGTATACTGGTAGAACTGCTAAATAAAGTATTCAGCTGGCACCTGAGAACTTCTGCCCCATCAGAAAGTTCTGAGAAGTTTTCATGCACTCACTTAATGTACTTTTCTGATCAGGGTGAGGTGGGGAGTATAAACCAGATTGTTATAACTAATTAGACCAAATCTATACTATGGGGCAGAGCTGCTCCACTGTGCACAGCATAGCCTTAGTTCCTCAGTGCTCCCTGTCAGGAAGAGACATGTGTCCACCATTCTGGCACTTGAGCAGGAGGGAGCAGGGAAGTGCTCCAGCTGGCTCTCTGACAGGAATGATCAAAGAGCTGGGCATTGTGCGTATGCACTGCAAGTGGACACTGGTAGAATGAACACCCTGGAACCAGAACAGAATGGCAATGCAGGCTGCCATAGTAAAAGCTGTGAATTTTGAAAAACAATAACTATTATTATCTTTCATAAAACTCCAGAAAAGTAATCAGTTTAGGAAAAATATATTTTGAATTTTTGTCAGCTCTCCATAACAGTTTTATTGATTTGAACTCTGGTTTGCAGAGCTGACATTTCTATTCATAGGCAGAGGCACAGCAGCACAGATTCCGCTCTGTTCTGAAGACAAGCTTGTATTTTACAGAAACACTTTTAACCCAACCCCCAAATCAACTGATACTATCTATAAAACCAAGAATACCTCCTTATCTTTGGAAGAGTTTAATTAGTAGGAAATGCTACATTTTAAAAAGATAATATATAATTAATAACTCCATAAAGGTGGACAAAGAAGAAAGACACAGTAGTCTTTGTATATCCTTATAAGCATTTAACACCCTATTTATCTAAAATTAACAATCAAATTGTGTAGTAATAAGTGGGAGAAAAGCTCAAACGATATCATCAACTGTATTTTTATTCTCTCATTCTCTCAAGGAAAGATTGTTTCACTGACTGTCTATGGCTTCTTGCTGTGTCTGAATTTTTTTTTTTTAATTAAGAGCTACACTGTCATGCCTAAGAAATATGTTTGCCAAGGATTCTTTTCTTGCCGTTCCCAAGTATGTTGACAAAGAACAATTTCTTAATATATAAAAGATTTATAAATTTGAGATATCTTGTCTAGGGAAAGTATTTAGAAGGGAAAGGCAAGGAAGATGGATTGTTTTCCCTTTAACGAACATTGCAAAAGTTCAAAGATTCCAGATTTAGTAAAGATCCTGTTGAACTACAAGATGCCTTTTGGGCTACCAACAAATGACAGAGACATATTCACAGTGAGGAAAAGAAAACAAGGGTTATGTTGACTTTCAGCCTTACTGTATCACATCCCTGGTATATAATTTTGGGAATAATTCAGCAACAATTCTTTAATTGTTGAAGTTATTTGCTAGTGGAATAAATATACAAGCAGAGTTTCTTCAAAGTGTTTTGAACAAAGACCCCAGAGGTGTTTGTTCTTGGTATGGATTGACAGAATATAACCCAGAAAACAGAAATCAAACAGAAAAATTATGGTTAAATCTGGCATCTGAAGTGGCATATTGGTAGTGCAGGCTTCAAAAGAGCAAGTCTTCTTGTGTCACTTGTGATCTCAGGGTGATATATAAGCTATGGCTAGATACAAGATACACATCATCTGGAAAAGAAGCCAAGCTGTACCTATATTTATTGCTTACAACTGAGTAAGGAATTTATGGAATTCCCCAAGCAGCCAGTGGTTTTGGTTTTTTCATTATAAGAAACCTGTGGACATTTCTGTAGTAGGTATAGTGAAGATGTCAGCTTAGGAGTAGTATTCAGACTCTTAAAAACTGTCAATAGATAGTAGCTGATGACTCTCTTCCAAAGACACGTTTGTTATTAAGAAGCAAATGGGACATATACAGATTTCAGGGTTTTCAGTGACAGGTTGAAAAACTATAGCAATTTTATTTGTATTTCTCTTTCTTTGTTTTAAATAGAAGGTCTCATTGCCTCAGCCAGTCGACAAGGCAAGAAAAGTAATTTCAATAAAACTAGGGGGAATGTTTTTAAAATTTGAAACACAGCCAGTCTGAAATCACGCACTTGATTTGATTCTGGTCCTTTATGCAAGCAAAGTTGAAGGCAAACTTATCAAAACTTGGTGATTTGATAAGTTAAAAAAAAATATTTGGATAATTTATTGCCAAATCTGATTAAGTCAGACTATTGCACTTTGAAGATGAAGACTAAAGATTTAAGAGTGGTATAAATGCATAACTCACAACTCCGTTAAAAAACCAACTACAAAAATAAACAAACAAAAAATTCCAATCACCATCTTTCACTTCACTCACAAAACTTACTATTATCTGTAATGTGAGCCTTTACACCCCATTACTATACTGCTTAGATTTATTTATTGTATGTAATGTTTCGTATTTTGATCTAGATTTAAGTTTCTCTCTAGTTTTCACAGACCGTGCCATAGCAAATGGACAAGCATGAAGACCCTGGCACTCTCTCCAAACATCTCTCTGAAATGGTGAGGACAAAATCAGTACCAAAGAACGGGATCAAATGAAGCAGAGGTTTCTCAGTTAAGACTTCATCTCTGCTCCTTCAGCACATGAGGATGGTGACACTGTCTGCAGTTTCCTATCACAGAACTACAAGGAGATAATGAAAATCTACTTTAGGCATTACAATTCTTTTTTTCCACGCCTTTTACAGACATCTGGGTCAGTAGAAATTCAGTGTTCTTGGAGAATTCCTATTTTCTACTTTGGGAAACAAATAAAGCCACCACCTGAATTTAAGTCAGAAATAATACAAATTCAACATTGTACCCTAAATTTTTGCTGAAATGGCATTGTCAGTCATGGAAGCTGTTCGTATTCAATTTCAGAAATACTGTGTTAATGGAGGGTTTGCTTTACATACAGTGAACTTATACATTTTAAGATAAGGGAACATTAAATCCCACATTTTATTACTGAGAAAAGTTTAAAGTAAAATATACTTTGAACTAATTAATATAATCTTTTAATGGCTAAATCCTACTGTTTTAGCCTGAATAATTATTACCCATTTAGTTTATGTACAGTTCTGTGAAGGGACTTCATAATAAGAGAATTATAGAGAAAGAAGCTGGAGTGAGTTCATTCTCTTTTTGAAACATAACTTTTTGTGCCTATCTGGTTTTCTTTCTCTGTCTCCCCTTTTTTATTTCTTTCATTTTATTTGCACCCTACCTTCCACATTCCTTTTTTATTAAGTTCTGCCCCAGCCCTTCCTTCACAGGTATCATAAGAGTTCAACTTGCAGGGCATAACTATACCATTATTGCCATTAGTGGCAACATGTCTAGAGAGAAAAGACCTGAAGATCTACCATAAAATATCCACATTTTAATTCTAGCCTGTTATTAATAAATTATATTAATTTTTACAACAAAAACAAGGTTGTTTTCACAGAAGCATTTCCCAACTCACCAGAGACATGGCACTATGATTCTCAGTCAGTACCACTATGTCTACATGTATGAATTGTTGAATAAATCTCTTGGACTTTGGAAAGCTGCTTTCTCCCCTCAAGCACAAAGAAAATACTTTCCATACAGACAAAACAAGACAATGAAGTAAAAAAAAACCAAACAAAACACACCAACAAAACAAACGCCTTCCAAGGATCTGATCAAGAACAAAGTGAAGAGGATTTAAACTATTAACATTTTCTTTCCAAAAGATTAATTTTAGACCTTGCTTTCTTTAAAGAGCCAGAATCATTGATATTCCAGAAGCCTCAAATATAAGTATTTGGTAAGGTAAAGTGGAAATACTGTGATACATGGAAAACAAATAATTTTTTTTAAAGTTTATTATTTTTATATATATATGTAAATTTAACAACAAGGAAGATCAGCAAGCTTGAGGGAAAAAGAGAGAGAGAGAACACATGCACATGTGCACAGGTAAGTAATGTATTGTCAAAAATCAGCTTTAGCAAACAGCAAAATTTTCCTTTTATTTCCCTTATTCAGTATTTTATTTAATCCTTTATTTTCATTTCATTGGCTAGTCTAGAACTTCAGCAACATACAATCACATATGGGACAGAGGTCCGCTACTTTGGCTGATACTGGATACCACAAGGACATTTAAACTGCCAGTTCCAAAACACATAATCTTCATTCACGCCATGATTTACTCTACCTGACATGTTATGTTGATATACTGTTGATGGAATCTATAAACAGAGTTCTAAATTTCTTTTTATTGGGGTCTGTCTGTTCAGCTTCAGTTCATGAACAGCTCTGGTGTTCAAATTGCTGTATTTACACAATTTGGGGCAGAGGAGGGAAAAACTTTCATTTTTCAGGAAATACTATCAAGGTTTGCTGTGCAGTAAATAAAAGACAGAAGGTAAGAACATTAACTAGAGTTGCAAATTCCTTCTCAATACATAGCTCAAGACAGATTAGTTTACTTTGTCACCAAGTTAAATGAGTTTAAAACCTTAAACTAGTAGTTAAAAAAGCAAAATTTAAAAAATGGCTTTAGAATTCCAATTCAGTAACTAAATGTGTGCAGGCTACCTAAAAAAAGTTTAGCTAAAAGTCCTTTTTGTCTGCTTAGTCTTCTTTTCCCAGTTTTTCTTGTTTCTAACCTTACTACAGCATCAGTATCTATTCAGCAGTTAATATTAATCTGAAAATTTCCACAAAGCTGCAACAAACAGAAAGGTGTTATATAAGACAAAAGAACAAAAGAAACCCAAATTCCTTATGGTTTCATCAAACCATTCAGGAAATGTACAAGTCTGATAGTTTCTTTAATTAACTTCAGTGAAGTTAAAGAAGTGGAGATTTTCATCCCCTTTTACTTATTTGACACTAACAGAATACACTGACTTTCTGAGCCTAGTAACCTAAGTAAAATCCTTCACCGAAACTAAAAATTCCTAAAAAATAAATATAAGTTCCTGTTGTTAGTGGGACCTGCAGTTTTTCCCTTCATGTGTGTCCTCTGTACTGAAAGCTTTAATAGAAATACATATTAATGAAATGAAACAGTCTTAGAATATCATTTTATACAGTTTATCTTTCCCATTACCACCTTACTGTTATAAGACTATCTGCAATTCTGATGGTGGGCTTTTTCTTCTCAAATATCTTATCTCCTTTTGAATGGCAACTGGGCCAAAACCAGATCTGTTCAAGGTCTCGGTTGAATCTCTACTCCGAGACTCTTGATTTAAAATTACTTTTTTTTTTTTTTCACATTAAAATCCATATGATGCGAGTCACAGGAATATTACAGAATGCTTCTATACACACACACTCACACACAAAAGTATTTATGAGATCAGAATATTTACTGCTCTCCTTTTTGATGGATTTATGAGAATTGTGTTCAGCAGGAATCCTATTGTTAAGGGCATGGTTGTACAAAAGCACCTTGGCAGTTCTCTAACTGTAAAACAACTTTTAAATTACATTGGTAGAAATAGCCCCACTGGGAACACTGTTCTGATGAAGGATTGGCCAAACAATACAATGCTACCATTTGTTTGGTTGTTTATTTTTTTTTCCAGAATCTTGCTCAACATGACTTGAGAATCGGCCTGATACTCATTCTACTTCTGTTTGGGGTTTTTTTTTTATATATAGAAAAAGAAGCAAAGATCTGGCACTCAGTTAAAACTCTACAATTGGAAGAAAGACTAAGCTAACTTTATTGCTTTGCTCAATAGATTTTTACAGTATACACACTACAGGAATAATGACATTAAAGCTTGCCTGTATTGCCCAATATTCCTCATTATATAATCGTTTGTATTAGTTAATTTTTTTATTGCCCATTTAAACAGAAATATTGTATGTCAGTTTTCTACTTTGAGTTTCAGGGGAAATTTCTAGTCTATTTCAAGATTTTTCCTGAATTCAAAACCAACCAACCAACCAAAAAAACCCACACCAAACCAAAAAACTAAACAAAACAACAACAAAACCCTAAAAAACTCCTGAACTTCCTGCAAATCTTTTTAAGAACCTGTAATTTGCTCATGCTTTGACAAGAGATTTGGCTAGTACCATCTTCACATCAATCTCATCCTTTACATCATATAGTGGAAATAATGGAAATCAACCGAAAAATGGACCAAGTTATAAATCTTGTGAAAATGATTGGTTGTGTTCATTCAGGACAGTTTTGACAGACCTTTGCAGTTAACAAGAAACTCAGACCACGCATATAATTTCACTGAAGATGCAATTTTTGCTGAGCATCATAGAGCCCAGAACTGCATGGTAGCCTCCCCTGGATGCTAAAGGCTCATCCAGGTTCATGGTGCAACTAAGGACAGTAAACTTTCTCACTGATGTTCTCAACATTGTCCTACTGTTTGTCAGGAGTCATAAGTGAGGAAGCTGCTTAATTTAAATGCTAACTGAATGGAAAATGGACTAAGTAGATGGGAACAAGGTTCCTGGGGAGCTGATAGGACCTCCACGGTCAAAAGAACACTTGGAAGAAAGAAGCTAGGAGGTTCAGGTTGAAAGAATGCATTATTTGTCAACTGCAATATTTGTCCATTCTCAGAAACGTATGCAATTCTCCACTGAAAAGCATATTCTTTTAGGATTGATATTCTTTTAGGATTGATCTAAATTGGAAATCACAACCTGCTTCTGTTGATCATTTGCTCTGTTTAAGTGATGGTGTGGTTTATTCAGTTTCGTATTTGCTCATAACTTACATAACACAAATGTGACAAAAAATCCCATACATGGTATTAAAAATGTTAAGTTTGCAAAACACATTCTTGGAACTGGAAAGTATAGTATTACATGATCACATGCTTTCTCCTCTCCCTCTCCATAAGAGCGCTGTCCCCTTTGGCCATTTATTGCATAAGATAGACCTGCTCTAGGCTTGCATTACTTGTTCATTTTGTCTCTAAGATTTCCTTTTCATTTATAGAACCAGTCGGAAGACATACAGTAAATAATATGGGGTATTATGGGGGAAAAACTGTCACATGGTTACAGCACTTGAGAATGGCTCTGGGAAACTGGATTCTGTGAGACTTTTCTATGTAAATTTCTTCATAGGAAATCAGTAGTTCTAGTTCTTTTTTTCCCCCAGACTGTTGACTTCATATTTTTGGTTTCTGTGAAAACTCAGAGCATTGATTTAAACACATAAAATCCAAGTTTTCTGAAACTAGCAAAAGCTTTTGACCTCAAAGTTGGGGTTTGGTTTTTTTTTTTTTTTTACTTTCTTATCTGTGAAACAGGAATAGTACACTTCCATCACACAAGAGCATTATGAAAGCACATAAATCAAATTAATGTTTGATAAACACCTATACATCGTATTTATGAGAACTACATAACAGACAATCAAGTAATTAACATTTCCTTCCTCAGATCAAAGCCCTAGTGCTATACAGTAAGCCAGTCGGATGAACAACAATTAACAATAAGGATTAAATGAAATATTGAACCTCTGTTCATTGGGTGAATTAAATTGTCTTGGTGTACAAAAAAAAAGCACAGAGTTTATGTTAAAAATAGCATATGTTTGTGTTACAGCACCATATCAGAATCCACTCGCACAAGGAAGCCCAAACAAGGTTGTACTGGCAACATTAATTTTACTTTGTAATAACTTTTAAGTGCTTGCCTTTACACTTTTAATTATATATTGCAATTTTTTTCTGGGTCCAAAATTGCAATTACTTTCAGTAATCACTCATCGTTTTTTTTTCTGTAGTTTAAGCAGTACCCAGTTGCTATTCAACAACTGTGATCTCAAATTTGTTTCATTTGTATGCTTTCTCAGAACAAAATCAGTGCTATTCTAGCTTAATTACCTAAAAGGTGTTTACATGGCAAATCGTTTCCTCTCTCCTCACATTTTTCTTCTGGTGGCACTGGACATGTGCACAGAGCAGTAGAAACAATTGATTAACGTGGCGATAGTTTCTAACAAGATATAATCAGGAAGAGTTACTGTAACAATGAGATACTGCCTTCCACCCATCAAATGCAATTTCATGCTGCCCAAGAACAGGCAGTATGAAATAAAGCTGGGAATTTCACTGGAAAATACGTAGTCCAGTATACTGATACTAGAACAAGAGTTTTCTTTATCTGAACAGTAATGTTTTTATAAACATGCACGTAACATTCTCACACAAAAGAATAGCACATGTTTTTAAACAGGCAATTAAAGTTCGTGATTCATAACACCACTTAAATCCTCACTAAGCCCTAGTTGTCCAGAATTTATTTGGGAAACTCAGATCATCTTCTACCTCACACAGAGTGCAATTTATTTTCCACAAAATTAAAGAAGCAAGGGAAAGAAAATGTGTCATTATATTTCCAGTCCTTTAGTACCAGAGCTGCCTCAATCTACTTCAGTTGAACTATTGAATAGCTTTATCAGCAGTACATGATGATGGCTTCCTGTAGATCTGGTTTCCTGTATACCATTCTGTGTGAATGCAGTATACATCAATCATCTTACCTTTAACCCACAGCCTGCCTGCATCCTGTACCAAGGAAAGAGAGATTTATGGCAATAATGCAGAGGAGACACTGAGCCAGCTGAGCATTTGGGGATTTTACAGTGTTGGAGAGTTTGGGGCACTTTTGTGTGCCTATTTGTTTTCCTCAACATTTCAGTTAAAATGTTTATTCTTAGATAAAATAAAATATGGATATAATTATATTTTCTCTGAAAAGCATAAAGATTTTAATCATAACATTATACAACATTATGAAAGCATACCAGTTATCTTTTTTAATTAACGTCCTAAAGTGCAGTTCATTTTTCTTTAGCACATCACAGGAAAGTTTGCCACGTATCATATAACTTGCTGAGGAATAAAACCTTCCTTGGTGTTATCACATCTATTCCATGCAGTGTTCTGAAAGTATTTTTCTCTAGTCCATACAAATTATAAACTATCCATATTAAGTGAAACTGTATTTCACAATACCATAAATAAACAGAGGAGTGGTGGATGGCTTGATTAAGAGGCATTCAAATAGCTGTAATCATGAAACCCATGAAGGTGGTTAGATGCACAGATCACAGATACCAACAGTATCAAATGTAGTAGGAGGTATGTGCTAGAAGGAAAACTTAAACCTGTTAGGTAGGAGACATTCCTGTTACTATGATCATGTCCAAAACATGGAAACAGAGGGGTAGATTGTATGTGACCAAAACAAAAAAATAAAGGCAAGATAGGGCAGCGTTGTGGAAACTTTTGGAATATAAGGTATCTGTATAGGACAAATTGGCTTCATACAAACCCAATTAGAGCAAAGCTTCTGGCACTTTAAACTGCAGACCAAGACAGAGATAGCAATTGTACAGAGACCAGAAGATGCATGAAAATGGGCTGTTGCGTTTACCAGACCACCAGAAAATTTCCGTCTAGGAGTTCATGAGGAACTGCTGGTGTAAATTTGGAACAATTTCAGTGTAGCAGCAAAGCTGGATTTTGATCTTGCTTAGTCAGTAAGACAATTTAAATATCCACCAATAAAGCAACAGGAATATAAATAAAATAGATCATAAAAGTGGAAGGAAATTTCACAATAAAGAAATATGCAAATAGTATCCTTGGGAGCAGTGCTATTTAAGTTACAGAGAACAGATGTATCCATAAATGGGTTTTGTTTTGGTTTGGGGTTTTTTTATTTATAAAGCATATAATGGCATGTTTCAGAAACTCCAAGAATAGTTATTGCCATTATACTTGCTGTTTTTTCAGAAGCCAAAATTTATATATGTGCAAATTTTGATTCACAGTAATCCTTGTACCACTCACCAATTTACTAATCTGCTGTTGACCTAGAACCAGATGTTCCCACTTTGAATTATTCTAGACCCAGCTCTCTCTGCTCCACCAAAGAATTTATCATTTTATGCTGTGATGTATTTTGTTCTTAAGTTAACATTAGGCTTGGGGTATAGCTATAGCTAAGGTTTATAATGAGAAAGATCAGAGTTTAGCTGCAAAATCCAGGAATGCTAAATACAGTTCTGTAGTCTCACAGAAAGCTTTATAACACCTGGCTTTCCTCATATGCTATGACAAGAGACATTGAGTCAACAAATATTGGCTCTTCCCTCTGGAACAGCACTTATTTACCGTGAATAAGTCTGGCGTAAAAGTCTCTTCTCACCAGCAATTACATGCCATGCTTTTGTTGGCATCTCCTCCTCATCCTGGAAGTGGGATGGAGTGAGTCAGACTTATAGCTTTTGAATAGATAACAGCGGGCAAATTAGATATGCACAGTACTATAGGTTATAGTTTAATCCATCCATGGATAATTTGTGGACTTCCTATGAAAGAGGAGAGACAGGGCTTGACAACAGAAGGTGAGCTCTCATACAGACATGAAAGAGACTAAAGGTGGAGCTAACAGCAACTACACTAGTGATTCATAGTCCTAATATAGGAGGAGAAAAGAAGATTAAGTTCTGCAGAACAAAATTGATGGACCTTAGATCTATGAAATGAAGAAATCCATATATAAAATTTAAAGATGGTTTCCTGTCACATATTTTAAGTATTGTGGCTTGATGGTGTAAATTAGTTAAATTAAAATCCGTGTCCTGAAAATGTCAGATTATATGCACTATATACTCAGCAAATCTTGTCACTGTCTACTTTTCCTCCATCTGATGCAAAGCCTTAAAAATATGTATATGCTGAAATGCACAGACATATTTTAAAACCTACACAGAATTTGCTACCAAACAAGGGTCATAGAGTCTGGAAGGAAAACCTTGGCACGTTTTTAAAATCTCTTTTGATGTTTCTGTATCTACTAAATTCATTTACAAAGAAAGGACTAACATAGCATGTAAGTAACCCTTACTCTAAACATCTCTCCTAGAAAGAGATGCCCCAGAACTCCTTTTGAAGTAGCAATTTTAAGACATTTCGTTTGGTTCTTTTTATAAATCATATAAGAACATAAGACAGTAAACAATCTCTAGTAAATATTATTCTGAAGAAATATATTGAATATAATGAGCTGCTTATTAATTATTATCTCCCATCTGAGTTGAAATGTAATCATTCTTTTTTACTTCCACTTTCTTGTGAACAGCAGCAAAGAAAAGACAAGCAACTAATACTCTGAGCAAGAAACCTAAGAAAACTTGGCCTTTTGTGAGTTTATGTATCACTCCTGATTCATTCAACTCCCTCACATCTCTACAACCTCTCCCTTTACAATTCCTCAATCTTCAGCTGCCTCAGTTCTCTCTCTCTTCTTTTTCCTAAACTCTCATCCTGTTCCACGTATACTACCAATTCCTTTTTAGCCTGTGGAGTGGCATATACTACGTTTTATTTTGCAGCCTGATGTACATTGACTGGTTAGCTGGCTGCTACTTCTTGATTCTTGGAGAAGCATTACTTCTAAATTAATGGCAAGCAAAACAAATATCTTTGGAGTCTGCACATTTCTGAAACAATGTTATGCAGACCTTCATAGGACCCCATGCCTTAGATCTATGCCTTCTTGTCAAATGTGGCTGAAATCAGCGAACACAAATAAATGTTAATGGTGGGCAGGAGGATAGAAAGAGAAGAGGAACAAATAAGAGTGATCAGGAAAGTAAGGAAATGACTGCATAAGGTATAGAAAATCAAGTCAAAAAATAACTTTTTTTTTTTTCTGAAAACACACATATAGTGCTGTCTGATTCTCCAGTAATGTAAACCTACTCAAGCACATACTAAAATAGAATGAAAAGGAAAGCATTGCTTGGTATTTGTTTTCCTGTATTCATTTTTTTCATGATTCCCCACACTTCAAAATTGCTAAATGGAAAGTAACCTTCCCCCCATCTCCCTCTTCCATCTAAAGACTTCTTTCAGGCAAGTATTTGAATTTAACATCAAATCCCTTCCACTGTGATGCTCACTTGAGTCACACAAGTAGGACTCAAGTATATGCTGAAAGGTATGTTTCTAAGTAAAATGAGTCATTCTCTAAGTTAGGATGACATTGTCAGTTCTTCCGAGTTCATACTTTGGTCAGATATTATAAATCTTGAAGCCTAGTAAAAGAAAAAAATCAGTCCTGAAATAAAAGTAGCAAGAGGTATTTGAAGTCAGCTGAAAATCTGCCATTGACTTCTATGTAGATCAATGTTTACAAATTCACATTGAGATGCTTTTTCAGGGAGAATTATAGAGATAATATATTTTTCTTCATGCTTATATTCTTGATAAGGGTTTTCAACTGAAGTTACAATCAAATCCAATAGACTAGCTAGCTTATAAAAGGCACTTATACATTTTCAGAACTATGAATTCTGACTGAATACCAGATGCTAAATCAGGAAAAATGCCTCTTTAATGATTGCCAGTTGAACAAGAGATCTGTTCAAAGTGGTTCAAATGGCTCATCTGCAGACTGGCTGCTCATTCTATTTGATACTACCACTGTATTTCTAAAATTTACAGCACTTTTCTACTTACTAAAATTCTAGCAGCGTATATTGCTAGCTCATGAACTATCAGAATTAACACCCACTTATGCTATTAAACTTTAAGAATAGAAACATTATCTTGCCTTAATGTGAGTGAAAATTAAATAATATGCAAACAAACAACATGTCATTTGAATACTGAAATAATATTTTAATATTTCCTTGCTGATATGCAAAGCTAGAAGGACTGTATTTTGGTTAAAAGCATTTTGGTATATTCAGGGAGCACTGAAGAAGATGAGAACTAATTATCTTAATAGTGCTGTGGCACTGACTGAGGGCAACTGAAAAGCCTGGCAGGACAGAGAGGCGGAAATGTAAATTTTCCCAAATCTGAGAGACACAAACTTCCTCCTTCTACACAAGGGTGGTTAAGTAGCCCAACAATCAGACGCAAGGCAGTCTCATCAGATTTGTGAGGTAAATCCATCATTCAGTCTTATTGCTGGATTCACACCATATGACCGTTAGTGCGTAAGTGTAAGCTGAACTAAGCAGCCAGCAAGAGCCACGAAATCTTACAGCAGTCACTATCAGAATATGTCTCTTTCTTCCTTTTTTGTCTCCCATGACTACCTCATCTGCCCGGAGATATTATAACAAATGTAATTGCATGCATGTATTTCAAAAATAATTTTTGAAAGAGGCTTGCTGTAGATAAACCAAGAAACAAGGCCTCCTATCTCTTATGTTGGTTATCTATAATTTTAAGAAAGACTCATCTAAAGATTAATAAATACTTTTAAAACAATAAGGTTCCAAAATACTTATATGAAGACAGTTTTACCACAGCTTTTATAAATGGGAAAACTGCAAGACATCATCTAACAACAGACTGTATAAAATATATGCAACCTTTGTTGAACATTTACCCTAAACTGACTTTTCTAAGGCCAAACAGTTAGTGAGAACTAAGAATAAAAAGAAGCATGAAATCCATCAGTCCAAAATAACCACATCAAAGAAAAATTTTAATATTACCACCCCAAAATTGTAAATTCTGACAAAAATACTTTGGAAGCATCAAACCAAAATAATTATTTTGGTTCAAAAAGAAGTTTACTGGAAGGAAAAGAGAAAAAAAATGTTTTAGAAATGCTCAAACATTGAAATTATCTTATTTTTTCCCTATTAGAAAATCTAAGTGCTCTTCATTTCCTCTAATTGGTAGTGTCCACCAAAATAGCTAGTAACTGATATTCTAGACTTGATAAACTAAATCCCAAAATTTGTGGTGGGAAGGTGTATATAGCATATTACTGTGGAATTTAACTGGGAACTTGTGCTCTGTAAACAAACATTCAGCAAGCCTAACTTATTTCCATCTAGACTGGAAGACAGTTTCATAAGCTATCTTTACCCATTTTATTACACACCCATTTTATTATGCACCCATTTTATTACACTCAAATGATAATGCATCAATTCTCTATTTCTGAAACTCAGTTTCAAACTACACACTTCAAAGTGACAGGAGAGGAAAAGGAACAATGTATTTTCTTTACATGAATTGGCTAGAGGCACAGTGGGCAGTAGGCTTCATCCCCTCAAAAGACAAGGTGCAGCTTTTTTATTTGCGACTTACACAAAGAACGACGATATTCTGAGACAGTAAGCATGTGGCATTTTTTGTCCATGCATTACAAAACTGTACCTGTATATCAATAGTTCAACATTGGCAACAGAAAAAATTGCTTAATCTTACCTTGAAAACAGTCCTTTTCTTCAAAGTTAATAGTAAGAAAATGAGGATATTTGCTTTTGGAGTTTCTGTAACTTGTGAAAGTCTATACTCAGACTATTAATTAAAATTTAAAAAAAAATGAAGACATGGTAACAGAAAAAAGACCTGAAAATATTTTTCAGTGCTTTGGTAGTAGCTGGTCTACAGTGAATTAACTGAATTTATTCTATATATTTAACAGCTTCTAATTCACTCTATTTCAGTTTTCTCTGTTCTCTAAATGCAGATTGCTGGATGGTATAAAAGGGAACTAATTAGCTATAAATACCAAACAGCGCCCAAATAAAAAGGTTCATTATTAACATA
Organism: Leptosomus discolor; assembly: GCF_034619465.1. NCBI lineage: Eukaryota > Metazoa > Chordata > Aves > Leptosomiformes > Leptosomidae > Leptosomus > Leptosomus discolor. The sequence continues at coordinate 32,012,417 of NC_141399.1, forward strand.
CAGTGAACAGCTGTGCCGTTTGATAAATTGCATTTGTTTCTAACAGTGCTTCTATCCAAACATTTTCTAGATTGGAGAAGGCTTTTATTTTACATGACTGTCTTCCATGAGAACCAAATCTGTTCTATGCATGAAGGGCCATGAAAGGCCAAAGAGGAAAGTGGCTATATTTTTCTAAGGCAAGAATAAAGTTTGTATTAGATTGCATTAATAATAATTTATTCACTAACAACAACAAAAATAGTACTAGAATTGAAAGAATTAGTGTAGGAAGTGATCATTATATTGTGATAGGGACTAAAAATGTTGTGAGATGCCTTTTCACGTCTTATTGTCACAATTAAAAAAAATATGACTGACTTTACCACACTCACTAGATTTAGAGCGATTGAAAAATATTAGATCAATGACTGCAGAGTGTGAGACTGTCATACTTCCTCTGTTGAAATGTTGTAATTCTGAATTAGACGAGAATGTATGAAAAAAAAAAAATCTCAAGAACTAAGTTTTTCAGGAATATCGCATACCTATCCTTTGTTTTCAGAAGTGGTTGATCATGTAGAAACCTGATGCTAACCTGAAATGAATAAAATACAAACTGTTCCATCAATAAAATGTGGAAGCTTAAACCAACATAAAAGAAGCTATCAGAGCTTTAATTTCCTATGCTCACTGATATCCTTGACTCCTAGAAGTTTCATCATGGATGTCTTACTAATGAGATCTAACTTACACTACCGAAATTGCACCTCAAATCCAGACATTATATACGAAATCACATAAACAGATTTTGAAATACACTGGAGTCACAGATCCAATTAGCTGCCAGATGTTCTGAGTCATAATCACTCTGCCCATTTCAAATCCACCACCAGTATCAAAACTTATTAAAGATTAGTTTCAATCCTATTTGATAAACTGTTTGAAGACTTGCTTTTTGTGGTGTAGGCATTAAACTGTCTGGAATTGAACAGAGTATTACAGATTGTGTCACCAAATAGGGACCAGATTTTCAAGTCTTTCAGCTACAGCTACTGGCCTGAACTATGAAATGGAGATGCAGAGACCTCTCTGCTTGGCTGTAAGTCAAATTTATATACATCCAATCATAATGTTTTCTGTCTTTCATGCCAAATTGACTTTGTACATCAGCAGAGTCAATTCTAAATAAAGGGTTGTTAATTTAAAGCTACAATTTCAACACAGAATATAGTGATTTACCTGTAATATTCTGTTAATATGAGCAGTTTGTTCATCCTCACAGTGCAATCCACACATACCCATGATCACTGATACGCTAGGCAATGCTTCTCTAATTTATAGGAAAAAAAAAGATCCTGCAAGACTGTGTTAGAAAATTAAAACAAAATAAAAAGTCATCATATTCACTTGGACTTCAGCTGTCATAACAGATCCTAAATTTGGGACTTATTCATATGGAAGTTTTCTATTTCTTTTGTACCAGACTGAGCATTTTCAAGTTATGGGAATTATTCTCAGAAAAGGAAAGCCCTAGTTGCTGGATTTTTCTTAACAAAAATTGGTATTAGACTTTTTAAAGTATCCTTAAGTTACATAAATATGAATGTACAAAATACAACCTCTTATACATTATTGCCCTCTGGTATTTGTAGTAAGCATATATATCAATATAAGGATAGAATTTCAAGGTAATAGAGATTAGCAAAACACGTAAATTATAAAGGAATTCTTGTATGCCTGTTTTAACAGATATTTTTTACAATTTTTTTCATTGACAGAGAAAAGATTCCATCATTCCATTAGCATTCACATGATTTACCCACACAGCTCTCCCATGTGAGACTGAAGGAATTTAACCTTGAGAAAAGATACGGTAAAGGTTAATACCATCCATATGTGGGATTTTACTGTAATGCCCTTACAAAAACAAACTGTGGAGGTCAAACCAACGAACCAGGAACTGCAAAAACAATACCTCAATTTTCTGCTTGTAGCTATTTTCTTTCCTGCCAAAAATTGCCATTCAGGTCCTTGGGAGGGGGGGGGTGGGGGAGGCCGAGAAAAAAACCCGCAGTTTTAAGAAAGTATGTCAAACTTCAAACCCCCTAAATTGTAATACTGCAAAGGAAGACAAAAGCAGTGCAGCAATCCAGAAGATACAACATTTTTAAGATACTTTTTTGCCAACAGTACCCTCAAAATTCTCATATTGAAGATGTTTCTTTTTTCATTTTTTTGTCCCATATTTTTCCAGTTATTACATTATATCTATATGCGACATTACAATTTTAAGACTGGTTCATGACACTCATTTCCCTTTATCAACATTAACACTTTTCTAGGGGCCCCAACATGTACAAATGCCTATGGAACCGAGTAAGCTGTGATTACAGTTATTACTGAAATAATTTCAGATACAACTGAAAATGTTAGTTATGGTTCTAGAAGCGTGCTATGAAGTTATCCTGTTCTTAGGTTGGTATTTGATTTTTGAAACCTAGCAGAGGGAAAAAGAGCTCTCTAATAAGTGACCTTTCTCTTTCAAATGATCTGCAAAGCCTGAACCTGAAAACATTCAGGACACAGTATGAGGTCCACCTTTTAATTTATATGTTTAATTTCTCATTATATTATTACTCAGCTTTCAGAATTGTAGGCCTGAAATAGAATCCTAAAACTTTTCAAGCAAGCTGTAGCTCTTTGACTGGTTTATGTATTCTTGCACCACTAATGAAAGGTCCAGGAGATAGCACTTTGCTCGCAATTTGATATGGGAATGAAAATAGAATTTCAGCCCTTGAACCAAGCTGCATTTATGTGCAGTGTTGACAGAGAAACATATGTAGACAGGACATAAGGAGTCACGAGGAACAACTGCCAACTAGGCGGATATGTTTTACCTTCTTGACCCCTCAATAGCACAATAGGTTAGGCAGAAACTAAGCAAGAGAAAATTTTGCCCAGGGCAAAACCTATTTGAAAAGCTCAGAATACAAAAGGAAAACCAAATTTTTTCTGCATTCCTAGTCACAATTATTAGAGGTGGACAAGAAAGGGAAGAATAAAATAGATCTGCTTATGAGGCATGGCATAAAAAAAGCATAATATCTTCTACATGACACTGATAGCATCAGCATTTACAAGAAGTTTTCAGTCCAACCCGCCCTCCTGCAAGTAGTGCTATATCAACAGTAATTCTGCATCTACTTGCATTTCAGTAGAAACATAAACCAATATATTTTTAAGTGTAAAACTTAACTAGTACCAGCCACTTAGAATAGCTATCTTTAGTTAATTCTGAAAGAAAACAAGCACACAGACCCCAACCTTAGATATATCCCCTTTTTTAAAACAGGACTAAGACTGTGTTGCTCAAAACAGCGGCAGGTTTGGGGATGAAGCGGGCTTCTAAATGTCATGAAGAGGTGGCTTCATGGGAGAATAAGCTTGCAAATTAGTCTTCACTTTAGAAGTTAATTCCTCTTTCTTCATCTTCTAGATCTAAGACTATTAAACTCTGCAACATGCTACACTTGCTACTTGTTATTTCAGTTACTTGAGCATGGCATGAAATAAAAAGCTGCAAAGGAGCAGCATTGCTACATCACAGAGTTTTTTTTATTGAAATATATATTTCTTAAGACACTAAGTATATTCCAGATTGTATTTTGAAATTAAATTAAGAAAGATATTCAGTGCCTGGGAAAATCCTGGGGTTTGTATTTACAAATAAAACCCCAGTAAAAGTACTAATGTGTATGTTTGAAATAATTACTACATATGTAATAACAATACATAAAAACAACATATATAATAACAATATGTATAATAACAACAATATATAGCTATATTCAATACGGTATCACCAAAGTCACAGACAAGTTGTTGACACTTGCAGAGTACATGCTGTTATCAAGTTCTGAAGCAGTGAAACAAGAGTGTTTCTGACTTGACAGAAGGAAAAACTGTTTCAGCATGAGGACAGTTGGGCATTGGCTCAGGTTGCAGTGCAGTTCCCTTCCTGGCAGATTTTCAGGACATGGCTCAGTAAAGCCCCATGCAACCTAGTCTGATCTCATAGCTGGTGCTGCTTGGAGGAGGAGGCAGGTCTCTTTAACTAGAGACCTCCTGGGATTCCTTCCTACCCAAATTATCTTATGATTTTTCTGTTAAATGTGATAAAGATAAGTAGCCTGGAAAATGACGCATATATTAAATTCTTGTATTCAGTAAATAAAAGTGATGTCTAAAGATGAAAGGAGAAATGGGAAAACCAGAAGGACTGAGATATAGACAGTTTTTAAGTAGGAAAAACCCAAGATTGAAGTATGTAAAAATTATTAGATGCCACAAACTTAAATCTTTCACATCTCTGTATAAAAGTCTGTGTATATTTTATAAATCTGACATTTACAAAGTGATAAATACTGGAGGCAGTCTAATCTAAATGTCTTCCTGGTAGTGGATTACATGAAGATATGACAGATCTTTAAAAAAACCCCAAACAAACAAAAAACCCACCAAAAAAACTCATAAAAAAACCCAACCTAGATCTACTCTGTATGTATTTTTTCTACAGAAGACATGGGGAAAGGTTACATTGGCAATATAGGATTAGGGGGATACATTGATAAAGGGATACATTGCAATGCAATCATTGCAAGAATGTTCCTTTCCATTACTGGAATGATACAATGCTAGCCATTTTTAATATCATTCAGCAGCTCTATTAAAAAAAAAATGATATAAAATTTAGAACAACATGATAGAAATGTTCCTATTGATGGTGACTTGTGTTCCTTTCTTTTTGGACTGTCACAAGAATAAGAGAAATACAGCTGCGTCTCAAAACCCATCAAAGAGAAAATTTTCAAGTGCTTTTGGAAATGTAAGCCATATTTGAAATGCAATGTAATCTATTAGAAATTTATCTCTTACAATAAAACAAATAAGTGGAAAATACAGGTCAACACATGAAGAGATGCTTTTACAGCCCTCTGAGCATGTGAGTTGTTTCTACTGCAAATATTTCCATTACCTCAGTACATATGGATCACTTACAAACACACAGTGCTGTGCAAAATTGGATCTTATGCAGTTTAAGAACTTTGGATAATGATATATCAAGTGGAATGAACGGATCCTGTTATAAAATAGCTGCCTATTTAATTAGCTGTGTTCTGAACATTTGGTGTATTTGTATTTTAGTTAAGACAGTAGCCTCTGTAGAATCAAAAGTACCTTTGTTTTAAATGACACTCATGGACTAGAACATTCCTTGCTTATCTGTGGATCAGAGAGATATTTAGTATACGAGCTCCGGTGAAATAAATGTGAGGACTGGCACTATTTCCTTCTTTACTAACCTAATGCAAGAAAATGCCCACCATAATTCATCACGCTGGGAAAAATCAGTGCAAGAGTTAGAGGACTCAGGACAAATAAGCTTGTCTACATAGAAATTACATCTTTATAGCCCTCTAGGATTACCGTTTAAGACAAGGCTGGTGTCCTGTATCTCCATGAAATACAATTTTCCTCTACTACTAACACCATTTCTAAAATATTTCCAATCCAATTTACACTGTACAAACTTCATGCACAATGTATGACAATTATACGTATATGTAACTTTTAAAATAACCAAAGTTTCTTTTACGTAATTGCAAGACCTGTTAAAACTTTTATTCGTTCAAGGGTTTCCTTCTGGATTGTTATTTTTTTAATATTAGTGTTATTTTTGCTAAAATAATTCTTCTTGGCATTTTAATAAAAATCGTAAAGATGGCGCTTGAGTAGTTTTGTGTTCCATGTAGAATATCCTGCAATTCTTTAAAAGAATTTTACAGTTTAAGAGACTGACAGTATATATGTCAATGGTTCATAAAATAATGCTTTTAAGAAAAATCAGAAATCCATAGAACAAAAATAAGAGCATCCTCAAGTGAAACGAAAAAGCAATAAATTAAAAGCTTTTTACAAGTCATTCTTTTTATATTCTATTTCTTAGTCAGTAAATCAGCAATCCATGGATTTTCACCTGTAAAATACTGCTGCAGGAAATTGCTCAATATGAATTATAAAGAGAACAGTTTAGTTAATTAAAAGTTTTGACTAAGTAACAAGTTACTTAGACAACTAAATCCTAATTTCAAAATAATTTGTCCACTTAGCCTGTCTTATGAAAAATTAATGTGAAAAGACTCATGTAGACTTTAAATCCCTTCGGCAGATACGCTTTTGTTGACTTTAAATGTGTTTTACCCAAACTCATTTGATTTTTTAAACTAAATAATACTGTATTCAAAGGCTTTTAAAGATTATGTTACCATATTCTGAACTGTTCCATGGCTACTGTAAAAGAGAACATGTGGCAAGACACAGCCTAATGACAGCATCTAATTAATAATGGTGTATCCAGAATCTTGTTAAACAACAGTAGAGTCCTCCATTTCTTGAATTCTCTACAAATATGAAGTCTGAAAATCAGTTTTTCTCCAGTACAAAGAGTCACTTTCATTAATGCAACCATCATACAAAGCTTACTTAGTAGAAAAGTGGAAAAGTGTAAACAACTCTTTGCATTCAGATTTAAATGTATAGTATGATAAAACCCAAATATTTTATTCCGCTTCTTCCCCTCTGGCAGAAATTTTATATTGTATGTAGTAAACTTTTGTATAGATTTTATGCTCAGTAGTTTTGTAATATACAGTCAGCTTTTAAAAGGAAGAAATGGTGTGAAATCAAATCTTTTCATAATTATAGACAGCAACTTAAACTGTCCAGTAAACCAGAAAAATCAGTGAACAACAATGGCCAAAGTTCACTTCAGAACCAAACTGTCTGTGAAATTGCAATGCTGGGGGTTTGATCAGTCAACGAATCTGTATCTACTCTACTGCTCCACTAAGAAAGAAATTCTAAAAGTAGTCTAGAAATACAGATAATTATTTGCATTTTAGATATTTATCCAAAAATTGATAACCAAACCTTGGTAAACAGATAACTAACTACCTTTGCAATTTTTAAAGAAAGTGAAATATAACTTCTCATAGAAACATCTATCTAATCTATAATTAGCGGTTTAGTTATAAATACCTATCCTATAAAATAGAAAAGTCACCCACAAATAAGACATCTCCCAAAATCTTGTCTCTTTTTTGTGTATATCAGATGATCAGGTAAGACATGTTACCTCTCCTTACAAATCTTGCCTCATTTATTTTTTAAAGCTCTGGATTGCCTTCTAGATAGAGCCTCCATATGCTTCAGGAGATGTCATTAAATACTCATTTTAGTTCTCTACCATATCAGTCAATTTACCGTTTTGTTTAAAGCAACATTTGACACATTTATGCTAATGATAAATCCTTTTTTTCCCCCAGACACTACTTACTGCTGCCAGCCACAAGAAGGGAAGGAGGATCATAGTTGGTAGCTCTAGGGAAGAGCTTAGGAAGTCAGAGGTCTAGTGAATTTGGCTACCTGGCAGAGTAGGTGCAAGCCAGGATGACGAGGGTGGCTGCAAGACACAAAACCATTACAATACCATAAGAATGTAAGCATGTCCATATCTAATGAGTTTGCTATTGCATGCGTTTAGAACCATGATGTTACTGTGGAATTAAAATAGTGCCATCCCTCCTTTAAGTGGACTTTTTGTTGCTATTGTTATGGTCTACATTAGCTTTACTCTAGACTTCCACTTGCATCTTGTAAGGACTCGATCCTGGTGTGACAGAAATGTCACAGGATTCTATTGCCCTCCATTAGCCCTCTCCCCTGTAACTGTCCCAGTCTTAGGCTCACCAGTTTTTAATAAGTTTTTCACTAGTCCCCCTATCTGTTTGTATCCTAAGTGAGAATGTGTATCTTCCAGCTCATTTTTATGCAGTATATGACACTCTCAAATTTTTGTCAAAAGAAACATAATTGGCTTACTTCCTTTGATTTAACTGAAAACTGCAAAACAGTGCTTGGAGCCAGCATCTTCCTTCTGGAAGAGATGCACTGCTTAGAATGAAATGCTGTGCAAGCCTTCTCCAGTTGTTCTTCACAGTTCCTGAAAGCTTCACTGTTCTAATTCTCAATCAAAGTATTTCTTGGTTTGTTATTCTTCTTGCAATGTATGATGTTTCAGTTGGATTGCAGAATTATTCTTAAATAAAAAAAGTCTCAAACAGGAAGGCTCAACATTTCAGACTTACTATGTATCAGGAACAGCAACAAAGAGAGCAAATATTATTTGAAAACTGCATGTTCTTACATTTGTATATGTATATTTGTAAAACAGATATGAAACCAAGGAAATTGTCATCTATACAGAACTGATTGAAACAAATTGATTTTCTAAAATTAACTTTTGAAGAATTTTCATTATGACCTTACTGACTAAGTGTAGGGATTTTCTGAATCATTAATAGGAAGGGTACTTGAAATTTGAATTACATTTTTACAGACACAAGGCAAAAACAGAAGCCAGAAAAATAAGACAGAAAAATGAAAAAGACATAAAATTAAGTCAGAGGAAATAGCAAGACACTATGCACAATCTGTAAAAATATGCAATGTATGTGTTTAATTCCTCGAGTAGGAAGGAGAAATTTTTTTGTGACATTCAGTGAAATCTAGCAGTTCGTTATACAAAAAAACCCTGCTAGGTCATTCCATATCTGGGCAATGGTCCCATTAAAAAGAAATCATCTTTATGGTGTCTCTATTTAACTCATTTGTAGCAACCTGGGTTCTAACACGGTTCATAAGGGAGAGCTGTAAAACGAGGAAAAACACAGCACAAATTACTCCACAAAATCAGAATTTACAGTAGTATGCATGACCTAGGGGTTAAGGTGTGAGTGTATGGCTTAGAAAACAGAGCCAACCTCAGAGAGGTTTGCATGCACCCAAAGTTGAAACACAAAGGAGCAAATATCCATAAAATTTCCATGGAAATTTTAGGGTTTGTTTCTTTTTTTTTTTCCCCTTAAAAATGTAAAACGACTATAAAGAAAACACTTCACCATAGGAAACCTTTCAAAGCAGGAAACAATTCTCATTTTGCCACCTTAAAAACATGAAGAGTTCAATCATACTGAAACAGAACAGGAAAAACAATCACAGTTGATCCACATTAATATCAAACAATACAGGATAAAAACCCCCTAATAATCTCTCACAAAACAGTGACTCACTCCTCTCTTTATGATGTCCTCCATGCCAAGGTCACAAGTACAATAAGACTCCTATTCCATCCCTTGACTGTCTCCTGATCATTTTAAAGCTTGTTAATCTCATTGTTTGTGAGAAAACAAACATCTACAATAGTTGGGTCTTTGCTTGAAACCTGTTTGATTTTCTTTGACCTAAGCTTAAGTTAATGAAGGTCTGCAAGGAATCATCAAAACAAGTTTCTGTGAATACTGGCATAAATTGAAATGGCCTCTCTTTGTTTCAGGAATGTCCCAGATATAATAAAAGCATTTGTGCTACAACTGCATTACACAAGAACACACATAATATCTCAGACATATCTAACCAGTTAATCTTTATTTTTAACAGATAGAAGGCATCGGCATAAAAGCTGAATTTCTGCCACAGTTTTTCTTTTAAAACACTCTGAAACTAGAGGAGACCACAGTAGAAAGTCCCTATCATGTCTCAGTGCCTACAGATTACCTTTGAGAAGAACAACATCCTACACTCTACATTAGTTTTTCACTATATTCACTGACGCTAACAGAACTAAAACATGCTGATTAAGATACATGATTACAAACAAAGCATATTCTTCTTTGCCAAATTAGGCTCCAAAGATAAAGTTTAAAAATACAGAGTCAGAAATAAGTACTATATAACAAATGTACTACTGAAGTGACATGATTAATTAATATTACTTGTATAAAGTTATTTATTTAAATGTATTTATTTAAAATATTTAGCCAGGAATTTACCATCAGGATTAAAAGAATTACACTTAGCGTACAGCAACAGCATGCTACCATTTCCAGTATCTAAAGGCTAATGGTTTACATTAGGGATAAAACTAAGCACAGTGGATACTATCGAGCAAGAAGCACATGGATGTCACTGAAAAGGAAGTGTTTATTCTGAATGTTATGAGAACTTCCTCACATGTGAAGAAAATAAGGCAAAGAATATAATTCATATGAGAGACCAAAGGCAACGTTGGGAAATTACTCCAAGACAATAGTTCAATACATGGGGACACAATGCAAAGCCTTCTGGCAAGCGCCAAATGGATGACGAAGGTGACACAAAATGCAGTATCTTAGCTAGGTACCTTGGTCTTAAATGAAAACTTCCACCCTGAAAAAGATAATTTCATCAATGAAACCTTTTTCATCATGGTATGTTTGCACCCCACTCTGTGCCACTCTACTGGCTAATCCCAGTATGCAAAGAAACAGAGCAAGTCATGGAAAGCCAACAGAAAGTTTGGCAAGAGCTGGCAAGCCCTCTTAAAAGGTGAATAATGTTCAGCCTGGTGTTTGCCTCAGTGTTCAGAGGATTAAAGGCATGAGTTTCTGGCTCCTTTTCTGCACTCTGGAGAAAGACTTCATATCCGCTGTGATTAAAATGTAAGTACATCATGGGTGTTATGTTCCTGAATAACTTAGGTTTTGTTGTAATGGTTTGCTTACTTATCAGTTTTGAGTAGATAAGAAAAAATTTAGTATAGATATTCTTATATCGAGAGAAAAAAAATCAATATCCTTTCGTTATGGCCTCAGATTATTTCTTTTCAAACAAATCTTACTTGCAATTGTCTGTACCTGGTTTATAGACACATCCTGTATTACCCAGGAATTCCCTTCTAAGATTTTTCATATGTTGTTCAAGAACACTGTCACTGCTTACTCCATAAACTACATCCTTCCCTCTCAAGTCACTATTAGGACATTAAGAATGAGTATGTAGAGTACATACTGTGCTATTAGACAAAACCTTTTTTAAATAAAAACACAGATAGGTTCTCATCAATATCCAAATATTCACCTTGGGTTTTTAGCTGATATCCTGTTGAACAATAATATTCTGCACTTTCAACTATATAGTACAGACTATGTCCTCCAGAAGTATTATACATGAGTGTACTGTCATTGGATGTTTTACATCATCTGGAATAACATTCGGTGACAATTCCTTCACATTAATATAAAAGCAGTTTCTATGGGCTACCCATGCAAGGAAATAAATATGTAAATGTAAACTTTATCTTTCCCCGAGAAATTTACAAAATATCAGCTTTGGCTCAGGGAATGCCTGAATAACTGATTACTGGATGCTTAGAGAGTATTTACAGGGACTCCCACCAGCTGTGGTCCTGTATGTTGTTCCCCCTGTACTCATTGCTGTCCACTGCAGTCTGGAGTCAGAGGAGCAGTGCTTATGCAGGCGGACTTTTGGCTACTTTTCTGTTCAAACATTAATAAACTCATTAACAAGCAGTAGGACAAAAGTGATAAGGGCAGTGAAGTAATGCTGAAGCTCCTTTTGAAAGTGATGATAATTGGAAATACTATTCAGGAACTAAGACAATAATAATTTATACAATAATATAAAACTGAAAACCATAATAAATGTTTAAGTCTTGGATAAGAAATAGCTCAGATTCAGTTGTATCTTCATACAATTCATATTTGTAATGGTATTTTTTCAGACTGGAAACTTTAGACAATGAAGAGAGGGTGAAACTTGTACACAGTGGAAGAGAAAAGGGAATACTTTCAATACGTGCTACCAAATGCAACAATATGATTTGTAGATAACTGGTAATGATGGAGTCTGAAGTCCTGTGAGCAACATATTGCTGCAAAAGGTCAATCAATCAATTTGGACATATATAAATAAAGCTTGAAACTGTTTCTGTTCATTTGGCTACAGTCTCTTAGAACTGCAAGTAAATTGAAAGCGTGGCAAATTCAGCTCTCACGCTGAAGTCAGCAGGAGTTTTACAGTAGCTTGGAAACAAAGGATCAGCCTCCATCTTCTCAAAATGTTTTTGCAAAACATGCAAAGTACAATTCCACTAGAATATTCCCTATAAATATTTTCATTTTCATACAAGCCAATAAGTGTTTCTGATCCAAATGTGTTATGATGCCAGTCTGTAAGGTTTGCACTTTACTTTTCAACTAGCATACAATTTTGCAGTTTAGAGTTTACAATTGCAGTTTACGAAAAAGTTAACCTCTTGAAGTTAATTCAATTGCAAATTCAAGTACACTATGTTCAGTAACTTTTCTGTTGCATGTCATGTACTTTGTATATAGTAAAACTAAGATTCACAATATACCTTTTGTATTTTTTCTTTGTTGGCATATACAGAATAACCCACTTCCGCACAGATTGCCCGTGTAGAATTCAAAGAATAAGAAAGATGGAGACCTGTACTCTTCCTCTATTGCTTTTGTTTAACAAATGATTTCAAAATAAGATAATAAATATTATGTATCTCTCTGCTGAGAAAATCTCTTCTTCATTACAGTTAAGCTATGTAACTCTTTTTAGCACAGTTTTTTTGTAACCTAAATAATGACCCAACTTATTTCACCAGCACCACACTAGGGCATGATGAACACACACCACTTTTTTTTAATATAGCAGACAAATCCCCATTTAAACATAGGTATAAATTATTAAGCAGCACTTGTATAGCATATCATTTTCTGAGAGTGGTTCCAAATGATATATATCACTTATTTTAACAGTTTGGGGTTTTTCTGCCAATTCTGTTTCCCTTGCCTGTGTTCATGTAATCATAACACAATACTGTATTCAGACAGCTTAAAAATTCTATATTCATCTGCTACAACAGGTAACACTATGAAAAGAATGACTTTGGCATTTGTATTTAACACATTTCTAAGCATAAAACTTAATTATCCTATATGGAGATACTTGTCATTTATTAATAAAAGCAATACCATTTATATACATAATTCTGGACATGTTTCAGCCTAGCTTTAAGAAAATTTCACCTATTTCAATCGTTTAAATTCTGTTTTATCTCACAATGTCACCTAGAAGAATTGAGAGAGTAGTAAGAAATAGAGTAGGGAGCTCATAAGAACAAATTGGATTTCTAATTTAAAACTGGAATCAGAACCATTATTCAGTGCTGTATTATTTTATTCTTTTGGAAAAGGGCAAAACCTTTCAGCTTCTAAGTTATATATAGTTTTCTACTTGCCCTCCCTACTGACAAATAGATTAGTTGAGGCAATTTCTCTCCATTAAAGCTTTTGCACTTGACACTATAATGCAGCCACTGTTCAAATTACTCTTTAGGGGAGCACTTTTTAATTCAAGGTAACAGAAGGATTTGCATTTGTCACTTCAGCTAAACATAGCTGTTCTTCCCTTCCTATGTCCCATGTAACTCTCTCTGTCTGATTCCAGCTCAGTCAAGAAAACAAATCATTGTTACGGATTTTTCCTATAACTAAATTAAAATACACATTTGTGCAAACATTTTACAAGAGCTGTGTACGTAGAAATAAAAACTACACACAAGAAATTTATTTTAAGGTTTGATTAAAGAAGCATCAAATGATGTCAACTGTAATGACAGACTAGGCAGCACGAACCGTGTACAGAGCATGAACCAGACATGGGCAGGAGAATAACCATTAGAATGATAAGAAAGATGTTCTTTTCTTAAGAGCTGCCCAACTGCAGATTAGCATCTGTAAAAGCCAGACCCATAATATAATACATAATACACAGTGAGCTTGAAAAGAATTACCCTTAGAATTATATTGTTTTAAAAAAAGGTTTTAAAATAAAAACATAAAGATGACAGAATGACTGTCATTGATATACACAAATATCCTACAAGTACATATATGTTCATGTAAGTATTAACACCAGAACTCATACTCTCCCTCATGGCATACTGGATGACTTAACTGTGCCAACCCTGGGCAAATGACCCAATTGTGGCCTCTGAAAAAGGGTTATTATTAAGATTGACTATGAAAATATGACTTAGCCTCTAAAGATTAGCTGCCAAAACCTTATTTGTTTGAATTTGTTTTCTCTCAGTTCTTACTCAGAGTAGTCATTTCCTTTCTGTTAGCTAGTAGCAGTTGGAGAGAGGTAGTTGACCTGGAACTTCTTGCTGGTAGCAAATAGTGGATTGACCATGCTTGAAAAAATACTTTTCAAGGTTTCTTTAAAAGCAAACAAAAATGAAATATGCGATACTCTCACTAAAACTATATGCCACAAAGTAGAAACAAAATAATGACTTTATCGGTAATGAATTCCATTATTAGTTGTTAGACACATGGAAATGAGCATTTTCATACAAAAATCTTGTGTTAATAGTGACTCCAAAAATGAATATCATCCTAGGCCAATGAAATACATATAACGATTGCACAGTAAATATACAAATAGAAAATTGTACCTGCTATACGACACCTAGTTTAGCAACCAGGCTGCTAATCTAGAATTTGAGATACTTCGCATACTCCACAGGTTTCCTCTCCTTGCTCAGCATCTAACTTAGGTTCAGATGCTGAACATAAATGGGTAAACAATTTTTGATTATTTCAACACATATTTGGCATTGTCGACTTAGTTCTTCATCTTTTTATGACTCTCATTCTCTGTGAAGTAGGGATAATAACCCCATCCTAGGAAACAGAGGTCACAGAAGCACCTAGGATCAGCAGTTTCTCGCTATAGACCACAGTACAGCTATGTGAAATATGATTTCTTGATTGCGATTCAGAAGACGTACCTTATCCCAAAAGAACTGACTCCATGTTTTCCAGTTTCTCCATAAAAAGAGATATCCAAATGTGAGATCAGAGATTCTATCCAGTTTCTTTCAAAAGGCCATCCAAGTTAAGAAAATTAACAATGTTTTTGTGTATCAGTCTTAAATACTAACTACAAGTACACGTTGTCCACAAACCTGGTTCCTATTTCCTTCTCTGCCAGAAGAATCTTATTCCACTTGACATAGGGGTGTATATTGAATAACAAGGTCAAGCTTGAATTCTACTTTTGCATTAAATCATTTTTTTGAGATTTTTGTTAAAATAAATCACTGAATAAGTTCATCACATACTACAATAAGCAGGATTATGTCTTTTGTCTCTCATACAAAACTGATTACAGTGTTGATTTGTAAGAAATAATAAAGAAAACAAGTTTTGCACACCCTAAAATTACTTGTGTGGGAGTGCAATTATTATACGAGATATCACACATATCCCACACTGCATTGCTGTTTACCAGTGCTATTAAGAACAGGTATAAAGGGAAATGTAGAATTAAAAAAAAAAAAAAAAAGAAAAGAAAAAGAAAAAGAAAATATATTACAGTAATTTCATCTATATGCCAGAAAGAAAACACAATGTTTAAAACACTTGAAGCTTTTCTGGTATGTACAAGAAACTGCAAAGTGAACAAGGAAATATCTTAGAAAAAAGTCACATACTCAATAATTACAGGTACTTTATGTAATTTCATTCAAATGTCATATGTAAGATATGAAATATACACAGGCTTATTGGATGAGTGCTTTCTATACCATACCTCTTTTTTTGTTTCCTAGCCCTCTTAGCTATTTCATTAGTATATCAATAGTTGGGAAACTACATTTCTGAAGGAAAATAATACTTATATCAGATTTTTAAGCAAAATGAATTTTTCTTTTAAATGAATTTTCCTTTCATAAAATGTTAAAAGACAAAATTAAATTCTAGTATCATAGCTGAAAGGGTGGCACTTATTTATCATGGAACACAGCAAAGCACATCTACAATGAGCATTTAACTACTAATTTATTATTAAAAAATTATAAAAAAAATCAGAAACCAACAGCAAACTGTTGAATCTTAAGTGGAATTGAATTCCTAAGTTTCAATTTCTTTTAAAACTGTACAAAATATTATTATAAACAGCTTGTTAGGAAGGTTCTGGAATAAACACATTGTAGTATCTCTTTCCAAAATAATGTAAATTAAACTTAGCCTAGAAGCAGGAACAATGAACATTTCAGACAAAAGATATTATATAATTTAATTGTTTACTTGCCAATTTAATCAGATTTTGGAACAAGCAGTTTCATTACACTATTAACTCTCAGGGATTTTGATGATACAGAAGTTCAAAGAGTATTACAAAGCAAGAGACATTAGAAAAGAGATACTGAGAGAGTCTACTAGCAATTCATAGGATATCAGAATGTAATTGGTGTTTACCTTATGCCAGTCAATTTTTTAGGATAAAATTTTGTAATGTTCTTTCTTAAAAGTACTGTTATGTGTTTGCCTTCAATTTAAGTGTGTTTTGGAACCCCAGCTTTTGATAACTATATGCTTTCATATTTACTTCAGCCTTCATTTTACTAGAGATGGTAAATTAAGTTTTTTCTGAATTTTTCTTACATATTACACCCCACCTTCTAATCATACTAGTAGCTCCTCTTTGCACTTATTCTAGCTTGAGTAATTTATTTCAAAAGCTCATGATTAGAATGGTGAATAGAAGTTCATCTGAGTTCATCCCAACATATATCCAAATAAAGAATTTATAGTGTCAGTATCATCCTAATATCCAGGCACATCATAATATTTAATGCTGAGTTGGAAAATATTAACTCTATTTTATAACAAAGGCACAGCAAGGTCAAATGGCAGATTAGACAAAGGGCACAAGCTCTGAAATTATGCAGTACATTACATCACAAATTTTCAGGGTGATGCCTACTCTTTGGAGTGGAGTCCTAAACACTGGCTGAAATGTGCACTTTCCCTTTACAGGTCACAAACATCTCAGAATAGGATTTAAAAGACACCACAGTATGATACTGTCAGGACCTACCCATTGGATCAGCCCTGAGGACAGGATGAGTCTCAGATCCTGCCCCTGGGCATCTTTTATGACTGCAGAATTCTACCCAGAAGCCTCTTTAAAGACAGAGTATAGCCTTGGAGAAATAAGCTATACAGATTCAAGAAAAGACGAGGGAAAATGGTGGTAGTAGCAGTGTAGTTATGGGGGATAGAGACAATTTTGAGCTCTGCCTTACTGAAAAAGGTCCAAGACTTTACTTCCCACTTCCCAAGAGGGGCCACTCTCTTCCTCTCACTGATATAGGGCAAGTGTAAAATACATTCAGACAGAAAAATAACAGTGGGGGAATTTAAACTCTGTACCCTATGAACCCTATATTTAATTCTTTGCTACCAAAACTTGGATCTCTGAAATCCCAAGGTACAGTCTAAACATGGTATTCTCATTCTCTGCTGTTGGGAATTTCAGCTACAAAATATGTAGAACTCAGTGGGAGTCTTGAGCCAGGAAGACTGGTTTGGATTCTTATCTATACATTGAACAGCATCAGAAAGAAGAAATTTAGGGGATTATCAAATGCTTTGAGTCAATGTAGTTCACTTTAGTCAATGTAACTTTGAATGTTTAACACAACAGAGGAAATTTATAATACAAATATAAAGTGAAAGTTACAGGTGCCTTGGTCTTCTGAAATAAGACTTTCATCCTCAAGAAGAAGGACAAGACAGGAGAGTTCCAGTAAGCTGTGAGTGATTACATCTTTCATAAAAAGGTACTTCTAGCAGGAAACAATTCATTGTCCTTTACACAAAAACAGTGGCTTGTGTAGCCACTGAAAACAGCCCAGTCAAAGGTCAGATAGATCCTCAATGTTAAGAAACACCCATGTTCTTACAAAATAACTGTGATCTTTCAGTGTGGAACATTCATTCAGCCTTGATCCTGAATCTTTTTCCGTTTAATATATCCCATTGTGAAAATGAAACTGTTATATCAATAGCAATAAGCCACAAGATTTGTTAATGACAACAGACAAAAAGATGTCCAGGCATAAATACCCCAAACAGTAAAACATTTCAGGAACAATAGAGAAAACAAAAAAAAAACCCAGAAGCCTGGGTTTTTCCCAGAGCTTACTGAGAATCTCAAGGCAGTGGACAGTAGTGCAATGCACTAGATGGTTGATGTTATTGCTTTTGAGGTGATAGGTTTAAGATACCATTTTATTTTTTCCAACACACTGCAGTGGGTATTTTCCAACCATTTGTCTCATAAACTTTTGAAGGTCTTCTTTGATATTTACACAGGTAGAATGAAGGCCTGCTGTGGAGTTCAGGTAGGTATCAATGAAATTAATCATGTCCTTTAAAGGTACTGTCCTTTACACAATGGTATGCATGGAGAATTGCACAAGATATGAAAGAGCTGTTTACAGCAAGCAGTCCTGCAGACTGCAGCCATTACTTGCAGGTTTCACAGACTGTATTTGCAATACATGGATCTGACCACACAATACAAAAGACTAAAATCTGTGCTACCTTATTTTAAGCACATTCAATAAAGTGAAATTAATTACCATTAAGAAATAACAGATAACTCTATCAGTCAATTACAAAAGAAAACCTTCTAATGAAATCTAATTTATAAAGATTTCTGGGAAATAAATAAGACCATTTCCAAGTGGTAAACTTCACTATTGTTATATTCTTTTGCTAATTGCTTTTGCTTTGTTTTAAATTGTTTTGATTTTTCAATTTCAATTAGTATCCTCAGCAAGTGTGAACTCAGACAGCCATTGAACTCAGACAGCCTTGTTGTTTTCTTTCTCTGCTCCAACAAGAACATTTCTACATTTTTATTTTGAGAATGCTACTCAAACAAATTACTGGATTATTTAAGTGAAAGGCTGCTGACGAAAGTGATATTCTTTCCCCCAAGCAGAAACTCTACACATTGACACTATGAAGTGGTATAAATCCATTCAAATTGAAGGAGTTAGGCCTTTTTGTACCAACTGAAAATCTGTATTCCTGTAAAGCAAAGCAAAATTTTCCCCCTGGTCTTTGTCTTTATTGATAACTCAAAGTTATATATAAAATCTATAAGAGAAACATTCCCTAGGACCTTTTTCCTTTTTCCTTCTGTATTCCAAATAGTAGTTCCTTCTGCTCAAAGATTCTCCTGCTTATGCACCCTCAGGTTAAAGCCAACAAACCACACTTAGGATGATCAATCTCAGAAAATAAATTTAGTGTTTATGTTTGTTAATGGTATAGATCAATAGAAGCAGCATATTATAAATCCAAGAAGAAAATAGAAATAAAGCTTAAATACCACTAAAATCCATCAAGCCTTTGATCTACAAGCCATTTATCAGAAACAGTGGCTGTTATAACCCACATGTGAAATCCTATATGAGAAATTTTACAACACCGTGTACATGACTTTAAGAAAGTAAAGGAAAAAAAAAATAAATTTAAGCTTTGACTAGAATTTAACAGGCTTCATAATAATTTCCTAAATTTTTATCCAGAACAGGCAGTAATTCCCTCCCTTTAACAAAAGAAATATGGATTTTTTTAAATGGTATGGAAACATCAGCTGAAGAAAATAACACTGTCAACATCATTCTTAATCACAGTTTGGAAACAGACTATGGCAAAAGAACGCCATTTCTGAAATAACTAACACCTGTTTGCATCTTCTGCAAATATAGATACAGCTCAGTCTTTCTTGAAGTGAGAACTGAAGCTGCAGCACTAGAAGGTACAGCTAACAGCCAAAATAAAGAAGTAGGTCATAAGCTGTAGTGGAATCCTTTTCCAGTAGATATTCTTCATAGCACCCCTTAGAAGTCAAGTAATCAGCATATGTCTCGTGGCATAGAGATGCACATGAAGTAGACGACCTTTGTTTTGAAGTCTGTATTTGTTAGCTTGGCATGCAAAATATTTTATGTGTCAAGAAAGACAGGAGACATACCAATAAATATTTTGTGTTGTAGCCATTCTTTAGGTTCTTAGTTATGAAATTAATTAACACTGTTGAATCTGAGACAGTTTACTGCTCCATATTTGTAAACACGTTAAATTAATTTGGAGATGTAAGATTTTTAGTAATGATTGCATTCTATTTAAAAGCACAGGATCTGTGAGAGAAAATTTTCAACCTTTATATGCAATGAACAGTCTTTAGTGGTAACAGGTAATTTTGACTTTGATCAAAAAGCTCAAAACCCTGTGCTGATGGGAGCAATTTTTAGACGTAATAGTGATGATGGGAGACCACAGCTCACAGTTTTAAGACGTGTTAAACACAAGCCTTACAGCAATCCAGTAGCAAACGTTCTACTAACTTTCCAGTTTTACCACATCACATCCATTCAGCCCCCAATGAACATGTATTCCTTCCACCTTATTTTATAAATACAGTACTGTACTTTAATGATCTCTCCTAAAACATTGTTTGATACACTCATTTGTGTTCTAATACCTACTGTCAGATGGTGTTGATCTAAGATACTCAGTAGTGACTTCTGAAACATGCATTCATGAGTAACACCTCAAAGTAGTAAACAATCCGTTCTTTCATATCCAGACATTTTATCGTGTAAACAAGAGAATATCTTATACTTTCACCAAAATAATCTGCAATTCACATACAGAACACATGAGAATAAGCATGTACTCTTACAAGATTTTGCTGAGGCCAAGGCAAGAGAGAATTAGTTCCTTCAGTCAAACTTCACTTCTTGATTTATCTAGAAATCTTTGGCCTGGAAGTTGAGAAGAAGATGGAACAATTTTGTTTTTGATAACATTCTTCCTGTGACCCTTGTCGTCTGCTTAGTAATTACAGTGGCCTTGACAAATATGAGTTAAGCAGTGTTGCCATGCCAACATATGTCCTCCTCTTTTCAAATATTCTACTGATAACAGAGATGTTGAGCTTGGAATATACTTCCCACTAGTCATACTATTGCAGGGTTTCTTTTGACTTCAAAATTATGTTAAATGCTATGGATTTCACTTCATATTATCAAGTATAAGTATTAATAATAAATGTATTTCCGCTTCTCATACAATTTTTTTCTGAGGCAGAAGAGCATGAAGTAGAGAAATTATGTGATCCACATTGCTGATATTCAGTAATAAAACAACCATTCATGTTTACTGATATTCCAATGTGAAGGATGATCATTCATTTTTCTGGTAAAAAAATGTCAGTACTAAGTAAGTGGTACACCAGGAGTTTGTATTCAGATGATCTTTATCCAGACAAAAAATGAGCAAAAAATAAAAAACATGTTTGAATCTTCAATAGTTGATTTAAATTTCTGAATTGAATCTTGCCAGTATAGCCTTGTAGCCCAGTGAATATGATATTGCTAGTCCTTGTGACATGCCACTAGCTCTGTATTAAGCTAACAAATCAGGCCTTGGGACTTGTCAGACTTTTTCTGGACTTGTCTGGTCCTGCATGGAGACTTTTAGCATGTTTATCTGCGGAAAAACAACTATGAAAAACATGGCTTTTACTTACTTTGTTTTAGCTTTTTCTTAGCATTATAACATTGCATGGTTTAATGCTTATTGTCACATATATTACTGAAGCAAATATATAGTAATAATGAACAGTTACTGTGCAGACTGAGATACTTATGACCCTAGAACAAAATGCCAGAAACAGGAGAACAGGCATGGGATGACAGCAGTGGCCTTGAAAGTACAATCACGGGATAATTCCAGAGACTTCAGAGCTACAAGCAGCTCAGTTGACTCAGTGGTCAATTAATGATCATCAAAAAATGCAACTGGACAAAACCAGTTTTAGGAATAAGTAGAAAAAAGCAAGTGTCCAATATATGCAAAACAAACCATATGTAGTAAATTTGGATGTGACACGGAACTCCACATCAATGCAGAAATAACAAGATATAGAACATATTAGTAAGTACAGTAAAACGACCATGTGCAGAACCTACAGTAACAAGGAAAAAAGCATCAACACCATAGTTCTCCCAGCAAAGGTCATAGGATGCTAATGATTTTCTATACTCTGTGCCCATAAAGAATGCCCTTGACCTTAGGACATTGAGATAAAGTGGAAGGCACTGGAATGTTTATGTGTACTAATTTTAAATGCCTATAATTTGAACGATTAGTATTATCATATCTCAACTAATGATGTTTGTAGTGTTAAGATTTCAATTAGGCTAATAATAAAATTTTGCCTTTGCACATAAAGAGTGTTTCTGTTTTCCTGTTACAAGATTCTGCTTGTGAAATTGATGGAGAATTCATGCAGCATATTCCATAACTTGGATGCAACAAACAGATAACACTAGCAAAGGCTATTGATTATTTTAAAAACCTCTTGGATAGGCAGAAAATTCAAACATGTTTTATATATTATGTAGTATAATGTAGGCCTAAACCTCATTTCTAGTCCTTTCCTGTTCTTTTTTTTTTAATAAAATATTAACACTGTAGAATTAATTACTGTAGAACTACAGTAGAATAACCTGCATGAGCTGTTGTTTTGAAAAAACAGTACTTCCTGTAGCTGCAGTAGCAGTGTTCTAACCAGCATTACCAATAATAAAAGAATACATGAGAAATTTGAAGAGTGTTTCTACAGGCTAAAATAGATCAATCTTGACTAGGTATGCACCTATACATGTAAATAAATCAGTCTGATTTTCAGGCAGGCTTTAAGTAAAATGAGATTAACATAATGCAAAAATAATTCATTTATTCACAAGAAGACACAATTATCATACAATCAGCATTCAAGAATCCAAATAAATCAGCATCTTCATATTTATATTTAAACAAAGAAATCCATCTGCCAATGATAGAAGAGTCAAATACAATTAATTTATTATAGAACAAAAGATATCATTCTGACTATCTGAAAATCAGGTACAAGGAAAGCAACAGAACTAATAAAGACTCTAATGCATGCTTTGATTGTGTCAGATAGAAATTGCATTACATAAGCCAAACAAAACTAAATGACAGGTTGTTCCACACACCGTGGACCCACGGGAAGCCTGCTTTCATAGAGATTCCTGTCTTGTGGTAAGATATGTTGATCTCTAACAAGTTCTAAATAAA
This sequence comes from Leptosomus discolor, assembly GCF_034619465.1. NCBI lineage: Eukaryota > Metazoa > Chordata > Aves > Leptosomiformes > Leptosomidae > Leptosomus > Leptosomus discolor. The sequence continues at coordinate 32,035,357 of NC_141399.1, forward strand.
GCTTTTCTGCACTGTCGTAGCATAGCAGTAAAGGAATTGGAGCACTTTTGGTTCATGACAGCCCTCTCCCATGTAGATTCTCTGGTGCTATACAAACATAACTGATACTACAGACTTTCTGTAACCTACATGACTAACAGGATCTCTCTTCTCTATGTAACTACTGCTTTTCACTAAACCTGTAGGAATCGAATGTGTTTAAGACTGTAGACACTCTTGTGATATTCACCCATGGACTAAAATGTGAGGGGTGGTTGCAGAAGCACACACATATACAAATAAAACAATCAACCAAACCTAATTTCCTTAGAATAACAAGGCTAAAATACATAAACAGTTACAGGTTTTGGCTGCTTTGGTTACATTTGGTAAAAGTGAATATGAGTGAAAAATATTTGGTAAAATTTTCATTCATTTCAGAGAGAAACAACTGGTCAAAGACTATAGAGACTGTAATGAAATCTCTGTGAATGAGAATAGACAAATGAGCTAGAATACAAACAAGGCAAACTGTAAGCAGAACTCAGCATTATGTTCAGGAAAGAAAACTGTTTTCTTCCTGTAGAACTTTGACAGTAGATGAGTTGCCCAATATGGAGCTGAAGGAGCTGGATCGTATGTATCCTATGAGTTGGGAAAAAAACTGTGATTTTCATAAATGCAAATAATTGTGTTAATCACATTTCTTAGCTGTTGGGAAATATTAAGTGTGGACTTAGTTGAAATCAAGTCAAATTTATAACAGGCTGGGTACAGTCCAAAGCAATTTGTGTGGGCCATCATCTTTTTACCCCAATGTCCCTTCAGACAAGGCCATGATTGTGCAGTCATGTGATTGGGAAGTACTGAGACTGTTCACACTTAGGTACTGTCTTATCAGGTGATGGAGAAAGCATTCCCCCTGCCCTGCCCATAAGGCCTCAGTTGACTCCATAATAGGGAATGCCTTGCTGTGACCAGAAGCATCTTTGGGATTTGTATCATGGGTAGCATTTTGTGTTCAGAACAAACTGACAATTTATGCAGACAAGAAAAACTCTACTCCTCTTAACTGCTTTTCAAGAAAGTATAAATCTACCTCTCCCCTATAGCAGAGATGCAGTTTCATTGCTGTTTTATACTGAAATAACTGTAGGATGCACTCACATAAACATCTACAACAATGCTACTAACTTCAGTGTAAAGAAGCAGTGGCTTTGTCATCGTTCTGTAGCAATATTATAAAAAAATCGTATTTGAAAGGCAAGGAACTCAGAAGGAAGGGGGAGTCTGAAGATTTAATAAAACAGTTTCACTCTGAAATAAAATGCCATATAAACTGATACAGTAATCCTGAAAACAGTCTAAAGAAGTAATCACAGCTGAATCTCCAATCGTCTGTTTTAAAGTGGTAATAATATTCTCTGGGAATGAATACACTAGACAAATATTTCCAGAGTGAATGTCAGGATGTTCCACCATATATTCTCACCAATAAGCTTGTGCTTGTTAATGCAGAAAACATTCACATATATTATAGCTGATATGTCTGCAGTGAGATGTATATATTCCTAGGTATCTCCCGGTATTATTCCAGTTCAATAAAAGGCTACATCTAGATATGTTCCATAAAACTGGAGTTCACAGAGGAATAAGCACATTAAACTAAGAAAGTTCAGTTTAGGACAAAAATATTTTACATATTTTCTTAAAGGTCCTGGGAGGGTTTGAAAAGCCTAGTTCATGCCTGATGTATTTTCGTTATAAGTTTGATTCAAAGTGTTCATGTTTCCATAATGTAAAATACCTCAGGTTTCCATAATGTAAAATACCAGCCAAATTCAATCAGAGAGCCTATTCTAATTTCTGCTTTGCTAGATAATACCAAAGAGGTGGTCCACAGGATAAAATCCTTCACAACTGCATCATATGGCTGGGGGCCAAGTAAAAGAAAACGTAAGCTTCAGGCTTCAATAAAAAATTGAATGGATTTTGAGGCAAACATAGAAGAATTTAATGAAAGATTAAAAAAGATTAATATAGTTTCTAAAAAAAGTCCAAATGACCGCTTTTTGTGGAAATTACAAAAAATGTCAATAGAAGGCAAAAATATCAAACAAAGCAGTTACTTCTGTATCACCATGCACTGTCCTGAGGAGTACCTATCGACTGAAACCCATCATTGCCTTAGGAAATAATGCATATAAATGTTGACCATGGCTAACAGTCAAGAGGCATTTTTGCACATATTTTCTTACGCAGTAGTTGGTAAGTTTTATGTTTAATACATAAATGACCAATAGATTCTTATGGTTACCACTGCATATTTCATGACAGTTCTGAAAATGTTTGATTTCAGATTAATATCAAGTAATATAAAACGAATAGTTTTATAAATTTGGAAACTCTGCAAATACAATTTCACATAACTGAATTCTTCAGAACAGTTGGAGTATTTTGGAATAAGATGTAAGGGAAGAATCTAAGCAGTCTATCAGTTCCTTTCCCCTGTGAAGACTGGGAACTAATAACTTCTTCAACTTCCACACTGTTGTTGGATTTATCAACGGGAGAAAGCTCTCATCTTGAGGATGAGTGCTAAAGCTTTCCAGTCAAAATGAAAGCCTGAAGTTCATACAGGAAACTAATTGGCAGAAAACAGTCATTACAATCCAAGAGGACAATAATTATATTCAGACAAAAACTATTGCTTACAAAGGTAGTTGCCCTCTTTACTCTTTTCCATCTCTGAATTCTTATAGCTTATTTTCAGTTTTGCAATCTAGTTTGAGAACTATTCAATGATACAGGGAATCACAGGTAAGGATTTAAGATTTTTAAGGAATCTCTGTACATTTAATATGCAGAATGAATACATTATTCTGTACAGTATCCTAGTTTCCTCATTTGCCATCATCTCCTGATGTTGTGCTCTTGCCCTCACAAAAGCAACCAGCTACACTGCAATACAGAAATCTGTATTGAATTCCCTGGTATATTTCCTAAACATATGCTAGATTTCAGTGCATATTTTATTTTACAAAGCTTTATGGAATAAGAAGTTGACACTACTGATTTCCATCTGCCATTTCAAACAATAGTTAGATTTCAACACTAAGTAACTAAAATTTTCCAAAAAAAAAAATGTTTAGAAAGTATTAATTCAAGTTGCTAATTCCCTCATAGGCTCTGCCATTTTCAGTGTACTAGACTCCCAGAAAAATAACAACCAAACTTGTTTGGAAATGTTCAGCCAGCTTCAGTAATATGCTACAAACACAGGAGGAGATGCAGAGTTGCATACTGGCACCTGCATCTGAAGACTTATCCTAAAAAATAAGCTGCCTAGACACTTTCCAACTGACCACATCACAGAGCACTGAGTAGAAGGAAGAACACAATGGTGAACATTTACCTCTATCCCAGGTTGTTTCACCTAATCCTGATATAAGGCTATGGAGTTAATACTTACAATTTCAAATTTGAAAATTCTGTTTAAAAAAAAATCAATTTGTTCTACCTGTGCGTCTCAGTGGCACTAGGCTCAAACAACGAGAAGAGTCGGTCACATATTTCTATGCCATGGCTGACATACGTATTAATGGCTTACTCTGACAACAGATAAGTGAAAACTGTCATGATACTGCTACTTCATAACTAAGTTTCAACTTGCTTTTTCTTAATTATCTGAATTTACCTGGTATGCAAATACAGTCTCAAGTCTTGAGTATGTCTTTATGATACAAAGTGCAAAATTCTGCCATTGTCTCACAACAACGTCTGTCCATCCTATTTAGTAATTATCGATGTCTCTCAGCTGATCTGGAAGTCCACAGGACCACTCAGAGATTCAGAGAGCTTCAGATCAATTTGGTTCTAACAAATGACTTAAAAACCCATAGACACTGTATATTTATGATTTATTGAAATCCAGATAAAGACATCAGGAGAGGGACAGTTTGGGACCTTGAGGTTTTATGGTCATCCAAGCATTTATCTATATTATAAACCTGTATTAAGTTTTTCCTCAAAGAAACTACTCTTCAGTAAGTGTAAGTAATGAAGTGCTCTTTATATTTCTAAGATACAGATATTAGCCTACCTTACTTCACATGGCTGACTTTCTTCCCTATTTTCATCCTTAATGATGTCTTCACCAAATGGCAAGAAGTATCTCTTTATTCTTCTTCCATTTCTAAGTTTTCAAAAACATATATAGGTATTAGAATTTTTTTTTTTAATTTCCCATTTGGTATGCTTCCCATTTCATGCACATAGACTTTTCACCTCGCTACAAGAGTTTACAGTACAGTTGTATGAATTAGATGATCATATATATGTAATGTACATCATTACATTATGAAGTGTGGCCAGTACCATCTTTACATCACTGAATGAGCTGGATTAGCAACACCGCCCCCCTCCAACAATTATATACCCTATTTGTTAGAGGCACTTCTCACCACATATGAAAATTACATGTCTATCAGTCAAAACAGGTATGAGTGTTGTACTGTCACAAAACTACCAGGGCAAGTTATTTTTTATTTTTTATATTGAAATACTAATGTTTATTTTTTGTAAATATTTTAATTTTGGTATTACTGCATAGCAATGGGAGCTAAAATATTTGTTGTTACAACAATAAAATAGAAATTATGATAATTACTGTAGTTTGTCATAGTGTTCTCTATAAAATAATTAGTATTTTTTGTCTTTAAGAGTCTGATATTTCTGATAGTAGCTTTCATGATATCTATGTACTTCTTTGGAAATGTTGTGTGCTTTGAATATTATTAAAATACTTATTAGTCAATCTGAAATGCTGAACTAATTCCAGTTAGTGCAAGATAGACTAAAAAAAACCATTTTGTAGGCAACTGGGAGACAACTCTGGGCATGCTTTTTTTTCAGCCAGCTGAGTCTGACACCAGGGTATTTCATTTGATTCTCCTGAGAGAAAAAGACCCAGCTGTGCTTCTCATACAGCACTTTCTGCCAGATGATCCAAAAGACTGGCAATTCCAGAGAGACGGAATGCTTTACATTTTCCTTGACTATGAAGTGTTAAAGTTATACCGTGTCTATTCCAGCACAAGGTGTATCTTGTTATTGCCACTCATTCGGTATTTATTACTAAGAAAGAATTGCACCATAGTTCAAAAAGCAGTATTAGAGAGTCAGAAAATTCCCATAATTTTATTTGGTTTTCTCTGCTTTTCTCTAGTCTAAATGGTAATTAGCATCGTGCACGAGAAAGAGGCAGATAGTTCAACTAGCTTCGCTATCACACTATATTGCTGAACAAAAGAAATAGACTCCATTCTTCCTCCATCTCCCTATTAAATTTTTTCTTTAAAACAGTGGACAAAAAGAACATAGGTTCCTTATTAATCATGACAATATTCATCTGAATTTGCAGTCTTCATTTCATGTACTAAAAATAGGTGAGATTGTGGCCATTCTTTTCAAAAGTTGAATCTATTTGAAACTAATATTGTGCAGGTGAATCAGAGGGGCAAAAAATGTTTGGATAAAACCAATTAAGGAAAAAAAGCCTTGTCAAATGAGGATTTTAAATGAAAAGAAATTAAGTGAATTCAAACTTTCCATCTGAATCTAAATGAAAAAATGCTTTTTAAGAACCGTTTAGAAAAGAAAACAAGGGACTATATTCTTAAAACTGGTATTGGTGGCATGTCTTTTCTATCAGTTCACTCCATAAAGCTATTTCACAGACAGTAAGAGACTCGGCCTCAGTGCAGACCTCTGCCTGCACAGATCTGAGCTCACACTTACTATTTCTGGAGAAAGTGCCCTAGGTGGACTACTGGGGCATGCTTTTCTTATTATCTTATACAGAGTTATTCCACCCTGCATAAATCTTTAAGACTTGGAGCAGATACTGATAGCTACGTGCCCCATTTTCCCAGGTGAGTTACGAAGTTTGTGACTTATTTCCTCTCTGTCTTGGAGATTACATAAATATTTTATACAAATATGTTTGCTGGCTCCAGCTATAAAAATTCAGAAAAATCCATTTGAAATTACTTACAACTTCTTTAACTGGGTAGTGGAATATACACATAAAAATCCGCTCTCCGCCTGGTTCAGAGAGGGGATTTGGAAAAGGATTTTATAGACAATGACTCTCTAGCCTCCTAAGAACTGAACTTAGGTTGCTCACATCTTGGTGAGAGCTCTTACTGCTGATCTTCCAGGGAAAGAGAAAGGATACCTCTTTTTCTAATAACACTCTGTCCCTAAAGCAAAAAAGTAGCTTTCAAAAAGCTACTTTTCTGAACAATTTCAGAAATCGTTCAGGGATTTTGGCCTGTATAGTTTTGAAAGAATGGAAAGATATACTCAATTTTTAAGGTTTCTCCCAGGTTCTAGAAAATAAAAAAGACCTTTGATTTAGTTTGTCACTCTAAAGCATCACAGTTTATCATAAGATACAGTACTGCGCAACTTTTTCCTGATTTCTCTGTGTTCTATTTGTTTCTGACTCTTCCTTTTTTTTGGTTTTGATCTGCCTAGAATTTCTTCTGGGGGCCAAAATGAGAAGCGCAGATGTATGTATTCAGAGGTAAGAGTAACAACTGCAGCACTCTATAAATCAACTGGAAGTGATACGAATTAGGAAGTCAGTCAGTCTGCTACTCTATAATCATTATTGGCCCATATAGGCATCCAGTGCCATATTAGACACCCCGTGGTATCTCAGTCACAGGAACAGGTCTGGAAGATGTGAAATAGCACGTATAAGAAAGCCATGCCTTTTGAGGGCAGGAGGTGGTGGACACTAGACAGCTATATTCAGGCACTGATTTCTTCCCTTTCTATCCTTATACCTCAGCCTTGACACTAAAGAATATAAGAAAATAATCACTAGAAAAATAAAACAGCAATATTTATTAAAAATGAGGACAATTAATACTAGATGGTTAAGCACCAAATTTGCAGCAAAGTCCAAATTTCTAAACCATGTTCCAGAGGAATAAGGAAAATAAATATCTGCATATAGAACTTGAAAACACATGTTCTCGTTAATATTAAAGTAGCACAGTTGGTGTGTGTACATGTATATATATAAGATAGCAGGCTTATTTCTCATATCCTGGGTTTATATGTTAATTATATGGATAGACTTGCATACTATTTTGACATTATGAAGTAAAACATTCCCTTACCTGCACTGGCTTTAGGAACCATATGTTTTTATTTACAGTCCAATGTGAATCTGTAAGTTCCATATGCGCCATGTTTGTAAATATGAATTTATGTTTGGAGAGCAAGTACTCACTTGCAAAGTTTAAAGCAACATATCAGAAGCCTAGAATTTCATTATTTAGAACGGAAATGTAGTAGTTATAATCATGAAGATTATCACGGTCTCAGTATTGACTATTGTCACAGGTAGCTGTGTCAAAGCTCTAGAAACCTTTACCACGTATGTGGCTAGCAGGATGGTGTGCATCACATAAAAAAGAAGGCTGAATAGCTGCATCTCTAGATTATCCTATTGGAATTGAGAAAGAGTTTTGATTGTACCAAAAAGATCTTTTCTAAGAGCATTTTTTTCTATCAATTCCCTTCAGCTCAATATGAAGCTAAGGTATAACATATGCTGTATGCATCATATGTTTGCTTCCATACCCATGCATATTGTCACTTTGTGTTATTCCAGGAGTCTCTTGAACACATGGGAAGCAGAGTTTCAGTGGGTTGGAAATTTATGCTTCAGTAAATGCATTGTCAATTTGGTGACCATCTGTAACTCACAGAATTTTGTTTTATGCTGTGGCAATGAATAAAGTAGATTTTAGATTTCAGAACCGACCCAATAATATTCTGGAAGCCTTATATTTCCTAGGTTTTATAAAACCCAAGTATTAAGCCTTCCATGAGTTCTTTTACTTTAGGTGCACACATGCCAACAGTACAGTTGTAAGTAATTTACAGTTCCTACAACAGAAATATTAACATTTGCAGACCAGTGTGCAGACCAACACAGACAATAAAAGAAAGCAAACTTTCTAGGAGCACCAGGACTAAGCAGCTAATTGGCTTCATATTACACTCTGGAGAAAATAAAATTTTCAGTGGTGGTTAGTTAGTAGACAGAGTCACATTCTGTCTGAATTCCTTCCTCTGAATGCAGATAAAATGGGTATATATACATGAACAATATCTATGACAATGAAGTCGCAGAGAATTTCATCTTTAAAAGTAAAACTTTCAAAGAGCAATTACGGATGAGTGAAAACTATTTTTCAGTTGAAAAAGCATTTCCAGCATTATTTATAGATCTTTTTATCCAGCATTCAGGATGTACATATCCCTCAGTAGCCACCATTCTTGATGGTTTACTGAAACCACTGAAAACAGGCAAGCATGACCACCTTACTCAGGGACAATTTAAAATCTGAATTGTTTGCCATTGTTTTCTTTATTAATAACAACAGCCACCCTCATTGTCTTACTAAAATAGGATTTACAAGTAAACAAACAGATGCAGTTCACCTAATCCATTCCTAAAACAACTCCATAACAGTTTTCTTCCTTCCCGTTCACTATAACCTGTGATGAGGAGATTGTACGAAATTAGTGAACTGCATTCATTATTCACCTGTCTAGGAAATACATTCACTCTCATAAGAAATGATTTTTCAAGAGGGAAACCCATATTATTTTCTGTATCTTTCTTCTAATACAATAAAACATGGGAAAGCCAGAACAGAGTATTTCCTTAGCTGCGTTTGCATAACCTGGGAGAATGTCTTCTATTAAATAATTTCTGTTATCTTTCTCATCTGGTTTCTTATAGGCAGGATTTGAACACTAGCATTGGAGAGGGATGCTAATGAATTCCCAGAAGATTAAAATAAAAGTACAGTAAATAGAGTTACATTTCAGTCACCTAGCTCTTATGCTTACATCTCTAGGTAGAATGATGACCTGTATTAATACAATTTCCTTCCTTCTTCACAGGTTATTATGTTGATTTTAGAGGGTTTGTACTGCTTTCACTATAATGACAATGTTAAAATGATACAATACAAAACTGAAGAGATACTGGAAGCCCTAAGGAAAGAATTCATGTTGGAATTTAACAACAGTTTGTCTTTTAGCATTTACACCGAGCAGAAACATTTCAGACTGTTTAATTTCTCACTTCATCAATTTGCAGGTCATATACATATATTTACCTCTATCTGTACCTATATACTCAAAATATATACCACAACTGCTTATTTCTGCATCAAGGAAATACAGAAAATTGCAACTGGCAAGGGTTGAAATACAAGTTAAACAATAATAATCAAAATAGTTGGGCGTTGAGGGATGGAGGGGAGTCCCTTTCACTAAGCTTCTTCACTATTGGGATACTTAAATCTAGTTATTGAAGTTCTATGTTTGTATTTATTGGTCTGGAAAAAAGGATATTTACCTTGTGGGTATTCTAACAGAGAAACGTTTTCAACAAACCGTTCTAAACTGTTTAAAATTATTTAATAGAATAAAGCATTCTACTATAAAAAAATGAACTTTTAAATTGTATGTTACTCTTCAAAATCTATTTCTATTCCTTGAGAAGATTTTTTGGGTTTTAGATTTCATAGCATTGCTTATGTTAGAAAAAGACACTACTATTGTAGTCAGAGTGTTTCTATTAATCTTCATGTCATAACCATAGGCACAGAAAATAAACCATTCAAAGAACTGAAGGGGAAATTGAACGCTTTCAGGAGATGGCATTTATGTTGTAACCTGTTTAGCTAAGACTGAAACAGAATACTGTATCTGGATTGGTGGCATGTTCCTCAAATTTATAGCATTTATATGTTTCTAAATTATACAATTGCTTTTAGCTGTTTTGAAGAATACTACTTAGAAACGTGGAAAATGCGGAAATTTTAGCTGGTATTTGCTGCATCAGGACAATCTTATAAACCTTATCACTCTATGGATAGGATCTTGTGAAAATTTGCCATATCTTCTGCTACATATACAGCATTTTAAAACTTTTTATTCAAACACACTTATTTTAATGAAACAGGCTAAAGATTTTCTTAATTAGGTAGTGCTCATAATTTTTTTCGGACTTTAAAGTATTTATGCTCAGTATCATTTACTTCAGTGAGGAAGCTGGACTGCCTAACCATCATTACTAGAAAACACTTTCTCCACAAATAAGTCTTTTGCAAGGTCCTAAACTGGACATGTATAGTACCCTTTTATATCCTGGAGAACTGCTCTGTAATATTGGCTACTGCATGAAACATCTGGAAATTCATTTTAAAGTATTGCCACATTCTTTGGATTGAAAAATGTCAATGTTACTCAGCTTAATCAGTCAGACTGGCGTTAGGCTCAAATATAGCTAAATAGCCTAGTAAATATGATTTTTGTTCATATTAGTAGACGGAAGAGGGCTTTGCAATGACCTGGCAGTGCAGGATCTCAATACTTAGATAAGCTTTTCTTGGCCTGAGCTGTTTTTAGCTTCTTTCAACAACTGTCAATCTAGTAGTCAAGTGGCTATTGAGTAACCTGCTCTAGCTTAAGCACTGTAATGACATATAAGGTAAAGGCCTGACAAATACTGAATTCCATACATTCAAAGTGTAAAATTTTGTTTTGATGCAAATTTAAATTATGTAAATGATCACCTTTCCCACAGAACTCTTTCATTCACTTGAAAAGCAATTGTTTCACAGTTTCTGCTAGGTATCAGATCCAATGTGTGGTCTTGGCACACTTTAATTCACACTATATAAAATGTATACACTCTATATCAGATATAAAATGATTAACATTTCCTCATGGTCATGCTTTGTAAGCATCCATTTTTTTAATACTTTTATAAAATAGAACATTGATATGGAAAAAAGGGTTGTTTGCCACATTTTCTGTGAGGGTGTAGCAACGAGATCACACAAAGTCCAGTTCTCTTTATTGAAGTGAAAACCTCCATTGAAACAAAAAGACTGCCATTTGTAGAAGGCATGGATCTGGCTCAGCAGTTGTTGAAATTAAGCAAACACTTGACTTCAAAGCTATCCTAATTTTTGTAAGTGTAATTACGCATCACATAACTAAGCCAGGTGTGCAATATTAACAAGTATGTGAACATTTGCATAAGAAAATTTGACTGTGACATAAAATCTAGACAGATTTTTAAGCGCTAATGAGAAGTCTGTATTCCCTGGATTTTACTGCAAGGCTAGCTTAGTGTTATTGAAATATACTTCTAAATGGAAAACTTCATAAGCAGAGGGAAATGGTGTTTTCTCTAGTTTATCCCTTATAGTTGCTGCTAACTTTAGTACAGTCTTCCATTTCTTAATGACTTTCAAATTTGTCTCACAACAAATTACCACAGGTATGCCTAAAGAAAGACAAAACTGATCACCAGGCTAAAGGGACCAACATTATTTTAATATATCAGTTTGTGCACATTCCAGAAAAACTGGTGAACTATTATAAGTAACAGCAGAAATTATTTACTCTTAATTAAGTATTATACTAATAATGACCATTAAAATTGCTACTTAACTAATCAAATAATTAATAGTGGCATGTAAAGTACATCTGCATAACATTTATAGTGTGGAACACACATTACAGTTGTTGTAAACTGTTGAGGAAAATGTAAGGATGCTGAGAAAAGGGAAGCAACCTGACTTTAGTGTACTTTGTCCTCAATAATTACAAAAAAAATAACAAAAAATTTAATGTATAGCACTATTTTTGATAGCTAATGTCGATGCAATTATTTGTATTAACAATTAAAGTGAGAAATCCCCTTGCAACTCAAAAAAATTACAAAATTAAACAATTTCTGCTTTCCAACTATATTTTATATAGTGCAAGAGAAACTACTGAAAGGAAAGAAGATAAAGCGTATGCATATTTCTACATTTACAATACATTTTAGAGTTAATCTTACAGTATTGTACAACACAAAGAAGTTCCAACAGTACATTTTAAATATGACGTATGCTGCCATTCTACCACAAACATTTTTGACACTTAGAAGGATGTACTCTGAGTCTCATTCACTGAAAAGGTAAAGCTGTTGTAAGAGCAGAGAGCAAAAGCAAAGGTACTGATCAGCACATTCTTACATTGGGAATTTGCGTTTCTGCTGAGACTTCTAAATTATTCAACATTTACAATCAACATGCCAAGATTCAATGGAAATTTCTGTGCTTTTGTAAGTAAATTTCTATCTTACCCAATCATGTCTGTTAGGTTTGATGTGCAATTGACTAAGATTTTTCAAAAAGGTGTCTCTCCAGCTTGTCTGGTAATGCTGCCCCTGTGTTTTCTTCAGAAAAAATTAGCAACTTGCATTTGAAATTCATGTCATAAATCCTTCAGTCTTCAGATTTACCATATATCTTACAACCATATTCTATCTTTACAGTCGTTGGCTTTGATGAAACTAAGAGAAACTACAAGCAACTACAAGCAGATCTGTAAAGACGATCCATTTATTAATTTTAATAAAAGTTATTCTGATCCACAAGGCTCAGACATTGGAAAAAATGCAGTGAGAAATCATAGTAAAATGTAATATTAAATCAGCCTAAAGAAATTCAAGAGAAACCAGAGGGGACTGATAAAATACCTGATTGATAGTGAAGGGGATGATATTTCAAGGTGAGAAGATGCCATGCAATATTGTCCAAGCTCAAATGAAGGCAGAGTGCATAGGTGCTACATAACTCATTTACATGCAGAAGTGCTGACAGAATAACTGGAATTGCAAAAATACTTGAGAAGACAAATCCTGGCATAAATGATTTAAGGTCTAGAGATGCAGTTCATGCTATCCCCTGCTCTGATTCTCGTTTTTGCATAAACACTAAACTATGTAAAGTTCCTAGCTCAGGAATTAATGCTGGTGTAGGCATAGCAGCATGAAGTTATTGCAGACTCCAATACCTACCCATGAGTCTGAATACATAGCTGGGTGACTAAGTTGCACTGAACTTTTTATCCTTTCACAACATTGACATTAGTGGCTAAGTAACCAGCCCATGCAGCCTCATTCTGCATCCTCCAAGCCCTTCTGTCTATGTTTTTCATTGAGCACTTGCAAAAGCCATTCTCATGAACTTGATTGGCTTGTCAAGTCTTCAAGTTCCTGTTTCTCAGTTTTGATGACTAGATCTTTGCTATCATATTAAGAACAGTGCAGGAACAGACTGAAGGACTGACAATCTTTCATTTTTTGAGGCACTCAAAAAATATTTTTTTCTGCCTACAAGTTAATCCTGTTTTATTCTTAGCCAGTCTCTCTAGCACAGTTTCTCAGATGAAAATTAAACTCTTTTGTCAAAGACATAAATACTCTAGCAACTTTCCTGGCAACATTGTTCAAACTCTTTTCTCTTGGGTTGAACTAGCAGATTGTAATTTATCTGGTAGCATTAGAATTCTATAAGCTTTTGTTAAAAAAAGTCGCTACTGAGCAAAAAAAGTAAAAAATCTGCCATTCAGGTTACATAGAATCCCTGACTTTTCCCTGAGGCAATTCATAATCTAAATATAAGCAGTAGCTACTATGTAAAATTCTTCTGTCAACATCAGGTGTGATTAAGAAGGTATTTCTTAAAACAGTGAAATAGAAAATTACAATCTACATTGGCATTTGATTGATGACAAAGAAGAAATATTTTACATTCCTTGCAAAAAAAAAAAAAAGGCTGAAACACAAATATTAATACTATCTAAGACTTCAGCGTAGTTAAATAATTCATGAAAGCTAATTGAATTTTGTTGGTTGGAAAAAGGATAAGATTGATTCAGCAATGACAGATGAGTTAATCCCCTACAGCCTCTGATATGACGATTGCCCTTTTCTATGATCTACCTCCAATTTGTTCCCTAATAACATACAGATCAGTCAGCAAACAGTTTGTAGGGACTCCCTAACAGTTGCTGACCCCAGAATCTCCTTGTGTATATCACAAGGGGAGTGTACAAGTCAGTACCAATTGAAATGGTTAATTTAATACATATTTACTCCATATGTACTTATTCACAGGTAAATATTTTCCTGACATCTCCAACCACCAAGAGCTATTTAAATGTTTCCCTTATACTTTTTGTATATTAAAGTTCTTTTGCATTGTCCTCTTGCATATTAATCTATAAAACAATTTAGCCTACAATACAGCTGTCTTGCCCACAAACATTCCAGAAAATGCAAAGTCGAATGCACATAAATGTCAGGAAATCTGAAGAACAACCAAATCAAATAAAGCTAAATAAGCTGAGGGAAAACAAAACTCTCCCACATCTTAAAATCTAAGTAAGAAAATAAAATATTTTTTTCATTTATGTGAAAAATTTACCCCAATGTCAATATCAGCCTACTGATTTTTGATATACAAGACTGGTAGGAAGAGGAAGACTAAGAAGTAGGATACATGCACATTGCCCTAAATAAGTCTGAACTGTGTATGGTTAGATTTGCCTATGTTCATGTGCAATTTGTCAGCTACACCTACAAATTGCTGTTAAGTCACCTATACCTATACATTTGAGGAAGATAAACAGCTGACAGATTCCAAAAGCAAGTGGAAGTATCAACACCAGATCTGGAAGCACTGAAAAAAGTACCTCCCACTTTTCGGACTATGACATACCTACAGGTATATCAGCAACACAACGAAATTTTCATATACATTCTTAATACCCCTAATTAAATAAAAACTCCGATTTCCAGGAAGAAACTATACAAGCAAGAGTTGTTGCGGGAAAACAGAAAATTACAGTCTGGAAACCATGATTATTTAAACTATCTACAGATTAAGGAAATTTATTCTGGACCTCTCCTACTTAAATCCACAATTCAAATCCTAAAATTGTAGTCACTCATTCACTTTGTGAAATACTGTAGCATGGCAAACACTCTAAACCCAGAATATTAAAAAGGTAAAAAAAATATTAAATTCAAATATGAATTTTTGCAAAATAAAAGAATAGTTGTTCAAAGCACTGGCTGGCCTCAGCTCACAGAGAAAACCAGAGGAGTTAAAGATATATGGTGCTTTGCATTTGGAAGGATTGCACTCAAGGGTAATTCTGATACTACATGCTTGTAAAAAAATTTAGTAAAAAGAGAAGTGGCTAAATATTAATTTGTATCAGTTAAGATTACAAAAGCAACACAAAAGAGAGACCACTGTGAGAAACATCCATCCTCCTTCTGTGAAAATTATCAGGAGGAAAAATAGAACAGCATTAAATTAGATGTGCTGTGATTCTTACAATCCATTCAGAAACACTTAGTCTGTTTAATAGGATTCCTGTATGATCACCCAGAGAAAATACTAAGTACACCTATCTACACAGAAGTATGTAATTTCAATTTATTTAATAAACACTTCTCTAACACACAGACACGCAAACACAAGCACGCATGCATGTATCCATTTGCTTGGCACAAGTTATTTAAACAGTTTAAGACAACTTCTTGCAGTTCTTTGAGCCTACAGCACCATACCAGGTTAGCTTTATGAGTTCTAGTATTTTCAGAAAAAGTGTAGGTTTCTTTATCCAAAATTTCTGAAAAATTAAAACATTGAACCTAACATGTGACCTATTCTAGGTGGTCCTGCTCTGGCAGGGGGGTTGGACTAGATGATCTTTCGAGGTCCCTTCCAACCCCTAACATTCTGTGACTCTGTGATTTTATTGTCATGTACCTATTATTAATAGGCTCTGCTCCAAAGACCGTAGCTTCCCACAACTTTTTAGCTGTTCAAGTTTTTTTTCTGGTTCACACACACACTTTTTTTACCTATTTCCTGGCTTGTCAGTCATATATGAAAAGGCAGAATAATATAAGAATTAAATAGAGACCACTAACTTCCATCAAAATGAACACTTAGCCAAAATTCTTAAGTGAAAGCTGTTGGTTAACACCATTTAGCATATACCAGTTAATCACTAATGTTCTAGTGGAATTTGAGATTGATTTGTGAATGACTCACAAGTGGCAACAAAATAATCTAACACCATCCAACAATTAGGTGGCATAATTCAAGTAATTTTCTGAGACATCTGCTTCATACTCATTATACTACTAGATGAAATGCTCAGGCTTGGTGTTACATCTTAATATTCAAAGTCCAGAGGCTTCTTCAATCGCAGATGACATTTTGCAGGATAATAATCAAGGCAGAAACCTTTGAATCCTTTAAAACAGTTTGATTTTTCAGAGAACGAACTCTAAGGAATTTCTGAAAATCTCTCTATGTTCCTTTCAATGGACCTAGACTAGAGCCCAGAATTAAGTAATTTTTAACAACTCAGTTCCTGTTTTGGACTTGTCGATGTTAAGTTCAGTTAAAGAAAAGGAAAACAACAGGAAGAAACAAAACTTATAGAATATTTATCAACTGAGCAGTTGTTTCATATACTCAGTTCTGTGAAATATCGGAGGTAGACAAAGACCATTATTCTGCACAAAGAAACATGAACCAAATTAACCTGCAGGATTTTTATGAAATATGGGATCAATTTACTGACAAAATCATAATGGCTACATGGGGCTAAGTATCCACAACTGTAACTGATATCAGTAAAATTTCCTTACTAAACCAAGGTTCATCAGTCTTCTGGTTGGCTTTAATGTTGTATTCCATTAGTTTTCCTCACAAAACCAGAAATCCACATTTGCTTTGGTTTAGTTTCTGCTATGAGTAGAAAAAAGCTTATTTTTATTTACATTTCTTTCTGTGAAAAAGAATCAAGGTATCATCATTAAGATGGAGCATTCAGAGTTTACTTTGAAGGTTTCAGTATTTTCCTCTCTCTCTCTCATACTGCTACATGCTCTAAATGACAACCTATTTACACCTGCGTGTCCACATCTGGTCTCATCTTTCAAAGTGATAACAAGCCTGAACTTGTACCACGCACAAAGTTTCTTTTCCTTTACTGTCATGGTAAGCACACACCTTTTTCAGACGGATGCATAAATACAAAATCTAAAAATACAGCCAAAAGTATCAGATAATTTTATTAAGGCAGTATGTGGTTTTATCATGCCATCATGTTCTTGTAATGCCCTGTTAGTTTCTCAGATTTTTTTGATTGAGTCTCTGTCTTCCACCACAAAATCACCTCTACAATTGAGAGAACAGATCAATTTCTTATGAAACGTTCAGGAAACAGAGGCCCAACACGAATGTGTGAGGCTTATTCTATGAAAGAGCTAGAAAACAAACAAACAAACAATCATGCAGAACCTGTTGTTAATAATTTTTATTTCCACATTACTTCACTATAAAAATTCAGTAGTATATTCATTCCTTTAGAACAGTTTAGGAACCTGTTTTTCTTTTGCACTTTCTGGAAGTTTCAGTCTTTGTTTTTTTATTTAAATTAAAATCCTACAATTTTAGAAGGCCTTTAATGAATTCTTTACACAGGCATTAATACATAGTGACCGTATTTCCAAGTACTTCTTCTTCCAATGGCTATCTGCTTTTTTTTTCCCCACTTCTTTTGTCTTGCATATGAATTTTCACTGGCCAACACGTAGACAACCAGCTAAGGCAAGTTTGCTATTTTGAAAAGACATGACTGTTATTTTCTTACTAATTTATTTTTAACATTCTATTGCATAAGCACTCAAGCATGTACCACTTTCTTCAGTAAGTTTCAAAAGATTCAAAGCTATTCATTTTTCTATGACAGAAAAGGATGAGCGATAAATACAGTACATCCTATAACACTAAGAGTACACAAATATTTAGAGACGATTTAGTTTCAGAACATGGAACAATGATATTTGGTAGGTTCTAAATTTATTACCCAGTTTCCCTTATCAGAGATGCTTGTGAATCACAATATAAATTAACTGTCTTCTAAAAATAGAAAAAAAAAAATTAAGAAAAGGAAAGAAATTTAAGATTTATTTTTTCCTAATGCCAGTTGTCACCAGCAGTACAATATGACATGGGCTGAAATCCTTGTGCAATGCCACTGTATAGCTTTGACTTGTACAATTAAAATCAACAGAAAGTTGGGGAACAGTTTTTTAGATGAATAAATAGAATCACTTCTATTTCATCTCTGTTGACTGTCCAGTACTAAAGAAGGTGAAAAGAACCCAAGCAGAAATGTAATGGGAAAGCAAAAAGTAATCCAGTGAAATCCTACTTAGTGGCCATTCCACAATTCCTATAAAGTCTAAAAAAGCTATTGATTACACAGTATTAGCAAGAATAGAGAGTCTTGAGATATAGAGAGTCTTCAGATCTATGCATTTATACACTCTTAGCTACTGCAGCCACCCATCTGTATTAAGATCTTTGAAGTAAATAAAAAATCCATAAATGTTGTTCTAGAAACATGTATTAGCATGTTAGGTGGAAGGCTCTGGATGGCTTTTTCTCCCAAGTGAACAGACATTCTAGTTATAGGGGGCTGCCATTACCGCTTATGTGACACAGAAAATACATACCAGCTGGGGAAAAAAAAAAGAAAGAAAGAAAAAGTTTCATTGTTTCTATCAAATAGCTGTAAGAGAATTTAGTAGGTCAGTAAAAACCTCTGTTTAGAAGGTTCTTGAAAGGGCAAAAGAACAAATTTACTGGTATGAAGACGGAACTTGATGTAGTGGTAAGAACCCTGTTCATTCACATGGATGGCTTTTCTATTTCAGAAATTATGGCCAGAATCAAGCAACTAATATGTCCAATTACGTGTTCTTACCATGGAAGAGTTAAATCTTACTAGATATATGTTTCACTTATCTACTGATTTTAAATCACACTACAGAGAGTATACAAAACAAAGACTTCAGGCTGTTTCCAAGGTGATAAATCAAGCAGTATGACATGTGGCAACAAGTTTACATTGTAGTTATTTAAGCCTTAGAATCTTCTTTGCAAGAGGATCTGCAAACCGCTTCCCCCTCATGGCCCCCCCCCCCCCCCCTTTTATTATTTTTTTTTTAAATGGATGATTATCCAGGATAAGGACATGCAGGTAGATATTTGTACTGGCAAGACTAGCAAAAACACCTAAATGCAAAGAAAAACTTTCCGGAAAAACCACCCTCTGTCATGCAATTCTAAAACCTTCCAAAATTACTGCAGGCTCCTGCCTTGGGGAGGAAACTGGGTGCCGTTGCGACCTTTCCATCAGGCAGGTTCTCGGAAGGTTATATCAAATTTCAGTGCTAGCCCAGTTTTCCTCAAAAGACAGCACCTAGCACTTTCAGATAATTTTTTCTGACATGTTTGCAAAGGTTATGATTAGAATAACCAATAGATGTACAAAATTTTTTTACTGTTAGATACACATTTCTGTGTTGTCAGATATAATATGTATGAATACAACACACACTCTAACACAAGTTATGTCTGTACTCTAGTTCTCGTTTGAAGTTATGCGTAGCTCATACCTGTAATATTTGAATGTTGCATTCTTTTGGAATACAGAGGTTACATTCATAATGTATGTTACCAGGAGCATTTAATGGAGGACACCACAACATATCAAGCCTTAAAACTACAGATGACGCAGTTTTGCATGATGATTCATGTGTCGCATACAGATTCTGTAACTCTTATGCCCTCCACAAAAAAGGCTCAGGTCCCCAGAAGTCAGACTTCAGCCTGTACTGTTGTAAGAGGTTCTTGCTTTGCAAGTACATTTGTGCTCCCTGAATCTCATAAGGTTCCCGTGATCCAGTCGTCCATCTTGCCTAGGTTCCTTTGAGTGGTAGACCTGCTGTCAGGCAGGCAGAAGGTGGTAGACTCCTGACAAGAAAGGGTAGGCCCCCAGACACAGGTATGATGCCAGTGTGCTAAACGTTGTCCACCGTCCAATGAAACCTGTTCTTCCTTCTACAAGTTGTGCACACTTTAAGGAACTTACCCGTCAGCAATAAACACAGCATGATAGAGCCTCAGGCCACCTTTGTACAGAACTACACAGCTATGGGTAGCAGCTGTTCTGAATCCAAGAACAGAAAACAAGTCCAGGATCCTGAATCCTGAAATACTTGCTCTCTTCCCCGTGTTACCGGATGTGGTAAGGATTGTCATCACTACTGCATGCAGGGTGTGACCACAACATGCGCTACCTCAAGGCTGCATCCGTTTATCTGTCGTCAGGGATCTGTTGAGCTCTTTCCAGAATGGATTGCTCCTCTGCTGTCAATTGATCCAGTTTCAAAATCAGAAAGGTTCTCCCATTGAACAGGAAACAACAGTGTGTAGTTTTTCTCATTATATTCCATCATGGCTTAATAATATGAAGCTTTTATATTTCATAAAATAACACCATGGTCATCTAATATCTGTAAAACAAAGGGATCAGCATCTGAAAAATCAAAATGTCCTTGATTCTCTTTTCAGGATCATAAACTGTGTTTTTAAAGTGCAGTCTTCAATCTTAAGCTTCATTTTTTCCATATTTTTACTTCCTAGAACAGTAAATGACTAATTTTGGGGGCTTGGTCATGACAGACCAACGTGGTAAGCAGATAGAATGAAAAGCTGATACCATAAACCACTTTTTTTTTTTTTTTTTTTTTTTTTTTTTCTCAAAAGCCTCATACACTTTTTAAACTGCTTTATTTTTTATTTTCTGGTTGCTTATGTCCTGAACAAATGTTTTTATGAGCACAAAGGGCTGGTTTTAGTGGAAGTCTGGAGGGGTCTGCACAAGAACATTAAACAGGGTTGTGACCCAGGAGACTAAGGTTTTGATCCAGTAATGAGATCATCAGATATACTCCCAGCAGTGTTGCAAATGCGCTGTACAATAAAACAGAACTGACTGCAGCATCAAAAAAAGCAGATCTAGAACAACCATATACACAAAGTGAATAGGGAACATAAGGCTAAAGAAATAAAGGCTGAAAAAATGACTTTCACTCCAAGGACTGGATGATTATTACAATTTCATCTTCAAAAATACAAACTGCGTTAGTAATTTGCATTACAAATATTGTCTTAATATCTGTGCAGTACAAAATACAGATAAAAGGCAAAAACATGGCTTTCAAAACCCTGGAAGATTAGATCGGATCTATTCACCTATGAAACTATATCCCTGATGGAAATATAGGTATAGTTTTTAACAGACAACACATACTAGTTTCACTCTTAATTAAGAAAGTTAGCAGGCAGTAGATAAATGTTGCTACACTTAAAATACACAGATATTTTCAGGGCTATTAATTGTCTTAAGGATAGAGAAAGGGCTGTTATTACAGTGAATTTTTACACTGTGAAAATGGGAATTGTATTTACATATAGAACAATATATTAGTGACAGCTCTTTTACACAGTAACCAGTGGTGATCTGTTGTTGGAACTGTGATTATTGCGAACTGCATCCTGTTTAAGGGAGACTCCTTACCCGTGTCAACTCATCAATTATCACTTACTAAGAGGAGTTACTCCTGTTTAAATGTTCAACATAGACAGAGATAAATTAGCATAATGAATTCTAATATCTCAATAAAGGGCACAAGCCAATAACTGCTATGAGCTATATCCTAAATTTAGCCAGTCCTTTAAAGTTTATAGAGGAGACATATTCAAAATATTCGAAGGAGTAGGGAGGGTGTTTAAAAGACATTTGATTTAGAACAGGCAAGTGAAACAGAATCACTCAGGTTGCTTTAGATTTTGAAGCTGGGATCTGTATACTGCTATTTGCCATTTGCTAGCTAGCAGTTCTTTTGATTTTATCTGAAAACTATAAAAAGGAAGATTTCAATGCTCAATTATTC
This sequence comes from Leptosomus discolor, assembly GCF_034619465.1. NCBI lineage: Eukaryota > Metazoa > Chordata > Aves > Leptosomiformes > Leptosomidae > Leptosomus > Leptosomus discolor. The sequence goes on from NC_141399.1 coordinate 32,057,120, forward strand.
AAAACTGTTCTCACTGACTGTATGATTTACTGTGCAACAGACAACTCTTGTCAGTTAGTTTTGTGTTTTACTTGTGTACATTTCTATCAGCTGTTTTATCTTTAGCCCAGATTTTTAAAACCACTTTAATAAGTAAAAGTAAAGCCACTTTAACAATGAAGATTCATCTGTTCTTAAATTTATACCTGAACAGCCTGCATCACAGGTCATCAAATACTGGTTATTCAGGCTTTTTAAAAGAGCTGTGATTTATGTTTTATATTATCTGAACTCAAAAGACTAGATGTGTAATGGTTATGTTAGGAACACTAATATTTATTCACACGCTTAAATAGATACTAGTTTGATGCAAAGTAGTACCGTATGAAATATAAGCAGTTAATGAAGATTGCTTCTTTTTAGGGATGAAAAAATAAGAATGTCACATATGGCCATATAATTAGTAACACTCTAGGAAAGTTGGAATTGACATGTCTATGTTGCTCTGCACAACAAAAGACTACTCATCAAGCATAGGGAACATTTAAAGAATGAGAAATCTAGCCTAGCCCCAGACATTATACTAGCTTGAACATATTCGTGTCCAGTATCTAGAGTGAAACTAGCATCAGTCAATAATCCCAGCTGACATTACCACCAGCCCTTGAAATCCAGGCCACTTAACATATAGAAATACATTCAAGTAGCAAATGCGTCTTTTCCTAGTTTTTCACACATGCTGCAGCTGTAGTCTTGAGCATATAGACATGAGCTATTGCAACAAGAACTATGAAGGGGCCAACAGCTTATGCTCATGCCAGTCATCCACTCTCTACGGTTTGGAATGTCCAGCAGTGAACCAGCTACTACTTGGTTAATTCAGCAATAAATAAAACTTTTCAATTCTTCTTTTCCCAAAACCTAGTATCGGTAACACCCAGGTGACCACTTTTTAAAGCAAAATTAAGCAGCTCATAATCCTGCTAGCAGTAGCATTCATTCTAGATCTCTGAATACAGCAATAAATTAACATGAAAACCTTTATTATAAATTACTATAGCAAACACTTAAAGGGAAGACAATCAGAAAACAATGGTGTATGATCATAATTTCTTTTTTACTCAGTAGCTATGCGATCGGACCACTTTTGCCTGGCATATGTGGGACCTAGATTCAATTCTTCCTTTGAAAGTATTAGAACTTGAACCTTCTGTCTCCCAGAAAAACTCTCAAATAACCTTTTAGATTATTCTTTGCTGGATGCTCACAGCCTCTCAAGTGGATGCTTCACAAAAAATTCTTTCCCTAAAGCAGGAACAAGAAGATCCTGGAAATCTTTTCTCCACCAAGATTATCTTAGCTATCAGGCCATCACATCATTTGTCCATTTTGCTTTTTCAAGCATTTTGTACAAAACCTGAACAGCTCAGCTGAAGGCACTGAGACATATGCTTCATTATTCCTATGTACAGGAAACATCCTTTTCCAAAATGTACTCCTAATTCAGCAGAATTAGCTGAAAACTATGAACAGAAATATAGATACAAGTACCCACAAAAGTACTCGTTTTCCAGCACCTATAACTGGACTTTGATTTCAGCTTTGATGTTCAAATCATATATTTGTGTCTAGTCTCTAGCAGTCAGTCTAAAGCTTGTATCCAGATAACCCTCTTGTGAGTTTTGCCCTATGACGTTTGAGATAAACATATCTCATACTTCTTGGAAAGTGAATGTTTTACATTAACTCAGGTGTACAATAGTTACAAAAGCACAGTCTAATGTTGTTAAAGAAATACTTTGACTTCCTTGCTGATAAGATCATTTTACCCTTGCAGAATGTCAACAGCTGATCATATTCTTTCTCTGTGCTGATATTATACTGAGAAATTGACTTTGCCATCTGGCTCTCTAGAATTTTTATCAGGTCTTTTTAATTAGGTTCAAATCATTGATTTCCATTGTTCCCCAGCTTCTGTCTTTTTCAGTACTGGTAAGACTGAATCCATTTCCAGGCCACTCCAATGTCCTCAAGTGGAACCTAAAACGAACAGGATTTTCCCACAGGTTTTCACACATTACATCTGCTAGCAGAAGTCCTGACATGCTTGCCTAGTAGTGCATATAATTCAATTTTTGTTTTATTAAGACATGAGGATGACCATTCTATTAAAAAAATAAAACCAAACAACCTTAAAAACTCCAAATGAAAAATGGGTCCAAGGCTTAAAAAAATAGAGACACCTGCAAGAAGGCTGGAAGGTCAGGTGTGTGATAATTATGTTGAACATACTTAAACCAAAGTGGTTGTAAAGCCTTTCCTAGGCCAGGCCATATTTCTACGCTAGTTTGCTTTTTCTGTTCTATTGCAATGCTAAAGGCATTCAGGTAGCATTTCAAGTTTAGAAAAAATTTATAATACACAAATATTGCTGTATACTTCAGATGCAGACACTGTAAATTCCAGCTCTTAGAGCAGAAGCCCCTGCAAGAGTATTTATTTTAACAATATTTATTACTAACAGTATTTATTATAAACAATAATTAAACTACAAAATAATTTTGGTAATGTTAATCTATAATGAAGACATTGTCCTTTCTAAGAAAAGTCTTTAGGAATTTGTTTTCATAAGGAAAAATTGAAGAGTAGTCCCTAAAGAAATGAAGACTATCTTTAATTTGATTTCCAAAGTATGGAAAATCCAGATCTGAACTTCCCCCAGAATTTAATGGGGGGGTGGGGTGGATAAGGACCATAACCTTAGCTTTGGTTTAAAAAAACCCCAACAAACAAGCAAACACACACCCACAACAACTTGAGTCTGCAATTTAGATGCTGAACACTGTGGTTTACATTTTTGGGTCATTTAAATCATTAATTATACACAAATCTGTATGCATTTTACAAGTAAAATACAGTCAATCCTTTGGAAAGGAGACTAAACCCACCAGTTTGGTGTCCACACAACTAGTTTGTCAAAGATTTCATTTAGAATGATAAAGTACTACTCCAAATGTCACTCACAAAGCACTGCACTCACATATGAGGTCCAAATATATCCAAGATTTCCTAGGCTGTCTCACTGATGACCAAATAAACTTTTGGTATGAAAGCTGATAAGCTATGTTCGCTAGGTAGTAAAGCAATATGTTTCCTGCAGGGCAGGTTCCTGCAGGGCAGTGTTTTAGTTTCTAGTTCAGAGATGAAGGAGCTATCACTGGAACAATATTCTTTCCCTTTTTCCTCCCCTAGAAGGAAGGGCAAAATATAATAGTGTTATATGTGCAATGATTTCCTGGTATATGTCTTGATGCAGTAGATGCAAACAGAACTTTCAGGATGGTCACATAAGCTAGTTCAGGTACTGGAGAGTACTTGTATATTCAGCTAGCAAAATATTTATCTACAGTACTTCTAGAATCAAACACAAGCTACTCTCACTGAAGCAACTACAGCTCTTTAAAAAATTTTACTCTAAGTACTTACTAACCACATATCCACCTAATAATGTATCAAGAGTAGAGTTTACTTCAAAACAAAACAGAGCACCTACAGTGCAGTAAACTTAAGGCATAAGGATTAAAATACGGTGAGACTTTGCAATTAAAGCTGGTCAACCAGCACACATGACTATCCATTGGTATGAAAGGGAAAGGAGAAGGTGCAGAGCAACTTTTGTAAGTTTTAATTGTAAGAAGCCCTTCCACCTACTTGATTCATATACTCTGGACACTTTGATTGGGACTTATTTGCTTGGAGATTAGAGCAAGCAAACTGTAAAGAAAAACTAGGAAATCAGATGAGATTACAATAGGTATGGTGTGTCTCTTAAGTAGGCCTGTTGGTACACTGCCAGGTCTGCTTGATAATCCCAACGTATTTACTTCCATGAAACAGCACAAAGTCATCGACTCAGATTCAATTTGTGAACCAAAATATTCCCCAAATCATTTCCAGAAGAATTCTTACAGGACAACTCTTCTTAATTTTGTATTCATGCAGTTCATCATTACTGTCTACACATTGGGATTTTTATTCTTTTGGACATTTACTCCTCATTTATGAAGAAGTAAATATTGTCTTCTGTCCTGATTGTAACCCTTCTCAGATTACTGTTGTCTGAAATCCGACAAGCACGTTATCTTTTCCATCATCCTGATCATTAATGAACAAATTCAGTAGAAATGGATCACAGGTCCAATTCCTAAGGAAACTTGCTTCATACAACCTACCAAACAAAAGTAAAACACAGATAAGTGCTTGTTGAGTGGTGTCTTCTAACCATTTACACATTAACCTTGGGTTAATTTCCCTAGCCTACTCAGGAGAATGTTATAGAACACTCAAAACATTTTTTTAAAATCAAGATATGCTTCTACTGCTTCTTTTCTAGCCAAAGGTTTGTTATCCTGCTATAGAAGAAAATTAGATTGGCTTTATGAGATTTGTTCTGGACAAACCCATATTGACAGTTTCTTGTTATCTTGTAGGTGTTCAGAAGTAGTATGTTTGCTTTACTGTTTTTCCTGAAATTGAAATTAAGCCAACTCACCTGTAATTCTTTTGCTCTTATGTTTTCAAAAAATCATGGATGCCACTTCCAGTCTTCCACAGTGTCACCTATCCTCCAGCATCTCTAATAAGATCATTGCTAATGGCTCTGAGATTGATTCAGCTATCAGATTAATTTAATGGGGTCCAACTAACTTGAAAACATAACCCAACTATTTTATGTTCTTCACCTATTTAGCCTGTTTTGCCTTTTTGGCATTAAAATTAATGGCCTCATTCAAATAATCACAATTAGCCTTTTTAGTGAAGAAAAAACACACCAAAAACTTGGACTGTCCTAGACTTCTACCTCGGTAACTTTTTGTGTTCACTGAGTAGAGACAAAAAAAAATGGTTTTTTCCTTAGCAGTAGCAGAGAGAAATAATGTCTGAATAATTTCGCTTAGCTGCATCTCATTTTGTACACTCACCTGTCTATTTTTGTACCTATGTATTCACCTTCAGTAAATTCTTGTGTACTTCATTTTTAAGACAATTTGACAATTCATGATTTATCCAAAGTGGACTCCTGCTACATTTTCTGTCTCTCTCTTCTCCTCCCTTCATTAAAAGAATTAAAAATAGTAAAAACTCTTGTTTCTTTGCAGTCTCTCTAACCCTATTTCACCTAGGTTAAGTTCACGTAAAGCACAGTCCATCACTTCCCTAAGTTTACCGAAATCTATTGTTTTATTTAATTATCTTCCCTTTTTTCCTAAATATCATGAACTTTATTATTTCATGATCCATCTTCCAAAGGTGCATTCCATCAGCACATTCTCAATAAATTTCTCCCTAGTAATTTCTCTCCTTTCTTGATTAGCCTTCCTTTTGTTTACTTCTTCAATTTCAGTATGTAACTTTAATCATGCTTTTACATAGTGTATTCTTTCATTTAAAAAAAGTCCCAAACCAGTGAAAACCAGTGTAGTCTGTATTCTAACTATAGATGTTGTGGTAATTGAACTGAACTAACAAACCTGTAGTTTAATGAATATTCACAAGAAATCTCCGAAACCTGGGCTTCTGTATTTGGGGGCCTGTATTAGACGTGCACCATCAGAGTGATTTTACTCTTTTTGCCATACATTTACAGACACTCAAACTCTTTATATGTTCTAGACATAAGAGTAATTTATTGTAAGGGAATATCACCTTACTTGTTTTCTTTGGCAAGATATGCTCTTGTCAAATTCAAATATTTATTCAAGATTTATATCATGTGATTTATTCCTTCAAGTCTCCATATGCCAATTACACCATAAGCTTGACCTTGTGCTAAAACCTTCAGTTCCTCTTCCTTATTGTATGTATACCTCACATTTCTTTCTTGTCTTCCATAGGAATGGAGATACACAAGATGTTTCACAGAGTAATAGTATTCTTATCCTTGTTCCCCTTATGACACTATTATGAATAAACTTCTCTAATTTATAATCCCCATTCACTTAGTTCTTTTTACAGATACAAGTGTTATTTCTTGCTCTAGAGATTGCTCAACCACTCAGAAATACTTTAGTGATTTTTTTTAAATTGATCAGCAATGTCTGTGATGATCCATTGTTAAATGACTTTCACTCCATTCTGTGATAATAAATTTGAAACATATGCCATTTTCTATCCGGTGATGCCTTGTGGTTTTTTTGTCCTAAGAGACAGCTATACTGAGAATATAACACTAGTGCAGCCTTAAGCCAGTTGCTTACATAACTAAAACGCAGGCAAAGTCCACATGTCAGACTTCGTAAGTGATCTAGATAAATTAACTCAGGTATACAAGTACTGTGACAAGTTCATGCTTTTACTGCACAGGATGAGGAGTTCTACAGAGGGCTGTAGAATATTCTTGACACATTTTAGCTAGCTATTATATATGATAAAAGCATAGCCACTGCAACACAGTTAATCTCTTCAACTTCTTAAACAGGTTTTCCACCTTCCAGTGAATTTGCCTATATTAGAGTCAAATAGGTAATCTCAGACAAACAAAAGCCCTCAAGTATTTTACTCAGTTGAGAGCAATAAAGCAAAGCACTCTCACAACCACTTTTCAAGATGGTAGAGTGAAGAGCCAGGCTCTCATCTGCTAAGAAGCTTTCTTTGCTTTGGGGACATCAGTAACATGTGGAGATGGTTTCTCAGTTGTCCCTTTTAATTCATTTTCAGTTTTCCTGCATTTATCATAGTTTACTGTCTTCTCAATTCAGTTTCCTTCATGGCTATCCTACTACCCAGATACTCACAAGAATGAGAAATTTTTCCCCATGATATGTTAACTAACACAAACAATTTTCTTTTACACTGCAGATTCACACCACCATTAAAAACTATATGTTTCATATATAGATGAAAGGACCAAACTGCTATTACATCTCCCATGTCTCCACAGCAATGAAAGTCAGAGAATCATTGCATCCCTACCATGAACCCGGTTTCCTGGAATTAAACAAGTATACTTTCACTTTCTCTCTCCCGTAACGAAAACTATGCTGATGATAAAGGGAGATAGAAACAAACCAAGTAGATAACTTGCGTAGCCCTTTCTTCTTACACCATCCACAGCAAGGAGGCATGTTCAAGGTCAAGCTGTCCACAGGTCTGAACCCAGATTGTCAGGGTCCATAGCTGGGCACAGGCATAGATATAGCACTGACGTTAATATCTCACAGAAACAGGTAACCACGGGTTGATTTGGAGCCACAGTCGATTGCCCCAAGCTCCATACAAACACAACAGCTCTGTCCCAGAGACTACACTATTAATTTTGTGACAATATACTGAGAATTGATTATACAGAGCAGAATTTAGAAAATCCATTTTCTGTAGAAGATAACTAGTACGTTGTTCATTAATCAGTTTCAGAGTTTTTCTGAAGATACTGAGTGTTTTCTGGTAATTTGTTAAAACCTTTCCTTTTTTTTTAATCCACAGTTCTCACCAAAAAAATCCTAAGACCTCAATAGCACCTATTACCTGTCTGTTAGCTTCACATATACTCACTTGGGGATTAGGTCTGCTTAACCTACACTGCCAAAAAAAAAAAAAAAAAAAAAAAAAAAAATTACTAGTTAATGTGCCTGCCTGGAGAAACTATGTCCTGTGTGGCCAGTTCTGGCAGCATGAGTTGAACTCCAACACAGTGTGCTTTGCCAGAAGTCCTGCACTACAGCACCATTCCTTCATCCTGGCAAGTCTACATTATAGTATGTGGCAAGTAGAGGCATCCATATGCTGTTAACCTTTTCAGACCACTAAAGAACAGATGGTCTCAGATTAGCTGTTGACAAGCTGTTAATGTAACTATCCATCAATGCCTTTAATTACAGTTTTCTTGTTTTCAAAACAGCCCATATTGGATTTCTTTTTTTAAAGCAGAACGTAAAATAAACTGCTCTGTAAACACAAAATAGACCTGTAAACACAAACAGACCTAGACAGTGTTTTTTCTCCCCCTGTGAAAACTCCATGTGAACATTCATCTGTATAAAATTATCAAAAGATATTGTAAATACAGGTGATCTTAATGCATGTCAAACACTCCTTTGGACCACCTCTACTGAGGACATAATTTTAATCGTCTGTTCCCAGAAACCATAAATCATGCACTACATAAAAATTTCTATTACAAAAATCTTCCTCCTTAGAAAATGTAATTAAAAAATGTATCATTTTCTGCTTTGGGAAAGAATAGACATATTTCCATAAATACCTTATGGATAAAAAATTACCTCTGCCTTCACATAGTTAGTGTACTGCTTTAGTAAACTCTCTCAGGATACTACAGTGAAAGCTATTTCATTTATATTTTAATTATAGTGAATTTCTTGTTAAATTAAAAAAGTCTTGCACAGATAACAGTTTCACATACCAAACCTTCTTCCTTCAGGAACCAGTTGACAGCCAATCCAATTTAATATAGTCCAAGCCATTTTATTAGCATATTACCTGTGCAGGAAATTCTGTCAGTCAGATGTGCTTTTTCCAGTGATGAAGTGACGTTGTTTCTCCTGTGTTTGATGCTATACTTCTCCCTATTTTTGTGCAGGAAAAGCAGGTGGAAAGACTAATCATGAAGCTCTGTGTCAATGTTTTACTATAATAATGCCACAAATCCATATTTTTTAAGATATTACATCAGATTTTCTAACAAAGACAGTCTGGAATAAGCTACACATTAAAGCACAAAACAGAGTTACTGAAAATGCACAGAGCTTTGGTAAGACTGTATATTGGTAATATGTGAATAAACTAACTGAACATATAACTGTGAAGCCTTTTATTACTATCTATAAGGAACAGTTATATTTACTGTAACAACGTTTGTTACTTTTTTATTTTTACAATTCAGTAAATTTTATATTACAATAAATATACTATTTACTGTAACAACTTTGTGTGATAGTTGAATTCTTACGAATAAGTGTTTCTATTTTTAGTGAAGAAAAGCCTACAACAACTCTTTGCAACAAATTCACCTATAAACTCTTGAAACATGTCTGTATTATAGGAGAAAGACTTACCTTTGCAAGGTGAACAACAAAAAGAAGTCATTTTGGGATCTCTATGATTTTCCTCCACCGTATTACCTGGAATGACAGCAATTTACAGCAAAAATTAGGGGTTTACTTCCATGGAGGTAAATAGTGGCATACAAAATGATGAAAAGTCTGCCAGTTTTCACCAAGCCCACAGCCAAACTCAGAGACAACTCTGCTACACATCAGCTGTATTTATCTGCTTAAGACTACATGACACTAACCTTAAATCCAAAAGCTAAAAATAATAGTGAATTAAAAACTACTTTTCATGTCTGTCTTTCCACCATGGTCTTCCCTCAAAGTCTTCATTCCAAAAATAAATGAAAATGTTTATTATATATGAAGAATTCAAATAAGATCTTTTGCAAAAAGGAACGTTTAGAAGAAGGAATACACTTCTCAACAGACTTTGGAAGTTTCAATACAGTATTATATCTTACAATTAGATAATTAGAGATTAAATATTCCTTAGCTTTGGATACTTGTAAACTCCCATCCATCAGTACTGAAAAAATAACTCTTAACTAGAGGTGAACAAACATGTTTCTACCTTGAGGCTCCTCCATTAAATTCTAGTAGTAGTGAAATGAATATATGGATTTAACACATGTCCCTCACCACTTGAGAGCTGATTAAGCTTTTTCCGAGTCCTTTTTGGGAGAAATTCTTTTGCTACTCTTTAAAAAAAAAAAGATTTGAAACTCTGATTCACTCACAGAACACCATCAGTGTTTTACCTTCTTGCTAATGGCAGCCATTTCCAGATAAGCTAGAAGCATTAACACAGGCTGTCGTAAACACCTATGACTGTTTTGAATAACATTGATTCGGCTCTTGAAATACATAAAAGGGTCAGCTTCTCACACTATTTGGTCATACTCTAGAAAACATTCTACTTCTCACAGGAAAAAAAAAATGTTTCTCTTAGCATATCCAGCATAACTCACCTGTTGTGTGTTGACGCAAGCACATGACAAGAGACATGCTCTTTAATCCAATGTAACATGATTCAGACATATGATAGTACCTGTAGAAAGACAGCAACAATACCATTAGCACACTGAATCAAAGTCTCTTTAGTATCTTGAAATGTAAGTGTTGTAACACATAGCTATGGTGCAGTCCTTTAGGGGATCGGTGTTACAGCAAATTTTAGTGTGCCACAGTAACTACAGCTGAAATCTGGAATACAAGGTGAATACTGAGCATGTAGCAACGGGAGTATAAGCAATCTATGATTTAAGGCTGTTTAGCATTGACCTAATTGCCTATTCCCTTGACAGATGAAGGGACAGTAAGATTAGAGCCAGAAGGGTAAAAGAATTGTTTATCATTAATAAAGGCAATGACACTGCAAGGAGGAAGGGAAGTAAGGAAACAGAACAGGGGAAACTACTCTGTGGTATTTCTCCTGAATTATTTGGAATGTCAAAATGGCAGGCAAACCTGTAGACATTTTGCCTCAGGGTCTACTCTTAGCAGGGCCCAGTGGAAGCAGGAGGGGAAAAAATGTCGTGTAAAAAATGGTACAACAGTACAAAAGATAAAAACCAGATTCTCTCTCTATATATATACATATGCATGTATCTTTGTATACAGATATATATACATACATGTGTCTTCACACATGCTAATCATGTGCCAAATGAACAAAACATATACTTTTCTTTAAATATGCCAATTAGTGCTAAGTGTGGCGAAGAACTACAGAAAATAGTAAATGTTTAATGGGTATTTTGAACCCATTGCAAATATATACTGTCAAGACATGATCTAACAGACTGTATTAATAATGTATCAACCCATCCCAAAGTCTCTTTCTGTCCTGGCCCCTGAACTTTTTCTTCAATGACTGCTCAAAATCAGTTGTAATTTATTCTGATGATTGTACCTTACTCCACATTTTTGAGGCACTAAAGCTATTCTTTGATTAGTGACTGTGGTGTATCTTCATCAGCTTTAAAAGAATATTTTAAATGAGTGTTTACTATGATGGCTCTGACAGGCAATAGCGCCTTTCATGTAAAGCTCATTGGCTCACTTACGGCCCTAGATAGTAAAGGCTGAAAGTCATTGCTGCCCAATGGCTATTTCATACCCTGTATGCAGTGAGTTGATGGGTTTGGTCCAGAGCTTTAGTGGATAAATATCCACATCACAAACTATAGCCAGCATTGGCGTTACCAATGTCATTCTCAGCAGAAGGTCAAGGAGGAAGTTGGCATAGAGACTGAACTGTGTTTGCAAACCTAGAAGGCAGGATAAAAACAGACTAACTAGGTGGTCTAGAAAAAGAACCACCCCTTTCCTTTAGCTGTTTCAGAGCTCTAGGTCCAAGATTCTTAACACACTAAATTCACTTTAAAAAAGAATATACCACTGGGAAGATTTGTAAAAGACAACTAACTGTTGATAAACTGTGAGATTTATTGGCAGCTATGAAATTTAAAGATCCAAGAAGCATATAATATTTAGACTGTTGCAGTCTCCTCAATCAGTCTGTACTTTATAAAATTAAATTCATTGAAATTAGTAAAGGAAACAGCTAATCTGGTCTTCCCATTATCCAACCTTCTGCCAGCACAAGTTTATCCTTTGCTATGTAATGTTCAAATAATGGTACACGTTCCAGAGACATAATTTCCAATAAACTTTTTTTAAAGTATTTTTCTTTAGACTTTGTTTAGCTGTTTTTGTTTAGAATTAGCAAAATTTGAGCTTACAAGATTGTTGGGAACCATATGCATCCACTTTTTGAACAGCTGAAAGTTTTCTTCTGCTTCACTTTCTGCCGTTTGAATACCATGGGGAAAAAATTTGTCTCTCGGACCTTTTTAAAAGATTTGTTGATTTTCAAAGGAGATTTGTAGTGTTTGCACCATATCCTTTAAGGACAGGTTGCCCTTTTTCTGACTCATAGTAGCATTTGTGTAAAATAAACACTGCAGGTTTAAGAAAATACTTTTTTTCGAGTATTTACTCATTGTGCACAGCTCATCCACAAGTTATGCAATTTCTTCCACATACATGATTTTGCATGCATTTTTTTGGACAAAGGTTCAAAGAATTACAATTATATATAGTGTTCCTATCCTGTTTATACAAATAAATGAATGTGTTTCTTGGTTTTTTAGAACTAAACACTAGTGCTATCTAAGTCAGTGGATAACTGATGGCAGTGAGACTACATGACCCTGAGAATGACAGTCTGCTGATTTTTTACATTCCGTCAACTCGGGTCCCTTTTTTTAGAAGTAAATTCTGGACAAATGAGAGCTCCTCAATGAAAAGCCTGTCTGACATAAGTGGAAACAAAAGACCGAGAAAATTTAACAGTGGGTGAATACAGTTTAATACAAACTCTGTCTCTGCTGATATTTCTGCTTATGGGACAATGAGCTATGCTTTCTGCCCACCACTCTGGGGTGGAATTGGTGCTTCAGAAAGTGATGGTTACCTGTATCTCCTTTGGAACTGAGATAATATAACAGCATCCCATGCTAGGAAACGTCTCTTTCCATTGTGGCAGTGTGCTTGCTCTCCTAAATATAGTTAAGGATTAGATAAAGGATCCACTTAAAACACCTACTCCAAACTGTATCGAAATCTGATTTAAAAAGCAGGTAGGCAGGAATAGGTGCAAATTCAAAAGTGAACTACACCACAAATGTATTTTTCAGGAGAAGGCACTGATCTCAAATAGAGGGGTGAATTCCAGTATAAGAATGACTGAGCTCTAAAAAAGGAGTGAACTTACCATCACAACCTGGGCTCCGTAACTGTCCCCCTGCCAAGGTGATGCCCTCCCATCCCCTGCTGGGCCTCTCAGCTGCCACGGATTCTTCCCTGGATTCAAAACTTCAAAGTGCAACAGCCGCCTCTGACTGAGCATCTCCACTGCAGTGCTGACTCCAGCCCCGACACCCAGCCACAGGTCACCTTCAGGACCGCTTCTTTACAAAACTAGCCCTAAAACTGCACAATTCCCTATGTATTTAGTGCAACAAATCAACTCCAGGATTGTTTCCGGTGATCATAAATAACTTGCCAACTAATATTTAGTAGAATTAACTTTAAAATTGCCATGCTTTTCCACTCAAGTCTTTACAGTCTATAAAAGACAGCTATTCAGATTGTTTACTGTCTCTGACAGAAATACAAAGATAAATAGACATTAAAATGTATAAACAAGTTCTCTTTTGTAGGCACTAAGTTTATTTTAACAGTGTCAATAAATGTCTGTTTATATGGGCTTAGCAGTAACTAATGTTCACCAGGAGGTACATTTTAGAAACAAGTACTAGGAAAAACCTCTATAAACACAAATGGGAAGATTCAATGTGGAGTGAAAAATTAAACCTGTTAGGAATTTCCCTTGATTTTCTATAATTGAGTAATTTGGGAAAAGCACTAGTTTCAGTTTTGTCATAGGAGAAATCCAGTTTGTAAAAAGATTAGAAAGGTAATCAATTTACTTATTAAAAATATAGAAAACACGAACGACAGCATTACCGTGTTATTAAAATTTAATTTCAAAACACAATTTATAGGATGAAAACTCCTGTTTCTTAATCATGCTCACTGCCATGAAACAGCTTTAGTAAAGTATATCACTATATAATTTTACTTTCCTGTTAAGAAATTAATTCTGAGTATTACAGATTGCTTGAAATATTATAGTTATATCTCATTTTTATATATTAATCTTCATATATATAAAAATCACATTTTTATATAAAAATCTTTTTTCCCTTTCAGAGACTGGCCAGAGACCTTATATGGGGGGGGGGGACACAATAGAAGACAGCAATCTTCACAGCCTATTTGCATTTCCATTTCACAAACTCATCTCTCTGCATTTTTCTAGTGGCTGCCTTTGACACAATCTTCCTGCTGGAAAATAACTGCCCAGAAAAGAAAAGAGTTGCAATTGAAAGTATTCTAGGCTGCCACCTATCTAATGTCACCTCAGTTGTCAGAAAGCATCCAGTGTCCCTCCTTTTCCAGAAAGCCAGTTCCTTTCTCATCACCAAGGAGTACTTATGGCAGCATGGGTAAGACATGCCAACTCAGTTGTAGGCAAAAGAGAAAATGAGAAAGGAAATATGCAAATTAAGGCATCTTTTCATAGGTATCCTAAAATCACACGACTTGTTGATATTGATGATCCAGCAGTGTGCCCAGGTGGCCAAGAAGGCCAACAGCATCCTGGCCTGTATCAGAAATATCAGCAGGAGCAGGGAGGTGATCGTGCCCCTGTGCTCAGCACTGGTGAGGCCACACCTTGAATATCGTATGCAGTTTTGGGTGCCTCACTACAAGAAGGATGTTGAGGTGCTGGAGCGTGTCCAGAGAAGGGCAATGAAGCTGGTGAAGGGTCTGGAGCATAAGTCCTATGAGGAGCAGCTGAGGGAACTGGGGTTGTTTAGCCTGGAGAAAAGGAGGCAAAGGGGAGCCCTTGTCACTCTCTACAACTACCTGAAAGGAGGTTGTAACAAGGTGGGTGTTGGTCTCCTTCTCCCAAGTAACTAGCGACAGGACAACAGGAAACCGTTGTGCCAGGGGAGGTTTAGATTGGATATTAGGAAAAGATTCTTCACTGAAAGGGTTGCTAAGCACTGGAACAGGCTATGGAGGGAAGTGCTTCAGTCACCATCCCCAAAGGTATCTAAAAGACGTGTAGATGTGGAACTCTGGACATGGTTTAGTGGTGGATTTGGCAGTGCTAGGTTAAAGGTTGAAGTCGATGATCTTTAAAGGTCTTTTCTAACTTAAACGATTCTATGATCTTTGATAGGAAGAGACTGGGTTAAATCTAAATCGATAGTCATATAGCTCAATTAAGGTGAAGATGAATGAACCAGACCTCTTCATTCCTATCATTTCTTCTTAACAGGGATATTGTTCCTTCAGTCTCAGTGAAAACTTAGTTTTAGAACTGGTGCTTAATTTATTGTCAAATTAAGCAGGCAGGATTTTCACATAAGAAAAGGACAAAAAGCATATAATTTAAATCCAACAGTTCTGTTCTCTTAAGATTGGTCTCTCTGCACTTTAAAATAAAAGTCAGGGCATAGTCAGACCTGACAACTAACATTATCTGACCTCTGTATTTGTTTATGAATATATGACATTTATTTTAAAGAGATAGGCCAAGATGATTCAGATGTCACCCTAAATCAACTCCACACCATGATTAACTATTACTGATAAGTGTCGACTATTACAGTAACCCCACTAAGAAAAGGCAAAAATAAATCTCTCCCTTTGAAGTGCAATAGTTCGTTTTTTTTCAAAAGACTCATGCACAAGTGCAGAGAACAAGTGTTTGAGAAATATGGGTGTCACAGGAATCTTACAATATGATTCTACTATCTGCTTAATTGTCATGGAAAATCCAGCAAAAATAACATTGATATGAGCATTACTAAAATTCTGATCACTAATACTCTCAGGAATGGTGTTAACTTTATATGCTAATGAGTAGATAAAGAGAATTAAGATCCCTGAGGGAGAAAAAGAGGTTGACTGAGGTATCAAATGCCCCTAAGACTGCAGTCAAATATTATAGTGGATGTGCTCTGCTTCTGTGAGCTGCCAGACACACTAATTTTTTTCTTCTTGGGGTAGAGCTGGTTTTTTTCTTGCTGTTTTTAGGGGGTTTATATGTGGAATGAATACCAGTGTGAAGAGTTGTTCTTATGAATGTAATGCTTTATTATTATAAATAGTGCTTTCATTAGGGTATTATAGTGAGGTGGTATAATTATAGGTGGGATAACTAACATGGAACATGGAAATTTTTACTTTCAGGGAATGCTTGATATAGGGCACTAAGGAATATTGCCTGAGTATAGTAATACCTTGGTGCTCTCTTTTAGTCCTCATCACTGAAAAAATAATTTATTCCTTCAGGTATTTCAAATCAACCTACAACTGCTGCTGTGAAAAGAAACCCAACAAGGAAATAGGGAAAAAAAATACAACAACAAAAAAGCCAACTGGCAATCTATCTTGTTCCTTAAGCAGAAAACAGAATCAAAGACCACTACTACTTTTCTCTGTGACAAATCAGATCTACTGATAAACTTATTGATAGACAGATATTCTGGCAACAGATTGTCAAAACATGTCACCAGACCACACAAGTAACCCACACTCACTTACAAGATGTCTGCAAAGTTAATCTAAGAACCTGCAAAATATCCCAGGTTTGGAGTATAAATATCTTAGTGATGAGGTAAATTCAGAATGTTTTAAAAGTTATTATCTGTATTTTTAAACACACAGGACCATTAAATATGCAAAGACCTAAATTAAACTTCAACATTAAGACCTATCTCTAATACAAGAAAATACGTATTCACAGTTTCCCAACCAAAAAATACACAGTTACATATGTACTAGCAAGTGCAAATTTGCAGGCTGTTTTTGAAGCAGTAGTAGACATTTGTCCTTCCCCCACGACAAATGCTTGGTGTTAGTTTAACAGCTGAACTCCAGCTGGGACTTTTCAGGGGAAGATTTTGCACTGGTTACTTATTGCCAGACTAAAGATTTAGCTAAATCTTTTCTGAGAGCTTGTTCCATCACCAGATTCCACATTGCACAGCCATTACATGAGAAAAAGTTAAAAGCACATAACCATTAAAGAGTCAAGTTCTGTTGCTTCTCTTCATCCTGAATCCCTCCTCTGTTCCAGCTGTCATTAGGAGAAAGGGGAAGGCCCTTGCTAAGCACACCATATACTCCTACACCTGTAATTGTTTGTTGGTAATAGTAGATGTCGGATTGTTACAGCAGCAAGAAGAGACATCTTAACGATTCTGTGGAGATACTCAAAACCCGACTGGACACAATCCTGGGCAACCTGCTCTTTCTAACCCTGCCTGAGAAGGGGTTTGGACTAGATGATCTCAAGAAGTCCCTTCCAACCTCAGTAATTCTGTAACTCTGTTATTCTCACACTTGAGATTGTTGTTTATTTTGCAGGTATTTCACTTCCATTTAGGTTCATTACTAGGAAGCCCGAGGTGTAAAATGGAAGTTGTATATAAGTAAAAATATCTCTTTCTCCACCCTCTTGTTTCCAGACGGCTGAGCACTACAGCAAGGGGGAAAGAGGGTATGCAGTCACTGCGGGAAAGAACCAGCTAGACTCTTCCTGTGTCTCTGGGATTACGGTTAGGGTTAGGGTTAGTTGGCTAGCTACTCTTGATCCCTATTGGTGTTCCCTGCATGATGTTGCTGCTTTATGTAAGAGGATACTCTTACCTCAAAACTAGCACAAAGGCTTCATTTGAGAAAGAGCTGCATTAAAAAGGACTACCTGGCAGAAGAAGCAAGAAGAAGATATTTTGCTTAGAAGACTTTGGCCTCAAAAGAGAGACTGGGAAATATTTGCAAGAGAGGTACTGGTAGGAGATGGGTATAAGATACAAGGAGGGCAGCTGACAAGATAGAGATTAAAAAAAAAAAAAAGATATATATACATATCCACTGCAGGATCCACGTATTACATCAAGAAATATACAGGACAAACTCCCATTTCTAAAATTCCAAGAGTTAATATAAATGGACATATATGTAATAGAATAGGACATCAAACGTCCTAAGCAATGCATCTGCTCTATATTGAATCAAAATATGTCAATGTACAGGCTTACGTTTCCCTTAGGCCAAAGACTCTTTCAAACAGAATTTTTGGTAGCTAAAGAAATATTTGCCTAAAGCACCTGTCAAGCATCCATTGAGAACTGAATCATGTGATTTCTAAGTGTATATCATCTTGGACTGCTGTCAAGATCTGGTGGTGACCTGAGGTTGAATGATGCAGCACAAGTATATTCTAATGTTGTTCAGGAAAAGCAGGAAAAAGATACTTCACTCAGAAGACCTTGGCCATGAAGAAAGGAAAAGCAAAGCCAAACCCTAACTCAGAAGGAGCACACAGCGCCTATGGCCCAGGAATTCAAACTTTTCATAGCACCACCTGGACTGAATGATGTTGTTGTTCCTCCACTCTGTATCTTCTTATCAGTATCAGCCAGTCTCTCAGAGTAAGACTACAATCTCTGTCTCGGGTGGTTCAATTTTTCCTCTCCAACCATAATCAGGCAGTGTTTTCTGTTAGGTATACTATAAGTGGTCCAAGCTGCCAGTTGCAGTATAGCTAGCCTCTTTTGGCAATGAAAAATTGTCTTGCTCTCCATGCTTTCCTTCCCTCCACCATTCAGGGGCATATTTGGCACAGAAAAGCCAGCAGGTGTACTTCATTGTTAAAAAGACATGAGGCATCAGTACTTTGAAGATGTTAGTGTGATGGGTCTCCCAGCTGCAAATGATGCCGCTCACCTTATTATGCAAAGTGCCTATATAAAGCCATTATTGCTTAACGTCTATGCCCCAGTGAGGTGGTCCAACCAATTAACAAGCACAATATCAGATGAAAATGGACATCAGGCCGCCAAGACTCCCTGCATTCTCATAAAGTTTTTTTTTTTAAAAATCAAAGCCAGATTTCCAAGTCAAAAGCACAAAACCCTTTATGTCTGTCTTAGGTTTACACATCTAGTGGTAAGGAACAGTAATAATCCCCTACCTTTTTTCATTATTTTCTGTGATATGGAAAATACAGAAATTTAACAGATTTATAATGTCAGAAAAGAGGTATCATAAATACATATCTGTCTACAGAATTGAATGTTAAAACCAGCTAAAACAATGTAGCTGTGTTTCAGATTAACAGACTGATACGAACTAAAAATGTTGTGAGGAATCACATGTGAGATACGAGTAAGGAGTCCTTGGACTGCACTGCTGCCGCCGTGTACTTTACTTTTGCATTTGTAAAGGGTATCCTTGCTAACTGTGATTAAGAATAGCAAGAATTTCAGTATTCTTGTCCAACCCCACAGTTGTGCATATCCCAAAACTACTTCTTTCCAGTCCAATGGAGTTCCAGAATTAGAGAATTCAAGTACTGAGGAACATGCCCACAAGGATTAGCTAAACTGAGACAGGAATCCTTTCTGCATTTTGCCTGATACAACTTCTGTTTAGTCTTCAGTTTCCAAATCAAAAAAATATTTTTAAAACATGCAAATGGGACATTCATTAGAATGGAAACTACACAAAGACACCTTCTAGAATAATTTGAAAAAATCAAGACAAAAATTAAATAAAGACTGCACAGAAGTGAAACAATTAAATTAAGAAGATTGAGGCAAAGAGCAGTTTTATATCCCAGTCTAAGCAAGACATGCAGTATGCTGTTTCTGCTCTGATACATCAATGTAAGCACAATTTCACTGAAGATGGTTTAAAAGCATGTATTTCCACAGAAAATGCTTATGCATTTTCATAAATGTTTGCTTTACTCAGGAAGATTTCTTATTATAAACAAACTACTTTGAGTATAATTAGCTTTAAGAACCAAGACTAGGCTTAAAAGACACCAATTTTTTTTGTTTAAGGATAATTTTATTCCTCCTGGTAAAAAAAAAAAAAAAAAAAAAAAAAAAAGAGCAACTAGAAAGGTGGGTATTACAACAGAATCTAAAAATAGGTAATAATTGTTTGAAAAAATGTTCTCTTTTGATTTGCCAGAAGTACTTGTTTTTGAAAAGCAATTCTAAAGGATTTCCTCTTAACTGTGCTTCCTTGAGTGATGTTATATGGAAAATGAAAAAATTTAAGACAAACTTGACACTTCAGTCAAAACGAACACATTCTATGTTCCTCTGTTACAGCTTTTGTGTTTTGCACAGGTGGGAGTTGGGATCTGCGGTATGAAGAGGAAATGTTCAGCTGTAGATTTATAAGATATATTTCAAAAAATCTCCAACAGTGTTGGAAGTGAATTCTAGTTCTTTACTCTTCAGCAAAGTCATTTTATTTCTGAATGTCAAGGCCAGACTCCCCAGTCTTTTAAAAATAACCTGGAATATATACAAAATGTCATCTACATACATGTATATGGCAGCCACACAATATAGACTGTTCTTTAAAAATTCCTTTTGAGGTGGTTTCTCCCCAGATACTGATTTTTTTTTTTTTGTAACAAACTAGTACAGACGTTATTTCAGTGAAGAAGTAGATAATAAAAAGCCAGCTACGGAATTCTGATTTAAGTTTATACAAAGACTAGGACTGAGGTCTCTTTTTATCCTGTAAGAAAGGAACAGTTTTCATACAGATAATTCTTTGTGAATGGATGTTTGAGACAAGCTATATGGGATAACGAATACAAACAACACAAAACAGCTAGGAAAAGGAAGTAATTTTATTCATACTCCAAATATTCTGGTATGTATAAAGACTTATCAAATATAACAAGTTGAAAAAAACCCCACTGTACTTCCATTAATTCACTGACCATTGCAACCAAGAAGTCAGAGTATCTGAACTATACCCTCCCACTTAATGATGGTTGCTCTGCGGCCAGGCTGGGTACTTAGTGCACCCATTATTGTCAGAAGACAGTTGCACTGCATTTGTGTTTTGAAGATATTTGTATTCTTACAGCAACTTGGGATCATAGGAACAGGACCTTATATTTCCTAAATGCTTAAAGACATGTTAAAGAAAAAACCCCACAATTTAAACTTATGACAGATTCATCTTATAAAGAGATACAAAGAAGACATTAAGACAACAACAAGAATCTATGCGCTAACCTGTGTTTATATGAAGATACTCTGTTTCCCTTTCAGCTGTCAGTTGAGTTGGGATGCTGTGTCAAATATTTTGCCTTTCCAGGACAAGATGACACAAACAGAAACTTGTGCTCAGTCCTCCACCCTCGCTAAAAGCCCTGTAAGGCCATGATACCTGGGGAGGGGGAACAGAAGGTTGTTGTGCCAAATTGCTGCTATTAAACACACACTGACTGAAAGGCAAACCTGCACACTGATTAAAATGAACAGGAAGTAACTAAAGTCTGAACAGAGCAGCATGAGCTAGGAAAATGAGATAATCTCCCACTCCAAAATAAAAAAAAAAAAATCGCTCTTAGGACGTTGTGCTTGGATATCTTACAGTTAAGGATTCATTTCTCAACCCACAGGTTATGAAGGATCTCAGTTCAGGGTCTGACATAACATGGACGTTGGCAAAAGGCAGCCATGATTCTCCCTGTATCTTTGGTGTGGTGGGTTGGCCCTAGGTGGCAGGTATGTCTCCACGCAGTCTCACTCACCCTGGTGGAATGAGAGAAAGAATCGGAAGGGCAAAAGTGAGAAAAGCTTTCTAAAAAGTCTTTGGGGTTTATATCATTACTTGTTCAGTCTCACTGTGCTTTAGTATTTTACTCAAAGAAATTTAGGATATCCCAAGTTTGCATAAAAACAGTGCAGATGTGACATGGTGTCTTCTGCTAACATTCAGGAGAAATCTTATGGTTAAATTGACTGCCATGTAGATTAATTCTGCTGTGTGATTTATATAAGTATTAAATAGTCAGCCCTCTGAAGCAGGTTCAGTTAAGCATATTTTTTTCCCTTTCTTCCTTGCCTTGTTTGTCCTCAGGCAATGAGAAGATTGTGTGCATCATTAGGAGCGGAGAAGATGTCAACAGTGAAATGGTGTTCCACATTACTTTTACCACTGATCTCTTATGGTATATTGAAGAAGGTGTTTGATCTCTCTGGACTGTTGGTTTCTTCTCTCATTCTTTATCTGTGCTGAGAGTTGAGGAGACCAAATATCACATTGTTCCATTCCTTTCTGAATGCAATACAAATTCTGACAGGAAGTCACAGAAGTATTTAAGAACAGCATGGGCTGTTTAATTATCCTTTATTGACAAAAATTGAAGCAGCTGCTTACCTTGGTTTTCTGACCAGGCCTTTTGTAGTTGAAGGAAGAGGCATTCAGCTCTTGACTGACAACTGGTCCCCATTTTCTCCACAGAAACTGCAACTGGCCACTTCTCTTGTGCAGTTCCAGCAGGTTCGCACTGTGGTATATAATGGAAGGTGAGAACACTGCTGCACAGTGGTTTTCAATCTAAGAAACACCAACCATAACGACCCATTAACCATAGCATGAATTCTATCTACTTATCAGTTCCTGACACAAAAATTAATTCTAAGTCTCTGCAGCTCTCTATTGTTGTGTGCATGCTTTTGCAAAACTAACAGTATTTCGATGCCATTGAACTCACTACACGAGTCCCATGGGCTCTCAGAAAAAGAAGGTGGAAAAGAGACTGTTGGAACAATCTGTATTATCCATAAACTATAATGGATCCAGCCCACTAGAGGAGTTAAAAGAAACCTAGTGGATCCCAAATCAAGGGAAACTTCTGGGTACATCAACTACAGTAGAATAAATCTGCAGCTGTGTTGGCTATTGGAAGCCAATGGAAGATGTAATGGAAGAACTGATCTGGCCAATGGAAGAAGCAAATTTGAAAAAAAAAATGAATGAGAGAGAGCAGAGTTGCATTTTCAAACCACTGTTCTATATCGCAGGAGATATGTATTCTCTTTCTAATGGAAATACTTGCATGTCATTGGTACATTGAATATATTTTTTCCACTAATATTAAGGTGAATATTTTCACCAATTGGAATTTACTTTACTATTAAAATTAATTATTATATTATAGCAAGCTCCAAAATAATTTTATCATACGAATATATGATTTGTGCTTTACAGTTGTTAATAAATGTGAATTTCTCTTTTTGGACCAACTCTCTTACCCTTTGCCTACTTGTGGTGTTGAATCTGTAGGCATGCCCATAACAAAATGTTACTAGAAATACACCAGCAAGCACTTCCCCCATAACACACCTTTAAACATTCATAAGTAGCAACAAAATTCTCTGGGTGTGTAGATATTCATGAATGAGCATGCAGAAGGTGTTCTGGGATGAGGCTGTGTCTGTAAGTAAGGAAAGCATCCAGTGGCAGAAGACAGCACATCTTCTACTGCCTGTGCACAATGAAAAGGTTTCACCACGTGCCTAGGGCAGAGAAAATCCTAGAGACAGCTTTCAGTGGAATATTTACTCCTTCTCCATACAGGAAAACCTTACCAACCTCATGCAAATCAGTAGGTCAAAACTTTCATCCACTATTTTTAGTATGGTGTGAAAAGGCATTGCTTGCTATTCATCATTGCCAGTGCCTCACTTTTCTATCCCCAGCTCCAGAGACCTGTCTGACAGAATCATTGCCACTTCACATTCTGCCTTATCTGTTCAGCTGAACAGCTTTTCTCTACCCTTGAACTAGAGTGCTCTACCCCCTCCTCTTCTGCCATTGACAGGAAAACATGAAACTTTTGCCAAAAATATCTCCTCTGACCTATATTTTTTTCTATCTTTCTTTACCAAGACTGCTTAAGATAACGTTCATCTTGACACACAGACCCTTTAGGCATGTCTGTGATAGATATTTCTCTGCTACCTGCTTCTCTCATTTCTTCTAATCATGCATATTTGAATCTCCCTTACATCTTATAATAGGCTTTGTCGTGATGCCTTTGCTGCTGTGCTTTGAAACTGAACACTGGATGCCCACTGATCATACGCAACATAGTGGTGCTGACGCCTATTCTGAGGTAGGCTTCAGAGTCTGTAATCAAGATCTCTAAGGATAGTTCTAACCTCTCCATGGCATAAAGCTTCCCCTCCTCACTACTGCAGTTAACAGTTTTACCTTCTGAGACTATACAGAACTTAGAAAGTAAGTGGAGACTGTAAATTCAGATTATTATACATCATACTAACAGAGAAAGCATCTAGACTTACAACTCTCAAAATAAAAAGCAAACAAGCAAACAAAAATCCTGGATAAAAACCTTCTCTCTGGGACCATCAACATTCTGTAAGACCTTGAAGTTTTGGACAATTCTTCCATGGTATTGAAGCCTTGCTGTCCTGATCAGCCAGCAAGGTCTCTCAGCAAGCTTTCTCCCATTTGTTCAGGACTAGCTTTCTCTCACTCGTTCCAATAGCTCCCCAGCTCAGAGAACTTGCGTTCTTTTCTCATCTGTTTTCTCACTAGGCAATTTCCATTGTTCCAATTTAGAAGCAAAAAACCCAAGACGATCACTTTCCTTTAGTTTAACCAGTCTATTTAGCATAGTCAATGCCTTACCAAGAAAAAATTGTATCATGTTATCTCTTCATAGATTATTCTTATATCTGTTCTCGCATAGAATGCATGATCTATGACATAGTCCCAGCCAGCAAGTGGCAGATTAAATACAGACTGAGGAACAGAGTGGTGAATTAAATTCATAAAATAAGTCTGGATTTATAAATTATACATACGTTTCCCAAATTGTCATATCTCCCAGTCTTCTCTCTGCTGTTTGCCAGACTTTCTTCCACCAGTCACTGTCACATCATAGCTTCTCTTTTCTTTTTTATGTCCTGATTAAGAGGACATCTATATTTTCCCTTGAGCTCTCTTCCTCCCAGCAAGATTGTTTTCCATATCCCTACAGAGAGGGGCCAAAAAGGCATTCCTGAGCCTGAGATGCTTCTTTTTCAAGATATATTATGTGATCTAATAAAAAATAATACTTTTTCTTACAAATGTACATCCATGAGCAGAATTCAAATGCATCAATATAGGTTCAGAAAAAATCTACATGAAAAGAATTTATTCTTAGATTACTTTTCAAAAATCAAATGAACCTTTTTTTCTATATGTAAGGGGATTCTATTAATCTTTTGAGGGGAAAGGTTTGACACTCTGAATATTGACAAAGACCATAGATTTTGCAGTTGGAAAAAAGCAAGTAAATATGGAGTGGTTGGATTCTCCTGGCAGTACTGATTCTTTAGGGATGTTCACGACACTTTTGAAAACCATTGTAGTCATGTATACCATTTGCACCCCATGCTCTATTCGAAAACTCAGCCAGCAGAGTAATTAATTTAGAAAAAGGACATGGAACTAAACAGTAGTTCAAAGAGGTTTTTTGGGTTGGTTGGTTTGTTTTAATTTACCAAGCTTTATGTCTCTAGCTTCATTACTTAGCTCTCAACACTCAGAAATTGCTTAAAGAATAGATTCTGCAGCATGGCTCAGTAAAGGGCACACAGCTGCACTGATCTCAGTGGAGACGAGGGTCAGGACTCAGAGGGTACTATCATTTTAGACTGTTGCAGTGAGTCTTGCTAGAGAACATCTATCTAGGATGAATATTGAAGTGCCAGTTAACTGAAATGTAGGTGGATGCAGCACAGATAATATCACTTTATTGATAAGATCAGCAAAGAACCCATAAGTATCATCAGCTTTCCTTTGGGGGATTTATTAAATAATACAGAGTAAAATTTAATTAATGTGAACATTGAATTTAACAGTAGAAATTAGTTTATAATGAACAATTTAACTCTTGAAAACAACTTATTTTAGACTGGCTAAAGTGTGTACAGTGAAAGACTAAAATAAAATCCATTCTGAGAGAAACATGCTGGGGAAGTTGCAGTACTGGCACCTTCTGGATACATATAGCATGGATGAACTGCAGACTAAGAGTAGTCTAAGTGTGCACAGTTTTCCTCAAGGTATCCTACAAAATTCTATTAGGCTAAACAAATGTGTATACATTTTTATAATTTCAAAAGGATCAACATACACTTCAAACTGCTTTGTAATCTAGACACAAATATAGATGGAAAAAAATGACATTTCAGTTAATGAAATCTTGAGTACATACAGAAGAATAGCTGTTACGCATATGGAAGAAAGATATGAGCATATATAGTATATAACACTGACTTTATTTTTTGTGAAATACTGGTATCACAACTTCTGAGGGATGTCATATACATATGTGATATTAGTAAATAGTACATTTATTGCTTTATTACCTAAGAAAACTAGTGTTACTTGAAATCTTTAGACTTCATACATTTTAAAGAGAACGGATGTAATTGTGTAAGACTTTGGAGAATTTTTTAACCATTAAAGATCATTTTCAGTACCTGTGAAAGTTAAGTTTTGAACTTGATTTGGACCTTGGACATTTAATGATTTTTGATTTTCAGTCATTAGGTGTTGCTTTTCTAAAAACTGTGGCTTTTAGATTTATGAATCTTAGGAAACTAGACCTTACCATTTCCATGGTTCATCCATTTCTCTGCATTATTCTCAAGCTAAATCAATCTTCAGATTCATAAAACAAGTCTGTAAATATTAATGCCTACCAGAAGCAGTCTCACCTTGGATAACTACCATAGCAGAAGAATACCGGCAAAGCAACATAATTTTGAAAGTCCTTTCCAGTAAAATTAAGGCTTCTACTCCAAAGCAAGAAAAGAGAAGAAAACACTTATGAGAAAAGATATAAAATAATAGGGAAAAAGAACAGAGGCCATAAGCTGACTGGAGAAAAACAAGAAAGGGGGAAGGTCAAAAGTAAGAAAAAGTGCAACTGGCCAAAAAGATATGAAAGAATAGAATCAAGGAAGGAAGACAGAAAAGAGAAGAAAGTGTACAGCAGTTACAGAAAGAGAATGAGTAACAGAAAGTTGTGGGAAAGGAGAATGAATACAAATGAGACTATATTTGCTTTTTAACAGTTTCTGTAAAAGCATCAATGACAAAGTACATAGTTAAATGAATGAATAAGTATATAAAATGGATAAGACATATCAGTAGAGGTCAGGGGCACACATAATCAGATTCCCCAAGAGCAACAGAACGCCTAGGGATGGTTCTTAATAGCATCACACTGAAACAGCATATATTTCCTTGCATTCCTCCTTGGGAAAAACAAAACAAAACCAAAACCAACCACACACACACAAAAAAAAAACCCACGAAAAAATAGAATTAAGCCTGGCTTGTATTTACTGTCAATACCTTAATTTTAATCTTGGACATGTACCATCCCATAAAGCGATGACAACTGGCATCAAGTTTCTCCGGTTTCTTATGCACTGGTTTATTTTGATTCCTTGGTTTTTCATTTCAAGTTTTCCATTTACTTTAATTAATTTTTCCTCTGATGATCACGTCTCACAAGTGGTTTTTTTTTTCTTGTTTTTTTCTTTTTCTTTTTTTAAGAAAATTTCCTCACCTGGTAGATTTTCTTTTGCTTTCATAGCTTTCTTGCTTTTTCTCAAAGAGAGAAGGAAAGATTAGAGGGGCACTGAGTACAGGCAGGAGAATCGGGCACTTATCTTTGCAGTGATATATTTTTTTAAAAATTTGGAAATCCAAGGGAATTAAAACGAGAGTGGAAAACAACAACTTCTGCCAAGACAGGGAAAGCAAGTGCATGTAGTGCTTCTTCCAGTTTCTGACATGATATGTTCAAATACCTTTCGGATACAGTATGTCAGCTTGTGTTTCACCATATGATATGACATAATGCAACATGACACACCAATTGTTTTGTGACAGAAATGTAAAGAAAAAGAACGTCTCCGCTCTGCTGGTAAAGAAATCATTTTAAGTAGAGAAATAGACAGATTTCTCCTAAATATTAATGCATCAAAGTGTAATGGCCTGAAGAACTTCCACCTTCCTGGAGCTCCTGCCAGGGCTGGGGAACAACTCAGCCATAGTGCAGCTGCGGGCTGCCCCCTTCCCCAGACAGCTCTGCTGGGAGGCCTGAGAGAGGGCTGACCCCCCTTCCTGTGGGAATTGCTTTTGAGTTGACACTCTTACGCTTGGCTCCAGCCTGAACTACAGCACCAGCTGTGTCACAGCCGGGGCCGTGCCTGGCCATGGGCCCAATTGACCCTGACCCAGATCAAGACATGGATTGACTTCCCAGCCTCACCTCGGACCTGCCTCATCACTACAGATTTGGCTGGCAGTCACTGAGATACATCTGACCTTGGTCAACTTCACGGACCTGATCCCATCCGTGATTCACTGACTCGTGCCCAGCTGGACCCCATGGACTATTGGTCAGACCTGACTGCCGTCCCCTGGCATGCCCACTCACCTTGCTTGGGGACTGCGGGATGGGGCCTGACTGTGTCACCACGCTCAGCTCCTCTCCCTTAGGGAGCAGCCGGCTGTGCCCCAACACAAAATGAAAAGTATTCATTCACCCAGGCAGAGCACTGTGCTGTTTAACCCTCTAGGCCCTGATGGTAATTTTCAGTCCTCATATATTTTAACTGTAAACCTTTTAATGTCAAAGCACATTTGTAGGGCCCTGGATGGGTGGATGGCCTTTAATTTTAGACATGTTTTATGTGTTCAGAGTGATTAAAGGAGGAATCAAGTTCAGCTTCTAATGGCTGGAAATTTCATGTGATCACTTTGAGTACTATAATTTTGAAGGTTCTCAGCAACACCCTTTCCAAAGATCTGGAGGTTTGTGTTTTGTTTTTCACTTTTGTCAACTACTCCCTCTTCACCAGGTCTACCTGAACGCAGAAGGCTGCATCTGCCTTCTCAGAGACACAAACTCTGGCTGAAGAAATGAGCGTTGCAGTAATGCAATAACTGGAAGACGTCATCACCTTCAGTTGAATCTATAACTAATTTCTTGATAAAAGAGATAGCACCAACAGAAGGGAGGAGTACACCAAAACAGTGTTACTTCGTGCTGAACTGGCGGGCCAGGAATATTTGTATGTATGAACTGAGAACAGACAAAGTGTCCCACAATACACAGCAAAACAATTCATGTGGCATATCACAACTTAGTGCACTAATTTGTACTAAGACATATGCTCTAGAAACCCCATCAGTTAACTCCAGGATATGGCAGTGCTAGTATTTATATGTTTTCAGAAGTATCAGTCCATCGGCACTTTCAAGTGAGGAAGAAAAAGCAATAAAAAAATAAAGACTGTTTTACTAACTTAAGTTGCTTTATTTAGATTTCTCAAGTGTCGTTCAGTAAACTTCCCTTCTAAATAAAGTGCACGGTACCCTAATGCATACCTTCAGGGTAGATTTCCCAAAGAAAAAGAATTAACATTAAAAAGAGATGAGGAGGTATAATAAAGGAACCCAGGACCTCCTACTTTTGGGCACACCAACAAACACAAAGGAAATAAAAACTTTTCTGAATATTTCAATTCATATTTTGGGGAATATGACTCCTGAATACCAACAGCTTAAGTCATTGATAATTCCAGCCCTGTTTTGCAACAGAGTTTAGTTTAGCTAGTGGATTTGTGGGAGATATGGGAAAGGAACTCCAAGCAGCATTTTTTTGATACTGCCTATTCCCTGATAAGGAGTGAGGGAATGGGAACAGAGTGGCAATAATGCTCTGTGTAGTTCCTGAGCCCATTCTGTTCTCTTTGCTCAGGTAAAGAACTGCTAAGGAATTTCTATAATGAAAAATAGGGTTTGTCTTAACTGACGCTTGAAATTCTTTCAACTGGGGAATTGCAACAGTGCTATTAAAAACCAGTTTTATTGACATAACACATTTCCTAGGATATGCCATTAATCATTTCATGTTATTGTTTCAATAGTATACTTAACATTCAAAATTTAAGCAAAATCCTAATGATACAACTATCAGGAGGAAAAACGTAACACTGAATCTACCTAAGTGGCACTTCTGCTGTGAATGAGTAGCATATTCAGCCTAATACCTATCAGCTGGATTTCTGCTAGTTATTGTGGATTTTTGTTCCTTAAAGCACTGTTTATAACAAATGGAAGGAGGTCAGCTACGTCATTTTGCAACCTACCAGCCTATTCAGAAGAACTGCCTGGATGTAGAATCTTGCCATGTCCTGTTCTCTGGAGTTTTCTTTCAAAATATGTGCATAAACATATCCTTAATCATAATACTAGCATCTGTTTCAGCCCCAAGCAACACTGATTACTATGGTTCTATACCAAAATAACTTAATGAGACAGAAGCTACAGGTTTTACTACTGTTTTCTGAATCACAACCTGTCCTCATGTCACTGGGAAGAGAAGTCATTCTAACTGTACAATGTACAGAGATTTTGAACTTCTAGAAAAGCAATTTATTAATGTGTGATTAGCTTAATTAGTATCTATTACTTTTGTCGGTCCTGACTGTTCCCCCAAAAGCCTTTTTTGGCAAAATGAACAAATAAATATTAGCATTTTAAAGAGCAGAAGGGGAGGAAAGCAATACTGTACATATAAAATGGGGGTTCAGACCTAAGGAAGTTGTCACTGACACAGACTAGAGATTACAGAACAGCTGCAGACCCCAAGCAGTAGTCAGCAGAGTGTAACCTGAAGGGAACGAATACGTGAATAATGCCCAATAGACATACCTCCCCTCCCACTGCAAAATCTGACCCAACTGAAGTACTGTCACTCTTGTGATACCCTAGGTAATTGTGTTAAGCCTTGACATAGGCTCAAAGAAGCTCTGGCCCTGTCTTGCTTATTATGTTCTTCCAGATCCATATTGTCTATACGAGCTTGGGCATCACTTAATGTAAAATAGAATGCACTGAATTTAAAATAGTCCTACAGAGTTTTGGTCCTCTTGTGTCCCTTGTTTCAGGGTAAATCCCATATCTACTCTGTCCTATCCCACTGCTCTGCTTGCCTCCCCATCCTGCTGAAGGCAAGCTGTCACAGTCAGACATGGGATACATAGTCATGCGCACTAGACTTTCCCTTCAGATTTCAAAGATTTTGCCATGAAAATAATTTTGTGGCAAGTGTAATATTAGGGGGTCTATAGAGAGCAGCTGGTTAACATAGGCACCTAAGCCAATTGTGAATCCCATACCACTACCACCACTGCTTTCACACTGTCTTAAGTCAATCTAGAATTGAACAAAGAATACAAAATACACTATAACAGAGCAATAGAAACCAGAAAGTGACAAAAGAAAGGTGATAGGAATGAGAACTAGGTATGATAGGAAAAAAGATCAGAAAACACAAACTGCACTAAAGCTCTTTTTCCTACCAAATTAATCATGGCTATCAACCTGCTGGGGTTTTTGTGGGCTTAGTTTACAAATGCATTAGTTCACCATACTTCTTTCAGGTTTAATAAAAAAAAAAAAACAAAACCAAACAAAACAACTCAAATGAGTAACAGTCAGTTTTGTTGTCTGATAAAAGACTGATGGCCTTAAGCTTTCTCAAAGGAAATTCAATTTAAATAAGGACTAAACTCGGATTGTCAGTGAAGTATCCATCCCCAAATAATTATTTCTTAGATTTATTCTAAATTCCAGTCGCACTTTGTCTTCCAAAACATCATGTTTTGAAGCTAGCTCCAGCTAAATCACAGATAATGTAAGAGTATTGTTTTTCTCACAATATTTCATGTCCCAAAAAGGTCTTTTGTAGTACCACAGGAAGAGAAGATACTGTGAGAAGTGTCAGTAGCACTGAAGAAAAAATAAACACTAGTTTTTTCTTTTAATATTTTGGCTGTATTTCTAAGTTCAAGTAATTAACTTAAGGTTTTCTTGTATCCTTCTGCTGCTTCTTATGTCTAAATAACTTCATTAAAACACTCACAGGTGATCCTTTTAATAAATTTCTAACAAGTTAATATACTTCTTGTAAAGGTGTAACTACAGGTTAGGTTTGGTTTTGATACAGTGTCCAATACATTTTGTGTCTACAGAACAGGAAAAATATCAGATGTAACGAATGGTGATAAACTGGAACAAAATTAATTGAACTCACATTTTTGGACTTCTAACCTTTCATGATCTACTGTCTTTTCAGTCAATATTTAAAATTAATACCTATCATTCAAATGAGCATAAATACCTTTACCCGAGGATCTAATAAGAGAAATGGCAATCATTACAACTATGGGGTGCACAATTGGTCATTAAACAGTAAAAGTTATAGACCCTTCTGTTCAGCCACTATAAGTCAAAACAAGCTGATGAGATTTTTTTAAAAAAGAGCACTACTACAATCACAGTAGACCACTACTGAAGCAAGCTGAGTCAAACAAGCAGATTATCTAATTAATTTATGAGTTCTCAGTTCTTTGTACGTTAGCTGCCTAGAGTAGCTTCTTCAAAGAGGAATTAATACAGGGGATGATCAGAGGAGAAAAAAATCTGCTTTAGAGATGCTCATTCAAGAATATTTTCCATAAATTAACTAATTTTGAAATCACCTACAATTGCAAGCACAGATATTTTTAGCTTTGTATAGGAAATATAATATTGTAGAAACAGCAAAGAAGAAAATGGTCTGTGATGCATCTGTTGGGTTTAGAAACAGCAAACCGAACGGAAAAGGATATTTTTCTCCAAAAAAAAAGATTCTGCCAGTTAGTGGAAACAGTTGTGCTAAGCAAAGTAATGAGCAATAATGCTACTCCAAGGACTACTCTCGACATACGTAACAAATAGATGATGGCTGGTCAGGAAAATCTCCAAAATTAATACTGAGTTTTGTTTTCTTTAAATGTAATGGTGGAGATAAGATGAATATAGCTCAGTCTTATCAACTGATTTAGCTCCTGAAAATTAACTTCTAAGCATACGGTCATACGGTCAGAAAAGCTAATACTTTTGAACAGCATGGTAACAGTCTTGAGTACATGTTAGGGCTCACATAAGTGGATTTCCAGAGCCATAATTTCAACAAATAAATTTTATAGTTTGACTTTTCATCACACAGAAACACAATGAGGATTTCCCGAAAATGTTTTAAATTGTTCCACTCAGTTTTGGAACACAGTGATTCACTTCTAATGGAGGAAGAAGGAATTTTTCTCTTTAAATATAGCTGATCTCTTCATTAACTAAAAATAAAATGGAAACAAGAGAGCTCAAATTCTATCAGGAAACACTGCTTACTACAGGAAAACACAATATAAAAATGGTCCACTGATTCTAGCCTATAACGTATGGACAATATTAGCAAAGCTTTAACCCATCATTTTTACTCTGTTTTTTTGAAAATGTATCCCAGTGATCCACCTCACAATAGTGATTTCCATGAGTGGATTTGGTCTTCCATTGCCCTAAATTCCTTTTATTTCTCTGCTGTCCTAATCCATCAACCAGGCTCCTGATATACCTCCCTCCAAGATAAAGTGATTCTTTTTCCAGAGTCCTTCACTGTGAAAAGAAATACATCAAGTACATGTTGTCTACAGAAGCCTAGCCCCCAGTAAAAGCTAATTTGAACCAAGACTGGATATCCTGAAAATTTTTTGAACCCTGAAATCAATATGAAGCTGCTAAGTGCAGAGGGAGGAAATGAAGCACAGCGGTCTCTGGCTTGCTTAAGGGTTTGCATGTAACACTGCACTTGTTACTCACGCACCATGCTAAGATGTCTATCAGGTGTGTGACCTCCCTAGACCTCCTATAAAGACATCTGCAGAAGGTTCTTTATAGTTATGGCAGCCTGAATCACATTCTGGTGTTGTCTACCTTTTTCTATTGCATATAGAGGGAACACAGTGCAATCAAGATTCCCAATGGCAGCGCTGGAATAAAGTGTTCATCTTAACATTTGATACCTGTGGGTTAGTGCTGCATCCATGCAGTCTTCTACCAAGTTCATAGAGACTCAGTGCAAACACAGGAATCTGCCACCATGAATAAGGCCAGATAAGGATGAGGGACTATAATAATAGGCTAAAAGTATAATTGGATGGTTCCTAATGCACTACAAATACAACCACTTATGATACAATTTATCTGTAACTGGAGTATCATAGAATTAGAAACATAACAAAAATCAATAATTTGTGCTCAAAGGTATTCTCAAAAAAGAAAAGGAGGATAAAGTGAAGATGTTGTCACTGAGAAATTTTCCCTGTAGGAACAAAAGAAAACATTATCTAAAATGTGCTATGGAAATCCTAAAATACAAAAAGAGAATATTATTGTTTAGAAGATCTTTGCCAACACTATGTAAATTCTATCAAAGTTTAAACATTGGTAGGCTTTTTTGCTCATAAATCATTACAATAAATTAGACATGTCCAGTAACATTAAGTAAAATAGTAAATGTCAGAATCATTTGTCACAAAATCATTGTTATCATCACCAGCTGTGGTTTTTAAAGGAAAAAAAAAGAAAAACCCATGACTTTTCTTAATGAAGCACTTCAAACCACCTTGTTCATTTTTCATATTTCAATGAAGATCAGGTTTTACAATCAACTTGAGTTACTTATATTTCTTATTACTTATATTTCTTAAATCAGCCTTGTTTTATAGCTGCTTTCTCCAGCTAGTTCTACAACATTGATATTTGGAAGTACATTCTCACCTGCCTTTTTCTTTCAAAACAGAGCACATATAAAGCTGGTATGACTAGGCAGGTTTTAAATAGCTCTGCACAAATCTATATTTTTTTATAGGAAGAATGCAGAGCACATTTCAAAATCATTCCTTCATGTTCAACAGTATTTCCTGGAAAACTGTACTGAAAAAAACGGAAAAAAAAAAAGAAAGGAGTAAGACCTCACATGGGTCTTTTTACACAATCTCCCTTTTTGTTCTTCTTTTGGCTTTGCTCTTCAGCCTGCAGTTGGCTGCATATTTAGTGCTTCCACTGGGAAACTGAGTGAGTGCTCCAATCTCTATTTATATAGGATCCATACACTTTTCATTATTTAAGCTGTTTTCATACACCCTTCTCCAGCTAGAGCATCACTGGTGAAATAATTACCACCTTCAGTCTGTTGCAGCAGTTAGAGGTTACTGCCTCCTCTAATCTCCCAGAAGAGCTGCTTCTATAAGCAATTCCTAACCTGTTTCTCTTCCAATCAGTTTGATTAGCAAAATTCCACTACTTATGTTCTATTTGTTAACTTGGATCATTTAGTTAAGAAGCATAGAGATAAGAAAATCCATCAGATTAGAAAAAGGACTACCTTCTATCGGGAATATTGACATGAAAAGAAAGAAGTGCTGGGGGAGCAGTAACTGCTTCAAGCTGGTATGACTCCAGACAGAAGAAGATATCTGCATCAGGTTAGCCTGAACACAAAATAAAATACATATACTGGTTTATACTTCATACCAGAACAAATCTGACTTACACAGTTGCAGCAGAATAGACAATATCTGACCTAGCATTAAGTTAGATTTTCATAAAGAGATGATACCTGATCTAGCATAACCTCTTCTGAGACGAAGTTACTCTTTCAAAAATGTTTATAAATATGATTTGGCAGAAAACATTTCTATGAGTTTGGCAGAAAACATTTCTATGAGTTCTGCAGAATGTCTTACCTGGAGTCAGTGTTTCTGGTCTGTGCTCACTGAAAGCACAGTTAACATCCCAGGGCAGTGCAATCCAAGTCCTACAAAAGAGGAAAGAGCATCCATTTCTAAATTACAAAAAGAAAATTAAAAAATTAATTTTTCTATTACTAGAAATATAGCAGGGAAAAGAAAATAAATGATCCGTTTAAGACCCCTTCCAACCCAAACCACTCTATAATTCCATGATTTCTCAAGCTTTGTAGATGTATACAAATGGTCCTTACATTGACCCATGAGCATTTCATTATATTTCCTCTCCCCTGACAGGCTAAGAAGGGGGAGTGACAGAGCAGCTTTGGTGGGCACCTGGCATCCAGCCAGGGTGAACCCCCACAAATACAAATGAAGAATAAGGTAGAGAGTAACACTATTGTTTTCCAAGTTAGGGGACAGTCAAACTCTACCTAGACAGAAGTATTTTAAATAATTCTACCCATTATTAATGCACAAACTGTTTCTTTCCTCAACATCAGGTGCATGCTAGTTTTAATCTACATATTAAATATTATCTGATTTTTCTATTGTACCTACAACATTTATTGGCATACAGTAATTTATAGTTGGTATATTTTGGTTTTGACGCTAAGACTGTGAATAATGTAGAAGTGTTTACTGTAGCTAGTGTGACTTTTGCTTCTTCACAGTGTTCTGATTTACTCTCTAACTTTTTTCAGAAGATCTCTTAGCATAAGAGTTAGCAGTTTTGCACCATACCTATGTCATGTTTTGTTGAATTCCCATCAACATGCTAGTGCCCTGCAGCACCTGGAAATGTGCACTGATCTTCTGCAACACTAGTTTCATCTCTTCAAGACTAAAATTGATTTTTCTCAAACTGGCATGTAAAGATACAAAGTGTACCCAGTGATCCATAGCTCAAGTGAGTGTAAGAATACCAGCATCAGTGGTTGAAGAAGCAGTAACTTTTTAAGTTTTCGCAAGCACCAGTGCAAGAAAAAACAGACAGTAGTGAAGAATTTATCTTGTAAAATGCCAGGCAGTCAAGTTGCTTTACTACTGCTGGAGGCTATTGTCAAAGTTGCTAAGTAAATGGTAGAAATAGTTTCCTCTAATTGGAAAGAGCTGGGATACCATGGTGATATGATTTTTATAGCATACCTAACATAAATAGATAAAAAAGCATTTTTAAACTCACATTTTATCACTGCATGATTTGCCCAATTCTATAGTTCACTGTGAAAGGCTCAAATCTTCCCTTTTGAACACTGAAATAGGAGGGAGGGCATTGGAGTCTCTCCTTGCTCTCCCTCCGACACATAATCCCATCTGTAAGGCCAAGTTTATTGGAGGGAAAGCAAGTAGAAGTTAGAATATGTCATTAAACACAAAGACCGACCAAGTCTTGCACTTGCTCAGC
Source organism: Leptosomus discolor (assembly GCF_034619465.1). Classification (NCBI taxonomy): domain Eukaryota; kingdom Metazoa; phylum Chordata; class Aves; order Leptosomiformes; family Leptosomidae; genus Leptosomus; species Leptosomus discolor. Next base: position 32,093,722 of record NC_141399.1, read on the forward strand.
CCTCATTAGTGATTCTGTGGCAACTCACGCACTTCCCTAATGTAGCAGAGCAGTACATATCTCTTGGAAAGGACATGCACAAGAAGCAGTGTCACCAGTGCCCACAGCTACTTGCTACTCCGTTATGCCATGCTGCTTCCTTAGTACATGATCCAATAGAGGATGTGTGGCCTCGGATTTGATTTCACCTGTAGACTATCTGATCTGTTAGTTAAGAAAAAAGTTAAGAAGCTTAAAGATAAAACATTATTAAACACATCTGTGACTTGTTCTGACCTTTCACAGTTTCTCTGAAGTGTGTATGAACAACAAAATTTTTACTACTGATGAGTCCTGAAATAAAAACCTGAATATTACAAACAGTTCACATTTCTAGCTGTGCTGGTTCCTGCAGAGTACGGGGCTTTAAAAAGCCTCTTTATTTAACTCTCATTACATGTGCATAAATGAAGGAGAATTTTCACACGCACAAGGAGAAGTAGCACATAGCTGAATAAAAGACTTTAGACATTATAGCAGCTGAAAGTAGGTATCTTTGCAATTACAAGTGAGAAGTGACCTTTGTGGTTTTAGTTTCTATTTTTTTCTCATTGAATGCGATCTTTCTGTCTTTCTTCTCCTGCTGGCAAACAAGTATTGTAAAAATTTAGGGCCTGACTTTCTATAATAGCTTTTAGAAGGCCATTCAAAGTGAACAGGTGTTGTAGATGTTTGGCATTTTTTAAATTCAAACACAAACAAGCATCTTAGACATATCAGGTCCTGAATAAATTTCCAACATGCAGGAAAGGACTTGGAGGTCAGAGTGGTCAAGGAGTTGAACATGAGTCAGGTCTTGAACCGAAGAAGGTCAAATGCATCCTGGGCTGTATTAACAAAAGCATAGCCAAAGCCTTAAGAAAAATTATTTTTGCCCTCTCTCTGGTTCTTGCAAGATTACACCAGGAGTACTGCTTCCAGTTTGGGGCTTCCCAGTACAAGAAAGACATGGGTAAACTAGAGATAGTCCACCAGAAGGGTATCAAGATCAATAAGAAGCAGGAGCATGACATACACGGAGAGAACTGGGTTGTTCAGCCTTAAGAACAGAAGGTCAAGGGGAAGATCTTAATGTTATCTTCAGCTACCTAACACGAGGGTATAAAGAAGATGGAGTCAGACTCTTCTTGGGGATATATAGTGGTCGGACAAAAGGCAACAGACACCATCTCTAAATAGGGGAACTCTATTCAGATACTGGGAAAAATAAATTTCACAATGACAGTGGTTAAACATCGGAACAGGGGCCCAGAGACTCTGTGAAATCTCTGTCCTTGGAGATATTAAAAACTTGACAAGTCATGGCCCTGCTCTTAAGTGTACCCTGCTTTGGGCAGGGCTAGAACCAGATGACTTTCAGTGGTGCCTTCAAACGTATATTGGTCTACGATCCTATGACAGCATCTTGACCTGATTATCCCTGGACCTGCTAAATGTAGGCGAAATTCAGTGGAGTGCTAGGACATCTGGGAGTAGCCAGAAATTTCACTGTGGTCATGGAACATCTTGATGCTAGGAGGTTAGCTTGATATCATTAAACTGAGGTAAATAAAATTGAAATTAATAAAAGTATTTAATTACTAAATCACAAGTTAGAGAAACAACCATCTCCTCTTCCCCTTTCACTACACTACACAGACCAATACCAAAATGTGTCTTCTTCCTTTTGCATTCATCTGATTCAGTGGTAGATGCTAACCTATGTTCTGTGTTCAATGACAGAGAGGATTGTTTCTCATCAATCTTGTGTTCTCAAAAGCGTGGTTGTAAAGTTCTGAGAGTGCAAATGGAAAATTTGTATGAAATCTGAGGAAATCAATGTCATTCATACAGACATATGAAAACTATATGAACTGAACACAAGTTTGAAGGCTCAGGCTATTCCAGCCCAGGTTTGTGCTGTTCTGACAAAATGATACGGAAAGGAAATGAGCTTTAGTAAAACACACAGATGATTTCAGCTAAGATTTTCTTTAAAACTTTAACGGCATATGTATCTTTTAAAGAACAGATTATGCTAATTATATCTTTTGCTTGCAGCTACTTACCTTTTTCAATAATGCAGTTTCTGATAATCACAATTTCAACTAACTGTTGAAGGAAATACCTCCAGTCATGCCATCATTTCCAGAGTGCTTCAGGCTATAATGCCTAACAGTTTTGTAATTCTATTCACAGAAAGTATAAATCAGGATTAGATTTCAGTAGTCTGCCCATACCCCAACAGCGATTAGCACAGTGTGCAATATGGACCACAATCTTCAGAGAAAGTTCATACAAGTAACTTCACAGACATAGGAATGAATTCTGTCACTGTTCCCTGGTACAGAGCAAAGACTGAATTGTCACTGTGATGGGCAGCATTGCTTTGAAAAAGGACCTATCACGGCAAGAACACATCCAGATGTCCCTTTATCTCAAATGCAGAGATATTAATAGACAACTTAATTTTTACTAAAAAAGACAGCTAGTAACACAGTCTTACTTTTAATTTATGGTTCGTTAGGTCTATTTCTTAATGTGATTAATGACATATCACTACTTAAAGCGTGGGACATTCATCAGCAGAACTGCATGCCCTTAAAACAGGTGTTGAGGGAATTTGAGAACGCTATGATGCAAAGTTTTACTATTTCTATAATAGCCTAAAATGACAAATTACCAAAGAACAAAAACCATTACAATTTTGAAATAGGAATTAATTTTTATGTATTTATTTTGACATATTTTTCTCTAAAATTGTGAGGCTTTCATAAATCTGTATGTGGAGGGCATAAGAATATAGATGTAAATATGAACATAGGAAAGCTAGAGAATCAGAAAAATTCAAATTTCAAAGTTTTCCAGTGCAGAATGTGACACAACATGAAAATGGAACCTTTCTTAAAGCTAGAAACTAGCTTTGGTCAAGATTTGTCCTTCTTAATTGAGGAAACGTGGTTTGAATCTTGATCACTGGGAGAAGAAAATAAGAGATACAAGAAAAAGAAAGAAAACCTAGAATATAACTATATAGAATTAACCATTATGTAGAATACTGACCTAGACCACATTCTACATATAATACAAAAATAATACAACTGGCTTCTAAGCACGTCTGTAATTAAAGTGCGAAAGATCAGTCCCCAAAATCAGTTATTTATTGCACAAAATAACTAATGAAGTAACTGTCCATAGAGGACACTACTGATAAAATGAAGTAGGCCAGATAAGCCAAAGACCCTGCAGACAAAAGCCCTCCAAATTCTCAGAGAAATAGAAAACAGCTGAAAAGTAGATAGGGGCAGTGAGTCTCGTTCCCTAAAATGTTAAGAAAGCTATGAAATTAATTAATTAATTAGAAATAATAGAAGTAGACTTTAGTAATTATAACTTTTTTCTAACATCTGTGCATGTAAGAACATTTTTGATCAGATATCATATTTTAATATTTATGTTTCTTGTTTTACCAGGAGCCATCAGTGACTTTTGCTTTTCTGCTCAGTTCTGCTCATTTTTTATTTTATCTTCCTTCTCTTCCTCAACCCTGATTGTGTGTCTTGCCCTGATATTTCATCTTCCTTTTCATGTATATTGCAAATTCTCTGGAGTAAAAACTTGTTTCTTTGTTATAGGTCTGCAGAGAGCCCTGCATAATGGAGCCACAATCTACAAATGGGGAGTTTAAGTGGTAACATACAAATAAATGAATAAAAGGATGTTTATTGCACTTACATTCCAACAGAAATAGATGATTAATGGATATTAAACACTGAGTTTATTATTTTAGAAAAACAACAAAGGAAAATCCTGTTGGTAAACAAATCTTTAAAAAAAATATTTCAGTACAATCTGTTGAAGTTATCACCAGAAAAACCTCTCAGTTCTGCCTTCAAAGGCAGACCATATTCTCAAAGAATGAAAAAGGAAAAAAAAAAAAGTAATAAGGAGGCTTGTGAATTATGCAGTGCCTTAGTGTCCTAACCATGGTGGAAGACTGAGTCTTTGGAATTGAAATTAAAGACATGTTGCAAAGTTTAACCCCAAATAAATATTTTTCATGGGCCCAGTTTATTCAGACCTGGTCATTATAAAAATGTACATTCATACCAGAATGCAACTTTGTTTTAATCATTGGTAGGGGCTGGTGAAGAAGTGTTAATGTCAAATATTAATAACTCCAGTCTGAAAACTCTCACCTGGATGATGACTTTCACCCATTGTTTCAATTCAGGTTGTGCTGGGAGCCAGAGCCTGTCTGAGACCAGGCAGATCCAGGACTAGGAACACAGAAGTGGTTCAGATCTGCCCTCCTTTCAGCTTCATTAGACTAGACTCTTGACCAGCTAAGGGTCTTGATCTCCAGACAGAGTCATTCTTACTTATAAAACAAAGAATGTAATTTTTAATACACCTGCAGTTTCACCCGATATATCACAAACTGCTTTCAGAACATTGCTGAAAAACAAAACTTTAGCCAACATATCGTAATGGTCCATGTGTTTTTGTTTACCATTTAAAGACACTTTAGCTTTCTGGATTTCTAACACAGTTCTGGGCTACCTTCTTCCAAATGAGTGGTTTTCTTTGTAGCATGATGTATGCTGGATAACCTTGATTGCTGTGCAAGAATGTTTAAGAATGACTGATATTATGCCAAGATAGTATTGGAAAAGCTCTTAAAAAGGACATTTTACTTTTCATATCCATGTTCTTACTTCTGTTTGTTTCTCAACCTGACTTCTAAATTCATCCTCTTAAATATTTCTAAAATAATATTATTCCAAAATAATAATTATTAAACTATTCAGAGTTTGTTTTACCTCCTTAACAACTGTACGTACAAAAATGAAATTCCATCTTTATTTTCACCTCTACTTTTGAGTATTCTTCTCCTCTTTAAAAATAAACAGTCTGCTAATAATAGATACTTCACACAACATGTATTAAGTAGTCTTTTACAAATGCCATTTTATAGCAATGGATTATTGATGACATGCCAGCCATCTAAATCAGAATATTCTTTAACATAGAAGTAGAAGAATACCTTTTTGAGTAATTATAAATATAACTTTGTACTTAATTTTTTGCATATTTAACTTTATAGTTCCATTTTCAGTTATCAGAATCTTTCATTATCTGTAAAACTGGAATAAATCTGCACTTGGTTTAGACTGAAACAAAATAAAAATGGAATTAACTGGAAGAAGTAGCATCAGATACTGTCTTTCACTGGTTGACCATATCTCTTAATGTACAGTTCTACCCAGGCAAGGCCAGAGCTGAAGTTGTACCTGTCTCTCAGGGAAGATGTCCTATTGGCCCAGTTTTCCAGTTTTGACTGGCTGGAACACAAAATCTGTTGCTTTTCCAAGCCATACAACTGGAGGTTGAACATCACTGTAAACTTTTCAAAAAGCCTGAAGTTTGTCCAATTGTATTTGAGAAAGAAACACAACTCAACAGACTAATGCTTGTCTAATGATGCTCACCATCAGCATGTCCTTCTGGACAGTGTCAATCACAGCACAGCACTGTGTCATTTTCCTTGGAAAAACAGAATTCAGAGCAGGTTAACAAAGAAGAAATTACCATTTTTTTGACTTTAAGTCTATTGCCCAGCTTTTATCTATTCAAGCAGTCATGCACAGAAAAAAGAATAATTAGCACAATTTATTTAAGTTTTTGCATATGATAAAAGTCACTTTTATTCATCATTAGGAAAAATCTTCTAGCAACAGAATTTGGATTTACTTTTTTCTTCTCCTATTTGATGGTCTTTAACTGTTTTTAGTAGTCTTCACATTATTTGTCCCAATTAACTCCTGACCAACTTACTATTTTAGAAATGTCAGGCACCTTGTTTTTAATATCTGTTTCCAAGCAGCCAAATGTATTTGTCCTCTGTATGTGATTGCTCCTTTGATTACAGACTGGTCAAGTTTTTCTCTGCCACTACACGAGAAGTACTGTAGAGACAGCATTGCTTCTGCTTGCTAAACATCTGTGCCATGAAAAGATATTGCCTGGGAAATGAATTAGGCATGAATCATTTTTTATATCCCCATATAAACCAAATATGAAATAAATCAAATTATTGTTTAATATACTTAATTATCTTTTAATGTGTCTCAAGTCACATAGCATATGTCCTGTAAAAAGCACTTGGTTTGGTCCTCTGAACATGTCATGTATATGCTAATGATGAGAGATGGCATGACAAGTTCTTGCCAGAGTCAGAATCCACTGGAAAAAAATTACTTCCAAAATAGACTCCTACTCTAAAAAAAATGTGTTAGTACAGGCATATTTCATTTTGAAAAGGGTGCGCTAATTAGAAATTTCTTTCTCTTAATACAGTGAATAATCCATTTTACTGATTAATATTTATCATAGAATTGTTGAAGTTGGAAGGGACCTCCTGAGCTCAGCTACTCCAACCCTCCTGCCCAAAACAGAGTCAACTAGAGCATTTGCCAAGGACCTTGGTCCAGTCTTGTTTTGATTGTCTGCAAAAATGCATATTTCACACACAGGCCATCTGGGCAAACCTACCTGACTACCTTAACTGCAAAAAAGTTTTTCTTCTTACGTTTAACTTGGATTTCCTGTGTCATGATTTGTACCCATTACTGCTCCTCCTGTCACTGGGCACCACTGATGTCTGACTGTAGTTTTCAAAGGGACTTAATTCTAATAGTAGTTTATACAGGAAAAGAATGTAAATAAATTAAAAAGAAAAAAAAAAAGGAATTTGCAGTTCTGGAAAAATGAAAAAAGTACCAAAGTACCACTTAATCCAAAGTGTGTCTTTTCCACAATTGAATTCCTGTTTTTGGTGAACACTGGACTCACATAATGTGATTAACATTCAGTAATAAATTTAACAGTAAAAAGGACTTTGAAAACTAAATGAAATAGCAGTTTATTTGTAAATAATTCAATAGCATTTGTTGGCTTTAAACAAAAATGTGGCATAATCCAAATTATTTTGTGGCCTAATAACACTGAGATCAGCAAATTTCTGCTACAGGAGTACACACATGGTCATTACAATGTATGTTATGGGTAACACTAACTATATATACTTTTACTTTGCCTATATATACTCACACTCATGAGTCTATGTATCTACACATGTAATGTCATGTATTCAGTCGGGCAACATTTGCATTTTCTAAGCTTTCCATTTTTAACAAGCCTGATGTAAGGAACCTGCTAAATGTCTACAATATGTTCACCTTTCACAGCGCATAATAAAGTCAAAGACTCTTACAGCTACTTCATTGCAAACATACTGGCAAAGAACCGAAATGTTTAAAGGAGTGCACTCATCTGAAGGTGGTGATTGAAAGCATTTGCACATCTCAGGAAAGGAGCATTTTACATTGCTTGTCACAGTCATCCTGTCAGGCCTTCATGTGTTCCAGATAACGCCTTTGGTATAGCGTCGTCAAGCGTCAGAGCGAACTTTTGCCATTGACTCTACTGTAAAATTAGATTAATGCATTGTACCCATAGGCTGTTGTATTCAAATGATAATTTTTGCTTGCTTCTTGCTATTCATCAGGAAATAGCCAGCTCCATATGACTCATCATGTTGTGGGAGTTCAATGCCAAGCCTGCTTGCACACAAAAGAAAATTACATAATTACACTAAATTTTGCAAATCAAAAACGTCTTCGTAATTGCCTTAAGATTATTTTATATTCCATTTTCACAAGATGCTTCCCTGTGTAGCTATTTAGCAGGAACATTTAGTATAAAAGTTAATTTAGTTTCTTAAAGAATTAAAGAGGAGTTTTTGGTTCTTTGGGTTTTTTTAACAAAGGATATCCCTGTTATACACATTTCTGAATTCTGGCGTATGTTTTGGTTTTGCCCACATCCTTGACAATCTGATTAAAGAAATGTCGTTAAATTAAATTAAATTAAATGTATACTATTAGGGGGAAAAAAAATGATGACTGCTGCCCTTAACAGTCTCTGAACTAATTTTAACTTAAGGAAAATATTTTAAAATTAATAAGGAATGGAAAAATTACTGAAATATTTTAAATAACATGTTATTTCAACATACAGATGAAAACAGACAGGACTTTCAAAACACCACTTCACTGGAAGAAAGAAGGGCCAGGGAGAAAATTGATTAAAAAATAAAGTTTTTCCACTTTCTGACATTTATTTTTGTGGGTCTTGAAGTCCAACACTGTCAGTCCAGCAATCAGCAGCTATTCCTGACGTGTTGCTTCCTAACTTAACTATAGACTGTCACTTTAATCTCTAGAGAATGTTATTGTCTAGGAAGACTGAACTGGTCAGGGGGAGAAAGAAACCAAGAAAATCACTTCTAATTACTGTTATGTCAATTTGGAGACCGACTGGAAACATCAAAAATCTATCCTTATTTCTTACAGAAGAGTAGAACCAAAAAAAGTCTCAACTTCTTGAACCACAGCCCGCTCTGGTTCCTGAAAATGGCAGTTTCACTGAACAGGATTTCTAGACTGCAAGTGGGGAGAGGTAATAAAGGACTTCTCATAATTTAATGATATCTGGTCACAGAGTTCTGTTTAGCTAGTTCTAATGCTTCAGAAAATTGGATTTTGATGAGGTTTCTGCACCTTAATTTCCTCTCCCTATGCATTTCCTACAAAGGACTATTACAGAAAATACTGCCTGAAAGTTAGCCCACGCTCTGCATACTTCAAGATGTTTTATTGCCTTTGTGAATATTAGACGCCTTGCTTATATTTACCACCTACTAACAGAAAGGGACAGAAAATAAAATACCTGCTGTGAAACTCACCGATATTTTCTCCCATATTTGGCACCTTCCTCTGTGTTTCTTTGAATGTTCTGCAAAGCAGCACTCTCTATTTCTCACTTTTCCCCTTTACCTCTATACATTGAAAGCAGAGAAAGAGAACGGAATTCTTAGCCTAATACTGTGTAGGTGCTAAAACATTTCTTTTCCCCTCTACTTTGGGGACAACTTTGAGACACGTTTCATAGCTGCTTGACAGATCTACAACTCCTCCTGCCCAAATCCTGGCTGAATTCCAGTCTCATAATTACATTCCACCTGCCTAAAATTCTCCCTTTAGTTCAAGTGGGATAGTGTGCCATTTTCTGAGCTCTGTTACTTTGCTTATAAACTCCCACTGAAACTAAAAAGAAAGGCAGGCAGGATTTGGTTCACTAGTCTAAAAACATTATGTACAATGAACCAATTGTTCAGTAAAGCTACCAAAACCATTTCCACAGACCTAGGCTGGAATACTCAATCAAACGCTGCTGCTGGCCACTTAGCATACTGGTCTCTGACAGCATTTAAGGTTCTGTTCTGCTTGATTCAAGGTGGTGTGGAATGAAAATCTTTTGATATGGAATCTGGAACTTATAAGCCAATGCCCAATATAAACTTTGTAATAGCATTCTCCCCTCTGAAAACAATTAAGTGGCTCCATTTTTATTTCAGTTGGGGAAATTAAAAGTTTCCAAAACTTCGTTTTCCAGGAAAAAGAAATGTCAGTCAGTGGTGCAATTTGCTTTTCAGATCCTGATGCAAATCTCTTTCTTGGATTAGAGGAGTGACTTAAATCTTCTAGAAGTTCTAAATTTTCCTTTCTTTATTAACACCCTCCAGTCATGGGAACTTTCATTCGTACTTGAAAAATATTACTAATCATTTGCAATGCTCTAACCCCTGATTAATAAATACTCATGAAACCTAAAGGAGTATCAACCAGTTTAGATGGTAGAAGGACTGACATTTGCAAGATAAAAGTCATTTAACATGAGTTAAATATGAACTATTAAGTAGTAAGATTTTTTGATGTTTAACAATCAAAGTCAGAACAGAGAAGAATAATTAGTAAGAGGAATAAAGGTGGCATCTTGATGCATATGGGAAGAGTGGCTAAAACTATGGATCAAAAAACTGATCTTGGAGAAAGAAAAATCATCAGAACGTTAAAAAAATGAGAAAAATTATGCAAGGTAGATTTAAGACAGACAGACAAAAGGAAGTTAAAAATAAGGATAGCAGAAGAGAAGGCAAATTGACATAATCTCTTTCTCAGGGTTTTGACTAATTTTTTTCCTTTAGCTTATGGCAGAATCATGTATTCAGCATTTTCTTTTCTCTTTTCATCATAGTAAAGATTTTGGTGTTTAGATTTGCTACTAAGTTGTCAGAGTGATTTTGTCAGTAGTTTGCTTTGGTTGCCTCATGATTGCCAGTCTGTTGTGATATCCATTCACACAGAACATATTTGTTTCCTTACTGAGTAGGAGGAATGGAAAGAGGAGAAAAAATCGGTGTGGACATGATGACCTCCACTGTGAATTTTACCAAGTGACTTAATGGTTTCTGTGAATTTGTGTGACTCTCATGCTCTTTTAGAAACAGTGTGACAGACCCAAAGTCTCTACACAGCATGCACCCAAATGATACATTTTCCCCTTTGTTATCAGTGGTATCCTCCCAAAAAAGCACTTTGAAACACGCTGAGTGTGGAGTGTAGAGCTGGCTTGATCTGATGGCTAATAACATGAAATTGAGAGCTGGAAAAACCTGTCTTAATTCCTTTTTTTCTCCACCAACTCTTATGCCTTAGTGAAAGTCACTTAACTTCACTAAGAACCTCCTGTACCTCCAAGGTGAAAAGAAAAAAAAACCCAAACCTTTCCAATTCTAAACCAGATCCAGAGTCTCAGCAACTTTACAAGATGAAGACAAGATTTTTGTCTACTACTTTGAAAATGTAAAAGCTAACAAAAGCTGGATACCTGGAGTTTCATATACTTTAACAAATGGACAAAATGGATATTACAGTCCTCTGTGTGTGTCATTAGTTATATTTCTACTGCAAAAGCACAGAGTGCTAAATTCTGATCTTAAGGACACATTATCAGTACGAGGCAAATGACACAAGGGCAATTACAATATTTATCAACATTCACTAACTGTATACCATACAAAATTGTATCTACACTCAGTAGTTAGTAAATACATTATATCAGAAGTTAGAGCAACCAAATATTTTCCATTAAGCTGGAATTGAGAATTGGCATTAGACTTTCTGCTGTAGACTTTTTTGCAGTTCCTCTAACAGTTCTGTGTGGCAGGACAGGCAACAACTCCTACTTATCCTGGACACTACTGAACCTCCTAAAGCAGTCTAGCTCACTTGCTTTTCAGTTATTAATAACACTTGCATCTGCTGCACCTGATCTTCTCTGATCATTTTGTCTAATGCTAATGTTTTACCTTCTTCTTTTGAGTTATTGAAGATGTTTCCTGATCATATGCAAACTTCAGCTCACTTTTAAACAAGTTACAAGTTTATCAGAAAATGCACTGGATGTCAGGAGAAAATTTCACTAGCAGCAGGTTTTGCAGATGATGAAGAGAGAGAATGCTAAGAAAACCTAATTTACTTTTTGTGTGATGTAGAAGGGTTATATTCCTCTGGGCCTTTATTCTTGTGCATGCCACTTTGAAAATGAAACACACCACATGAGTACTGTATGAAGAAAAGCATCATGAATACTAAGTTAGTCTTAAGTTGCACAGGAATATAAAATGCATTGGTTCTAGTTAAAATCAATTTTGTCTTGGAAATAAGTATTGGATTCACTTTCTCTGTCTCACCAAAACACTTAGACAGATGGAAAATACCACTGTAGCTGCTGTATATGAAAGTGGTAAATGTACAACCAAGCAATCCAGAAATCTTTTTGGTAGTTTCAGTAAAACCCATTTTCATTGTTTCACTGCAAAGGGGGTACAGCCTTTAGAATGAATTCACACTCAATCTGTGATAATTTAAAAACTGAGCAATTCCTTCCCCCCTGTCAGTACTACCAAGATGTAATTCTTAGTAGCAGAGTAGTTTCCAGAAGTTCAGAGTCACTAGTTACTATGGAATTATCAAAAGAAAGGAGAAGAAATGGAGCAAGAGTCACTCACGGAATCCAGCCCGTTTATGTTCTGAGCAGAAATTCTTAAAAAACTTTTCACTTTTCCTTTTCAAAAAAAGTTCAGAAAGGAAAGGGGAAAAAAAATTTTGTATATTGCTGTAATAAATGTAGCAGCTGCTGGATTCTTCATGCTTCCCTTTATATTAAGTTAAAGTACTGATCTAAAATGTTTTAGTAATTACTGACTTTAACTAAAGATACTGATGAGTATTGATGAGATTAGGTGCACTAATAGAACCAAACGTACACTAATAGAACCAACCTTTCACAATCTTTTGAATTTCTTTACCCTGTAAAACTAATTCAAATATTTTTGACATGTGAAAGTCAAGGAACTATAACTTGACAAAGACTTCCAAGCTTTTCATATGGACTTCTTCACAATCTATATGTAAGTGAAATGTACAACTGATTTCTCCTATATTGTAAAATATTCAATAGTATTTAAAGAAAGTTTATTGATAGTATGGATTTTTGCCACTTAAAAAGGGCAGAGTTGGTCAATCTGGGGCTGTAAAACTGACTTTTAGATGCATTTCCTTAGTACTTCTTAGGCAGCATCAACTGTATCCATTATCAATATATTTTCACAAAATAAAAGTACAAGAGATATCATTAGATTAAGATTAATATTATTGATTATGATTTGATCAGTTGAGAAGGAGAGGCATATCTTAACTTCCTTTGCTCCACTTTCATTATATTCTAATGATTTACACATCCTTAAGGTATAGACTGAACATATTGGCTAGGCCTTTTTCTTCAACATCGAGTAACTTTCCATCTGACTTGATGTCCTAGGTTACAGTGTAAGATGTGCCCAAAAAAGTATTCTATTACCATCTTCAGGAGGACTGCAGCCACCATCTTATCGGACTGCTACTGCCACCCAAACTGGGTGTCACGTTGTATTTCTGATTCTGTCAGTGTAAACCAGTGGGTTGTTGTTTTTTTTTTTCTCTGCCTTGTGTTATATATATATATATATATATAAGTAAAGAACTGTTATTCCTGTTCCCCATATCTTTGCCTGAAGGCCCCTTAATTTCAAAATTATAATAATTTGGAGGGAAGGAGGTTGCATTTTTCCATTTCAAGGGAGGCTCCTGCCTTCCTCAGCAGACACCTGTCTTTCAAACCAAGACACTTGACAATAAAGTTAATGTAGCTTTGCAGTGCCAGGTTTCAGATCAAAAATGCTCTGGTAGATTGATACAGCTGATTCAAAATTGCTCTAAAGATTTGACTAGCTACTTTGCACTGGCTGTTTTTTTTGTCTGCTTGTGCCTGTAGAGGTTAGTCTGACAGATATACAAGCATGTAAACTTGTACTGCTGGATATTCCAATAATTGGTAGATCTGGTATCATTACTGTGGAAACAGAGCCTGAATCAGAGGGGAAAAACATTATTCAGAGCTAGCTTATTGCAGGAACTTAAGTTACACCAATAACTACATAGCCTATGAGAGGGCAGAGTTAATTGTTACCCCTTCTTGGCATCAACTGTTTGAAGAGCTGTGGTACATAGAGAGAGACAGAAATGTGTCTTTAAAACATTACACTTGAAAGAACAGCACGTGAGATTAAATATCAGATTGATCATTGTGCTTTAAGAAACAGACTAGAGAAACCAGATAACTGAAAATCTTTATTTTTCACTCGTCTTCTTCCAACCTGTTTTTAGTATCTGACATTTGTTAATGTTTCTTATAGTTAGAATGCTGTGGGAAAGTCTGAGACAATTGCACCGTTTTCATAAAATAAAAGGAAAACGTTAAAATGAATGTTTCTCCTGCAAAGTTCATTGTGTTACCACTGGGTCTTCTGCTTAACTACTAAAGGATGTACTTTATGAAAGAAGATATTTTTTCAGTAGGTTTTAATAAAAGCTGAAGAGTACAAATGTTCACTTTATATAGAAAAACTGGAAAAATATTTAGAGAACTTTTAAACTGAATTTTCCAGTACTACCTTCTCCTGGCTGAGCTAAAAACCTAAAAGTGACAGTTTTACCCTTTATTAATTACGAAATAATAAAGTGGAGAAAAAAAAACCCATACCTTTTTCATGTGTCCATGTGTGTTTATTTCTTAATATGTAATAACTAACTTCCTTACAAGATTTTGTATTGAGTACATCTGTTTGAACTTGACTTCAATCAAGCTATAATTGGGGCAAAACATCCATTTCAAAGTCACTTACTTTGTCCTAAAAGCAGTAAATTATAGGAGGATAGAAAAGCAGAACAAAGACAGGAAGTCTTCAGAAGAAATTGTCAGACACACGTTTCTATACATTTACAGAAGAGCAGCTCATGTAGTACTAATATGGAATTCATAGCTAAATCTCAGATTTAAAAGAGGTCACATACCACATGACAGATTTCTTGTAGAACAATCTTGATAATTTATTCATCAAGATGGTATCAAGTAGGATATGACAGAGGGGAAGAGAAATAGAAACAGAAAGAGCAGGATGGGGAATGGTGTGATAGAATTGTAATATACTGTACAGTTTTTAGAACAGGAGGAGAACATTATTAGTAGGGGCCAAAAATAAAAATGAGAACTAAAAGCAGCCAAAATAATATAATAAAGGAAGCTAATAAGATAGCATCATGTCTGTATAATAATTATAATGACAAAAAACAGGAGTAGCAGCAAAAAGTTGGAAAACACAATACAAAAGATAAGGAATAAAGTGAACTACAAAACTAATTGAAGGGTACATAGCAATAAGCATGAAAATGTGGAGAAAGCATAACATACATTTAGGAAAAAACATCAGCATAGAAGCACTTGAGGAAATCTTCAGTAGTCAAGATGCAGGAATAAGAAAGATGTCATGTTGCTGACAAAATTGTTGAATGAAATATAAAAGGTGAGGAACATGCAGTTAAAAAGAAGGATATATTTGCAGGAGTTAAACAAAGATGAAGAATATAGACAAACAATGTAATCTGCATAAACAAGTGATAAATTAATAGAGAGTTATATCACAAATCAGGAAACTGAACAATGACTTACAGAAAGAAACTACAGTATATCGACAGCATGTATAGAAATTCTTAGGGTCACAAGCAACTAAACAGTTAGTAAAAAATAAATATGGTAACATCAGCTGTGGTATTATTGCCTGAGAAAAATGATGAGATTGTAGTTTTGATGTAGTTCATCTCACCAATCAGTAAAATCATTACTTGTAATAGAAATTCTTAGGAGCTCTAGTCTTGAAAAAGGCAGCACAGAAACATACAGAATTTGCTACTTATATTGCTTAGAGAATTTCTCTAAAAGCCTTTAAAAAATGAGGAATATACACACTGAAAATCTTACTTTAGTTCACTGAAGCTTACAGAAATATCTTCTGGCTTCAGCAGAAACCAGGTTAGATGATCAGTAGAGACTCACTGTTCCCTGTGGGAGTACTGACTGAGAGACAGAACACGGCTGTATTTTGCCCTCCCCAATAACCGAAGTCCTAGTCTAGTGACTCTCAAGAAACAACACACTCACTTGCTTATCCTTCAGTTGTGCAAAATAACTTCAGCTAGCAGTTAGCTTGCAAGATGAGTATGGGGAGCCAGAATTACACAGCTTGCTTCCTAGAGAAATTGCAACAAATCTGTTGTTAAACATGACTGTTGTGTGCTTGAGTTCTGAATAAGATTTTTAAATACCAATTGAAAACACCTGAATGGTGTTGCCTTTTTGAATCAAATAAAGGAAAAAAAAAAAAAAAAAAAACCAAACCTAAGTGCGAGATAAATTGTACAGATTTTTCTCTCCTTTTTTTTTTTTTCAGAAATGGGCCACTTTCAACAAAGTTTCAATCATTTCTAACTCCCAGAATGGAAATTGATTCTGTTTCTGTCAAGGTAGATTTCAACAGCAACTGAGAGAAGACAGAAACTAATACAGTATTAGTTCTTCATGCCTCTGTTATAGGTCTATTCTCTTACAAAGAGAATAGAGCACACAGCACAGCTTGACTGGATGGTCTGGAAAGCAACAAATCGGGAACTTAAGTTCTGACATAAACATGTTGGAAGCAGTTAATCTATCAAATACCTACATCAAGCAATGGCAACATTCATAAATCAGCCATTGAATCAAGGATGCACTTTGTCATCAAAGTGTTCTTGAAAACAGAAATAAATTAACAGTTATCATCTCAGAACTAATAATTTTTTCCCCTTCATAACATATCTTGTCAGGTTTTTTGCAGCCCGGGTGGCCAACTGTATCCAGGGCTGCATAAAAAGCAGCGTGGCCAGCAGGTCAAGGGAGGTGATTCTGCCCCTCTGCTCTTCTCTGATGAGACCCCACCTGCAGTGTAGTGTCCATCTCTGCAGTCCTCAGAACAAGAAAGACATGGACCTGTTCGAGTGGGTCCAGAGGAGGGTCACAAAAATTATCAGGGGGCTGGAGCACCTCCCCTATGAAGGCAGGCAGGGAGATTTGGGGTTGTTCAGCCTGGAGGAAAGAAGGCTCCAGGGAGGCCTTATAGTGGCCTTCCAGTGCTTAAAGGGGGCCTGCAGGAAAGGTAGGGAGACACTCTTTTATCAGGGAGGGTAGTGATAGGGCATGGGGTAATGGTTTCAAACTGAGAGAGGGCAGATTCAGACTAGATACAAGGAAGACATTTTTTACGATGAGGGTGGTGAGACACTGGCACAGGCTGCCCAGAGAGGTGGTAGAAGCCCCATCGCTGGGAACATTCCAGTTCAGGTTGGACGGGGCTCTGAGCAACATGATCCAGCTAAAGATGTCCCTGCTCACCACAGGGGGGTTGGAATAGATGGCCTTTAAAGGTCCCTTCCAACCCAAAGTATTCGATAATTCTATGAATCAGCAGCAGCAACAGCCTAGAGAAGCGCAGGCAAATTTAACACAAATAACAAAGGGGGAAAAAAGTTGACTGCTCATAAAACATCATGGCATCAATCAGCCATTCAAATATTGTCTGGTATAGGGCACAGACAGAGAAGTATCACAGCAGAAAGCCAAACTCTGCAAAGCTATGACATTAGCTTATCAGACAAACGATTGTGGTAACTCACCAGAACAGAGTTTATCTCCCATGAGAACTGAAACAACAGATGAAGAACCTGTTCTCAGTCACGGTCCTTATGCATTCCAGGAACTTTGTGTCTACCACCACCTAGATAATGACAGAGGAAGAAAAATAACTACACTGGAGTCACAGAAATTCTGAATTCTTCAAATTGTATTTTTCATGTGTTGCTGCAAAATAATGGATTTTTAGTGAACATTACAAAAAAGTAGTCAGAGAAGACTGCCAGCTAAACATATTTTTAGATCCATGTAGAATTCAGCGTATGGAGAGACATCCACACAATCCCTTAGCTGCAATGGGACATCACAGATGAAAAAATTGGTAGGTGCTAAATTGTTAGGGTGAGTTTCCTTTTCCCGTTGGAGACTAATGAAGGAAATTAAACACCCTTCATATATAGCCCTCAGTTAGTCTGAGCAGAAACTGTAAGCACAATACAAGAGTAAAGTCTGCTTAATTCCAAACAATAGTATTGCCTGGGCAGAAAGCTATTGTAACAGCCAAACTGATATTTTCACAGATCAAAATACAGCTTTGGTTAAAAATGTATGTTAAAAGCATTTTTAAAAACCTCACGGAACACAAATATTTTCAGACTGGACTGTAAGAACTCTCTCTCTTCCATTGTGGACACTCCAATTAGGTGCTTTGTTGCGTTAGCAGACAAAAACCAAGGCTAAGGTAAGGAGGAAAGGTCAGCAGTTTCCGTCAGTCTCAGCAGTGTCCCACGTTGCCAGCTGAACTGGCAGCACATGCCTTTTCTACTGTAAGTGAATATAAAATCCTTCAGTTTTACTTACAAAAAATGTTGGTGTAAGAAGTAAATAAGAGATAGCAAGATATTGAACTAACCTAAAATTATCTTAGAAAAAGACAACAGATTCAAATGCAAACTTTTTGAGAAGAGGCCAACTGGCAAACCTTTCCTTGGTACATAGAAGTAAACTATTTATTAGTAAAAATGTGGTATCGTGTAGTTCTCTTTTCCTAAAAGTAGCCTACTCCTTAACACCACGTCAAAAGGTAAAACTTTGTGATGTGTCTCTAAAGATGCAAAAGAAAGAATTCTGCACAGAAAGGAAACAAGATCATGACTCTATATTTGGGAAACATGTCAGCAGAGTATACCAGCATGGAAACTCCTTTTTATGCAGAGGTGTAATAAATGTAAAGCAGGATTTTAAGAACTTCTGCAGGAAGGAATTCCTTCCTATATTTGTCCTTCCATAGTTGTCCATGCCTGCCAACATGATGAGTCCTTTTCACAACCCCAAATCCCCTGGATAATGAGGATTATATTGCAAGTCATGAAGGGTAAAGGTAGAGCATGAGACAGCACAATTATCAGAACTTCTAATTTGATCAACCTGTAGAAGATAAATTACCTTCATCAGGAGGTATAATCTAAAGCAGTATGTCTTCATATTGCTTGCTTATATTTTGCATTAGTATTAGAAGAAAGCATGAAAGGAACATAGAAACATTTTACTTAGCTGCAGGGATTAGGTCAGTGTAATTGCTCAGTATACACTCCTCTGAGACTAGTGGTATCAGTGATACAAATGGTGCATTCATCAACTCCTATCTAAATTACTCTTAGCACATTTGATATTCCTGGGGAATTTCAGTCCAGGTTCTTCCACACTTTTTATTATTTGAAGTTTTGTACTGATAGCAGGAAGACACTGTAAAGTTGGAGAGAAGAGATTAAATCAAAACTTCTATGTTCAAGCTCAGTCCTTCTAAAAACCGTAGCCGAGTATTCTCAAATACAATTAAACACATAACAAGACACGATCAAATCCTCTGGACAATAATATTATAGGCAAGACAGGCAGCTCTTTTTAGATAACAGAGTTTGAAATACATGAATTTGATTAATAGTGCATAAATTGTCAATATGTATTGTGTGATCATCATGGCCATGGCCAGTTCATTCCGCTGTCTGCTAACATGCAAACTGTTCCTATGTTGCAGAGGCAGGGGGATCAGGAACAAACTCCAGGCAGCTGGTACTGAGGACTGTGTGGGTAGGCAAAATGAGCACTTCCCACGAGAAATATATGAGTTTGGACTACTGTTAAAAGTTTCCAGTCCATGTTCTACTTCTCATAGTGAATCAAGGCCAGCTTTTATGCAAAAGCAATCAGATGCAAAAGTGCTGGCCAAGCAGATACCATGAATATAAACAAGGGATAGAATGGGTCTGCTGAATGGCTACATTTCCATTCAATTAAATATTCTGGATTGTTATATTGGAATTTCCAGTGAAGTGGAATTACACATTTGAATTTGGTTGGTCAACTAACTGGACAATCCTCTAATGCACCTGGCAGCTGACAAACAGCAAGCTAGCCAGCACCCTGCCTTCCCAACCTCCCAGATTTTTCTGTCTTCGCAGGAAAAAAAAAAAAAAAAGGAAGCATATCAGGGCAATCAACTACCTGATTTCTATTGAAAATATCAACAATCATGTATTCCCAAAAAAACAAACCACCCCACTGATTCTGTGAAATCTGCATTTTCAGTTAAGAAATTCCTTCTCTGGAAACAACTCCAAAAACACAAAACTTATTCTGTGAAATCTACATTTTCTGTTAGAAAATAGCTTTCCTAGAAACAACTTCAGTATAAGTCTCTCTCCCGATTCCAATTCCATTTCACGTGTTGTGGCACAGTAGGAAGTTATGACTGAGGACCACTGCACACATATATTAATCTAGATATTTTGTTCCTGTAAAGGAACTAAAATATATCTGGATTGATTTTTTTCTGAAAAATATTTCCTTTGCCCTGAAACCAGCCACCCTACACAGCAGTGCAAAAATTATCTTAATTACTAACATGGTAAGCAACAATTTTGCACCCTGTTGGGTAGGACTCCAGTTTTATTTTCTCCTCTGACAGGTTGAAATTATTTTCTTGGTTGATAGACAAGAACTCACACAAAGCTCTGTAATTTAATTAAGCTTTTTGGTTCTCCATTAAATATCCAAAAATATGTGTGTATATATTGGTATAACCTCACAATATTTTATTAAATTAATGAGATTATGGTCCTTTGGCTTGGAATGCTTCTAGTAATTAAACTTAATATAAGAATTCTCACAGCTGATCAGAGGTGTGAAAGACATCTTATAATTAAGACATATATAACACCATATTGTCTGTACTGTTCAGCTGCTCAGTCATACATCAACAAATTATGTAGGCTGCTTAACAGTTTGTGTTGTGAATACCTTATTGCAAGAAAAAAACCACAGAAACACCTTGCATTCCTTTTCAAGTAAATTATATTTCCAAGACTTTTTTTCTAATTATGCTCTATCATCAAATTTAGTGGACAAGGAAAATTGATCCAGAGATAATACCTTTGCTATTACCACCAAATAGAATCTTTACCAGTAAACCCAAAGGACAGCTAACATTTAATCACTGACAAATTCTTGCTGTCTTTTAAATGTAATCTGTATGAAGCTTTTAAAATTATACGTATTGATAAACTGATCTTTGACTTAGCAAAATGTCCAGCAGCTTTGAATTCTGAAGGATTCAAAATGCAGCGCACCATGAAATACGCAGCAATAAGTTGTCATTTCATAGTGACATCAATTGTCAAAAAAGCAGTTATTCATTGTAGCCATTTAATGTTTAGTCACTGTAGGAACTGCAGCACTAGCATCCTCCCTTTATAGATTAGTATTTTAGATGTGGGAAGAAACTTGGTATACTTTCCATTGATGTCCAACTACGTGAAAAGAGGCAGATATGATTATGGATGCCTAAAATTGCATTGATTAATTTATGTGCCATCAGTCACTTCTACACCAGTTTCTGATACTGCATGGAGCAGCTTGAGCAGTGAGAAAACAAATATTTAAGCTCTTCCACTAATATTTATAGACAAAATGTCATTTTCCATAAATATTGATTCAGTTTTAACTATTTTTATATGTAGCATAAGTACCCAAAATGCATAAAATTCCCAGAGCTATGTTTTACTGTGTAGGTATCAAAATAGAAATGCTTTTCTTAGATCTTCAGTTGCTACTGGCTGTGAACACTTTAAACTACAGGGAAGGATACAAACCTAAGTTCCAAAATAAGCTTTGAGATCCTTCCAAAAATCTGTGACTTTTAAAACACAGGTGAGAGTTCTACTCGTCAGTAGATAGTAATTCTGGCTTGTGATGTAGCAAGATACAAGCTGCATTATGAAGCATCTAGTTAACAACAGACCCACCTCTAGGTACTGACAGGTTCATAAAAGGTTACTCAGAAACGGTAAAGCATATTGATTATCTTAGAATGGATGGTTAAAATTCCTCAAATTTTCAGTTTCTTTTAATAAAGAAACAAATATTTTGGAAAAGACAAACAAAAAAACCCCAACAACACAATCCTTCCCCCTCCCCCCCAAAAAAAACCAACAAACAAACCACAACCCAAAGCAAAAAAACCCTGTATCTGTGGTTTTCTTCTGAATGTAATAATAGCTATTTCTTCACAAAGGTATGGTGTTTACTAAGAAATCTGCTCCTAGCGTAAGCTATTATTACTTCAGCAGTCTCCAGGCTCCAAAAGGAATGAAAATAGTTTCAGAAATGCAGGATGTTCATGAAACGGAGAAATGGATGATGAATTTGTGCTACTTACTGCACCTTGTCAGTTGTTCACTTTTCATCATGAACTGAAAAGACTGCACAGACCAGCCACTTGGAAGCAGGGCCAGTCGGAGGACTAGGTAAGAGAGGAGGCTGCCTAACCTGGCAGGAAATAAATAACAGCAAAAGAAGCAAATCTGGTAGCATGAACATCTATTATTCATCTGCAGTAATTTGTTGCCTGGCAAGAGCTGACGAATCCAATTTTGAGAGTATTTTACAGTGAGTTAAGAAGTTTACAAAGGAAAATCAGTAAAAATATTCTTTCCTGTTGTAGAAATAAGCTAAAGTCATCACTGGAAAGCTGTCGTTTTTGATAACCTGACTGAGTTAAACAGATCAATGGTTAGCATCACACTAACAGCTGGAGATGGGAATGCTGAAATTTCTTATGGCAAAGGTCTGGATCTATATCTGGGTTTGTGCCAACTTTCTAAAAATTTGGCTACAAAAGGAAGATCTTCCTAACAAATGGAATTCATGTGCTGGTTAATATAGTAGGGAACAGACAGAATTTCTACCTCATCCAGCAAAGCAGCAAACCAATCTCAATTTTTAATTTTTTTTTTCTGTCACGTGGGACTAAAATTAGCACAAATGTTGTTCATAACAAAAACCTAAGTTTATTGATTCTGAGAGTGATGTGATGGTAACTAAATTGAAAAGTTTTGTTCATAAATGCTGACTTGTCAAGTAAAGAAACAAACCTTTTTAAATAAGAAATTAATCACAGTTAGAATTGTAATGTCTAATAAAATAAAAACTCATTTCACTATTACTCTGACTTCTTATTATGAGCTACAATTTATACTATATTACAAATCCTCCTAAAGGTAATAAATTTGACACAGTAAAAAATAATACAAAATCTAATTACATTTAATTTGATTAAATTAGAATAGACTCTTTCTGTAATGTCATTTAATTCAAGACATTTGTAAAACAGCAAAATAACTAACAGTGCCTAACCACACACATATCCCACCCCCCCCCCCCTCCCCCCCCTCCCCGCCTAAAGTTATAAACTTTATCAGTTGTCTACCTTCCTTTCCACCATAGGAGAGATGAGAATGGAATTCTCATGTTCTGGGCCAAATTCTGCCACAGGCAGCCACTTTCTACGCTCCGCTGACCTGAATCTCTGTTACTTAGTTTCATAGTTTTAAAGCCAGAGAAGAAATAGGGCACAGGGAAGGCAAAGCATTTATACTACTTGCTATTTCTCTGGAATGTATGGGAGTCTCACTGCTATTTTTCTGAAAATGAAACAGAATCACACTGCTTGTCTCACCACATTTACCTAAAAGAATTCCCAGTTGACACTAGTAAAACCTTTTCCTTTTCAGGAAAGGAGCTTTGTTCTGGCATAAGCCTGGGTCAGATATTCTGTTCATTGCTGGTATTGCTTGTCTTAATATACATGGGATGGGACAGTCATGCCCTGTATTGCCCAGCTAAGGATATAAATCTTCAGTCTGATGGAGGACCACAGCAGAAAACCTACTGATCTCCTCTTGGGTGTTTTTCGTAAGGCGCAATTTAACCTAGCTGAAACTACTCTGTGCTTTCAGCAGGAATGTTGGTTGCTTTTCTGCAAAGAAGGTTGCTTTTCTCTTCTTGCCAACAAAGCTGACGTAAGTTCTCTAATGATTATTCTCAAAACAGATTCCTCTGAGGAGATTTGATGCTTCCTTCTTGAAGTGTTTTGCTAATCACGCCTTTTAACTTTGTTCACTGAAGACCCTTAGCAAGTCAAAAAAGCTTACCTTGCGTCAAGAAGTTTTTGCATAGGTACCATTAGTAGCTTGAAATGATAAATAGCTTCTGTTGTTGACCACCAAGCAGCCTTTTCAACTATTAATTTCTCATTTATTCACTGGCCTGGGTTTTTTTGATTTGTTTCATATGAGAAGCTAAATTGAGCATCTTACATATCTACAGAAAAATCTGATCAAAGCTCTCGTCCCTTTATTTGCCTTTCTTCCGATCTTATGTGCTGCAGAACTGGCTTTTAAAATACCATCACAAACCAATCATTAAAAAAAACAAACCAAAACAAAAAAACACCTTAGTTTTGAGAAAGAACAGCCACCATTTTTATATATAAAAAATATATATAAAAATGTATTCAACACAGAAAAGTTTAAAGCAGAATTTTAAGTTAACAGCAGTGCTAAGGCTTTCTTAAAGATTTATTCACTTCAATGACTCAGTATCTCATGTTTTTTTCTCATTTTTTTCTGTGCCACAATAAACCAGGCTGTGAAATACGCTTGGTTTAAGTAGCAAAAACATTACGATTTCACATTTAGCAGCATAAAAATTGCCTTATGTTCAAATTCATGCTTCTCAGTAAGGTTCCCAGATACCTTCCACAGAGTGGCAGTTTATTATCAAAACAGAAAAGTACTTCCCACGGGTGTACTAAGGCTTGCCATCACAATCTGCGATGAGAATGTAGAGATAAGAGGTCAGAACCTGAAGCAATTTTGGGTTTGTAGTTTGTATTTACTAAATGAAGTTTGTGGCAATCAGCTGAGATTACATATAAATTAACTTACACAGTTTTGTTTGGTGATTATTAGAACTTTCCAACTTGAATTTATATGTAAGCAACCTCCAGCAAGCCAAAGTCTTTAAGTACTCGCAAAACCAAAAAAGTCAATATTATTGCTCAAGATAGCAAGTTTATTGTGTACATAAAATTAAATTCTGAATGTGTTAACGAGGTTGTATCAGATATTAGCCAAGTTCAATGGCAAAATGGAAAAATTCCAGTTAATGTTTACTTTGGGCTAGAATGGAATTCAAAGTCAGTTTTGCATTTCAAAAAAAATGGATGGAAATTGGAGAAAAATATGAAAGTCTTAATAATTTTGACCAATAAAAAAGTTCATATTTTCAATATATTCATATTCAAACAGATAATAGAATAGAAAAAAAAAAATCAAAAAAACGAAGCAAACAGAAAGCTAGAAAAAACAAAAAACATCTTCCGAAAATTAAACATTTCAACATTATTGACATGAAATCTGTCAATAATTTCAAACGAAAATATAAATAGCTACAACATTTATTTTAGCTTGGTTTAGTTAGTTGTCAAAATGAACATTCCTGTCTTCAAGGAAATGTGTTTTTGTAAAGGACTTTTTTCTTTTAGAAAAAGATTTTAACAGTTCTATGCATAAGATATATAGTTGTGTCTATATATTTCTGATTACAACTGTGATATATGTATGTAAAATTGTGAATTGTATCATATTTAAGTCAAGAAGTGAATTTTATTTAATAAACTGAAGTAATTAAAAATCAAATTCCACCTCAAAGTGCCCTTCTTTGGATATCATTCCTATAGTTACTGTTTAATATGATTTCAATCTTGGTATGTCATATCTGGTTTATAAGAATGGCCTCAAAACATTCTGCTTTACTGTTATAGCTTCATAAATGAAACCTAAACCACACCAATTAATGAATGCTGGAAAGAAAGCTTGTTCTTTGTAATCTTTAAGATAAAAGGAAAACCAGCTTATTACAGCAACACATATCCATTCCAGACTTAGGAAATCTTACCAGAAAACATGGATCATATCTTCATGCCCATTAAAAAAAACATCCCATTTCCACAGGTTTCAGAAGCAGCAGAATAATTTATTCACAAGGGAAGCTAAAGATAAAAGTTCGTGTTAAAATATATTAATTAAAAAATGCATTGTGGAAATAAAGCTTTCAAAACTTGCAACTGTGCTTGGGAAACATAGCAATGAATGACGAATACAAACCTTTTAGAAATGTCACTGCTCTGGAAGTCTGAAGATATCAGAGTGAGCATTCATAAGACGTTTGTTCCTTTACTTCAAGACATGATGACGAGCATTTCTTTTGACACCTTCCTACATGGATATTTGAGCATCCAAGCATTTAAAAACAGATGGGAAGGGGGAGAGGAAAAAGTCTTAATGTGACAAAAATAGTTATTTTTCTTCAGAGTTTCAAGAGTTCTGAACAACCACTCTTCAGTTCTGACCTAACAGGCTTGAAATAATACCCAGCACTAAGCCGGGAAGTAAACATATTTTAGGCTACGTATTGTAATACACAAAGAGTAGCCAGGATGCTCGAAGGAGAAAAAATATTGCTAGAATGAGTTTGCATGTTAGGTTTTATTTATTTTGAATGTTACCTTTATATATCACAAACCCTTATGTGGGTGGCAAGCAGCATACTTAAGACGTTTCTTTCACTTGAAGAAAAAAATGTTAAATTACATACCTCTGAAGTGATTTCATTTATCGGTAAAAATTTCCTAGCAGTAAAAAATGGGTGTAAAGAATGCACCACTTTCCACATCTCATAAACTTTCTCAATATTTAAATATTGTTTAAACATAAGGAAATAAAAGGAATATTTAATATGAAAATAATTACTGGACGTGATTCAGTAACTGAAGAATATTTTGTCTCTCCTTTTTATTTGTCCATTATACCAACTACATCAAGATGGCATATGACCATCTTCAGCATGATGGGAGTGGGAAAATGCAGCAGGAGTGAAAATAGTTAGCATGCACATGCTATCTCTCCCTCCTTTATAGTATTGCATTTGTATAATACTATAGATAGTATTGCAATTACTATATAACTTTACACTGCATGTTTGCATTTATTTAGTGTTGTATATGCAAATACAAAAGCGACCATTGCTAAAGTTCATCATCTGGAACACCCAAGCTCACTGGTGCTAACCTAGAGAAGCCTTATATCACAGCTCTATCAGAGACATTGGGATAAAATCAGAAAGCTGTTTCTTAGATTAAAGCCACAGTACCCCAGGCATTCTCTTCCGTGTACAAAAAGTAGTACCAGCCTAGACGGGTGACCATACAGTCAATGTTCAAACAACGAAGTAACTGTCCACTACTCTCCAATACAGTGAGAAGCAAGGGCTGCAACAGGCTTGCTGTTGCCAAGCCTCATTATAGTGAAGGCAAGTTTTTACAAGTTAGGTACATATAGCAGTCGCTATCTGACGGCTTTGCAAACTTTTCATCTAAATCTTACGGAACTGTGCACATCTGAACTGTCTCTCCCCAACTTTTCTGAACTTTTCTGAAAACTATGCCATAGAGTGATACCGTACTTCAGTGATCATCACTGGGAGGGAGAAACGAGCATGGGTTGTACAATAAGATGGATTCAGCCCACTAAAATACACACTCTTACTGGCACTTTTTTTTCCACTTGGAATATGACAGAAGCATTATACTAACCAGGTCTTTTTTTTTTAGCTCTGACTTTACTGATTGCCAAAGTGGTAAGCGCAATAGCTTGACATATTCCCCCAAACTGCTTAAGCCGTCTATTCAGCAATGTCTGAACCTACTTTCAATGTCGCTTGCACAACTTTTGCCAAGAGAGGAAAGAACCATGACAACAGTGTGTCTCACTGTTTCCTCTCACCTGTAATGACATTCTCTTAAGAAAATAACATCAGTGTCTATCTTTAAAGTATCATTCCCTGGCTTGATCTTTAATTTGATTAGTTTTAAATCCCAAAGGTTTAAACTGAATCCTGTACTTTTGCAAAACAAAGTGATGCTAGATTGCTGTATTAAAACAGATGTTGCTGACCTACAAAGCGATCCATAAGTCATGTTTTTCATTTCTTGTTAAAAAAATGGTGTGATCTTTAAACAGATGCTTTGTTGAGTCCTACAGGTAGCTGCACTTTATTTTGAGAGAAATAATTCCTATATATAGTGTCCATATGTTCCTTTGCTTTCAAAGGATTAGTGGAAATTACGTAAACAAACAAAAAATTCCCACTTCAAACTGCAATATGTAGGCTATCCTCTGCTTCTACATATCAGGCTATCATCTGCTTCTACAGATGCTAGAAAGCCTTCTGTGAAGACCATGAGGTAGAGTCCCATGGTATTATAAAAGTGGTAACTGGGGTCAAAAATCTCTCAATTTACTGCTGACCTTTAGTGTTAAAGCCAATAGTACTTACCTGTGTTTAAAGCCTGGCACATGAATAAGTGATCTGCAATATTGGGGCCTTTTACATGGGAGTTCAGATTTTCAACATGATTTCAGGTGAGCAGTGAAAAAGTACTAATGGATTGAAATAACATTTTTACCCGCAATCACATCTGCATTAAAAAAATAACAACAGCTCCAAGACTGTGAACAACAAGCATTTGAAACATGGGGTCAGGAGTCTTATCACTCTAAGTTAAAGATTGCCCTCTCTATTTTCCTCCAGTACATTGCCACAGAAATTGCAAGATAGTATTTATTTCATCTTTAGACATGTATAAAAGAGGCTCCTATCAATTCCCCCCAGTTCATGTTTCAGATTCTACAGCATTTGATTTCATTTCTTGTATTACTTCTTTTACAATTTTTGCTTGATTTGATTCTCATATTTGTGCCTTGTCAGAATACCATGAAAAATTTGTTCAATTTATGATGTGGGCAAAAAACTTTGATACATCTGACGTTCAATCCTAGCTTAATTTGTAAGTGATAAGTTAGGAGGTTTAATCTCAGTGCCCATATGTCACATCTCACAATCAGATCACATTTTGGCATGAATGGCAGGCTTTGCTTAGCAAAGCTCTAGATTGACATATTGGAATGGGTTTGGGAGATGCTCCTGAGGAAAGTTTATTCATCTTTTATCATTGGTGGAAATATTCATACTTCAGATATCTCATATGGAAAAGCAGCATTTTCAAATCAAAGGATTCTTACGGACATCTATGAAATCAGCTTTTTGTTAGAGTCAGTGATCTATGTATAAGGTTTGTTTTCACCTGAGCCAATGTTCTAAGTAACAGGGACAGCTTCCATTTAGCAGTTTCATAGGTACTGGAAACAGAATACAGGTAGGCAAGAATGGTGCAGGGTGCAAACTTCCATGTAATTATTAGTTTAATAATTTTTTTTCTATTACATATGTTCCTGTGTACATTATGTACAGCACACAGCTACTCAAATGCCATGTTTGAGTATGTTTATTCACTGTTCCAAAATTGGTTGTAAAAATTATCTCAAAAATGTAGAGGAAGAGAACACTAACCCCTAAACCACATAATCCAGTTCCTAACAGTGTAAGAGTAATACGAAGGCCAGGGATTTTTTTATTTAGGGAATGTGTATTACTGTTGAATAAAAGTAACCTGTGCCTATATAGTCTATTTTAACTTTCGTGTATCATGGTGTTTACTCTTAATCGTACCTATTGCAGAGAAGGGTATTCAAGAGATACAGATGCTTTCATTCAGTGCCATTTACTTGTTTGATCATGCTGAAAGCTCCTGATGGGCCTCAGTACTATTCTGTTTCCTCATCACATACAGTTTTAAATCAAATCCCATGTTTTCCTTTCACAAACAAATGCAATGTATTGCAGTGCATCCTAAAACCCAAAGTTTCCACCGCAATCTTCTGCAGCTTCAAAAGCTAAGCATGGCCAGCTGGCTATCACATCTTCAACTCATCCTGAGACAACTCTTGTTAAAACAGTTATTTGCTTAGGCTGGGGTCACAACAGACAGTCTGTGTACTGTTCTCCAAACATCATCTTAGGCCGGAATGGAAACATCTTGTGCCCAGAAATGCCTTCTTATATGAAGTTTTGTGAGGACTCTAAACTCACTACTTGCAATCACATTACAAAGAAATGCATTCCAATTGCCAGAAGTGGACAGAGAATACCTTTCTTCACGGTTGTTTCCCCCACCCAGGTGTGTCCTAACAGCTTTGCAAGCAATAGAAACCTATTATGAGTAAAATACTATGAAATATTATGGCCACAGCATTGGTAATCTGATATGTAACTGCATGATTAAGCAGGCTATATCATTAGCCCATTTCACCACAGAAAAACTTGCCAGTGGTCTTATTTTCCTCCATTAGGTGGTTAAAAGACAGAAGTTCTTTAATTCTAGCTTTTCTGACAGGAGGGATTAAAGGCAGGAGAGCTGGAAAGGGAGACGTTACAAGATCTGACATGATGGATCAAGATAAACTAGAATGTGACAATATGAAATACCTTTAAAGTTTAAGAGAAATTTCTTTTAACAGAAATGTTTTCTCCTTTCTACAGATGAAGCAATGTAGTAGAAAAGTTATGAAAATTAAAAACCTACATGGCATAGCTGATGCGACTGCCGGTCAGATTCTCTTACGCTGTTGCCTGACGGTTAGGTGGTTTCCCGAGTCATGCAGCACTCCTGTAAGCTGTGTAACCCTGCTAGGCAGAACTAATCACAAAGAAGAAGAGGTCTTCATACTCTTTTGTGTATGACTGCCACCATTTAAGTTACAGCAGCTTTGATTTTCTCTGATATGCACTGGGATTGAAATTGGGGGTAAGATTTGTACAATATTGTAGATTCCAATTTTAACCTTTGCTCTAGTTCCCTGATACAGTTCAGGACTTCACACTGCTTTGCAGAGACTACATTTTATATGTTTGTTTGTTTTTTATTTTACCCTTTCCTTCCACAAACTTCCTGTTCAATGAAATCTGATGTTGCCTTCTTGTTTCCTTAAACCTCATAAGAAACCATGTCCAACCAATGCAGCACTTTCAGGAATTCTGTTCTGCCAGCTGCTCAGCTCCATTACAAAAGCACTTGCAGATGTAATTTTTCATTGCTTCTCACATGAGCTCAGCTGTACGGAAAGAGATGGGTAAGAGTTTTTCCCATAGAACAAGCAGCAGTGACTGGGCAGAAGCAGCTGACTATGTGGATAATGATAATCTCTGATACTTCTTCATCATTCCTGGAGAGCACAGCTATCAATCCGTGCCTAATCTAGACAATATATTTCTAACAAAGTCCCCATACAGCAGGAAATGACAACTGCGAAAGCTGATTTATCCAAGCTGCTCTGCTAGTCCCTGCTCCATGACAGAACAGCTAATATGCTGACAGACAGACAGCTTAAGGCTGAGCTGTTACTTGATCTCATTATGTGCCAACTGATGCAAGTTAGCAACCAAAGTAGTACATTATCATGTAGACAAACAAAACTTTTGCAACAGCTAGTAAAAACAGTTTCAAGCTAAAGCAAATAAATAAACTTTCATTCTTTTTTATTCTTGAAAAGTAGCTTAGAAGTTCACTGGTGACACTATAGCTTCTCTCGGAATAATTTAAATCAAAGCTGCTATAGCAGAGAAGTATTTTGAAGAACAGCACTTCATTAGTTTTCATGTAGGTTGAAATTCAAAATTTTTAGTGATTGATTAGACCCAGTTATATCTAGGTCAAAATGTTAAATATAGATGTAGCCTTTTGCCTGAGAAGTGCTTGGAGTGACATTTATTACTGATTCTTGTGCAAAAAAGAACATGACTCCATTGCCTTCTAGACAAAGCAAAGCAGAACGAGATTTTTGTAGAGAAGCATCAGCAGTAATACTCTAGACTGTCAAAGTCTGTGGGATGATTTCACAGAAGCAGTGCTGTCTCACTTCATCCATAAGATAGTTCTGTCTGAAACTTGTAATCTCACAGAAGCAGGAAAAGTAGAGAAAGTAGAGGAGCTCTCTATTTGAATAACATGGGGGGTTGTCTATATTTTTAAGCCTTCTCAATATGATACAATTTTCAACAAAAGTGTTTTGTTTTAGATAGAGCATATTCTGCAGTATTGAATTAACAAGAAAAAGGAAAAAAAATAAGAAACCAAATGAGTGTTAATCCTGGAAAACAAATTAAATATTTACCATTTTATTTTCCCCTGTACATTTCATTGACTTTGAAAGTTAATCCTTTTTCCTGACTTCATTTTGACACTTCACTAGCCAGTGGGTCATCACCTTTCGCTCCACTGAGTAGTGGTTATTTTTCATGCCATCACGGATAGAGGATTCAGACCTGCTTTGTATTGCAGGTAATAAAGGGTAACTATCTGCACCTTTTTTTCTGATGTGAATCACTGTCTCTGAATTGTAGGAACTAAATCTTTGTAACTTTGATGACAGTGGATTAGAGTATAACCAGTCTTTCTCTGGTATAGTTACTGGGGCAAACGCTTACAGTTCACGCATTCCATTTTGTGTAATTACTGTCAGTTTAATGACGAAGATGAAAGAAGAAAGAAGATAGTGTATACCTAATCAAGCAGATAAGCATATGAAGTTTTTGCGTTAAAGATTTAATGGAACAATAGACAATAGAACTTGAAAATGGACAGTGGGCAAAACATGTCCCTTCTGTGACCGCTCATGCTTTACTCAGAATGGCCAGGACAAACACTAAATGCTTTCTCCTTTTTCCTCCATATTTTTTTCTAAAGATGCTATAATGAAAATCAGGGAAATAGGTGGCTAAGAACAACTTCAGGAAATGTAGTTAAATTTCACATTTTTTCCCGTAAGACAATTGTTAAAGGTGCCAGAGAAGATGCACTAGAGTCTGAAATTATGTATGGAACAGAGACAACATAGGTACAATGGCATAAGCTTTGTTCTCCCTGACTGTAATGGCACCAGAAGTAGAAATTAAATCTGCTGTAGTTCATATATTTAAAATCCACAACTTCTATTCTATTTATTCATAACACTGGTGATCACTTTGGTGCCCACAGTGCGTAAAATTCTACATTTCCTTATACTGGAAAGGATCACACACTTAGGACTGCCTCTTACTGGAGTGAGAAGCTCAGCCCAGGTGTCACATCTAAACCCACGCAGGCTGGCTGTCCCTTCTACGTAATGCGTCCCAGCGGGCTTTTCCAGGCCGTACTTTACATGCATTATCATGCTCTGCTGGAAACACAGCAAGCATAGCAGCTTGCCAGAGTAACAGCAGTCGGTTAGGGCTTCTGGTAATAGAGTGGTTCAAAGTTGAAAGGATTGTCTGTATATTTTAACAGAGAGAAAAAAACAAGGTGTTGAATGAACATATTCCACAGAGTAGGAAACATGAGCACGAACCTAGAGTACCACAGAGGGATGCTAATGCAAAGCTAGTATAATGCTACCACCTGCTTCTGGGAAGATTTTTTTCCACCACCCAAGAAAATGATAGGGCCACAAAGTTGTTACGTGAAAGGAGATAGCAGGAAGCAAAAACACATCTTTCTTTAGATGTGTATTAAGATAAAATAGTGATGATTATTGAGACGTATGACTGAGTTACTCAACTCCAGCTATAATTCTGATCTAAGATATAAAACCTCAAACCAGGATTAGTCTCTTAAACTGACAAGGAATTTAAGTTTTAATATATATCCTCCTCTTCATCATTTCCTATTGATTAGTGTGGATGATGTCCCTTCTGTGTGCTGACTATTGTAAATTGCGCTTCCTAATTCCCTTCACTGCAGAGGAGAGTACATACTTACCTCAGAGCTGCTGATCTCACATCACCGGGTTACAACATTCCAAGATAGCCTGTGTATCCAGCTCTAAGGTAACAGGCAAGGTAACAGCACAACAGCAAACTGAGCCCAGGTCTCTCGAATTTCAGGCTGCCTCCCACTTGCTGGCCTATTTATCCATCAGAAAGAAGCACTGGTAAAGAGTCCAAATCTAACCTGATCTTGAAGATGATTATATTTCCTATTTTGTACAGGCAGATTAGTCCACTAAAATGGTGATGGCAATTCTCAACTATATTTGAATATACGAACTAGAAAGGTAAAGATCTGTCACTCATTTTACAAGCCCATGAAATTTCAAGGGGATACAGTTCTAATTACCTCTCATATCCAATTTGCCAAGATAAGTAATAATTTCTACTCTTCTATTAAATGCAGATGTAAGGAGCATGTCAAACAGCTCAAGAGTACAGTACTCCCCAGATGCTACACCTGTTTCTCATATATCATTTTCCTCTGTTTCATCATTTGTGCTTACCAGAAGGTTATGAATAGCTAAGCTCTGCCACCAGGGAAGGTCATATCTGAATGATCCTTATTACTCATTACTGCTATTTACTTACATCTTATTAATAGTCCACAGGCTCTACTCAGGATGTAACTTGGCTAAATGTTATAGAAACATATGGTGAACATCCTCTGTTGAACATTCTAAGCTGAGAAACAGATAACTGGCTGGAAAATGCTATACTGGAATGATTATGAAAACTGGTTGACATATCAGTTCCATTCTCTATCCACTACCTATTCTTACTTCTAAATATTTGACCACAAAACCAAATTTTAGGTTTTAATTCTGTTGGTATTTAAGCTACAGTGATGTTAAAAAAAAAAAAAAAAAAGAAAAACATAGGGATTAGGATGACAAAAGAGAAGTTCAGTGAACAAGTGACAATGTCAAGAGGAGATGAATTGCTTTGGACTTCTTGCATCCCTTGGGAAGGAGCTTCTACCACTCTTTGCGATGAAGTTACACAAAAGCATGTTCACACATTTATTTATATAAAAACAATGGGTCCCTTGTCCTATTACTAGAAACAGTTTCAGCCATAAATCCTCCCTGGATTTTAAACTCATGAACTTCCCCACAGATTTCGTGGGCTTCATGTCTGATGTCAAGATTCAGAGTCATCTTCCACATAATAAACTTAGTTGGATACAGTTGGGTTAGACCAAAAGTCCAGGGGCTTTGTAGTTGCCGTCATTTTGTTCAGACTGATACACAGGACCTGATACACAATTCTGTGAAAGAAGAGCACTACTGTACAATACAGTATTTAGAGCAATATTAGTTATTTACTGTATCTGGTTAGAGCCTCTGAAAGCAGTGGGACCAAAATCCCAGAGATAACTGAAGGCAAATAACGGAGAGGTACACTGTAGTTTTTCTAAACATCAAATAATTGTAAGATAAACCTTCATAAAATATCTTACTGTGTCATTTCTATTTTTGAATGCAATTCTTCACCTTCTGCCACGATGGCTCTGTTTACCAGAGCAGCACTAGTGCTTAAATATCTCTTGTCTGCAACATCTGTTAAGAACTGGAGGGGTTTCAGACTGTGAACTGTAAAGCTCTGATAATAAGACAGTAAGCCTGGCCCAGTGACCCAAAACAAAGGGAGCAATGGATGTAAAAGGGTAATGCTGGGAGAAAGAAGGAAAGTTCTGAATTAACCTGGGATGATTATGTGTTCTGACAGAATGAAGTAACTCCTACTCACTATAGTAAAGCTACATGGCAGGAGAATGGAACAAAAACAGCTGTAGACTTTGCATGCAGTAGATAATAGTGTATCCTCTCTCGCACATGAGCAAGCAAAGCTGCTGGAATAAATTCTGTCAACAGCCACTAAAAATACAAGTAATTAGACATATATTTAATATACTAGATTTAATGCATATTCTTATGGAAAAGTCCATAAAGGTATAGCTTAAAATCACAAAGGAGCATGCATACTTTCTGTAAGATGTTTGTTATGGTTATCTACAGAATATATTATCATCCCTATTACAGCAGCTCCTGGTGTAGCTTTGCACCATCCACATATCACATCTATTAAAAACTATGGAATAGCTGTATAAAGAAGGGGCTTGTTTGTTTTAATCTCCCAGTGTCCATGCTGGCTCTTTCAATTCCTACCCCTTACGGTTAGAGGGACCAACAGAAGCCATAACCCACATATTACTGGGTTCCACTGAGCAGGGATCTCTTCCTTCTCCCAGAAGGAAGATTACTTGTCTGCCTTAGATCTTGCACTTTCACTGGTGTCTCCTGGCACTGTTAAACAAATTTATATTACCTGTGTAGTAGTAACAGTAATACTATACTGTACAAATAGCACCCGGCTGTGCTCCCCAGCTCATGCACTGCCCTGGCCTCTGACCAACATCACCACAGTGAAACGGAGCGCAAACAGAAAACTATGCAAGCAACATAAACATATCTCTAGCAATTGGCCACAGAATCCTCACTGCTCTTATAGGATGCATTCATGCTGCTACTGCTACACAGATAATAGCCTTGCCTGAAAGCAAGACTTAGACATGACACAGATTAATATCTGCACATCGAGAGCCTTCTCTATATGCTTAAAAGTACATTACAATCATCTTAGATCACCAGTGTATTTCTTGGTCAAACACTCTCACCAAAGAAAAGGTCAGTAGGATCCAAAGAAACACATATTGTTTTCACTGGTCAGTTAGGGAGTTTAAGAGTTTTGAGGCAGATCTGGTCAAGACATATTGGCAACAGTTTTCAATGCAGCTAAGTGCTATTAGAACAGTATAGTCAATAGCGCTGTGTCCTCAAGCAAACTTCGACTATTCACACCATTTTCCTGATGACACCCAGTAAGGCTGATAGTACACTGTGCTTAATAACATCTGCCACTCAGGGTAATTTGAAGGTCAGGACACTACTGCCTATTTTTCAGCCTCAGAGATAGCAACGAAGTACTAACAAGCTTTAAGACAGGTAAGGCTGATGCAAGCGAACTTGAACGACACGGCAGTGAAATCCCAGACTCCTAGGTATACATCTCTCTCTTTGCAACGCCAATACAGCCACTAAGTTTGTGTATAACCTATGTGAACACACACACCTTCATGTTCTTGGACTTGGCTTCCTGGCTAATGATCCCTCCTGCTTTTGAGGATTAAACTTCACTGAAAGGCCTATGGAAACGCCAAGCACTTACAGTTCTTGCTGTTAGCCAGTGTCTGAGGACAGACAAAAAGAGTAGCAATACATGTGAATATTTTCAGTCTTCACATGGGGAAGCATGAAAGCCCAATGCAGTTACCGTTTTTGTGGAAAAGAACATAAACAGGCAAAGGAAACTAATCTTTTAGGGTGTGTACTACCCTCCCAGACTGTCATTTTTCCATTCACCCTGTCAATTTTCTTCTGTAAGTTTTAAATGTTAGGCATTGTTAGCCCCAGATAAATATGGTAGCAATAGTTGTAACTTTTCATGGGGAGAAAAAAAAAGCACTGCACTTTGTAAGATTTTTTTCTACTCAGGAATTTATCAGAAGTAATTCTGAACTAGGAAAACATTTCTTGGGTTCTAATTTGAGGTGAGTCTCTTAAAGAAACCAGTCCAGTGTGTTTATTAGAGCTCCATAGTTTGGTTTGCACATTTGAGAAAAGGGAAGTGATGCTTGACTTAATATAACTGTAGTTTGTCAATATTTCAAGATGATAATGGCAGAAATTCTGGTCATCACTGGATGTCAGAGAAATGATGTCTGAGAATGTGAAGTTAGTTGAAAACGTGGATAGTAGCATCAAGATGTGAAAGACACAAAAAGTGAAAACAAAAATAATAATTCCCCAGTGTAATAAATAATACTACAGGAAGAGATTTGAATCTGTCCTCTGAAAATTTCCTTCTGTGACATTCACTTCAGGACACAGGAAGGGACTTTTTCTGGAATTATTTGTACAAATACTTCTAAATAAATAAATATTCTCAATATATAATACCTCTCTTTTCTCACATCCTTTGGAGTCAAACAGTTTGCTATCATTCTGCTCCAGAACATTTTCTGTTACTACGGAATTCCTGAAGCTTGCTGGCTCCCTGTGAATGAAACAGTACCCAGGTCTTTGCCTGAAAGGATCCCAAGAAAGCTGTCACGCAGATGAAAATTTGACAGTTGTCCCATTATCAGTGTAATTACACTAATGTGTCAATGTGGGAAGGAAAGCTATGCTTATTTATTTGAGGAGTTTCTTTCTTCAGTAACTGTCCTCTCCTGATACTACTGCATACCACTAATATCAAATGGAATATCTGAGCCTTATTTTTCAACAGAAGTGCACTGTAGCAAGGTAAAACGTTAAGTTAGGCATGCATAAACGTTTCTTGTGTGAATCTAGCAGAGGATGTCTGACTGACAGGCAGAGAGAGAAAAGTCTATTTATATAAAACCAGGCAGTGTTGATGGAGGCTGCCTCATATTCTGCTGTTTCTTCCCCAGTGCCTTGCCAACAAATCTTATGCTTAATTTGCATGGCCTACAATGGCAGGCAAAAGAGCAGTTCAGACTCAAGTCCATTCAGCCTTTAACCTCTCCTCCAAAACTGCAAACAAGCTTGCAGATGTCTCTGCAAACCATTGGGATTCTCAAATGCTTCACTGAATATTCTCCCATAAGACACCAAAGGTATATTTGACTGTTGATGATTTGACTGACTATCAGATAGTCAGATAAAGACTCCGCATGCCAGTTAGGAGAAGACAGATATCAAGCCAAACATCATCTGTCCAGTATTCAGGATCCTCTTCCTGCACCTTTATCCATGAATAAAGAAAGTCACTTGTAAATGCCTCTCAGCCTAAGGATTATTGTATAAATGTTTTGCTCCCAGTGACCCTTCTCCAGCCAACATGATGAATTCAATATATAAACTAAGGAATCCATACAGTGAAGGATGTATGGATCTCCCCTGTGGTGACAGATCTCAGGATTCGAAAGTCTTACAAGAGCAATTTAGAAGCCAGTTAAGAACAGAGGGACTAACGTTAAGAATCTAAATTTTACCTTCCAAATTTTTTAGGCAAAGAAGGTATAATTACAAAGGGGTTACGTGTCAAAAATGGATGCCCTTATGTGGAAAAGTTGTAAGAAGAATATTACTGTCCAGTAAACCAGGAGAATATGAATGTAGATGGGATGTATTCTCTTAAGGTATCTTTTAATATTGTTATAACGAATAAAGCTGAAACACTGCAAACATTAGAAAGCTGGTTTCTTCCATTTTACACAGTCTAGAGGTCCTTTCTGCCATTAGCCTTAATGTCTGTTGTGATTATGTGGTGTTTCTGTATCTTGTACAAAATATCTGGCTTGAAGCAAAAATATTGTAGTATGTCAAATAAAACAAATTTAATACCAATCAGCTGCACTAATTGGAATGACAGTGACATTCTGCACCTCACATAAGAGTGGAAATACCTCACAGACAATAAGCCTGACATTTGATTTAGATTCCCTATTTAGACTTTATAATGTTCAGAAATCCAACCCCTAAAATT
Source organism: Leptosomus discolor (assembly GCF_034619465.1). Taxonomy (NCBI): domain Eukaryota; kingdom Metazoa; phylum Chordata; class Aves; order Leptosomiformes; family Leptosomidae; genus Leptosomus; species Leptosomus discolor. The sequence continues at coordinate 32,132,425 of NC_141399.1, forward strand.
GTGAGCATGAGATTCAAAATACATTAGCCCAGTTGTAGTATTTATAAAATGTCTTAGACCCTTCACACAAGAAATTCTGCTTATAGAAGGACCTTGACAAAGTAGTTCTCCCCTTAGTGTGTAGAAGAAATGTTAAAGCAAAAAAACCCCACTACTGAATTAAAAATAAACATGTTTCCCTTGGTTTCACCTTGAGATTCACTTTTATTTTATAATCTCAGTTTAAAAAACTGGGATTTTTTTTTTCTTTTTTTCTTTCTTTTTTGGAGACCAAGCAAGTAATTCTTTGTCAGCCAGTAGTCATCTGCCTGCAGGAGGAGTCCTTGCCAATTTAGACACATCTATAACCTCCCCAACTCAGGGAGATAAGATTGAGACTAGGTATAAAACCGTTGTTTAGGTTGCATGGTGTAGTCAGTCTCCTGGTAAGACCAAATATCAGGTCTGGTAGTAGTATAGGTAGTTGTTCACTAAAAATCAATCAACACCAGCAAGGAGAATTGCATAAGAAAAAAATTATAAATCCAAAGGAAATGACAGTTGATAATAGCTATTAACTGGATCAAAAGCTGATTTGGGATGGAGGTCATTCGCTTTTCCAGGTAGTATCCATCTTAGAAGACCGATTTATGGTGACTCACAAACGCTAGAAAACAGAACCCGTTCTGGATAAAATAACAGTTTTGAAAGTCAGAATTCTGTGAATAAAACTCTTAGTCAACTCTGGACAGCAATCATAGACTGCATTTCTAAAGAAATCTCTAGAACAGAGACCTCAGTTGTGACACAAACGACAGACTTAGATGAATAGCTTCAACAGCTTTGGCTTTCAACAGGAATCTCATCTGCTGAATTTTCCCCAACATAATTCTCTAAGCACCTAAAACTGAGGACAAAAATCAACATGTTTAAATCTCAGATCTCAATCTTTCTGTGCTTTTCCTTTTCCTAGCAATTAAATAGGATAAACGTTTAATTAAGAAATGTTAAAAAAACTATACTTCACAGAGCTAAAGACATTAAAAACTTACAACGATAAAGAAGTTCAGAGTATTTCTGGCATGTTAGTTCACCGATGATTAAATTGGTTTACATATTAGCTATAGTTAGAGCTGTGCAAAATAGACTTTGTTTTTCAGAAATAACATAGAACTTTTCAATTTCATAGAATTCTGCACTGCCTCAGTTATGGCCTTCATTTGCAGCGCTGATTAAGTAGATTTTTGCATCAAAAATGCAAATGTATACACATTTTTGACGCAAAACACTCATTGCTTGGATGCTGTTACGTCTGGCCTGATACTGGCCTGTTTGTGCTCAACAAATTTTTCTGTGCTACTGAAACTTCACAGTACATTATGGGCTCAGAACAGACCCACTTGGGGATAAAGAAAACATCCTTAAAGTTATGCAAAATATTCATAACAAAATGCAAATACTGTTTACAGTTTTCAGCATCTCAGTATAGCAACTCATATTCTAAACTTCAACCAGCTAGAAGCTATATGGAAAACCTTTTAATCAGTCTCTGTGCTGGATACTGGTATCGTTGTCTTGCACAACAAATGTTGCAAAAATGCTGGGCCCAGCATTAGGTATACAAATACCAGTTTTAGAATAAGATGGTGGTTTTAGATACATTTAACACTGACACATTCAGAATGAGAGTCATTTTTATCAAGAAGATATTCTGAGAAGGGCATTCAGCCAGACAGGGGACTGTTACCTCTCGTGGAGAGAAAACCTACCCTTAAAGGATTGGATTTTAATTCCACCAATGTTAAATTGCACCAAAAATGAATTGGGGACAAAATAATTATTCACATCACAGACTGCTGGGCAGTTATAGATTGATGTATTTACATTTTGCCAGAATAAGCAATGCCTTCTGAGAAATATAAACCTCTGCTTCTTTTACCCTTGCACCATTGATGAATACAATTCTTGCTCACTGACATTCATCCTCTCATCCCTCCATGCATATTTACCTTGCTGTCTCCCTTGCACTAAGTAAAGAGTCTCCCACATTTAGGACACAATGTTCTGTTTTCTAGCATGTTGCATCAATAAACTAATGACACTTCTGTCAGTCTCTCTTGTGGTCAATTCTGCCTCCTCAAGAGACGTCCATAAAACTAACTATTTCTCTCCACAGTACCTAACTCAGACTCACTGGTTCACAAAGTGATTCTGGAGAGTGAGAAATTAAAAACAGTTTTATCGCAAAAGACTGTCAGCTTGTAGAAAAAGAAACACAGGAAGCTATATGGATGAGAACTCCACCATACCAAGATCCTTTTTCAGTTCTGCACCTCAGCTAATAGATATTTTCCAAAGAGTAGAGATTAATGAAGTATGTTTTAAAAGTACATACGAACACGCAAGGGCTTCATCGGGGTGAAATCTACCTGTATGAGTGAAGATGGCTGCATCCATGAAAATTATGAGGACCTCGTCTCACTGTTCCAGTTTGCTCAATTTTGTTTCTCTAGAAAATTCTCCCACACATTCTGTTGGATATTCCTTGCTTCTCCAGTCTGAAAATATATAGTGCAGATGACCACTGATAGCTTCAATTTTCTGCTCTGCAAAAAGTAGCCACCACAGTGGCAACTGAAATTATGTGGAGAGACAAACTAACTGAAAGAATAATGAATGAAACACACAGTGAAAGCACAAGATTTCAGAATTTGCTCCACAGGTGAAAAAAATCTGAAGTTCAACAAGAAACCTTTTTAAATTAGCATCAGATCCTACCTGATCTTCCACATTTGCTCCTTTTTAGACTCAGGCACCTGCAACTGATCCTTCATCAAAGACATCTGATTAAAGCCAAAATGACAGAAAATTATTACTACGTTAGTACTGGGTTGTACCAAAATTGCAGGTATGTCTTCATTAGAAGCAAATACTTTATTAATGTAGGAAAACTCGTATATTTTGTAAAGAAAATAACTTGATGATGACGGATCTATGTTTTATATAATTTGGTTTCTTCATTATACAATGTACTACAGTAAAAATATAGTTTTGCTGTTGCAGCAGAATTTACATTAAAGACTTCCCCAGCTTAACTACATCAGTAGGACTGGTGTCTCTTACCTACCTTGATCAATGACACACATTAGCTGAAGTTGGCAGCTAACGTGTGTCTCTTTAAATGTAATACTGTTCATCCACCTGGCTCAAACTGAAAACCAGTAATGATAAAATTAGTGAGCAACAACAAAAAGCTGTCTAGGTGGATAATCCTAGTAGCAAGCAATATCTAAGACCAATCCTACTATAACTCTTCTACGAAGTATTTTAATAAAATACATAAATAGATTTTATTCAAAGGCCAAAATTTTCTAACAGCCCAACCACACTAAAGACATTAGAGACAGCATTCAATGGACGCATTTTTATTACATTCGAAGTTCTGTTTACTTTACATTCTGGTTTAGATTTTGCTCCACAAGAAATTGGGCTTGATCCTCAGATTTGAGTCTGTGTAGCTGAAGCTGCAAGTCTGGATCATTTTTTGGACAACACAAAGGAACAGATCAAGAGACCTTTTATCTACTATGTCAGTTCTTTGCCAAATGCAGGAATCAAGAACACTCAAGATTTTACAGGGCAAAACACATTGTGAGCTCAAGGCAAACACAGCAACTAAATGAATGGGAAAAGACAACACTTCCCTGATACAGTTCACTGAAACCCATAAAATTGAAGTTTATCCTTATTAAATTGTTCCTTTGTGTAAAAGGGATTATACCACCTATGATTTAGTGCTTTAAACGGTTGCTGCTGTAAAAGTAAGATTACAGAAGTGAAATGATTTAGGAAGAAAATAAAGGACAGATGCAAAAAGGTCCCAAAATCACCTGAAATACTTTTTTGCAGAATTATTTAGCATAGCTATGTTCTTGTCCCCTTTTGTAACTTGTGTCTACTCCAGTTTATGATTATCAGATTCTGGAAAAATTCCAGTTGAAAAAAGCACTAAGTCACCTCACTTCCACATGTACAGAAGTCTTACAATACAGAAGTATTTCAGTGGCAAAGCAGTTTCTCCTGTTTCCACTTTTTAAAAAGTTAGATATCTAATTCCACCTTACACTTAAGAAACTTCCTTCAAATTAACTTTAGCTTCACTTATCATAAAGTGGCACCAGAGAAACCTGTTTTCTAAGTAGATCTGGTTGTTTATGGCACTTCTTAAGTGATTTCTTAAGAGACTACTCATAGCTGGTACATGGTCCGCTTTACAGAGATGTGGGCTGAATTTTGTTAGGGATGTGCTGTGGCAGTAATGCCTAAAGATGACCACCAAATATCAGCAGGCAATAAAATAATAGCTGTTATTTTAAAAATGCAATTTAGACAGTTGGAACCAAGTTCTGGCTGACTGAGCGAATTAACCCCTACGCTTTGCCCTTCCCCCACCCTGGCACCTTTCACAGGCTGCGCAACAGTATTAACCTTATGGACAAACATGCTGGAGCTTTATAGTGCAA